>NC_139043.1:65034474-66284831 GCF_965140915.1 Aythya marila | reverse complement strand
TAACAGTTGTTTGAAACAGGTTGTTTTTAAGGTAATTTGCATGTGTATGTAAAAATGTATCACTAAAGTTCTGAAATTTATATTACTCTTACTCATTTTTGTTATTTCAATTAATTAGTGTTTGCACACACTTTCGTTAAAAGGTCACATAAGCACATAATACAACAGTAGTACCTCAACCTCTTCTAAAAAAGATTAGCAAAGTAAGAAGTCCAAATCCTGATAATGGTCAGCACCATAGGATCTGAATCCAACCCTAGTTTTCAAAAATTGCCTGAATCTGCACTGCTTGGATTCAAGTATTCTGTTACCTGTTCCTGATGATATGTGACTAAATATTTTATTTTATTGATAAAGCAAGCTATCTGTTGATCATTGCAACTCTATGAGTCCAACTATATTTAAACAGTCTATTTCAGAATGCATAAGACACGTATACACAAAACCAACCTTACTATTTTCCCCTGTAACCCACCTTACTTTTCTGACTATTTTACCTAATTCGTGGTACTGTTACTTTACAACTTCATTTATGGCAATTACCTCATTTTAATTTTCATTCTGAAACAGTATGATTCACTTTAGCTTAGGAGATCTGGACAAGCCATCTTCAGTGTTTTAACTTCAACCACAGGAAATCAGTGCACCGGCTGTATGTTTAGAAGCAACCTCCACACTCTCTTGGTGCAGAGGTACCAAAGAGTGTGACTCAGCCTCTCTCCTAGGAGACATAAAGAGCTGGTTCCAGTGACTCCACCACGTTGCAAAAGCGGTTTGCAGGATTTATGGTTGCTGCTTCAGTCCTTGATGCTGCAGAACTGCATCTTTTCACAGGTGATAAACAGAAGGTAGGGACTTGGGGGAAGGATGTTCTGAACTTCTTTTTTCAAGCCATTTGTACTCCTCCTGCAGTGTGGGAGACAACCTGAGTTGTCTCCTGAGTTGGGAGACAACTGTAAAGTGATTTAGTAAAAACACACCCTTCTATTGCTCAGATCCTTCATATCATGCATTTGGTCAGAGCAAATGAACATTTTTTTTTTTCTACTACACAAGTGAGTGTTAAAAATTTTTCTTATGCAGGCTCATTTACAGATATCCCAAAAAAATACCAATTTATATTTGCATCCATGCACACCTAATAAGTTTCTATGTGAGAAGGGTGAACAGCCAAGCGAAAAATATTTCTAGCAACTGCTATCGTGGCTTCTTCCTTTTTCTGCACAGTATTATCGGTAACAGATAGGGTAGGTAAAGTTTCAACTACGTGCCTCTGGACAGGAATGCTTGCCAAGATCTCCCAGGAAAATTCACCACTAGAGGGAGCTCTCCAGCAACCAGACAAGTTTTTTCAACCTACTAAAAAAGTCTATTAAAATTCTGCAACTGCCAAAAAATTCATCTAGCTCACATTCGTTCCAAAATGTAAATGCATACAATTCCTTCTGAATTCATACAATTCCTTATTGATCAATTCTTGTAATGAATTACTCAAGTAATAAATGATTGCTGAATCTGTTTCTACTTATAGCAGGACTTGCACCAAGGGAAAAAAAAAAGGGAGGCGGAGTAGTGTAAGAAGAAAACCAAAGCAGACAACATTTTTGGGGGGTTTTCTTGTTGTTGTTGTTGTTTTGTGGTTTTTTGTTTGTTTGTTTGTTTTTCCTCTTTCTCTTCTAATTCCTATGCAATGAGAAGTGGTTGCTTTCTGTAAATGTGAGCACAGTCTGCAGCTGTGTTGGTGTCACCAGGATGAGTGTCAACACACTATTTTTTTCATATTGTTTAGCACATTTGCTGTCTTGCAAGTTTCATGTAGATGATAAAAATGCCATGACTTGTTTTGCAAGAATAGAGATTTTTCCATTCCAAGGCCGAAATATACCCAGCTACATACGTCCCTTGATACTGCTGTGCAGTACACTGTGTGCTGGCTACTTTTCGCTTTTCAAGTCAGATGAATGAAGTGCTTTGGATTCTTTTCCAGTTCTTTCGTACTGCTGTCAAAACTGTAATATTTCAGTATTAAGGTAATTGCATCTATTTGAAAAAAGCTCTTGTAAATATTTTAACTGAAAGTTTAATTAATTTCCTTAGCTTAACAAGATAGAAAATTTTATATTGATGGACTACTGTGGTGAGCTATTGCATCACAATTTTTTCCAGCAACTACTATAGAGCAACATTACACAAATGTATTAGACACAGCAGAGGCATGGTGACAAACAACTCTTGACAAACAACAGTTAGGTATCTCTACCACTAGAGACAAATATATCTGCCACTGTACAGAAAGGACATACAGGACACCGAGTTATGTAGCAGTACTTTGGATAATTACAGAAGATGTCACAGACTGACACGATAATAGAGAAATAGCCACTTACAGGCTAACTCTGACACTATTATCTTGATCTCTGTTATTATTTTTTTCATTACCTGTGTCTTTTAATTTATTCTTCCTTCTCTGTATCACACATATCTAGAAAATTAGCAAATGAATCATAAAAGATTTATCAGGTTGAATTATATAATTGCAGCATCTACGTGTTAAAACATATTTGACAAAAGGGAACAAATTAATGCCTTCAAGAAATCCAATAATCAGGCATCAGTCTGCATGTCCTCACCTCCTATTTCTGCAATCAAATTGACTTAGGATATATAAGAAAAATACCAGACTTCTAGTTGAAACTTCTGACTCTTTCATAAACAGGCAAATGAAAATGATCTATACTAAATGTGTAATTTCAAAAACACCTGTGGCACAGGCCAAAATGTAGCAAAATGGGCTGAGGTCAACTGCATGAAGCTCAACAAGGCTAAGTGCCATGTCCTGCACTTGGGGTGCAATAACCCCAAGCAGAGCTACAGGCTGGGAGATGAATGGTTGGAAAGCTGCCAGGCGGAGAAGGACCTGGGAGTATTGGTTGATAGTCGGCTGAATATGAGCCAGCAGTGTGCTCAGGTGGCCAAGAAGGCCAACAGCATCCTGGCTTGTATCAGAAGCAGTGTGGCCAGCAGGGCTAGGGAAATGATCATCCCCCTGTACTTGGCTCTGGTGAGGCCACACCTTGAGTACTGTGTTCAGTTTTGGGCCCCTCGCTACAAGAAGGACATCGAGGTGCTTGAGCGAGTCCAGAGAAGGGTGACGAAGCTGGTGAGGGGCCTGGAGAACAAGTCTTATGATGAGCAGCTGAGGGAGCTAGGTTTGTTCAGCCTGGAGAAGAGGAGGCTCAGGGGCGACCTTATTGCTCTCTATAGGTACCTTAAAGGAGGCTGTAGTGAGGTGGGGGTTGGTCTGTTCTCCCATGTGCCTGGTGATAGGACGAGGGGGAACAGGCTAAAGTTGCACCGGGGGAGTTTTAGGTTGGATGTTAGAAAGAACTTCTTTACCGAAAGGGTTGTTAGACATTGGAATGGGCTGCCCAGGGAAGTGGTGGAATCACCATCCCTGGAAGTCTTTAAAAGACATTTAGATATGGAGCCTAGGGATATGGTTTAGTGGGGACTGTTAGCGTTAGGTCAGAGGTTGGACTTGATGATCTTGAGGTCTCTTCCAACCTTGAAATTCTGTGATTCTGTGAAAAGTTAGAAGGCACTGAATACAGTTTTAGCTCAGATACAACTAATTTCATCATTAAGGCCTTATGACAAAAATGGGCTTTAATACTTTAACTAGCTTGCTACAGATATGGCATCACGAGAAGAACTTTACATAGCGCATTGATTGAATGGTATTCAGAAGATATTTATTACTTTATTATTCTGATATTCTTCATCTTGGAGGGGGGAATTCAAATGATTCTTAAAAGTAATCAACAGTGATAAATTCACCTTTAAAATAACACATCATCATTTTAAAATTAATGTAAGAAAAGGTGCAAAATAAATACCTGTACAACATGGACAGCAAAAAATGACATATTTGAGATTCGAAGTGCACAATATGGCACTGTTTTACCTCCTGAGAACACTAAGATAAACCTCGATGAAATGATCTCTGACCTATACACAGGTAAAAGCATCTGGTGGCTCCAGAATACATCCACTAAGAGAAGGGAGTTTACAATGAAAGGACTCCACTCAAGACCCAATCCCAACGTCGACCTCAAGCCCCCCGGGGCTGGAACATGGTGCAGAAGCTCTGTCACAGCTGCTGACGAATCTGCCGGGAATGTAAGGACAACTTTCTCATAGACATATTCAGTGCAAACTGAGGCCACGTCAACTGTAATTTACAGGAACTTTTTCAATGACTCATATTTAAATTTACTCTATTTTTATAATTATGGCCTCCACTTCCTATTTTTGACAGAGACCTTTAAATCACAGGGATTTTCAAGGGATTTTTATGGTTCTTTCACTGATGGGATTACATCTTCTGTATAGGAATGGTTTTTCAGAAGATGTCAGTGCGTGGAAGTAGCTTGACTGTCAGAATGACCAACAGGCACACAAAAGGAGTTCAACAACTGGCTTGCACGAGGTCCTGGCCGGCTGAAGCTACTGCTAGAAAAAGAAAAGGCAGAGACAGACTATGAGATACACTTTCTTATCAGCCGTAGGAATGAAGAGCACAGCGCTCTTCCTTCTCAGCCTATTTCTCTGAATAATTCTTGCCCTTTTCAGAACAGTACATTACATGCAATAATTGTGCAGCATGCTTGTATGAGGTGGGGGCGTAGAAACAGGTTTGGTGTGCAATTCAAGTTGGAAATGTGCTTCAGTGAATTAGTGTCATTTACCTCAGCTCCCGGTGTAATTGTTCTTGTTGCTAGCCAGTCATACTCAGAAGATTGAAATAAATTTCGATTCAGCATTCAGTTACGGGGCTTAATTGCTTTACAAAATATTATGCATTGTTACAAATACACCAGAATAGTGGAGTTACCCTCACATGCTTGCATATCAAAAAGAAGATTGCATTCCAAAAGAAGCAATCCCCTTAACTGCAAATAAGAGGCTTTAAAAGATCTTTGGCTTGAATGAAAAAAATGCCTTCTTCTTGGAGCCTAGCCCACATCCCTGTGTATAAAGTCCACTAGGACTTTGTGAGAACATCAAACAACAAAACCATGTTCTTTGTCCAACGTGGAGTTCTGCTCTAGATGCAGAGTTAGAGTGCTACTTGTGCCTTGCCAAAAAAGTAAATGTATACCAGAAGCAAAACCAGAAGTTCTATTGAAAATACCATTTGTTTGCAGGGAAAGATATGAACCAACATTTTTTGTTCCCCCCACCCACCAATAAATAAATAAATAAATAAATCTGTCCAATGTTTGGGTTTGTGAGAAACACTCCGTAGCCAATAACTTAGGCTCAGGCGAGGATCTCAGTGAAGTAGTAATTTATTTGCGATTGCAATGGCGGGCGCCCCACAAGCAGGAGAGTGCGCCTACTAGTTCCAAAACACAGTTTATACACTTTTTGATGACAGGACCCTCCCCTGTTTCCCCACTGAGTGAGTAATCCAGGTTCACAATCTATCTGATGCTTCACAGACAATGCATGGCCTTCAGTTGCTGGCCTGTTAAATTTCAAATTTCTTTTGACACTTTTACAGTTTAAAGTGGTAACATTTCTTCACTTATCTGACTTGACTTAACACCGCGATTTTCACCTAATTGTCCTATGTCTGCATTTTACAAGGTCGCCTGCTAAGCTTTCTTATCACTGTAAGCATATCTCAGTACCACATTCCTTCCTTCTAAATGTAACTCTGCAAAAGCAACATTTATATTCCCACAGGTTTCAAAGGAAAATGTCAGAATTGTACCAGAACACCTCAGCAGTAAAAGGGCTACCATTTTTCACGTGTTATACCAACATCCATCCAGTATCTAAAGGCATGAGTGCTGTCAGGATGAAATACAGTAGTTTAATCTTCTGATTTTACAGCAAGGCTGTAAAAGTTATTTCCTCTTGTGTTTTCTAAAAAAGTTCTTGTGACATAAAATGGAGAAAAAAAAAAAAAAAAGCCATATATCCCAGCATGGCTTTTTACCCTTAACATAAATGTGCAACGTTGTCTTTGGTCTGACAAAATAGTTTCAACGTTTCAAGTGTGTACCTGGTTATACTTTACCCTCCCCCTCAGCTTCAGTGCCATTCACAGATTATTAGATTATCTAATAAATTTATTTGCTTTGAATCAAGAGAAGTTCAGAGAAGCTACTGCCATGAGCTTTCCACCACTTTTTTGGTCAGGATTTTCTATCTTAAGAGACTGACATTAACTTGGACAACAAGAAAGGGTTTTTGTTTGTTTGTTTGTTTGTTTTTTGGGGGAGAGGGGCATTTTGTTGTTTTCACTGTTTTTCTGCAAAGTTCATCTGGTGGACTGAAACTGTTTACAGCTCTTGATATTCTAAGAGGCCAGTACAATCTATTCAGTTATTTTCTGTTTAGTTAAGCTTATTAAATCGGCAGTTACTTTTGAAAATCACAGTGAGAAAGTTACTCTTTAAACTGACAATACCGCAGAATCAGATTTCTAATGCAGTGAAAAAAAAAAAAAAAAAAAAAGACAATACAGACATTTATTCTTTGCTGTTTGTTTTTCTATTTCTATTTGTTTCATAGGTCACATTTTCAATAAAAGAAATCCATAAATATATGCAAACATTTTACAGCCCTTCTTAGAAAATGGCATTGCACACACAAGACAAGAACTATTCAGTTGCATCCAAAATTATAGTTCTTTATATGTGCATGGGGAAATCCAGCTGTGAAAACAAACTGAGGGACTGATAATCTTTTGGTGTAATTACAATAGGCTCAAAGCATAACACATACATTTCTGTTTTAAATGTATCTACTATTTCAATGCCTTCGTCTTTATTATTTCAATGCCTAGGGTCCAATCAGGGAAGGGATCCCAAATGTGCTAGATCGCACCAAAATCAGCAAAGGGTTGCTTGCTTGTAGTCTTGCCTTCTGTTGTGCTTGCGGATGTAGATCTCTATTCTGTGAGGTCATGCAGATGTCAGCACATGGGACAGAACAGATGTGCAACATTCCTGAAAATGGGATTTGTGAGATGCAAGCAAGTGGGACCACTGTAGCACCAATTTAGTTTGGTTTAAACTGCTGTGAAACTGCAGCTTGGAGATGTGGCTCCTCAGCTTGGAGGTGTGGTTGCTATAAATTTGTTTTTTACCTGTCTAAATCCTGCAGCCAAATGAAGGGAGTACCTCGTTCTCCTGCAGTCTCACCCATCCCCAGTATTAGTACTAATGAGGCAAGCTAGACAGCCAGACTGTGTTGTCTTGAAACTATGGGCTTTCATGACATGACTATCATTGAAAAAGGAAAATATTACTTCCCTGACCTTGTTTGTGTAAGGCCAAATAAACACCAACTGGGGTGTAAAAACAAGGGAAGGACCTTATATGTGATAGTATGGGAAGAAAAGGATGGCCTATACAAACAGCAGCTTGCATTTTAGTGTAATGTGATGTCTCCAAGCGCTGGAGGGATGGCATCACCCTTTTCTGCCACTGAAAGGAGTTGCTCTACTTCCAACCTACTGAGTCTTTTGCTTTTGCCCTCAGGACTTGTGGCCAGCCCAGCTCGCTGGTCACTCAGCTTGTTAATTCAGTCTGGAGGAGGCTCAGGGAAAACCTTATCGCTCTCTACAACTACCTGAAAGGAAGGTGTGGGGAGCTGGGGGTCAGCCTCTTCTCGCAGATAACTAGCAATAGGACTAGAGGGAATGGCCTCAAGTTGTGCCAGGGGAAGTTTAGGTTGGAAATCAGGAAACATTTCTTCTCAGAAAGAGCAGAGCAGTCAGGTATTGGAACAGGTTGCCCAGGGAGGTGGTGGCGTTACTGTCCCTGGAGGTGTTCAAGGGAAGGTCGGACGTGGTGCTTAGGGACATGGTTTAGTGCGTGACAGTGGTGGGAGGGTGGTGGTTGGAGTAGGCAATCTTGGAGGTCTTTTGCAAGCTTTATGGTTCTGTGGGTCTGTGATTTAAAACTGATACCGAAACAGCAATTCCAGCCGCTACGGAGCTTATGGCACCCAACCCACAGGCGTGCTCCGCGCACCCTCCCTGAGGCCCCCGCCCCCCTTGCGGCCGCCAAACCCCCTCAGAGCCCCCGGCCCCTCCCCTCAGCGCCTCGGGGACAGCGGGGCGGGCGGGCTGCGCATGCGCCTCCTCCGGCGGGCCACCACCCGCGTGGAGGCGGTGGGCGGGGCGGGAGAGGGCGGGCTCGCTGAGGGGGCGGGGCTATGAGGAGCCCCCGCCCCGCCCCGTGCCGGGCCCCGCCCAGTGCCGGGCCCCGCCCCGTCAGTCCGGCGCCGGCCCGCGGCGGGGCCGCAAGTTGCCCGGGACGGCGGCGGCGGCGGCTCTGCGGGGCTCTGTTCGGCCCGGCCCAGCCCGGCCCGCGGGGAGGGGGGGACGGCCGTTGGCACGGAGCTCCCCCGCGGAGGGGACCGGGGGCTGCCGGGGTCCGAGGGGATGCGAGCTGCGGGCCGGCCCCGCCGCGGCGTGGCGCGGGGGAGGTCGGGCCGGGCCCTGCGGCGCTGAGGAGCTGGAGCCCCGTCCCGTCCCGTCCCGTCCCGTCCCGTCCCGTCCCGTCCCGTCCCGTCCCGTCCCGCCCCGTCCCGCCGGCCCGGAGCCGCCCGGGATGGATCATTTCTGTCAGCAGGTGCAGCAGAAGGACGTGGGCCGCAGGCTGCAGGTCGGGCAGGAGCTGCTCGAGTACCTGCGCGACCCCGCGGCGTCCCCGGACGTGGAGCAGGACCCGCAGCGTCTCGACAAAGTGATCGACGAGCTGGCGGCGTGGGTCAACTCCAGCAACTTCAAGGTGCGGGGCGGGGAGGGGCCGGGGCGCTCCTTGGCCACACGGACAGGCCGGCGTCTGGCCCGGCCTCCAGCCCTTCCTCCCCCGGAGAGTCGGGAATCTGGCCTGGCTTTGGCTAACACTTCTCGCTTTCTGTTCCTTTTATCGTTGCCTGAACATGGCAGCACATTCCCTCTTGGGGGACACCCCCCCAACTGTTCCCTTAGCCTGAAATAGCATAGCTATAACATAGCTAGTAATTCTTTTTTTGCTACCCCTCCCATTCCCTTCCCGTGCTGGGCTCTCTGCTTGGTGTAACGTTTCCTGGGATTCCCAGGATTTCCTGCAGGCCCTAAAGAGTGCTGTTTCACTGTGTTGGTATTTCTCTCTGCTTAATGACTGAATTGCTTCTTCGGGTTCCAGTTGTAAATTTAAAGTTTTTCTATCGCCTTTAGGTGACTTTGTCATAGACGAGAAGTTACACGGTATTTTTATAGCTACCCGATGATGACTCATGTTTGGCTTTTTTTCCTGGTGCGCTTTTGGCTGACATACAGGAAAACAGTATTTACGGTGGACACGTGGGGGAGTAATATTTGTCAATTTTTCTGCTGTTGGTCAGCCGATAACGATAGACAACGTAGCTATATTACCAAACGCGATCGCATTCGTCTTTGCGTGTTTTTTTTTTTTTTTTTTTTTTTTTTTTCCTGCTGTATATAACTGTCGCTGGTCTGCGCTCTCGTCATCTGGTGGCGGTGTTGATCTGTACTGCTGAGCTCAGGTCTGGCAGCAGGGCAAGAGCCACCCTTCCTGCTGCGCAGAGTCCCAGAGTTGCTGTCTTGTCTCCTAAGTTGTCCTTTGGACTTAGTCCTTTGGACTTAGTGCATGGAGGTTATGGTATTTTTTTTTTCCTATTTCTGTAATCTCTGGAGGAAAACAAAGGAACACCTTGCAAAGGCAGTGTGTTTGTGAAATACTTATTTTTACTCCTTAGATTTGACAATGCTATGTACTTGGCTGTGTTTGCACATAGCACTTCTAAGTTTGAGGCCTGAAAATGATCAGGCTCAGCTGTATTTGCATGTATCTCGCTTTTTTTTTTTTTTTTTTTTTTTTTTTTTTTTTTTTTTTGAGCAAATTTGTTCCTAAAGGTCAGGTTACTTACAGGGAGTAATGTGGATTGGATAAAGATGATTTACTTGTTTTTGAATTCTTAATCTGAGGATAGTTGTTGGCAGTTGATAAATGTCAAAGTTAGGCAAGTTATTTTTAAAACATGTAGGATAACATAAAAGTTGTTTCCTGAACTTCTAAATTGATGAAATCGGGAATTGAAAAGGAAATTTCAAGGTGTTGTGGTGGTTGTTTCTTTTTATCTTTGTAAAGCAAGTCATTCTGCTCACTGTTGATGTAAAGTGACAGTGATGTTGGCTGTTAGGACTGTACAACAAAGGAGGAATCTACTGTAGGCCAGATAACCTTCCCAAGCCTCAGTCAAAATATGAGGTTATTATAAAATCTTATAATTAATAATTATAATTCTTACTATATTATAATATGACAATTATAATTCTATAAGTAGACTTCTATAAATTATGATGATTATTATAATTCTTACTATATTCTTACAGTCTCCTTTTCTGCGTGTCACCTATTGGTGGCTCTTTATACATAAAAAAACCCTGCATTTCAAAGTATATTGTACACGCAGTATTAATGGCAACAGCACGAGGTGTTGGATGTTTTGTTTGCAATCAGTTCCAGTGTCCCTGTCTATGATGGTGTTGTTTGGCATCTGATGTTTCCAAATGAAAATAAGGAATATTCTGAAGAATTGTGGTTGGATCTAAAATTCATATTTCATCTTAAACAAGCATGGATGTTAAATGCAGTGGGACTTGATCTTTGTAGCTCCCTTCCAAGTGAAGTATCCTGTCCAATGTTTAACTGCTAGGTCTTAGTTTGTTGGTAAGCTCGGGGCCTGAATGATGACAGAAGATAATGAGTGTCACAGGCTTGTATGTATTCTCGAGACAAGTATTTCAGTAAACTTTGTTTTTAATTATGGTATTTATATTGATTTGTTGGATGCCTTTTTTTTCTGCTGAGGAGTGAATATTCCTAGAAGTTCCTACTTAACATCTTTTTTTTTTTTTTAATGTCCTATTGAAGGTCTTCAAAGTCCTGAAGTAATTAATCCCTCCCAGTTGGCATGGCAGTTTAATTGGGCGATGATATTGGCCGGTAATTGGCCTATTTGTCAGAACTGCTGAGCTAGATGAACTGGAGTTACAAGCAGGGGATATTTAGAGAAAGTTACAAGAAGGTGTATTATTTTCTTGGGGGTGACAGGTATGGATAATGAGGCAGTAACTAACATAACTTGCCCTGGACGTGCTATATTTGTTCCCACTCTACTGAGTGTGAAACTTCAATTCTTCTACATGAAGTGCTCCATCTGAACATCCTGAAAAAGAAGAGGAGAGATCTGGGAGCTCTTGGTTCTTCTCTGTGCAATGTCTGAGAAGACATGACATCCTATGACAGTTTCTGCCTCAAATAAACACGAGGGGAGGAACTGGAAGAAATAGGAACAGAAGGGCTGATTTGGCAGACTTGGTAATGAATGAAAAGAGATGAGGGGTTAAGTAACCAAGTGTGGACTTGTTATCAGCAGGGTTGAATTAAGAGGTCAAAATCTTTTTGCCACAAGTTTAATAGTGTTTTTACTTTTTGAAAGTTTGCTTGTACTGGGTCTGGCTGGGATGTTAACTTCCCCTGCAGCAGCCCATACAGTGCTGTGCTCTGCGATTGTAGCTAGAACAGCAGTGGTATCACACCAATGTTGTGTCTGCTGCTGAGCAGTGCTGACACAGCATCAGGACTCTCTTTAACCCTCCTGGGGGGTGGGCAAAAAGAAGTGAGAAAAGAAACATCACCAGGGCAGCTAACCTAAACCAACCAAAGGGATATTCCATACCATATGATGTCATGCTCCACAATAAAAGGTGGAAAAAGGAAGAAGAGGGGAGGGGTGGGCTCTCGTGAAAACGTCGGTCCTCCTCACAAACACCGGCTACATGCGCTGAGGCCCTGCTTCAAGGACGTGGTCAAGCATTGCTCATTTGTGGGAAGCAGAGAGTAATTTCTTTCCTCTGCACTTCCACATAATCTTTATTTGTGGTTTTATCTCAACCTGTGAGTTGTTCTTTACTTTTTTCCCCCCTTCATCTAAGGAGGGGGACTGAGAGAGTGGTTGTGGTGTTTAGCTGCCTAGCATGGTAAAAACACCACATAGCTATTCATAGCGGTTTAATTAGCAAAACTCAGCCAGTAGTTCCAAACTATGAAAGCTGATCAGGAAAATGTCTACGTTCATCTTTCTCATTGAAGAGGAGATCAGTTACCAGTTGGAGCTGCTGACAAATCAGTAAGGTGGGATTAAGAACATGTATTGATTTGTCTGGGAATGGCATGGAGTGAAAGTTTGTTACAGAACACTGGAAGCCTCACAGAGAGGGAGATGAGCTGTTTTCCCAGGCTGTCTGTAAGGGGTGTCCTGGGGACTTCAGTTAGGATGTCCACTGTGCAACCAGCGATGTAGCAGCTTCCAAAGATGCTCGGAAACTTGCCAACACCAGGGAGTACCCAGAAGAGGTGCACAATTCAACCTTTTCGTTTCATACCTCATTACGATCGCAGGGTTGCCCACTGAACTGGAAATCATTTGCCTAGCATCCTGGTGCTATGATTTGGTTTGTTATATATCGGCTGGGACTTTGATTTGTTGCTGCAATCCAAACATTTCTCATGATTTTTTGTTTTTTAAATGGCCGTTTTCCCAAGGCTGCAAACAGTAGTGGGGAAAAAATGAAGGGGAAAGAATTCTGATTTTTTTTTAAAGAGAAGTTGGATGCGGAGTATTGAGAGTTGGCTGATGGCATTACTTTGCCAGTATTTGTTTTCCTCAGACTTAGAAATACCTGTCAGATGCAGAAAACTGGAGCAGTGATAATATTTGTGATAATACCTCGGGGTAGCTTGAAGCAGTGAACTGATGGCTTATTCTTGAGGGTATCACATCCTTCTATTACTGACATACGTGGTCACTGGCTTTATGGGACTAACGTGGATGTTATTCTTGATGAATACATGCGAATAAAACATCACTGGTCTTGTGTCAGAGCGGGAGATTTTTTTTCCTTGTTTTTTTGCAAAGCAGAGTATTCCTTGGGTTTGTTGGTCACAACGCTGAAGGGGGAGAGATACTGGATGACCAAGAAAGTGGCTGTTGTGTTTGTGCATTTATGTGGTATAACAAGTGTGTGTCGTATCTTCTGTTCAACAGAATAGTGCCAGCAGGAGGAGTTTGAAGGTTTCATTAATGAAGGGAAAATTGGAATGGTAATTGGGCAAATAGGCAAGAAACAAGAAACAGCTGGGACCACTGGTGAGTGAGGTGGGAGCTGAAGTTGAAAGGCATTTGAACAAAAAGGAGCGAGCAGCAGTGACACAGAGCAGAGGCAGACAGAGGACCAGGTCAGAACATGAGGAAAAATGTCTCAAGCTGCAGAAGTGCATGCCATACGGGTGTCGCTGCCATGTGCCTGAACACATACATTTCAACCACACATGTGAAAACGTCTCTTACCACCACACGTCTAGACAAGGCTATTTCCACTGGATACCTGAACATGTCCAGGCCTCAGGCCTGAGCACGCTTGTTGCCACCGTACACCTGAACGTGCATGTAGCTGCCACATGCCTGAACAGGCGTGAGCATGGGGGTAGCTGCCACACACGAACATGGGTGTAACTGCCACATGTGTGAACACGCACTACTGCCACAGGTTTCCACAGATGTGAACGCTTGTGTTACTGCCACAGGTGGAATCATGTGTTGCTGACACATCCATGAACAGGCACGTGGCCATCACACAGCAGAACACATGAGAACATGAGTGTTCCCAATACACACCTCAACACATGTAAACATGTCTTGCCAGCAAATGACTCCACATGTGTGAACACGTGTGTGTTTTAGATATGTGAATGGAAAAAGGAGAACTAAAGAATACATAGGGCCGCTCCTTGATAGGGAAGGTCTCCTCACAGACAATGACATAGGCAAAGCAGAGACGCTTAACGCCTTCTTTGCCTCTGTCTTCAATGCCGATGATGGGCTTCGGGACCCAGGGTGCCCTGAGCTGGAGGACCGGGACGGTGGGGATGACAAACTCCCAACCGACCCTGAACGTGTGCGGGATTTGCTACTCCACCTGAATCCCTACAAGTCCATGGGTCCGGATGGGATTCATCCCCGGGTGCTGAAAGAGCTGGCGGACGTCATCGCGGAACCTCTCTCAATTATTTTTCAACGATCCTGGGAATTTGGAGAGGTCCCGGTAGACTGGAAGCTGGCAAATGTTGTGCCAATTTTCAAGAAGGGTCAGAAAGAAGACCCTAGCAATTACAGGCCTGTCAGTCTCACGTCAGTGCCTGGTAAAATCATGGAGAAGATGGTTCTTGAACTTATTGAGGCGCATGTGGGGGACAAAGCAGTCATTGGTCCCAGCCAGCATGGGTTTGTGAAGGGTAGGTCCTGCCTAACTAACCTGATTTCCTTTTATGATAAGATCACCCGTATGGTGGACCAAGGGAAACCAGCTGATGTGATTTTTTTGGACTTCAGCAGGGCTTTTGACACAGTTTCCTATAGGATCCTACTGGACAAAATGTCCACCATACAGCTAAATAAAAACATCATACGATGGGTGAGCAATTGGCTAACGGGCAGGGCCCAAAGGGTTATGGTAAATGGGGCTGCATCAGGCTGGCGGGCGGTCACCAGTGGGGTCCCTCAAGGCTCCATTTTAGGGCCGGTACTTTTCAATATTTTTATAAACGATCTGGATGTAGGAATAGAAGGTATTTTGAGCAAGTTTGCTGATGACACCAAACTTGGAGGAGCTGTGGACTCGAATGAGGGTGGAAAGGCCTTGCAGAGAGATCTGGACAGATTGGAGAGCTGTGCAATCACCAACCGCATGAAGTTTAACAAAGGCAAGTGCTGGGTCCTGCACCTGGGACGGGGAAACCCTGGCTGCACGTACAGACTGGGCGATGAGACGCTGGAGAGCAGCCTAGAAGAGAGGGATCTGGGGGTTGTGGTAGACAGCAAGTTGAATATGAGCCAGCAGTGTGCCCTGGCAGCCAGGAGGGCCAACCGTGTCCTGGGGTGCATCAAGCACGGCATTGCTAGTAGGTCAAGGGAGGTGATTGTCCCGCTCTACTCTGCGCTGGTGCGACCTCACCTCGAGTACTGTGTGCAGTTCTGGGCACCACAGTATAAAAAGGACATGAAACTGTTGGAAAGTGTCCAGAGGAGGGCTACGAAGATGGTGAAAGGCCTGGAGGGGAAGACGTATGAAGAACGGCTGAGGTCACTGGGTCTGTTCAGCCTGGAGAAGAGGAGGCTGAGGGGAGACCTCATCACAGTCTACAACTTCCTCGTAAGGGGGTGTCGAGAGGCAGGAGACCTTTTCTCCATTAACACCAGTGACAGGACCCGCGGGAACGGGGTTAAGCTGAGGCAGGGGAAATTTAGGCTTGACATCAGGAGGGGGTTCTTCACAGAGAGGGTGGTTGCACACTGGAACAGGCTCCCCAGGGAAGTGGTCACTGCACCAAGCCTGTCTGAATTTAAGAAGAGATTGGACTGTGCACTTAGTCACAAGGTCTGAACTTTTGGGTAGACCTGTGCGGTGTCAAGAGTTGGACTTGATGATCCTTAAGGGTCCCTTCCAACTCAGGATATTCTATGATTCTATGATTCTACGTGTTGCTACCACATGCCTGAACATGCCTGAGCATGTGTTGCCACCTCAGAGGTGAACAGGCATGTTGTAGCCACACATCTCCATACGCGTGACCATGTGTTGCTTCCATAGGCTGAACGTGTGAACATGAGTGAGCATGTGTTGTTGCCACATCCATGAAAACACATTGTGTATCATTACAACACGTGTTCAGATGTGTCCACACCTGGCATGTTATTGACAAACAGCTGAAAATATGTGAAAACGTACCTCATTGCAACACACTTGAACATGTGTGTTGTCATCAGGGCTCTGAAATCATATATGTCTGTTACCACCAAATGCCTGAAAACACATTAAAATGTGTTTTGTCACAACATGTGTGAACATATCTGTTGTCACCTTATGCCTGAAAAGGTGTGAAAATGTATTTTACACAACATGCATGAATACGCATGAACACAGGTGTTGTCACTGTATGCCTGAAAACGTGTGAAAATGCGTTTTGTCACAAGACCCATGAACACGTGTGCTGTCAGCGTATGCCTGAAAATACATGAAAATATCCTTTAGCACTACACACCTGAACACACATGAATATGCATTTTGTCATCAAAGCACTGAAATGTCTACTTTCTTTTCGTCACAACACAGGTGAACATGCATGAACACTGAACGTGCATGTTGTCACCAAATGCCTGAAAACACGTATAAATACCTTTAGTCACAACATACATTAACATGCATTTTCTCACCATATGCCTGAAAAGATGTGAAAATGCATTTTGTCACAACACGCATGAACACGTCATGAAGTCTGAAAACACGTCTGCTCACATTTTGTCACAACACATGTGAATATGTGTGAACACGTGTGTTGTCACCACATACCATAAAACTTGTGAAATCTAGTTTTGTTGCAAAATGTGTGAACATGCATGAACACTTGTGTTGTTGCCATATGACTGAAAACACATTAAAATCTGTAATGAAATGCAGTCATGTGTTCCTCTTAATTTTTAATCTCTGAGCTGCTGCACAAAGTCATCACGAGAGATTTTACAAATATAATCAGATGTGTAGGGAACTGTATGCATTGTTACAGAGGGAGATGCTGCAGATTTATGCATTAATAAACAACAGAATACTTATGAAGAAAAGGTGTCTTAAAGATTGTCACTGAAAGACACCTTAGACCTAAGGTGGAGCTCATAGTAAGGAAACAGATGCATAGGAAAACAGTATGTATATTCAAAAACAAATTCTTATTTCAGGCATCACGTTTTATACTGAGATTTTGTTTCAAGTCTTGTGTAGCTTTAGAATCAGGAAAAGAACATTAATGGAAAGCCTTGATGTTACCATAAAAGCTGATTTATATTTTAAGTTATCAATTACAGTATTTTGCTTTCTCGTTCTACTATGTTTCAGCTGCAGTTACTTGTTAGCAACATAGTAATTTAAGCCAGGGATACTCTTCTGTGTTAGTATGTAATAAAAACGAGTAAATTTCCAAGTAAGTTGTACTCAATTTTCCATCTCCTGTTTAAATGGAGATCTACTAATATTAAATTCATTAAAATATTTTTAATTTTATGGTTGCTTCAGATCCTATATTTTATGGAGGGCTTAGTTGTCTAGTTTCCTTTTCAAGAATCATACAGTACTGCGTACATGGGCCACTCTTCCTCATATTCATCCCCAGTCAAATTATTTTTGGCCTCTCCTCTAGTCTGGACAATTGTTACGGATAAGGATTTTAAGAGAACATTGTTCTTGAAGAAAATGTGGTTCCAAATTTTATGAAAATAAATAGCTAGTAGGAGGGAGTAATTCTGTTTGTGTATTTGTGGGGAAAATTACAAACGCCAAAGTTTCAGAAGTTTCAGGAGGTCTTGGGCATTTGCCTCTTCATGGGCAGCAGCTTGCATTAACCACGAGGTTCAACAACGTAGGTTTTTGTGTTCATAATGAACAGTTACAGGAAATTAAGAATGAAGTCTTGGAACAGTATACAGGATAATAAAAGGGGAGAAGAAGTGTCCTCACCAGAATTATTTAACTGATCATTTCTGACTACGTTTTTGTTTCTAGATAAATGGATATTGTCGTCTCATCTACTTTCTGTTGGTATATGGGAATTGCTCAGAATTCCAGTAGCATTTTGTGCTTTATTTTGTTTTTTGAATTTTGAACAAGACCAAGTGAAAAGAAATAAAACTTCTATATTTTACAGAGCAGGTAGACAAATGCTGTGGTCTGAATTGCTAGGGAAGATAACATTAGCTTCTCTGAGTTGTTCTCTTGGGACTTTGGTAAAAGATGCAATCACTTCAGTGGATGATCTAGGTTAACCAGATTGAGACAAGCACGTAACATCTGGGCTTTATTTTATTTTATTTTATTTATTTATTTTTGTTTTTGTTTTAAACTGTTAAGCTGTTTGCTTTTTCTGAATCTGAGAACTGCTCCTCATCCATTCTCCCCCCCCCCCCCCCACCCCGTTTTTTTTGTAAGGCTTTCTGTTTTATTTTTTTATTATTCTTTCAGCAGCTTAGGTGCCTGGTAGAGGAGGTGAGGCCTAAAGCAATATGTCTGTCCTGGTGCTGGTCCCTGTTTAAAAGGGATTTTGATTTACAGTTTATACTGTGATAAACAATATCTGGCAGTCATTTTTTAAAGAAAGGGGGAATGGAATTGCAGTCCTCATACACAATCCAGAGAGAAAAATGAAGAGAATGAAGAGCTTCTTCCAGCTCCTTAGTCCTCTTCATTCATCATTTAAATTTTAATAATTCCAAGTTGCGAATAGTAAAACATTGATTTTCTAACATTTAATTTCTTCCTGTTTTAAGAGAAGTAATAAAAAATCTGAACTGATGTAGTATATGTAAATATAATTGATCCAAACATATGCTGATAACTTTGTCTTAATGAAAGCTTTTAAGAAATTATCAGCTCTCTAATTGGAACTTTCATTTTTTTATTTGTTTAAGATACGTTTAAGATATTAGTTTAAGATATAGTGGTCCAGCTTGTTTACATACAGAAGTCTGTAATTTCTTTAAAGTATATTCTAAAGAAATCTCTAGTCTTCTGTTCTGTGTATCTCATGCTTTTGTTTTGACAGGTGTCGTTACTGGGATTAGATGTTTTAGGTGCCTTTGTCAACAGACTATCAGGACGTTTTAAATCCTATATAGGAACCGGTAAGTGAAAAGTAACTTTCTTTTCCTTAAGACCAAAAGGTAGTATGTTGCCCATCCACTTCCAGCAGTGGTAGCTGAACATGTAGGAAGCTTTCTGAGCTAATCATAGTTTAAAACAATAGCTGGGGATGTAAATGTATAGGTATGTCATTGCTGTTGTTGGAATTTGAATAATTTTATATTAACTTGTAAATACTCATTTTTCCTGTAATTACTAATTTGTACGTGGTGATTGGAATTTTTAAGGGTTCCAGGAATGTCCTTTCTGTAATTAATTTCAAACTATATAGTTGCTTGCCACTCCTGTGCTATGTAGTTACTTACGATGTTCCAAGACAGTCATCTAAAAATGGTGTAAGAACATAGGTGCTACCTTTAGCTTGTGTTAAAGATTGTAGGCTTTATTTGTGGATCATTTTAATTAGAGCTTTATGTCTACTGAAGTCTGTGGTCTAAGGGGATTATGTGGTCCACCTCCTGCTTGGTAACTGCTAGCTAGGTAAGTCTAGTTTTCAGTAGTCTAATCTTTTTCTGGGATGAAAAAGAGTACAAGCCCTTACTCTTGGTTGAAATGTTTACTCAAATAAGAGTATTATTTTGTTTATTTGCATGGTTGCTTTTGTTTGTTTTGTTTTTAGAAAAGGCTGCAAAAGGAGACTCAGTTATTTGTATTTTTTTCCCCAGAATAGATGTTTTGAATTGTGTTTATATTTCTGAATTTCACAAAAAGATGAAATTCCTGCAACATTTCAGAAAATTCTTAAATTTCCTTTAGTTGCCTTTATGGTTAATGATCATAGGTAATGGTCAGAGCTGTTCTAAGCTGTGACTTTTCTTGTCTTGGTGACAGATTCTCTAAAGCTGTAAAAAAAAAAAAAAAAAGGCAACAACAACACAACCCCTATGATGTTTAAAGCTCTTTACATCCTGTTGAGCTGTCTGGAACCTTTGTGGTTGCAACTCCAGTAGAGCTGACAGGGACTCTCTGAAAGTGGTTCACAGAAAGGGGTAGACAGGAGAAGGTATATGCAAGAAGGGCACTTAAAAGAGCAGTGGTCAATAGAGAGGGAATAAGGGGGAGTTGTGAGCAATGATGCACACTGAAAAACTCCATATTTGTGTTGTAAAAGAAGGAACTCCTGTTAAAGTTTAACAAAAGAAAATCGTTTGTGCTACCTGTGGCATTCTTTGCTTCAGGGGATCATACAGTAAAGCTGCTCAGAATTTTTAAAAATAAACGGGGTGCCACTCTAGGCGCTGAATTCTGTGATTTACTTGTTTCTCATCTTCTGTCCTTGTAGAGGAAATAACTGTTTAATCTCTCAAGGCTCTACTCTGACTCTCCAGGCTGTTCTTGGCTCTAAATCTCACATTATTGTCAAACTAGTAGTGCAAAAATAATTATGTGAATTCGTATAAATGAAGATTTATTTATTTTTACCAAGCCAAGAAAAGGAAGACAAACAACAGAGAAGAAACTAATTGGGTAACAAGCTCTGTTAAGGATGTAATACAAACCTAACTATTTATGCAGTTAGAAAGGAAAAGGAATAAATATCAGGTCAGATGTAGATAGCAGGTCAGTTGGAGGTAGACCAGGTACAATTAATGTGTGCTATACAGCATGCTTACTAACACCTTTAAGATTTCTTCACTGAAGAAAATTATAATATCTTTGTATAACTATGCTGACATATTAACAGGAAAACCTGTGGAATGGCTCATAGTGATAGGAGACTGACAATATGCTAAAATGTGGTGCGAGGGCAGGTAGAATGGGGTACAGGTCTTTGTGGCTCTGCAAAGAATAATTCTGCGTTATCAGCAGAAATTAATAAAAGAAAGAAAGTTGTAAAACGTTACTGGGTTTTCCAAATCCATTTGAAATAAATTAAAGAAACCAGGCAATGGAAGAAGTAAGCTCAGCAAGATTAATATAAAACAGTAGGGATACGTGAATCCGTACTGTATGTGACAGATAATATACTTCACTGGATAAGTTGGGATACTACTGCCTTGAATAGTGCCTTTATAGATGATGCTACTTCTTCATCCTCACATTTGTGTAACTCCAACGTCTATTTGAGACTGTTTAGCTTGCAGACTGATGGCAGAAACAACCAAATGGAGCACTTGCACAGCAGCATAGAGAAGGACATCAGTTTGATAATGACGGTGAGAAAGCATATAAAACATAAAGGAGAACTACCAGCCAAAATAATTGTTCAGTTATATTTAGAATAAAGTTGGGGGATAAACGTGATATAAAAGTTCTTAGTGGTATGTTTTCAGGTCACTTGTTCTTTGGGAAGTAATAGCACTAATCTTCTAGAGCAGGAGCTCCAATTCTGGTGCAGTGTGCCCTTGTACTGCAACTATGACTTAAGCTTTTCTTGGTAAGGATAGAAACCCACCTAAAGGTGGCCAAGTTAAAAAATCTTTTAATGAACTCTAGTGCACAAATACCCAGTATATACTTCCTAAGGTGCCAAAAAATCTCCTAGCTTGGTCCTGTGGACTCAGTTCCAACATATCTCTTACCTCCTGCCTTTGATGGACACGTCTTATTGATGGAATGCCCCAGTATGTCCTCAGGTCTGCTTGTAAACAGACAAATACTGGTACAAGGGCTGGGCTGAGCTGGGAGAGGGAAACAGTGTCTGGGGTGGTGAGTGGGCAAAGCTGCTGCTTTCTAGTAGTAGTGTTGGCTTGTCCTGATGTAGAGTGTGTTGTACTGTAGTTGCTGAAGCTAAACTGTAATGGCTGCTTTGAGCTTAGGACTTCTTTTAAGGGCTTCTTCTTCTAAGAACTCAAAATTTCTTGTGCTATGTGGCCTTGGGTTGGACAGAACTAGAGTGGAGCAAGAGGCCAGGAGGCACTGAATGCAAGCTAGGCAAGGATGCTTAGAGTAGGGGAAAAGAGAGGGGTATTAGCAAAACAGGATGCTAAAGAGGACCCAAGCATCTTAAAAATGGTCTAGGAATATTTGGGTAGGGAGATGTGTTTCCCATTTGCCTGTAGAAAGGCTAGCTAACACTATCTGGCTATTTTTCATCACCAATGCAGAAAAAGCAATAATCAAAGTAGTTCTTGCTATAAACATTTATGACATTTGCAAAACAAGTGATGAAGACATTAGGAGTTCAAGTTGAAATATGTTTGGTGGCAATCCCCTTCTAGTTGATCACTTTGAAATTTTATTGATAGGCAACCAACTTAAAATCATTTCCTATTGGAGCTTACTCTGACAGAAAAGATGAACTACCAAACTGAAAACCAGCTGATGGTTGCCAGCACTCAACAGCTGTATTCCTTTGTCTTATGCAATTATGTCTAATATGTCTATTGCCATATACGTGCTCTTAAAACAACTTGTGATTTAGGGGGAAAACAAGTCAAGGCTGCAGACAGGCAGGCCCTTGAGCAGCTGCCGCAACAGGTAGTTCCTGTGTCAGAGCTCCCAGAGTGACAAAGGCTGGTGTGTTTAGTAATCCACAGGCTGTGTCATAGCTTAGTGTAACACAGTGACCTCATCTCTGTTCAGCATCTTCTAGTAGCTGTTCTCTGTGCTTGCCTTCGTGATTACAGCAAAGCCCTGGTATCTACAGCTCCATGAACTGACTCAGCCTGCTAATGAGTCACAAAAGAGTGGTGTTCAGCAGGACAGGCATTCACTGTGCTGCCCTCCCTTGGAACAACTTCTCAGTGTTCATTTTTGTTTTGTGACTGGAAATTTAGGAGGGGTCAGATGTGTACTCCCAAAACTGACTTCTGAGGTTCTGGACGTTTCTTCGGTGTTCACAAAATGGGGAGGGGGAGGACACGGGGGGACACCCTTTCTTTTCACAGTGTATAATGAACACAGCTATAATAACTTATTCAGAGCAGAAAGGGAAGAAAAAATAGATGAAAAATGCAAAAGCTTGATAGTGATAGCTAAAGACGTCAGTGGAATATCCAGAGCCAGTTGAATTAAGTGTTTAGATTGTAACAATTAGAAAGTATTCAGATACAGTAAGAGGAAAAAATCAGAGTTCAGCAATGTATTTGTCCAGCAGTTATCACACTACAGAAACAGCTGGGGGGTTTAATACTTTTATGTAGAAGCAGAGGACTGAGGAGACCTCCTGAATTACATATTCTTTTCCCTTTCTTTTGCTGGCACCACTACTGCTTAGTTATCATTGTCATTATAATCATCAAGTTCTATTACAATTCTTTCAGATTTCCCTTTCAAAATGCAGGGTGATAGAGTTATTTCTTCTGTGAGCTGAATAGCAGTCAGAGGCTGAGAGAGGGACCAAACAAAAAATAACTGTCGACTACTCTCATGTGTTCTGAAATGTAACACCATAAGTAGTAAAAGGTGATTTTAGCTGTAACTTCTTTAGCTGGTGGTGGAATATGAGAGAGTCCTCAAAAGATTCCTGGTAAATGTTAGGAATGTTAGGCTACTTTTAAAGTTTGAAGTAAATGGCATGGTAATTACAAACTTGGCCCCTGCTTGACTAGAATACTAATTTGGAGGAGAACTACAGGCTGGGTGTCGTGATCTGCGTTGAGTAAGAGTTCCAGCTAGAATTACCTTTCTGATACTTTCAGCTCTTAGAAATCTGTGAATCAGATCAGAAACAAAAGCTCATACAAAAGGCTGAGCTGTTAAGAGGTAAATGTTAACGTTAGCCTGTGACACTGATTTTTCCAAGTGGTGTTTCAGGTACTGATAGTGACTGTAAAAGCACTGTCCCATGGGAGATAAGTGGGAGATAACATCTCCATCAGTTTCCCATTAGTTGTAATCCCTGTCAAAAAGCAGTGTGCTCAGTGTCATTGCTGCTTGTTTTCAAGAAGTTGTACTGAAAGCACTGTGGGGAAGAATCCCACAAAGTGTGCATGTAGGCGCCATACAGAGAACTGGGAACCAGTATAGCAAGATGTCTTGCACAATGCTGATCTCAGCATTCATTCAGATAGCTTTCCTAGAGATCATATAGCGTTAATTTGTTTATCAGCTGCAATTAAAAACTTTTCTCTGTGGATAAGCAAATCAAAGATTTGGCAAGTCCTTTAATTTTTAGTGAGTTCTAATCTCTAGGATGTGAAGTCATCAACTCTTGAATAATTTTAGTTAAATAGTATTTGAGGGCACTTGTTTTGAAATTGTAACTTTTACTGAAGGAAGGACAAGTTTCCACAAGATACAGTCAGTGAACAGGAAGATTTAAAACATCTAAAATTTTTGTAATTAAATAGCAAAATCCCAATGATTTGAAAGTAGTTCTTTGTCCTATCCTATTCTTTACTTCTCCCCACTGCTCCCCAGGTTTTAGCATTATTTTTCAGAAAAGCCAGACATTCAGAAGCTGCTGGCATAGTTTTTGAAGATTAAATGGTAGTCATTCATACAGTTTTTTAAGACAGAAAGCTTTATTTTTTTAAGCCTGTTGGAAATGCTGTGTTCTTTAATTTCGGTTCAATGCATTTGTTGTTCATTTTGTAACATATTCAGAAATACATTTCAGAGTTGCAAATGTTTTGACCATCTTACAGTCAGCTTTTTTTTTTTTTTTAATAAGGTATATTTCAAACGTGTTTAAGGAATTGTCCTTCAGTATTACAAAATGTTTACTGGGCAAGTGTTTCATCTTTTTTTGTTTGTTTGTTTGTTTGTTTGTTTTTGTTTTTCTCTCCTGTAGTTCTCCTGCCTTTGATAGATCGCTTGGGAGATGCCAAAGACCAAGTTCGAGAGCAAGCACAGAATCTCATATTGAAATTGATGGATGAGGCAGCTACACCCATGGTATGCTTTCACTTTATAGAGATTCAGATATAGGCCTCCATTGAGCTTTTTACTTATGCATGAGCTTGACTTTGAATACGTCACAATGTTATGGTGACTGTTAATAGTGTAAATGTTAAAGGTATTCTTAATGGATTAACACTGATGCATTGTTCAGCTGAAGATAAAAACCTGGCACAGCACAATTCTGCAGGTTTTGAATATCATACCTGAATTTTGTCATGTCATGCCTTGTGGCAGGACTTTGTTAATTAAAGGATGCTTGAAACAACCTACTGGATCTGTGATAGCATAATGAGAATAAGTAAGTTTATTTTGCTCGGAATTTATTTTAAAATGTGCTTTGTGCCTGACACTTAGTAGTCCAACAGTTGAGATAGTGCATTTTAACACAGAAAATCTGGCTTTCTAAATGTATGACAAACATACGTGTGAACCTTTGACAAACTGAGATGGGGATAAATTCCCCACTGCCTTATTTCTTACGTTGAAGTTCAAATTAAGCAAACCTTTTCACAGTTCTTAGGACTGGGTGGCTTCCAAGTGCTAAATATAGATACATCTACTCATAAGATTGTTTAACAGGACTTCACTGTTTGAGGACCGATATTATGTGGAACTCTGGGGAGCCTGGTTGTCAGTAAGAAGTGTTCTTTGAGTTCTTAATTTCTTAAAAAAAATCTTTCTGAGTTTAAATGCAGAAGTTAATAGGGAGTGTCTGTTTGTTTTTTTGTGTGTATTTTTTTTGGGGGGGGGACACGACACCAAAATGAAGTTCTTTTGCTTGCTAGTTCCTGGCTTTGTTTATTCATAGATAAAATTTGAATGTTTGAGCACAAGGAATATGATTTTGCAAACTTCATTTGCAGTTAGAAAATTGTGGTTGCTTTGTTTGCCTGCTAGTAAAAACAGGTTGCATTTTAAGCAAGTATAGAAACTTACAGATATGAGTGGGATTTAGGCATCAGCGCATCATCCATAAAGCCTAGCCTTTATCTGTTGATGAGTTGCAGTTTTGATCATATTCATTGACAAGAGATATGTTATTTATTTCATGCCTAAGTGCCAGTCGCTCACAAGTGACAAGTTCATGTACCAAGATGCTCTGAAGTACCTTGCTTACAGACCTGAAACTATACCTACCTCTACAGTAACAGCCTTCGGATAATTGCATAGCATCTTGGAGACACCTTTCTTAAAACAATCACTGATAAAGAAACTGGTGATTCTTTGTGATAGGACGATAGGCCCTCCTTGCAAATGAGCTCTGGATTAGTGGTGCATCTTTCAGTTTCTGAAGAGAGCCTTTGTTGTGAGGCTGCACTTCAGCTTCAGGAAGAGGAGGCTGAGGGGAAGCCTCATGGCAGCCTGCAGTTCCCTCATGAGGGAAGTGGAGGGGCAGGCACTGAGCTCTGCTCTCTGGGGACAGCGACAGGACCTGAAGGAACAGCATGGAGCTGGGGCAGTGGAGGGTCAGGCTGGGGGTTAGGGAAAGGTTTTTCACCCAGAGGTTGGTTGGGCACTGGAACAGGCTCCCCAGGGCAGTGGTCATGGCACTGAGGCTGTCAGAGTTGAAGAAGTGTTTGGACAACACTCTCAGACATAGGGTTTGATTTTGGGATGGTTCTGTGTGGAGTCAGGAGCTCGAGTCTGTGATCCTTAAGGGTCCCTCTCAACTCAGAATACTCTGTGATTCAGTGATTCTATGATAGAAAGAAGCTTTCATCCCCTTTGAAGCTTTCCTGCAGTGTTGGAAAGAATACAAGATTCATGGGGTCCAAGGAACAGCATGCATAAAGAGAAGGTATGGCTTTTCTGGTAACTCCCCTAGGGTGGGGGAAACCCAGCTTCAGGTGTCTGTCTCAAGACAGCTTATGTATCATGAAAAAATTGGATGAAAAGCCTCTATCATCCTCACAGCAGGGACCAAAACAGAGAAGTCTTTCCTGTGCCTCCAGCACTGAAATACAGAGTTTTAGGCTTCCTTTGCTGCAGAGAAACATCCCTTTGGAAGAGCTGGGTGGAATCTTTTTTTGGGGATAAGACTTGTAAGTTTCTTCCTGATCATCTCCTCTGGTCTGTTCCAGTGTGTTTTTGAATAGTACTTAATTTGTCCTGTTGTCAGTTCCTTTTTCTTGTTTTAAATGTGTTTGGGTTTTTCTTGTTGTTGTGTTGTTTAGTTGTTTTTTGTTTTAAGAGCTAGACATAGCTGTCCATGGGCAGGAACCCTTCAAAATATGAATAGAGCTGGTATAAGTGCATGAATAGGATAAAAGAAGGTTGGCATCAACTGTTGCTAGTGAGACATGAGTGCTGAAATTTCTGAGAAGCCATTTGAATTTCTCTGTTTAGATGAATTCAGGCTTAATTTAGTGAAAGATTAAATTTCTTTTCAGCCTGCTTTGTTTATTTCCATACTCTGCAGTTGCCTCTCTGGCAGTATTTTTGTACACCTACTGTGGCTATTTCCTTTTTTCACATTTGTCCTGAAGTGGAGGGATGTTTTCTTCCATAAGATCCTGTTCTTTATTGTTAAGCTGTGTAATTTCAGCAAGATATATTCTATTTATCTGAGGCTTGTTTTCTCTGAATGTAATGTAGTATAAGACAAACAAGAAATCACAGATGAGTCAAAGTGATCAAGTAGGCTCTAGCTGGAAAATTTAAGTCTGCTGTGAAGTGTGCTCCCTCTTTAATAAAGAGGATGCAGTGTTCCCTGCTCCTAATGCTGCCTGCCTTGTTGATCAGTAGCTGTTTGTGTGCATTTTTTTTTTCTTTCGGCAAGCCAAATACAGTTGCAATCATTTGTATCGGAAAGATTTTACGTAGTCACTATACATCGTAATTGCAGCACTCCCGGGGTAGGAAGGAGGGTGGTGCCTGCGCTGCTGCGAACTGTGCCATTGCCAGTGTGCAGCCATTGCTAAGCAACGCGCCCCTTGGATGCTCTGCTCGAGAGCTGACGGAGGCTGTAATGGCAGCGGTGTAGCTGGGGGAGTTGCAGTTTGAGTCTGTGCATCTGCTCTGAAACACCACTGAGAATCCCAAGTCTCGTAAGTTTCGTGTTTACACTCTTTACACTCTATTCAGCTAGAGAACGACAAGGAAATGGAAAGGTAAAAGGATAAATGGTACAGTGAAAGGGTAAAGGCAGGCAATGGAAAACAAAGATGCAAGAAGGTAAACGAGGGTTTAGCGAGCCAGAGAATCATACTACAGGAAGCAACACCAGCACAAAAGGAGAAATGAAATCATAATGGAAATGGAAGCGAAGAAACTAGAATGAATTGGCGAGAAATAACTGAAAAATGAAGAAGTAAATTAAAAGTAGGAGAGAAGTAGACAGCAGGAGTATGGATAAGCAGGAGCTAAAATGGATGAGAGGAAATTTTGGCAGGGAAACAACATGAAGCCAAAACAATATAGCAACTTCTGCTTCAGTCAGTAGTTTGAAAATGTTAATATTTGTTTTGTGTTTATTAACTGTACCAATTCTGCATTTTTTTAAAGCCATTTCTCATGCAATAAAAATACATAGCTAGATTTGTGATGAACACTTTTAGAAATTGTTTTGGCATAACAATAATCTGTATTGTGTTTCATGCTGTACATTTTATAACTTAATTTTATCTGCAAAGTGCCTTTACTTTTCCAGTGGACCTGTCTTATGTTTTTTTTTTTTTTTTTTTTTTTTTTTTTTTTTTTGTAACTGATATTAATGTAGTTATAGAAAACGAGTAGAATTACATCATTTTGTGCTCCTGGTAATGAAAGACAATTATTTCTGTTTTATAGTACATTTGGGAACGCCTTGCTGTTGGTTTTAAACACAAGAATTACCGATCCCGAGAAGGAGTGTGTTTGTGTCTTATTGCAACCTTAAACATGTAAGCTTTTTGTTTCTATGGAGACATAAGGATTCTATTCTTTTTCTGAATTTCCTATTTGTCTGAAACTAATACTTTAGGAAGTCTGATTCAATTAAAATAATAAGTAGGAAAAGTTGAACAACTTTACCTGCAAGCTTTCATAAAGAAGGACTAAAGGTATAATATTTGTGTCTGATTTAAAAATAGACGAAGGACTATTAAGAGAGAGATAAAGCTTGATTAATATGTTTGTATTATATCAATGACAAGCTAAAAGTTCATTTTCTGATTTTCTGTCAGAAAAATAATTACTTTTCTTTTTTTTTTTTTTTTTTTTTTTCAGTTACGGGGCACAATCATTAAGCCTCAGCAAGTTAGTACCACATCTGTGTGCAGCGTTTGGTGACTTGAATAGCCAGGTAAGCATTCCGTTACTTCCTGGTGCTTCTGCAACTGCAGTTTGAGAGAACTGAATGCAAAATAAATGTAGGCATTTAAGAAAAGCTGATAGGCTTGCTTGTATACAACAGATATTTTTTTTCTATAGGACTGTAGTTAAAAAATTGCTTAAATAAGCAAAAACATCTGAAGTGAAAATCAAGATATAGTTGTAGTGGTTACATATGTTGAGCTTCAGAAAACTGTTGAATGGAAATAGTCTCTTGATTTTTCTAAAGCTGAGTTGGAGAAAGAATACTAAGAATACAGAAAGGAAGAAGGCAGGAGTGGTAGGAGATGGGCAAGTAAACAGAAGAGGTCTTTATGCTTATTTTCTTGGTGCAGCAACATCCTTGTCTCCTCTATGTACCATAGCATCGCTCTATTCTGGAGAAAATCAGTTAAGAATTTGTCTTGTTTGTTGATCCTTAGTGAAGATGTAGTTCATATCTTGATAGAGTGGTTGTGGTTTTACCGCAGACTGTTACAAAGAAAAATACCAAAATAATTCCAGAAATTCTTTATAGAGAATAATGGCATTTACTAACATGCATTTTTGGCACTTTTTGTTGTGATGACTTTTTTTGTAAAAGGCAAGCTGTCTCTTTGCTTTAGCTATTATTAACCCTTACCCTATCTCGTCTTACTCCTATTCTTGTGCTTATGTGATACCACCTAATTGCTTATGGTAATTGCTTGTGAAGGAAGTACAGGAAATGCTGGTCACTTTGGCCTACTCTTGTGGGCAGTCAGATACCTAATTTTACAGAATTGCCTCACTGTTTGTAGAAAGAGATGAAGGCAAGATGAAGCATCAAGACTGAGTGCAGGGACTAACTTTTGGAAGTGTTGCCTAGTGTGATAGTGTCCTAAATACAGCACATTTTTGATGTTCTTATTCTTACTTCATGTCATTCCCAGAAATTCCCTCTAGAGCTGTTATTTCTAGGATTTTTCATTTACCATCTTGAACTAACAGTTGTGTTTCCTTTCCATTCTCACTGTTTCAACTGTTTTGTGAAATGAGTTGGTGTGCAGGCCAATTGAAAGATTAGTGAGCTGTCAGCAAAATGCTGTTCAGGTTTCTGTAATCCGGAAATGAATAATTTAAATTTGGCATTCACAGGTGAGAGATGCTGCCATACTAGCCATTGTAGAGATTTACAGACATGTGGGAGAGAAAGTACGAATAGATCTTACAAAGAGAGGAATTCCTCCTGGAAGGTGAGTTAGTTGTTTTCATTTTATTATCCTGAGCCATTCTGTTACTGGTTTTTATCAGAACTTAAAACTTACTAAAAACTTAGTGATGTTACAAATGTTTCTGACTTTCTTTTGATACTGTCTTTCCTGCTTGGAAGAGGCATGCGTTTATAGCTCAATGCAGTCTAATACTCACCAGTTAAAATACCCTGGTTTTAAGAGAAGCTGAGAGCTGGTGAATAGTAGAAAAATGTTTCAAAATTATGCAAATATATACTGCATGTTGTGGAGAGTTACAGTGAACACTGGGGAAGTAATTGGAAAATACTTGAATGTATGCATCTTGTTCCTTATTCTAGAGTTGGTGTTTAGCCTGAATGTATAGAGTTACAACTGAGTAACTTAAATCAATCCTTTTCATGCGTTGTGTATGCGTGAAAGAGAAGTGTGCCTACATGCGTGAGAGTGAGATGAAAGTATGGCAAATATGCAACAAGCTATTACTTTCTTGAAGATAGTTATAATAAAGAAATATCCTCTCTTGCTTCTTGCTAATTACCCTTTCCACAACAGAGGTTTGCTTATGGGCCACAGTTAAATAAGAGAGAGCTGTTTTTCAGTGTACCTGCTTTCCAATTCTGAAACTGAAATTTCTGGGATTTGCTGAGAAAGGAGTATTCAAAAGGAGTATAAGCTGGTCTCATACACATGCTGTCATATGACACTGGATATTTCTTGCAAAAGGTGAAATAAAAATTTGAAAATGCTTATTTCATCAGTAGTTTTTCTTTCTGAAGAGCAATTCTTTAAAGGCTGGTCTGTGTTGTTTGTAGCTTAGTTTATGTGAAATAAAAATAGCCATTGTCGTCTTGCTATTCTTGTAAGGATTTGTTTCTTTAAGTAAACTAGGTAGAGCTTGAACTTGTACTTGTTGGGAAAGACTGTTTATACAATAAATCTTTAAAATTCCTTATTAAAATTATTTACACTTCTTAAAAATGTTAGCTTATTACAAACTAACATAACATTTTACTCTGAGTCTTCAGCATGTTTCTTGGTTTTGAGAAAGCTGAATGTATCTATTGCGTGGGGTTAGACAGAATATCAGAATGGATTCTGTGACTCGTGAGACCCCTCTAAAAATTATTAGCCTTAGTTTTCAATGATAATTTTTAGGGTACTGAAATACTGTAATAGGAGAATGGTGTTGAATTTACTATTTCACATGCCAGGCAGAGTTCAGCCTCTTTGATCAAATGCTTTCCCTGCCTCTAGGAATGAGAAGTCATACATACTCATTCCTTTCTATTTAATGGTTGTCACAGTTATGTAGTGTGAAATGTCTATGTGGTTACCACAGAAGTTTAAGCTATATTAATAGTACAATTTCAAAAATTCAGTTCTACAGCAGATAATTATATCAGAGAAAGTCATGATATATCAGAGCAGAAGAATGCAGATAACAAAAGCTTTTGTCTGTCCTAAGAGTGTTGGGTCTGATCATACATTTAGGTTCAGCACTTATCCTGTTCACATTTCCCTGTGATACAAAGTAAGTAAATCTTGAGATCCAAATAGGATTAAACACCATAGGAGATTTGTCTCCTCAGGGTAATCAATAGCTTCTAATTTACTTGCAGTAGTGGTCAACCTCTTATTCCTACTACCTGAATCATTTGAGTACAAAATTCCGCGTGCTCTGAAAGCAAGCACAGTTTCATCATTTTCATTTACATAAACAAGCAAGGCTGTACTTGGTGCATGTCAAACTGGTTCTTGTCACTGAATCTCAGCAGTTTCACACCTGACATCAAGGCCAGTGTAAGATAATACATGAGCTGAGGCTCAGTGCTGTGTCCTTTAAAGTAGTCTTCAGGCTGGGAGGAAGGAGGGAGATAAGATATACTTGAGTTGTTGCACAAAGCTACAAGTCTCCATCCCTAGCACTGTCAGAAAGCAGAAGTCCTTTAGTCTCTTCCTTCTTCTTAATACTTCTTAAGAAAGTAACAAGGTACTTGACAAATCTCAGGAAAGACAGATTAGCTCTGTCTCAGACTGTTGCTCCTTCACAGGCAGACCCAATTTAAGAGGTTTCTTCCCCATTGTCTGTCAGAAGTTCTCCCTTCACTTAGATGCATTAAACTTTTTGTGTGGATATGCAGGAGCTATGGTGTGTGAAGCAACTTGATTTAGGGCATCATCTTAACTGTTCTGAGGGGAATTTATGTTCATATTTGTGTGTCTGGGTAGGTTTTAAGGATTTCAAGTATTACAGATAATCTGTAGTTCAGACACAGCTGCTTTCAGTTCTTCAGGTCAGCCCTAACCACACTGCAGCTCTTTCACTGTGACAGTGCATTAAAATGGTGCATAAATGTAAATATTAGCACCATTACTTCAGTATTTGGTACATGTGATTTAATAGAATGTAGGTTTGTACAGTTTACATAACAACTGACACATGAGAAGTCTGTCTGTTGCTGCTTGAGTGCACTCTGCCTTAAAGCTCTGAAAATGAGAGCTCATGACTTTCCTTCCTTTCAGCAGACATCAAGCGTTGTTTACAGAAATCAGTCAATTTCCTTAAATATGCAAATAGGGTAAGCATGTTGTGTCTATATAAAGCCAGATGTGGCTAGTAGTTTAATAATACTAGGTTAAAAAGGCTTTATAATTTGCACCTGGTAAGTGTGCCTTTGTGGAAAATATTGGATTTTCTAGAGAAGGATAATTGGACCTGTATAGGAGTCTAGATGGTCAAAAAAAGAAGAGGGAGTTGCACTTCTGTATTTCAACTCTACTTGCTACTATTTCTATTTTTCTTCAGTGCATTCTTATTCTCTCACAGAGATTAATTTGTGAATTTCTGTTTGTGACTGAAACCAGTGAGTTCCTCTTTCCATGTATTGTTTTTCAACTTGTAAATCTCGGAACAGTATCTTAATTTTGGCCTGAAGCACATTGCTCAAAAAATCAGTATCAAATCAGTGGCTGGAGATTTGGATGTTGTGTTTCACCTTTAGATAAAGTTGCTGCCAAAGAGGATTGACAGTCTTTGGTACGGGGCCTGTAAGTATTAGTGTTAATATATTTGTGAATACTGAAAGTGCATACTGTATTTCTTGTTCTAAGAGCCAAGAATATTGAACAGTTTTTTTTCTGTTTGAGCCAAATGGAATTTCCTACAGTACAGAACATGTGTAGCTGATCTTCCATGAATATAAATAGTACATGTGGATCTGGAAGAGAGCAGCAGTTGCTAGGTCTGACTGTTAAAAGCCTTTTAAGAGTTTTCAGGAAGTCATCTGACAGCTTTTCCCACCATTACTTGAGAAACATAAATGTATAAAAACACATTTATTTGTTTAGAGAGCTCTTGTGTCTAAGGCCACAGCTTGATATTTTGATACGTTATGTACTTTACAGGATGCATTTATGAATGCTACATTTGGTGTGGTATGCACATTCTACTTGTCTGTCTAGTTCATACTGTAGATAGGGTCCATCTGTGTGTCCAGATGTAGACACCCGTCTGTGAGATCTTTTTTTTTTTCAAAGGAGGAAGTAAAGGGAAATGTATGCCAGCTCAGCTGTGTCTACACTATAGAGAATGTGTCTGTCTGAAGCCAGAAAGATGTGATTGTAAGCTTTCAGGAGTGGCAGTACCACAGTGTTCTCCAGCCTGCACCACTGACTGCGTAGCTTTGAGTGTTGACAAAGCTGTTACTGAATGTTCCTGGTTACTACTTTGTCAGATATTTTGCCCAGAGTGAGAAGCAATTTATGTATTATTATAATGTATTCATAAGAAGGCATTTCATTTTTCTCTTAAATTTAAAATGCTCATTAAAGTATTTTTTGATAACTAAGGTCAAAAGAGCAGGAAATACTTTTTCTTTTAAATTCTCCAAAGTGGGGTGGAGGGTGCGTGGGTGTGTGTATACACGTACGCAGCATGCCATCAATGTAACAGGATATAGAAAAACAAGGGCAAATTTTGATGGAAATCTCTTCATCTCTATAGTGTTGATGTTCAGTTTCTCTCAAGATAACAGCTTCAGTGTTTCGCACACAGCATTAAGTCCTTACTAACTGGGCAGACTGGTAATGCAGCGTTCAGTATGGAATCCAGTAGTGTTGAGGTGAACTCGCAGTCCCTGGTAAACAGTAAAAATACTTAATTTTGCACATATGTAGCAATTGCATTTATTTCCTTTTAAGAAAGTAAGATGGCATAATACATTACTATGTGTATTGTCTGATCCTATTGTTAAACTTTTCTCTTCATACATTTGGAAGCATGTTGCACGGTAACGGGTTTCCATATGTGATTAGTGAATACTGGTACCCAGAAAGCACTTAATGCAATAGCTGTAGTTTTACTTTTTGAAGTCTAAATGCAAAAAATACATTACAGTATAACTTGCTTTTGCTTTACAAATAGACCTTTTAATGAAAAGACTCAGGTTTAATATTAAGGCAGCGTAGTCTGACATTTATGAATTGCTGCTATTTCAGATGGTTTGCTGTGGCTGCAATGGTTGTAAATGCAACTGTGGCTCAAAAGGGAGAGGTTCCAAGGAAAAGATTGACAAGTACATTAGGAGAAGATTATGCAAACTACTACGGAGTTATAAATAGTTTTGAGATAAGCTGAAATGGTAGAGTAACTGCTGGTTTGTGTTACGGATTATTCAATTACACAATTAATTTTTGTTTGTTTGTTTGTTTGTTTGTTTGGACATTTGAAATAAGGTAGGCCTTCCTGTGGAATTCTCAGCTAATGTGATATTCTGGTTGTGGGCCTGAATAAATGACAAAGTCTGCTCTCCAGCAAATTGCTTTCAAATATTTGGAAAGTAAAACTAACATGTTGAGAGCACTGAAGCATCTGAAAGTGTGAGGAAACGCTGAGGCTTTTCATATTGTTTTCTGGCTGCATTTCATGATTTTATTATAACCTTTGTTATTAGATAAAGGAGTTTCAGGTGAATGAAAGAGGTATGCAATGTTGGTTGATGGTTGGACTTGGTGATCTTAAGGGTGTTGTCCAACCTAAACGATTCTGTGGTTCTATGATTCTTTGACTTTTCTCCTTTCTGTGCAAAGAGAATTTTTATACCCAAGCATGGTTCTTTTCTGTTTTTCCCAATTTGTCTTAAAATAGTTTGGATTGTGAGCTCTAAACAGAGCCATTCAATATTTGTTCTTTTAGCAAATTTTGAATCAGATAATATAGCTTCTAGTCCTCATAACGTAGCTGAGCTATATCCACTTAGAGAGTTGCAGACCGTTATGTGGTTTATAGTTGATAACTATGTGCTTAAGGTCAGGATTCAATCCTCCTAGTTTTGTATCTAAAAATTCACATGCATGTTAGATGTTACTGTATGCTGAGTAGCCTAAGATGCAGAAAAGACTTTGGAGAAATGTTAGGAAGTATTCTCAATTGTTTGCAGCTGGACAACTTACTATGTTAGTACAAACCCACTGCTAGTCTGTTGGTCAAATTTTTGTCTGTGAGACACTACTTTTACTGCATTTTCTGCAGAAGTGATGAGAAATAGCTGTTCAGGTTTGGCCAGCTTTCTTGCTTGAATAGCATTTTTTACCACGTGGGACCGGACTGAAAATGTGGATATTTTTTATTTGTTTATTTATTTATTTTTCTATTTACATTCAGCTAAGCACTTGCAGTATGTTTTTTATTGTGTTTAAATCAGCGGTAAGTGTTGAACATAACTAAAGTGTTTAGTGTACCTTAAGTTTAGAAAAAAGCATCTTCTCTTTTTTTTAGTGGAGGCACAAGCCACTTCAAAAATATTTTCATAACAAAGCTGAGATCTTGATAAAATTTATAATTGTCACAGAACAAATTAAACAGTAATGTCTATTTTGTTCACTTATGATTCTATATCACCACCATTCTGAAGTCACTGTGTAATACTACTGAACCCGTACTTTAGAATTTTCATTATATTTAATAATGTTAATAATGACGCTCAGTTTTATTCTTCACTGACTTGGCTTAGCTTTATGTGCATTTGCGAGAAGATGCTCAACTAACTTAAGAAGAAGAGTCCTTTGGAAATTGTTTCTACATATTCATAATCCCTTGTATATTCTGTGTTACTGTTTTATATATAATAAACTAAGTTCTGTTTTTACCAGTAACCTGGGAGATTTCAGAGATGTAAATATATACATGCATATACATATAATTTGTTCTTCTTTACAGGTTGCAAACAATCTTTACAAAATTTGATGAAATAAGAAACTCTGGAACTATGATTTTAAGTAGCATCAGTGGTGAGTATAAAGGAACATATGTTTTTAATCAGCTTTATATTAACACAAGATAAATATTTAAACACTAGCATTAACAATGTGAAATGGATGACTAGAAACATATATAAGACTACTAAGAAAATCAGTTCATAGTGAAACAAACTTACATTAGAAAAAGTGGTTTTGGGACTGTCAGAATACAGGAAAAGGTTTTGAAACTGCACGGAAAGCAGCAGAGAATCTTTAACAAGTTTTGCATCCACTCAGTAGAGGACACAGGAATGCTGCAGAGTATTCATGCACAGAAAAAAAATCAAATGAGCCTTTTTCCTATCTTAAGAGCATTTCTAAAAGAAAAGGGTAATCAAGTGATGAATGTATTATGTGATTTTTTTCTCAGTTTAAAGTGTTGAATAATGATTGTAATACATAAAATACATAAAAATAAAATACATAAAATACATAAAATTCTCAATTGAAGATAGGTGATTGCAGCATTCAAAGACACTTTAATGTTTAAGTTAAGACTTCCTTTTAAAATCCCCCTCTAATGTACTGAGTTTAAGCTCTTTTTTTGGTGCATTTCACAAAAATAAAACCTGTTGTGCAAAGAATCCTTGTTTCTTCCTACTGCATTCCTGAGTTAGTATTTTATAGTAGGAAAGAGCAAAACCAGCATTCTTTCCTACTTAAAAGTATACTTTAAGAAAAAAGGTTGCATAATATCACAAGGGCGGTGGTGTAGCAGTGGCTTTAATACGATTGGATTTGAAAGCTTCCTTATCTTTCTTCTGTAAGCAGTCAGTGGCTTTTGATTTATACGGGAGTGTTTTCAGATACTCATTTTTGTTGAAACCAGTTATTTTGACTGAAAACAGGCTCTGCTAGATCTAAGAAGTAACTGTGCAAGAGTTTTTTTTTCTATGATTTTGAGGAATGCATGTGATGGAAATGCACTTTTTCATTTTGAATGTTCTTACCTTTCTCTTGTTTGTGTAAAAATTGAAGAGATTGTAGGTTTGAAGAAAATGTGTTTTCAAACCTTTTCCTTGAGCTAATAGAGTTTTATGTTGCATTCCGGTTTGAAGTAAAACATTGCTATTCTTGAACACCTGAAGAGTAGAATAGTAGATCTGTAAGGATTGATAGAAAAAAGAGAAGAAAATATGTGTTAATTTTGGAGGAAAATATTTTACATAACTGTTCTGTTAGATTGTAGATTTATTCCTTTTGGAAGGGTAAACCATTGGTTTTTACATTTAAAGTTCATGCTACCGCATAGGTTTGAGCTGTTCAAAGATACATTTTACATGCGTGTTTTCTGTTGGCAGTTCTCAGGAGAACTGAGAAAGTTAGAGGAAGGAATAAAAATGTGTTGAAATAATTTAGATGTATATGAAAATATAAATACAACATAGTTATTGCTGGACTAGTTTACATAGCACTTAAGAACTTTTGGTCTGTATCTTACGAGAGTAGACAACGTTTATTTTTCTTTAAGCCATTTTATCTCATCTGTACAATGCAGGTGTCAGTGCTTACATACAGTGGTATAAATGATTTGTCTTGTAGGTGGCAAATTCTGTGCAAAAGTTACTATGAGTCCATCTGTTTCGGTCCCAGAGACAGAATCCCTGTAGTACATTTGTTTCAGTATTTTTCGTTGAACTGCTTTTATCTGTTGAATCCATCTATACTGTTATTTTTAAAATGTTACTGAAAAGAGATTTTTCTATTTGTTAGCGCTTTAGCTGGGCTTTGTCCTTCATTTGATGAAGCTTTCATTTAAAGGAGCTTCAAAAGCCAACAAACAGGCAAGAAGCATGGAAGGCACTATGGAAAACCTTGTGTTTTGTCTACATTCATAACAATGCAGCGTATCACGAGAATCGTATCAGGATGTGTTTGTCTGTCATGCTAAGCCTTGCATGTAGTGCTTGTCATGCCCTTCCACTCCAACAGAAATGTTCATACCCCTGCAAACCAGGAAGGTTCTTTAAAGCACCTCCCCATTTCTCAGCAAATGAATTTTAATTTCTATGGAAACAGACCCAGCAGCCAATCTCAAAGCTGCAAAAGCACTTGTTTCTGCTGACTGGGGTTTGTAAATACTGTTTTCACTAAGAGAATTTAAACCAACTCCAGTATTGGGCAGTAGTGTAAATTTTGAGACGTAGAATTAAAAGTAGGGAAAATAATAACACTGAGCTCTACACTTTACTCCATTCAGTAGACAGAATGATCTGAACTGAATGTAAATTGTATGTCTCTATTCAACCCATGCAATTTTCCTATTTAAATGCTATGTGCTATAGTGTTAGCTTTGTAAATAGGTGATAGGATACAGCGATTTTAGTATCACAGTTAAGGGGGAACTATGTTGCAGGTGATAAAGATGCAGTCAAGTTATTATGTTCTCCTAAAAAAAAAAAAAAAAAAAGGTAAGAAAAATCCATTGAACTAGCATGTATCTGTTTTGCCGTATTACGTTTTTTGTTGTTGGTGGTTTTTTTTTTTGTATTTCCCTATGTTGGTTTCTTTGTGGAAACAGAGTTTCTATGGAGACAGTGACATCATATTCTGGCTGAAATTTTAAATTTCAGCTGTTACCCGTGGTAGCTAGTATCTTGAAATATGAAAATTTGCGGAGCAGCAAAGCAGTACTTTCAGTTTGATTGTGTTTGAAAGTCGATGACGGGCGCAGGCTGATGCACACAACGTTTTTTAAGGCCTTTCTGCATGTTTCTAGGACCTTCCCCAACTGAGCACCCACCCTGCTACAGGTGAGCGGTTTACAGCCGCTGCCAGCTCCCTGCCTCTCCCAGCGACAACCCCTGCCAAACTTGAAACTCACCCTTGGACAAGAGGCAACAAATCGCGAGGAAACACTTTGTTATTATTTAACCCGGGGCCGAGGCAGGAACAGGCCGCTAGTAGCCATTGCCCGGAGGCCGCCTCCGTCAGCCCCGTGGGCCAGGAGGGTGGCTCCCTGATGGGGCGAGGCGGGCCCGGGGCGGAGCGCTGTAAGAGTCGGGGCCGGGCCGTGCCGGGCCGGGCCGCGCCGCGCAGGGCTGCTATTTTGAAGCGGGGCGGTGGCTGTGGTGGCTGGGAGCCGCGCTATGATGGCGGTGGGGGACGGTGAGTAACGGCGCCATCATAGGGTCCTCTCCTTCCTTATCCTCCTCTTCTTCTTCCCCCCGCGATGCGGGCGGGCAGGAGGGGGCTCGCTGCAGGGGCCGGGCTGTGTGTGGGGTGAAGGCGTGGGTCGCGGCTGGGCATGGTGCCTCGTTACACAAACCCCTGAAGTAGGTCAGTGAAGCACCGCAGGATCCATGCTTCTGTCTTTCTCAAAACTGGACGTATGTCCCGTTTCCTGGCGGCCGTGGTTTCCTCTGTACCCCTTGTTGTTTTCAGAGAAACTTGACGAGCTGCCTTTGAGCTTGAAGCAAGTTTTAGGATGAACGAAGAGAGCTTTTGCGTTTGCTAATTACATCCCTAAATAATATTAAAACCTCTCCTTTTACAAAGTTTAAGCACTTAAATTAAGGCGAAAAGCTTCTCTCACAAAGTTTAACTACTTCAATTAAGGTGAATCTTTTATCTGAATTTGCTAAGACATCAGCAGTAGGAATCCTAGAGAAGACCTCTTCTAAAGCGTCTTGAAATCTACATTCACCACTTAGTTCTTTGACTGTGTGGAGCTGAAACAGAGGGAGCAGAGCAGCAAATGTAAGGTTGTGCTGCAGTGTTCAAAATATTCAGGCATTTTTCTGTTGTTTGTTTTTATTTGTCATTGGCAAGCTGCAAGGGAAGTCAGGTTAAGTAAGGTCTTTGTTGCTCATTTCTTTCCTAAGAATGTTTTCCTTAGTGTTTGTTTCCCATGAAGCAGCCTGGTTCTCTGTGATGTAAACATGGATTGTGGTAACTTGCAGATTAAGGGTGCAAGCTGTAGCCTGTTAAGGAATAACTGTATTCCCTAGGCAAAGCGATGGGATTTTTGTGGTTCTGTAATGGTCGAGGTTTATAAAGTGAGGGTGGTTGTGGAGCTCTCCCTTGTATGATTAGATTTGTCATTAACAAAGGCACTAAGAACAAAGTACTGTTCAGGCAGTCAGCTGATGTTCTGTGTGGGAGCTTTGAGCAATAATGCCAGATACAATTAAGAGTGTGTAGGATGATTATGTAACTGCTGGTCTCTCTTAAAACTATTGCTTACCACATTTACAAGGAATTCAGTCTTTTGGCATTGTGCTGTGAAGTTGTTAGGGAAAACAAAACCCTAGCAACTATTAAGAGAACTTTTTGACTTCTATTTCTGAATTGATATGCCGGTTTAGCTCTCATTTTCTGTTTTGTGAGTGTCCTGCATATCCTGCAACATAGCAGAAACAATTTGTTTAAAGGTTAGTGATTCAGTAGCCTTTGAGAATTGTCTTTCTTGACAAAATGGCTCTTCATTGTGGCCAGTGTGTATGTTTGACTTACTGCTTGTGAAGGTGGGCTGATGTTTGGAAGGCTGCTGTGCAGGTAGGCCAGAGAACAGAAACGTTAGTTTATTTCATTTGGTTTGCCTAGATATGCTGTAAAACTGCATGGAGTATGTTTGGAAGTACTATATAGAGGTCATGATTTCAACATTTTGTCCTGAGTGCAAGACACTGGCTTATTCTAACTCTCTGCATTCTTTCAGTTTTCTTGAGCACAAGCAGAAATGTAAATAAAATGTGGTGCTTAGTTGTTGGATCTTAATCTGATTTCTCAAGTGAAGATTAAAGGGCAGAGGCAAGTCTTCTGTTTATCCCTCTGTTAACTGTCTCAGGCTCTCCAATTTTTTGTTTGGAGCATGTAGAGGAAGAAAACAGTATTGTTTGTGGTCCAGCGCAAACAATTGAATTGTTACTTCCACTGTGCTGAATGCATGCCAATGAGAAAGCATTCAGTGCCTTGATTTAAAGGCATTTCACATACTTCTGTGAATGTAGGCCTGTTTGTTCTGCAAGTTGCTGAGGAAGACTAGTCAAGAACTGTTTCTCACTCTGGATTTCTTGTTTCTTGGAGAGGATGTTGCATTTCTGACCTTATCTGTTGATAAACAGATTAGGGTGTTAAGGAGGTAGCAAAGGTATTTGCAGGGTGGCTCATTGCATTGTACATTCCCTTGGTGACCTGTAGTTCAGTGGCTTCCATCTGCCCTTTGTCACATTGTCACTGACTTCATTGTGCTACTCTGCTATTTTGTAGGTAAGGGACTGTCCTGCTCTCAGTTCAACACGATAATTGAAATAAGGAAAAGATTATCTGCTTAAAACTTGGGGCAGGGAGAAGAGGCATGAAAGGGAGATTAGGCAGAAGTTTTGTTCAGATGCAGTAAACATTGCAGTTCCAGACGTAAGGTATTTGAGAGCTATCTGAAAGCATCTAATCAGCTTTGTAAGCAAATGTATTTGGTGCCAACACTTGCCTGATTAGCATATATAAAGTGTTATATTTTGGATCATACAGATGAAAGAAAGAAATGTATTTATTGGATTTTTTTTATGTCATGATGTTTCATGGCTTAAAGCACTTGTCATGTTTCAAATGATAAAGTACATGTAACTGATTTAGTTGTGTATTCTAGTAACTATATGTAAATATAGTAAGAATCATCCTTATATCTCACTACATATGCATATCAAATTACGAGTTTTGTCTTCTTTCAAAATACCTCATTAATGTATGCATGGTCCTAGAGTACAAGAACAATCTTCTATTCTCTGATGTTCTGCTGAGCGGAAGGCTGTCTTCCTAAGTCTTTAATCTGATTAGTACTTTCTGTAAAATGTGGGTGCTGTCCAACTTTAATATTTTACTTTCAACTGAAAAAAAAAAAAGGCATATTAAAGGTACAGAAACTGTAGCTGTGGTTCAGACAATAGCTTGCTTTCAAATATATAAAATTGCCGTGTATTTGCATTTTTGATGTTTATTTATGACTTTATCTTAATTTGGTGCGAGGGTGGAGGGTTTTTAAACCCACGTGGTCCTGTGGATGATGGTAATAAATTTGTTGTTCGGTTGGCCTAGAAAATGGACAGGATGTAGCTGTGATGCTTTCTACTGTCCCAAGCCATTTCCTGAAGCAAATATTTTAGACCCTAATAGAGGGAGGTACTGGGAAATAGAAATGCATCACTTGTTCCCTTTTCTGTTCTTTGGGGCTGTTTCTAAACATACTAACTGTGCCTGCACTGGCTCCCTTCCCTCTAATTGCTGTGCACTGCTCCTCTTCCATTGTTAGCAGCTGGTAGGCACATTGGTTTGAGAAATGGCTTTACTCTTTGTGCTTAAGAGATGAAGGACAGATGCTGTAAGTTGGAAGTTGGTAGCTGTTCTGAATCAAACCAGTTGAAAGCTTCTTTTCACTGTAAAGTCATATGGTACTCTCACTGATTAGCATAGGTTCTGAGTAGCGTTTTGTCTATAAAGTGTGCATACCATTGCTAGTAGCTGTAAAAGAACACTGGAACAGTGAAACAACTAAGTGGGAGAGGGAGGGAATGTGTAAAGCAGCCAAGGGCTGTATTAAAAGGAACCATTTCTGCTCATAGAATGGATGAACACAGCAAGGTTCAACACTGGTATGAATTTAAAAAAGCTTCCAGTAAGAAATAAGCAACTCTGTTTCCTTGATAACAAATGCTCGGAGTTGCAAACATGAAAACATACACTTAGTTTCTCAAAACAACCATGGATTCTAGAGTAATAACTACACTTATATATATATAGTTCTAGAATAATAACTATGAGTAACTTTTGTCTTCTGGTTTCTAAATGAAATTTGTTAAGTCTAAAGGAACTTTTGGTATTCAGTTTCAAGAAGCTTGTGTATGGATGTTTCATTTTTGTTTTGTTTTGTGGGGGAGGTTGTTTTTTTCCTTAAGCATGACAGTTCACTGAAAAGGTTTCCAGGTATGCCTAATTTGGCACCTGGAAGTGTTAGTTGCCTTTGGGGAGTATGTTTCCTTTTTTTTTTTAGGAATAAGTTATATTGAGGGAAAAAACCTTGGTGTTTCAATTAATATCCTGTTTTTTGAAACATCTTTGATTAATCCAGACTATGGTTTATATATTATAATATTACGTATGTATATAACATATATACATTTTAAATATGTGTTTGTATATACATATTAAAAAATGTAAATTTTGAAATGAGTGTTAGGATTGCCAACAGCCCAAGGAGAAATTTATAGTCTACTAAGCATTTTCTTTGACAGATTCTTTCACATGACTAATTGGATATTTGCCTTGCCAGGTAATGTTCATCTTTGTTATCTATTAAATATGAAGAGTTACTGTTTCTATGTCATTTTTAATAAAGTATAGCTGTTGTAAATACTGAAAAGAAAGTAAGCCATAAATGGATCATTTCAGATTATCTTCTTCAGAAGTAAGGATTCTGCTATAGCGTTCACCTGAGTCAGATTCCACTCTGTATATTGTGTTTATAAATGTACCTTAGTTTCAAAGACTTGTGTTCATGGTTTGTGAATCCTTTCCTTTCTCAACTCCATCAAAATATGCTTCTATAGGGAAACAGGAAAGAGCCTTCTAGTGCTTTTGAAAACCAGCTATATCTTTAGATGCTTACAAGGAGTAGCTGTAATTTAAAATTCAAAGGAGTTGTACAGTTGTATGGAATATAGGCAATGGAATTTTTGAAGTTACCAGTTTAATGGTATAGGTTCACATGTATTTAATTGATTGTAAAAATCCTGCTCTTCAGCTGTGAAACATTTCAAAGCCTTCAGAACTGTAGATGGTTGGAGTCTCAGGAAAGGTGAGGAGAAGGGATGAAGATGCAGAGAAAAACTTTTAACAGCCTTGAGGAGAAACTCATTGTCTTAAAATTAGATATTTTTGCTTTGGTGGAATGCCAGAACTCTGTGAAGTTCCTTGGCCACCCAAGCAATTAACCTAAGTAGATGTATTTTTGCCAAAATACCCTTTTACCATCAATGATCATTTTGTGTGTAGAACTGGTAAAAGTCTCTAAAGCAGTTGACTTCTGAAATACAAGGTTTGCTATTGAACTTTAGAGTCAAAAGCACTTCTGCATAGATTTTTTTGGTCTAAAATCAGTCTAAAATTTTTGGTCTAAATTTCATCATCGACTAAATTTATATATTTTTTATAAACTCCTTAGAAACATTGAGGAGAGCATGTAAAATGTTTAATTTGGGGATTAGGTGATGTTCTTACAGAAGAAAAATGGCATCTACTAAAACTGTCTAGCTGCATGCCAGACACTTCTGATTTTTCAGATCTGATGTGAGGTTTTTTCATTTTCTATATGAAGTTCAGTGGAGTCTATGGTAATAAAACCACAGTTTTTTTTTCACCTACAGTAAAGCTGCAGCATTGAGAATAAATAGAAGGTAATTTGGCATAATTTCTTAATCTCCAGTCCTGAGTATGTCAGGTAGAGAACAGGTTGGCTAGTGAGCTCAAAGGCCGTTAACAACCCCTTTTATTCTGTGCTGTGGTATGCATGTTTTCATGTTCAGATAAATGTTATTTTCTAATTCCTGAACTATATGCATTTAGAGTAAAATTAGAAATAATAAATCTCTTTACTGCTGTGTGTTCATATTAAAGCTATACGCTTGCTCCACCTTTAGGAGCTGTGTTTTATTTTTGAATCTGTCTTGCTGTTTTCCATTTCCAACATGCAAATATAGTTTAACACACAGAAATTGGATAAGCTAAGAAGTAATGTAAGCTTTTTCTGCTCAAGTAATTTCTCTGATGTTAAATCTATCATTGTCAATCTTTAATAGTAAATCACAATTTGAGCTCTCTCTAAGTGTTCTTACTGATATTACGTGATATATATCACACATATATGTGATAATGAAGGGGCATATCATACATGTTAAAGGTGAATGAACGTGGTCCTTAAATCTGCCTCTCTCACCTTTGTGGTGATATATTCCTAATTAATATTTTGAAATTTAAATATTCATACAAACATTTGAATTTAACTGAACTAGGTACTGGAACTACTGCAAACAATTCCTTCCTCAGTGGGTGCCAGTTGCTTGACTGACTTAGCTACAAGTACAAAGGCAATGGTCCTTTTTTCTCACTTTTCTGAACTACAGTACCCCATGTTGTAATTCATGCATAGTGGATTCTAACCAAATGTAATGTGTTTTCATATTAAATATAGTTGTTTTAAAATAGGTTAATGGATTTGCTGAAGTACATACTGAAGCTACTGAGAGTAGATACTTAGTGTACAAAGGAAACTTGCGAAGAAGACTTAGGGAGCCTATGTAATGAGACCAGGCCTACTGAACAAAGAGCAGCTATGAAGTTGTAGAATATTTTAAAGATGAATAGCACAGGCTTATACTTCAAGAAAGTAGTTTTACCTTCAAAAAAGCTATTGGTATCTTTAGCAGCTGGAGTGAGGTATTTCTCCAACGATCAGGTCTTCAGTAAGCAGGCTACAACAGTTAAATAAATCATAGCCAAGTCCTTTTTTGTAGCTCATAGATTTACCAGCCATGAAGAAGTAAAAATCCTCTTCAAACCTTTTATTTCTTTTTGGTTATTACTATTTTAAGTGAACTACCCAGTTTCATTACAATCACTGTCTGGGTAGAGAGACTTTATATGGGAGTATTCATATTCATTTGCCACAGGTCTTGATTGTTTCAGACGTTCCTGCCTCTGTCATTTTCCTTCTAAAATTTCATAGAAGGATACCCACCTCAGTACAGGTGTTTAAAATTTTACTTTGTGCTGGAGCAGAGGAGTACTCCCAGCAGTTACTGCGATACAGGTACCGAATCAACCTATGCTGATTTATCAGAAATTATCAGAAATTATCTATTTGTGATTTCCTCTACAAATAATGTCTCTCTTCTTTCTACGCTTATTTTTTTGATTGTTATTCCCACAACACTATGTTAACATGTTAGCACTGAGTGTAGTGTGGCCTTTAAGCAACAGCATCCTAGAAATGTTGAGGAAAAATGAAACTAAGTATGTACTTTCTTCATGTTTAATTGTGAATCCTGCTGTAGATGGTGCCTTGTCATGAATTCTACAAATCCTGGCTGTCCTTTTCTTCCCCCTCCCTCTTCCCTTTACTGACTAAATCATTCTTTAGTTACTGGTAGGCCATAGACTGCCAGGTGTTGATTTAGGAGACTATTCAATGCACCTGAGGAAAGCTGTGAATAAAGTTGTTGACTTTCAAAGTACGGAAATACTGACTGCATCTTCACTATGGAGTAACATTTGGGAAATGCGTAACAAAGGAAAGGCCAATTGGAAGGTAAATAATTTAAAACTGACTAAAGGAAATAGTTCTGCAAATGCAACTGGACAGTGGAAATCATTTTACAGGTGCTGCAAATGTAAAAGATAGGTCCAGATTTGCAAAATCCTTCCCTTAATTGTAGTAGCTAATGATTAAAATGAGAAAATTACTTCAGTTTGAGGAAGATATTTCAGAACTAGAGACTGGGACAAAGCTTGGCTTGGAAGGGCAAAAAAGCTCAGCTGCTTGTTTTGGCTTTTTGCAGCTTTGTTTGAAACTTTGTCTTCTAAATCGCGTCTTTCAGACAGACAATAGAGTTTATGGAGTGTAAGACTAGCTTTTATTTGGGGTGAGGAAAATACTATTGGAATATTTTATATTTTCACTGAATTAAGTCTTCTCTGAAGATAGTCTTTCATGAAACTATTGAGGGAAATGGATAAATTATTAGTATAATTATAATAATTATATAAGAATTATACTATAATATCAATATATAATATATAATAAAATTATAATATAAGTATAATAATACATGTATTATTATTAATTACATTGTTAAATAGTTATTAATTAGATTATTATTAATTATACATTATTATATAATAATAATTTATTATTATTATTATAAGTATTATATAAATATAGTATAATTCTTAGGCTTTAAGAAATGGGAATAATTGTTGTGGCAAGTGCCATTGCCATCCCTAAACATTTATTTTCTGAATGTCTCTCTCAGGTCTAGTTTCTTTCCAGTTTTCCCCTCTTCTCTTGCCACATTCATTTAGATTCTTGGTGTTATGTTTTTCTTCTTTTGTTTTGTTTGTTTCAAGGCACATCTGGCATGGACCTATTTCACTGTGCTGTAGCGATCAGTGGAGCCATGCTCCACCTTGCAATCTTACTGGAATGTTAGGGGAACATTATGCTGTTGATCCAATTAAAAAATTGTGATACATTTAGCTGATTCGTTTGCCCCATTCCTGTTACTATTTGGGGTTTCCTGTGCTTGTGTTTTTCCTTGTTTTAAGATGCTGTAGTCCACTAGAACTGCCTGAAAAAAGCGGCACGTTAAGTGAATTTGGCTTTAGAATTGGTTGCAATACATAGTGTTTATTTGTTTTATTTTCTGTGCTTTATTGTTTATTTTGCTGTTGTTTGGTGTGGTGTTTGTTTGTTTGTTTTCTTTCTTTTACCTTCACTGGCACAGGGATAATGACTGGGAATTCTGCCTTTATGTTTGGTCTAAAGCATCTTGGGCGTGCTTCAGCTGCCTAAACTTAGGCAGGTAGTGCCTTTTAAGATGCTCTGCAACTTCCAGCTGAGCCACATGGTACAGAGTGTGGCACAAGACCTGTGGGAGACAGGTGCCCTTCTGGAATGTCAGCTGGAGGTAGACAGGATGCCCAGGACTGTCTAAATTGAGTTTAGAATGAATGGGTGTAGGGAGCTGAATCCTGTCCTTTGTGGTAGGACAAACAGATTCCTGCTGTATGGAATATCTGATGTGTAAGGGATAAAGTGCTTGCTAAATAGTTGGGGCATTGGCTTGAAATATTGATTATAAGGATCAACTAACCTGATGCATCCCTAGTGCTTGCGGCTTCCTTTTCATGCTTGGTGGAAACTGTTGCCGGCTGTACCAGTTCAGCTGGAAGCAAGCTACTGACCCAGTCCCAGCTGTTCAAGTAGTTAATGCTGGCTATGTCTGTGCAGCACCAACTGGCAGTTGGTAGGTGCAGGATGTGGGAGGGAAAGGTTGGGAGTTGAATCTACTTGTCATTGTTTTGCTGAGGTGTGATTTTGCAATAACGTTTTTATAAACAGTTTATGGTGTGGAAGAGGAACTGTTAAGAGTAGTCCAAAATCATAGTATATGTTAGCAATACTTGAAAGAAGAATGTTTATAGGAAGGACATGTTTTTAACAAAAATCAAGGTTTAGAAGCGGTTTCATTAGACTGTCCTCTTTGACTACTCTGTACCTACTTTAAAACGCCACATACTGGTATTCACAGCCCGTGCAAGATCTTGACTGGTGCTTTTTTTGCCTTTATGGCCAGCTTTAGTTCGCTGTTACTGCAAGGGATCTTGTTGCTTTTTTTTGTTTTTTTCTTACTGTGGTATTACTTAGGGATCTGCTTTAAGATCAGTTATCTTCTGATGAGCTTCTTCTGAGTAACGTGAGCAGAGTGTAGATCTATTTCTACAGGCATATAGATGATGATGCATTTCTTTCATTGTTGTCTGTGACTTAGAAAATGTTAGATATTAAACATCACATCAATTCTATTACTCGTAAGACCAAATAGGTAAAAACTTGAGTTGTGGTAGCAATAAATTAATTTTCACTTAATAAATATCAATATTTTTTTTCTGTAGATATGAAAAGGTTATGATTTTCTTTTGTCCCTGCGTACATCTGTAATTACCATTATTGCTTGAAAACCAAATCAGAGTAAATAGGTTGCTAAGACGTTTTCAGCACTTGGAATACTGGAATGTTCTTTGAATATTGAGTTTGCTTTTAAGTATTTATCCTTTGACATGTCTGAATAATTTTTAAAACAGGTAATACATATGTATAATCTGGCCACCGAAGGTAGTGCTACAAGACAGAAAGATATCCTTTATCTTTTAGTTACTTTTAATTCAAATTGCATAGTGCGTTACTTAAGAATTTTGGTATTTGAACCTTTGCTGTGGTTCACAAATCTGGTTTCTGTTTTTAGTAGAACAGCTGTGTCTGGATTTAATCTTCAAATAACTTTATCAAACTTACAGTTTACCAAACTCTAGAGCCTAATCTGTTGGTCAGGTTGGTTGGTTTGTTTGTTTTACTAGAAACACTCTATTGACTCTTCTGAAACATTTTGTAGAAATCTACCTGAACTCCTGGATACCTGTTCACTTGCTATGGAGCCCTTGTACAACACATGCTGACTTTGCAGAGCTCTCATTACTGTAGAGGAGAAAACTTGTAATGCTGGAACTTGTGTTGCTAGCTTTATGAATATAACAACCTTTTTTGGTACTTTTCTAGCTGGAAGTTCTTCATCTGGAAGCAAAGTTGTACCAGAGTGAGAACCTTTGGTGCTCTCTAGGTTTCTTCAGGAGCTTTTGGCAATGCTAGATTCCAGGCTTTCTGTGGGGAAGTACTTAGCACCAATACCCTTACTATCCATTGAGATTTAGAATGAAGGTACTGAGTACAAGGACAGTCTTAGGAGATTTAACTGAGATGTGGTCTCTTTCTTTGTGTTCTTCCTTTCACATGTTTTGTACATTGCTAGCAATAAGTGCTGCTAGGAGAATGTTCTTTCAGCTGTCAGGTATATTTGCAAATGTTCAATTAGATATGCTGAAAGTGTTTGGCCTAGTAAATTATCTTAATACATTTTAAATTGCTTTTAGTTGTTTTTATCAAAGTCATTCTAGATTGAAAACATGTTTGCATCCTTCAGATGGACTTGATTTGAAACTATCAATTATATTTAGTCTTTTATGGCTTCCATTGGAGAAAATAACTTCATTTGCAGACTACGCAAAACTACTGTTACAGTCATAGCTGGGTGCTGTCAGTACAACCGTCGTCATGCTGCACACGGGGAGTCAGGAGCTTCAGCCCTCTTACAGGAGCTAACTGGGGGCGTGTAGTAAATTGTCTCAGTTCTGCTGGCTTTTGTAGACCCACACCTTGCTTCTGCCCTGTGGATTAACAATTGTACCTTGAGCCAGAGGTCTGGGCACTGGGCTACGTGGAAGTGCTTTTGTAAAAGAGGCAAACTAGTGTCATGGCACTCAAGTGAGAACGCATGGAAAGCATGTCTTCATGGAAGATTGCAGGTTTCAGGTATTCACAAATACTGCTAGGGGTCTTTCTGAAAATGAAGTGTTTCTAAAGATAAATTGGTATTACGCTGTTAATAAAGCCTAGGGAAATAAAGCTGTGACAGCCTAAATGGGTGGAGAAAAACTTAAGTTTCTGTGAAAGATGGTACAAAATTTTCCTGTTCTTCTTTATTTAAAAAAAAAAAAATACACCTCAACACTTACTACTTTAGCCTTAAAACTTAGAATTAAGATGGTAATGTGCTGTAACTTGTGGTGACTGTACTTCTTTTTTTTTTTTTTTTTTAACATAAATCATGAAAAAGACCAGTTAAGAATGTCTATGTATCAGTGGTCAAGGTGAGTTCTATGATTCCAAAAATCCTTTTGCATTTGAAGGGGTGGGGAAAAAAGAAATGTAAAAAAATGGCTTTTTAAAGGCTAGGTTTTCCTGCGGACAGAATAAGTGTATGAAACTATTTCATAGGGTGGGTTTTTTAATCCAGTGTTAACAATGTTTGGTGTATAAAAAAAGTCTTTGAGGTTTAGAAATATGACTATATTATCCAGAGCATTGTTTAATATATGGGCCCCTAATTACACAACATGTCAGTAACTAGGAATGTTTGCTTCCCAGAGTACAGCATTGTTTGGGGTTGTTCAGTTTCTGTTGTTAGGTGTTTTGTTGTTGTTTGTTTGTTTGTTTTTGGTGGTTTCTTTTGATTAGGAGATTTTGCTTAAATGAGCAAATGCTCACTTCATATTTTTAACATTGTGCTGTAAATAAATTCATTTTTTTTTCAAAGGCCTCTTGTGCAACATTTGCATATCAGTGCTGCATTGTTATGCAGTTTGGTAGCATGAAATGTAGCGTGTTTCATTTTGAATGGTAAAAATAAAAAATGTTTTTGTTGCTTTATTTTAATATTTACATTTGATCGGTTTTCACAATAGCGTATTAATGTGTCAGGCTGTTCAGGCTGCTTAAAAATTTGCAAGATATTACCTAATGCTGTTCTAAAATTACCTGTAGCGTTGCAGGCATCCTAGACTTTAACAATCATCATTTGCATCCCTATTACAGTATGACACTTATTACATTCAACCTGGCATCGGTTTGGTGGCGTTCCCTGTTCAAAACCGCGACGCCTGGCTCTTTTTGTGCTGCTGGGAGCACAAGTAGCAGGGATGGGAATGCATCTGCCTCCCCAGCCCTAGGGCTGTGCAGCCCCGTGCTGCTCCCACAGCAATGTGGGGCCAGGGGGTGATGCCGTGGCCCCATACCTGGCAGATCTGCACCCCAGTGAGCATGGGGAGCTTCTCTCACAAGCTGGCGTTTGTGAGAGAGGAGAGGGCGGGATGATCGCCATGCAAGCTGTCACTGTGTGTCCAGAGGTTTCTTGTGCCTTTTTTTTTTTTTTTGCTGTTTCTTCAATCATCAAGATTTTTTTAGTGCAGTACACAGCTTTTTGCTGGTGCTAGGAAAATGTCTTCACTACAGGACCAGTGATCTCTGACATGTTAAATGTGGGTTGTTCTAACGTTAGGTTTTGTTGCGAATGCTGCAGAGAGGGGAAGAGCCTTGCTTTACCATTTTAATGAAAGCTGCTTCCCTTTGGGAGGCTTTATTATTAAATATAGTTGATAATTTGCTGGAAACAAGCTCTGGATAAGCAATGGGTAAACAGTCTCCCTTCCAGAGATAACAAGGGTTTGCAATTAATTTTATTTTTTTAGACGTGACAGGTTTTAGAGAGGGTAATGTGCTAAATTGATCTTCTATTACTGTAATGCAGCTGGGGCTCAGCCTGGCCCATTTTAGTTACTATGAGAACATTTTCCATGTCGATGCTTAGACAAATCCTTCCTCCACTAAGTGGGTTGATAAACGGTTGTGTTCTGCTGCAGGTTTTGTTTTCTGAAGCACTGGGGCTGCTTTACGTAGTGACTAGAGATTAATCCCTCCCTTGCTTAGATATTAACAAAACTGTGCTCATAGGAGAGAGGATCACAAACCCCGAAGTGCAGTGGGCAGGCAGTCTAATGGCTTGAACGCAGGATGGCAATTGTGGCGGACACAGCGTGTGGGAACGCATTTATTTGCAGGAAGGATTCCCACCTTCTCCTTGCCGATGATGTCACCTCGCAGCCCATTGGTTCTGCCGGCACCTAGTGCAGGGAAGGCAGAGAAAGATGCCGGCACAAACCTCAGCGGAGGATGTAGGGTGTTTGCGAGCAGGTTCCCATTACATCTTCGCTTAGGGTTGAGAATTCACTGCGTTGCGGCCATGTGAAGTGCTGGGTCTGTCCTAGAGCAAGGGGATTTAAGAGCTATCAGAGGAATGAGGCGGCTGATCTGCAAGCGGATCTGCGATTGTAAGTTGAAAAATCAGTGTGGAAGGAAGGAGGCAGGGAGTGCTGGTAGACACATTGTGGGAGGATGTGCAGCAGAAAAATGCATGCGTGAGTAAAAGGGAGAAAAGGGAGAAGCAGTAGACTGCAATGATAAAAATCATATTAAGGCTGTCCTTTGGGGAAAATATTCAGAAATGGGCAAAAAAAAATCAATCTGTGCAAAGATATTTTCCCTTTGTGGGAATGAATGTGTAGGATTCATTTTCTGCATGCAATTTTAGAGTGGTTAATTAAGGAGGCAAAAGAATGTTTTATAAGCACTGCTGTGTAGAAAATGTTATTTACCATTGTCATTTTATTCCCAGGTCACAGACAGAGGACGAAGTGATAAATCCTTTTTTTATTTATGCATTTTGTGAATCTCTGTGAAATGTGAAACAAAATAGCAGATCAGCAAATAAATATACCTTCATTCTAATGGTTTTATTTTTATTTAATGTATCCTTTTCCAGACAAAAGCTTTGATGATGACGAGTCGGTGGATGGAAATAGGCCATCATCAGCTGCTTCAGCCTTTAAGGTTCCTGCACCTAAAAAGCCAGGAAATCCTTCCAACAGTACAAGAAAGCCGGGTTCGGCTGGTGGGCCTAAGGTTGGAGGTAATGTAAACCTACTCAAGTCCCTAATAGGTGTTCCCAGAAACCTTGCTAAGAGAGAGTACAGAATGGAACTTTGGGAGGTGATGTTTAATTCATGACTGCAGTATTCTTTGCAGAGCTGGAAACAGTAAGGGACCATCTTTTATGTAATTAGTTGTATGTAAAAGTGTGTGCATGTCTGTCTGGCTTTTTGGATGTACATTTAGCTTATAGAGGCCTCTGATAAATGAAACAAACATCTGAAGGTGGTAATTGTGTTGGTAAAATGAGTATATGGGTGCTTCTTTGATGGAATTCACACATGACTTAATATATAAATGAATGTATTGTCAATTTCTGGAGTAGCTCTGTGTAGGTGAGATTTTTGCTCTAAGGCCTACACCATTTCACATGGTTAGAAAGGGCAAGCCATCAATTGTGTACCTCAACAGAGGTATGTAGTGCAGCTCAGTGACTTCTCTTACTCCTTAAACTGTCAAGAGTAATGTGAAATTGGTTGTAGAAGACAAAAATGAAGGCCAAAACACTTGCCAGATTTTTTTGCATGGTAGACTTCAAAGCAGGGTAATGATGATGCTGACTAATTGTAACTGTTGAATGTGGACATCCTCCCCCCCTTCTTTTTTGTTCTTTTTCCTTTTTTATAGTGAGGAGGGGCAGAATCTAACAAGCAACTGTTTACTGCTCTAAAAAAAAGTAATAGCTTTTTTGATGGTTCATGTACATATTCAGAAAAATACATAATTAAGTGGAAGTATACCATGCTTCAGGTATGGCATTTTATGAAAAAGTGATTTTTTTATTAAGGGATTTTTTGAGTCATTTTTTTCCAGAGCCTATTCATGAAACATCCTCTTATATGAACTCCAAAGCAAAGAAAAAAATTGAACTAAGGTATGCATGCCAAACCAGCTGCCTTATGCATTTGCTTGTCAATAAGATATAGCTCATGTTTTGACAATTTATTGCATCTCTTATGTGATCTTCAGACTTCCTGATATATTGAAAAGATTCCCATAGGGTGGGATGAACGGTGCTGTAGTACAACTCGTGCTTACAACTCAGTGAATCATGAAGCACCACTTAAAAGATTTCATAAAGGAAGCTGTCTCTTGGAAGTAACTATTAGTATTTTTTTGTTATTTGTGTACCTCCTGTAAGTTAAAGCATGGTTGGTTTGTTTGTTTTTACATGCAAAATGTAGTACCAGAACCGAACACTTCGGATTCCTGTTTCAATATAAGTATAATTGATATTGCCTAATATTAAGTATAGATATTTGTTAATGAGGAATTGCTTTTACATTTGGACTTGTGAAAAACCTTTTCAATAAAAGCCTGAAGGTAAGAGAACAGGGAAAGGGAAATAAGATCAGAATAAACACTTAACTGGTTAATCACTTTATCTAGAAATTTGATAGATAGAGTTAATTAAAAAAATGTTGGTTTTCCTCCCTTTCCTATATTGCCAATCTTTTAAAGATAATAAAATGGAGAAGAAAAAAAGCATGGAATAAGGACAACATTTAAGCATGCCAAAAATAGAGCATTTGGGTTGTTCCTTGATTTATACCTTCTCCTTTCGACTTCAGTATTCTTCACAAAATGTCTAGAAGGTAGAAATGTGCCTTCTGGTCTTCAGTGCTGAAACTACTTTTGTCTAGTAACCAGCTTGCTAGCAGATAGAAATGTTAAATGTCTGCATTTAGAGGGCCTTACCCTTCTGAATAGTATTTACGAATCCTGCATCTCCTAGCCTATCAAAAAGCATTAGCGAAGGTGCCATTTTTATTTCTAAGTCAAGTTATCTTCCAGAAGTAAAGAGTTTCCCCTAACTTTATTCATATGAACAGCGGACCTAGTTTAGATTAGAAGTCTATGTATAGCCTACTACCCTATCTAACAGGAGTCAGAATTGGTTGCTAGATAAATGCACATGAACAAGGCAAGTGTCCAGAAGCACACAGTCTTTACCAGACAAAAGCACTGGGTTTAGAGAGCTTCACTCCACAGATAACCGTGGGCTTCAAGGAGTCCTGTTAGAGCATCTTATTGTGCTTATCTTGAGACTTCCTGGTTCTTGTTGCATGTGAACAAACTTGATCTCTTTTGTATCCACTTTCTGTCTGGGTCTGCTTTACAAGCATCTAAAGGCACACCTAAGATTTTTTTTTTCAGCCCCCAAATTACCTTCTTTGGCAATCTGTGGTTCTAGCAGTTGTCTGCTCTTGCTGATTCAGTAGGGCTCTACCACATAGTGCAGCCCTGAATCCTGCTCACTACTGCATTAAGAGCCTGTAAACAGAGGGGATGTTGTTGGCTCACCTTTCCCTCCTAAGCACTGGCTTCAGGTATTTCAGGACTCTAATGCTTGCTTCACCATTCTGCCACGTGCTGGTCCTGCTTACTTAAGTTGTCTCTGACTCTGTGCATGTGAGTGTACAAGTACATGTATGTATACATATCCAGAATTTACATTTCAGCCTTGGAGGAAGAAGCCACAGCAGTTCGCGTATCTATGTTGCTTTTTTTTTTTTATTTTTAACAAAGTTCTTACAGGTCGTCTCAGTGACCCACAGCTGAAACAATCCTTCAGTGCAGATTCTTCTCTTTAAGCTTGTGTGACCAGATAGAACTGTCAGTGCAGGTGGAAATTATGCTGAGCATAGGCTGAGATTGCTAGAAGTTGATTTACTTAAAACTAGTTATTGCATTCCAGAGATCCTTTTTCCCTGATGATGTTACTTTAAAAGACATTTTTCCTCCCCTCCCCAATTCCAAAGGGAAGTGGAGGTGAGTCTGGCTTAAGGCTAAGAAAATTAAACCTAAAACTTATTAAAAGAAAATTAAACCATGTTGCTCGACTTCTTTTATGGAGATATCTCTTGAATTGGGTATATGCTTGGCTTTTCATTACATACATTATGGAGATATTTCTTATTTAAGAAATTGATTGCTTCCCAGATGCTCTGTTTGAGTGCAATGACCCATCCAGGAAAAAAAGAGATTTTCAGTAATGTAAGTGCCCACTACACTGTAGGAAATACAATTTGGTGGCACTGGAAATGCAAAATCATTGTCCAGGGAAGGCAGGTGAAGCAGGTATGTACATTAGCAATAGCAATGCCCTACAGCGGGGATTGTATCTCCTAGAGCTAGGAATTATTATTCAAGATCTCTTCCTGCCCACAGTAGGGATGAGAGGGATTGTAGACTTGTACATATGATGGCAGGTGCGATTAAGTCTGTTGAAGGTAGCTTGCCAGAAAAGTATCAGAGTGGGCAGCATTGTCAGGGTACCACTCTGGGTGTAAGAAATCCAGCAGTCTGTTTCTCATCTGATTTTAGTGCTTGGAGGTTTTCAGACCCTAACCTTCTTGCTTGTGAAGAATTAGAAGTATTGGATCTTCAATTTAATGGGGCAATGTTTTGTCTGGCATATTTCTTATTCCGTGGTTGATACACTTCCCCAAACTAGTCATTTGCCACGATATGCAGTGTCCCACACAGCTGATCTATTTATTTCTGATGCAGTTGTTTTCAGCTATTCACTGGAGTGACAGAGCCTCTCTCCAAGGCCGCCTCCTTGAGAATGCACACAGTGTGCATTCTGCACTCTAAGAAATGGATGCTCACAGGTTCTTGGCAGTATGGCATGCCATGTTTCGATTGAAAGAGACACCATAATTTAAAGTAGGAATTGGCTTAAGTTGCGTAGTTGAGTATGTTAGCCAAATGAACTATATTTTTGTCTCTGTGTTCTTCAAGGTCTCTTAGAGGGCTGTGGCAGGTTTTCTTGCCAATGTGAACTCCTTTCCAAGACTTTGAGGGAATTGTTCCTTTGTTTCCTATTCAGAAGTTTTATGGTGTGTAGATGTTAACAGGAAAGCTCAGTCTTGACAGGAAGACTAGACTCCTTTCTTTTCCCAAAATGTCAGTTTAGGTCAGCAGTGTTTAACATGGATTAAGTGTAGGAATGCTGGTATTTCAATAGAGTGGTGTGATATTTGGAAGAAAAGCTTGCTGAGTAAAAAAGAAAAATCAGGACAGGAATGTGTATTAACTTTCTATTGTATGTTTATGAGAACCTCTGTAGGGCCAGAACATATATGGAATCATATAGAATCATACAGAATGGCCTGGGTTGAAAGGGACCTTAACGACCATCTAGTTTCAACCCTCCTGCTCTGGGCAGGGTTGATAACCACTAGAGCAAGCTGCCCAGAGTTGCATCAAGCCTGGCCTTAAATGCCTCCAGGGATGAGGCATCCACAACCTGTCTGGGCAACCCATTCCAGTGCCTCACCACCCTCTGAGTGAAAAACTTTTTCTTAATTTCCAACCTAAATCTTCCCTGTCTTAGCCTAAAACCATTCCCCCGTGTCTTATCGCTACAAACACATGTGAACAGGCGTTCCTCCTTCTGTTTATATGCTCCCTTCAAGCACTGGAAGGCCGCAATGAGGTCTCCCCAGAGCCTTCTCTTCTCCAAGCTGAACAATCCCAGTTCCCTTAACCTTTCTGCACAGGAGAGGTGCTCCAGCCCTCCGATCATCTTAGTGGCTCTCCTCTGGACCTGTCCCAAGAGCTTCACGTCCTTCTTGTGTTGAGGGCCCCAGGACTGCATGGTGGACCCCATGAACCCCACATTCCAGGTGGGGTCTCAAAAGAGCAGAGTAGAGGGGGACAATCACTTCCCTCTCCCTGCTGGCCACCCCTTTTTTAATGCAGCCCAGGACATAGTTGGCCTTCTGGGCTGCAAGCACGCACTGCCAGCTCATATCCAGCTTCTCATCCATCAGGACCCCCAAGTACTTCTCCACAGGGCTGCTCTCAAGTTCTTCTCCCAGTCTATATAAATAATACCTAGGATTGCTCCAGCCCATGTGCAACACCTTGCACTTGGCCTTGTTGAACCTCATTAGGTTCTCATGGGCCCACTTCTCCAGCCTGTCCATGTCCCTCTGGATGGCACCCCTTCCCTCTATTGTATTGACTGCACCACTCAGCTTGGTGTCATCTGCAAACTTGCTGAGGGTGCACTCAATTCTGTCATCTATGTCGTTGATAAAGATGTTGAAGAGCACCAGTCCTGAGACTGACCCCTGAGGGATACCACTTGTGACCAAACTCCACCCAGACATAGAACCATTGTCCACAACCCTTTGTCTGTGACCAGCCAACCAATTCTTATCCACCTAACAGTCCATCCTTCAAATCCATACCTCTCCCAGTTTAGAGAGAAGAATGTGGTGAGGGACCATATCAAAGGCTTTGCTTAAGTCCAGGTAGAACATAATTCTTAGTGTTATTTAAAACCATTTAAAACGACTTAGTGTAATTTAAAACAGTAAGGTAGACTTTCTACTTTTTGTAGTTGTCTTCAGTGGGAAGATAACACATTTTTATCTGTTTTTTTTTTTTTATTTTATTTTATTTTTTTCCTGTTATTAATGTAGTGTATTAGCCTAGTAGCATTATCTTATATTGCTTCCCTATTGTTTAGCCCTAATAATGTTGTAACACTTTTTGAAACAACCTATATTGCTTCTGGATGAATCATCCCATGGCAAACCAGAAGAATGAATGTTATTAATGTAAGTATAAGAATTATTCTGAGTGCCATTTTAGAAGATATTTTGGAGTAAGAATGTTGTTGATGCCAAGCATGAAGAATATGAAGTAAAACCCCAAGGACATTATGTTTTTTCATTTTTTCCCCTCAATTAAAAAATATGTATACACCCTCAATTAAAAAATATGTATACATACAAAAAGCTTATTTTTCTTCCATGTTTAAAAAAAAAAAAAAGTGATACTGCCTTTTGTTCAAGTGTTCAAAGGCTCTGGTCCTCAGTGAAGTCTGCTTTTGTGCCAGTCTGAAGTTTCATGCTGGCATAATTTAAAATAACCCCCAGTCTTAGGATGGTTTTAATTTTTTGACATAAAAGCCTCCAAAGGTTTGATGATGGCTCAAAAAACATTAAGAATAATTTCTTTTAGGTAGAAATAAAGTAACTGGAAAATTTGGATGAACAAGGTAAACAGTTCTGGCAAAAAGGCAGCTGTGAGGACAGTAATAACACAGTACACTTTGATAATTAAAGGAACACACTCTTAACTGTAAAAAGCTATTCTCAACCTTAGGAAATTTAAGTTTAGGTTGTGTATCTGTCTGTAGTGAGTTCTGTTAGCTAGTAGTGCTTTTTTTTTCCCTGCTGAATCATAGGAACACAGCTCTTTGAGATACATTAAAATGCTGCTGATTGGCTGCTCTCAGCTTGTATTTTCTAGCAGAGAAAGATTTCCAAGTGTTTAGAGGCTTCCGTATGGGACAGTTTAAATGAAAAAGTTCTGCCTAGAATAAATGTACTGAAAAATGGATACTTTTGAAACCTTCTTAGTCTGGTTAAGTTAAAACTACATACTGTATTTAAGAAATGTATTTTAAAAAATGGACTTAATAATTGTGGAACTGTAAATATAAATTGTTAGTGAATGGACTTTAAACAAGGATAAATGCTTTGCTTGCTGTATTGATCATCTTGAGACTGATGAAGACAGCGCTGAGTTTACTTAACACACAAAAAAGGCTTCAGATTAATCAGTACTCAAATTATTATAAACTTATGAATTGTTAATGCTGTGCAATAGTCTTTCCTCTGTTATTTGCGTGGCCTTCATTACGTGATTTCCAAAGTGCTGTAGTTGTCACGTAAAATAAACTAGATATTTTTTCATAGTTATGTAGTTATACAAAACTGCTCAGAGATAATTTTGGCAGTCAAAGCATCACTGATACTCTGTGGCAGTTGCTGCCTTGGCTTACAGGTTGCTGTGAATTTCAAGGATTTTTCTTCTGAAATCAGACGTTTTTGGTCTTTCTGAGCACCCTTTAAGATCTGTCTTGGGTATCAGAGAGTGAATCAGGAATTTTTACAAAAAGCTTGTTTTTGCTTCCCTGTCCTTACAGGGAATGTCAGTTACCTTCCTTCCTGACACGGCCTTGCCCATGAAGTGACTGGGTTGCAATCATGCAGTCATGAACTGTGTTAACCTAACCCAAAGTTCAGGGAAACAGGACGACTTCCAACTTTCCAGGTTCACCTACAGTTGTTGGGGTTTGTTGCTGTTAAGTCCCCTGAATAGGACTTAAGATGGTTTCCTCTCACGTGATCAGTAGTCTGTTCTCCTTGGCTATTATGTATTCTTCTCCAGCCATGGGGGTTTACTTTCCTGTAACATTTTTTCCTTTGCATCTAGTCAGGTGAATTAAATGCACCTGCATTTATGCATTAAATGATGCACTTGCTGCATCAGCAGGTAAATTAAAAAATCAGCCTCAGTGACGAAACTGAGTTGAATATATTTTCAGTTCATATGCACATACAAATACGCACATTCACAGCATGTATGAATATATATTCATAACTGGTGTTTATTAGGCTCCCTTTTTAATGTGTGTCATCCTAGGACAGTTGGCAGATAGTTTGTGCTACTTCAGTTTGTTTTGCACTGATTTCTAGAAGCTTCAACTAGATTGTAGGATTTATTATGTTGGTTTAAGCATGGACTGTATCCAGTAGTCTTCTCCAAAAAAGCTCATAGCCTAGAAGGTAGCTTACTAATGGATAAAATAAGACTAACACTGGAGCAGTAATTAATAAGTCTGGAGATAAGAGCTTACAGCACTGTCCAACCTTCTTTTGATATCCCTACTCTGTGTTACAGTCCCAAACATCTTACTAGCAGACATAGTACTAGGCAGTGGCAAGAGTAAGAAAGACAAGCCAGGCCGCTGTTTATTTTGCTAACATTAAACAGTGATTTTCTTTTTCAAGTAGCGAGAAGGGGGGAGGCAATTTCTTTGTTTTTATATGGCTGAATCCAGAAGGAAAAAGAAAGGAGGCAGAAGGAAGTGGAACAGAAGTCAGCTGACCCTGCTGCCACTTGGAGTCCTCTCAAATAAAGAGGCAGAGAAAGTGGAAACATAAGATGCAAATTACTTCTATAACACAAGGAGAGGAATTTCAGCAAAGGTACAAGTATCACTTGCCACCACATAAATGAGATGTCCTTAAAAATACAGGAGAACAACCATACATTAAAATCAAATCACTTTGACCTTTTGTTTTGTACTAATGAACTTCTAGAACTAAAAGATAAAAAAGCCTTGTCATATCTTAAAAAAAAATATAAAATAAAATAAATGCATTGTTTATGATGTCAGGCAGTGTTAGTTCTAATTGTTCTTAATAGAATATCAGTTTGAATTCTTCCAGGAAAGACTGCACAGTTGAAGAGAAGTGGTAACAGTAATGAAAATGCCTTTTTTTCTGAAACCATTGCATCAAAACAACCCCCCATACAATTGTGTTATCCCAACCGAGTCTATTTTGCAACACAAATTATAGGTGATACAAATTATTTGTTTGTGTTCCAGGTTGTTCTCTGCAACAATTTCAGTAATGTAAAATAATTAGTGTGTTTTTTTCGCTATTCAGGTGTAAGACGAGGAACAAATTAAAGTAAAAACTATATTAGCTTATTAGGAAGCTATACTAAAACTGAAAAGAAGACTAATTTGCATAATATTAGCATAACTTTACAAAAACAACTGTTGAAACTTGGCAAATGAGCCAGGGTCTCAAAACGTTCTTTTAAGTATTTGTGAAAATTGATTGCCGAGTTGAGAAAAGAAACACACGAGCGCTTTGACAAATTACAGCATGAGCATGAACACTGTGCTTTATTTGGAAGATTACCATGTGATTACACTTCAGTATAACCAAATGTGAGATAAGCCCAAATGAAGTCAGGTATCTGTGTTCTTTCTGCTCATGGAACTACTTTTTTTCCCTGCTATCCCCCACCCTGGTTATGCCCTTATCTACTGTATGCTATCCAAGCCTTGAACTAACTACATTAATTTTGTTCTCATGTAGTCATACTTTCTGCATGCTTCGCAAATGCTTGCAAAATGATTTACATAGCATGCCTGTGGAAATAAGAGGTTCTAGTATTAATCTTCTGTACAGTATTATTAATCTTTTGTACCTGTGAAGTTATGCTGCATAGGAATTGAGGCCAGAGTTATTGAAACTGTGCATTTGGTATTGGGTAAAAGCTTCAAATATCGCTGATTAAGTCTGCCAGGAATACAATGTTTTGTAGCCCTTGCATTCTATACACAATTCCAAAGGACTCTTCACACTCAAGAACAGCTCCAAAATGAAGACTAAGCATGCTAGATCTTCACAGTTAGTTTGTGCTTCCTCCTAGCACACAAGTCCTGGGACAAGTTCTATATCTGTAGTTCACACTGTGATTGCTCCTGAACTGCTGTGGCACACCTTAAGGGTTGAAATGTGCTGTTTCAATAGTTATGTTCCATTTTCCTGCCACCTTCTTCCTTGTAAGCATAACTTGCTTCTCGTACCTTCTTATCCCACCTGCTCCTTTTCTTTCCTGAAGTGAGTAATTGCATGGAGAGTTCTACTTAGCATCTCAGTCCTGAGAGGCAGCATACTCAATTATTGTATAGAAAGTGGTGTTCATGCACAATGTCTTTGGCATGTGGGAGGAATGTTTTAATGAAGCAGGCACAGCACCACAGGTGGAATTTCCGGGGAATTTCTGTAGCCATGTCTGTCAACTTCCTAATTTAGGGAGAAAAAACAAGTAAGGAATAGGACTTACTTTGAAAGTATTTGAAGGTATTTTGCTCTTTTGTTTGTGCAGATATTTTGGCTTGAATGACTGTTTCTGGATGCCTTGGGGACAAAGACTTTTGGTATTGGAGGAGTTCAGGTGGACAACTTGGCATGAAGAATGTCAGTCACGGGGCTGAATTTAACAATTCATCTGTTAGTTTCCGTAAACTGGGCTTTCTAGTGAAGACTTCTTTACTCTGTAAAGTCACTGTGCTGTCTTCTAAGCTGGTTTCAAAAAGCACAAAGCCATATTAAGTAAAGTTTCTGGCAAAAATGGCTTATTTAACATTAGTGTTGTCTGATGATTAAAAAGTATATTCAATTTCTTAAATTTATCACCAAAAAATCTGGTTGTGTTGGGCCAGCCAAAGAGGTTTACTGATCCTAATTGTCTGCCCAGTGTCTTTGTCAAAGGCACTTCAGGCCATTACTGGTTTTAGTGTAAGTTCATAAATCACCAACTGCAATGGCTTGAGGGATTGGTACCTGGACTTTCTGCTGTTCCTCTCCTTCATTTCTGCAATCTGTGCAGGTGCCAACTGCCATCAGACAGATGTGAGCAACCCATTTGGGTAATCTCCTAATATTTTTCCAGCATAAATTGTCAGTCTGTCTACTGGAGGCCTATGTTCTATTCATGGGGTTTCTCAGGTAGGCAAGGCATGTTCTAAAAGCTGTGAAAGTATAGTGAAGTTTATATGAACCAGAGGGATTTTTGAGGATGGAAAGTTATTTAGTGTTCTACAAATGGAATTGTTCTTTATCTTGGAAAAAAGACAAAAGGCAACTGGATTTTTGCCAATAAAATTTTCATCCAGAGTATGGTCACTACAGCATTATTGTTTGGTCTTCCCCTAAGTTGTACTAGCAGAGCTGAAGCAGTTAGTAATGTAACCTGTTTGTTAATTTGTATAGCAAAGCCAGTAAGTGGTGCTAACTGTTATACTAGAATGATTATGCTTTGGCTAGTACAGTTTATGCTGTGAGTGAAACTTGGGACATGTTACTATACTAACATAATTATGTTATTATTATTTTAAATTAGTCTAATTGTATCCACCCTAAAGGATACTGTTGGTATTATTCTACCAGTGTAACTATATTCAAGTAAATCTGCTTTGTTTATAAAGTGCACCTTGTCTAACGTTGGCTAGGGTGGTTATTTTTATTAGAGCAAATGCTATTTGTTCCTCTCAGATATTTTCTTATGCTGGCAACCCAAAAGCATCTATGCTAAATGACTTCTAGGAACCCAGTGGAAAAATACTTTGTGCTTTATCCAGATGCTTGAGACAGAAGAATAGTTCTTTGCTTGTCTTTTGATTATTATTATTATTTTTTAATTAAAATCCAAAGGTCAGTCTTTCAAACATGGAAATAAGAACATTGGTGGTCTTACATCAGTTCTATCAATGTTTCCTATATTCTGTTAATATGTTAGGCTGTGCATATACAGCCTATCAAAATGCTTGAGATGACGTAGTGATTTAAAGCAGGAAGGGAATTTCCAGAGACTTTCAACTTCTAAACATTTGCTTCACGTTTTCCAGAAGCAGAGTTCTGACAAGTGCATAAGAAAATGTATTATTCAGGACTGTTGTATTAATCGTACCAGTAACCATATGGTGTCTGGAAAGACAGATTGCTTACTGAGCCACTGAAATTGTCTATCTGCAGGGCTTTATCAGAATCATTATCTTAAAAATCACTACTGCAATCTCAGAGGGGGTAATTCAGATCATGAAGCATTGTTAACTTCTCTCCACAACAAACACCATTTTAAAAGGGAGCTGTCGGTGTTGTCAAACAGTAATAAGGGCTGGCCCAAGGATAAATGAGTAGATTTCTGGAAGACTGGACTAGGATGTAGGTAGTTACAGAAGATTCAGGAAAACTCACTGTGTCAGAGACTAACAAACAGCAGAACATATATTCAGAGAGAGTTAAACATTGCCGTTACCTACCCACCCGCTAGGACTGGGAACGCAATTTGGTCAGTAACCAAATATCGGTCAAGCACTGTCTCTATTGCCAGTACTGTGCTAAAGAATTCATCTCACAGAATTAGGTTTTGTGTCATTGAAAGGGATTCCAAAAATCGGTGATAGCAAGAATCGGTTGCAGTAATCTATAGGAAGCATCTTCTAATTTCTGTAATTTATTTGTAGCTCATGTGGGTGTGTTTGCCTCCTGTATCAGTGTTTTCCATAAACTTTTTTCCCCTTCCTGTGTAGTGAGATAGGCTGTCCGTTTCACTGTGTTGCCTTTGCAATTGTCTTTGCTTGAATTTATTTTGAGTATGACTGTACTCTCTTCAGACTATAATTAGGTTTTCAGCAGCTGTGCTGTTTAAGCTGCCTGTAATCATTTCCTTCCCTGTCTCTACTCATTCATTTCTATCCCATGTTACCCATTGTATTGTGCTAGCACGGTGTTTATATGGCCCCACAGTGAAGCATAGGGCACTTGTCTCATTGAAGCCATTCTTCTTGTCCAGTGTATTTCATTCTCTGCTTAGTCTTTTGCTTTTGTGATTTATTTGAATGTACTAGTGATAGAATGAGGCAGCTCAGGAGGAAGAATGAGTGAGAGGTACCAGTTAACCTATTGTATAAGATAAGTATTTTTTATTTTTAGGCTAATGCTTGTATACTTTATTAAACATAAAGCGTAAGCACGCTTTGAATTTGCAGTTCTTTGTTTCAAAACAAAAATGTATTTCTTCTTATGTATTTCTTCCATATACTGTTGACCCCTTGTTTTGTCATCCCATCATGTATAGCTTTGTGGGTACTTGCGGAGAGATCATGAAGGTGGCAGAGCAAGTTAGTGGTCTCAAGTCATTTTGAAGCGATGGAAAGGTTCCAACTGTCAGAAGAAGAAAATTATTATAGGAATTAATTCCTTAGTGAGAAAACTGTTTCTGGGGGGAGAAAAAAAAAAGAGTAATTTCTGCATTTGCATTCAGAACCCTTTCTGGTATTGAGCTTTTCAGAATGCTGAACTTGTGACTGGATAAAGATTATCTGGGGAAAGAGGAGGGGGAAAAAAATCTCCTGGAGCCTCACAAAGTGGTAGAAACCCTTTCATTTAACTTAAGAAGATGTCATCTCTCTTAGTGCTTTGCATGAAGGAAGACGTTAATTCCCTTTGCTTCCATCTCCAGACATCAAACCTAATTCAAAAATAAACAATAAAAAACACCATAAAGCCTGGGGATGCTTAAGTTGCTGTAATCTACTTCCATATCAAGTGTATTTTCTATGTTAGGTAGATTCTCACCAGCTTCTTGAAGAGGTCTCTGTGTGGGTTTGTCTAACCATGATGCTTGAAGGATAGGAGGAGGTAAAGGTTATGTATGAAAACAAGAGAGTGAAATTTCTGTATAAATGCTTGTATATGTATGAATGCTTGTTCTCCTTCTCCTTCAGGTGAATTTCTCTTCTGGGTTTCAGCTAAGTGAATCCAAAAGCAATGTAAATTGCTCTCATGTAAGAAAAAGCTGGTGGTTGAGGCTCTGGAATTTAATTGTCTGCTGGGCACTTACAGATATTAAATGTGGTGTGTTTGCAGACCCTTCAGACCCTTAAAATTGTTTCTAGTTTCCTTACCATCAAGAATGCAGTAGTTAACATGTCTGCACCTGGTCAAAGGAATATGTGTTCTGTGGCTAAAGTTAATAATATGCATTATTCAGTGGAATGCGTTAATGCTCAAGAGACATACGTCTAAGAATTTATAATCACAGCTTGGTCTGGGAAGGTAAGCACCAACAGTAACAAAACAGCTTATCAAAACATGTCTGTTCTGTCAGATCTGTCAGTTTTAAGTTTGAAGGCAGAACTGTCTGAAATTAGAATTTTGTAAAGCTCTGTTGCTTTTGTGGAGGGAAGTCAAGCTTTACAACTGCATAAGAAGTTCTTTGAAGGCATCTTCACGTGCAGGACTATTAAATCTCATTAGCAGGGTAAAAGACCTCCTCAACTGGGAAACAGCAGGTTGATTTCTGTTGTGTTTTGTTAGTCTCCACAGAAACAGTGACTAAACGAATTGGTAAACATAACTACTAAGAGATTGGGGAGAGAGAGGATGGACAGTATTTTTCCTCATGTGTTACAGACTTCTGACTTCAATACAATATAAGCAGGGGCTGTTATTTGACACTTTATTTTGGTATGCATACGTGATCAGAGCAGAGGAGGAGAAAGTTTAGTGAAGTAGAAGCAAATGTGCTTATAAAAGGTGTGCTTTTTTTTTTTTTTAAAGTGTCACCTGCCTAAAAACACATAATCGTTTCTATTACCAGGCGAAGAGGCAGTAACACAATTTTCTGGGAGCAATAATTTAAAAGAATAGCGGTCTGTAGAAGTTAACTAGTTGAAGCCATGTCACCGGGCTATGTCAAATGTATTTTAAATAGAAGTCTGTTCTTCCTCTTTCTCTCTCCAAAGTCATGATTTGTTATCCATTAAGTAAAGGATATTTTCTCATTCAAAATGCATTATTGAATGAGGTTAAGGTGCTCGAAAACCCTATAGCTAATTTTTGTAATTTCCTGATCTTCAAATTGATATTTTCAGGCATGGCAAGGACTATAATACCTAATTATTTAGCAAAGGCAACTTCATCCTCTCTTGAGCTCTGTTTTATAGTGTATAGAAGTGTACTGTGGATATCTTAAGTACTTAAATCCAAAGATTTACCATGCTTTTGTGTTCATGACAGTTTCCAATGTTTGGTTTCTGTAAGTCTGTTCTCTTGTCAGAAAATTGATAAGTAACGGATTTGTAAAAGTAACAGTAAACAGTAACAGTAAAGCTCTTTGTGCTTTAATAGTGGTGTTCAGGTATTTATATAATCAAGGAATTATACAGAACTCATGTAAACTCTTAAGTGCAGGTGTTTCTTGCGTCTAGAGTCACAGGATCACTGCAGTCTTCAGCAGTGTTTTATCAGGTTGCAAAGAATCATACAGTATGAGCTTTGTAGGTGTTCACTGTTTTGCAGCTGACACAGTTATCTGACTAAAACAATGTTGGTGATGAGAACAGAAACCTTGTATAAACTGTTGCGTATAACTTTAAACATTTTTAAAAAGGAACAAGTCCTTGGACCAGATGAAAACTATGTTTTAACCTTTAAAACTTAAGCAACCTTTTGGCTATTCAAACTATTTTTGCATTTACCTTTCCTGAGCACTGCGTTTTGGTTGTGACTGTGTTAGTACTATGACAATTCCTTAAATGTCAGCATATTTTGGTAGAGACAAATGGAGTTATGAATTGAACTTAAGATGGCTGTGTTGACCAGCTAGTTTAGCATGATGCTCCTGTACCAAATTCTTTCTTTCAAGGTTTCTTTCAACAAAATTTCTGCTCTTAGCAGGGCTCCCTCCCTCTTAGGAGCTGTACAGGTTCGTGTGGCAGAAAGGAAAAGGGGTTCTACAACTGTTTTTTAGTCGCGTGAAAAAGCAGACTTGTATGTCTCATACTCAAAATATTCTTCTTATTTACAAGGTTAAGTACACATTAGTGGGTACAACCTCTTACCTCAAAGCAAAGGAAATACTGTACTGGACTTACTACATCGATGCAGTAACTTGTCCTTCTCTATTGTATGCCTGTCTTAATTACTGAAGATGCATGAAGTTTCTGCCAAGCTCTACCTTTTAATTGGAGTTTTAGGTTTTTAGCACAGCCTGCATCTGATGAATTTGCTCTTTGATTCAGGGGAAATGTTAGTCCTTTACTTTAGACACCGTTTTTCTTGGCAACTGTAATTTTTGCAAGACATTGAAATCCAGGAACTCATTTTAAGTTATTTTCTGTTTTAGAATTTCCTTAGTTTCTATTCAAGATTGTTATGAAACTTAGCAGCTATATGCTGCTATGGGACCAATAAATTACATGTTAGTGTTCTTCCGTGATCTTTTTGCCATGGAATTTGGGGCATTACATGTGAACAGTTCCATTAGTAACCTTGCACAGATTCAGCTGTACTATATACTCATGTAGCCATCATGGAAGCTTTTGGAGAAGGAACATTTTTTGGTATGATACTTTTCCAGTAACATATCATGAAGGTTCTTGGAGACTTCCTCTATGTGACATGATCCTGGAGCTTCACAGAGGAACATGCATAGAGATGAGTGTACTGAGATTTTTGTCCCAACACTGCGTTCCATTTACCATGTCCTTGCTTTCTGTCTTGAAGCTCTTGGAGCTTTGAGATTGAGAAATGCACCTCACACTTCCTAGCTCAACAGGAGACTTATGGGAAATACAAGGTACTAAGACTCATGTAGGGTTGTATACAAGATTTTAAAAAATAAAGAAACAAATTAAAACACAAGCTAGGGCTGATTGCTCATAGAACGTGTGTTAATGTGAAAAACTGATCTTGAGGAACTTCCTTTAATGACAAGTAACTCCTGCTTTATTAAGTAATTTGAAATTCTGTGCTTCATTTAGGAGCATTTACATTAACAGGATGCAAGTCTCAAAATTCTGTACAAATGGCTAGTAGAGGGTTGTTGTGCTAAGTACATCTTCAACTAAACACAAATAAAAACAATAAAATGAAACCATTATCTTTGTCATTGGAAACAGCTCAAAATTTTTCATTTTTGGGGAAAAATGTTTTAATTATTTGAGGTGAAATCAATGCTCAGGGTCTTGCAATTTTAGACAGTTTTCAGGCTTTTTGTGAGTTTTATTAAATGTTTGAAAATAGGTATGGTGAAAGACAGTTATTTCATTTTGAAAACCTTGATATGCATTAGATATTGTTTAACAGTATTTTATGTTTATGTAGGTTCCTCTAAAGAAGGAGGAGCTGGAGCTGTTGATGAAGATGATTTTATTAAGGCATTTACAGATGTTCCTACTGTACAGGTAAGATGTTGCATATACTAGCTTTTGTTTTCAGGAATGTGCTATTTACATTGTCTTAGCTTACGCTTTTTTTTCTTTTATATATAATTTTGTAGTCTCTTAACTGAGTGTCATTACTTTTCCTTCTTTCTGAAAATGTAGTCTCCATGGAAAGCTTCGTTTTTTTTCCAGTTGTTAGTTACAAAACTAACCTTTTAAAATTGTCCTACTAATTATAATTACTTTGTGTTTCAGGTAGAATCCGTTATTACTTTGTTTAATCTTTTCCAAGGAGCTACTGAAAATAATTGCATATTTCAGTTTTGATAAGAAAAAGATTTCCATAGGTGTTGGAAAACCTAGGACTGTAATTTCATGGGATAAGCAACTAACGATAATTCAGGCAAATAATTTAAAAACCAAGAATTATATTTTAAAAATCTGTCTGAATTGTAATGATGCATGTCTGGCATATATGCCCCCATCTGTAGCAGCACTTCAAAAAAACAAACAAACAAACAAAAAAACAAATCTAGTGACTTATTTGAAAGATAATGAACTTGTTGGATGCGGAGTTCTTAGTTGAAAGATAAGATTTTAATTTCTATTCCTTAAGTGTGGGAATTGCTTATACTTGGTACTTTCACACAAGGTTGGGTCACCTAACATGTTTGTATCTTCAATTTTGAATAAGTTTTCTTTGAGGGACTGAGGAGTGGAAGATGACCAAAAACTCAGGCACAGTTTCTGAACGCCAGAAGGATTTTGAATCTCTTGATAGGTACTTTAGTTCTATTTCTATTTCCGAAGACGATGGTATTCTATTGGTTGGATCTCCTTTTGTAGGCAGAATTACTCTGCTTTTATGAAGGAACACTTTATCTCCATGGTTCCTGTCATATCAAGCAAATCTTTGTCTTATACTGTAGGACTTTTGTATTTCTTCTTTGCTTCTCTGAACTGTTCAGAATTCTTTGGAGGGCAAAACCATGGAACTTCTGATACTGTTTATCTTCATTATGCTGAACAGAGTAATTTGCAACAGCACTGAAAACGTTCTGCCTCTAATTTGTTACTTTAATGTTTGAGGTCCCAAGCGGAGTTCTCTAATTACTTAAATTGGTTAATAACACTAGGTAATAAAAAGTGGTATGACTATATGTCATTGACCAGTAGGTGTGATTTTTCTGTCTGACTCTACTGGATGATTCACTTTTCCTTACTAATGTCACCTGAATTGAGGTGGGGAGTAACAGGAGATGTTTCTTTGACCCTAAAATAAATTATTGGGTTCACAAATGAGAATGTAAGGCCAGGCAAAAATAAATAAATAAATTGTATCCTTAAGAATAACAACTTCCTGCTGTCCCAACTTCAGGTTTCTGATTGTGGACAATCTCATGCTTCTTTTAAAAAAAATAAAAATCCCATATTCTGAGACTGTGTTGATTACTATGGAAGAGAGAATTTTCTGTACTAGAATGTATGGAGAATGTTCATGATCTGCAGTTTGCCACGTTAATCTAAAAGTGAAGGAAACTTGTCAGACAAAATGGGGAAAGGGAGTTAGTTGTTTGTTTGTTACTGTGTCTGCCTGTCTTTTCATTACGTTTGTGTGGGTTTTAGTAGTGGCTTCAGTGGTGGTAAGGGAGGGAACTACATTATGGAAATGGGTCTAATTTTGAATCAAGTTTGTGCTTCTGGACTAATCAAATAAATTCAGATTATTTACTGTATATGTTTGACGTGATCTTAAAAGCCTCCACTGGTGGATCTGCTTCAATAGTAACCTGTTTTAGTGACTGCTCATCATTAATCCTCTAGTAATGTCACATAATTTACTTCTATCTATGGGAATTTGTAATTCCCATATTGAAAATAGTTTCTGTTTATATAGTTACTGCTCTAATTTGTGTTTGAGCTTTTAAGTTTTCAGTCTTTGATGTTGCAGTTGCTGTTACTGATATATGTGCATGTTGCCCTCTGATGGATAACTGCAGTTTATGAAGATAGCTTATTTTGAGATATAGTATGATGGCTTTTTGCTAACAAGTGTCCTTTGCTCATTGTACTGCGATGACAGTATTGTACCTGCACATTTAGATTACAAACATAATAATTTTACACCTCTTTTTTCACTTGTGTTTAAATTGAAGAGGAAACTTCAGTAATCAGAATATTAGGAATAACTCCCATTATTAGCTAGATTTATTTTCAAAACAAATTTAATTGTTTGTATTTATGTCTGACTTAGAAACTTACAAACAAAAAATGTATTATCATTGCCTGAACACAAAACTGCATGTTGGCTTTCTAAAAGCATAATTAATCAAGGGCAGAGAAAAAAAAGAAATTATTAAAATATTACTTTTTACCTCTCTGAAACTGATGTAAGTATGGAGAAACTTAGTACTTTGAGATTTTTGGTGGAAAAGTTTTAATTTCATGTCAATCAAAATTATGCCACTTATTAAATTCCTCATTAAAATGTCAATTTGAATAGCAGAAATTGCATATATTTGTGCTGGGCAATTAAAGGAAAAAAAGTTCTTTGCCTAGGCATGCATGTGGCGCTAACTTAAAGCTATTGTGTATGTTGCTTCTGTGTTTGGCTATTGAATTGGGAAGAACAGGGCAAGGTGGATGATGGTAAAGGGGGAAACCTGAGAAGGTTGAATTATTGCAGGTTCTGATGACATTATGGTCACCAAAAATGTAAAATCGCATCTTTACTTGACCAGTGACCGCTTTTAGAAGTCATATAAGGATCTCCGTATGATGACATGCAATTTAATCAAATGAAATTTTCATTGAGACACATAGGGTATTTATTCCGAACAATATGGTTGGTACCTGTGCTACTAGTGTTACAGTGAATGTGTTTTCTAATAAGTATTACACACTACCAGTATACACAAGTTGTGTATTAAATGGTGATACAGAACTCAAGTTCAGTCTTTATGAGTAGTGGAATAGGAAGTCTGTTATGCTTGAATTGACTTTCTTCATTAAATTCTTCACCCTTTTAAAATAAGTTCTGCATTAGATTACTGTAGACTTCTAGGTGTGAAGAAAGATGTAATCATGAAGAATAGCATTTGTTTTTTATGGTTGCAGTCGTGTCTCCTGTGTAGATAGAATTGCTAATTTGTTTCCACACATGTACCTTGAAGAAAAAAATGCTTACGTAGCTGTGTGGTAATTGAAATGTTAATTCTGTTGTTAAAGCATATGCAGACAGTGTTTTCTGCATGAAGCTGGTGTAGGTGTGCTAACTCATTCATTTATGAAGTGATTCCTACCCTGTTTATCAGACAAACTAAATATGCAGATGGTCTAGAGCATAGATGTCTTCCATGAAATAGAGGCCTCCATAACTGTGTTCTGTTACTAAAGCATTAGATCAAAAATAGAAATCATTGGTGAGTCCAAGTCCTGTATCTACTGCAAGAATTTGTTCAGTATACTCAAGAACTTGGAAAGCTAGTCTTTATTTCAAACAACTCTTGTAGTAATTTCAATTTGCATAGGGAAATAAAATATTTTATGGAAAATATACCTGACGGAGAAGGACCTGGGAGTATTGGTTGACAGTCAGCTGAATATGAGCCAGCAGTGTGCTCAGGTGGCCAAGAAGGCCAACAGCATCCTGGCTTGTATAAGAAGTAGTGTGGCCATCAGGGCTAGGGAAGTGATCATCCCCCTGTACTCAGCTCTGGTGAGGCCGTACCTTGAGTACTGTGTTCAGATTTGGGCCCGTCACTACAAGAAGGACATGGAGGTGCTCAAGTGAGTCCAGAGAAGGGCAGCGAAGCTGGTGAGTGGTCTAGAAAACAAGTCTTAGGGGGAGCGGCTGAGGGAGCTGGGTTTGTTCAGCCTGGAGAAGAGGAGGCTCAGGGGCGACCTTATTGCACTCTATGGATACCTTAAAGGAGGCTGTAGTGAGGTGGGGGTTGGTCTGTTCTCCCACATGCCTGATGACAGGACGAGGGGGAACAGGCTAAAGTTGTGCCAGGGGTGTTTTAGGTTGGATATTAGGAAGAACTTCTTTACCGAAAGGGTTGTTAGACATTGGAACGGGCTGCCCAGGGAAGTGGTTGAGTCACCATCCCTGGAGGTCTTTAAAAGACGTTTAGATGTTGAACTTAGGGATATGGTTTAGTGGAGGACTTGTTAAGTGTTAGGTCAGAGGTTGGACTCGATGATCTTGAGGTCTCTTCCAACCTAGACAATTCTGTGGTTCTGTGATACGGTTTCAGCTCAACTGCAGAACAGGATAGAGACACATTCCTAAATCTTTCTCCAGTAAGATAAAAGGTGTGGGTATATGCACAGAACCGTGTGTTCAAGAGACCAGCATCAAGGCTCTTCAGCAAACCAAGGTCTTCATAACCATTGGTCCTTGCCTCCCCCAACATGCTCTGTGCTCTAGAACATAGAAAAACTACGTTTTGGACTTGAATAGATAGAGTGACTATCAGCTACTACTATTCAGGTGCTATGTAAGTTATTATGCTGGTTTCCAGCTTACACTTGGTAAGGGCATGGGTCTCCTTGAAGCCCTGTGTTACGTCTGCCAGCCCGGTCTGGATGCCTCAAATGGCACCAGCTGCCTGTGTGTGGGCAACTGAATGTAGCCCAATATGTGTTTGTAAAGAATCATAGAATTGTTTGGGTTGGAAAAGACCTCTAAGATCATCTAATCCATTTTTTAACCTAGTACTAAAGTCCTCCACTACACCATGCTAAGTTCTATATCTAAGTGTTTCTTGAAGGGCTTCAGGGATGGTGACTCAACCACTTCACTGGGCAGCCTGTTCCAATGCTAAGCAACCCTTTCAGTAAAGAAATGTCTCCTAATATCCAACCTAAACCTCTGCTGGTACAACCTGAGAATTTAGGATCCCAGGGATTAGTAATCTCTAGTTGAAAATATGTTGCTGAAAAACAAATCAGTGTTCTGGTTAGTAATCTGTTTCATATCCTTTTCATATAATTTTTTCTCAAGCTGGGGGAAGAAGAAGAAAAAAATTACATTTTGCATGGACAGTGCAAAGCAAAGTGGAAAGTGGAAGCAGAATAGAATGTTCCGTGCCTTATGTCTATGAGAATCAAAGGGAAGTCAGTTTATTTCTGTGAAAATGTATTAACATTTTTTTCTTGTTTAGAAATTCACTGTTGCACTTGCAGTTATCAATAAATTAATTAATTAATGTATTGCCAAATAGTGACTGATGTATGATTAGGTTGTCAGGTTTCAATTTTGCTGGAATTAGTATGTAGAGAACAGAGGAGTCTGAAGGCTGCTCTTTATATTTACTTGCTGATTCTGTGAGTTAATAAGTGATAGGCGTGAAATAGTAATATATATAGAAGCTATGGAAGCTTTTATTTTTTCGGACACATTTTATTTTAGTGTTGACTAACAGCCCAGTTAGTTCCTTGTAGTATCACAACTTTTTAATGAGGAAGAAAGTCCCTTGCCCCAAGAGAGTTTCATTGGCTTTTAATAAGTTGGTTGAGTAATTAGTACCCATTATAATAGTGGGTATGAAAATGAAATTGTATTGCAATAACAGTGCAACAGAGTGTTTTTTAGATTACAATTCAATATGAGTGGAAATTTTAGACAAACGTGAACATAATGAAATTCTAGTTAGGTTGTCACAGAGATGGAAGGTGAAGTCTTGAGGAAGATGTTCATTCTTCAGTTTTTCTGTTAATGAATGAATATTCACTGCTGAGTGAATTTAGATTTGCCTTAAAACACTTTCTACCTTTTGCGTAGTTCTCTGGAACTAGATAAGAGGGGCAAGATTTTCACAATTATAATTGAATTTCTAGTCTTCTCAAGCTAGCTTCCTTCATCAGGTTAACCAAAATGCTAACAATACAAGTTTTCTGTGCTTTTAATGTTTCAGATCTATTCTAGTCGAGAACTTGAAGAAACGTTGAACAAAATCAGGGAAATCCTCTCAGATGACAAGCATGATTGGGATCAACGAACTAATGCGGTAAGCTTTTTATCTGATTTTAATTGTGGGGTGAATGTATTTCATATAACACAGATGACTGGATATTTAAAAAAAAATGTTCTTAGTGATTACATTCCTGATAATCAAAGCCACTTTAATTTTAGATTCCAAAACCTTCAGTTTCCATGTATCAAATCATTTCAGAATAAGATTTTGCAAGGATTTTAAGAGGCTGAAATGCATTTTCTTGACTTTGAAGTGAAAGCTTTTCCAAAAGCTATCGTGTATGGTGTTTGTTGTTATTTTTTTTGCATATTCTGCACGTAAACTGCTAACATTTGTAATTCTTATGTATGGCTATAAGTTTGATTTAAGGATTTAAGAATTAAAATGTTTCCTTTTGTATGTGGCATATATGTATCTTTTGATCTAGTTTATGGTATCTTAGTAAGTGTTTAGAAAAGGGTACATGAACAGAATAGTGTTTGTATATTTGTGGACTGGGATCTGTGACTTCAGCTCTAGAATTTCAGTAGTAGTTTTTTCTTCTTAACAGTTTCAAATTATTACCTTATAGTTCAAAATGATTTGCTTGAAGTTCAGTATTGCTGATTGAAGTAATGTTCCTCTTCTATGGAATTACACTTTTATGGAAACAGTTGCACTCTTAATACATTTAGCATGATTGTCTCAAGACTTACCTTATGCATGTCTCTAGTTTCAAAATGTTTATGTACAGTTTTGCAGTAAATTAATACTTTATCTTTAGAAATACATATTAGTAGTGTGCAAAATGAAATGCTTTAAATTTTTTAGCTCAAGAAAGTTCGGTCATTGCTTGTTGCTGGAGCTGCACAGTATGATGGATTTTTCCAGCACTTACGGTTGTTGGATGGTGCGTTCAAGCTGTCAGCCAAGGATCTTAGATCCCAGGTGGTTAGAGAAGCATGCATTACTGTAGCGTAAGTATAGTTTACGTGTGTTTGTGTACATTGCTAGACTTCAGTGCGAAATCGACTGTTGTAAGGTGCTTTACCAGTGTTGCAGGAAAGATTGTATAGTAGTCCAACAAGACGCTATTACTGACAGAGTCAAGATCTGAAGCTGTAGAGAAAATATCAAAGAAACATTTCAAAGGAATTTGTTCTTTTAGTTGATAAATACGGTCGATAATCCTCTAAAAGATTCTATGTGAAGAACAAGTTAACATCACTAGACTAAGTACAAACAACTGTAAGTACTGCTGTAATATTGGGAACTAATATTAGAAGTACTTAAGTTTGGGTGATTGGCACAGGACTTCACTGTGACTATTTATAATAATAAAAAGAGCTCTCTGGTTTTTACAGCCCTTCAACTTGACTTTAATTGCTGGACATGCAATGTAAAAAGGAAAAAATCAAGTGAAAGTTTAAACAAAAATGCTGTGGTCTGATGATCTGATATCTTTAATTTCCATGGCAATCTTAAAAGCATTGGCTAACAGAAATAAGACCTGCACCCTTGTTATCTTGAGGGGTAAATATCAAGGGGGGTTCAAGGGGGTTGAAGGGGAAGCCTTTTTTCTTTTTTTCTTTTCTTTTTTTTTTTTTTTTTTTTTTTCATCAGAGCATTTTTTCCCATTCCTATCTCCTCCCCCTTCTGTAAAGGCATTAATGTAGCCAGTAATATTTAGTGGCTATGTGAGACAGGTATGGCCCAGAATTCACCCTTGCTCTTCTAGGTTTCAGCTGAATGGATCGTGGAGGCCTGTTGGAGCATAAAGCAATCCTTGACAGGGAAATTCAGGGTTTGAGAAAATAATCCAAAATCTTCCTAAGATGAAGTCAGTAGTAGCATAAGTATGTTGTGCAAACGTCCTCATCCTGGCCTAAAAATTTGGAATATTTCATGAGACCTAAAACATAGATGCATTTGATGTAATTTTCAGTAGGCTGTATTTTTTTAATACATGTATATGTAGTCTCTTTGCATGGCAGAAGTGTTTAATTGAAATCATAATTTGAATAAATGAGGGAGATGGTTTTTATGGATGGCTAATCACAATAAACTCAGTAGTTTTGCCAGCATTGTAATTGAGAATATTAGCTTTTCAAGTTGTAGTATTGATTTTTCATTATGAAATAAAGTTATATAGTTAAGCCTTCTAATATGTCTGCTAAGCAACAGAAATATTCTGCAAATCATAAAATCCTAGGATGGTTTGGGATGGAAGGGACCTTAAAGACCATGTAATTCCAAGCTCCTGCCTTGTGCAGGGACACCTCCCACGAGACCAGGTTGCCCAAAGCCCCATCCAGACTGGCCTTGAACACCTCCAGGGATGGGGCATCCATATCTTCTCCAGGGAACCTGTGCCAGTGCCTCACCACCCTCGCAGTGAGGAATTTCTTCCTTCTGTGTAATCTAAATCTACCCTCTTTTAGTTTAAAGCCATTGCTCCGTGCCCTATCACTACACTCCCTGGCAAATAGTCCCTCCCCTGCTGTCCTGTAGCCCCCTTTAGGTACTGGAAGGCTGTTATGAGGTCTCCCTGGAGCCTTCTCTTCTCCAGGCTGAATAATCCCAACTGCCTCAGCCTATACTCATAGGATAGGTGCTACAGCCCTTAATCAACTTCATGGCCCTCCTCTGGACTTGTTCTAATGCTTCCATGTCCTTCTGGTGCTGAAGGCCCCAGAACTGAACGTAGTGCTCCAAGGAACTATGAAATCCTGTTTTTCCAATAAGGCAAGGTTTTGGAAATAATGAAATTAAGAAATGCTGTTGTTTGTAGAGAGATGTTTAAAATAATAAAGTTTATTGTACATTAAAAAAATTAAAAGTACTGATTTTTATTAACTGATTTTCTTTCTTTCCTACATAGCCATCTTTCAACTGTTTTGGGAAACAAGTTCGATCATGGCGCTGAAGCTATTGTGCCTACTCTTTTTAATCTGGTTCCCAACAGTGCCAAAGTGATGGCAACATCAGGGTGTGCAGCGATTAGGTTCATTATTCGGGTAAGTGTTACTGGGTCAATTTTTTTGCTAGAAATGTTGACGTACCTGCTCTTACCAGAGATATGACTAGTTTGGAAATATTAGGATTATATAAACATTCTTTAAAAGTCTAAAATGTTTATTAAACAATGAAAAAATATTTTTATATGGTTGGACAATATTATTTATCACTAGCACAGCAATGTTATGGTAAAGGTAGTAGTAGTAGTATACGTTTTGAAAGCAAGTCTGTTTTCATGATTCTTATAGGATGTTAATTGAATATATTTTTAAAAAAAGGTTACTTTGAAAGTTAGCTGACTTTTTGCTAAAGACAAAGTATCAGTCAACAAGCTAGTAACAAATACATTAAAATACTTTCACCAAAAAGTATGAATTCAAAATAAATAAATAAATATGAAAACAATAAAAATAAACATCATATCAATAAAAATAATATATAGATAATATATACAAGACATATAATTCCAATTTAGAAGAAGAGGAAGGAAAAGTTCAAGAGTGAAGAGGAAGTCCAAACTTTGTGGAAGAAAAGCCCAACAGAGATTTTTAATCCTTTGGATTAAGAACTTTGTAAGCTACTGACTCCTTAAAATTATGGCATAGGTAGAGTACTGTATGCTAGCTCTGTTTCTTATTGTCTATCCCTTAAGCACCTGCTACCAACCTGTGTCTGAACCAAGATAATTAACTAGACTTCTGGAACTTGTACTGCCTTACTTATATTTCACATAGGAGTGGGAGGTTGCATGTAGTTTCTACATTAAAAGCTAGATTGTTCTCTAGTTTCTTAATGTTTGACACTTAGTTGTGTTCACTAGGATTTCATCCATAGCCATAGTTTTCAAAATTGTTAAAAATAATTTCTCAATTTCTAATTGTTGAATCTAACTGTTTTAACCACTCACGCATTCTATTGCCATCCGTGTTGTGTTTTAGAATCTGTGTTTATTGTAAAGTCTAACCGTTCCTCTAAAAATGTGCTCTGAGACTTTCTGCATTACCTCTACATGAGGGCTTGGGCTAAGAAGCGTTGGTATTCTTCCCTCCCACCCTAGCCAGTCTTTTAATGCACTGTGAGATGACTAATGGCACAGAGTTTAGAGAGGAGGAAGGAATACACCCTTACATAGTATAATCAAAGTTATATTAGACACACACATATATATACATATATATGTATATATGTATATATATATGTGTGTGTGTCTAATATAACTTTAATTATATTAGACATATTAGACAAGCTCAGACATGTAGGAAAATAACCCTTTCTTGTTGCTTACAGAAGCAAAATCAAAGACTACTAGAAAGCAACATGAAATAAAAAAAAAAAAAATTACCAAACTATATTATCTATTTGTTCAGTTCAGGTGAAGATGAGTTTACACATCAGCTATAGCTGCTGTGATTTTGTTAAAACTTCTGTTATTTTTAGCTGTAATTTAACATAGTAGATAAGAGGCATGGAGTTCATGCAGTGCATTCAAATTCCCAACAAGTAAATGGTATATGCAATGTATTTTGACTGTCATTCGATTCAGGCTTTAGTGGAAGAAGGAAAATGAATCAGTCTGGCAGACACAGTCCCACTCTCCATGGATTTCTTTCCTTTAGATTAAATGAGAGTAGTTGAAGGAAAGTGTATTATCAGTTTCATATTTAGATCCCAAGCCATTACAGCTTTTGGAGCCTGAGCTGTGCCTAAAAACTCAAACCAGAAAAGACTTAGAGCCATTTCGTATATTGGTGCTTTAATATGGAGCTGCTGTGAGAGCAAGTCCACAATAAAAAGAGGGTGGTGTTACATTCGTGTATGTATATTCAGCATTTTCCCAGTTATTTTGAAGAGCTCTGTCTCATCTTTGCCCCTTTATTGGACTTCATGTTTCATCTCCAGATAGTTCTTATGGTGTGGTCTTATTTCTTTTTAGACTTTTTTTTTTTTTCAAATTACTGATTTACATTGTGTATATTAAGAAAAGAAAAGAAAAAAAAAAGTTATGATGAGACTGCATGGTGTTGGAAAATGTTTTCCAGTGGGAGGTGAGATTTAGGTTGGGCAATTGACCTGCCAAGTGAGTTGGGAGGAAGGATATATCAGTGCAGCTTCAAAGGGGTGTTGTAGGAAATGTGCAGTCTTAAAAACAAGCTTAAGCCCTTGAGTCCCTTGCCAAATATTTTCCAGAAAGTACACTGTTGATATGGATTCGGAACATACGAGTTTCTTCATACATTAAAGTATTTTATTGTTTCCCTGCAACATTGCTTATTGTTCCCTGTCTAGCAGTGATATGACAGTTAAATTTGAAAGCTATGCAAAGAAAAAAAAACTGTTTACAAATATATCAGTAGGAACAAATGCAACTGCTAGGCTTTACTGGGTTTTTGGGCTCACTCCCTGCTAATTCTGAAGTTGGCAGTACTGGGAGAACTGCTAATTCTCTCTACTTTCTTGGTTTGTGTGTTTATACTCTGTAACAAGGAGAAAGGCTGATATATGCAGTGCATGGAATTGTTCTGAACTATAGTTTTTAAGCCTTTTTTACAGCTACAATTTCACAATAATAATGGAGGCTGTACGGATGTGTTGAATTATGTTACTCTTACTTGGGTTTAAAAAGGTAATACTTTACATCTACAATTAATTAAGATTAGCTGAAGGAAGCCTGCTTTAATTCTGGATGGAAGTATTGAATCCAAGTTTAATGTAGTTTATTTTACCCACTTTAAGTGTTCAAGGGTTTTCCCTTGAGGATGGTAGGTGTTTCTGTATGGATTATATATGTAAATTTGCTTGGATTACATGATATATGTTATTTTATTGACATATTTTGCATTAAAAGGAATTCAGTGTTTTTAGCACTAACTATATTGATCCGTAAAAAGATGCCCATAGTTTCAGGTTGATAATTGTCTTTTTGCTCCACAACTCTGATTTTAAGACTATGTCTATGATTCATTTATTTGTTTTTCCCAAGGGAAAGCTAAAATAAGGACAGTTTAGAACTCCTCTGAGGAGATGGTTACATTTGAGCCTTCAGATATGACTTCTGACAGCTAAATATTGCATATTGTGATGTAGTTATTGATGGTATTGGAAGTGGTTTTTGCTTGATCTTGGGGGGAGGGGCGGTAGTTGACTCATACAGCAGCAACAGTCTCCCATTTAATAGTGTTCTACATGTAGTTTCAGTATTTTAAAGTGATCAGTTGCTATTTTTGTTACATTTCTAATTCTGTTCAATTACAACAACACAGATTCAGGAATGCCTTTGTCATTAACTGCTTTGTTATGCTTTTTTTTCAGCATACCCATGTGCCCCGACTCATACCTTTAATAACAAGCAACTGTACCTCAAAATCAGTTGCAGTTAGAAGGTCAGTATATTACAATATTCTCAAACAGCAAAATATTCAAGCTGTTGCTTTTTAAATACAATGATTGTATTTTGAAAATAAAAAGCTTTGAAGATGGATCGCTTTCAGTCCTGAATACAAGAAACAATTATCTAATAAACAATAAAAATGAATTTCATCAAAGTCACTCAGGCATTGTGAAAGAAGGGTACTTTCTGACGAATTCAGGAACATACACAGTATCCTTCTGCAGAATTAATTCTAATTTAAAGTTTTCATAACACTTGTAAAAAGTACCTACTAATTTAAAACCATAAAGGTGGGAGGGGAAAGGTTGAATCTGTGGTGCTTAGGCTAGTAAGAAATCAAAACAGGTTTGAGAGGCATTGTGAGAGCATGAAACAGGTGTGCATGTCCTTGCAAAGAACGAGCCTGAGCCTGTTAACTGCAGTTTGAGGCACTAAGCCTGGCAGGCCTACGGTAGATGCACTCCTGCATATGGTGTTTGCCAGCACATTGCTCTCTTGTTTCCAGGAGGACCTGATAAATCTTGTGCAATGCGGTGTGAATCCTTGGAGCTAGGCTATGGCTGGCTCATATTGTGCCCAAATTAATAAGTCCACCATGCTGTGGGGTGAGGTTTGAGACACTGGCTGTTAGGTTAGATAGCATGTGATAGATCTATCTGGTAGCATATTTAACTGCTGAGGTGCATCTTTTTAGCATGTTGTTTTTCCAAGAAAATGGTACTTAAAGATTTTGACTGGATCTTGAGGAAATTAATTGGATTCTGATAAAGTGTCGCTTTCTGCACAGAATCTCACAAAAGCAGTTAATGCTGTTTCTGGACCCACATTAACCATGAAAGCTGTGTAGCTGTGTATGTGCCAGAAATTGCCTGAGCGTCTAAACTGTTTATTCTGTTTAACCTGCCTTTGCACACAAAGCAAGTGTTGTATCAGCCCAGATTATTGATGTGTTTTAACTTCAGGTTTGACTGCAAAATAATTCCCATTGCTTCCACTTAATGTAGTCTTCTGAGGAGCACTAGGTGGTTTTTGGTCCTGCGGTACATAATCTGGTGATGATCAACGAAAGGCCAAAATCGCATCATGTACCAACTTCGTTCCTTTATAAAGAAAAAGGAAATAAGTTACAGTAATGAGAAGACTTTATAAGCCTTTCAGGGCTTTTTGCCATGTCTTATAGGTGCCCAAAAGATTTGGACAGAACAAAAATGAAATCTTCTCCTTCAGAACAGGTTAAAGTTGCAACATAACCAGAGAAAAAAAGTTCCCAGCAATAGAGTGCACTACCTTTTGGAAGTCTCAGTTAACTGCACCTTCCTAATGTTTATCAGTTTGATTTATTCACCAGCATGTAGCTTCAAATGTATTTTAAAGTATGCCATTTGCTAATAGATATCTGCTAAGTTGTCAAAAATTCTAATTTAATAATAAATGCAGTTACATAACTTAGTGCGTACAGTGTCAGCAAACATTTAGGAGTGCTTTCTGTATGCATGTCCCTGTGTTAATGGTGTCATGTTTTCCTTCATGCTACACACTCAGTAATGATACGTGAAAGGGTGGGAGTGGTGTATGGGACAGAAGTACAATGCTGTATAAACATTAAGGTATAACTTAATAGCTGAATTCTTAGAGTACTCATTTTTATATTTAGATTTTATATTTTGAACAGTTTTTTAAGATTTATTTGCCTCTTACTATAGGGCTAATAAAACGAACAGCATATGTGTAATAGCATTACTTGAACAACAGATGGCTAATTGAACCACATATATTTTTGAAATTTAGGGTTAGTTAGCTTGCATGTTTTCTTTGTATACCAATTATTTTAACTTTCCAGTAAGCAGACCAATGTTGTGGTATAACAGATCCACACATTTTTAGGTATTCCTTTCCCTCAGGGGGAAAGAATAAAGCTACTGGTTATTCTACAAGCAAATTGGAGGACAGGAGTCTTAATTACAACTTCTTATTCTGTCTTCTTAGGCGTTCCTTTGAATTCTTAGACCTGTTGTTACAAGAGTGGCAAACACATTCATTGGAAAGGTATGGGCTAATATTCTTTTTTTTTTTTTCCCCAATAATAAACTGCTAACAAATTTTAAAACGGGTCTTTTAATGGAATCCTTGAATTGGATTATGTTTTTTAATATTGGCCAGCTGTTGTAGCCTATACAGCCTTTCTAGGACAGGTGGTTACATGGCTTATTTAGGGATCAGGGATGAAAGGTCTATGTTCCAACTTGTCTTACTGCTGCCTTCCCTCCTTATCCTCCTTATCTCCCCTTTTCTCCTGTATCCCTTGAGTAATGCATACAATGCTTTTCTAAGAGTCTCACTTCTTTAATGTATCCTAGGCAGTGATGTTGCTTGGGTAAGCGACTCTTTTCTCCTGGAAGGAGGGAATTTGTTTGTCTGCCATAAAAAGGGCAAGTGGGATTAGTCTGCAGGACTTTTTCCAGTAACAATGTTTAAGAGCATATTGTAGCTCCTCCAAATAGATAGGAGCAGCAGCAGTGCAGTGTATGTACTGTAAACATGGAGTAAGAACCAGAGGAGGCTCTGAAGAGCTCATCCAGTTCCAGGGTTACCTTTTGTTCTGGTGAGGTCACTTGATTTATTTCAGTGTGTGTCTGTGTACAGATTAAAATAAAATAAAATAAAAAGTTAAAATCTGTTCATCACTGCAATTTTTGTTTGCTCTGACTGGGGTGTTTTGGTGTTTGTAGAGCAAGTTCTGATGTTAGAAGTCCTATGCAAAAAGCTTTCAGAGATGGATTTCCAGGAAAGCAAACTTAGTAATCTCCCCCTGCCCCTTTCTCTTGCTATTGATGTATTAGGGAAAATATTTTTTCAATTTCAGTAAAGTTACTGTCTTTTAAAATAATATTTTTTGGGGAACTTTGAAATGCCATAAGTGCACGTGTCTGAAAAGTAGATTATAATTCTTTTCAGTGGAAGGTGGAAGTGATTTGGAAGTGATTAGTCTTGGTGTGTCCTCTTCTTCCCTGTTCCCATTAATTATTGTGGGTATCACCATCATTTTAATAAGATTTTTGATTAAAAACTTAAGATGGTTGTCATACTGATTTTTTTCCTTTTTCCTGATGACCAAAAAGTCAGATTCTTTACAACACCTGCAGCATAGTGTAGCAGTTTAACACCTTTAATTAAATAAAATAAAAAAGGTGATACCTTGGCATTACTGGTACTGCTTTAACAAGGTGATATTGTGATTGCTTAAAATAATTTAAGGGAAATAGGGAAACTATTGTTTAACAAAAAAATCATTGGGACTTTGTCCAAATGAGTCAGTCAGCTTTGAGACTTTATTATGACCGTATCTTCATTTCTGTAAACCTATGTGTAAGATAACTGAGTGACTTAAATTGATTTGCCACAAAGTCAAGTTCATGTTTCATATTGGTGCATGATTTCCAGTTAAACTCTGTGGTGTCTAACCCTGCACGCTTGTGCAAGTTCTTGTGTTGTTTTTTTTTTTGTTTTGTTTTTTTTTCCGTTTCCTGGGATACTTGTAATGTCTTGTAAAGAGAAGTGTATTATCACTAATTCACACATGAAGACATGAAGTGATTCGTAAGCCATCACAGTCTGTGGAAGAGCTCGGAATTGAACTGAGCTATCTTATAACTGTATGGCAACATATATCCTAGATTGTTCTTACCTAATGTTGCAATTATACTCTATAGGCGGTACACAGACTTTTTTTAATTTACCACTACTAGGACCGTGTTTTGAGTAAATAGTCATTCTGGAAACATTGTTACATTTTATATTGTATTGTTGTATTGCTTCTTTTAATGCCTGGTTGATGCAAATAAATGCACTATCAAAAGGTGTGGTTACATGTATTCAGAATTTCAAAGAACAAGCTTAAGAGGCATTTCAACTTTTTATTTGTTGAAGAAAATGAAAAGTATGCCTTGGTCTGTTATGTGTTTTTTTTTTGTTTTTTTTTTTAATTATTTTTTAACTTCTGCTTGCCATGATCACAGGTTTTTTACTTCTTCAGAAGATATAGATGCTACCTTCAGATGAGGAAATTGCTAGAAGCTTACTTAAGCCTCTACAGAAGGTGCACGTCAATGTTGTGCTTAAGCATTCGTTTATTTCATACCTTAGAACTACTCTCTCAGCTATTATTTTATTTAGTATTTCTCTAAGTAAATCTTCTATTTCAAATTGAATTTGTAGAAGCAAAATAGTACAAAGAATGTCCATCTTCTAGGCATGCTGCAGTCTTAGTTGAAACGATCAAGAAAGGCATTCACGATGCTGATGCAGAAGCAAGAGTGGAGGCAAGAAAGTAAGTTTCGACTACTTTTTGTTCTGAAAATTTGGCAGTTTTACCTGAGGGATAGAAGAGTCTAAATAATACAGTATGTATCAGCCATATTTGGCTGATCACCTCTGAAGAAGAGGGAACAAGTTAGGTTGAAAAGTGACATTTCTTTTCTTGGAGTCTTGAATTGATTCCCATTTTCTGTCACACACACAAAAAAAAATGTTCTAAAAGTTGAGGAAATTACTACCCTCTTACAGCATTCGAGGATTCTTCTGAAACAGGAGTGATAAAAGTTGATATTGCTGTATAATCATTCATTTGTTCTGTGAATGAACTCCATCAAAAAACTGCAGTGCTTTGACTGGTTGGGTGGACTAGAGAATTTCTCTTGGTTATCCTTGGAACCAGTAAGTGAACCTGAGAGTTTCAGAGGATAGAGTTACTTTAAAAATATTAATTCAGTCAATTTTTCATGCTTTTTTATGATTCGGTGAGCAAAGTTGTGCGTATTACATATTTTCGATCTGAGTTCCTTTCCTGAAAGACTTGTCATCTTTTACTTTCTGACTATATTTTGAAGAAAATAGAGCAATTATATTTGGTTATTCTCTTATTTTGCAGGGCTTACCTGGGTCTTAGAAATCACTTTCCTAGTGAAGCAGAAACTCTATACAACTCTCTCGAACCACCTTATCAAAGAAGCCTCCAGACCTACTTAAAGAACTCTGGCAGTATAGCATCTCTCCCTCAGTCAGACAGGTCATCCTCCAGCTCTCAGGAGAGCCTCAAGTAAGAGTCACACAACTATTTCTGAATCTAAACAAATAAAAGCTTTCTCAAAGGAAAAAAAAAAAAGTTTATTCAAAGACCAATTGCTCTTACTTAAATTAATCTGTATTGCCTATCTGAAAATCAGAGTATCGTTAACAATTTACTAATAATGAAACATTAAAAACTAAGTTCCAGAGAACCTGGAATCTTAATATTCTTAAATTCTCAGGGAAGTGTTACTTCCTCTATTGCAGGATATACAAGTTGCCAATTGTTTGAACATAAACAATACAGAAAGGAAGGGGTAAAATGAGAACTAAGAGAAAATAAGATATTGCAAATACATTTCAACTGAGTTTTCAGTAATTTTGCATTAAGATGCATGTTATTTTCCCCATTTAACACTGTTAAATTTCTAGCTTCTAATATAGTTACTGAGTTCTCCCTGCATTTGCTAACTTATGGGTGTGGTTTTGCTATAAGTCTGATCCTTCATGATTTTTGAACCCCTGTACTTAGAAATTTTCTTGATCGTGGATTGACAATAATTTTAAATTGAATTATGGGATGAGGAAGTTTTTCTTACAAAACCAGCTCTACCTATATGAAACTGATTTAATGAAATGTCAGTCACAGTAGATTGTGTAAACGCTGAAATTGTAACAATTGTCTGTGTCTTCTATTTGGAGCTCCTTGTAAGGATGTATGCAGGATTTACTTGCAGCAAAGTATCTCCAAAACAGCAGTTATTAATGTCAGGAAAGCACTGGATTGGATAGTTTATATTAAGCTGCAAAAACTTGATATTTCATGAAGAGTTACCAAACAATTCTGACTTCCATATTACCTTTGAGCACCTGAGCTAGTAACTCAGGTAAATGTACAGTATTATGCAACATCCAACACCACCCCCAGTATTAAATTTAGAAAGGCTTTTTTTTCCCAGTTTTTTTTTTTCTCTTGCCTGACTTAAAACTGAGACTCTAGACTGCATGGTTTTAGTTTGACTATTGATGAAATGACTACAGACCTTCCCAAGGAGGTATTTAGATGGCTACAGATGAATCAAGAAATAAAGTATCATGCCACTCACTGTTTTGCTCATCTATCTTCTACTTTGTTCTGTTAGACTTCTGCCTTTCTCTGTTCCTGCTGGCTGCATCTCAGCATTTCGAACCAGGCAACTGGAAGGGCTCACAGTTGAACTTAAGTAGACTGTACGATTATGCTTTGCCAACTACCAGCTTTTGCAGTAAAAGTTAAGGGGGAAAATGGAGAGAAAACATATAGGAAGAGACATGCTTTTTTTTTTTTTTTTTCTTTAATGAACCATGGGAACCTCTAGCAGTCAAACAGGGAGAATTAAGTCTAGCTGCTTTGTGGTTCCAGCATATTTCTTCTTAATTTGTAACCGAATTCTAAGTTATGGGACTGGAGAAGGCTTACAAATGATTCACCTCTTTTTGCTGTTACTGCAGACACAGCATAATTTCTTTCAATCTTTTACATCAATCTTTTTGTTTAGCTCCCAATATTTTTGTATGATGGATGATTTAGAAGATCAAGCCTGTGGTTGAAACAATGTAGTGGTTACCTTAAATGTTTGTGACTGGAACTTTGTATTAGCAAAGTATGCTTAGTATTTATCAAAGGATGAATGCTTTATGATGAAGATGTTAGTCTATAAAATGTAAAAGATAATATAATAAGATGAAAGATAAAAGATAATCTAGTAAGATGATTGTGTTTACCTTAGCAGTCTGTATGTAATTTTTCTCCAAATTATTGAGGAAAAGTAGAAGGGAAAGAGGGAAAAAAAACAACACAACAGAACACATTGTGTTTTCCCTCTCAGTTCACTTGTGTGTTGTTGCTTTTTGGATCTGATATACCAGACACATTTTTAAAAGCCCTTACTAACTGGGTTTATTGAATTTTTTTCTTCCAGTCGTCCTCTATCTTCTAAATGGTCTGCAGCCAGCCCAGCAAGCCTTGCAGGCAGAGGTAAACCTATGCTATATAAGCACACAACGCTTGTTCTTTAAAATTCTTTGAATTATAAGTTTAAAATGCAACTTAAATTTTTTATTGTGTTTTATGGTTTTTATGCTCAGATTTTATGTATTTTTCAGTTGTTGAAAGTAAGAAACATAATTTGCTCTGTATTGGAACCATTCATTAATAATCTTTTAGAGCTGTCACGGAGTTGTCATTCTCAAAGAAATGAAGCGTTATTCTGTTGTCCATTTGTTATAATCAGGCTTATCACAATTGGATCTGAAGGACTCCTTATATCTTTCATTTATTCCCAAGTAGCTGCTGTTCTTTATGGAGAAGGGATTCTAAAAAAAAAATAAATAAATAAAAACCACCACATAAAAAAAACGTAGATTGAAACAGTTCAATTTTTGTCTTGAGTTCTCAGAGTTGAATCTTTGTTCTGTTTTTACAGGATGTCTTTGTAATTCTAGCCAAGGAAATCACAGAACTCAATTACTGGCCACTTGTAAAAATGAGAGTGCTTGTTTTCTGAATACTGAAACAATTATGGGGGAGAAACCAATGAAAGTTAACTTAAGAGAGTAGTTAACTTTTGACACGTAACAGGAAGTGAATAAAAAACATTTTATAAAAGATTAAGCCCAAAGTAACTCATAGTATTCATTCAGCTTGCACAAGGCTTTACTTTAGCTGGTGTGGAAATGTTATCTTCTCTCAGTATCACAAAGGATGCTGTGAATTTTGTTACATTTGTGAAGAATTTAGTAATGTAACAACCCTCAGAAATGTCCATTATTACCTAATTTATATTGGGGGGGGGGGAGGAGCACATACTGTTAAAAAGTAATATTTTGTCCTTAAGATTTTTAATAATGTAAAATGAACTGTTCTTTATCTGCACTTCATGGCTAAAATTCTAGTATTTTGCTACCTCTTGGGCACATTTTTTTTGCTTAATGCCTTTTTAATCCTGTGTTTATATTGACTTGATTTACATTATATGACATTGCTTTCTGTAGTTTTTGCAGGTATGATGTGGTAGTAGAAAACACTAACCTTGCAAATAAAATTCATTCTATTTCTTACCAGCTAATTTGCTTGTTTGTTAGTTTCAGGCAGCAACAAGAATGTTCCAAGCCCAGGAACCCTGCAGAGGTCTCGCAGTGACATTGATGTTAATGCTGCCGCAGGTGCAAAGGCTCGCCATGCTGCTGGACAGACAGCTGGAGCTGGGCGCTTGTCAGCAGCTGGTCTACCTCCAGGATCTTACGCTTCACTAGGTGAGAGAAACATCTTTACTACACTGTGAAATATTTTTTGAGGCTTTACATTAAGAAGCTATGGGAAGATGCTGCTTTTTTTTTGAAAAACTGTCACTGTTAGTTTTGTTGGAATGTTGCAAAAGAAGATGTCTTCTTGTGTAAGTTGCTGATTTTGCTGGATTTTTTTTTTTCTTGTGCTGGAAGAATGCTGATGTAAAACATATATCCGTACTATGATCTTTAAATGTGTTAATCTGGAATTATACTAAGCATTGGACAGTGATAGCTTCAGTTAACAGCAGGTGGTGATCATGGCTTTTTTTGCTTCCAGAAGTAATCAGGAAGTCGACGTCAGAACTCTTGACTTCCTGTTTTTTCTCATCTCTTTAGCATTGTTGTAAAATAGTCAGCTAATGAGACATCTTTGTGTTAAGAAGTGGCTGCTTCATGTAATACAAGAGTAGTTTTACACAACAGTATACAATGCTGATTTCAGAGGAATCTTCTGAAGCATGTTCATGAAACAGCATGCAAGTTTTTATCTAGGTGATAATCTTCATTGATAGGAATGCTTGCTGTTAGAAAGTTCTAAAGATTACAAGCTAGTGGGAAAACACTTCTGGTAGTGGTGGTTTTTAGATACTAGAACTTCCTAGATTAAATTAAAACAGCCTGTGGGGAGAATAAAGGAACATGAGGCATGTCACTGAGAGGGTAGTTGGGTGCTGGAACAGGCTCCCCAGTAATGTGGTCACAGCAGTGAGCATGTCAGGGTTCAAGAAGTGTTTGGACAATGCTCTCAGACGTAGGGTTTGATTTGTGGGTGGTCCTATGTGGAGCCAGGAGTTAGACTCACAAGGATTACTGAGTCCCTTCCAACTCGGGAGATTCTATTATTCTATGTTTCTGTTTTTGTTTTTTGTTTTTCTTTAGGCTATCCATAGTATAGGGGAGAAGTTCAGTGTTTAAAAAAAAAAAACAGTAACAACTGGCTAGTTTTTCTTCTGAACATGTATACCTGCTAGATTGCCAATGGTGCAAGTTCTAATAGCTGTATTGTCAAACATGATCACAGGAGAGGCAGAGAAGTTCATACATATATTATAAACAACATTTTTTGAATTTAACCTTTTCAAAAATTTTTAACCTTTACTTTTCAATTGATGTTATGTTCTGGGAGATGATAGTATACACTTATGCTATGTTTTTCATTTCGGTTGTGTTCTTTAATTATAATTTTAGTTAAAAACTATTTTAAATGAGTTCACAGAATTGAAGGGGGTGGAAGGGACCTTGAAATATCATTGGGTCCAACCCTCCTGCCAAAGCAGGTTCCCTAGAGCAGGTTGCCCAGGTAGGCATCCAGACGGGCCTTATATATCTCCACAGAAGGAGACTCCACAACCTCCCTGGGCAGCCTGTTCCAGTGCTCAGTCAGACTCAATATGAAGAAGTTCTTTAGCATGTTGGTGCAGAACTTCCTGTGCTCTATCTTGTGACCATTACTTCTTGTCCTATCCCTTCAAACCACTGAAAAGAGGTTGGCCAAATCCCTCTGTCCCCCACACCTCAGGTATTTATACACATTGATGAGATCCCCTCTCAGTCTTCTTTTCTCAAGGCTGAACAGAGCCAGGTCTCTCAGCCTTTCCTTATAAGGAAGATGCTCCAGGCCCTGTATCATCTTTGTGGCCCTCCACTGGACTCTTTCCAGGAGATCCCTGTCTTTTTTTGTACCGGGGAGCCCAGAACTGGACACAGTACTCCAGGTGAGGCCTGACCAGGGCAGAGTAGAGGGGGAGGATTGCCTCCCTTGACCTGCTGGCCACACTCCTCCTAATGCACGCCAGGATCCCATTGGCCCTCTTGGCCACGAGGGCATGCTGTTGGCTCGTGGTCAACCTGTTGTCCAGCAGGACCCCCAGGTCCTTCTCCGCAGAGCTCCTCTCCAGCAGGTCATCCCCCAGCCTGTACTGATACATGTGGTTGTTCCTTCCCAGGTGCAGGACTCTACACTTGCTCTTATTAAACCTCATTTGGTTTCTTCCTGCCCATCTCTCCAGCTGGTCCAGGTCTCGCTGAATGACAGCACAGCCTTCTGGCGTGTCAGCCACTCCTCCCAGTTTTGTGTCATTGGCATACTTGCTGAGGGCAGACACTATTCCCTCATCAAGGTCGTTGATGAAGATGTCGAACAAGACTGGACCCAGCACTGACCCCTGGGGAACACCGCTAGTCACAGGTCTCCAGACGGACTCTGCGCCACCGATCACCACCCTCTGAGCTCGACCAGTCAGCCAGTTCTCAACCCACCTTACTGTCCACTCATCTGTCCCACACTTTCTCAGCTTTGCTATCAGGATGTCATGGGAGACAGTATCGAAAGCCTTGCTAAAGTCAAGGTAGATGACATCCACTGTTCTCCCCTCATCTACCCAGCTGGTGATGCCATCAAAGGAGGCAATGAGGTTGGTCAAGCACAACATCCCCTTGGTGAATCCATGCTGACTACTCCTCATAACCTTCTTCTCTTCCAATTGCTTGGAGATGGCATCTAGAACAAGCTGCTCCAATACCTTTCCAGGTACAGAGGTGAGACTGACTAGCCTGTAGTTTCCCGGATCCTCCTTCTTGCCCTTCTTGAAGACCGGAGTGACATTGGCTCTCCTCCAATCTTCAGGCACCTCTCCTGTTCTCCAGGACCTTTCAAAGATGATAGAGATCGGTTCGGCAATCATCTCTGCCATCTCCCTTAGCACACGTGGATGCATCCCATCGGGAGCCATGGATTTGTGGGCATTGAGCCCACTCAGATGCTCCTGAACCACTCCCTCATCAACAAGGGGGAAGATATCCACTTCCCAGACTCTTACTCTTCCCTCCAGGACCAAGGAGTCCCGGTGGGGAGTCCTTGAAGCAAAGAATGAAGCAAAGAAAGCATTCGGTATCTCTGCCTTCTTGGTGTCTCCCGTTGCCTGGAGACCCCCTCGTTCAGCAAGGGACCCACATTATCCCTAGTCTTCCTTTTACTGTTTACATATTTAATAAGAAGTTTTTTTTTTTTTTTTTATCTTTTATCTCTTCTGTAAGCCTCATCTCTAGGTGGGCTTTAGCCTTCCTTGTCATGTCCCTGCAGGCCCTGACAACACTTCTATACTCCTCCCAACGTTGATTGTTTTGTCATCGATTCCTACTTGAAGTGGTCTAAACTTCACTGATTTTAGGACCAAGTTTGAGTATTGGCAGTGCTGCTGAATTGTCTCCTTAAAACAGGTCTTTAACATAGGAGTGCGGGCTCCCTCTAGTGCCCACAGTGTGAATCAGAACCTGCTGGGAAGAAGACGGACATCAAAGTTAGGCTGCTCAGTTTGCTTGGTGGAGGAGATAGGCTTGTTGTCGTTATCACTTGAGGGAATTCTCAGTTCCTCCCAACTTAATCTCTAAAAGTCAGAAATAGGTGGGATGATTATTCTTCAAGATGAGAGTGTTGCTTAGTTTGTTTTGGAGTGCAACAGGATGTATTCTGAGTCATAGATGAAGCTGAAGTTGACTTATCATGGGAAAATAGAAGTGACAAGGAACACAGTAGCAGAAGGAAGAGTAGCATGGAGAAATGTCAAGCAGAAAACAGGGACTATTTCATTCTTAGAAGTTTCACAGAAATTTAGCTCTTAGAATATTTTTTGTTGTTGTTCGTTTTTTCATAGTGTCTTAGGCAATGTGTGGTTTATGCCAATAATTTCAGAAGCGGGGGTTGAGAAAAGCACAGAGGTTTTCAAGGAAGTAAACGGTGGTGGTGTTATTCAGGGAAATAATCGAGATAAAGAAACAGCATATTCTTGTTGTGGTTTGTAGATGGGGAGTGGTGAATACATGGACAGTAAGTCCAAGTCAGCTTTTTCTTGACGGATTTGAATAGCTGGAAATATTTGTCTTTCTGGCAGATGTAGTCCGGAAAGATGTAGAAAAGAATACAGTGTTGAATTGAAGTGATAACATAATGTGATACTAGCAATAGAAAGAAGAAAAGTTAAATCCTATTATGGATGGTATGAGGGTAGTAATAGTGAAGGAGACAAAGGTTTATTTAGAACCACGCAAAAGGAGTACTTTTCAATTTCATCCTGACACATTCTCATGTTTATTTAAAGAGAAACATCTACCTGTTGATTAAACCACTGAAAATTGTAGAGCCTCAGACAACTAGTTCATAAGCATGATTGTAATTGTCTCCACTTACCCCTTCCCACTTCATTATTAATAGAATAATTCTTATTTGTATCTGTATGCTCTTGTAGTTTTTATTTTGTTGTTGTTGTTTAAGACCTGTTCTAGAAGCAGGAGGACATTCTCTACTTTAGATATTCTGAATGTTAAGGATAGCAAAGCTAGTCAATTATTAATGTCCTTTTTAAGGAGACTTGAGCTGTAATTGTGTATCTCACATTAAATATTTTAATTCTGATTTATACTGTCAGAGTATGCACTGCATTCCCACTGAACTGGTAAATCTTTAATGTTTTAAACTAGAGTGGAACTTTCTCCCATTTTGCCTTTGTCTTTATTGTGATGTTTATTGCTGTTCTGTCCCTTACCCAATGAAGGGACTTCATGTGAAGTACCAAGTCTTGTAGAAAATTGAAATATTGTAGTTCTGTAATGGCATAAACGTATATTGATATTTCAGTAACTGTTGAACACCAAGCAAGAAACAGTTGATTAATATCTTAATATAAGGGCTTGCTCAAATCTGGGTAATACAGAGAAGATTCAGTATCCCTTGCAGGGTACTTGTACCCCATTCTGTAATACCTTGGGCTGAGGGAAACCAATTTTACTTAAGTTAGCTTATACATGCACAAATTATATAGACATGTCTGCTGATTTAATATTAATGTATTTTCCTTAATTAATATTTTATGACTCTGCTGTGAACACCTTTATTCTAACACACTAAGTTTTCCATGTTTCTTTGTCTACTTTTTCAACAAAGAGGATACTTCTGACAAGATGGATGGTAAGAAATTATTTAGTCTGCCTTCTAATTCTATTAATTATTTTAGTGTCTTTTATGTGAAATATTTGATGTTTACTGCATGTCTGATTAACAAATACTGTAGTATTTCACTAATGCCTATGCAATCTTTGTCTTAATATGTATGTTGTATATATGTATTTGTTGTTTTGAATGATCTGTATAAGCAACAGAAACTTTATCAGAAATTGGATATTACTCCCATTTAAAAAAAATAAATGAAAGCTCTGTTAATTACAGATCAATTCTGTAATGAATAAATGCCTTAACTAGCTCTAGTTTCATTAGTTCTTCCATAGTTTCACCTTTAAGGTCTTTTTTTTTTTTTTTTTTTTTTTGACTTTTTGGCAGAACAGCAGAAGAGGCAGATAATTATGTGCTTTTAAAATAAAAGTAAAATCTTACTTTTAAAAGTACTCCATCAGAATCTGTTTTAACCACATAATTTAAAGTATCTCTAAGTCATATAATCCTATGTAATTCTATTCAGTAATAGTTTATTAAGAGGAACTACCCATTTAAATTGTTTACCAAGTATTCCAGCTAAACTTGAGTGCTAACTTTCTTAAAACTCATGGAAGGAGTTGGCATATGTTTTTATCCTAACTGCAAAACCACAGAGAATCAGGTTTCTTATAGCGCTCATTATACTATTTCAGGTGTGTGCAAGTATTACTTTCCATATAATGAAGTGACAGAGTCCCAGCTTGAGGCTTGATAATTCTGATTGTAATTTATTGCTGGGGAACACTTTATAAGTCAACTATGTTTGCTACTTAATTCATAATTTTTGGCATATGTATTTTAACAATATATGCTTTGAAGAACGAGCAATTTACTGGAAGCAAGGCAGGTATTGTTTTCCTTTTCTTAGATTACTGAGTCTCCTGAGGAAATAATTGTACAAAATACGCATAGAAATGAAAGCAGTAGGAAGGTAGACCTCTGAAAACCCTGAATCCCAAGCGATATGAAAGTGCAGATCTTCAGTTTCAAGACCTACGTTGGGAAAGAATTTTAGCCATTTAGGAGTATTGCAAATGGCGAGCATACTTTAATAAGATACGATTTTTCTCATGCAGTGTTGTAGTGTCTTTCTTATGTGTCTTACTTCCATATCAGATTTCCTTGTGGTGCATTAGATTTAGGCTGTCTGTGCCAAATGTTTATTTACTTTTATTAGTTTTTGCACATTTTCACCAGGAGTAAAATTTCTGATGGACACGTATATAGGCTTTTTCTTTTATTGAGACCAGTAGTCACACCTAGTGGCAGGTGTCCTGCACATCTGTTTAGAAGTAGGGAAAGTGCTACACAGTTGATCAGAGCAACATTTTTTTTCTATAGAATAATCTGTAGAGATGACATGCAAGACAAAATGAACACACCTTGACTCTCAAACTGTGGTTTATGATCTGATCTAACTGCTACCTGCAAGAAATAATTGTTTTTCCTTCTGCCACTAATCTTTCACTAGTTCTTCGTAATACTCTGTTATGAACCACTGGAGCTGAACAAACTCTGGAAAATTCATTACATAAAGCAGAAATGAATAGTACATTTTGCTGTGTTTGTTTTTTTTTTATTATTATTATTGTTTTTTTTTGTTTGTTTGTTTTTTTTTGTTTTTCTTTTAGCTCTTGGAACTGATAGTGATCTTTCAGCTGTCTAAACCAGGCACAAAGATAGAGAAAGGAGAAGCAGAACTCCCCCTTCTAGGACAAGCTAGCTCTGTTAGTCTGGCTTAGATGTTGCTGAGAACAGTTTTCCAAGATGCAGCTGTAGAAGAACATTATTTTTTGGTGGTTGTTGTTGTTTTTGTTTGGTTAGTTTTTGTTTTGTTTTGTTTCTTAAGGCAGACAAACAAATTTGATTTGGGAAAACTGAGGATCACCTGCATAAATATTTCTGTAACTGATTTTGTGAAGAAGGATCAAAATTTACACCAAGCAACATTTTAGAGGGAGTGGCTCAAGGATACTATAATATGAGTAAGTCAGTGCTAGGAAGATTCAGGATAGCAGAAGGTACTAATCATTAGAGTTCTCCTAAAAGGCAAGAGCAGTATAGAATTCCCAAAAATGGGATTACCCTTTTGATTTTTAATCCATTTTTATCACTGATAGTGTATATACATTTTTCATAATAAGCAGATCTATTTCAAGAGACCTTAGAGTTCGGATAGTTTCTCATAAATTCATATGTACTGATGTCAGATTTGTCTGGCTCATTTTGTCAATCTATCCTTGTTAAACATGGCATACTTCTTCAAGTGCGATCTGGTTACAGCATGCTCAGTTCATATCTAATCACTTTTCTGGGCAAACTTGATATATATATGTAGATTTTTTAGAATAGTCACAGACTTAATTCACAGTAATACTCCTTCACTTTCTATTGAAATATCACTGTCCAGTGTGGAAAACGCTGTTCTTTTGGTGTTTTTCTCAGAGATGATTTAGAATAGTATGTCTTATTTTTTCAAAAGAGCTGGTACTAGAATATTTGTAATGTCTGTTTTGATCAGGATCTCATTTAATTGGCTTAGTTTTTTTTCCCCTATTTTTGTTTCCCATGGTTTAGTGACAAATTTGGAAGGCGGTGCTATGTATTAACTTACTGTAAAACACTAAAAGTGTAGTATGGATGTTTCTTGATAATTCTGCTTCAGTTCAATAATGGAGTTGCAACACAAGCTTTGGAGTTCTTCCTGACTTGATAAAAATTTCTCCAGATTCATAACATTAATCTCAAAAAAGGAATTGAAGACACAGTACTGTTTTGAATATCATGTATTTTATTATTTTTTTTCTGTTTAGGAACAGCTTCTGAAGATGGTAAGAAAATATTTTGTTAGAACAGCTAATATTTTCTGCTTCATATTTCCATTGATACAAATTAAGCTTTGAAAGTAGAATGTGGTCTTTCTGGGGCTTTGTGGAGATTCATAACTTCAGATAGCTTATGCATCTAATACTTGGTTGTCATAGTATTTTAAAAATTCTTTTGCTTTTATTTTAATTCTGAAGTACTCATCTGCAATAGAAGTGTAATTGCTTAACATTTTCAGTGTGAAAATATAGGAGCTTTATAGGTCTTTTTTTTTTTTTTAAGCAAATTCTGTCACAAAAATTCATCAAATGTGCTTATGCTCTGGGAAGCAAGTGCTGCTATTCCTCATCTCGTAGAGACTTGGTAATTAATTTTCAATGTGCTGTTAATGTTTAAACCTGTCATTAGTGAATGGATGGAGAGATTCAATGTGAGTGAACTCTTTTGCCTTACAAATGCAAAAATTGTTGTTTTTACTTTGAAATTGAACCAGGTTCCAATTGGTAATTTCACATAGCAGTGAAATAGTGGCACTCTGTATTCCCATGTTTTTGGGCCAATTTCTGAACACAGTTACATGCCTTGCAGTCTCAGCATTTCGTGGGAAAACATTACCATTGCACGGGGATAACTAGTAGAGTTTGGACTAGTTCGTTTAACTAGTCTTGCTAACAGATTGTTTTCTAGTAGTTTAGTGAATAACCTCCTTTATCCTGATACTCTTCTTATAGACTCTCATCTATGGCGATTCCCTCTATTTGGATGAATATTATTAACTTGGTTGGTCTCCAAATTCTGGTGTGGAAAGCTTAAAGAGGCTAGAACTAAATAACAGTCTGTCAACCTAATTATTATGGGTCAAACATTGACTCTCTGTGTCTAGAAAACATTTTAATTATGCCATTTGTAAAAGTGGATTACTTGCTGAGCTAGATCCGTTTTGCACAAGCTTTTTGGGTTTCATTTATGAAACTTAGAAGAAGTATGGTTAGCATTGTGTGTTTGGTTTTTTGTTTGTTTTTTCTTTTTTTACTGTTTGAGAGGAAACAGTAGGCTTAGGAAACGGTACAGAACTCTACTAGTTTTTTTTTTCTTTTTTTTTTTTTTTTTATGAATAATCCTTTGGTTTCTTATAACTCACATAACTCATCCAACAAGGGTCTTCCTAACCTTGTTAATTCCACCAGACTCACTAAACATAGTGGAATATGGCTAATAATGCAGAAAGATTTAACCCTGAGATAAGATCATTTGGCATACTGGAGAGAAGTGAATTCATTGTTTTAGTTGTTCTTCCTCAGCTCTTCTGTCTGTTGAGAGGAGTAGTATTCTTTATATCATGCTGACACTTATATGTACTTAAATGTACTTAGACTTTGCAAATTGCTGTAAACAAATGGATTGGAAAATCCAGCAGAAGTCACTATGACCAAAGCCAAGAAGACAGTAGAATCCCCAGTAATAGGAAAGCTAGTATTCAGGTTTATAAAAAGAATACTGAAGCTAAGAAGAAGCCTGAGAACCCTATTTGACAGATATCAAATGAATCTTGACAGATGATCAAGATTCATTTTGTGGTTGATGATAGCAAAAGTAGAATTACAGCCATAAGTAATCATGAGAAGACTGTATGTGCTACATTAGTGGATATATTGCCTATTGTATTTCACGCTTTTCCCTTTTTATAATGTAATCAACGTATTTATACAGGAATCGAGATCTAATTCAGCACGTTTAAATGGTAATGTGTAAATTGTTTACTGAAGCATGTAGCATTAGAAGTATTTTGATCCCTCAACTCTGAAGTCTTTCAAGGTGTTCAAATATCTACTAATTATCCCAAGTGAACTTTCACCAGTTATGTTGTGCTTCGTTTTTATGTACAGAAACATAAGAAAATATTAGTAAATGCTACCGATGCTTTCTACATTGCTTTCTACATTGCTGTGGAAAAACTCATTTAATGCAAATTTTATTTTATAGGTCGTGTACGAACAAAGCTTTCAACACCGTCTGTTGGTATTGGAAACTCTAAAGCAGATTCCAGAGGACGGAGTAGAACCAAAGTGGTCTCTCAGTCTCAGCGTATGTATTTTCTGTTTCTCAGATATATTTGATAAAGAGGCCAAATGCTTAAGCATATATTCATTGACCAATGGCTACAGTCAAAGTTTAAAAAACAAAACAAAAAAAGCGCTACATACTGAGTTGTTGTTCTATGCCTTAGGTTCTTCATCGCCAGAGAAAAACGAAGGTATTTTTTCAGTGTTTTGGGTCAGTGGTATTTGCATGCTTTTCTGATTCATGTTGTTTTTCTCTGGGCAAAATACTAGGCTAGGTCTTAGTTTGCCAGTTAAAGTAAATAGATAAAGTAACAGGAAATGAAACTGTCCTCAATTATAACTTCTCAACATTCTTCCCTCCTTCCCACCCCCCTGCCACCCAACGCACAATACCAGTAAACATCTGTGTCAGTTACATATTCTATATCGACAAGTAATACAGAAAATTGGGTAGGCTGAATGGTGCCTTCAATGTTAGCTTTAAAACCTAATCTTTCATTTTTCAAAAAAGTCTTACTTATTCAGCCAGAAATGCCAGTTTTTATTTTAGGCTAGGCTCTAGCTCTTGGGTGTATACTCATTTTTGGTATTGCAGAGATTACCTATACTTAGTTCTTCTTTGGAGTAAAAAACACTAAACCCTGACTTCATGATTATGATCATTATTATTATTAATTCTTTAGCTTGCATTGAAATCCGAAGTTTGAAACAAACACCATACTGTACATCAGCTGATCCACAACAGTTTTCTGTGTGTGCTTAGAAACCAAACCAAATGCAAAATTTCTGATCTAGTTGAGCAGTCTGTTGTTAATTAAAAAGACCTGACTGCTTCACATTCTTTGGTGCTGGCTGACCTATAGTAATCTGTTCATGTTATCTGATGTCTGCAGCAGATGTCTTCTGACTAACCTACCTGTAGTTTTCAGACTTCCTTCATCTCATTTAGTGAAATGCATTGAGCATCTTTTAATTAAATGAAATGCAATGTAATTAATGAAAGAAAAAGAAACTAATGATAAAATTTAAGTAAATTAACCAATCCTATAGTATGACAAGACAAATGTTATAAAGCTAGTAAGTTATGTGGGCTTTGAATTTTGTTATTATTTTTGCCATGACTAACCATATCAACTTTACTTTAATAAACCCCCTTAATTCTGTGTTTAATGGCAGAAATGTTTATGTTAGAGTACTTCCCATTCAGTTTTGCATTATAGACTTCGTTTTCCATAAATTACAGTTGGATTAAATCTGTTCCAATGCTTGCATTTTTTGTGAAATACAATTTTCAGAAAATCTGAACTATTAAGTATAAAACAACATAACAAATTTCAGTAACAGAAATTCTCCTTAAGTAAACTTCTGCACAGTTATCTAATCCCACGATTGTTTGTAGGATGAGAGCTTGAAAATAAAACTTAGTTATTATCTGTGACAAAGGTTGTGAAAGACTTATTTTATTTCAGTATTAAGATAACTAAACCATATCATAGGCAAAGAATATTTGAATTAATAATGTAGGGACCAAGGGTGGAAGTCTTATTAAATCCCATTAGGAAAAGTAGTGAGCAATACCTGCAATGCTCTTTTTGTTAGGATTAAGAAAGATGGGAAATAAGCTTTTTGAAAATATACTTGTAGTTTGAAGAAATTTGATAAATTCTTAAGGTATTTAATAAACTGTTGGTGGGAGCAGATGTTACATTTATCATATGAGAAGTTTTAGGTTACTATTTAAATGTCGTGTCACATTAAACTAACTATATGGTCAGGGAAGCAACCTTTTTTTTTTTTTTTTTTTTTTTTTTTTTTTTTTTTTTAGAAAATTCATTTTTCCACAAGCTGAATTGATATTGAAATAACTGAAATAACTAGGTGTGTGTGTGTCTACATAGATGGTGTAAAGTTAAATATATGAATAGAGCTCTTTTAATTCAGAGCATTTTGTCACTACTTCTGTTCAGAACGGATGCCTTCAGTTTAGCTCATTATAACCTGTAAGTGGGGGAGAACAAAATTCTGAGATGTTTTAAGGAAGATAAACAGGGCAAATATGAATGGACAGGTGAGGAGAATTGTCAGGCACTGTATACCTGCTGTTTGGGTGTTGCTTCTTTATATAAATGAAAAATTTCACGGCATTTTGGGGAGCAAGATTCATGAAGGTTCCATACACACACACGGGATTATTTTTTCTCCTCTACTTATAGTAGGAGAACAGTTTCATATTAGATTTAAGCTTATATTTCTTAAACAAACAAAAAGCTACTGTCATACAGACCCTTATATAAAATTAGGGTTAAAACTATTCTGTGTTTTTGTTCAAAGGTCATTAAGTGAAAGAGTTGCAAATCAGAATGATTTGCAGAAAATACTTTTGTAGCAGAAAATAAATGTGCATACAATATGTATTCCATAATTTTAACTTTATCCATGGAAAAAATTGTTCAATTTTTTCCTTCCTCTTTTCTGTTTGCTTGCCAGGTAGTTCAGCAAGGCATGCTAAAATTTTATTACAGTCTTCATTCAGAAAAAGAATGAAATTTCTGAATGGAAACATTCTTTCTTTTAGACATCAAATAAATTATGAGAGAGGAAAACCCAGAATTATATGCAAGTCTTTTTCAGATGTGCCATTGTGAAAGTTTTTTTTTTTTTTTTTTTTGTCATCAACATCACTTGTAACTCAGCTCTTTTACTGTCTGTCTTAAAAATATGTTTTGGCCTTGTTGTGTATTTTTTGTTCAGCGGTTGAATTTTTTGAACTTCTTTGGCAACTTAGTATTCTTTTAAAGTAACTTGAAGGCTACATTTTCATGTTTAATTGAAATGTAATTCTTCAGTATTACCCAGTTATTGATTAGAAAGCTGAAGAATTGTAATTTGCTTGTGCAGCTTTGCTTCATCTGCTTTGTACATAGCATCTGAGCTTAGTTCTTCAGTTGTGGAAGCTACTTAAAAGCACTGCTTTAGCATAACCCCCTTGCGGCTTTTTTTCCTGTCTGAAATGACTAAAGCTTTCTTATTTCCATTTGCCATCCATTTTAAAATCTGCTGTGCTCCCTCCCTCTTCATGGATTATAAACCCCTACCCTAATCCTGCCTTTACACTTGTTCAGGATCACAGTCTGCTAACCCCATTGGTGGTAAGAGTCTACAGAATTTGTGTATAAATCATTGTTTGATCACCTGTTTTATGTATCTCATTTTAAGGACCCTATTCAGCAGAAATTCTTGCTTGCTTTTTTCCATATGCTGCTCTTATCTAATGTGATGCAATTTTTATTTAGGATGCAGTAGGGTTGGAAGGGTTTTGTCATTTTGTAATTCCATTTTAGAAGCTGTGCTTTTTTCAGTTAGCTTTAGTTTTTTTAGATCCACTGCTGATGGTAACATTGACAACAGTATGCCAATGCAGTTGTTGTTAGAATAATGTTTTCAGGTTATTTTCATGTGTTTTCATATGTTTCAGCTGTATTTGGTTTACGTAGGAAGTAGTGGTACACTTTGCAAGTCAGATTTTAAACAAAAGGTGGAATAATGAAAATTTGCTTTCCATCAGTATATTTTGACAAGAGCAAGTTTTCAAGTTTCTGACCTATCAAAGAAAATCTTCTAAAAATCTCTGGGACAGTGGAAACTTTATCTAACGGTTTTATTGGTTTAGAGATAAATATTGGTGAGCGAGAAGAAGGCATAATAGTTTGAAGTTCAAGTTTCATAAAGAAACTGCCAGACCCTTAACTTTTGCAGACCATGGCAATTTTAGAGTTTTTTTGTTGTTGTTGTTGTTCAGTATAGAAGCTATGCTTGATTTTCTCAGGCTGTATAAAACTTTATTTATCGTTTCTGCTGAATAGGTCCATAGCTTGGAAAAGGACATTTTGCTAAATAACCACATTGAGTTTGAATTCAAACAATGAATCTGAAAGTATATGCATGGTATCTTGTTCTATTTTTCTCACTTCCACCCAGCATATGTTTTGTTTTGTTTGGGATTTTGTTTCATTTCCCATATAGTTAAGCTTTAACGAACTTGTACTTTTTTTTTAAAACATGCCTCATAGGAAGTATCTGTGAAATTTACTTGATATTGTTGCATGTTAAGATTACAGATTTGATAGCATAGCTGTAGTCATATGGTTGGGTTATGTGATTATTTTTAAAAGTTGAATGGAATGTTTGTATGTAATTAAACTTCGGCTAAAATTACGTTTTGATATGTCTATTTGGTCAGACTTCTTAAATACCGCAGCTGGATATATGAGCACATTTATATCAACTTGTTGTATAAATTGGTCAAAGAAGAATGGATTGTTTGTTAGGGCTTAGAACTGACATTTTCTGCAACTGAAATACCAAAGGATGGAGATAACTTAGGGGTCATTGACCAGTTTCTCATAGTGGGTATGCTATGTTGAAGTAAATAATTACAGTACTTCAGAATGTACAATTTTGATAAACTGTAAGCTATAAAAAAAAAAAAAAAAAAAAAAAGAAAACAAGTGCTTAAATAGAATGTCTTGATCATTTTTTTTTAGCTTGTTTTAGCTTAGTTAACAGTCTTCTTTGAATTTGTGGAGTAACCTCCACAGAAATCAATGTGAATATTTCAATTGTCTTCAGGGACATTTTAGTTAGCTTCTCAAAGAGTAGTGCTTGAAGAACACATGCTTTTAAGAAGCGTGGAAGAAAAGCTTATATGTTAAGAAAATTATACCTATTTTTATTTAAGTATTGTTGGTATTGGAAAAGCTGGAATAATGATGAAGTCACTGGTTTAAAGTTGTTCCCTTTAGCCTTCTAGATGTTCTTTTTTATTTTTAATAGAAAATGTGACTAGTGAGACCATGCAACTTAAAAAAAAATAAAATAAAAATACACCAATGTACATGTCAGGGACATTGGAACTATTAACAAAAATGGAAAATAATGTTTGTGGTTTTTTGAGCATACCAATTGCTAAATACCACACCAAATGTTTCTTTGTATTGATAATTGTATTGACTTTGTATGTAGTGCTATAAGAATTTGTCCAGGGGGACCAGGATTTTATATTTCACATTTTTACCTTGTAAGTTTTGTCAGACCATTTCAGTATACCACCACTTCCCTGCTAATGTGTGTTTTGTTTTTGTTTGTTTGTTTGTTTTAAATCTTGGGTGTTTGTTTATTTTTTATCTTTTATGCTGTTACTTACATTCATTCATTTTACCTTCAGCTGGCAGTAGATCTGGATCTCCTGGAAGAGTTTTGACAACAACCACACTTTCTACTATGAACACAGGGGTTCAGAGAGTGTTAGTGAATCCTGCAACCGCACAAAAAAGAAGCAAAATCCCACGAAGTCAGGGATGCAGTAGAGAAGCTAGTCCTTCTCGATTGTCAGTAGGTAAGAATTGATAAATAACTTGTTTTCTTCATAGACCTTTTTGCTTTACGTGCTAGATAACTACAGCTTGCATTTAATTACTGGTAGTTGGTAAAATTAGAATACATATAGACAAAAACGTAAAACATGCATGGATGCTGAGACTAGTAATTGATACACAAGACAGTTTTTAGAATTTAAGCTGAGAGTTTTGTGCTGTCAAAATGCAGTAGTTATTCTCTTTCTCCTCAATTTCTTCCTTCTCTCTTTCGTCTCCTTTCTTCTTAATTCCCTCTCCCCAAAGTATCACATCCTCTAAATGAAAGTGCTACCATTTTGAAAAGATTTTCTTTACAACTTCTGTGTCCTCTGGATATGTGTGCATGTGTATATACTTTCATGGTACAAAAATTAATGTCATGCTTCCTAACTCTCACAGTATAGCCTGATTGCACTTTAATACACTTTATTGAAAAACATTTTTTGATTTTGGAGGTATTGCTGCTGTTCTTTATTTTTATCTTTTTTTTTTTTTTTTTTTTTTTTTTTTTACCCCAGCTATAATGTCTTTACATTTTTCATCTTAAGAAAGCTGAAGTTTTCATTTGCGTTACTGATGATTGGATTATTTTTCATTGCTTATTTACTCTGACTTTTTTGAGGTGTTTCAACCATTCTGTAAAGAGTTGGTAAATCCACTTTTTTAGCTGTACAAAGAAATAGTTTAATTGAAGTGGCTATGCTTAATGTTAATTTAGCACAATTAAGAAAGTGTGTGGAAACAGTTAATACCTAAATGCAACATAATCATAAGTGCCTTTTCTTAGAAATACATCTTTGATCTTTCTGGAAAACAGAATTGCATTAAAACTGCAACTTTTCTTATGTCTTCTCCCTTCTGTGCTGCTGTTTGTCTGTACCCTGAATCATACTAGCACGAGGCAGCCGCATTCCTCGGCCTAGTGTGAGTCAGGGGTGCAGTCGGGAGGCCAGCCGTGAAAGTAGCAGGGACACAAGCCCTGTCCGCTCTTTTCCACCCCTTGGTAAGTACTCAGAGCCCCTTGTTGTGCATGGCTGCCTTTGCACTTCATTATTTGCACCTAATGAATCCATGCCTCCTCCATTAGCCTGTAGCGGGCCACCATGATTTTCCATTCTTTTGGCTCGCTCACCATTTACTTTGATGGAGAATTGACCGATGTGTGAATGGGTTGTACACCTCAAAATTAAATGCTTTGCTGGTATTAGCCTTACCTTAAATCAAAGAGCTTGGAAAGATGTGTGATTTGTAGCACCTAGGTTTTTTTTTGAAAGGCCATTTCTGCTTTTGGAAAGTTTTTTGAAATTGTTTCTCTTTGTTAGAGTATTTATTGTTTGGATACAGTTAAAGGACTTGACCAACTAGAATACAATTTTGCTGTCATCTTCCACCTTTCCCTGCATCAACAAGTAGGATCTGTTAATGCTCAAAACTACTCCCTAGTCAATGAACTGTCTTGGTGCATATGAAGAAAATCTGCTTCATTTTATGTTGTCTTAGCAATACTATCATCACAGTATTCTGTAGGGGAAAAATTAAAATTACACTTTATTTTGCTGAGTGAGTAAATGTAGTGATGCAGGTAAGGGACCACTCTGCTGAAGAGTTGTGTTCTAAGGCTGCTTTTAGTTTCCTAAAAATGAACAGGGCAAGTAGTGAAGTCCTTATCCAAGCAGATGAACCAAAGTACAGTTCTGCAGTCTATTTTTAATCAGAGTAGAAAAAGTGCTAAGTAATTGAACCATGTTGCTATATAGGGAAGAAAAGAGGACTTGAAAACTTTTAATATTCATGCACACAATATAGCTATTGTTGGTCCTCATTCCTAGAGCTGCTGTAAGCAAAAGTTTTATTTACAGTTAAGTGCTTCAGTTTATTGGCCTGATACTTGAAAGGTTTTGTAGACCTGTCATGCTGGTGTCCATTTCTGAAACATGAATAGGCATGGGAAAGTTCACTTGTAATTGTTTTAACATGCTTCTGACTAAAGATTAGGGAAGCCTCTCATCTCCATGTATTTTTGTCCAGGTTGCTGCAAAATTCATAGCAAACTTTTGATAAAAGTATTTTAAGTGCTAGATTTTTTTTTTTATTGTTACAGTAATACAGAACTCTATTTCCAAAACTGATTTTTTTTTCTTATTGATGTTACCTTTCATTTAATCTTAAATATGAATCCTTTTTTTCAAGTGTAGTTTGCGGTTTAGGGTGTAACGAATCCAGTCTTTATTCTGAAACAAGTGAATCTTAGGTTTTTATCTCAAATTTAAGCACCTGACTGTCCTCTTAATTAGCATTGGATGTCTGTATGTAAAGGCAGCATGCTTCCTGTCAGCCATAGTTTCACTGGAAAAGCATGGGTTAATTGAATGAAGGCTGTTTCAAGAACTAATGCTGATTTACCCAGATGCTATGTAATTGGGAAATTCAATTAAAAGTAGATGTTTTGCAGGATCCATTAACAAATCTATCTTTTACTAAAGCACAGCTGCTGGACTGTAGTGCAGAACACATGCTTCTCTTCCTTCAGAAACAAGATTTTCCTGGATCTTTCCTTGCTACTTTTGCTACCCTACAGCTTGAATTCAATTTCATGCATGTGACATCAGATTTACATTTGATTTTTCTGATCAAATACCATTAATAAATAAATAAATCTGTATCAAACATAATAGTGTTAGCAAATGGGTCATTGGGATGGATGCTACTTGAGATTTTATTTTTATAGATGGAATTTTATTTTTGTGTTAGATATCAGAACAGGTACTTGTACAAATACAATATGTTGAATTGTCTGATAACATAGAGAATACAAAGGAGTAACTATATGAGTTCAGAGCTCAAAGTAAAATAAGCTATATCTGGAATAAATGATTCTATCTATTTGATGGTTTTCAAATTTAATTCAGTGTTTCGTTGGACTGGTTTTGTCTTATGAGATATTATTGATTTCTATTAAAGAAAAAATTATTTTCAAGAGTACAAGTAGAAGATGAAATAAAGCAAATTCAACTCAGTATCTGTAGCTGGAAACAGTTGCATGTAGAATTGGAGGGGGGGAAATGTCACCTGTATTGTCTGTTTCTCTGAGAATTTTTTTTATTAGAAATGATAAGCCCTTTGGAGCATTGTTATCTAGTTGCTTTTCTGTCTGAAGTGTTTCTATAATCTCACATCTTAATATAGGACTACAAAGTGAGAGATAACAGCCACTCGTGAGAAGCAAGGAATTGGTAATTTATATGGAAGTACCAGTTTTCTCATACATCTGGCAGATATTAAACACCAGGCCAGTAAAAATTCGATATTGTAGTCAAGAAATAAACTGTTATTTTGAGTCCTATTATTGGTTCATCTTAAAATAAAATTTAAAAGTAAATACTTCCACAGTTTCTGGTGTTTGAGAGGTACAAAGAGTATTCTTGAAAATTTTCTTTGGAAAGAGATAATTTGATCCAGTAGTGCTTCATAGCAATGTCTTAGATATTTGCCTAGCATAATTCAAATGCGTATGGAGACAAGATCATCTTGAATTATTTGCTTATTATTTTTTAATTGTACCTTTTATTTTCAGAGCTTGTTGATGGGAAAATAAGGGAAAGGTTTATCCCATTGTTGCTTGTACTTCAAACTCTATCAGTCCTGATGCATTTGTTTTTATATGCTCTGTCCTGTCTCCTTTTCCATGCTGAGATGTATGTTTTAAAGAACCAAGTACTCTATAAAGTGTTATTTGCAAAATGAAGTTCCCCAGCTAAACAACTGCATGCAGGCTTAGCTTGGCATAAGATACACTTCTATACTTTTATATAAGAAGCTGGGAACTTAAAGAGAAAAAAGCAGTGTTGTTTGTGGGACCTTTACACGGCTCAGAATCAATTTGTAGTTCACTCAAATTAAAAGTATGTGCTTTCCCAGATGTGATTTGGTCCGTGTCAGGGTTTTCTGATTCAAATCAGAGACTTTTATTAAATTGTGTATGTTAATCAGAGTAAAGGATGATTCATTTAATTCCTGGTTTCTATTTTCACTACTTTATGTATCCAGAAGGCATAAAATATTTGCATTTACAGTTCTTTATTAAATTGTTATATCTGGGGTTTGTGTCATTTTGGTTGGACACTTGAATTCTATTAAAGTTTGCAAAGCAAATTTAATTTGTGATTGTGAAGTTCTAACTTAAGTGAACTGAATAAAGAAGATGGCTTGTTTAAAAACGTTAATTTTGCTTGGTTTAAGAAAAAACACTAGCAATAGTGATTCAACTTTTTTAGAATCCGTAAAAGGCCATTTTTATTCAAGTGTCAGAAGAAAAAGGGTTCTTGGTTGTATTCAGAAGTTAAGGATCTTTGATTCCAACTTTCCATAACTTCAAAGAATTGTCATGAGCCATACTAACTAACATTTCAATTTCACATTTTACTTAAAAGAAAACAAATGTGAAATGTTAATTACATTACATTTAAAATTTTAATTAAAATTGAATCATTTTAACTTTCATCTGCAAATTGGTGATTTTTAGCTGAGGTTGGCTTATCTGCACATATGCAAGAACTCAAGCTAGTACCAATTGTCAACTGCCAGCAAGTTTGTGTGGTAGTCACTCATTGTGGATTACATTGTTTGATATATGAGTTCTCTCTCTCTAACTTGAACATGTAGAATTGAGTTAATTCTGCAATGGAAAAACGATATCAGTGGAACTTTTTAGGTATTCCTGAGGAATCTGATAAGTGTGTGTGTGTGAGTGTGTACCTACACATTTTTTTCCTTTGAACTTGAACATACTTTTGATCTGCTTTGAATCATTTAAAAAATGCATGGAATGTCCAACATACATAAATTTATCTGTACTACATAATTGAAGAACTTTTCTGAAGCTTTCTTTCCTTCTGTGTAATGCTCAGTTTCTTGTTCTAAAGCTGAATATATTTGAAAAATACTCTTTTGTTCTTTTAAGCAAGTATTGCAGCACTTTGATTCCATGGTAATAGATAGGGTTTTATATGATCCTGTTATTGCAGCTTCCAGACATCACTCCAGATCCACTGGTGCCCTCTACACTCCTGATGTTTATGGGGCTACAGGTGAAGGATGAGTACATTTTGCTATCATCTGTGCGGTCATCCTGGATGTTTTTTCCCCACCCACTTGGTTATGTTCAAAGTTCAGTTTTAAAAAGTATATAATTTACATTAATTTGAGTTCTGTGGTTTTAATAATCCAGATAGATGTATATGTGCTGCTAGATTTTCTCTCCACCTCCATGACCCAATGTTAATTCTTTTCTTCCCTAACAACAATCACTTTATTTTTACTTGCAGGATTTCTAGTTTTCCATTTTTTTTTTTTCAGTATTTGTAGAGCATTCTTTGTGCATGTAGTTTTCTAATCAGTATTCTTTGTAGCCTCTCTATTGTAATTGCTTTCTTTTTAAATGAAAATAAAAACCCAAAATGAAGATGTTCAACAAACAAAAAATACCAAAACGGCCAGCACCAGATTATTTTAGTTAAAACTACTGGCTTGTCATGTTTTTGCTTCTGTGATATTGGAATAGAATCTTCATGTATGACTCTTGGTCTTTATTTCATTCATACATTTTGCTGATATCTTTAGGGGTGCAGAATTAAAATAGCTAGTATTTTAGCCTATACATAATTAATAGAAGCATAAACCAAATGCTTTTCTTCTGCTTGGGTTTTTTTTTTTTTTGGTTTTGTTTTTTTTTTTAAGTGAATGTGGTGTTAATATTCTATGTTCCAATTCTAACTGAAATGTTTATATATTCATTTTTGTTATTGTTATAACAGGTACCAGCTTTGGAATTAGTCAGTCGAGTAGATTGTCATCATCAGTTAGTGCTATGCGAGTTCTGAACACAGGTTCTGATGTGGAAGAGGCAGTAGCAGATGCCTTGGTAAGAATCTTGCACTTATCTTGTGTAGGATACACTGTTAAAGTAATTGGTGTCTGTATGCTGAAGCATACAAAAGAACTTTGTTATTTTATTGCCTTTAAGTGTGTGGGATGGGGGGAGGAGGGAGGGGAAGAAACAGAATTGCTAGAGATGCAAAGTATTGGAATTTTTGTTCCATACAAAAATTTTTGTTCCATCTAGTCTTAGAAAAGCCTTTTGAGAAACATGACTTTTCCATGGCAGGCAGGAAATGGTCTTGGGCTGTTCTATTGGAGTAGCTTAAGGAGCCACTTGCACAGGAAGCCCTAATGAGCAGTATCCCACAACAGCTACACAAACTTCTGTATATGTTGAAGTTGGTAGGCTTCTCAGAGCTGGGGATGATGAGAGCTAAAAGTACACTGGAATTCCATTTAAAGTTGTTCTGATAACATAACAAGGTTTGGTTTCTGTTTTCAAAATGTTGCTGAGAATTTCAAGCTAGTTATGTCATTCTCAGTCTTAATGTTACTGTTTTTTAAAGGGTTCTCTTCACCTCCTTCTTCACCTCCCTGTCCCAGTTAGCCTAAGTGGAAGCATGTCACGTATTTTGTTTTTCTGATAATGACACCAGCAAGCTGAAATCTTCAAATAATTTTAAATATTGATGCTTAGAATACTCTTTTTTATCATGTATTGTTTGCTATTTGCATGACATTATACATACATACGTACCTGTTACAAAGCTTCCAGAATTCTTTAAGGAATTTGTTGTTGCTCTATTATAACAGAAAGATTATTTGGAACATCAGTGGGGAAAAAAACTACAAATTAGACTCTAATGAATGTAAGTGTGCAGGCAGGTATGATTGGACTTAGAGAGAAAATTTGAAGGGAAAAAGAATCTGAAGAACTCGGTCATGTTCATAGTCTGCCAGTTTGTTGATTTCCTGGCTAATACTGTCGTCTTGACACATTAGCTTAAAATTTGTGTGCCTTCACAGGCAGAGAGATCTGTGAAATCTTGGTCATGGCCACAGGTCACGGTGTGTTTGAACAATGGGGTTTACCCTTTTTGATAGCATGAACTTGAAAAACATTTTCAGCAGAGATCTAGAATGCTAGTTACCGAACTGGAACTCATTCTAGATTGTGGTAGTTTTTTTGTTGTTGCTGTTTTTTAAGGGTGCATTGAAGAAGAAATCTATGGGATATTTAATGTTTCTGGCTACAATTAGAAAAATCTATGTAAGATTTATCCACGTTGATGTTACATGATGAGTATCTATAGTACTTTCAGGAGTTTCATAGCTTATTCAGATTTAGCTTGATGAAGAATATAGTAGGAAATTAATAATAAATTGAGGAGAAACTCATGATTCTAATGACTGCTCTTGAGACTTGAATGTGCCTTGCTTGGAAGCAATGAGGTCTGTTCATAGAAACTTGTTTGTATTACCTGGATGCAGAATAGCATGATGCTTATAGACGTGCTAGAGGAAAATTAGTTTAGGTATATGTGTTTTAGCTAGAATCTAGGAAGGATCAAGACGAGCAAAATTAGATTACTGTAGTATTATCACGGCTGGTTGCGTGTAATACTCTACATATACAAGTTGTCCTGTGCAAATGGTTCCATTTAGACGGAAAACTGGTTATGAAGATGTACCTCTTGTTTTATCATAGACTAAAGCCCTTGTTCAGAGTTCTGTTTTTAAAATATATCTGTCAGGATGCTATAATCTACAGTATAAAAATCAAAAATTCTGGATTGCTTTGGTACTTGTGATTTTTATCCCTTTATTTATTCTCTTATGCATATATGGATACATGCATTGTTGACAGTAAGCTTACATAAACAGTATGTATTGAGGTATCCTTTAAGCTATTCAGCCAGCAAAAGTAACCCAGTGCAAATGGTAATTAAGGGGAAAATGATCAGTATTACTTCTGCTTCTTTGAACATGTAATAGAATTGGATTTTTAACTACTTGCTTCAACTTCAGAGTTTGAATGGCAGAGTTATTTTGCTGTGGTTTGTGTTTTTCATTTTAGGATAAACAGTATGTTTTTCCTCTGGCCTTTGTCATATGTTTAGTTTTGTTGGCTTGTTCTTGTTTTTAAAGTATTTGGGACTTTGCATTACACAACTAAATTGTGTAGGACATTTTCAAAACTTATTTCTGTAGTTATTGTTGCAATGACAACTTAAATATTTTAGATATTGATGCTAAACATAAAGAGATGGAGCAGTATATGGAAATACAAAGTTTAAATGAAAGTTTCATGATTAGCAGTTGGCTGTACTTGTCAAGTCTTCATGCTCAGATATTACTGCATTAGAGAAAGATTTTGACAGAGAAGTCTTTGTGAACAACAAGAGGATGATATGAAATATTTTCCTGGAAATGGAATCTTAGCAAACTTTTTATTGATAATGTATGATACACCAATCAGATATGGAGAGCAGAGTCAAATTTGCAAAAGATTATGTTTTCCAATGCAGCTAGTTTAATAGTCACAGTGCTGCTATGCCTTACCTTCCTGTTCTCAATTTCTGTTTCTTTTCAATAATTTACTGCTGTCAGCTCTTAGGAGACATGCGGACTAAGGTATAGAAATTATTTTCCTTCTTCAGTAGTTTAATTTTACTATTAACATGTTCGATTCAAAGTAAGTTAAAATGAGAAAATGTGGTTTTAGACCTGATTCTTACATTTACATGTGTAAAGTTAAGCGCAATAACTAACTTTCAATACAACCTTTTTGTCATCCTATCATGCAATTTTATGGATTTTTACAAATAAACTTTAAGCTGAACGTTTCATCAAATGTATGTCTTCTTTCCATTTGCTTTGCTTTTGTATTTGGAATTCTACACAAGCCTTACCCTGTTAAAATGTTTTTATTATCTTGCTTTGAACTGCTGGACAGTTGGAGTCATTTGTCAGTGCAGGGCTTGCACTGATTATTGAAAGTGTAGGTGTTCCTGCTGATAAATGTATATGTATAATTTCTTTGAAAATCAGTACTAATGTGGGGTGTTTCTGAACAATAGAAGAAGCCTGTGCGAAGAAGATATGAGTCTTACGGGATGTACTCAGATGATGATGCCAACAGTGATGCATCAAGTGCCTGTTCAGAAAGGTCCTACAGCTCTAGGAATGGAAGCATACCAACATATATGAGACAGACAGAAGATGTGGCTGAAGTTCTAAATCGCTGTGCTAGCTCCAACTGGTCAGAGAGGAAAGAAGGCCTTCTAGGCCTGCAAAATTTATTAAAGAACCAGAGAACTTTAAGGTAAGAAAACGTATTAGTAGAAAAATCTTTATTTTGAAGTTGATGAAAGGCAAGGAAGGTAAAAGAGGAGGCTAATGTTCTAAGGAATGTGGAAAGTTGGGAAGAGGGGAAGAAGGGTATCTTACTCTCAGGAAGTCTGAGAGTAAGAATGGGGGAGAAATGAGGAAACTGGTGTCCATTCTTGGTTACTAGGGCATGGAATCTGTTTAAAAAGCTTAGCTTAAGAAAGGGAATTGAAAACCAATAGAGTTCTTACAACACAGAAGATTTTCAAAGTGGTTGCATCTAGTAGTGATGACAGAGTTCTTATTCAGTAGGTTATTTATTCAGAAGAAACTGTTACTGGCTAGCTACTAAGAATGTCTTTTTCATGACCTCCTCTGTTACAGTAGTCAGGAATGCGAATTCAAAATGACCTTTGCTCTGTTTTAGTATGTGAATTAGATTGATGAGAGATTTTTAGGTTGAAAGTCTATTTTAGACAAAATCATTACATTTTTATTTGTCTTAGTGTTTTTTCTACTTCATTTACTAGATTTTGATCCAGTATGGTTGAATTTGCTGATTGCTATGCATTAGTGTACCAGTAGTAGTAGTAGCAGAGTTGACTATTGTATTTTGTCACTTTGACAGCCGTGTTGAATTGAAAAGGCTATGTGAAATCTTCACAAGGATGTTTGCTGATCCTCACAGTAAGGTATGTTTAGGTTTTCCTTACTTGCAGTAAAAGTTTGAAAACATACAGAAGACCAGCTTCAGTAAAATGTCAGCAGCACTTGCACATGTAAAAATTTAACAAACTGTATTCTGTAAGCAGTTAATGGTATCGGATCTGAAACCACTTCATTTGCAGTTTTGATCAAGATAATTTCCACCTTTTGTTGCAAGACAATTGAAATAAAGTGAAGGTTTGTTTCATTAGTTTAGCAGTTTGTGCTCAAAATTTGTAATTTTTTAGGAAGTCTTGGTGTTTTTAATGGCAATTTCAATGTAACTAGTGGTTCCCTCTGAAATAGAAACAAAACACCTAGCTGCAATAATTTAAAACATAAAGAAAGTAGTCTAAATCATATGTGATGAATCTGAACTGTACCAAATATTTTCTTATTTCTTTTTCAGGGTATATATTTTGCTTTGTCTTAACTGATAATGTGTTCCTCGAGTTTCACAGATAAGGCTGGCAGTTGACACTTGAATAATTTTTTACATCATTGATAATATTGAATATAAGATGGAGCGTATACTGGTGTTTAAAAGAAAATACAATAATTTATTCATTTTACAGTGGTGAAGACCCAGTACAGATGATACAAGGAGTGGAATATGTAGAAAACTTCTGTTTTCTAAAAGCATTTTAAATATTTTTAACCGAGTTACTGCTCTTTGTTTTGTTTTATTTTGCAGTTTTTTGTGGGAGATGGGTTACTGTTGCAGCTTGATATATATGTATATAATCTAATGCAATAATTTCCCCTAGCAAAAGGACTGCAAGTGAATATGGAGTTGAACAAAGTTAAAATGATACCATGTAGAAAACAGGCAACTTCATGTTTAGTTTGACGTAGAGGCTTGTATGGAAGAAACCTTATCTTTATGTTGAGTAGAACATATGGCACTTCATGTCCATATTTCAAAACTGATAAAATATTGAAGTTAGAGTCAGAGTAGTTATATCCAAACCATTGGCTTTTCTCAACAGAATCCTGAAAAACAGCTTTGCAATACATATGTTTCAGTCTTCAAGATTCCTCTGATAGAAAACTAAATTCAGAGAGATACAAAATCTTGACAGGTTAACTTAATATTCACCTGCCCGTATTTCTCCTGCTGGAAAATCTGTGACACAATATATTTTGAAGAAAATCATATTGTGCATAGGAACATAGTATTAAATTGCTCACATATTGCAGAAATCCAGGAGAAACAACTAAAGCCAAGTTGAGGAGTAACCAAAGAAAACATTCCCTTAAAAAGAGTAAAGAAAAGTAAATATTGAAATACTGGCTTCTAAATGAAGTGTAACAAAATTGTGAATAGCACCTGGTCTTGATTTTGGTTGTTTGTTCTTCTGTTAATTAATATAGTAGTTATGCATCTATGAGAACTACCCTGGAGATACTGTTGGGGTTACAATATGGGAAGGAGAATGAGAGTGCTCCAAAATACAGTTGTACATTTCTGAAGAGCACTTTAAATTTTTCATTGGGCCTTTATGAACTATTGCATTCCAGCTGATATTTTTGTTAGTTGGTCATTTTGACATAATATTGCTTTGAGTTCTAAGTTTTGGCCAAGGTGATATCAAAGGTGTTAGCACCTATTCTAGTCACTGAAAGCATGCCTGCTTTTTGATGTTGCAAAACCAATAATAATTCATGAATATTATTATCAGGAGGACACCTCCAGTATTAGAGTTCATGAGCTCGTGGATTTTTATTATCTCAGAATCATCTCGGTTGGAAGAGACCTCCAAGATCACCTAGTCCAACCTCTGACCTAATGCTAACAAGTCCTCCGCTAAACCATATCACTAAGCTATATATCTAAATGTCTTTTAAAGACCTCCAGGGATGGTGACTCCACCACTTCCCTGGGCAGCCCATTCCAACGCCTAACAGCCCTTTCCGTAAAGAAGTTCTTCCTAATATCCAACCTAAACCTCCCCTGGTGCAACTTTAGCCCATTCCCCCTTGTCCTATTACCAGGCATGTGGAAGAACAGACCAACACCCACCTCGCTACAGCCTCCTTTAAGGTACCTCTAGGGAGTGATAAGGTCGCCCCTGAGCCTTCTTTTCTCCAGGCTAAACAATCCCAGCTCCCTCAGCCGCTCCTCATAAGACTTGTTCTCCAGATCCCTGGGCAGCTTTGTTGCCTTTCTCTGGACTCACTCAAGCACTTCCATGTCCTTCTTGTAGTGAGGAGCCCAAAACTGAACACAGTACTCGCCAAAACTGAACACAGTACTCGAGGTGCGGCCTCACCAGAGCCGAGTACAGGGGGACAATCACTTCCCAAGCACTGCTGGCCACACTGCTTCTTATACAAGCCAGGTTGCTGTTGGCCTTCTTGGCCACCTGAGCACACTGCTGCCTCATATTCAGCCAACTATCAACCAATACTCCCAGGTCCTTCTCTGCTAGGCAGCTTTCCAACCACTCATCCCAGCCTGTAGCTCTGCTTGGGGTTATTGGGCCCAAGGTGTGCAGGACCTGACACTTGGCCTTGTTGAACTTCATACAGTTGGCCTCAGCCCATCGGTGCAGCCTATCCAGATCCTCCTGCAGAGCCTTCCTGCCCTCAAGCAGATCAACACACGCACCTAACTTGGTGTCGTCTGCAAACTTACTGAGGGTGCACTCGATCCGCTCATCCAGATCATCGGTAAAGATATTAAAGAGAACTGGCCCCAGTACTGAGCCCTGGGGTATGCCACTGGTGACCGGCCTCCAGCTGGGTTTAACTCCATTCACCACAACTCTTTGGGCCCAGCTATCCAGCCAGTTTTTAACCCAACGAAGCGTACGCCAGTCCAAGCCATGAGCAGCCAACACACACATTGCTGCACAAATTCAATTTTAGAATCCTTTAAAATCTTTTCGTCAGTTGTCCATAGAAAGTATTCTTTCATCATGTCTGTGGTTTTTGTTTGTGTTTGTTTTTGATTTCTTTTTTGCTTTTGTTTCTTTTTAAAGGTTTCTTTTAACATGATAGGTAGACATAGGGAATTGCTTGGAAAAAGTCATGTAATTTGTGAGAGAGAATGGGAAAATGATTTGAAGGACATACCAAGTACTTATAAAATAGTTCCAATATCCCAAAAAAATTACTAAATTTGTTATAAAAGCTTTGAAATACCTTGTTTAGTTTTGTTTTATATTCCATACAGGAACTTTGTATTGATGGCCACTAATTTGTGTGTTTTTATCTTTTTCCCTTTTTTTGTTTTTGTTCTGTTGTTTTGTTTTGTTTTGCATGCTGTCCCCTGTGTTGGAACTCTCTTTAGAGAGTAAGTTGGTTCAGTATTTGTTGGAAGCCTAACCTTATTTGCATGAATGTGCAATTAACCCTTTTTCTCTATTTTTCTTTCCCAAAGAGTTCATGCAGTGTCAAGCCTTTTGCAATCATAAAATGCTATATACAATTATGTAAACTGTGTGGTAAAGTTTTGAGATGTGCTTTATCTACTAATTAACTGACATGGTTTGGTTATGCATTCCTGCTTTATATTGTTGTGGTGGTTGGCACATCTGAAATAATTCTCTTTAATAGTAGATAGTTACAATTATTTTCATATCTGTTTATTCCACTATCAAATTATTTATTAAGAGCTTGAGCTTTAGATGCTTGATTTAAGTTTTAAGTTGAATCATAAAAAATGAAAACTGCAAAAATCATAGTACCTACATACATTGTTCAGAGTATAGGTGGTTGAGTTCCATTTTTCATTCCAAATTCATCTGTCACCTTAAATGCTCTTACGGCATTTTGTATTCTTCATGCTTTTGCTGAGATAAAAAGCCATGATTCAGGTTGGTGTGGTGTTTTTATACAGCACAATGATTTGCTTCATTTCACTTTTCTGCTGGCAATCATTGTAGTAAACCTAACATCAAATGAAATTTGAAAAGAAAATTGAGTCATCAGTTATGAGTATTTTTACCACCAAAAACATCAGCACAAGATCTTTAGGGTACCTTTGCCGTAGTGATTCATAATTCACTACCTAATGATTTCACTTGAAACCACTTTACTTGTTTAAAGTATCATAGGGAGTCTACATTACACCATCAAATAGGATGTTGTAACAGGTTTGTTCAGCTTACACATTTCAATGAAATTGGTGTGTGCATTGCAGTATGCAAACTTTAAGATACAGGTACAATTTCTAAGTTCTGCTAAGCTAAATAATTTAAATAAAATTGGAAGACTTCCAGGGTAATCTTTATGCTACCAGATCTTTTTGTTTCCCTGAATTCTGTATGTTTTCCCAAAATTTTAGGACTGTTAAATCCAAAGACAGTCATAACAAAATACAGAAGGTACTCTTTGCTTTGGTTTTACCTTGCTCTTATAATTGTACCTGCTGCTTGTTTGTCCACAAAGTGGTATATAGTTTCAGTTCAGCCAAAGACCAATCATTATGGGCTCTATATTGGATAGGGTTTGTATTGTTTTGTTTCTAATACATTTTTACAGCTTTTAAGGTGTCTATAGATTTTCTCTGATCTTTTCAGATTCTCTCAGGATCGTTTATTTATTACTCTTCTAATGTAAATTTTGAGGCACTTTCTAGAATAACTCTATTGATTTTGATTTTCCAATTTAGGTGAGTTTACTTACTCTGGAAGTTACTTACATTGGAAGTTAGATCTAATTCCCTCAGTGATGAAGGCATGCAGCAGCATGTTTCGTCCCCTCTATACTCAGTCAGTGTTGTGGTGTCTGCAGCCATGTGAGCTGCAATCACAGTTGGGGATCGTCTACTTTTATGAACAGCAGCAGAATATGGCCATACCACAAGCCAGATAAGCTGCAGGAGGATGTGGTGTTCCAGTCCTTCCTCTGCAGCAGCTATTTCCAGTCTTGAATCCATGTCAAATATACTCGAGGCAATATGTCTCCAGCCTTCTTTGTATCATAACAGTAGCTTTGCTTCTGTGCCCAGCTATTTGCTGGAGCAAGAGTGTAAGTCAGTTGCAAAGACACCATTTCCAGCCCAAACACCTGGTTTTTGTGTCAGAGAAGTGGGAGTCATGGACTACACTGGTATAGAGCAATACACATCCTGATCTCACCATAAATCTAGGGCAAAAAACCAAACAAACGAACATGAAATTAGTGAGAGATACTAAAAAGGCTTTTGAAACAAAGTTGTCTATTATTTCTTCACCACTTCACTCTTAAAAAGCTCTTCATCATCATCTCATTGATGAAACTGCTACAGACGTTAATACACATCTTTTTTGTTCTTTTCTTTTTTTTTTTTTTAAACTGAATACTGTATTTTCAGTATTGTTTGTTGGAAAGAATACAACATATGATGTTTCTGGAAGACTGTAGTATTTAAACACCTGTCAATCCAAAATCTGTTGTGGCTTTTTTCCCAACTCTGGTGAACAGTTTTGTGTTTGGATATCCACAGTAGCAAGAGATTTTTGTTCTGTTTCACAAATGTTTTATGTAAAGGAATTGGACAGCTTTCATGATCTTGCAGTATTTAGCAATGCAGATATTTACAATGAAGATTCTGTTAAAACACTATAGCAGCTTTTTTGGTTTTAGACAGAAAGTGTTTTTGTAGTCTTTGAGGAGTATCCACTTAATGATAAAACTTGAAGGTTAAAAAAAAAAAAAAAAAAGAGAAGTTTTACTGAAAAAAATGAGGTTGCGCCAGCCATCACAGTAAGCATTTCTTTTCTTGACAATACTGCATGGAATACCTAATTGTCAAACTTCTACAGAAGTCGGCTAATGTTTCCAATGTACTTTTGTATCCAATTAAAAAGCAAAACAGATTTTTTTTTCCTGCTTGGCTGCAAAGCACTGCCTTTCTCTGCCTCTGATTCCGTTACTGCTGCTTCTTTGTTTGTAAGGTCAGCATATGTCTGTCTTTTCCTCTTTTGCCCCATCCTACCCTCTTTCCTTCTTCTACCTTGTAGGTGTTCAGTATGTTTTTGGAGACACTGGTGGATTTCATCCAGGTCCATAAAGAAGATCTGCAGGACTGGCTATTTGTACTGCTAACACAGCTATTGAAGAAAATGGGTGCTGATTTGCTTGGGTCTGTACAAGCAAAAGTTCAGAAGGCACTTGATGTCACAAGGTAATGAGTTCAGAAGGGGAAAAAAAAAAGCAGGGGGAGGAACCCACCTCAGGCTATTCCCAACGTGGTTTGTCTGTATGTACATGCATGTACATTCTGTGTCATTCTTGGAAATATACAGAGCTAATAACAGATCATGAAACCTCAGTAAATGTTGCTGCTAAAGTGTTTTGGTTTCCTAAATGCGTATTAACTCAAAGGATTTGATCCTTTAATGCTCAGTAATTAACATGATACTACTTGTCTGATTCCAAAATGTGCATCGTGTATGTTTATTGTCTTGCTTGTTTAGTTATGCACTGATAGCTTTTGAATTATTATTTTTTTATTTTGATACTAAAATATTTTTGCAGTATTCAGGCATTTAAGGATTTAGCAAATCCATTATTGCCATGTCCTCCCTTCGCTTTCCCCAAAATTTTCTAATGTTCAAAGCATTCTGAAGTGATTTTGGGGGCCATCAAGCAGCCTATCCTAGTCCAGCTTTATTCCCAAATTTAAGTTTCATTTTTAACTAGAATTGGCAAAGATCTGGAAGCTACTTCTCATCCTTTATTCTCTGAAGAATGGGACAGTCTGAACCTCTGCTGAACCTATTCATATGGCAGATTTCCTGTGCAATCTGACAAAGGTTATGGTGGGCATTGAATAGAGAGAGAAAGTATGATCTTTTTTGCTGCTGCAGCAGAGGCCTAGAAGGTAATACCAGAGTGAGGAATGTTGGAGAGCAGAGGCAGATAGAAGGGGAGGATGGTTCGCAGAAGCATACAGGAGGAGTGTTGTGTAAATGTTAACAGTACTCGTGCGTTATAGTTTTGGGATTGTTGGAATTGCATCCATTTGGAATCAGAATTCTACAGGATCATCCCTTATTACTTGCCTTACATGGTCTGTTCTGAAAGTAGTAGGACTGGCTTTTTCCTGGGCGAACGGGCAGACGAGAGGCGGTCTGCGCACGCAGGATCAGTGGAGGGGGATATTGGGAACGCTGGGAAAAATCGGCAGTCGGCTGTCGGCCATTGAAGAGAGCAGGTCGCTTGTACTGTGAACACCTGTCGAAATGCCTCGTCACGGAGAATCATGGAGCATTTACTGGAGCAGCGATACGTGATCAAATTTTGTGTAAAGCCTGGTAAAACAGGCAAAGAGACTCACGACATGATTAAGGAGGCCTACGGTGATGCTGCCTTGGGTAGATCAGGTGTTTTTGAGTGGCACAAGCTGTTCCGAGAAGGTAGGGAAAGACTGGAAGACGACGACCGCTCCAGACGCCCTTCGACCAGCAAGACCAACGAAAACATGTAGCAAGTGAAAAATTTACTGAACCGTCATCACAGGATGAGTATCAGAATGATTGCTGATGACTTGAGCATTCCTCAAACCCAGGTTTTTGAGATGGTGAAAAAACTTAGCCATGAGGAAAGCGTGCGCGAAGTTTGTGCTGCGAGTGTTGTCAAAGGAGCAAAAGGCCAACCGGAAAGCGATCTGCCAGGATCTTCTTCATCATGTGAATGAGGAGCCCGACTTTTTGGACAATGTAGTGACCGGTGACAACACGTGGGTGTTTGAATACGACCTGGAGAGTAAGCGGCAGAGCACAGAATGGCACACCCCTGCTTCCCCACGCCCCAAGAAAGCACGAATGAGCAAATCCAAGCAAAAGTCCATGCTCATTTGCTTTTTTGATCGACACGGAGTCATCCACAAAGAGTTTGTACCACCCGGACAAACAGTTCATGCAGTTTTTTACGTGGAAGTCCTCACAAGACTGCGAAAACGCATTGCTCATGTCCGCCCAGCCATTGTCAACAATTGGCGGCTGCACCATGACAACACGCCGAGCCACACAGCATTCCGTGTAGTGGAGTATCTTGCCCAGCACAAGGTGGCAACGCTGCCTCAGCCCCCCTACAGCCCCGACTTGGCCCCGCCAGACTTTCTTCTACTCCCGAGAATAAAATCAACGCTCAAGGGGAAGCATCACGCATTGGTAGAAGCGCTTCAAGAGGCCGTGACGAGGGAGCTAAACAGCATTCCGGTCCAGGCGTTCCTGGAGGCGTACGAAAACTGGAAAACTCGTTGGTAGCAGTGTGTAGATGCGGAAGGGTGCTACTTTGAAAAATTCTAATCGTTCTATTCTCATGAATAAATTTTTTTTATAAAAAATGAGTCCTACTACTTTCAGAACAGACCATGTACATATATTCTAACTACAAGAGCTTCAAAGCAGTATTTCTTTCGTAATATCATCCTTTACTTTTTAGGAAAATGTTTCTGGAAGTCAGATATAAAATCAACAAAATTGATAGAAATTTTTTCTTTCAGAAAGAGTAAAGGTGTGGTTTTTTTTTTTTTTTGACTCAGAAGAGCAAGGGCATATCTTTTGGCTCTCAACAGGTATTAAAAGAAAAATTCACGTAACTGATATAACTTGATTTTATTTATTTTATAGGGAATCTTTTCCAAATGATCTTCAGTTCAGTATTTTAATGAGATTTACTGTTGACCAGACCCAAACGCCTAGTTTGAAGGTAAGAATTTTCAGGCTTACAAAACAAACAAAATCTTGATAGACATTTGATTGTCTTATTATTTACCTTTGGATTGTTTGATTTGTTTTAAACAAAAACAAGGTTTTCAATTAGTGGATTTTGTTTTTGTAAAATTTCAGACAGTCAAGCCACCACTACAGGACCAGCTTCGCTCTTTTTGGAGCTCAAAGGTTTTTGTCTGAATTACTGTCTTTGTTCTTAACTCTATGTCAAACTCCTACAGTTTTTGTGAATACTTCTTTCTTGAATGCATTCATTTGCTGCTACTAACCTTTGCGAGAAACTTTAAGCATGCAGATGTTCAATTTTAAACATTATACTACTGTGGAAGTGTTTGCTGTGAGTTCTAATAAAACCACAGTATAGTAAAAATGAGCAACAAAAATGTGGCTGCCTAACATCAAGCTGGTTATGCATACTCACTCTAAGTCTTTTATAATTTTATGTTTGTGATTTCCCAATCTTCTTTTCCTAGTTTGTATATAAGTTTTCCTGTGTTTAGACTGATAGGTCTTGAATTCATTTAAATAATTTTAATGATAATATAAGCTGTTATATTAAAAACAAGCTCCCTTTATGGTACCTTTTACTTTTCTGAAAGCAGTGTGTAGCTTTATACATACACACTTATATGTAATAAAAATCTTTAACCTGTAGACCTGACAAAACAAATGAAAATATATAATAATTTTGTAGTATATTTACAGTTACAAAAAGTTAATTTTAGTATAAGTGCATCAAATCTGAAGACTTACTAGTCAGATAAATGGGGAAATAACAAGCATATAACTGGCATTTTCTGCTCTATCCTGCACGAAATATTTTTACACTGTTTGATACTGCACAAGAATATTATTTTTTTTCCAAATTGTTTTGAACCTAAAGTCACATGAATATGCCTTTTTTTTGTCTACAATACAGTAAAACTTACATTTTTAAGCTTTTGAGGACAGTTGATACGTTGACCACTGTTGCTTCGTAGAGCTGTGTTAAAAAGGGACTGCTGTCATTTATTGAAGACAGCAAATGAGGTAGTAAAAATCAGTTTGTTTAAATAAATCCTTGGAACAAATAGGGCTTGATTTTCTTTTACTTGGTTTTCCTCACCAGATAGGTGAATTTGATGGGTTTTTTTTTTTTCATTATAGGAGAATAACAGCTGGTATTATTAGTAGTAGAATAATAGCTGGCATATTTACAACATTTCAAATTTTAAACTGTAAATTTGAATGAGAACAGACTCCTACTAGACTAAGTTGGACCTAAGTTCAGGAATATTCAAGAATGTTCCAGGTGTGCAACCTAGAAAGGATTAAGAAATCTGGAAACAACAGAAAAGCATTTGAGAAATACTTCAGAAAACAAGATGTCAGTAAAAGCTACCTCCACAGAAGAACAGGTGGTGATTTGAAGTAAAATCAAGAGTATTTAAAGTGAAGCTGTGGGCCAGTAAAGTATGTAACTGAGAAGTATGTAAAAGAGAGAAAAAGATTTTTTTGAAAAAATGGTACATACCCCCTACTTCCATCTTACTTAGGTAACTACAGCTTCAGGATCCAGACAGTAAAGTTACTGAACATAAATTGCAAAATTATCTGTTGAATATCCACGTTCTTGAATACTTCACCTAAATTCTGTCCTCAGTGCACCCAGATGTTTAACAGATTAACTGATAATCCTAAAGGACTGCTTCATTCCTTGAGATCTTCAGCTTTTTTTCCTTCTCTGAAGAATGATTATTTTGGTTCAGGATGTGATTTTGGGCTAGATACAGTAAAAAAAACAAAAACCTGCATTCTCTAAAAAATACTATCAAAGAAAGGAGAGAGTCAGATATAAGAAGGGATGTTAGGTCAGAAATACTCTTCATGGAAGGATTCCCTTCTACAAATGACACTTCCTTTATGTTTTTCATGTGGTAGTAGTAATTGTGATCCTTTGGAGTAAACTGCCATTGTCATCGTTAACATTTACACACAGCAAAGCCTTGGATTATAAAAGTCAAGCTGTAAGAGTGTCCGCAAGAGGTAGATTCGGAATGATAGCCAGTAAGAGGACCAAACTGAGAAGATATTATGCTAATGATGTAATCTGTGCAGGATGCAGCACAGTATCGTGCCCCATCGTAGTTCTTCACATTAAATTTACATGTAGTTGTGGTGAACTGCTAAAATACGGTTTAGAGGTGTCAGGTGCGTGTATCTGTTTTGGTTAAATTTATGGATGGTCATAGGAGTCAAATTTTCTGGAGAGGATATAATCTATTCAGCTTATTTTTGCAGGTGCAGAGCATATGCTTTCCTGCGGATGAGTGTTGTCCTGAAAAATACTTCAAAGCATCACTTTCATTTTTCTCAAGTTGAATACAGAGTGGCTTACACACAGTGAGGAACAGTTTTAAGCATTGTAGCCAGGTCTTATTAGAAACTTCTGAACCCTTGTTTCCCTTGAAAATGCTGACTTGCTAGAATGAAAGTCTTTTGCTGCAGTCAATGAGAAGATTTTTCTAAGTCCATTTAAAAAATTGGTATTAAAATGAACAAACATTCACAGAGATAATCAAGCCTTTTAACATTTCATCTTTAGCAGATATTTTAATCATTTAGAGAAATCGTGGCAGAGGCAGTTGCTCCTGAGTATCTAGTAACATAGGGATTAGCACAGACATCTGGGATGTGGCAATCTGAAAATAGCTTTTCATGATTGCACTTCATGTTAGTAAGGCAGAGTTGAGTCTTTTGCACCCCAGGAAAACTGTAAGAGACGGACTTGTCTTCTTTAAGTAAAGCAGTTTCTATAAAATATTTCTATGTCTTATCCTGATGAAGCAACTTTGTGAATCTCAACTTTTTCACAGGATAGGATATCAATTTGCCTTCTGGCACTGACTGTGTAGCATCCTTGTAGTATTTTGTGAATCTATGCAGATGAGTTACACAGGATATTTTTGTGTAGGAATTTTTCATCTGTGAAAGACGTTTATGAAGCATTTTGATTACATTTATCTTTTTTTTTTTTTTTTTTTTTTTTTTTTGGTGAGTAATAGTGCTAATTGTAGCTTCCTTCATATTTCAGCTCACTTACTACAATGCTATTCTTAAACAAAATGTGTGTCTGTTTTGAGCTGTACAGGAAAAAGGTTTACTGTCTCAGGGTTTGTTATAGCCCAGCAAAATACGGGAAATTCAGCCTACGGGGTACAAAGAAAGTCAAGGCAGTATTAAACACCTAGACAGTGGTTTCAGATTAACAGCAAATGCTCATATTAAGAAATCCTGAAACTACTTCCGTTGCAGTAAAAAAAAAAATATATAAAAATATTTATCTCAGGTCCTGTAGAGGTGAAATGGGTTGCTAAAGAGCATTATGTCAGGTCTTTTATTTCTGAACCTCAACTCTGTACTGAACCTCAACTCTGTACTTAACTTGTTTGAAGCAGTGACAAAAATGCATCATAAGTAGATTTGTTGCTGTTACGGGGTTTACTTCAGGGTGTTTTTGATCTGTAATATTATTGCCTCATTATATGGATTTTTGTGTTTGGTTCCTCCAGCCCCAGAAAGAATGTAGCAGATGGTATTTTTTTATACTGCATATGTTGGTATTGACTTGCCTAATGTGAAAACCTCCAGCTGTTGGTTGTTGCATAACTTCAGAGAAGTCAAGTTTTAACAACTGCTGTGAATACAAAGTATTATTTTTTTAATTTACATGCATCAGCTATCAGTAATATCTGTGTCACTCGGTGTATCTTGGTAAAAGTTTTGACCAATGGATATTTCTAAATATCTTTGTTTGGAACAGTTTTAGTACAAGGCACATATAATTAAAAATAAACCTAGAGCTTTTTTTTTTTTTTTTTTTCTGCTTATGATGGTCATTAGGTCTTTTCCATCCTAGTAGGTATTTCTAGCTCAGGATGATTATTAGTGCTAAGTTAAGTAGGTTGCATAAATAAATGTTGACCACTTTTTTGATGGGTTGCATGTCAGTTATCTTTGGGGCTGCAGGAACCGAGGAGAGAATGTTTAAGGGAGTTACAGGCATAATAGCCCTTCTACTAAAGTTGTGCAGTGATGTCATTTTGGAGGGGCTGCAGTCTGGGATATCTAAAACTGTAATTCTGCATTGGGGAAGTAGGACAATGATGCTTGGGCAGTTGAGAGCACAAAAAAGCTTTTCTATCCTCCTGGTAAACCCACGTCTATCTTCTCAATATCTTAAAAGGAAAAATGTGTTATGTGACCCCTTCTAAGTATTGAGTAGAAATTCTATTCCATACGTTTTTAAAAATAAGAAGAATCATACACCCTAACCCTAAAGATTGACTGCTGAACTCTGGTTTTCATAAAAGGGTGCTGTGTGTTAACTATATCATATTCTAAAACAAACTGATTATTAGTTCATCAGATAGCATCTGCTTATCATTTTGGTACTTGAAAAAAGTTCTTAATAATTCTGAAAATTCTTATGTTCCAAGTACTTTGGTTTTCTGTTTGTTAAACATAAACTTCTGCATATACAATGATTTGTCTGTCTCCTAGCTGCTACTAATGAAATCTAAGATTTCTATTAGTTTTTAATTTCTGTGGAAGATCTTCCTTCTTGAAATGTTGTACCCATCTGTAAATTCAGCGTTTAGGTTTTTATATACCAACACTGAAAAAATGTTTAGGTTAATTAGAAAAAAGTATTTTAGAGAATGTACATTCTAATCTGTATACACTCTTGTTCTTGGAGCACAGTTTTTATTGTCCATCTGACTCTATTTCTCTTTTCAGGTCAAAGTTGCAATCCTTAAATATATAGAGACTCTTGCACAACAGATGGATCCAGGAGACTTTGTAAATTCAAGTGAAACTAGGTTAGCAGTGTCCCGAATCATCACCTGGACCACAGAACCTAAAAGTTCAGATGTTAGGAAGGTATGTTTGTTAATGTGCACTTACCATTGGAATCCATTCCAAGTATGTTCAATGAAGCTGTTGACTTTTCATGTCTCAACAGAAAAAAAGATTTTTTTCTTTAAAAACAATTAATTGTTCCATGGAGAAAAGATACTTTTATATGCTTGTCAGCAAACACAGCTAATAGTTGGGGCTGAGGAATCGAAATTGCCAAAGTAAAACCTTCAGGTGGTATCAAAGAATTGTTCTTGTCATGCTACAGTTCCAGTGCAAAAATCCCTTCTCCAATAAAAAAGAAATTTTTCTTTCTCTTGGGAAGAAAAATTAATATTTGTGGGTACTCAGGTGCCAGGGGTACAGAATAACCACGAGAAAATGTACTGATGCTGTCTTGAGAAAGGAGTTCTAAATAGTTCCTGCAATTAGAGAGGAAAAAAATGTGATTTTATTTGCACATAGATGGAATAGAGTAATTTCTAGCTTGAATTTTGGTAATTTCTGGGAACATGACCAAAACTCATTTCCTTTAGGAGGGATGTTTTGTGTGAGTCAATTGATAGAAAATAGTGGGGAGCTGTCTCACAAAGTAATGCCAGGAGAACAATAAAATAAACTTTTATCACTTCTTGATATATTGAACGTTTATAATATTTCACCACAAGACATTTTATACTGGAGATTGTTTGTTTGTTTTATTTTGAACTTTCAATTCTAAGATAACTTTGAGGAAGTAGTAACAGATTATATCCTATGGACTTTTCTTGCCTGGTTACCGTGTCCTAGTGACATACCTAAGACCATAAAGCAGGAAGGGAATTGAAGCAGCACTATCTTCTAAATCAGTAAAGTTTTAGTACTGAGACACGTGGCAAGCTGTCTTATCTTATAGTTCATATCTCTAATAAGCATTTTTATGCCAGTAAGTAACTGAATTGTGGAAAGAATTGCTGGTGAGTTTTATCATCTGGAACCCCTTAATTATTTTTTCTTTGCATAACAGATTTGTTAGAGGTTGCTAATTTCCAAAAACCTTTTATAAGTCTTGAAAATAAACGTTTATCAATAGGTAGTCAAAAAAGTTATTCTAATGGTTTAAAATCTCTTGTTCTCTTAATTGGCTTGAAGACAGCCACATATCCAATCACAGAAATCCACTTTTTTTTTTAAAGATTATGATAACATAACATTTTGAATGCTTTATTTTGATTTTTTTTTTTGCTACCTGTATTTCTGTGCAAATAATGCTGTTTTTGTTGTTGTGTGTTGTTTTTTTTTCCCATAAAAACATTTCCAGTGCTAAATACTATTTAAAAAAAAAAATCATTTTTCCTTTGTTAATTTTGAAATGGGTATGCTTAGTTTAGTTCAGTGACATGGATCTTTCTGGAGGGTAAAATTCTAAGTTTCCACTTTAGTTTCTTATAAGATTAAAATTCTTCTGAGGAGAAATAGAATCTTCTTAGAGTTCTTCTAAGATCAATAAAAAACAAATTTCTAATCCATATTGCATACTTCTAAAAATGTGATCTGTGACTGGATTTGAAAATCTCATGAGAGTGATCTTATGGTGACAAGGGGAAAAAATTCTAATAGTCTTAACAAGCTTTTTTCACTAATTGTTTAGTAAAACCCTTCTCTGAGTCTATTTCCATTTTGATACTTCAGGTTGAGCTTCATTCTGGGCAGACCTGGTGGTGTCAGTTTCTTTCCTGATATGACCCTGGACTGTCTGTTCTGTTATTTTATTGGTAGCTTAAACAGACACAGTGTTTTGGAGTGGAGATATGGGTAACAGGACAGAAAAAAAGGAAGTGGTAACTTCCAAACCTTTTGTTCAGCTGCAGGATTTGTTTTAACACAATTTGATAAATATAAAAACAAAAGACAGACTATAATAAGTTAAAGAGGAACACTGAAGGAAGACATGTTGTAGAGGGTATTTGGGGTGCTCACTTGAAAGGAAGACAATATATTGAGGGAGAAGGGAATAAAAGTTCAAGAAAACAGCTAATCACAAGTGCGCCAAGACAGTTTATGGCAATCTAACATGTTAGTATTTTCATCATTAAATTTAATACTAAGATGTGTACTGGTATGTGTGCTCATACCTTGGCTTTCCACTTTTAATTAAAAAGTGCTACAGTTCAGTGCTCTGGAAGCAAAAGGAGGGAAATAAATGTCTAAAAGAATTTTCTAAACTACTTGCTTGAAGTATTACGGTGCTTAAACAAGCTGCCTGTCATTCTGTGTAGCATGAGGCACTGGTTCTCTCCAGTGCGTGGCAGACCTTGATGGTGAGTCACTTTTATGGAAACTAGACATAGTTGGTTAATCTTAACTAATCTTAATCCAACTAAACATAGTTGGTTAATCAGAGTTTCATACTGCACAGAAACTATTAAAAAGTTCTGGAGAACTTAATAATTTCTAGCCTTTCATTGTATGTGATAGCTTAGTTGCAATGCTGGCATGTTTGTTAGCCCATCCAGTGCATGTTCATCAAAGTAAGTCATGCAGTCAACATTTCTTTAGCAGAGGGAACCCAACAGGAAGCCCAATGTTCTGTAACGTGCTGTCTTGCTTTGTCAATAAAGATCTGTGGTTTTCTTGATTCAGATATATTCATTGTATATATGTATGAATAAAAGCATACTCTAGGATGAGGATGCCATTGAAGATAAAATACTAAAATGTGAGTTGTGGAATTGAGTAGACTAGAAACTCCGATACTTAAGAGCTTTCGTCTTTAGAATATGCAGGCAACTAAATAATTCCTCTTGATGTTTGAAAGTTAGTCTATCAGTTATAACCTGTAGAATCAGCACTTGCAGAATTCAGAAGGAATTGCCAAGTTTGTTGCTGTTTTGGTGTGTTCAGGTGTGGTTTTGTTTTTTTTTGTTGTTGTTGTTCAACTTGCTAAACCCTTTAGAAGCAATTTTTAGCAGCAGTTTTTTTTAGTAGCAATTTCGCTGCTTCCTTCAGGCCTTTATTTAGTGAGAAGGGTTAAGGATGATCATGTTTCAGAAAGACTGCTTGTTAGGATGATGGTGCAAAGTGTAAGCTCATTGGTATGTGCCTGGAATATTTGAACTTTAAGCTCACTTACCAGCAAATAAGAATTGTTTGTTCACATCTGTTAGTATCTTTAATCAAGTTTGTTTAATACTTATATCACCTTTTGCGATTCTCCCTCATTGTAGTATCTCTTACTGATAAAATTACTGCAGAAACTCAATTAAATGCCTTCAATCTGAATTTTCTTCTAGGCTGCACAGGCAGTGCTGATTTCCCTTTTTGAACTCAATACTCCAGAGTTTACAATGCTGTTGGGTGCTTTACCAAAAACATTTCAAGATGGAGCCACAAAGCTTCTCCATAATCATCTCCGGAATACAGGCAACAGTGGTCAGGTATCTATACCTCTTATATTATTCCTTCTGAAGTTACTGCTGTTTTGAATATAAGCCCATTTCAGTAGAGTTATGTGTGAGAGCAAGATTGATAGAGGCAACACAAGTCTTCTGTAGAGGCCTTAGCAGGAGATAGCACTCTTTATGGAATGTGTTTTCTTTTCTTCCACAGATTGATACTTTCTCAGTGTATGTTGATTCCAAATAAAGTGACATACTAAGTTTAAAAGTACTTTTTAAGAGTAGTTTGTTTCTTACTTCAGTTATTTTAAAATGGTTGAAAAAATTTGGTTGAAGTTATTGTCATTAGTCAGACAATCCAAGAAATTAAGTAGAAGCTCTTTAAATTTTTCTGGTCACTAGAAAATAAATACAATGATAAGGCAAAGGGGAAGCTGAAGTCTTGAGTTCTACTGAAGTAGCTCTTGTCATCTCTCCTCTTCCAGGGATCAATGGGAAGTCCTTTAACAAGACCTACTCCACGCTCCCCAGCATGCTGGTCAAGTCCTCTCACTTCCCCAACCAATACATCGCAGAACACTTTGTCACCAAGGTAATGTTGGCCATTGTTGCTGCAATTCTGCATCTAAGTCTTCACTACATGTTCTCCAAAATTGTAATCCCAACTGTGAACAAGTGTAGTGAGTTTTGCACAGTCACAGATGTTGAAAAATAATTCCCCTTCCTCCACAGAAAGACAGTACAGTGAAGTGCTCCACCTCCCTGAAGTGTCTGACAAGAGCCAGGGATGGCCTAAGGTGGGAAAGGGCTGTACACCTCACAGTACAAACGGCATATTAACAGAAGAAAGGTTTATGTTTAATGTCTAGAAAACGTTAGACTAACTCAGGTCATCAAGCCAGATAGGGAAATGAAAAAAAAGTAGTAAATTGCATTGTTACCAAATGCTGTCAGTAAAGTGGATTTTGTAACTTTGGTTTTGGCAATCAACTGATACATTAATCACTCCCTGTTACTGTGGAACTTTTCTCATAAAGACAGAATGGTATAAAAGTTCCTTTTGTACTTACAGGAGAAAAATGGAGCAGAAGTGTGTTTCTTGAGGCAGATGCTGCTGCATGATGTCGCCCTTTCCTTGTCTAGCCACTCCCAGTGCTTAATCTTATTAATATTTCCTAAGGGTCTATAGTTCCATGTTAATGTTATTTAGAAGTATGGGGTCAGAAAGTAAATCCATCTTACTCTGTATGTCCTTCTCCATGGCCCACAGTGCATTCGACTATGATACGGAAAATATGAATTCTGAAGATATTTACAGCTCTCTTCGTGGAGTCACTGAAGCCATTCAGAATTTCAGTTTCCGTAGTCAAGAAGATATGAATGAGCCTGTAAAACGAGATTCAAAAAAAGAGGAAGTTGATTCAGTGAGTAAACTCTGTGCATCTTGGTATTGGCAAGCCAAGCCCAATACCTGATTTACTACAAAGATAACACCTTTTTAAGTAAGTTTTTGTATTGTGACTTCTGAAATGGGACATCCCTCCTAACTTCAGTGTCAGAGTTTAAAAAAAAAAAGTTCCTAGTCTTGAAGCACCTTTTCGAAATGTAAATGCTAATTTTAAGTGGCATTAGCTATTTGTTTATTTAAAATGTTAACAATTTAGAAATATTTTATCTCATAAAACAACTTGAGTTTAGTTTTTGAGTGATCTGTACCCTAATATATTTTTTCCAGAGTTTTTATTAATATCCATACAAAACATGCAGTTTTTTTAGTGCTATATGTGTCCTGTTCTGAGCTTCTGTTTGTGTGGAGCTTCAGCTTTTAGGTTTGTTGAACGTGCCCTAAGTGTATATACTTAAACATGATTTTAATTACTTGGCATCAAATTACAGAGATGAAGTGCTGACAGACACTTCTAATCATGAACTTCCAAGTATACATGCTCCAGAAGACTTTTTTGTACTTTTTTGACAAAAGGAAATTCAGGGACCTCTAGCTAAGACCTCTTATCTGAAGCCCAGCTTAATGTCTATTTAGGAATGTTTAGGAAACTTTTTGATATTTGTAAGTGCTTGTTATGTAGGTGAATTAGTGAAGTAGTTAACTGAAAAGTGTAAGTGTATCTTGTATATGCTTGTATGATATTTCTTTTTCTGCAGATCTGTAGTGCTTCTGGAATAGTAGACCTACGAGCAGGAAGTGGTGTGAGTGATACAGCCCGAACAGCTCTCGATAACAAAACATCATTACTCAACACAATGCCTCCTCATTCTTCACCACGTTCAAGAGATTATAACCCATATAATTATTCTGATAGTATCAGTTCATTTAATAAATCTGCTTTGAAGGAAGCCATGTTTGATGATGATGCAGAGCAATTTCCTGATGGTAAGCTTCAGATTGCATTCTGTGCTAGAATGAAAATGGTGAGATTTTTCATCTTTTTCATTTGACTTTGTGAATTTATCATTAACAGCATATGTATTTCCAGTGCCGCTTTGAGAGGTTTTATAAATAATACATGTCAAATTAGTTTGTTAGTAATCCTTCTGAGTGACATTTTTGGATTGGTTGATACTTGTAGAGATTAGGGGAGTGAAAATGAGATAATTACTGAACTATATGGTATACTTCCGGCAGCATGTTCTATAGCAGGATTGTCAATATAAATTTACTTAGCACATTGCTCTGTTGTTGAGATTTAAAAAGCTTTACAGCAAGGGAGTAAAACTGGATCAAATCAGTTTGGGAATTAGGTGAAATATTAAGTATTTTGTTGGTAAAATATATGCATTTGAAATGTGACGTTGGCATTTTCTATTGAGTAAACTTTTTTTTTTTTTTTTTTTTTTTTAAAAAAAAAGTCTTTTACTTGGAAGTTGTTTCATTTAGCCCATGTAAATGAAAGAACTTGGGTTGTTGTTTTGTACGCTTCTAAATCTTCCTTTTACTATTTCTCAGTATATTTTTGGGAGCTTTTTATAGCTAAATGTTGGGGGAAGTTTGGGTAGTGATTATAGTGATACTGTGGAAACATAGCAGGTATTTTTCATGTTGTGGTTTTCATTCGTGTCTTGATATTTCATATTCATTTATAGAATAAACTCAGTTTTTAATTAAACAAAGGTCTTAATAGTGAAGTACAAGTAAGTATTCCCTCCCGCCCCTTCTGTTTTCCCTCTGACATTCTGCAAAGATGTATTAAACTCCTGAAAAACAAAACTTATGTTCTGGCATTGTGTTTTATTCAGCTATCCTATGAGTTGGCTTCAAGTTTACATTACATTTAAAAAAAAAAAATAATCTAAGGTGTACTCCTCTTTTCCTTCTCTTCTGCTTAGTAAAGAGGCACGTGGTTAGTTATTAAATTCTAAACAAAATTTAAGAGAAAGCAAATTTTTACAGATTATTTCATGTAAATATGAATAATTAAATACCTTTGTCATCCTCACATGAAATATTTATGAGCAAAACTCTGCATTACGGTGATCCTGTTGTTACATGGGATCGGTCTCTATAGCTTCTGATAATGTATTTCTTGACATCACATTAAAGTAAATGATAAAAGCTATTGAACATATGGGACTTTCTGGGAAATACCTTTCATGCAGTCAAATGCACTCTGTTCTAGCAACGTGTTGTCAAATAATTATTATTTATTCAACATTTATTTATTTTCTTTATTGACTTGTCTTTTGGAGCTATTTCTGTATAATAGCAGTTGTGCAAAATAGAGAAATCTTTTCTTCGTGAACTTTTTCATGAAGACATACCAAAATAAAGCTTGATTATATTAAAAAAAAATAGAATTTATATATATTTATAGTTTTTGTTAAGACTTCTTTATGAATCACATTCTGATGTTCTCATCTCATTTTCCTGTAAAATCTGAAAGTTCTTAAGTTATTCTTATACTTTATGTTGGTTTTTATTTGCTGCTAACTGCTAGTCTCTGTTGAAAAATCTTGAATTTTTCTTCCTTATGTCAAAAGTAGCTTGGATTTTTAAATGTTTAGAAGTGTTCCTGGGACCAGATTCTCACTGTGTGTATGGTCTGTGGTGGTTGCTCTCTCAAGTGCCATTGCTAGTTGAGGTTATTACAGTAATCACTGTCACACTATCAGAGAAACTTACAGTGTAGTTCCATCTGAAGCTTTGAAGCTTATGGAGTATCCTTTCATAAGAATGTGCTAAACTAACAGAAGGTGGTAAGGTGTTGGTTTTTTTTTGTTTGTTTGTTTTTTAAGATTCCATGAACTTAAGCAATCTGTGCTCTACCAGCAGGGTCTGTTTTTTTTTTAAATTTATGAGCGGATGGAATGAAGCATCCCCATCCAGTAGTGGTTTGTCCTTGCTGGAGTTAGTAGCACAAAGTTTTTAGTAAGGACTGCTCTTTAATTAACAATACAAAAAAAAAAAAAAAAAAAGTACTTGCATTTATTCCTGTATGCGGGAATACACTCTTAGTTTTTAGTAGCACCATGTGTATTGTCATTACTTTTAGAATTACATCCAAGATGATTTTGAAAAAGTTGGCATGGGGAAAAAAAAAAGACACATTTATACATATGGCAAAATATTTATGCATGCAGTTTCTCACTTAGGAATTGCGTGCTTTTCCCATAAACCTGAAGTGCTTGTTGAACGCTAGTTTATACTTTTTAGCAACTTCACTGTGTTTATGACACACAGTTCCTGTTTTTATCGGACTCCGATGTATCTTCTCATCTGTTACTGGGAGAAGACATGGATATAAAGGGCTGGATGGGAAGATCTTGGCTGCTCGTTTGTGCAATCAACAGCACTGAGGCACAAACAAGTATTTTGCAGACTGTTCATCTAACACTTAAAAAAAACTCCTTTAGAGGAGATGCCACAATGTACCCCCCCAAATGTGCATTTGAGTGTTTTACCACTTTTGTAGTAAAAGGTTTTCATAGGAACAGTCTAAATCTTCAAAGCACTAGCATTCTTTCCATGGGATGTGCCCTTTATTAGAAGTATAGGGGAATGTGGTTTTCTAAGGCACTTACTAGACTTCTTAAAAGCGTTCAGCAGCTCCTGTTTGAAATCCAGTGTCCCCTTCCAAAGCATGTCCCTCTAATTTTTTTCAGTGTACTTCCATAGATCATGTTTTCCAAGTCTCTGCCTTTTTAACTGACACCATCATTTGTATCCTTCCAGATAAATAGAAAGCCATTTATAATCCAGTCATTTTGCAGGTGTTTCATCCAAGGTTTGTACCCACCTTGTTGACATTTTTGGCCATGTTTCAGGCAGTAGGAAAATCTTTACTTAATTCAGAACATACCTTAATTTCCTTCTTACCTCCAACACTGTATAGCCTGTCAAAAGGTTATTATTTGATTGGTTTGAGAAGAGATGTTCTTTAACAAATATTTATATGCATAATATTAATACATACATGTTTAAGGTACATTTTAATTTATTCAAATGAACCTCCTTCTCATTTCTGTTTTTTCTTTTCAGACAAAAAGTTGTGAGTAGACTTGAATATGACTTAATGTATTTCTCCTTTCTTATCTGGAGAATGTTTAGGAATGAAACACTGGGTGCTAAATCATATCCAGGAATGGTAATTTCAGGCTGTCAAGGCATGCGCACCCACACACTCGTTTTGTGCAATTTATTTATTTATTTAAGGAAATCTATTTCCTCAGCTAATAGAGCTCCCCCTTATTCCTGTATGGATATGGCTGGTACCTTCACTCTTTGGCCCGTTCCCCCCATACGTTAAAGTTGCCGCTTCTTTCATTCTGGTATTTCCACAATCGAAATAGCTTTATTCAAGCATATATAGGTTGCTTTGCTAATTACGTTTTGATGTACATTCCCCAAAATAGGATTTACTATGGATGTAAACCTGACAGTTTGGTAGAACAAGCATAATAGTCCTAGTAATACAAGTAATGCCCTTGCTTCCATAAAATGGATTGTCCGTTCTGCTCATCTGTACTAAATAATTACTCACATAATGCACCTACAGAATGCAATTCGAGCTTGTCCTTTAGACAAACAATAATGATCAATTTGGAGAATTTGCAAATCATGCATTAATAAAGAGGCAGTGGAAGTGGTTGCAGAAAAAAAGGTTTCTGCTTTCAGGTGTTAGTGAGTTGATTATTCATGCAAAACAATGCAAAAAGAAATGTTGGGTACAAAAACAGTGTGTTTTTGGTTGGTTGGTTGGTTTTTGATCCTTGATATGTGATATTCAGCTTTTACTTTTTGTTTCTTTGTACATTATTTATAAGTTACAATATTGAATACAACAATATAAGATGTTAGAGGGCTGTGCTTCCTCTGCATATGACCTAATAAATTTGTTAGGGAAAATGTATTTTATCTATTAAGGAAGTGAAATAATTTTAGGATAGATGCAGTTGCAGGAATGCTTGCATTTTACTAATATTGTTTACTCTTTGAAAGAAGAATGTATGTCAATGCTCTCAGACTTTTCCAAGGAAAAAAAAGTTTGTTAATTCACCCCAGTTTTGGTGCAAAGGTAGAAGCTATATGCATTTCTTTCTTAAATTGGTCTTTCTTTCTAAATTGGTCTTGATAATGGAGTAAAGGCAATAGTTCAATATTTAATTGTCATTAATACCACACACAAGGGCTTGGTTTTTTTTTTGGCTGTTTGCAGATCTCCATGTTTGCAGTCCAGTGTTTCCAAATATGAGTTGTTACTGGTGCTTTTTTTCCATCATCATGAAATTCTCTCTGTTAATCAAAGCTGAAATCCAGAGCTGTCTCGTAGTGACAGTTACTGAGATAGCAGTCATTCCCTGCAATCTCTGTGGGGCTAATGGCTCTACTCTTGTGAAGCTTTTTTCTGTTTCCATGAACAGACAAGCCATTGCTGTGGAACCATGGCTTACAAAAGTCTAAGCAGTTCAGTAATATCATACTAAAGGAGAATATGCAAGTTTATCTTCTTGGACAGAAGTGTTACATGGGAAAGCTGGCCCTTAGTGTATACATCAGATTTAAAAGGGTAGAGGAACTTACCACTTTTTATCTTGCAAGAGTAAAAACTACTGCAGTAAACTGTACTGGTAATGTTTGTTGTTGTTGTTGTTTTGTGGTATCACTGTTTATTGTGATTGTAAGCTTGTTTAGGAATGTTGTCTGCATTGAAAATGAAATACTGAAATTGTAATTTCGGCTAAGTTGGGTGGAAAATACAAAAGTATACTAGAAAGTCAGCTAGCTACCCCAGAAGATATCTTACAGTTGTGCATCAGGCACTAATATTTATTTGCAGTAATATTTATATGCAACAATCTGAAAACTGCGTTTGTGTATTCTTTTTTTGGTAGAGCCTCCCATGGATCATTCTGATCTGGTCGCAGAGTTACTAAAAGAGTTATCAAACCATAATGAGAGAGTTGAGGAAAGAAAGACTGCCCTCTATGAGCTCATGAAGTTGACTCAAGAAGAGTCTTTTGGTGTTTGGGATGAGCACTTTAAAACAATACTGCTTTTGCTGCTTGAAACACTTGGAGACAAAGAGGTAAATTTAGATAATTTCTACTAAGAATGTTAACAAAGCACATGGTTTACTTTCAGTGTCTTTGAAAGTCATAAGGGAAGGGCACAAATCACTATATGTTTCTATAAATAAGTAATGCTTATCGTGAAAACTCTTGAATTCTATGTAATTATTCCCTGTAAGTGCCACGTTTTTAAATTGCTGAGGTTCAGAATGACACTAATACCTGTTCTGATTTAAATAAATAATTACTTGTCGATGTGTTTTCAAAAATAATGCATTTGTGTGATGCTAAAAGTTTTATCGACATTTGTGAAGGGTAAAATTGTATGCAACGTAGCAGCTCTTGGGTAGCACAAATAACTCCAGATGGCAGCATATTTGTGATATACAACCTGAATTAATTGCAGAAAGAGAAGAATGAATTACTGAACAATTTTTTAGCTGAATTTATTAATACAGTATTTGTATTACATATATGCATAGAAAATCTGATATATTATCAAAAGCTTTCCTGTTGAACGAATATTAAAACAAATATCTATTTAAAGATGCATAACTAATTTATTTTAATATTTAATCTTTAGTATGCAATTAGAGCTTTGGCATTGAAAGTTCTAAGAGAAATTCTCAGAAACCAGCCAGCAAGGTTTAAGAACTATGCAGAGCTCACAATAATGAAGACATTAGAAGCTCATAAGGACCCCCATAAGGAGGTTAGTAATCAGTTAACTCCGTTTGTTTGAGGTTATGACAAAATATTACAAAATGAAATAGCTATGTGTATGTCCAGAAAGTGTTTGACAAATCAGTTAGATTTTACTGAGGAAGTAATTTGTGTAATAATCAAGCATTCAGCTCTTGCTAGTTAACATAGGTATGCAAAAAAAAAAAAAAATGAACTATGGTTTTGTAAGTTCTGAAATGGTTAATGTCAGCCCTGATAGCAGTTGCTTTGGGTGCTGCCCAAGAGGACACAGAGCCATAACCAATGATCACAGCTCATCAAAGAATAACTGAAGGTGGTTTTTCATTGTATGACATCTTAAGCCAGGTATCCTGGAGTTCTGATGTAATGTTTTGTATTTCATTAACATACATGGTTGAGAGATGGGACTGAACAGGGCAAGGAAATAATCAGCCTTTTCCATTTCCAGACAGCTCTGCACCATTCAAGAGCATGTCTTTGAATATTTTTTTTTTTTCAGGAGAGAAAGGACTGTAAGATATCAACAAGAAGATTTGCCTGTGGCTGAGAATAGAGAGGGGATTCAGAAGTAGGAGGCTAACTGTAATCTTGCTCAGAAATTTTTGTGATGTGAGCACACACAGCAAAGGAAAACGCACGTAGATACAAGAAGCAAATACAGTAGTCACCCAAACATTAAACAGTTTACATCAGTGTCACTGATGGTAGGAGAAGAATACAGATTTGTTATTAGATGAATACATCTCCCTGCCTTCCCTACGCTCCCATGCTCCCCATGCAAAGACTTCTTTATATGGGACTTGTCAGTGATCAAAGGCCAAACAAGTAGTACGTAATACAAGTAATATAAGTAGTATAAGTAATATAAGTAGTAATAATAATAATAGTGATACATTTTCAAAGTCCTGTAATGTACATATTTTTACAATATAATGGAGCTGTGGTTAAGAGACGTTTATGTTCAAGACCAGTACTGACAGATAACAGATCACAGCAATTCAATTGTACATCATTTTTCCATGTCTTTTTTCCTTTCAATAGGTGGTGAGATCTGCTGAAGAAGCTGCTTCCATGCTGGCTACTTCCATTAGCCCAGATCAGTGCATCAAAGTTCTTTGTCCAATTATTCAAACTGCAGATTACCCCATTAATCTGGCTGCAATCAAAATGCAGACGAAAGTCATTGAGAGAGTATCTAAAGAAACTCTTACTCAGCTTTTACCAGAGATTGTGCCAGGTCTAATACAGGTAAAACAAACAAACAAACAAAAACCCTCTGCATATAGAAGAAATGCAAAGATTTTTTTTTTCAAGCAATACCACCTGGCTCTCATGGAAGATTTTTTATTTGTTTTAGCTGATGGCTGCTTTGACCCAAAATAACTCATAGTGGGAACAATCTTTGAGATTGTCAAGTAGTTGAATTGTAATTGTTGTTAGGAGTCAAAATCTAGTTCTGATTGTTTGTTCTGAAATTGGACATGTTGTATGTATATATAACTGTAGGGTTTTATAACCTGGGAACTGGGGGAGGCAAGTGGAAAAAAGCGGTTAACTGGGGTAAGTTTAATAAGATAAGGATATCAGAGGTTTCTATTTCTTTGTCCATTTTTAATCATATCCCACCTTATAACAAGGCAAAATACATTAATTTACATGTGTTGGATGAAGACTTCAGAATTCGACAGCTGTGTTCTGCAGATTTCTGTCTTTATTGCTTGTGGTCAAGTCACGCATCTGCAGGAAGGTAGAGGCAGTGCAGGGGCCTTCTGAGAGGAGGGTGTGAGACAGGCATGAGGAAACAAAAAGCATTAAATAATGGGGTGGGAGATAAGAAAAGAATCTTTCCCTGCTAAGAAGTAGGTTCTTTCAGAGTATGGAAGTGCTAAGTTTAATAGTCCTCTGCTTTAAATAAACGTGTATAATCCAGAACAGTTTTCCTTGTGTTCTTCCTTAATGCATTTCAACCCAGAGCATGACAGCAGCTCTGTTTTCAACATAAATTATGAACAAGAATGTGTAATGTTTTTTCAGTATGGAAAATAACTGTCAAAACAGCCTGCCTTTTAAGTGCATGCTCTGTATTTGCTTTTTTTGTTTTTCTTGGAATGCTTCAATGGGCTCCTTTAACATTCACATAATGTAGATTTTAATGTATTTATTATAAGAAGAAGTAAACAGCTTTCTGAGGCTTTTTAATCATTAACTGATAAGCTATTAATGTTAATTTTATTGCTTTCTAGGGCTATGATAATTCAGAGAGCAGTGTTCGTAAGGCATGTGTTTTCTGCCTTGTTGCCATTCATGCAGTAATTGGTGATGAACTAAAACCACATCTCAGTCAACTCACTGGCAGTAAAGTAAGTAAAAGATTACAATTAAATATATCTTGGATCATAATTGCATATACACATTTGTATTTCCATTGCAATTACCAGAAAGTTTCATAAAAGTATGTATCTGAATGAAACTTCCAGGGCTTATGAAGCTCTCAGAAGATCAATGTAACTTTGGCATAAAAGGTTCAAAACTAGGAATCCATAGATCTGTAAATATAGGGACTTGCACAAACTTCAGCAATGTAAAAAATAATAAGTTGTTTCTTGCTGCTATTTAGTAGATCTAGTTGCATACTGTCAGTGGCTGAAAAAAAATTAGAAAATACATTTTTAATATTTTGAACATTCTTGAGTACACTGTCAGACTTCTTATTCTGAAATAGTGATAATGGCTATATTCAGCATGGGTTTTTCTACCTGTGTTTCTTGTCATATTTTTATGCAGTTGGAAAGCATTAAATGTCAAATGCAAATGTTATATTCCACAGTTTATTTTCCCTCCTTATTGTTTTGCTTTCATTAGACCTTTCAGTATCACGAATTTGGGGGCAGGGGAAACCCTTTGTTCCTTTTTGGTTCAGGAAGGTTAGGGTTTTATTGACATCTTGTACATACTGTTGTTTACATGCAAACAGGTGTGTTGGGAGTCTGTCCTTGGGAATAAAACGGGACAATTAATTTTGTGTATCTTTGAATAAGACAGTTGCATCTTAAGAATACTCTCTGGCAGTGATGGCACTGAGTGTATTTCTAGGCAGTATTGGAAGATTTAGTAGGTACAAGAAAATCAAATGTAACTAGAGGCTTAAAACCTCAACATTCGCCTAAGGTAGTTTTTTTTTCCTCCTTCATTTCAGAACAGCATTGTAATTCGGGGAAAATAATCCACCCATTTTAATTTAGCTAACTTAGATCACTTTATTTACATCCCTAATGCTGCTTGACCTGTTTCCTTGTGAGAAATTGTCTGTGTTTAATATTTTTATTGTTAAGTATGTTACCTTCCAGTTAATTATGTAACATAAACCATTTTTTTCCTGAAAGCAAAATTAATGTTTACTTTGGTGTGTCATTCCTGTAGTATGTACAGTTTGTAAATACTAACTAAAGCAAATTTCTGGCTTAAATTTGCAGATGAAATTACTGAACCTTTACATCAAGCGTGCACAAACAGGCTCTGGACCAGGGGATGCAACAGCAGATATGTCTGGACAAAGCTAATGAAGCTGACAGGAGTTAACCGGGTCTCTTAAAGCAAGGGCCAGTCCCTCTTCAAGTGCAAGGAAAAATCTTACGACATTTGGAACCATTTTTTTTCTCATTTTCCTCCCTTTTTTTTCTTTAACCATTGGCTGTCTTCAGCCTGCATGTGACTGTTGCAATAGAATTATTCCAAATCCAAGGAAAAAACAGTATTAACATCTGTTGATCAAAGCAAAATAAAATTTATAAATAATCTAATACATCATTTATCCTGTTCACAATCCTCTGTGTCTTCCCGTTAACTTTTGCCAGTGTTACTGTATTAAAAACATTTTTTACCCTAATTAAAAAGGTATGCTTTAAGCTTCAGAAGTTAAAATATAAGTTCCATTGCTTTTACTCAGCTGCAGATAACATTGTTTTTATTACTGTTTTGTTTGAGTATCATGTCCTTCACTAGAAACAAGAAGTGATGTGAAACAAGGCAGAACTAGTCTGAACTGCAGTGAGACTCGGTCACTGTTGGTGGTTCATCATCTTATTTACGGCTTGTTCAGGATATTCTGGAGATTGAGAAATATGCCTATAAAAAAGCTGGCTTGATCCAGTTCTGTAAAAGTGATGTTGTTCATTGGTTGTATGTTTGTTGCATAAATAAGAATTTAGTGTGCGCAGCAGAGGGCTGGTACAACCAGTACCTCCTAGTGTGGAAGACAGCCCTTTCAGGGTAGCACTGCCAACCCAGTGATAGTGTGGCAGTCTGCTTTTTAGCAGGGGAGTTAATGGTCACTTGATGGACGTGAACCATCCTTGTCACCTTTCGTTCTTCAAGCAGGATGCTTCAGAATGGAGTGCTCTGCCCAAGCATGCTCAGTATGTATTTATCACTAGAATGTTTCCTTTCAACCTAATTGCTGGAACCAGTAGTCGTGTATTGTAACTCACATGGGATTTTATGACAATAGTGCAGAAGACTATTTATTTGTTAACTTCCTAAAAGCACCAAGATTTTCTGCATTGAATTTAAAAAGAGGGGAGGGGGAATAGTCATAAATGCTATGGATCTTGCCACCTTTTAATTTTAAAAATTATATATTTTGGATGAGGTGGGAAAGCTGCACCAGACTATTTGCATGGTTTTCTTGAATAGCATCCTCAAGACCCATCTGGATTAAGGTGTGGAAATATTTCCAGGGTTTGTTTTTCCATTTTTGAAAAAGAGTTTATTGTGAATAATGGTTCTTTGTATTTATGAACTTAATAATGGAAAGAGAGCAAGGATCGAGTAAATGTGTCCCTCAATGTTGTCTTTTTTTCTTTTTTTTTTTTTTTTTTTTTAATTGTCTTGGATATAAGCAACAAGTTAACTGAGAACTGGGATGAAGTAGAACCCTTCCCAGAAATGGTGGTAACTTTTTTCCCTAGCTTCTTTTCCCTTTGACTGTTGTGTTATCTAGTTGTAGGAAGTGTATCATGGTAAGAGAGAAAATAGTAGTGCCAAGGATGATGATCTATACTAGGCTAAAATTCTCTCTACCTCTTCAGTGAGCTGCTGCGTATAGCACCCAGTAGAAGAACTATCTACAAGATTTTTTTTTTTCCCCAAATGATGACTTAATGCATATTCAAAACTCTATTCTTCAACACGAAGCCAAATATTATAAGAAACTAATTATACACTTTATTTGCTAGGTACCCTGAAAAACAAAACTGAATAAAAATTGTCAGATGCTTGTAGTTACACAAAAGATTGTTTTCACTTAAGATTGAAGTGAATCTGATAGAAAAAGCTGAGATGTTGTTAAAGAAGCAGTGCCATTGCAGAGATTTATTTGGAGGAAAAGTTATAGAAATATATGTGAAGAGCGGGGAAAAAAAAGAGACTGTTGTAAGTCATCACTAGCCCTTTTTAACACCTACACCAAGAAGATAGCATCTCCTCTTTCTTTCCTCTGTTATGTGTAACATTTCTTGTTGTTTTCTACTGTTTAATTGCATTGTGTATTTATAGTTCTATGCTTACCATTGTGCATATACTGGCAATAAAATGTACATAACATTACTTAAAAAAAAAAAAAAAAAAAAAAAACAACAATGTATACATTCTGGTTTTCTGTTTCATTTGATCACACGCTATAAGAAAGATTATAAAGGTGACAGAAACAAGATTGGTTTTAAAACAATAATCTTCGTGTTTTGTGTGTCCAAATGATGTTCTTTTAGATACTCTGTTAGTAAATTGACTTAGCATTTGAGAATATGGTGTGAATATAGGTATGCTAGACAAAAATGGTTTTTGGAAGTTGCATATTATCTTTAATGGACACCATGTTTCCTTCATTTCAGCAGGCTTCTTGTTTACTATTTCATTTATTTGTACACTATTGCATTGCTTGCATTTTATTTTTTTAATATGTCACATATTTTTAGTTAAAGATCTTGTAGTTTACATTTTGATTACACATCAGAACATTTAAAAAAAAAAACGCACACATTCTAAGTTTAATAGTTCCATATATTATTCCTGCTTTTTCTATAGGTATTATTTATTTCAAATGATCATTTCACAATGACTTTGCTCTGTCATCTTTTTGAAGATGTTATTTCATACTGAAAAATAAGTTTATCGAAACATACCATATATATTCTGGATGAACATAACTTTTTATCTGTAAAAAAAAATGTTGGTAAGAAAGAAATGTTTTTTTCCCCTATGACTGAAAAATTTTGTTCCAGGGGGAGGAGAGGAGATATTTTCACAAAGTTTGTCCCTCAGTTGTGCTTCTAAGACATCTTTAAACGTTCTAAGTGTGATATCCCATGTACTGAAAATCTAAATGCAATATATTTAAATGAATATTTTAGTTACAATACAACTAGTTCTGTTTCCAACAAAGATGGGACCGCTGTATGTGGATAGAACGTGTTTGTATTACATGAAGCCAGAAGAATTTGCAACAAAATGTTCTCCACTGCGGCCAGTTACCAGATTCACCGCATTGTTTTTTGCCTTCATTTCCTATACCCCAAATAGACAATAGCTCAATTAACATTGAGCTATGATTAGTCATACCTTATGTTTGTACTGGAGGTGGTTTATCTTAAAAAAAAAAAAAAAAAAAAAAAAAAAAAGGCATAAAGACCTGTGAAAAAATTAGGACAATTAGTATTGTTCTTTTTCAAAAAGGCTGTCTTAATATTCTGTAATGATAGATCATTGCAGTGGTTTGCATACTGAAATGTGATTCTTAAAGGGTGGTTTCAGGCTTAAAAAAAAAAAAAAAAAAAAGGAAAGAAAACTATATGCAGAATCAGGATAGGAAATGCACGTCTTGAATGTCTTGGACTTGGATGTCATTTGCTTTAGATAATTTTGGGTAACATCTGTTCAGCTGAAATTGGGATAGTAAATGTAAATTGGAAGAGAATTGATCATGTAAATTTTCCTGAGTTTGGTTGCTTGTTTGTTTTTAAAGATAAAGACTGGAACAGATTGAGTCATGTTTATTATTTGTGGTCTGAGTTCCAGAGTGAAAAGAACACACACTTTTATCCTTAAAGACTTGCACATTCTTAGCATCTTCTATGAATGTTTAAATGTTCGAGTAAATTCACAAACTCATCAATGTAGAAAGTGTGTAGAGATTCAAGGCTTGACGTGCTCACAGTTAATTGTCAGCAAAAGAATTCAGATTTTGAATATATCATTGTCCCTTTGAAAATAATCATAAAAGATAAAATGAGGAATAAATGTGAATTATGCTACAGGTAATCCCTCTGACGGGTTAGAAAGTATGGTTTGGTTGGCTGTGCTAGGCTGAGATTTAGCAAACAGAAGCATAGAATACAGTAAAAATAAGATGAGGATAGATAGGCAGTTTGGGAACGGGAGGATTATCTGGAGAAATAAAACATGCTTTTTCCCAACTGAACTGGTAAACTGATTAGTATTAGTATTCATACTATGTTCTCTAAAGAAAACTTCTTACTTTGTTCCCATCTGAATTTTGTAATCATGCCTTCTGCATTTGTAGAAGCATGTGCTTTTAAGTATGTATCTTATATGACAAATATTCTCTTAAGTGAATCTTTGTTGTTAGAACATGGATGGTTTTCAGTAATTTGGGAAGTTTGGGAAGTTGTGGTAGTCTGGCAAGTACAAAAAAAAAAAAAGAACTTAATTTGCCTTTTTTCTATACATCTTGTTTACCCATGTATACTGAAATATTTTAAGACCTCGGGGTTCCCAGACTCTGCAGCTTGGGTTACCCCCAACTATTGAAGTTGCTTCATTTATCAATAGGATTTTAGGGTAATGAGCATGTTTACTTAGAACTTACATACTATGGCTCAGACACAATCACAACTTAATTTGTAAATGGCTGTTAAACAGTAACTCTTGGAAACTTTGAAATGCTATTTGGCAAGCAGTCTTGAATAACATGACTTCTATCAAAAATAAAATTAATGATGTATTTTAAGTAGATGCAAGTGATCCTAATAAAGCATATTTTGAGGGAGTAAGATTGAGAATAATGCTGGGTAGAGATATATGGAAAATACCTTTCTTCAGTGGAAAAAACAGCATTATCTACATGAAATATCGAGATGTGTTACTATCGTCAGGAGGTAGAAGGGTAATTAAACTTTATATTAGGCATCAAAGATTCGTAAGTCTTTCATTTTATTTTGCTTCCTTTTCTAGATCTTGCTTTTATCCACCAACAGAAATCTTCGTACCTCCATAAACTCCTACTGAAATCAGTACTCCAGTCAGCTCTGTTAACTGTGTCAAGATCAGTTCAAAGGTTGCCCCTGTCTTGCCAAGGAGGATATATACCAGTAAAAACAAAAATGTACATGTACATCAGGCAGCGGACAGACATCAAAAGTCAACTAGACTGATTAGTAGGTATTCCCTCACAATCTGTTCATCTCTGTCTGTTGCAGACAAATCAGACTGGGGAATGATCTCAGACTGGTTCTCTGGCAGCATTCTGGGATCAGAAACTTATGCCAGAGATGTTGGCTAAGGTCAACGTCCCAGGCCTTGAGTGACCCCCTTTATGGGGGGTGAGGACGACTAAAAAAAGACATCTAGTATCTAGTTTATTAAGTATCTAGTATATATCTTTATACTATATGTATTTAGATATTTATATATACTAGATATTTATATCTAGTACGTGCTAAAATATCAGGGAAGATGAGGAAAAAACAATTTTAACTTGATTTAAATAGTTGAAATACATGTCTGTGTCTGGGGGGGAACTGGATATGTCTGTTTCAATTGAAGATTTGCATGTTTTAAATTGCTTGTAGCACACTGCTAGAAAACATTAGACCTGGCTGGGTACCACAGATTCCTCAGGTATAAGGGATCCTTTCCATTAGGAATTAGAAGGAGCTGAACCATCTCTTCTGTACATGGTGTCAGATCACGTAGCAAGCTGGCATTGCCACAGCAGTCTTCAAATCCAAATACTAGTATTTCAAGCAGAACTAAAAGTCATCACTTGACAGCAAAAACTTTATTGAAAAAAAGATCCTCAGAATATATCCGTAGTCTGTGAGATTACAATGTTTTATGTGGTGCTGAATTGAATTTTTTCATGCAGTGTTGTCTGTGGAATATTTTTTTACTTGCCAAAAACAAATGTCAAGGAGGACATTCTGCGTATGTAAACAATTTTAATAAAATTGTCATTTGCTGTAGTTCGCAGAAGGGTAGTCACAAAGTTAAGTGAGGATACTGATTGCTCTATATATTAAAAAAAAAAAAAAAAAAAAGATTACTAAGGCATCATTTGATTTGCTACTTAGATGTCAATTTGGATGCTGCTCATGGAAAAATCCAATAAAACTTTTCAGGCACCGTATGTTGAAGTACTTAGCACAGATACACCTGTTAGTAAAACATTAGCCTCCCCACCTCAAATTTCAGCTTGGACCGTGCATGCTATACACAAGCCTTGAAGCAAGAGATGTTTTAAATAAATAGTCTCTTGTTGTTTGTGTATACAATGCTCCTTTGCTGAAACCTGCTTAGTACTTATGGGGCAGATTATAAACCAAGAAACAAAAATAACCCCTTAACAATAAACAGTACAGTGCTAAAAACTCACCTTATTTGTCCCCAAACTTGCACAACTAGGTAACTACATACCTTTATGTCTAGAGGTTAGTCAAGGGCAGCAGGTGTGGGTGTGGGGAATACACAGTACTTCACAAAGCAAAATGTCGGAATTGAATACAATGTGGGAAGTTAGCCTGATGTAAAAAAAATGAAGTTATACTGTAGTTGAAATTTTATCCCCATATACTGCTTGCAAGGAAGATCAGTCAAAATACAAGACCATGAAGTACTAATTGCTGAGTGGATTTTTTTTTAATGTTTAATTTCAGTTTTAATAGTAATGTTTTCTTAACACTTTCTGCATGCTCTGTCTAGTGCTTTCCTTACAAGGAACTCAAAGCTTCTATGAGTGAAGAATCAAGCCCCTTGCCAACCCATAGTAGGGGGAGAAAAGCAAATTTTCTACAAAAGAGGAAGGTAACCTGGTGAAATATACCTTGATTTGAGCCAGGTATTCTGAATTCCAGGCACTGTGTAGTATGCGTGATGTCACACTGCTGTGTTAGCGTGTGTTTATGTATTTTATATTTCAAGCTACAAATGCCTGCAATTGAATTGATGAAGAGGGACTCAGAAAGATGTCTTAAAAGATATGGTGGGATAGATAGTTTCAGGAAGTTGAGCTTCTTTGCAATGGCAAATGCCTACCTCCACCCAAGCCATCTTTCCTGATAAAATGTTTAAGTTGTATTTGTTGATGACCAAGAATTGAGGAAACGATGACTTTTGTGTTTCCAAAGTTGGAGGATGGTAGTGGCTTCTGCAAAGTAGGAGAAACTTGCAACAGTCACCTTTTAAACTGTGACGTGCCTACTTGTGCAACTGCCATAACAACCATAAAGCCTTTTAAATATTAGAATATGCAACTCCAATTAAATGGATTGGTGTAGCTGTCACCCTGCTGAATTAGCAACGTGGTTTTACATGACAGTCCACAAGCTTCAGTCTTGCTTTGCCTCTATGCCATCAGGAGCCGTGGTTGCAGTGGGGTACAATGGCCAGTAGTGGCAGCCACACAAAAGTTTGAAATAGTTTGCACACCACGAGGGGTACCCTTAACACAGGCCTTGAACTTCCACGTTTTAGAAGAAGCAGGGCCTTAGAAACTAAGCTGGACACAATACATATGATCAGAATAGTCTTCATCATCACACCCTCTACTAATAAATACCTCTTCTCCTTGAGACAGCAGCTTCTTTAGATAGAAGCAGTGGCTCAGTTATTTTTAGTCAGTATAAGCATAACTCTTGAAAAATCAAATGAAGCTGACACTAAATGGGCACATTTGTTGTGATGCTCCTATTTTGTTTTTTCTGATTAAGCTCCTGCTCACTATCTGCCCTCAGACAGGCTAAACCCAGGCCTGCAGCCTAATCTGCACCTGCCAGCCTGGACTCCCATTACAGCATTAGTTATTTTCAGCCACAACAGGCTGTCTTGAGGTCAGTACAGATCTAGGACTTCTGATATGTCGTGTTAGTGTTATTATTTGTGTTTCCACCTGCATTTTGCTAAACTGACATCTGTCAAAAAAAGCAACAGACTAATTTTGGGGGGATAAAGTGCCTGATGATTCAAAGCCACACGTGCCCTTTGGGGTACAGTTAGAAGTGGGAGCCACCCTGCTACGGACTCAAAGTCTTTCAAGATAAGGAGAACTTCTGTTAGTACTCTTTCCTTTCAAGAGAAATACAAGTCACAGAACAAAACAGGTGCCCTCTTGTGAGAGGTCATGGGAAGCTCACAACATCCCCAATGGAAGATTGTGAATGTTTCTGGAATGTGTAATCCTTACTAATAATCAGTGCAAAGGGAAAATGAGGCTTCCAAATAAAATGTGCTGTACGCATGTAACACACAGTGATTGTGTTTTACAACTTGATGATAGATGAAGCAAACCGAATACCAGGATATCTACTGTTTCTGAAATCAAATTTAATTATTAGAAAATGCAGAAGCAATCAGTGAAAACAGGAGTTTGTGCAGCCCTTTATACTTGTTCAAAGATGCTCGTTCACACACAGAGTTGTAAGTGGAAAAACTAACCTTGAAAATATTTATCCAGCTCTCATCCTTGCTGGAGCAAAGATCAGCTCATGTATGCAAGTGCAACTGTGTCCTGAGAGCCCTCCTTGAGGTACCTTCATTCCTCATGGAGAACAATCTCAAAATCACCAAACCAGCAGTCACAATTCTTGTCATCTTTTCTAGACAGTATCACATGTGATTGTTTCTTTCTCTTCCTGTATTTACAGTTCCTCTTTTATTGTTATTCTTGTGTTTGCATCATGTTTGCATTGTTTGATGTTGAATAAAAACGGTAAGGTAAAAGGGGGAACTGCCTCGTTATGAAAAAACAAAGAACTATCACCAAAAAGAGGAAAAACATAACTTATTTGTCTGAAGTATTTTGACTGCTGTTTATTGCTAGCACTCTAAAAATTCCTTTTATTTTTTTCCCCAGAGCCTTGCTCCTTGTTATACTAATTTTCATATTGGAGTGTTTTCACAATATTGCAATAACTTCTTGAAGTATCTTTTATAGAATGAACTGCAGTGACCGAGCAATGCTTGGGGGGAGGGGGGGGGAGGAGGAGGAGATATTAAAAAAAATAAAATAAAATAAAATAACGGCAAACTATTCCTATTTTTCAATAGTCCTTTCTATTTCAAGCAGAGTGGGCTCCCTCTGCAGGTAACTATTCAGCTGAGTTTTTTGGATGTGTGCCCTCAACTCTGAGTGCTAAAGTCTTAGCAGGATCAGTACTATTTTGTTTGTTTTAAAGTTCATACTACCATCCTAGCTGCAATCCTGGGCAAGCAAATGGCCCTGAGACATGGGTGCACCAAGCAGCTGGTTTGCATCTGAATATGATTTTTCCTCAGAGTGCGTGTGTGGCTGGGGGCATGAGGGGGAGTTGTAGTAAGTATTTTCCTTGCAGTTTGACAGTGTTCTGTTGGTTTTTTATTTTGTATTTTTAATGACAATAAAATAACTGTAAGGTATACTATGTTGTAATCTGGCACTTGAACAGATGTACAGAATGAAAAGGTAAAAGGGATACAGTCTAAACAGGGGTGCAAAACTATTTTGCTTGTCTTAAAGACATCAATGCATATTCCCCCTCCTTTTTTTTTTTTTGCTCCAGTCATGCCTACACACATTCTGTTTTTTGTGTGCTTCAAGTGGACTGTGTGTAGGGAAAGCTGTCTGCCTCTCTGGGGCAGCAGTGCTGCGGAATTGCTCTTTCTCCTGGCTCTGTCATGTGCAGTTCTGCACAGTGATGGTGTGGGAGAGGAGAGGAGAGAAAGGGCAATGCTGGTCAAGTCTGGGCTGCACCTGACATCACACCAGCTGGTAATAAAGCCCTGCAGCTGAGCAGCAGCTGACAAGGCAGTAAGGCTGAGGAGCAGGAGAGGAGGTGGGAACCAGGCAAGACTTTAGCTGTTTGCCTCTTCTGGAGAGGGTGACACCTGCAAACTTGGTGGCAGAGGCTAAATATAAAGGTGTGAGAGGAACCAACTGCAACTTTAATTTGAATGTGTGTGTTTATTTTCTCTTTTCCCATCACTGCAGTGACCATCTCTTTGAGCACAACGCCTCATCTCATCCCAAAATGCTTTTCTGGCACAACCAGCCTGAACATTATCACCATCACCAGTATCCCACCAGTAACAGCAGCTACCTGCGGTAAGAAAAAAATGATTGGGGATGACTTTAATGATAATAATTGAAATGGTCTAACACACAATAACGTAGACTACAGAGCCTTTGCTAATTCACAGGTTCAAGCCTTCTAACAGAGTTGGTGGTCACAGACCCACTGACAAAAGGTTGTGCAGTGGAGTCACCACAGTGGAGATTTGCTTTACTGCATTTTCATTATCTTCACAACTCTGCCACCATAAGTATGTGCAACAAAATGTGTTCATGTGATATTCATAAATGTGTTAAATGTTTCTCTTTCAAATTTTGTTTGTAGTCTAAAGGTAAAACTCTGTATGAAGTCATACAGACTTATTGACACCTTGGTGGTTCGTATCTATGTTGAAAAATGCATTTTGTCTATTGAAGCTGCATATCGATATGCAGGATCAGGAATACGGGCCACTTCTAGTCTCAGGCCAGATACACTGGTTGAACACTTTGCATTGAAATTCTGATGCAATATATAGCTTATTGCATCAGCATATCCCTATGAACTTACTTCACCTCTTCATGACTAAAATATCTGTGTACACTATTCAAAATTTTTCATATAATTAAAATGATTACGCTTTGACAAGAGATACATAGATTCCAGATTACCTTGATGTTAATTGAGTTTCAATTTATAACACTCTCTGTATTAAACTTTAGCTTATTACTTTTCCACTAATTACAATGTGTGTAAACATGATAGTGTTTAATAATACATGTATATTTTGATATGGGTATTTACTTGTTGGTAGTCTCATGCCTAGTACCATACTTGTTGGTAGTCTCACGCCTAGTACCATATCACGATATTACTTCTGGTCTTGTAGAATTGTTGAGGAGCATGCTTTTGTCAGAAATATGCCAAATTTTGTTTTAAAAATGCAAGGAAATTAAGTGATACCTGGGTTCTGATAACCAAAAATGTTAAACTAATGACATTTTTCAGTGGAATTTTACCTCATCAGTCCATTTCAATGGAAGGGTCAGGGTGATGTGAAATTTGGATTGGCTAACACAAATATGTAGCAAACATAGTGCTGTTTCTATTGACTCGGACAGTAAACCAGACATGAAGAATAGGTGCAGGAGTTTCCTGACAGAGTCCTGCTTGCAGGTGACATGAATAGCTCTGCAAAAGGAGCCAAATAGCAAGGGTAAGTGAGGACTTCCACGCACAGCTCCATTCCCACTCCCTTCTTCAGTGCTGTTCAGCACAGAGGAGGTGTCTCCTCTTGCTTTTGTTTCCGAACCTCATTCACTTAGGGCCCATTTTCACTGTGTCCTTGTCTGTCTTTGCTGCTACCCCTGTATTTGCTTCTGTTGCCCACCACCACGCTTATCTCAAGATCTGCCATTCCAAGTCCCTTTGAAGTTACTCTTCCCACACACATTTGAACTGTAGGTTTGGGTGGCAGTGTGCATCTGTGTTTTGTATTGAAATACAACATAGGGAGGGATACTTCCATAAATTATGGGTTGCGTATAGTAGCTAAGAAGATTAGCCCTCGAGGCTGATGACCTTAAGCAGAATGGATAAAAACCTGTTTAGGCACTAGGTTTCAATCTGGCCATAACCATAAAGTTGTTTGGTTCCATCACATCCTTTGCCATGCTGTGGTCCCACATCTGGACATCAGTAAAGTTTACTCAGAAAGTGCAATTGACTTGAGCTGAGCATGCTGGTCAGTATTAGTGGAGAGCAGATGAAGAAAGGGGCATCTCAGGATCCCTTCTTCCCCCTTCTGCCTTCTCCCATATCCCAGTAATAAAACCATTCTTGAGACACATCTACGCAGATATATTTGCATAACCAGGTTCCTACTGTATGCGCCTACCCTCTGTTATATCAGTTCTTCAAGTACAATTGGTGGGTGTGGGCTCAGGGTATCTTCCTATCAAGCCCTTCCTGGGAATATAGTTGGAAGAGTTTTTTGAGGAAGCTCATTTGTGTTAAGAAAGAGATTTGCTCTGAAGTCACAAGTCCTGCTGAAATGGTGATAGGGATGTGTAGAAATGGAATGGGAAGGCGACACGGAATATCACTTATGAGAAGTCAGGCTTCTGGATTTAACTTGCTTGAAGGGTTACATAAGCAATTTGAGATCTCAGAATGCTTAAGTCTTGTTTTAGACCATTTCACTAGGCATGGGAAAAGGTTTGTATGATGTTTATGCAGGCAAAGCTTGGGAAGGAATCAGGAGGAAAAAACTATTATTTTATAAGGTATACAGAGTCTTCCGTTCCACAACCTCTGCTCTCAGCCTTACTGATGAGCATACGTTTATGAGTAAGGCACAAATTCTGCAATCTAATCCTCAAAAAATGTTCAGGTGCCTAACTTGTGAGACTCCACGTGGGGTTTATATTGCTTGAGTTGCAGAATAGGAATTTTATGTGACAACTTAATTTTCCCAGTCAGGACTGATTATTGCTTATGAAGAAAAAGAATAATTTTACTTTGGCAATAGGCATCTGTTTTCTTTATTTGCTTGGACTTCAAGATATCTTGAACTCTCCTTACCCTCAATATAAGGCCAATATAAATGTTTTGGAAAAAATTATTCTGAAAGTGAAATTATGGGAAGAGTAACAGAAAGATTAGGATTAAGAAAAAGCTATGGAAGCAGCTACCATTCATACTACAATATGCAGAATGTCAACTGTAGGCGTTAAAAAATCACAAGACTAGTTAGCTAGTTAAAGTGAAATGAATAGAAAAAATGTTTTTGAGGTTTTTGTTTGTACTTGCTATCCATCTAAAGATATTTTAAACTGTTTTGCCAAAAGCTGAGAAGGCTGCATGGTAATTACACAGAGATTTAGATTGGGTACCTGAGCTGATTTGCACTGTAGGTACAACTCTGTACACTGGAGTTGGTTAGATCTGGCTGGGAAGTGGTGCTTGTATGCATGGTTGATCCTCAGCAGATGATCTGAGAAAGGGACTGAGCCAGGAACCTGCCCCAAAGAAATCAAACACATCAAAGGCCTGTACTTTAAAAGCAACAAAACCCGCAAACATAGACTGAAAACCTCCAGTGAAAACTTGCAAATAATCCAGGGATAGACATAATGCTAAAGAAAATAATGTTTGCATTACAATAACCATCATTTAATTGAACAAGTTACTTTACATCCTAAAATAACAAATGATAACAGAAATATTAACACTCGGCTTATTATGGGCAAACTTTTGAAGGCTGAACTGCAAGAGAATGGGTCTTACTGTATCTGCTCATGTTATCTTCAGTAGAGATTGGAATTTGTGACAGAAGAAACCAACACCTATTAAAAAAAAATCATATAAATTTATGTCTTCTAACTACTATGTAGCTTAATTACATTACTATGTAATGTAAGTAGATAAACCACTTTTGCTACGCATAAGTCAAACTGGATCTGGTTTATCTGGTCTTGGATTTTGCTCTTAACTTATCTCTAACCATCAGAAGCAGAAAGTTCACTGCTCTCAGTTTTCTGCAAACTCCCAATATCTTTTGTATCACTTAGAAAAGTAGGCTTTGGTGTTATGTATGCCACCTTTGATTTTACAACCCATGTTATGTCTAGAAATGTCTGCCTAAGGTAAGGTTTGAGGTCTCAATTAAAAGTCTAATTCTTCAGTGATAGGAATTTAAGCTAACTTGTACCACAACTGTTGCATGCTGAATAGCAACTGCCAGTTTGGTAATTTAAGAGTCACTGGAATTAGTAATGCTATTTTTGGCCTGTTACCCATCTTCAGAAATAAATAAAATAAATCCATCACAGAAATAATTGCTGAATTTTTGCCAGGCTTAAGAGAGGTATTTTGCCAGCAATATTTTCAGTATTTTCAATTCTGACTAAAAGTTGTAGTAGCTTGGTAGTTATTGCCTATGTTAGAGACTTGGGCACCCGCTCGTGCCCTTCTCATAAATGTACCTTTTTTGAATGTCCTTCTTACGTGCAGACAAACTGTTTATCTATCCAGAGGCAGGCAAGGAACACTTAAATCAATTACAGCAGGAAAAATACCAGTACCATTTTCATAGAATCAGGGAATCATTAAGGTTAGAAAAGATCTCTAATATCGTCAAGTCTAACCTTTAACCCAGCGCTGCCAAGTCCACCACTAAACCATGTCCCTCAGCAGCACATCTACACAGTTCTTGAAGACCTCCAGGGATAGTGACTCAACCACTTCCCTGGGTAGCCTGTTCCAATGCCTCACAACCCTTTCTGTAAATAAAAATTTCCAAATATACAACCTCAACCTCCGCTGGCACAACTTGAGGCCATTTCCTCTTACCTTATTGCTTGGCACTTGGGAAAAGAGACTGACACCCATGCCACTACAGCTTTCTTTGAGGTAATTCTCTGCAGAAACTGGTAGTTTAATCTTAAGTTACCAATCTCTTTAGAAAGCATAAATAATGGACTGCATGTTTCTCTTTATCTTTGAGGCTGTCATATAAATATTTTGAATAACAGCTAACATTTTATTGCTAGTGAAACTAGGGTCTCCCTATCTTGTAGCTTTAAAAAAAAAAAAAAGGCAATTTTACTTGCAGCATGTTCCTATGTGATCAAAATGTAATTTATAGTCTCTAAACTTTTATAGTCTTTTATAGTCTCTAAACTTTTCTATACTTTGCTTGCTAGGTGAATCATTTGAATGAAATGTCTCATAACATTAATTACATAATCCCCTGAATTATTAAAATATGATTTTTTTTTTTGTAGAGGATCTAGTTATGGGTTAGGATTAAGTTACAGGTTATTCACCCTATTAGCACCCTTCATTGGACCAAGTATTTTAGGATCAGAGGGAACATGATTAAAGTATAACCCACTAGCCTGTCCTGTTCTTCCTTGCATCCCTCCTTGTATTCTCCAACTGCTAGGCAATATAACTGTAATTATTTATCTATAGCTTAGCTGTCTCTTGGATCATTTCCTTGGAGGATATAAAGTAATTAGAAAAGAAGCATAAAATAAAGGTATTTTATTTTTACAAAATAGATTTATATTATAGAAAGAGAAATTCAATGCTACTTGAACACACTAGGCTTTAACTTGTTTCAGCCTGTTAAAAGAGAGAAAACCAGCCTCTTACTGCATCTGGAAACCTACAAACGGGATTTAAGTCCAAGGATACGGGCCATGAACCAAGTTAAAGGCCCGAGGGTAACCAAAACCCAACGCTTGGCAGTGCGCACGTTGCAGGCACTGCGCTAACAGCCTCACGCAGCCCCGCGGGCGCGTCCAGCCCCTCAGGCTAACGGCCGCCCTGTCGCCACTTCCTGCCCGCTCCCCTTTCCCTCTTCAGCAGCACTCTCCCAGCCAGCCTCTCTCCGCGCAGCGTGGAGGGCGGGGCTTCGCATCCGAGGCCCCGCCCCCCAGGAAGCCTCCCCCAGGGTTGGCTGCACCGCCCTTCTCCCCTCTCCTCCCTCTTCCGATTGGCCGAGAGCCGGTCAGTGGGCGGTGCCGGGCGGAGGGGAGGTGAGGCCGTTCCCCGCGGCGCCGGCCGCCATGTTGTCGTGAGCGGCGGGCGCAGCGTGAGGTGGAGGAAGCGGAGGCAGGGGGCGGCGCGGGGGCAGCCGTTCCTGGTCGGGTGGCGGCGGCGGCAGCAGCAGCAGCAGAGCGGGGGCCTCCCCGCCGCCGCCGCCTCCTTCTCCCTGCCCGCTGAATGATGCGGCGCGAGGCGCCGCTCAGCTGGCTCGGGGCTCGAGCGGCGGCGAGCAGCGGCGAGGCGGAGGAGGAGGAGGAGGAGGAAGAAGCGGCGGCGGCCGGCGGCCCCCCAGCCCCTCCGGGGATGCTGATGGGGCCCCCTAGGGGCTGAGCCCCGTCCCCCCGCGCTGCCGCTGCCAGTTGCGGGTGCCCCCTTCCCGCGTCCCCTCTTTTCCCTTCCCTCTCCCGCCGTGCCCCGGCGGCCCCTCCCCGTCCGGCCCCTCCCGCGGGGCGGCGGAAGATGGCGTGGGTGCTGAAGATGGACGAGGCGATCGAGTCCGGGCTGGTGCACGACTTCGACGCCAGCCTCTCCGGCATCGGGCAGGAGCTGGGAGCCGGCGCCTACAGCATGAGGTACGGCAAGGGAGGGGAGGGGAGGGGTGCCGTGCCGTGCCGTGCCGTGCCGTGCCGCCCGCCCCTCTCCCGCCTCGCCCGCCCTGTGGCGGCCCTTCCGGTCCCCTCCCTAATTCTGCATTTTATTTTTTTATTTTTGTTTTATTTTTCGCTCCCCGGCGAGCGGGCACATGGCGAAGGGAGGCTCTGGTATGCTCCGTCTGCAGCCCAGGGCCTCTGCTGCGGCTTCCCCGGTGTGCTGTCAGCCTGCCTGCCGCCTGCACGCGGCATCCTTCCTACCTGCACCTGCCCGCCTGGACCTCCTGTGCTAGAAAATTGTCCTCCTGCACCTAACAAACACAATCCGGTTCATAACAAACAGTAGCCATTTTCTGTCAGATGTCTTTAAAAAGTTATTTCACGAACAAGCAAATACTGCTTGTTAGTAGGGTTGTAATACAATTGTACTTTCATCACTCTCCATATTTACGTATAGATTGGGTCTTTAGTGGCCTCCTTTCGTGTTTTTTTTTTTTTCTTTTTTTCCCACAATGTAGCTCTTTCTGTTCTTAATCACCTTGACGGTATTTTCACCTCAATTGTTTTCCAGCTTTTGCAATAAAAGTGTTTAAATAGTCTTCGGGTGTGCTTTTTCAAAGTTAAGATAAAATTGTACTTAGAAATAAGTACGTTTTACCTCAGTTACAGGCAAAGCGTTCAGATTCTTAAGTGACTTCTTAGTGCAAAGAGAGAAACTACTTTTGAGATTTACGATTTGTGGGAATTGTTTTACTCTATGGTCTTTTGATAGTTGCTCAGTGTTTAGTGATTGCTTAGTCTCTAATAGAGATATGTAAAATGCTGGCAGTTAATAGTTTTCACGGCCATATGGAAGGTGTGTTTTCTCTCAGGATTTCCTGAATCTTGAAGGCCACCATGAGTTGCAGCTAGCAGGTATGTTTTAAGGAAATGCTTCTCAGGTGAAGTGCTGTATCTGCAAGATGCTTGTTTTAAGTTATAAATCGGGGTTTCACTTGAACAGAAGCGAGGACTAATTTTCCTAGCTTTTGGGATTGTGAACTCAGTAGGCCTGCTTGAGATATATAAGCATATTCTTAATTGAAAATACCCTTGAGAATATGTCAATTCAAAGAACAAAGTGATTTATCTCTTTTAGTGAGGGTATTCATGATTTTATATTCAGTTCATCTGGACTATTATTTTATTTCTGTCTCATTTCTCTTTCTCAAGTGAACATTCATCCCACAAAGTGGTGTGCTGGCTGGGTTTTGCAGGCTGCATGGCGAGTGGCTGGATGCTTTGAACATTTGGCTTCTGGTTTATCTTTTCCTCATGCAAACAGTATTTGATAATTCATACTCTTGTGTTTGAGAAGCATGCTTTATTCTTTACCATGGTCCAGTTCTTTCTAGGATGTTTTAGAGTAGAAATTCTTAGTTTTGAATGGGAAGGCTTATTAAAGACTTCCCTTTCTGTTTGTAGACTGCATTTCTCCCCCCAGTGATGCACACTGTTCGGTTTCTTGAAACTTTGAACATTTTAATCTTTGTTGTTGTTGTATAGATTGTTTATATCATACTTTTCACAGTGGGTAGCAGTCCTAAGCTTTATTATTATTATTATTATTTATTATTATTTATTATTATCATTATTTTAGTTGATTGTACTTTCCCATTTGGATACTTTGCATTACCACAAGAAGAGTTCTAGCACTTAGAAGTAGCTCACAAAAAAAACAATGTTGGGTAAGCAAAGCTGTAAATTGGCATTAAACTTGACATTGCACACTTTGAATTTTTGACAAGGCACGTGCAAGTGTTCTGGGAACGTGTACTAACAAGGCAACTTCAATTTTTGAATGCATAACTAAAGGGGTGACCTAATTGATTGCAATTAGTGTTTGCTGGACTCGAAGTGATTTCAGCAAGTGAATTTAGTTACTTTATGTGCTGTATATAGTTCTACTTAAGGGAAATCATGGCCTGTTTACTTGGTGGTGATGGCAGGCTGGGAAACTAAGAGGAGTGGCGTAACATGGAGAGTGAAGATACTCCTCTGCTGCTGTTCTGGGTGCCAGTGGAAACTAATTACTTGTTACTTACTTGCTAAAATGTGATAGAAAAGTGTTTTCCTAAGAATACTGAGAGGTCCCATAGCTATATGGCCCAGCATTTTTTAAGGAGCACTTGCATGTGACCCATTAACATATTTAGGGTGTATGTAATGTAGCTGATGTTTCCTTGAGTTGTCAGCTGTGCCCTGAGGTAGAATATTTGATGTTATTCCTGTTTTTTTTTGTTTGTTTTTTTTTTTTTTTTTTCCATATTGAGAAAACTGCTCATGTCCATTGATCAGTAGTTGCAGATTTCTGTAAAGGAAGCTGACAGGACCAAATTCCTCAGAAGATTCATCTTTAAATAGTAACCAGCATTTCTTTACAATCTTGAAACCCAGTTTTTCTGCTTTCTCTTATAACATCTTTTCAGGCAATGAGAAACTGCCTATAAACAGGAATTTCAGTGCAAATTAGAATAGTTATTGTCAGATGTATCAAGTACCCCCCCACACACACACAAAAAAAAAAAAAGGCACCTACATAGACCTATAGTACTTTAACCTCAATGAGTTTTGAGTATTGCTGTTAACTCAGGTTGATAATGATGCTGATGTATAGAATTAGGACTCTGACAGTGATTTCTTACAGATCTGGCATAATATGCATGACCAAAGACAGTATCTTCATAATGCAGAAAGAATTATGTAATTTTGGGGACCGCTCATTTTTGCTATGAGCTATTAAAAATGCAAGCTGTTTCACTGACAAGGTAACTTTGAGGAGCCACATTGCCTTTTCTCTAGCAAAATTCCATATTTTGTATAATTAATGATTTTATTAATGAATGAATTAAGTTAAATGAATATTCATATGAGGACAAGTACCTTAGTATTTGTGAATTAATTTTCATGTACAATCTGGAAGCTTAGTATATGGCTTTCTTTAAGTGCTTGCAGTTGCAGTGGTATTTCTAATGTTGAAATTAAGGCCTGTCCTTGGGGAAGTTGATTATTTTCAGAAGTAGCTATTCTGGTATATTATTTCTGGATTAAAAACCAAAGCTTATTAAGTGAAATAAAAGAAGATAACTCTCATACAAAAGGTTAATACATTTTAAAATCCAGACAGTCCTCCATTTTTGGAGAGTCAGGTCTGTGTGACTTTACTGCTTCCTCTGAAAGCTTGGCATGTCTTTGGAGAATTGAGCCGGCTGTGGCTTTGGCTGGAAAGAAGGAAACCTTACTGCAGTTGGTCTTCTTGTCTCACTGTGCTGTGGAGAGCTGCCTGTGGGCTTCAGTGGTACGGCAACTTTGTGCATCAGCTGTCCTCCAAAGCTGAAGCTAAAGCAACTGTTAAGGCTGCCTGCCCAGCATTCAGGGAACCATTGTCTTACAGCTCCTGGTTTTGCTGTCAAGTGAAGAAGAAAAGGTATTGTCTTCATCTTACAATTTTGGGGTCCCTGACATCCTTTTCTTGACTTACGTTTAACAAGACTGGGTCACAACAGTTACTGTCTTTAATGTATTGTCATTGTGCAAAAAAAATAAAAAATGGAGTTATGTCATTCGTGCCCTGTTTTCCTTGTGGCTGCTGTTATTTTCTGACAGGATGACTGTTTTTGCTTTCCTTAACACCACCCACTCTTCTGAGACTCTGCCATGGGTTATATATTCCTTTTTAAAAAGTAGAACTTAAGGTAACTTGAAAGGGGTTTTTATTTTTCTCAAATGTAAGCATTATTTCTGCATAATAAATTTAAAAGCTACCTTTGTACTAGTCTCGACTACTTTAATGTGTTCCACTGTAGAAAAATTAAGTTTTACTGACCTGTGGACTCTAAAATAAAATTCCATGTGCTGGTTGGATTTGGAGCCAGATCGTATGTGCAGACACAAGTACGTAAATACCTGTCTGGAAATAGGCGTTTGGGGAAAAGGAAAATCCCCAAACCTCCTGCCTTTCTTACTACGCATAAAGCATGGTTGCACTTAGTTCAGTGGCCATGTTGAAAGGTAAACCTCATGTTCTACATCACTGGCATTGATCCCCCTCTCCAATTAGATGCGTGAATACATTTCCAAAGGTCAAGGAAGACTTACATAGCTGTATTCTGTGTACACCTCCCATGATGTGGGATGGAGAGCAGGGCAGCAGGTTTACCATCACTTAGGCTTTTTGGATTATTCCAGTTTAGCAATCCCTATACGACAGTTGCCTGACTCCCTGTGTTGGAGGAGTGGATGGAGAACCAAGGATTTGTGACTGTAAGCAAATGCTATTACACCTTTTCCTTGGTCCTGTCATGAGTTTAGGAATACGGAGGTTTTGGTGGTGGAATTTTGGTGTGTGTGTTTTTCTTTTGCCAGGCCTGCCATAAATTGAGGCCTTTAACCAGTTCGCATTAGGATGGTTTGTGGGATTCCCAGGCTCGGCATTACATTTACACCTGTTTTCTAGTTCATCTTGCATTACTTCAGAGAAGGCTATTTCCCAGCAGCTCCTTCTGGTGGTCTCATCTCATGTTGAGCTTGCTTATGTGGACACAGGGAAAGTGTTAGGAAGTATCAACTCTTTACGTTTTCCTATTGCTTGTTCCAACACCTTAACAGTGTAGAGCATAACTCCAAATCCTAACTTCAATTCAAATCCTGTTCAAGAAGCATTTTTCCCAAGGTATTTGCCCTTGTAAACCATGGTTTAAATTTTCAAAAGACCTGCGTGTTCTTGGATGGTTGAGTACTCTCACACCCAGAAGTATACAACCCAGAAGGGCAGATAAGGCAATGATTGATGGAGTGTCACTTTGACTTTTGATGACATGCCAGTTCCTGGTTTTGTAAGGACAGGAGGTTCTTCATTTATTTTATGACCATGTTACCAGTAGGCAAGTTCTTTTCGTAATGCTTCAGAGAAAGTGCTCTGAAGAGGGGTTTGAATTTGGAAGAAAGGTGATCTTGTGGTTGAAGAAGACATTTCACAAACATGGGAAGGAGTTAACTCGTATTTTTTGTTGTCTTTCTGGACTTCACTCATGTAGGCTATTTAAAATAGGGTAGCTTAACACATGTGCTCCATCTAACTGGATGCTGGGGTTCAAGTTGTAACCTGCACCTTGCTTCCTATTGTATGCCTTCCTGCTACTCTTCTAGAAGTCGTTCACTTACGCACTTCTGTAGCACAGATAGTTAAACAGATAGTTAAATTGGGTGTTGCAGATGTGTTTACAGCATACTTTTGTTGTATAATGAAGATTGTTTCTGTTTTGGGGGAGGAAAGAATGCTTTCACGTGGTTTCCTACTCTGAATTGTGAGTGTGCTTGACATCAATTCTTCAAGTGCGCAATGAATTCTTGTTGTAGAAAACATTTGTCACAATGAAATTTAGATGGTCTCTATGTGAGTTACCATAAGGATAAGCAGCAAGGTTTTTCGGCCTTCAAGAGCTGGGAGCCATGCAGTTTGTGTTCCAGTGTTTCTCAGTGCTGCGTGCTTACAATGATTTCCCAGGTTAGCACAGACATTAGCTGATTTCATTGCTCCTGTTACTAAACATGAGGAAGGAATTGGACTTAACCCATTGTGCCTGCCCTCAAGTCACACAGGATAGGACAGGGGGTTCTCCACACCAAGATTTTTATCACCTTGTTTCTTCTAGCGTTGGTTGTGTAGCTGTGTGTTGGGTTGTGCTATGAACTGACAGAGATCCCTACGTAAAAGCCCTGCAGAATATTTTGAGGGGAAAGGGTGGGGAGGGTGCACGCTATGCAGCAGGAATTTGTTGTGCTGGCTTTGCCCAAAAAACCCTGCACTGGTGAACCTTAGGCTCCTGGGTATGGAACAGAGCTGGTCACATTTGGGTACCATAAAACTGTGACTGAAGGGTAGACAGAGCAGTTGTTCCGTAGCAGCTTCACTGCTGAAGGTCAGAAAGATTTCTCAGTACTTTTGTTAAGAGGAATTAATGGTTTGAAATCAACACGTTTACTTATCACTGACACATCTAAAACCTCAATTTGAAATACTTTATGAATACCTTACTGACTCTCTTTAATTGCCTGCAGGTTTTATCTGTTTTCAGATGGGAACACATTTAAGTGACACTGCCATGCCATTCTTTGCATGAACAAACCTTAAATGTTAATTAAATGATGTTCAAGTAAAGATTTCTAAGAAATAGTTTTGAATTGCAATGGTTCCTCTTTTTATTTGGAATGTACTGGTACCTAGAAGACTGTTTCTTTTATCAGAAAAAATATGTGGTTTCATGTGGGAAAATCCATGAAGATTCTTAGAATGCACAAGGCAAATATTATATTTGCCTTCTGGAGCTTTTTTTTTTTTTTTTTTTTTGAATGGTAGCTTTTAAGAATGTGCATTGTGCTCTCTACGGCTAAATTGTAGGGTTGAGGAGCTGGATATGTTCTTTCCCCTGCAGTAGCAGTTAGTCATTACCACTTTGTGTGTATTAGACAAAGCAGGTTTAAAGTTGACTAAATTTGTCTTTTTTTGTTGGCTTCAAGTGCCTTAAGTTGTTAATTTAACAACTTCATAAACCACTACACACATTTTAAGATAGACCAGATGTATTTCTGTCGGTAAACCTTTGGTGGAAAATGAAGGCTTGAAAGATATTTTTCATAAATAGATGAGACTTTTAATTTTACATGTTACATGAAAACAAGTACTGCAGAAAGTAGTAAAGGACTAAGGGTTATTTATTTGGTGAGATGCTTTGCATATCTGCTTTATTGCACTTCTACTCTTCTGTGTGTATTTTAAACATTGTATTTGTTGCCATGTTCTTTCAGTTTTAGAGTTCCTCTTAAAAACATCAACCAGTGTTCTGGGTGCTGAAGTGTGTCACAGGCAAAGCCTCCTAAGGCTGTCCCAAGTCCTGTCTTGGGACATCGCTTCTCTCTGAGGAGGAATGGCCTGTCGCAGTGCTCCCTCTTGCATTGGGCTGCCCTTCTGACTGGCAAGAAGGCCTGAAGCACCTGGGTGGTTCTTAGTCATCCTCAAGTAGTAGTGAAGTTTTCTGTCCTACCTCTGTATGTGTGGCTACTTTTGTCTATATAAACAGATTATTTTCTTTTATATATTATACTCTCTGTATACATATAGGAGAGTTCTATTATATGGGTGTTTCTTATCCTCCTTTATTGCTAGTTAAGAAATACAGCCTCTTCAGGGTTCCAGTCTGGGAACCTGGCATCACCAGTGACTATGGTATGGTCCAGCAGGGCTCTTGTGCTTTTGGGACAGCTTCCTGCCTTCATGCTTGTTTGTAGCATCTCCTGTGGTTCCCTCCTAGTGGAAAGGAACCCATGAGGATGTCTTTTTTTTTTTTTTTTTTTTTTTTTTTTCTTTCAATTCTAGTTATTACTTTTGGGAGAGACTGTGAAGCCTGTACAAGATAAAGACAAACTTCTTAGACTTGTTCACCATTCAGAAGTGTTTCCTCTTTCAGGTCAGTGTAGCTTCTTCCAGATCCCAGGGTAGTGGTGTATGATGTGGCTGGGCTTTACCTCACTGCATGTGGCATGTGCTCTGAAAGAAATGTTGGGGTGCCCCAGCTGCACTTCTAATACCTCATATTTATTAAGGCCAAGACTATACTATAGTCGTCTTTGATACAAATGTATTGGCTGGAATTTCACTTCTTAAGATTGATTATTATACTGATACTTTCTGAGTCTCCAGGTATGAGTTGAAAATCGAGAGCGATTGCAGAATTCCCTTCCTATAAAACAACCCGAGTTTGTTTTATCTCTGTGATAAATGGAAAGGAAGTAAACAGAAAAAGTACCTTTAGATTAAAACTGAGCAAGTGAGGTTGCGTGAGAAATCTTACTTCAGTTTAGAAACTAATTTTCAGAGAAGATTTAATGGAGCTGCATATACGAATTTCATCATGAACAAAAATTCCATGCTAGAACACTGTCATGGAGTAGAACGCACTAATGTCTGAGGTTTTATTTTTGATATTTTACTGTTTACAAGGAAGACAAAACAGCAGCCTGGATTGCTCTTTTAACCTCAGAAACTTTGCAGATTGAAAGTTTTGCCGGTCTCATTTTCTGAAATAAGTGAAGCAGATCTTGGTGTATGCTCCCTGTAACTTATGTTTTGTGAATCTGCTTAATCATTCTCAATATGATAAGATCTAATAACAACTAAGATTGAAAAAATATTCAGTGTCAACAGAATTCATACATTAAATAAAATTATACGAAATAGGGAGAAGAATTTTCAGTATAATTTACTTCAGGGAAAATATTTCAAAGGAGAAAGTACATGCATTGCTCTCAACTATGTGTACGTCAGGCAAGCTTGCATGTATAGACAGGTGAAAAGTTAGAAATAAACTTTTTTACAGTGGAGACAGGAACTAAAGATAAAACTTTCAGAGGTTCAGCACAACTGTATTTATTGTCTACTTAGATCATAGAGCATTGTTTATGTGTTCTAACCTAAAACATTAGAAGAAGGTAAGTCACTTTTTTTTTTTTTTTTTTTTTAACTTCAGGCAAAGCAGGGCCAACGGTCTCACAGAGTTATTTCTTTTTTCTTTTCAGTGATGTTTTGGCACTGCCTATTTTCAAACAGGAGGATTCCAGCCTTCCTCCAGAAAATGAGACCAAACATCCACCCTTCCAGTATGTTATGTGTGCTGCGACATCTCCAGCAGTAAAATTATATGATGAAACTCTTACATACTTGAATCAAGGTTGGTATGCGTATGTTGCAGGAATAGCTACAGTGAAAGCAGCTTATGATACAAATCTTAAAACTAGGTTTGTTTCATATCTTGAAAAAATGAGTTTGGATATCTTGTTTACTCATCTTGTTTTGTCCATGTGGCACATTCATAGCTATAGTTGATCATTATTCTGTTCATATAGGCTGTTTCATTTTTTTATGTTCTGTGTCTTCCCTGCTTCATCCTCTTCTCCCCAGCCCCTCAGTAAAATCAAACAAACATAACTTATTTTTAGGAGTATACGACTTCTCAAACCTAGGTAAGACAACACAAAAACTTCAGGTAGTAATAATTACTTAAAACACAGAACCAATTTTGCATTCCTGTTTAAACTTAAATAATAATAAATTAATTGGATGACATTTGCATATCGTGTTTTTCTGATGTTTTTTCCACTCAAACGCCCTCAAAAGTCACAGTAAATGCTCATATGTCAATTCCTAAACAAAAAGTTTTGTGTAACAGAGGCCATTGTGATCTCTCTCAAATTAGCTGTGGATGCCTGCCCAGAACAGTCTCATGTTTGAAAAAAAAAAAAAAAAAATGCAAGTGCATGTACCTTTGTGGTTACCTTTGCTGTTCATGTGTATTATGCTTTTGTCTGTATACATTTATCAGAATTAAGCAGATAAATATCTCATGTGAGTTTTACTCTTTTTTTTTTTTTCCCTCTTAGCCTGTGGCTGACTTGCATGAAAAATGTTTCTTCTACAGATAGCCCTGACTGCTGAATAAAATAATCTGAATGTAGCCATTGCTATATGATAATACCTCCCTTGCCTCTGGAAATGTCCTTGCACTGAAGTCCTAAGCTGAGTCAGCTAGTGTTTTGAACTCAACTCTGATTCATTTCACATTTTTTTCACATTTTATGGACTATACTGATGGGCTCTGTATACTCTTCCCTACCTACCCCAGCTCTAATGCTGTAGGTTCATTGTTTCTATGGTTTTGGTTTTGCTTTTTCTTTTCTTTGTGTACTTGGACCCAAAAATCTCTTAATAGACAGCACTATAATTAGAAGTTCTGCAGCACAGTTTTTATTATTATTATTATTATTATTATTACTACTACTATTACTATTACTATTATTACTATTACTATTATTATTATTATTACTATTCATACAAAACTTATACCTCCTATCCTGTTACATTTTGCTACAATTAATCTTTTAGTTCTTCTGTAGTTCTCTGAGCAGTGTACAGCCTTATTATGCAGTTTAAGAGGACAGGTTAAAATATGTAGTGGTGAATTTTCACTAGTTTTGGTGAGATTTAACTCAATTGCTTAACTAGATTACAGAATGTGTGTATTTTACCTGTGTATTTTTGATAATATAGCCTTTTTGCTCAAGTTGAAATGTTACTACTAGTAGTGTGAATGTCTGATGATGCATTACTAGTGCCTGAAAATGTTGAACTGTGTACTGGGCCCCTTAAATCTATGAAGGCAGGATTGTATGTAATTTGATGGTGACAAGGAATTATTGTGAGCTTTCCACGTGAATAAAGTTGCCAAGTGCTTCATCTTGTAGCAGCCAATCCATCTAAATATGCTTTAAACATTACTTGATTTGTCTCCTAATGAGAGGATTGTAAGTTTGTTAGGCTGTTAATAGTTTGTTGCAAACCTTATGATTGCAATTTGTTTAGTCAGGTTTACCTTATTTTTTGTCACTTCTTGTACCCTGCATCCTCCATTTAGGAAAAAACAGTGCAATTGCAGCACTATGCTGGACCAGCAAGATGCTTTGCACTATTTACAAAACTTTCAAGTTTTGTATCTGTAGAGATATTCTTTGTTTCTTTCAGTGTCAGGATCCAACCTCCCTGACCAAACACAGAGCTTCAAGGTCAGCTCAGTCTGCTGCAGAACCAGCACAAGATGGCAAGCTGATGAATCTTTTTTATTTGTTTGTTTTTTTAAAAAAAGGTGTTATCTGGCTTCTGAGAAGAGCTTGCTATTTAAGTAGCGCTGTCTGAAATAACTGTAATTGTTTCATCAGGCCTTGAAAATCTCTTCTAATATAAAGGTTTCTTTTGCAAAGTTCTTTTGCTGTTTTTCAGTGTCCTAGGTAACTTCTTGTGATGTTGAAAAATAAAGGCATCGGTATATCCTTTTTCAAAATAAATTCGGAAACAAGCACTTATCCAACTTCTCTTTTGTGCCAATACTTCAGATAGAAAGACAAATACTTCTGCTGCCTAGATTGTTTTTTTTTTTTTTTTCTAACAGTTTCTCTCTTAGCTGTTAGTACAAGCCCTAAGTACTAAAATATTAATCATGGGATAGTTTTGAGAGATTATATCTTTCACACTGACTTCAGTGTGAAATAGGGATCTGAATAGTTCTGGTCATATTTTGTAGTTTACATTACTCCGAGTTATACTGATACAGATGTCAGTGTAATAAGTTGGATTAAATCATCTAGAAAAGGAGTGATTTTAATCCTGGTCACCTCACTTTTCTGTTTTCTAGTTCAGCCCCATTATCAGACAGTCTCTTGCTTAAATCATTTTCAAGAGGATTGTGAGTAGGAGGAGTACCATAGAGACCTGATAGCCTCTTCAACTTCATCAGCAGTTGTCTTAGTGTATTCTGATTGGGAATTCCAGAGGCAAAGGGAATGTTTGTCCTGTCTGTTAAGATAAGACATTTCCTAACGGAATACTTAGGTAAGCTCTGATTTTACCCTCTGCCAGTAAGAATTTTAATTGGAATAGCTAATAATAGAATAGCTAAAAATAGAATATTTTAAGCGATTAGGTTTTCAGTTAAAGCTGATTCTAGAAGTTCAGATCTTGGAGTGATGATGGGTGGTTGCTCAGGGGTTTGCAGGGTTCTTATTAACTAAGACTTGTTAAATGAGTCTGTGGAGAATATGTTTTGTAGGTGTTAGGTCAGTATTCTAAGCTGGCTGCTGTTATGCTAGATGTGTGTATCCTCAAAGAGCTGGAGTGGCGTGGAAGAGAATTGTTGTTAAAGGGGAAGTGTGTAGGTAAGGAGAGCTCTAGCTACGAATGATGGGAGAGGGAAAGTTACAAGCAGCTCTGTGAGGGAGTGATGTACAGTGTTGATGAGCAAAGTGCCTGGAGTGATGTGAGTAAAAGGGAACAAAAAAATGAACAAAACAAGGCTGTCATAAACAGGGTATTTGCAGTATTTCTCCAGTATCTGCATGGAGAAAGGAAATGTTTACAAAGCACAGTTATGGGGAAACCCCAAACCCTTTCTGGAAAATTGGCATGGTAGGATGCCTTTCTGAAGTGCATGGGCACTAATGCGTGCAGCAGATGTGATGATTAGAAATCTTTGTGCAATTTTAGGGCTATGATCCTGTTGGGATCACAGAGACAGGGTAGGATGGCTTGTAATGCAACGATACACACTCTTTAGGAAAGACAGGGCAGAGAGGTGAGAAGATGCTGTTTCCATTTATGTGGAGGAATAACTGGAATGCCTGAAGAATGGGGACAGGTGATGAGCCACCTGAGAGTTTATGGATAAGGATAAACATCAGACATTGTAGTGAGTGCCTGCTACAGGCCACCTGAGCAGGAGGAACAAGTAGATGAGGCCCTCTGTAGCACCCAGAAGTAGTCTTATGTTCACAGGCCTGGATCCTCATGAGGGACTTCAACCAACCTGGTATCTTTCTGCTTGAGGGCACAGCAGGGCATAACAATCCAGGAGGTTCCTGGAGAACATCAATAACAACTTAGTGATACAAGTGACAGACAAGCTAGTAAGGGGAGGTGCTCAGCTAAGAGCTCATACTCACAATAAGGAAGGGCTTGTTGAGGATGCCAAGGTTGAAGGTAAACTTGGCTGCAGTGACCCTGGGATGGTGGAGTTCAGGATCCTGAGAGGAGCAGAGTAGAAAGCAAGATCACATCACTGGACTTCAGAAGAGCAGAGTTGGGCCTCTTCAAGGATCGTCTTGGTAGAGTTCCATGGGATAAGGCCTTGGAGGAAACAGGGGGTCAAGAAAGCCAGTTCATGTGCAAGGGTCATTACCTCCCACCTCAATAGCAGTCAATCCCAACATGCAGGAAGTCAGGCAAAAAGGCCAGGAGGCCTGCATGGATGAACAAGGAGCTCCTGGCCAAACTCAAACATGAAAAGGAAGTATACAGCAGGTGGGAACAGGAACGGGTAACCTAGGAGGAATACAGAGACGCTGTCTGAGCATGCAGGGATGAAGTTGAGGAAAGCTTAATCCCAGCTGGAATTCAGTCTGGGCAGTAATGACAAAGGCAACAAGAAGAGCTGCTGTATGTGGCAAAAGGAAGACTAGAGAAAACAGAAAAAAATGAAGGACAGGGGCCCTGTTGACATAAGACGTGGAAATAGAAGACATGGCCAATATTGGGTCCATTCCTGTCTAACATCTTCATTAATGACTTGGATGCTGGGGCAGAGTTCACCCTCAGTGGGTTTTCAGGTGACACAAACTGGGAGGAGTGGCTGATATACCAGAAGATCATGCTGCCATCCAGAGGCATCTCGTCAGGCTGGAAAAACAGGCTGACAGCAACCTTCAGAAGTTCAACAAGCACAAGTGTCAAGTCCTGCACCTGTGGGGGGGAACAACTTCGTGCACCAGTACATGCTGAGGGCCACCCAACTGGAAAGGAGCTTGACAGAAAAAGACTTGGGGGCCCTGGCAGGCACCAAATTGAACAACAGCCAGCAAGGTGTTCTTGTAACAAAAGTGGCAAATGGTGTCATGGTCTTCATTAGGCAAAGTATTGTCAGCAGGTCACGGGAGGTGATCCTTTCCCCTCTACTCAGCATGAGTGAGGCCAGACTGGAAGTTCTTTGTCCTTTTATGGGTTCTCCTGTGCAAGAGAGATATGTACATACTGGAAAGAGTCCAGAGAAGGACCACAAAGATGATGGAGGGACTGGAGCAGCTCTCTGATGAAGAAAAGCCGAGGGAGCTGAGAGAAGAGAAGGCTCAGAGGGGTCTTATGTACAGATGCTTCAAGGGAGGGTGCAAAGAGAATGAAGCTGGGCTATTTTCAGTTTTGGCTAGTGACAGGACAAGAAGCAGTGGGCACAAACTGAAACACAGGTTCCCTTTGAATGTTGGGAAGCTCCTCTTTACATTGTGGATAACGGGGCACTGGCACAGGTCGCCCAGAGAGGTTATAGAGTCCCCATCTATGGAGGTAATTTAAAAGTTGTTTGGACTTGGTCCTGGGCAACCAGCTCTAGGTGTCCCTGCTTGAACAGAAAGGTTGGACCAGATGACCTCCGGAGGTCTCTTTCAACCTTAACTATTCTGTGATTATGTTATTTTTGTGAAAGAGGGTACTACCACAGTTCCAGTGTTAAACTTCAGCAGTTAAACTTCCTAGTGCCCTGTGTTATATTGTTCCTGTGACTACTTTTGAGGAAAGAGCAGAGTGCTCAGCACTGAAATGACTAGAATAATCAGTGCTGTACTGCTTTTCATACTTCAAAATCAGCTATGTGTCCAAAACTCCAGAATGGAATGTATCTTTTCCTTTGTCTCAAAAACTCACTAATACCATTTTTGCATTTTTGAGCCTCTCATATTCCTTGATTATTGCCTTCATCAAATCTTCCTTAATGCCATTTTGTACCTAAAATTTTACAAAAGAGAAAGGTTAGCAACACTTCTAGAGCAAGTGATCCGGTTGATTTTTTCTTTCTCGCCCTTTCAAAACAATGGTGGAGGAGAACAGAGAAAGTTTTGCAGGAATTTTATTAGTAGTGCTGAATTTAAAAAATCCATATGCTATGTATACACTCAGACGGGCTTGCATGTGTTATATTTCCATGTGAATAAAATAACACCGGTAATTGAATAAATCTTGATAATAGGAAAAAGTAGTCCTTATAAATATAAGAGTTGAAATAATCTGATGCTTTGCTCAGCTGCACGAGGTACATTTAATTTTTATATAGATTTATGTTACCAATATTCAAATGTTGCTGGAGTAAAAAATGCCTGCAGGTATATAGTGTAGGTACATAAATGGGCTAAGTGTGTTACAGCAAAACCAAAAGCCCCTGCGTTGTGGTTGTAGGTGACACCAATTGATGGAGCTGTGAAAGGAGTTGAAGAAATCATTTGCTTATTCGCAGAGGAAAAACAGCTGATTCTTTACCTTGTAGGGCAGGCCAATAAATATCTTCTAAATGTAGGAAATAATAGAATGTAAAGACTGTTTGGAGGGTAATACAGAAGGCAATGCATGTACTGCACGTGATCTCAGTGAATCTCTTGAAGTATTATTTTATCCTTTATTTTTAGTAAGGGAAGCATGATTTGCAAATGAATATGTGCTGCGCACATTGGAAGAAAAAGTCACTGTAGTTAAGATACATTCTAGCCTTCTCTGTTTTAAACACAACAGTTTGTCATATTGACTAGAAAAATGGGTTCACTCATATGAAATAACTGGTAACAAGCTCTTATGCTAAATGCTTATTTCTGAAATCATACAAAGCCTAACGATCATACAAAGGTAACAAGTACATGGACAAAATTAAACATGGGAGAACAGTATGTTTTGTATGAAGAGTATAAAAACTCACTTCATGCATTCAACATTGTTTCAGAAGACTAGGCTGTGGTTCTCAGTATGTTGCCTTTCATCAATTTCAAAAATGACAGAATTCAGCTTTTATGGTGTACTTTTTTTGGGGGGAAAGAAAAACAAAACCAGGAACGCACCAGAAAAAAAATACTTGCACTGAATGTAAAATGAAATGCTTAAGCTTTGGAAATATCTGTAGTTTGATATGAATCAAAAAAAAAATTGTTGTTGCACCAATTCCTGTGCTGTAAAGTGAACCTTCAGGTTCAAGTTCAGGCGTGAACTTTCAGGTACTGATATTCTTGTGTACCATATATGAACCAGAGGCTAATTTAGTTGAATTAAACACAAAATGGCTTTGTGATCTGACTGTTTTGTTCATACAAATTTTTTTTCTTTATAGGTCAGTCCTATGAAATACGGATGCTAGATAATCGGAAAGCTGGAGACATACCAGAAATCAATGGAAAACTGGTGAAGGTGAGAAGTTCTCCAGATAGTGTTACTAACAAACCTCTACTGATTGCATATGTAGAGAGCAGTATTTAACCTTTTATTGTACACTGACTCATGGAACGTGATGGACTAGCTGATCTGACCAATAAAAGTAGGCACAGAAGATCCTAGTGCTTAGTTTTGTTGGGTTTTGGTTTCAGGTTTACTACAAATTACAAGATTATATATGTATGCATTTCCCCTTTTATGAATGAGTTCATTTCATGTATCTTTAGATAACTGAAGGGGAGGTATCACTTCATTTAGTCTTTGTGCAGTGTGCAGTCTGATCTGCTTTAAGGTGAGATGAATCTCCACTAAATGTACCTGTGTGTTTCTGCGCAGTTAAACGAGACTGTGGTAACAGTGTTGAACTCATGAATATCTGAAGTTAGGGTAGATAAATCCAATACAGAGGCTGTATATTTTATGATTGTGTTTGTTTTTTGTTTTTTATTTTTTCTGCCAATGCTAGCTACTTGTTGAGTGACTGTTGACCAGTAGTATTAAAAGAAAAAAATCCAGTGCATAGAGTGCTTGTGTGTAGTGAAGGCAGCTTTTTTTTTTTTTTTTTTTCCATGTTAGGCTTGATACCTACTTGTCTGTAGACTTGTATCCAATGTCTTCTGAGCCATCTCTTTTTCCAGTTCATTAGGAAGTGTGGAAGGAAGCTAGAGGGTAACTCAGAAAGAAGAAGCGTAGTGAGCATGTTTATTAATACATGTAATGGAAAATGCACGTAGCCCAACCTGTGGTTTTTGGAACAGTGAGATATTGACATGTAGGAGATTAATTCATAGGAACTCCATGGACCTCTCTAATTCTGCTGCTCAATGAACAGTTTGTCCTGTAGCTAAACTCCTGTACTTAATCCATATTTGTTTCCTTATGCTTTAATATTATCAGAAGGATACTGTGAATCAGAGGTATTGCACAAAGTATAAGAATTGAGGCACAGTGAAAAATGTCCAATTCATGGTACAAATTATTAAAATAATTACTGTGGGGGGGGTGGGGGAGATAGGATTTTTCTCTTAAGCATCTGACAACTTTTATCAAATTTTCCAAAAAAAAAAAAAAAGAATCGTATTCGTGTTTTTTATTGGGGGAAGAAGGAAACATCTTTTCAATAAAGTTACTTTGACAGTGGTACTGCAAAATTACATCAGAATGGTGTGTCTGTGGGAGACTGAGTCTTTACCTGTCAGCTTTGGTCTATATCATTGGTGAAATTTGGCTGGCTTGTGTAGTCCTATGCTTTGCTCTTACTTGTCTGTGGGATGCTTGTTCAGAGATAATTTCAAGAAGTTCTAAGCAAAAGCATAAAGTTGGGATTTGTGAGCTCTACAATTAAAACTTTACAGCCTGGCATTTTGACTTGATGTAATAAGCCTGCTGCATATTTTGCCCCCTTAGGTGCTATTTCCATATAGCTTTGGAGAATCAGTCTGCTGCCATATGATAGGTTCATACATTAGTTATGAATCATTTGGTAGGTAGACTGGGACAAAGCAATGTAAGAGTTGAAAAAAGGAAACTTTCTTACAGCAAGGTGTTGTGGTGCTGCATCAGAAAAAAAAAAAAACTTAGGAAACTTAAATACTGGAATCCCAGAACTTGAACAAAGAAGACATTTCATGGTGGTGAAAGTGGCTCCAGATACTTTGAAGCTTCATAGCTGTCAAACAGTGCAGTGAAAAAGGGGCAGTGTGTTTGTGTGTATGCATATGCACTTTGTTACCTTTAAAATAAAACTAAGGAAATGTATCGTGAAGAAGAGGCACTTCATTTAGAAGTTGTACATTTGGTTTTGTTTTTACCAATTTTGTCCACTATTAATATGACCGTAGAAATGAAAGAAAATACTTCAAAAAAATTGTCTAAGTTTTGTTCATTCAGTATTAATTCATAAATACAACATATATATTTTTTCTTCTGTGCAACAAATTTCTTTGTATATGCATTCATACAGCAGAACAGAAATTTATTTAATATGGTTAAGAGCACAGTTGTAGCAGAACTGGTCACAAAAATAGGTATTGCTGGATAATTGCTTCTAGCTGATTAAAGTTAATCAAATCCTAGTATCTTTAAACGAATATTTTAGGTAGAAAAGCTCAAATAGTTTGGAAGTTGTTTATTATTCCTTGCTATTAACTAAAATAATAGATTTATTGTAAATACGTTTGTAAGTACTAGGAAGATTTTTTTATTAATTTCTTAAAACTTTCTGCAGTATTTCACAAAATTGCCCATTAAAAAATGGTCAAACTGTATTCACCCCTTTTCAGAATAAATGAAGGCTTTTGCTTTCTAAACAAGTTTTCTAAAACAAGTGTATGTAGCATACAGAATTGATACTGTGCTGTCAGTGTTGCTCTGTTTGCTGTGCATAACTTATAGTGACCTTAGAATATGCAATAAGATGTAAATTTTTTTTTGCACTTTTACCAAGTTTTCCTGCTGTTCAGTTTTATTTCTGTATTCTAGAATACTTAGGGATACTGATGGTTGTGAACTGTTTTGTTGTTGTTTTTGTTAATACCTATTTGTTAGCAGTATGGCTGTTTCAGAGTGCTTTAGTGGTCTATCTTCAGGCTATTTCTAGTAGTAATGTTGTGGCTCATCATTGTTTTCTTCTTCATTAGAGTATTATAAGAGTTGTGTTCCATGATAGAAGGTTGCAATATACAGAACACCAGCAGCTAGAAGGATGGAAATGGAACCGCCCTGGGGACAGACTTCTTGACTTAGGTATAATTGTTTCTATCTGTTGGAGTTATATTAGATTAAATACCCACATTTAAATTGAACATGGTCGTATTTCTGCTAGCACTGATGAAAAAAACGCAGACCAGTTTTCTGTGTGCCACTTTGTCTTAATGTATTTCAAACAAAAATGTTCTTACCACTTTCATATTCTTTTAAAACCTTTAAGTGTTGCAGAGGTAAGATTGCAATTCTGCAACTTTATACATTTAGTGCTCTTTGTAATTTTGATTCCTAAATATTACAGTTATTAGGAGAACACAGATAAAAGCAGACTGTGGAAATGGCTCCAATATGGTTTCTTTATTTTGCATTACTTTATAGTATTTGGTGCATAAGCTGTAGGTGGATGGGTGGGCAGGCTGGCAGGGGAGGAGCTCCCAAACGTTGAGCACTTTGTATGTTAAGTCTACTAAGATTCTTCAGATCAGTCCTGAGAAACTGTTTATGTTTAAGCTGGCAAAGCCCACATTTTCTCCCTTAATCGCATGTGCTCATGGTAACCTTGTATTACAATGTATTTCTAGTATTTTCTTGGAATATTATAATTTTAAAATATATACTACTTATTTTAATACAGATATTCCAATGTCTGTTGGAGTCATTGATATCAAGACAAATCCAAGCCAGCTCAATGCAGTTGAATTTTTGTGGGATCCAACAAAATGTACATCTGCTTTTATTCAGGTTTGAAACTTTACTTGACTGGATGTCTGTGTTTGGTGCCTTACAGGTCACAAACAACAGTATATTTGCATAAGTTGTATATTTGTGTATGTAAGTTTCTTGTTTGTTGTTTGTGAGATAGTCATTAAATACCAGCTTTTTAAGAAACACAGGTTCATAGCAACTAATCTGTAAGGGTTCCATGTTAGGTTTTTCAACTTAATTTGATCTTATAAAAGCAGCTTTTAGAAACAAAAGGTTTTCAAAAAGCTTTTTGAAGAAAGATTTCATGGTAAAAATATTTAGTTATCTGGAGTATTAAAATTCATTTATCGTAAATAACTGTCACTATCGCATTATTTTAGTTGGGAGACCCACTGTCCTATTGATGAGCTTCAACAGAAGCTTGGCTTGAGGATACAAAATGTTAATGTGCTACAAATAGGTCTTTAAACGTTCAGATAAGTTTCTTATATCAGTAGGCTTCCTCGTAGTAGGATTTTTGCTGTTTATTTTTTGATTTGATATTCAGGACAATTGAAGGTGCTTTCCTTGGAATTTGTTTAGAGTGTTTAGTTTTGCATTCAAATTTTTAGCCTACTTTTGTATCAGACTTGTTTTTATTATGGAGAAATAGTATAGAGTTTGAGGTAGCAATTTTTCTTACTGAGGCTGCCATAGGTTAAATGCAGCATTGTCAATAAATTAACTTTGATCTGGTGCAATCAAAGACATTTTTTCTGTTGACAGTTATATGATTACTAAAACATAGTGTTTTGTGAAGAAGTGTGAGATAAATTGGTTCTGATTATGCAAGTATAATTGCAGCATAGCAATTAGCTGCCCTGGCTATGCTTCAGTTTCCAATCTGTGGTTCTCTGTTTTTGAAGGCCACAGAAAGCAGAATAGTACTGCACATGGTCTTTAGCAGTGTAAGGTATGCTTCTGTCCATGGTGTTTAACTTGCCTAATATTCCAGAAGCAACCAAAAAATCAGGAGCACTGTCCAGTGAGATTAATTATAGCTCTTGCGGTTGCACTGATTTTTTCATTATGTATGTTTTAGGGTTATTTCTAGCTGATAAATGCAGTCTTTAGGCTGATGTAGTTTCAAAAGCATTTCAGGCAATTATATACTGGTTAAAAATCTGACTTTTACTGGAAGTTGGGCATATTTGAAAATACCTTGTGTTCACGTGAGATGAAAAACTCTTCCAGTCAGGGACCTTCTGTAGTTCTCGTAGCATTTATTACAAGTAACTCAAATTTACTGTAGGTATAACGTCTTTGACAATAGTATGTTGAAAAGTTTTTGTTATATTCATGGTAGATACAGTTGTCATGCGCATACATTTTTCTTAAGATCTAATGTGACAGCTTACAATTTCTCATTTAATAAGAATCTATAATGCCTTCTGGTTTTTGGAGCAATTTCAGTCACACACTTGTTTCCCTTCTTCCCTGCCAGCTCAAGTATAATGTTTTTGGCTTCGTTTGCAAATGGGCAGGAAAAAAAGATAGTCATGCAGCTTGGTCCTCAGATAGGCTGGGTCATGTTACTTGTCCTTAAAAATGTACTTGCTGTTGCTAACACCTAGTGAAATTCATGTATAGGACACTTTTGAGGGTTTTATTTGTGTGCTTATTTTTTCAGGTACATTGTATCAGCACTGAATTTACCCCTCGTAAACACGGAGGAGAGAAAGGAGTTCCTTTTAGGATTCAGGTTGACACATTTAAACAGACAGAAAATGGAGAATATACAGACCATCTGCATTCAGCCAGCTGTCAAATTAAAGTTTTTAAGGTAACAGTAGAAAACAGATACTTAATAAGTCTCTCAGAAGCTCTCATAAAGATGGGAGACATCTTTATGTTACTGCTTGACTTCTGTGATCAGATTTCAGTTATAAAGCTGTTTTACACCCACTTTTTTATTCATGTAACTGTTCATTTTTAGCCAAAAGGAGCAGACAGGAAACAGAAAACAGACAGAGAAAAGATGGAAAAACGAACTGCACACGAAAAAGAAAAGTATCAGCCTTCATATGACACCACAATTCTCACAGAGGTAACAAAAAAGAATTGTATCTGCTGAGGAGAAAATATATAGATACAGTATTGGAAAGGTTGGGGAAGAAGGAGTTCTACACAAAGATAGGCTCTTTATTTGACAAACTTGTCCAATGGACAGCAACATTAAATTTAAAGATTCTGTTTAGTAAACTTCATTTAGATTATAGATGCTTGTATTAACACACTCTAAGAACGAACACTATATGAGTGACTGCATTGAATCCTAGAGCAAGTCTTTTGGTACAGATCTAAAAAGCTTGCAGCTGAAAAGCCTTTTTAAAAAAAGGGGAGGGGGAATCTAGAATTTAATTATCTGCTAAGTTTGAGCTTCAGACTGTGGTGTTTTTTTTTTTTTTTTTTTTTTTGTAGATCGTGTAATATAAGGCCACAGCCTCAATAGGTTTTTGCATTTTCTTTTTATTTAAACACCAGTGAGTTCTATAGAGTTTTCTAAAGATTTCAGAAGTTTTGAAAAGGATTTTAGATCTTTCCTCGCTGTATAATGAAAAGAAATTGATCCAAATCTTTGGTGTTTGTCCAGATGAGGCTTGAGCCTATAATTGAAGATGCAGTTGAACATGAGCAGAAAAAGTCCAGCAAGCGGACTTTGCCAGCAGACTACGGTGATTCTCTGGCAAAGCGAGGCAGTGTAAGGGACTTCTGCTTATCTTTTCATTGTGCAAGATACCTTGTGCAGTGTTAGATATAGGAGAAACTTCCGTTATATAAAGTAAAAATATTTTGATTGCTGTGCCTTAATTTTATTCACTGTTATGTATACCAATTGCTCCATGTTGGTTTTTAGCAAAGGAATCCTTCCTAAATCTAACACTTAAGATAAATTGTTGCAGAGAGACTGTGTGACTTTCAAAAGTAAAGAGCTTTCAGTTTATGCAACTTTTAAGTGAAATAGCTTTTTGCTTTCCTGTATGTATGTAATTAGTGGAAATAAGAACAGCGAAATTTAGTCAAAATGTTTTGTCCCTTATTTCTGTTTACATTTGATCTAAGTTTCCATGTACATCATTATTTTTAAAATGACATGCAGCGTTGCAGATTTTTACCAATTTTTCCTTTTGCCATCTACATCTTGTGCTCCAAGCAGGTTTAATGCAGTTCAGAGCAGTCAGTCACTGTGTGTGTGCACTAACCCTGGGGTGGGGAGCAGTATTAAGTAATATGGGTTCCTTGGGGGATTCCCTCCCACCCCCTTCCCAGAACTACTGTAAGCAAAGAGCTGTCTGGAATTTACCTGCTAGTATTCTTGGCTGTGGGTGTTGTTTTGTTTTGTTGTTTTCTATCTTTTAAGATGCACCTTTAGGATTCTTTGGCAGCGCAGGCATGCAGATGGCCCGAGGTGGTGGGGAGAGGTATAGACAGGAGAAAACAGGATTTTAGCACTTCTGCTTCTAAAGAAAGTCTGAAGCATTTCTTGATCCTGCTCCTTGGAGAGATTTTTACTCTTTTCTTTCCTCCCTTGCTTTCATCTCTTCTTGTTGTAAGTACTTCATTGAAATAATTATTGCTTATAGGAAGGATAGAAGGTACTTTACAGAGTTGTGACGTATCAGTTGTCGCAATTAAGACAAACTATAGCCAAACAATTCTTGAAAGTTGTCTAAACTTCTTAACAACCTCTGTACAAAACTCTTGAAATACGAAGTTAAAGTGTTACATTAATCACAGTGAAGAAAAATTGAGCTAGGGCAGCTAGTACTGGACTTGTGATGAGTATAAAGAGTGCATTTCTTCACTTCCTGCATTTACAGAATAGTCATCTTCCTTAAGGCTTTGCTTCTCTTAAGCTTTGAGCACCCTGATTTTCTTAATGTCTCCCCCCACTTCCAGTAGTATTTTGTGATGATGCCTGTGATCAAGCATCTTTTTTCTGCTCTGTATGCTGTGCCATGTTCCATGTCATTTTTGCTCCATGGTACCTAAAACTGAGCACAGCTTAAGTCTTGCCAGTGTCAAGAGAATTGGAAAGCTTACTTGGTTTGTGGGTCATGTAATGCTGTATCAAAATTAGTCGGCTGAATATGAGCCAGCAGTGTGCTCAGGTGGCCAAGAAGGCCAACAGCATCCTGGCTTGTATCAGAAGCAGTGTGGTCAGCAGGTCTAGGGAAGTGATCGTCCCCCTGTACTCGGCTCTGGTGAGGCCGCACCTCGAGTACTGTGTTCAGTTTTGGGCCCCTCGCTACAAGAAGGACATCGAGGTGCTCGAGTGTGTCCAGAGCAGGGTGACGAAGCTGGTGAGGGGCCTGGAGAACAAGTCCTGCGAGGAATGGCTGAGGGAGCTGGGTTTGTTCAGCCTGGAGAAAAGGCAGCTCAGGGGCGACCTTATTGCTCTCTATAGGTACCTTAAAGGAGGCTGTAGTGAGGTGGGGGTTCGTCTATTCTCCCATGTGCCTGGTGACAGGACAAGGGAGAATGGGCTAAAGTTGCGCCAGGGGAGGTTAGGTTGGATATTAGGAAGAACTTCTTTACTGAAAGGGTTGTTAGGCATTGGAATGGGCTGCCCAGGGAAGTGGTGGAGTCATCATCCCTGGAGGTCTTTAAAAGATGTTTAGATGTAGAGCTTAGTGATATGGTTTAGTGGAGGACTTGTTAGTGTTAGGTCAGAGGTTAGACTCGATGATCTTGAGGTCTCTTCCAACCTTGAAATTCTGTGATTCTGTGAAAATTGCTTGCTTTTTCTGTGGTGTTGTCATACATGTTGATTCAGGTATGAATTGGGTGAGCAATGACCCACAGGCTATTGTGGAATAACAGCTACTTACAGCTTTTCAGTTCTCATAATTCTGCAGCTGATTCTTCCTGTTTTGCATTTGCCCTTAATAAAATTCTGCCTTGAGATTGCTTGTTCAGTTTGTTCAGGCCATTTTGAACTTCATTCCTGTATAATGAAACACTTTCAGCTTTGCTAATTTAATTTAATCTGCAAATATAACATACGGTCTGTTCCATCACACATCACACATCCATTTTTGCTGTACTCTTAGTAAAACCTTAGTAATTACTACAAAGTTAGTATTATTTTTAACTCTGAGTATACAACTTGCTTGCTAGGGAAAGAGTAACTATTCTACAGCTAGAAGGATGCTTCATCAGACTTCTGTCACCAGGCAGGCTTGACTTTGTAGGCCTTGTAAATATGGACAGGGAATGAATGACACACGTCTCTACTTAAATCAGTTCTGGCCTTGGAAATCCTTTTTCCCAGATTTAGCCATTTACTAAATCAGAAGGTGTGTCTGTATCTGACTTGCCTCATATATGCAGATCAGATATATGCAGATGCATGTGCTGTTTAAACTATCACAGAGAAAAACTAGAGGCCTGTTTTGTTAAGGTATGAGGATTCACACTTGCATACATATTATGGTCTTTATATATGAGGGTTCTTGTACATGTGTCAAAGGAACTGTAGCTCCATTACGGAAGGAAAACGAGATTGCTTGGAATGCTTTCCCTGACAAATGTGTGTTGGCTGTTACTTAGCATGCACTTTTTCCTAGAAGCTCAGAAATAAGTTTTTGTTGCCTCTTCATGAATTGTAGAAATTTAGCTCAGTCCACTCTGTAGTTCTCTTCCTTTTTCAAAGCTGGGTATTGTTATCTTCCTCCTACACCTCACCTACTCTATAGGCTGTCTTTTTTTGTTCCTTGCGTTTTGCATCTCTTTTTACATGTTTGTCGTTTTATTGTGCCCCTCCAAGATTCTACTGTTTGCTGGTTATATCTAATTCTGTTCCTTTCTTCCTGTATGATTTCTTCCAGCTCAGCCACAATCCCAGCTGGACAAATTGGTCTCTTCACGATTTAATTTGTGATTCTAACACAACACTGTACAAAGAGTTGGGAAACTTCCTTTCTGAACGGGTGCTTGCTTTCTGAGCAGTCACTCCACTCTGTTCTTCTCATATCCTTTCCTAGGAACTAGAGGCTTTGTCTATTACTGTCATCTGTCTTTCCCCTCTCATTCATTTTCATAAGAATGTGCTTTTCCATTATTCATTTTTTTTCCACCTCATGTTTCAAAATTCAGTGCAGTCACCACAATTTCTTCAGTGTTTATCATAGTATTTTCAAAACAGACACGCATAATTAAACTACTTGTTAAGACTGTGTTGTACTATGGACAGTTTACTTTTTCCATAGAGGTAAAAGGCTACAAACTTAACACTGCCTTTTTGACCTCAGAGCAGATGTTTATGGACAGGTGACTTTCATCCAGGGGCCATCTTATGAAAGAGGTGCCCTATATTTTTGTCTTTCAAATATATAGAACCTAGAGTTTATCTGACGAAGAAGGAAAAAAAAAAAAACACACACACACACACAAAAACAAATAACAACAAGAACAAAACCAAACAAAAACAGGATCTTTTTCCTGGTTTGAATTTGAAAAAGCAGTATCTTGATTGATTGCTATATTAGTATACAATGAATTATATGTCACAAGATAGAATGTATAAAACTACAATTTGATTAAACTTGGTCAAAATGTCTATTTTTACAAATACAGTTGACTATAAAATACACATGGAAGTTGGAAGACTTCCAGGTATAGGCCTTGAAATGAATTGGAGCATTAAGTTTTGGATGTGAAAGATTGGTGCAGAAGTTAAATATTTTCTATAAGCAACTTAAATTTAGAATATGAGACCTTCTCGAGGCCATATGAGTCAGAAAGTAGAGCTGGGACAAAACTGATATAGCAACAAAAACATACAGTACTGCTTGTTTGTTTCTCTTTACCTCTGTACTTCATATAGTGGCATACAGGATGTTATGTGGGTGACTTTACATTATGGGAATAACTTCTTTACTTCTGCTTTCAGAATAATTAAGTCTGTATGAGTAGAAGTTTTTCACTTTGGACAAGAAGGACTGCAGCTGCTTAGGGCAAGAACCCTTTATTTTATAGGTTTCTTGAAAAAGCTCTAATGTAATAAAATTGCTGCCCTGTTCTCCAAAGATGATGCTATGAGCCTTGGTTTTGTGATGATTTGGTATTTGAATGATGGACTTCTTTGCCAAAGTTCATTTTTACTCTATTGTAAAGCATGAATTTGGGCGTACTCTAATAGACTGGAAGTAGGAAGGGAAAGGACAGTAAACAATGGCTTAGAAAAACTTGAATTTTTGCAGCTCTTCAAAAGTTAAGAACATTGAGTTTGAATGCCGCATATCCCGAGTCTGAAAAGTCATACTTGGAAAGAAAGTCTTCCATTTTAGCTCAGTAAAACCATGAGTTAAGTTTATAACTTCATTTGTATCCCATAAAGAAGGATGTTAAAGATAGGAAACCAATATAATTTTCTCTTTATCAAGAACTAATCAGTGTTCAGAGATTAAGGCATAATTGTATCAGTGGTATTGTATAAGTGTACTAGTAACGGAGGGCAGTTAGTACTGAGACCTTTGGTTACCTCAGTTTTGGGTGTAAGAATGTAAGAAATATCCTGCTGGATCAGATCACAAGTCTGTAAAGAAAGTCCTGTGCTCTGTATCTGGCAGTGGCAATTTGTAGATGATGTTTTGTGAGAGCCCTCAGCAGGGAAGTCTCGGCACTTTTTGTGGTCCCCTCCCCCCGTAACTCCCTGTGTCCAGAACTGTCACGTGGGATATTAGGAAGCACCTCTTTGCTGAGTCTTAATGACTGTTAATGGATTTGATACCCAAACATTTGTCTAAACCTTTTTCTGAATCTGATAGGATTATGAAGTGTGGGACAGTTGTACATGTGAATGGTTCCAAAAACCTTAAGCAGATTGAGTTAGTTGCTATAAGACACTTGAAGAATATATGCTGTAGCCATTTTTATTTTTACTTTTTATTTTTCACGCTAGGCTTTTTTGTACCTTGAACCTTACAGAATTAAGTGTCTCAATGCTCAAACGTTCTTTTTTTCCCTCCACAACCTATGTGACAGAAGAACTGAGCCAATGGACATGTTGCAGGATTAGTATTATCACTACTTTTTTTTTTTTTTTTTTTTTTTAACCAACAGATTCAGTGTTGGTAGATAATATTTTTGCAGGAAGAGGAGTTAAGAACAGGGCGTTAAGTGTGTGTATAGGAGAAGGAAGGCTACTCTCTTCTGGTTGGGAACTTTTTTCTGAAATGTGTTGTTGTTTTTTTCCTGTGTTTAAACTCAGGCTGTTGTTGTGAACAACTTAACTAATTTTGAAGGAAAGCAACATTAACTGCAGTACATGACTTGGAAATGTTCAAAGCCTGTTCTCTTGACACTGATGCATTCTTCTTTGCCCCTGAAGTGAAATAAATGTTGAACCCTATCTTCAAAGGAGTAGTGGTTAAGGATGTACAACTTGAAACTGTGCGTCCAGATAAACAACTCGCACTGATATTTAGTCAGCGAATCTCAGAAAATTAAGGAAAATGCATTTAACTTCAAAAATATTTCAGCAGAACAAAGCTAATATTATTATGTTGAGCTTCTATTTTACAATTATGTTTGTGGAGCGTGTAATTATTTGAGGTGAAATTTAAACTTAGCTTGAAGAGAAACAACAGAAGGGAAATGCACAGAATAGAAGGAATCATGAGTAACACTATAAGGCCATGGAAAGCTTGCTTTGTAGGGACGGCACTGGTTGTAGTTGAAATGCTGTTAACTGTTTTACAGAAGATTACAGCCAGCATTAGGCTTACCTATGGTTTCCCTCAGCTAGTGAAAGGATCTTTCAATGGAAAATTGTTGAAACATGTTTCTATGAAGTCATACTTGTTTCTACCTCCCCTCCCTCTGCACTGCTATGATACAACTCTGGAAACTTCCCTACAGGGTATTTATTTAGTTGGTTTATATATTAGAAATCTTTGTTGTTTTAACAGGCATGGTCTTAGCTTACTTTATCTTGGGCAGCTTGGTTGTTTTAATACTGTCTTTGAACATACCAGAATCAGTTTGTTTTTTGGTTTTATTTAAAGCGATGAATTTGCAAGGGTATTAGAAACACTAAAAGCTAGTGTCAAAGAGCTTTTATGATAATGGTTTAAAAACTATCCAAAAGAAGACTTTAAATTAGATAGCTGGTTCATTATACACTTGTCATGGCATAAATTTGCGCATAACAATTCCAGTTTAGAAAAAGCAGTATGTGTAGCATAATTTTAGTCCAGCAGTAAATTAATATATATTTTTTACTATTTAACAACATTTCTAATGAAAATTCTAGGTGTATTTAATTGCTTCCAGGGCAGCTTTGTTAGATTTACCAGCAATGTGAAATGTAGCTTCAGAGTTCTCCTTACTCTTGCTGAACTGCTGTTTTGTACCTGGAGTTTGAACAGTCCTTTCATGCAAGGATGAAGGGATGTGTTTGAGCAGATGGCTTGGGGTTAGTTGGTTTGGTTTAAACTGAGTAATCTATGCAGGTTCTCTGTCAGTTCCACCACTAATACCTTCACTGTGTTAACTGTGAAGGTACATATTTAAGTCTTCTTGAAAGAACAAGTTAAAATTGATTCTTGCCTGGAGTATCTGCATGTAATGTGTGGGATGGAGGGAATCTTTATTTACAGAGCAAAAGTCTGAGTGGGAAGAAAAAATCTGGGTCTAAGTGGAAGAACTATGCATCAGAATAAAAACTGTATTGTTAAAGAATTAAATCCAAATTTCTCTTACCTTCAGTGCTCACCATGGCCTGATACTCCTACGACATTTGTAAACAACAGTCCTACTCCTGCTCCAACCTTTACCTCTGCTCAACATAATACCTACAGTGTCCCAGACAGGTCAGTTTCTTTTTCTGTAACTGAGATTGCATTTTTAAATCAGGCATATTCAAAAGTGCTTTCTGAGTGAGTTCAGAAGCTTGTTACTTTTTCCTGATTTCACTGGGGAATGAGAGAGATTTTATTGTTTTGTCTTACATATTTATTTTAGAGTGTGACACATGCATCATGTGATTCAATTATAATGTAACTTATTTTGCTTTAACATTTTTCTTCCATGCTGTTCACTGCTGAAAACTTTTCTTCTCATCCTTTGGCATATAGCAAATACTTGACCTTTTAACTATACCAATTTAGGTCTTGTCAGTGTATGGAAACTATTCAGCTTTTTTTCAGTAAGAACAGTCTCCCATTTCCCTCATACAGGTAATACAATATGAAGGAAAAAAAAATCTTTACCAGCTTTATAACAGAAATTGTATTAGTAAAAACGTGTTGCATTGAGGTATTGATTAAACTGGGATGATCAAGGAATAATTTACAGTGGTATTGTCTGTATTCTTTTGTTTAGTATGCCTTGTATTTTACTACCTCTTCTTCAGTCATCCTTTAAGACAACTAAATGACCACATATCCTCCTGTGACTGTTGGTAAAGCTGCTTCTCCAGTTGATAAAGAATACACAGATATGAACCAGATGATTTGCATATCAAAGTGTAATGATAGTTCTCTTGATTTTAACTTTAATACTCCCAGACTATGCAGCATTTAATTTATTTTAATACTTTTTTTTCTGTCCTCTGTAGTAATTCCTCCTCCCCAAATCATCAAGGAGATGGAACCTCTCAAGGATCTGGAGATGTGAGTGTTTGCTTTCTGCTATTTACACTGGCTCTATTTGCACAAAGGCAGATATTTGTGTTAGTATATTTGATTTATACATGCCTAGACATTAATAGGTATTCAGGAAAAGTGTTTAACTGAGGTTTCTTTTTTTCATTATTTTGGGGTGTTTTATCTGTATTTCCTTTTTTTTTTTTTTTTTTTTTTTTTTCTCCCGATAAAAATTATCACATCCAATCTTGTTTCTTACAGCAGCTTCATCCTTCAGCCACAATCCAGGAAACTCAGCAATGGTTGCTCAAGCATAGGTTCTCTACTTATACAAGGCTTTTTTCAAATTTCTCAGGTATCTAAAACTTATTATTTATTTAGAGTGTTTGTGCTAATGAGCAAGTTTTGTGTGGAAAATTGCTCTCTAAAAATAAAATGGAACCAATATGTATTGTAGCTTATTGTGTATAATTTGCTTGTTAAGTGTTTAATTTTCAATGACAAAGACCTGTGGAGGAAATCCTTAAACCAGTTCTTTTTGATTATAGTCTTCATATGTTCATGAAAGTCTAATACTAGCTGTCTGATACATTTCCTTTGAGGCAGTAGACCCATTTTAGTTCTTATTATAGTACTTCAACTTTTATTATTATTATTACGATAGTATTTACAGGTAATGATAACAAAACATTCTTGCTGTTTTTTCATCTATGAATTCCTAGATCATCTGTGGATTGCTTCCATAATAAAAGCCGTCTTTTTTTTTTTTTTTTTTAAATCTATTACAATTACTGATTTTCCAGACTGTTGTTTTCTTCGTTGACACCGATGCTGCTTCTAAGAAATACGTTTCCTTCCATTTTGTGTTTAAAACTGCTTAATATCATTTATTGAAGCTTCCTTTTCTGAAGTAAGTGTTCTGGGAAGTAGTTGTTTTCACAGCTCACTTATTCCCAGGATCTTTTCAAAAAGAACTGCTTTTAGATGGAAGTATCCCACAGGATGTTGATTTACTGGTTTGACTATGCTGATTTAGTTATGCCACCCTTTAGCAGCATCTCCTATATATGAGCACAACGTAGTAACTTAAGTGCATGCAGGGTAGGTATTAGTTTGAGTAATGAGTATATTTGAGCAATTTAAGCTGTTGTCTGGATAGAAAACGAATACCTATATCTCTACTAAAATTGTGTGTCTTGCAGATTCTGTACTTCTAAGATGTGTACACCATCATGAAAAACTAGTCACCTTTAGAAAATCGGTCATATTTTCATAGTGCTAGCTAGGTAGTGGCTATTAAAAATGTTGCTTGCTTGTTCATGTTTGCAGGATTCCACTTTTATGGTTGAATTTGTTATCCTGGTTTAAATGAATTTACAATTTCTTTTTAAAAGCAGAAATATTCTAAAACAAACTTAGTAAAATCCTCGTGTTTCTCCAGGTGCTGATTTATTAAAGCTGACAAGAGAAGATCTGGTACAAATCTGTGGTCCAGCCGATGGAATTCGGCTATACAATGCACTGAAATCCAGGTAAAACCTTGAATGTGCCGCTGATTGGGTTTTGTTGTATCACACACTGCAAGAGCACTCCCTTCCTTGGAGCGGAAGGTTGGGAAGCCAGTGCTCAGTGGCTGGATGAGCCTTTGTGCCTGCATGAGCTTTCCCAGAATCTGGCAGATCCTTTCACATTTAAAAAGCAACTCCGTGTCCTGGGCAGACCGCAGATGAGATGCAGGTGCTGATGGGTTCAGAAGTAAACTGTAAGACTAGTACCAGTGCAGTTGGGCAGTGCCAGTTTCTTGAAGAAATGAATTTGTTGCCATAACACAAAACCTCTCATTTAGGTGAACTCAGAACAACCTGAGGCTTGACTACTAAAAAGTTGACTACTAAGACATACAGCATCCCAACTATCTGTCTGATTCTGACTGAAATGGGTATACAGTTCCTTTGTGGGACTTGTTGCTATTCAGCTATGTTCCAGGATTCCAACAAGCAGTGTCATGATGAACTCAAAATTTACTGATACTGTTTAAATCTGGTGTGGTAGCATCTGTGAAACCACTTACTGATAGTGTGATATCAAATCACTGTTTCTTTTGTCTGAGAAGAAAAGCATTTCAAGTATACTTCTCTATGCTGTTAACATAGAAAAAAAAAAACCTACCTTTGCAAATTGGTTTCCATATTTCCAGGGCAAGCAAGCTTTTGTGTAAACCGTGATTTGTTTGACTTGCAGGTCTGTTAGGCCCCGTTTAACAATCTATGTCTGTCAGGAGCCATTAAGGAGCGTACAACTGGAAACACAAGATGCAGGCAACGGTGATAGCAGCAATGGTGCAATATATGGTATGGTACATACGGGTCTCTTTATGTAACGTTTTTCGTATCTTAAAAATATAAAAGATAGCTGGTGTATTCAGAATGACACAGCTGTCCAGTAACATTGTAGGACCTGAAAAGCTTTCAAGGTTAAATTATTGATTTTTCAGTCCACTGATAAAACTAACTGTAGTTAATTGGATAGTTAATTAAGAAATATTCAAATTAGCTGTGCTGTGTTGTACAGCCAAGATATTAACTAGATGCATGTAGATGAATATAAAAGTGAAAGCAAATTAAAGACTTAATGTTCTTAGCAATGTTTAATTATGTTTCCCTGTCATTTTCTGTGCAACTAAGCTAAAACTGGTACAGCTTTGACAAGTAAACAGCCAAGCAGTGTACAAGGTTATGGTTATTAGCACAGGGGTACCATGTTAGTTTCCGGGAACTAGCGGTTGTTTCAACATACATGGGACCTTAATGTTTAATTGTAAATTTGTGTAAATCATACAATTAAGGGACTGCAACTACCTGCTTGTTAGGCAAGTACACAGGGAGAGTGGACGTAAGGCATTTAGGTTTTAAGATTTTTGAGAGCCAGGGATATACACGATTTCCATTTTTTTTCATGTAATAACTTGTTCCTAATTAGCACACTGTCTATCTATATGCTTTTTTCCCTTGTAGTTTATCATGCAATCTACTTAGAAGAAATGGCAGCCTCAGAAGTCACACGCAAGCTCGCTTTGGCATTTAATATTCCTTTGCATCAGATCAACCAGGTTTACAGACAGGGTCCCACTGGCATCCACATTCTTGTTAGTGATCAGGTAAGAGAAATTTTATTTTCTTAAAAAATGCTTTATTTATGAATTCATGAGAATGAAGACTTTTCTTATGCTTGCTTCTTTATTACTATGTTTTCTGTTTGGTAATGCAACATGTTTTTTTTTTTTTTCTCTTGTACCTTGTAAGGAGCCTTTAACTACCTTTAAATGTCAATTCCTCTACCTGAATAATCTCAAACTACGAGAAGAGAAGGACTTCCGAGTCCCTAGTTCTGAGATGATGCAGTAATTACTTAGTGTGTATTTATTTTGTATATGCCCAAAGGCACATTAAGTACTGTTGACTATGGCTTACTCTAGCATCTGCTACATATATTTAGACTTCAAAAACAGCCAACAGTAATAGGTTCCTAACTGGTTGTCACATGATTAACAAGCAGTACTTACGACAGAAATATGTTTAAATTTAATTTGGTATATGCTTGTCACAGCTGAATAAAACTAAAAGTATGCAGTTGCTTATAAAAGGCTTTGTTTAGTATCTGATGTAATTATCTTCTGCATAATAAAAATATGATTTTTTTCAGATGGTTCAAAACTTTCAAGATGAGAGTTGTTTCCTATTCACCACAATAAAAGGTACAGTGTCTTTTAATGACAGCTAAAAACAAAAATGTTTATTCCACTAAGGAGTTTTGCTTAAAGCAGAGTACTGTTCTAGTAACTTCAATGAGCAAAGAGAAATGGCAGTTCCAGTAAAGGCAGACTTGCCAAAAAACTACATGCAGTAGTGGCAGAAAGTGTATATGAGTTACTCCTCTTAGCCAGACCTTTCAGTCCCTATGTAGCGCTGCAGTTCTACCAAGCTTTTAGTACAGACCAGTGCAGTGCTCAGTAATAAGTCTCTTATAATTCAGTCAGCTGTTACTGACTAGTGCTTGCTGTTCATAAGTGTTGAGAAAGGTTTCAAAATTAAAAAAAAAAAAAAAAAAGAGAAAGGAAGAGAGAGAGAGAAAGGAAGGGAAGGAAAAAGTGAGAAAGAGAAAGCAAAAGAAGAAAGGAGAGCAAAAGAAAGAGGAGGAGATATAGAAAGGAGTAAGGAAAGAGGGAGAAAGGTCAAAAGAGAAAGAAAAATGAAAGAGTAAGAGAAGGGAAAAGAAAGGAAGAGGAAGGAAGGTAAAAAGGAGAAAGGAAGAAAAAGGAAAAAGATGGAAAGAAAGGATGAAGAAAGGTAAGGTAGAAAAAGGAAAAGCATTAGAGGGAGATGAAAAAAGGAAGGAAAGAAGAAAAAGAAAACAGAAAAAGATGGGGAGAGAAAGAAAGGGAAAGAAGGAACGTGAAAAGGAGAAGAGAAAGGAAAGGAGGGAGAAAGAAGAAAAGGACAGATGAAGTTAAAGAAGAAAGGAGAAAAAACAGGAAGAAAAGAGAGGGTAAAAGATTGAAAGAGGAAAAGAAAGAAATAAAAAGGAAAAAAGGAAGAGAGCAAGCAAGAGAGAAAGGAAGGAAGAAAGCAGAAAAGAAAGAAGAAAAAGAGGCAGAGGGAAAAAGCAGAAGAGGAAGAAAAAAGGAAGGAGAAAGATGGAAAGAAATGAGTAAGAAAAAGGAAAAGAAGCATAAAAAGACAGTGAAAACAAATAAAAGGAGAAACTGAGAGAAAAAGAAAAGCGAAAGAAAGGAGAAAGAGGGAAAGAAAAGAGAAAGGGGGAAGGAAAAAGAAGGAAGGAAAAAAAGAAAAAAGAAACAAAGGAAAAGAGACACAGCAAAAGAGAATGAGAAGGAGACAGGAGGAGAGGAGGAGGAAAGAAAAGTACAGAGAAAGGAATTTAGAATAATTACAGAAGAAAAAGAAGAAAGAAAAAGAAGGTGAGGGAGGGAGAAAATTGAAAGAAAGGAAGAAAAAAGAAAAAGACCAAGCAAGAAAGAGGAAAGGAGGAAGAGAAAGAACAAAAGAGAGGAAGGTAGCAGAAAAGAGAAAGAAAAAGTGGAAAAGGGAGAAAGGGAAGAAAGGAGAGTGGAAGAAAAGAAAAAAAGCCATGAGAAGAGGGGAAGAGGAAGAAAGTAAGGAGAGAAAGAGGAAGAAGAGAGAATGAAAGAGAGAATAGAAAAGAGTGTTCATTAAGATGAATGCCATGCTTCCTTAGAATCAAATTTATTTCTGGTAAAACTTACCACAAAATTGACATAATCAATGGACAAGGTTGACTGTGATTTTACCTACAGAAACTGACCCAATTTTTAAGAGCCAGTTACGAATTGTTAATCGTAACATTTTTGCTTCAGCGTAAGGAAAAAAAAAAAAGTTTGCTGTAGATCAGCTGGATGTCTTCTTCACTTTACAAGCATTCTAGTTTGAAACCCATTGTTTTGTAGAATAAAATCTATTCCTGTCACTAATGATTGTTAGAGACTTGTTTTTCTCTGTTGTTAATAAGCCTTTCGGTGGTACTGCTAGCTTCTAAACAAAGTCCACAGGATTCCAACACAGGTCCCATTTTGGCTTTATCGTTTAGGGCTGAGTATCAGAAAATAGATGATTGAAAAAATACACTAACACGGATTTATTGGTCTTGCAGAAGTTCTTCCTTCCGTCTATGATTTTAGCTGTCCCCGTCAAATGATGTGGTTTTAATGTGCAACAGGAAGAGTTCAGAAACAAATGCAAACAGAATCATTATTAAGCATTTAGTTTGAATAGCAAGTTACCAGTGTTTTATGAGTTTCAAGCTTAATAATTCATAACAGTAACAAGCTACTTCCATACAGTGAAAACCAAGTTCGTTCCTTGATATTTTGTTGCATTGGCTAGCACATTTATGGCTCTATTTACAGAAGACTGACACTTCTCTCTTTTTTTAGCTGAAAATGGTGAAGGCTTCCATATAATTTTGAAGTGATGTCACATGATTGCTACACATATTCCAATGCAGAATGAAGTCCTGCCTAAAGATTATGAAGATCATCCAAAAACTTCGGATCTAACTTCACTGTATAAGATGTTTCATATTGAAAACACAAGATGACCTACCTTTCAAATGAGCTGTTTGATAAGTGAACTTCCTTATCACTGCCATAACTAAGTGTCCTCATGAGAGGTATAATGCCATGACAGCTTATGTACAGGCATGGAAGACAATGTAAGCAAAGGTGCTTGCCCTTTACTGAAATAAGGCAAATTATGGCCAGTAGATACAGTTTCTAGAAGTGAAGCACTATTGCTTTTCTATTACCTGTATCCAGTTGGAGATGAATGTAAACTTATCTGAGGGCATTTACCTTTCTGTGCCAGTTTGTCTATTACTTGCTTGTACCTTATGCTGATTTTATTTTTTTTTTGATGTTAGCAGAGCACATATTAATCTGTGTGGAAATGAGTAGTTAAGCTGATAGTGATCAGGTTGTTGGGTCTTTGAGAACAAAGCTGTCAAAACAGCTTCCATGTAAATTGTTTATAAGAGTGTATGTAAGAAGTGTAAATGCCAGAATAGGGCTTTTAAGAAGTCCTAGACAGATGCAATATATGCATGCAGCTAACTGCATTATCAGTAGTACCTTATTGGACAGGTTAATATAAATCCTATGGGGTACCACGTAATTGTGTTTTGCTTTAACAAATTTAATGGAAAAGAATTGCCTATGCATCCTTTATTTTTAGTTTCCTAGATTCTCTGCAGAGCACTGCTGCAGTTCAACTCTTTGCTTGTAACATTGTGGGTTTAAAAATACTAGCAGTGAGAGGTGGATTTGTAGGACTTATGGTATTACGCTCTTGAGGGAACTTGACCCACTGGCACCAAGGGGCTATCATCACTTTCTGCATCAAGTAAATTGCTTAAGAAACACTAAATAATGCACCCTTTAAGTCTCCTTACCAGCAGGTAAAACCTTACTGAAGTCACTATTATGAACAAGTATCTTACCTTTTCTGTTGACTCTTTGCCCTCAGATGCATACTGTAAAACTGTTACAGTGCCTCTACCATATGACCAAATATTTACTTTACTTTGAACCAGGCAATGTGTTTTTTCAATATTTTGGATATTTCTAGTAAAGACATGGCACAGCATTTCCTATGTTAACATTGTTTCAACTGTTCTAGGTACTCAAAGGGGAATACTTCAAAAGGTATTAAGTGACAGTTTCATATCTGTCATTTTGTGCCTCTGAAAGTTTCCACCTTGATCTCTGGCTTGCAAGCTTGGGAATAGTTTGTTTTTTATGCTGCAGTGTTCATTGTGAACAGCTACTACAGCATGTAAAAAAGCAGCTTAGATTTTTCATTCCCTCTTTCATAACTGGCTCAAATGCTTAGAAGAAAAGCTTCTTAAACCTGTAGCATTTTGAAAATTTAAATTCATCAAAGCTAGAGTTTCTTTCCTATTTTTATGTTTTTCTGCACTGAAAGTAACATTTTCTGTACTTAAACATTTCTGCCTATAAGTTGTTCATACTTGGGTATTGTTTGGTCCTAGTATTTTCTTGAACTGACAGTTGTGTCTTTTCAGCTCATACCATATTCAAATCCAAATGTTTTATGAAAGATTGATTGGGAAGTATCCAAATATCTAATTTTAAAGAATATTGAAAGTTGTACAGTAGTTTGTCCAGCTCACTTGAAATTGGAATTAAATTATGGCACCAGCAAATTGCTTTTGTTTTTTAATAAGATGTACACATTTCAATTTAAGTATAATAAATGTTTTTCAATAATTTTGTAAACGTTCTTTTCATTTCTTTTAACATCTTGGAGATACTTCTGTTAAGAGTTAGACTGTGAAGTTTATCCTAGCAGTGAACGGTTGGTAAAAGTAAATAATTGAAGCAAACCAGCTCTGTAGTTTATCCTGCACCCAACACACGCCCAACTGCTGCTTCCAATAGAAAACTTACTTAAATAATTCAAAGAAATCGGAATTTGACATCAGCTTATTGTTTATTTAAGTGGCCTATATCAGAGTAGGTTCCATTTGTTTTTGTACATCTTTTATGCAATAGACTTACAATGTTCATTATGTTCTTAGAAAAAATGAGCCAACAAAAGGCAACATATTTTGACATACTGGTACCTACCACTGACTTTCCTGGTACAGTTGAGAATAAAATCTGCTTTAAACTCTATTATAGCTTTATCTTAATGGAAATCTGATTGTAACAACACTCCGCTACCACTGTGCAAAACAAGCCTTAATTGACTTATTTTGTAGTAGTAAAGAAATCCATGTACTGCACTACAATCTGTTATTTATCCATAAAGTTGATATCTTCATTTACCATCCCCATCACCTGTGAATGTGTGAAGCATGAACAAAACGCAGCTGTTGTTACCCATCAAAGTCTCTTAATGTTCGCATTCACATTCAAAACCTCATTCTAAATTGCCGGGGAGGCTGCAGTACTACCCAATAGGAGCTTCTCCAACTGCTTTTTAATGAAGCCAATATTTCTGTTAGGTTTCAGTAAACACACAGGCCCTGAACTCTTAAAACATACACACACACAATCAATCTTACACAGAAAAGCTTTCTGAACTGTTGAGTAGTTTATCTTGGATAATTAGGTTGCTTAATATAAAAGAGTTGATTTATCTAACCCTCTAGCACTGGAAAACTAAGGATGAAAGCATGGCCTTAAGAGTTAATACTTAGATTTTTTTTAATTATTATTACTTAGAGGTTGACAGCTTCTTCAACAACCCAAATGTGAAGAGTTTGGCTTTCTACACTTGAAAACCACAGGGTAGGTCTGGTTCAACTGCCTACGGATCTACTTGCCTATCTGCTTGCTGCATCCCTAAAATGCATAGGACAAACAGCTTGAATCAAAGACCTCACTCCATCAAAGTTCCTGCAACTTTGCCTAGGTTCCATCATCCGTAGAAAAACACGAGTAGCATACCCCTCTTCCTGGAGCTGCTGCATCCTGCTCTTACAAAACCAAGGAGATAATCGAGGACACGCAGTAACAGCATTACAGTAAGCACCATGTATGATTGTGGCAGCCAATTACAGTAGAGTGCACAAGCTCTACCACAGTGGATTTCTAACCTCTTTTTAAGGCTGATGGCATTGGGCATAAAACGTGCTTCAGTGATGGGCAAGCTGTCAACAAACACGTAGTTTAACTGAACCAAGTTCTAAACTTTGAAAATTATTTATATAGTTACCATGAGGTACTAGCTTACCATTGGATATTACCTATTATGTTCTATTATGTAATTAAATATGAAGCTGAATCATGAAAAAGTATAAGCTGTTTTGCTGTAACAGCTCATGATTACCTTGCATTTTTGGTCGTTTGCTAAAGCTGATTTGTCCTTAAACCTGATATTTAATCTGCCACATATATTACAGAACAGCAGGTTCAGTTTCTTTGTGTGACTTACTTGAGCCCCCAACTTCTGCTTACAACTTCACACCAAATAGTGCTTAGAAATGCAAAGTAAATTCCGAGTTTAGTGAATATTCACCAAATAGCCACTATGCTGAAACACTCCCATTTTACAAGATACTTCAGTTCTCATGCCAACGGAAGGAAGGAGTTGCTAATACAAACCAAAGCATCACCAACCAACTTAATCCACATCTGAACAGTATGTTAAGATTTTTACCTGGAAAAAGGTGTTTTTTCTTGTCACAAAACTAGATGACCAAACACCACCATTATAACTGTCAAGAAACTGACTCCTTCCACTGACTTTCAGTCCAATTCTTTTCTTCACCAAAAAAAAAAAAAGTGTGGTTGCACTTACTGTCAAAGAATAATACAGCATCTGCAGAGGCGCTGTCCACTCCCTCCTACCGAAGGAGGGGGAGTTACTGGAGCAAAGTAAGCATGAACTTTCACGTGAGGTAGATGAGCCTGTGGACGAAAAGCCTGGATATTAATGGCAGAGAAATACGCATAACTAGCAAAGAAGCAGTACACCTCAAGTACTGCCAATGTTGGTTCTCTTTAAGGTTGAGTTAGCTAAAAAGTACCTGTACATCTGAAACCCCCCAAGCTGCCTTCTGACACGTAATTCCTGTGCTCCATCTGGCTCAGGCACACTGATGCCTGGCCACACTTATGTGGTCAGGGTTCCCCCTTTTTTCCCAGCAAAGCACTCATCAGCCAAAGAGCTCTCTACCAAAAGAAGCATGTATCTTGCCACAGAGGAGAGATGGACTTCAAGCTATTGAACAAAGACTACTCTGTACCTTGTCTCCCATATTCCCTGTTTCTCTCATCCTGGAAAGCAACAGGAAATAGAACAGGGCATCTGCCCTCACCAGTCACTATCAGGGACAAGCTTTCCATTTGCAAGACTATTTGGACAAAACTCTGTGTGATACTAAGCTGCAGGTGACTCTAACAGTAAGGCTAAATGCTGTCCCACCTCCTCCCCCCACTCTGTTATGCAGTCCCTAACTTAACAGGGCTGGACATTGAAGAAAAGAGCTTGTGACCAGATTCCAAGACCTAACCGCCCTACAACACATTCAGTGAAATTGCCATGCAGATGTTTTACTATTGGCTCTGTATAGTAAGAGTGTGTATTCTGGGAGAATTAAAAAAAGTCACTAAATCCTAAAACCATAGAAACTGGTATTTAACATACATAGAGAAAGCAGAAGGCTCCTTTGCCTGAGACATCTGCAACTCCTACAGTCTCAAGAAGTATCACTGGCTTGGGTGCTCCCACCCAAGCAAGTCAGCACAACACGTACTCGGATTCTTTTGATTCCAGCCCGCGTGACTTGCTGACAGTCATACAGCTCGATTCTCTCCAAGTTGTGGCAGTTCTCCAGGTGTTCCAGAGTTACATCAGTGATGAGAAGACAGTTATCAAGCTCCAGCACTTGGAGCCTCTCCTGACCACACGTACTGTTGCTCAGATGAAGAATCCCATCATCAGTGATCAATTCACAGTGAGATAAGCTCTAAAACAGAGAGGCAAACAGTTAACATCACTCAGTTCAAAACTACTCAATCCTCTAAATACCAGCAGTCTTCCTCAACCTCTTCCTATTGGTTAAAGGGCTACAAAGAATATAAAGCTTATTTCCAAAGCAGTAACAAAAGAATCAGTTGAAGTTAACAAAACAGGAGCTGTATTTAACTTTGCTTCAAAAAGAGTACTTGAGCTGACAGTACCAAAAGATGCATCACTGGCAAACTCCTCAACCCCCTCTGCTCTTGATGATTGTGAGAGTTTAGTGTTGTGCACCTCAGTCACAGCAAGGCCTAAACGGCTATTCAGCATGCCAGAAACAGAAGCCAACTTCAAAAGTTGATCAAGAACATACAGGAATAGATGGGGATCTACTGACAGCAGTAACTTCCACAGCTACCATGATATGGTCAGTTTTCATACACACCACTGGGACCAAGCAAGTGCAGGTCCACACAGATAAAGAAGTCCAGACTGATTTGCCAAATAAAGGTTTCAGGAAAACCGTAAGTGTTTAGCACCTCAGGCTGCACATAAAAGGAGTAACAAATACCTTGCAGAGCTGGAGGAGCAGGTCTCCTCTGCAACAGCCAGCATAGTAAACCAAAAAATTCCACTCCTCTTCAGCGTACTTCTTTACTCCCTTGCATTTCAAGAGCATGGAAAAACTTGCATCACCTCAGGCAGTAGCACCACATAAAGCAGTTTCCTGCTTCCTTTAGGTAATTCATGACTTTTGGAGAAGCACATGAAGCTCTGATAATGATGATAAGAAACAGTGTTCCTCAGAGGAGGCTTAAAAACTCCATTGTCAATGAAATGAACACTCTCAAGACTTCTGCACTGGGGACGTACAAGATCTACACACTCTTCTCACTGGGTCCTCACAGCTAGCTCTATGCTCTCTGCCCTGCCCTCTGCTTTGTATCTTGTATCTATGCCTAATAGTGACTGGTTTTGAAGCGGCACTTCCTTTCTGCAAGTATTTTTCAGACAGCAACTGATGAAGAAATGCTTGCAGCAATCCAAAAGTACTTTTTAACTCTGCACAAGCAAACAACAGCACTAAGCAGTCCCTCTTGCCAATCACCTGAATCAAATATGTAATCCTTCCCTTCTTCTCTCCATACATTGCATCTATCATCTTTTATCTGAGCCTGACAGGGAAGTCTGAGGACTGCCAGCTCTGGCTTACCCTTATTTTACCTCAGATAGAGTAATGAGCAGTTCTTGCCTGTTATCAGTCATACAGAACAACTCACCCTGCCCTTCAGAACAACTCACCTCTCAACTTTCTTTTTTCTCCTTTGCTCACCAGCATGAAGGATGAGTGAGTAACCACAGAAGAGAATGCGAGACAAGTCCACAACTATCTTCTTTCCTGCATCTCCAGCTGGTTCAATTTTATTCACTTATCAAGTGTAAGCAGACAGCAACGATGAGCAACACCACAACTAGTGCATACTGTCTCCAAAAGGCCAAAGAAATTAAAAACTTGACCCTACCAACAGCATTTTATCTTATATGTTTACATTCTGTGAGTCTATTAACTCTTTAAATATTTAAGTTTTCTCTCCTATACCTACTTTCTTTTAGGATGTTTTGAGCATTTGAATTGGCTTACAGCCTGGAAACAATCAGCAATTTCAGGGTTAAAGATCATTTATAACAGACCTGCTGTTTCAAGAAAGGACAGATTATGTGAAGCTGTTGGCTATAGCAGCAGCTTGCTAGCTAATTAAGAGTTTTCCATCCCAGGAAGTAAGCAGCTTATAAAATTCAGCTTTCCTGAGACACTGTATTTGGTACTGAAAGGACAATACAGGATGTGCAGCTGAGTTCACAAAACTTTGTAAAACAAATATGCAAAACATGTAATTTTTCTGACCTCATAAACTTGTTAAAAACTGTAAGTTTGACCTTATGAAGATTTTTGCTTGAAATATTTAGAATAAAGTGATAGGATCAAATTAATTTTTATTAATACATATTAGAGGCTGTGTGTATATCAAATATGGCGTGATATACCATGACAGTAAGAAACAGTATGATTAACTGAAGAATTCAACTGTCCTCATCACTAGGAATATCAAAAGAGTGTTTCACAGTTTCTCTAAAAATCTGAATGCACAAATGTTAAACACATGCAGCAGAAATTACTTAAGTCCAGTAAGTAGTAAAGCATTTGTGTACTTTGACACCAATGAAGGTGTAACAGTTGGTTATAATTGGTTTAACACTGCTTTTGCTTATTTCCACTGTCTACCAAGTCTCTGAACACCAAGGAACGCATTCAAAATTGATTTATTCAACTTCAAAATACTTGTTTAAACTGCAAATATACCTAAACATATATTAAACCACAGCCACATAACAGTTTACAGAACTATCAACAGTACACAATTTCAAATCTGAAGTATCAAGATTAATTCATGTAGGTTAACATCTGTGACCCTGTTTTTTTAATGTCCCTATAATTCTCACCCATCACTGTTCATTCACAGTCTTCAAATATTACTATACATAGGATATACACCTCAACAAAAAATTTAATTTTTACAGGTCCCCTAGAAAACTGTGCTATTTTACCACTGCCACACTTCACTGTCTGTGGACTAACACACAAAGGTATTCACTGGTGCCAGCAAACAGAAGCAGGTTAATAAATGAAAATTATTAGTTTTTATGACCTCTCTGGTGAAGCACTGGCAGAAGTGGTACAAAAGATCTCTTGCATGTACTGATGACAATTGGGACTACAATACAAAAAGAAATACTCATTGCAAAAGAACAGACAGTGTGCCATATAAATGACTCCATATCTCTTGTCAACCCTTGTTTGGATTAGCATTAAGAATTATGGTATAGAAATGAGGTGGGACAATGAGCAAACAAAAATAAAAAAGCAACAACAACAAATTGTTGGACTTGATGATCCTTATGGGTCCCTTCCAACTTGGGATATTCTAAGATTCTATGAAATAATGAGTAAGGCTCCCTTGTAAAAGTCATCTCTCCTCATGTTGCTACCTTAGTAACACTGAGCTGGAAAAGCCAATCATAAGACAATTCAATTAATGAAGCAGCAAACCTTCCTCTAATCCCATCTAAGAGCAGATTATAAAGATACCTGTTCTCACAAGTACATTCACAGTAGCATATCACAAATCTACACTTACAGGACAACTGGCCCTAAATGCAGGAGCTCCTACTCTATGGATGGTCTAGCAATTTTGGTGTACCTTTAAAGAATAGACAATTTTAAGCCACCTGACATTTTAATGTTCTGAAAAATCTAACCAACCACTCCCTAAAAAACAGTTCTTTGAAATATGGTAAGTAGAGTACCCCACTGAAGGCATCTCAATCCTCTCCAGTTACTTCTGAAATGTCAAAAAAAAGTTCCACAATTTACTAGGTAAACTTAGACCTTGGTTAGAACTGCTTACATGCAAAACTGATTACAGAATGGGATTTGGATTTATCTTTACTTGATGATTTTATTTTTTTAGTTTTTGTTTATTCAGTATTTGACTTGCTTCAGTCTGTAACTTGAAGTTTCATACTCCCTAAAAAAAAACATTAGTAAACACGTAAGAGTATCTATAAAGGATCTGAGTACATTAAATTGCCTATATTTTGTTTGAATTAAGGAATCACGTATGAAGGATGTTAACCATAAAATATAAGCTTTCTGGTTACTACTCACTGTAATAGCCAGAGGAAATGATTTTTATCACATAATTATAAATATTATGCACTATATAATACATAAATTATTATATACAATTTTATTTATAACAAATAATTACGTTTTTAATTTATTTTATCACAATTTATTTAACCAAAGATAATGATTTTTATCACATAATTTATTTAATTATTTCAGTAGTAATCTGCTTCTTTTAGAACACTTGTGAAACCTGCCTATTTTTTGAATAGTATAATTCTACTTCAGGAAACATATATATATACAGAGTGGATAGCCTGTTTTTTATGTCACAGACACACAGCTACGTCATATGTCATCGCAGTCCAATATACATACAGTTTGGGGTTGTGTGTTAAATTTCATGTACAGAAGTTAAACTTACCAATGCTTGTAGTTTAGGACAGTGTATAGAAAGTTGTATCAATGTGCTGTCAGTTATCTAGGGAAAACAAAAACAAAAACATAAGTTACTGACAGTGGTGAGGGCAACCCTCAAGTAAGATATCCCTTTCTGTAACAGATGAAAGCTGTTTTATCTCTGTCATGCACTTTTCTGAAAAACACACTATCACCTGTTGGTGATCACCTCATGGCCTCAAGTTGCGCCAAGGGAGGCTTAGGCTGGCAATTAGGAGACACTGGTTCTCAGAAAGAGTACTCAGGCATTGGAACTGGTTGTCCAGGGAAGTGGTGGCATCACCATCCCTGGAGGTGTTCAAGGAAAGGTTGAACCTTGTGCTTAGGGACATGGTTTAGTGGGTGACATTGGTGCATGGTGATCGCTAGACCAGATGATCTTGAAGGTCTTTTCCAACCTTAATGATTCTATTTCCTTGTATAGAATTTCCCAATAGTTATATTTTTACTCTCAATACCACAGCACTCAGAAAAAAAAAAAAAAAAAAAAGCAACAACAAAAACCACCAAAACCGCCACAGAATATTTATCTCAAAGTGCTGATGTTCTTATTGGCATTACATCCTTACACTGAATGTTTGATATTTCCTTTTCCTATTAAATCTCACCAAAACACATTCTTCCAAGTCCATTTTCTCCAGCTCATGACAATTCTAAAATTGAAGAAAAAATAAAAAAGGATAAATAGAAGATGAAATAGAACATATAGCTGTGAGATCATGCATAGGGCTAGTGACATGGGAAAGCACAAACTTCAAGAAGAAATTGAGAGCTAAATCTCTATAAGTATTTGACAACCAAAGGACAATGATTAGTAATAATAAAAAAAATACAAAAAACATAAGCAATACACCCCCCACCACCTCCCAAACTGCTATGCTTTCGGTCTGTTCTCTTACTAAGGGATGTTTCTCCTACTTGCCCTGTGAAGTTTGCAATAGTATGTGAACAGAATTCAACTATCCTTGCTTTCCTCCCTCCTCTTGAGGTCAACTTCACTTCAATCCTATAGTATTTATTGCATCTCTATTAAAGTTAACTAATCTGCATACAGATGAATCCAACTTCTTTGTACATCAACCTGCATCAAACTAATCTGAAAGACACTTAAGCCTGTAAAACCTCTATTTATCACCATGCTTTTAGAATGAAGCCTTAAAACAATTTGTTTTGATACTGAATGACAAAAATATTAAAATAAGGTCTACTTTAAGGCTGGGAGAAAGCTGCACTTCACTTTTTCTTTTGTTCCCAGTAATAATACAAGCAATTTTCCCAGTATTCCAATATTCTTAGAGGTCTCTAGCAAACTTTTAGAAGTACTTTCAATAGCTGATCATGACTAATTTCAAGAAAATGATGTAACCTTGTGACCTCATAGCAGACCACTGTCCCACTGCTCAGACCTACCCCCAGCCCTTATTGTTAGTAGGCACAGGAAGAAATGGTTTAATAGCAGCTCCCAGAAGCAGGCTTCAGGTGACTACTGGAAGACCAAGGCTGTACTGGTGAATGATTAGAAAACCACCTTGTTTAACCACTGTGGTTGGAAAGACTCTCATTCATGCTAAATATCATTAGTATAAATTAATCCTGTCTACAGAGTATTATTATTTTTGTGTCCAGATTTCTCAAACCAGCAAGCATACAAGTATAACTTTAAGCATTTGATATAATTAGTATGTTTACTTATGTACAGCATGAATCCCGGCACAAGTCCTTATAGTTTACAATACGTGGCTGAAAGTTGTTGTTTTTTTTTTTTGTAGCTTGAAGGTATGGTCTGAATAACCTATTCTATGATGATTTCAGGTCTAAACATGACAAGGTATGTGTCGTGTTTATATGAGAAATTTGGCTAGAATGAGTAATGCGATTTTAGAATTGTTATGCTAAGCATAACAAATCCAATTTAAATATACCAAAAAAAAAAAAAAAGAGAAAAAAAGTGAAAACAAGTAGAGAAGTATAGCAAAACACATCAAATCACAGCTCTAAGTACAATAACGAAATAAAATAAATTTTTGTCCCCTCCTCCATTGGATTCTTTCTCCTTTATTTTTCTTCTTCTCATATTCATTCCCAGCAGGACTACATCAACTCACAGCTGCTCAGCAGCAACGAAAACAAAGTAGGCTCTAACTTTCTGAAATGGCTCTTACCCGTGCTAAAAGGGTAAAACCAGCGTCTGTAAGATGTGAACATCTTGCAGCTTCCAAAATCCTGAAAAAGTTTTCAATATTAAAGAAAACATTAATACAGAGGAAAGCAAATGTATTTGAGACATACATCTGCCTTATAAAATTTAAAATAAATACTTATCTGTATCTTATATCTTAATAGCAAACACACATGCCTATTTTTCATAGTGATTTGCAATTAAGAAGCACTAGGCAGATTTGGATCCAGTTTATAAGAAGAGTCTAATAATTACAGTGCAGATGAAATTTAATACTCAAATTTTCTCAATATTTAGTGAAAAGAAATATGCATAATTGCAGGTATTTTCACCTCTTGTTTCAGTAAGACAGCAAAATGCTTATGTTTTCTCAAGTGTTACCTTAGCAACTATATGCAAGAATACACCCTGAGTCAAGAAAAACACAGACAAAAGCTGCATCTAAAACATGTCATTTAAACACAGGAAGTTGGGAAGCCACAGAACTAAGAAACCACTTACTAGAAATTTGTCCTCAGAGCCTGTGCACAAAGCACTGTGAAACTAGTCAACAGAAAGCAAAGAGCTTAAACTATCAAAGGCCAAAGCAAATGTTGCAGGAAGAACGGCAAAAAACATGACACACCAACACGGTCAGATCATGCTCTTCCTTTATTACCCGAATAGCCTGACTTTTATAGCAAATTTAGCAGGGGCGGATAGTGTCTCACACAAGATTATTGGTCAAAAGCACTCAGACAAACAACTGCAAGAAAACAACCCCCTTGTGATTAGCAGTCATGTAGATCTTGTCCTTGAAGCCAATGCAGCCTTGAAGCTGGCAACAATATTTCTAATTCCTCAATCGGGCAATAAGGGAACATCGTAATGGCAACTCCTCGTAGTCGTCCTGGTTGCTTGGTTTGCTCAGATGCAGCAAGGCATGGCCTCCTTGCTGTTTCAAAGATTCCTCAACAATCCCCCCTTTTTCTTTTTGAGCAAACCAAGCCCAATGTAACAGTTTTGCAAGTAACCTTTTAACCACATTACAATACAACACACAATGATGATTAACACCACAATAAACAGAATCCTTAATCCCTCTTTGATTAATCCCAGTAACCATCTAGGCATCGTCCCAAACAAATCAGTGAGCCATTGATCAAAAGGATTAATATTGTATTGAATCTTTCCCATGTGCTCTTTCAGGAAAGTAATAGATTTGTGAACTGACTCACTATAATCAGAAAGGTTCAAACAGCACATTCCCTCAAAGTCCTCACACCCATGCCCTTGAGCCAAGAGCAAGAAGTCAATAGCAGCTCAAGTCTGTAAAAGCACATGTAGCAGACTATTTTGATCTGGTAACATCTCCTCAAGTATTTCTGTCGTGGCATTGGCTTGCTTCTTGGCCCAGCACGCCAATTTTTCTAAATTATTGCATGCAGCCGCAGCTGCTACTCCTGGCACAAAAATTGCTAATGCCGCTCTAGCCGCAACACCAAGCAACTCAACATTATCATTGCAATCTGGTGTGAGCAATGTCCGTTTATGTCTAGTGATCTTACGCAATTGTGACAAGCTAGGAACAAATACAGTAAGTTTACCTAAGTAACATGGACCTCCGATAGCATTTGCAGGGATACCTTGCCAAGCCCTATCCCGGCAAACCAGAAAAACATCAGGAGGTAGGGCCATAGCTGTACGATTATTCCAAATGCTATAGTTGTTACCCCTTGTCTCCGTGCCAAAAGCCCCCAAAACCTGCCTAGCAGTGTCATTGTAACCACAGGTGTTATTTGTACTTCTGTTCCTGTATGTCCCTTCTGAAGTCACATTTGTCCACCCTGTTGGATTGTGTTTTTTGAAAGGATTTAATCTTTGCTGTAAATTACTGAACACAAAACATGTTTGAGTCCAATTCTGTGATGTGTTCCCAATCCTTTGATACCCAAGTAACTGTAACTCTTGTGGATCCCAGGGCAGCAAGACAGTAAGTGAATTTATCAATTTCGCTGAGCATGCAGCTACACATGAGGCACTGCAGCAATTGTGGGTAGCATACTGGCCAAACTCAGAAGGGTCATACACAGGTATACCTATGAGGCAAATCCTGAACAGGTCTGTGGATGATGCCGTGGACGATGATGCCATGGACAGACAAAATTCTGATATACCAGTCTGATTAGCCCATGTCACCCACAGATTTTGTCGCGGCTCGATCTTGGTCACGAGCGCAAGCACTGCTGACAGTATTAGAATCACCATCAGCAACTTCCCACTTGCTGCACCTGAATCAGCGTATACAGTGAGGCCCACCACTGGTCGGGATGAGAGTTGTAGTATTGTATTGTAATGTACCTGCCATTTATATGATATTATGACTTGCCAGAGAGGCCCCTTTGGAGTTCAGGAATGTACCAATCCCAGGTAACCTAACACAGCTTCTTGTAGTAGCATGGACTCCTGCAAACACCATTCCAAATGATCCTGAGCCATCAGCATACTAGTATCTCCTGGTTCCTGCCTGCTGATCTCAATACTCTGGGAACGACCCTTACATACTAACTCCACGATAGCTTCCGCCCGTGTCTGAACACTCGTTTTTGGCTGAATCGGTAGAAAAATCCACTCCAGGACTCAAAAATCCTGTCCTATCATTCCACTCTTGCTGTCTCCTGTTTCACTTTTGCTATTCCTATCACCAGTGCTGTTAGTGTCAGTGGCATCCTCCTGACACTGTTTCTTTGTTGCCCCTTACTCTCTCCCTTTCTTTTTGCCATTGACCAAGCACCACAAATGGATGAGACACATGATTGCTAACTAGTAAGGAGAGTGCAACTTCTGCTATATGTCTGCAAGCAGAGCCAGCTGCAACCTTAGAAACTATTTGTGAAAGAGCCTGCCATAGCTCATTGGTTAATGTAACCTCTTGCTCTGCACTTCTTCCTCACAATAAAGGTAACAATATAGCTAAATTGTCATTAGTAATCCCTACAATGTGCCGAACCCACCGAATATTACCCAAGAACGTTTGTACATCTGTCAAATTATGTAACACCGTAGATATATCAACTTTCCGTGGACGAATAGTAGAGTCTGTTATTTTCCATCCCAAGTATAGCCATGGCTGTTTCCGCTGAACCTTCTCTGGGGCTATCGTCAACCCTTTTGCTTCCAACGTATTCTGAATAAACTTCAAATCTGAATCCTGGAAGCATTCTGGCCTACAAAACAGAATGTTACCCATATAATGGTAAATAATTATGTCACACCACGCTGTCTGAATTGGTTCTAATGCTCAGGCCACATATAATTAACATAACGTAGGGGAATTCTTTATCCCCTGCGGAAGCACTAGCCATTCATAGCACTTTGCCGGGGCCTGTTTGTTAATGGAGGGTACCGTAAAAGCAAACCTCTGGCAGTCCTTTACAGCCTGTGCCACCACAGATGCTTGCCTGGACCGATCAGCGCTCTCTATCCTTTCCAACATATCTTCTACCGGTGCAGTTCGCAGCAGTGTAACTAAGATATTTTGAGTTTTTGGGTTTGCATTATCAAATGCAAGCATTTTAAACACACTGCTTTTAGGCTTCGCTGTTAGATCAGGATGATCAGGAATTGCTGCCCACAACCGATTGATAAATTTAGCATATGATTCCCCAGGGGCCTGTTGTACTGATGCAAATGGAGGTGCTTTCTTTTCCCCTGGGAGACCAAGAAGAGCCCTCAGTGCAAGCTGTGCAGCTATTTCATGAATAATCGCAGGGAACTGCATCTGAACCTGGGTATTGATACAAGGACCCGTCCCCATTAACATCTCTGCAGTAATCCCATACAGAGGGTCCCCTGGTTGACGTATTTGACCCGCTTCCCCCTGGTGTCAACCACAACCATTCCCTTTCAAACAATAACAACTGCGAAGGAGTTAACAATAAGTGCGCCAAGTTTTGGCAGTCAAGTGGACACATCAGGTCTGCCTGGAAAATCCACTGAACTATCTGTCGAGCTGCCTTGGATTGCAAATCATAGTCCATAACCGTTTTTCAAGCTTGCTGTAAAAGCTTCCAATCATGTGGCTGCCATGACAATAATAGGACAGGCCAAAGATGCGGCGTGGCACTGTCCTTCTATGATGGCATCGCATATCATGCTGGACCACCTGTCCCTCGTTGGTGCCAATGTCGTTGTAGCCACGGGTAATAGTGCCAATGTTGTAGCCATGGATAACGAGGGACTCGGCTTCGAGGGGGCAGACAAGAGAGGAAGCTCATCCAAATCCTTAATTTTTAAGTTCTCCAACTTTTCTAACAATTCTTGGAACAACTCCTCCACTGAATGTTGATTCTCAGAAGCTGCTGCTGCACCTCTCATTGGCGAAGCATCCCAAGTGGATTTATTGCTGCCTGGCAGCGGCACAGATGCTGGCAGCGCAGCTTCATCAAGATTTTCCAGCGCAAGGTGTGGGGGGGGGCAATCCCCACTCCCCATCAGCACTCTGCTCCGACAGTACCTTAGTTATTTCTGCCACTGATTCCTTTATTGAAGGGGTCATACCCCGAACCATGGTGGGTACAGGAGCCGATGATAAGAACCATGCCAGCTACATTCCCGAGGTTTTAGATTTTGCACTAGGTGTTCTGTCAGTTCCAGACAGTACAACTAAAGCTTGCGTGGCCGCCATCACCACCTGCTGCTCGGCTTGCGTCTCCGTTCCGCATCTCCCCGTGTTCAGGTGCCATTTGTTGCAGGAAGAACGGCAAAAAACATGACACACCAACACGGTCAGATCATGCTCTTCCTTTATTACCCGAATAGCCTGACTTTTATAGCAAATTTAGCAGGGGCGGATAGTGTCTCACACAAGATTATTGGTCAAAAGCACTCAGACAAACAACTGCAAGAAAACAACCCCCTTGTGATTAGCAGTCATGTAGATCTTGTCCTTGAAGCCAATGCAGCCTTGAAGCTGGCAACAATATTTCTAATTCCTCAATCGGGCAATAAGGGAACATCGTAATGGCAACTCCTCGTAGTCGTCCTGGTTGCTTGGTTTGCTCAGACGCAGCAAGGCATGGCCTCCTTGCTGTTTCAAAAATTCCTCAACAAACTACAAAAGCACAACCTTAAAGAAAATAACACTGAATATTTTGGAAAGATAAATCCAGCACTATTTCAATAGGCAGTGGGAAACAGTGGTGACAAAACAAGGGTCAACTGCCCCAAACAGCACTTCAGGCCCCCATCCCATTGATGTGTTTTTTGTTTCTTTTTCTTTTAATGAACATTTTTTTTTACTTTGCAAGTAGAATAAGTATCAAGATGAATAAGGAGAAAGCACAGCACTATGGTATCAGAAGCACAGTTATGTGCAACTTTTTCATTTACCACAGCAAACATTTTCTACTGGGGGGTGGTAGGGAAGGAGGAAGAGAAAGATGGACAAAGAAACTCTTGCTGTGGTGGCACTCAGAGGCATCTAGATCTGTCAACTAGTTTAAGACGTCATAAGAAAGCATTCTTGCTACGAACAAAGTGCAAAGGGAAAAGCCATGCTGTGCCCATGAGAAAAATAAAACTGCATCAGACTGTGGGATGTGGACCTCTGACTTTGATGAATCAATCTCTTCTAAGCAAGTGCACAGCTGAGCTTAGAGGCAAGCAGCCCCACAGGCTATACACCCTTGATAACCATTTCCAGAGCACTATTCTATGAGGTTCAGAAGGAAACTCACAAAAAGACAAGAGAGAGGTACAGGATAGCTACTACTTTCCAAATGGATGTTTGTAACATCTATGTATTGTTCTTTCCACACTCATGTACACACTTGTAAATACACTTGTATCTGGGGGCTTTGTCCCCTTCCCTAAAGGGCAGTTAGCAACCCATCACAAAACACTCAGCTAATCTGAAAATTACCTTGGGTACCAGATAGGAAGAAGGAAAAACAACACCAAACAACCCATAAGTAACAACAACAAGCATAATTAGCATAATTCAGGTCACATTTGTTACCCTTCTTACTCCTTTCATCATTCACTTGCTTTTAACCCCATCTACTCTGAAAACCATTAGATTCCCTACACTTCTGACTTTAAAGGGGGAAAATAATGATATCTACAGTGGGCAAATCAGTGGGGATGCTACTTACAGCACAACCAGTTGAAACATTCTGAAGAACAATGAAGCAGGGGATAAGAGAACAGAAGACTAGCAGCTCTACCCTTCCTGAAACTGGGTGAGCAGTCAGTCGGAAGAGCAGAACGGGGAGAATGAGCTACATACCGGCACACTGCGTCAGGTCCCAGTATGAAAAACCAGTAGAATGGCACTGGTCTGCACAGAAATGAGTGATTTTTTAATATTTGCTTCATTTTAGTGACTGTATTTAATTTTAGAGGGCTCCAGGGATTTCTGGTTTTTTTTGTTTTTTTTTTTTTTCCCCAGATACTGCTGGCCTCTAATCCACTGATTTGTGTCAAAGTATTTAGCATAGGAGCTGAACAGGCAAATTATACCCCAGAGTGGATTCCCTATTCCTATAAATGAGTGTTCTCTGAGACAGACCTCACAGCAGCACTCATCATCTACAGATGTCTTTTGGGCACACCTGGAGCATCCCCCTGCACAGCGCCTTTCCTTATTGTTTGTGATTTAGCAGCAGGCGTGCAACAACATTGGTGGGGCTAACAGCAACATGATCCTAATTTTCACAGCCATATCTAGACAAAGATATTCTGGAAGCAGCAGTGTTCACAGGTGCTTTTCTCAATAAGCCTCACCAAAAAAACTACCAGTATTTTAACACTAAAAAAGTTTAAAAAAAATAGAAAAAAGGTATCTAGCACTTACAGTAGATTTTACAAAAGCTATCAGGAGACTGCCGTATCTTGACGTGGGGGAAAAAAACAGCTGACGGGAGTTGGCCAAGTTTAGTATTTGTTTTCCAGAAGAGTGGTAACAGCTGCAGAGCACAGCACTATCCCAGAGGAAAAAAAAACAAACAAACAAACAAAAAAAACATAGTAGGACATTGAAAACCCCAAAGTCAAGTGAGAGTGGCACAACACTGAAAGTGTTCAAAAGTTTCCTAGCACAGCCAGCATATCCAACAGATGCATGAGAGTTAGGTTCTTGCAAGTTTTCTTTCATACTCAACACTAAAATACTCAGAAGGCATGAACAAGTCTGGAATTACATTACTGTTCGATTTCCAAGTTGTTTTTTTGTTTTGTTTTGCTTTGTTTTAAATCAAGTATTTTCAACACACGATCCCAAAGGCCTAGATCTATCACCAATCTTTCCACCACAGGCTCCTTGGCAGTCATCACTGCAAAGGGTCAATTTCCTTTCCTTATACTTTACCTCTTTACAGGAGGAAAACAGCAGAAGCCTTCCCGCTCGTTGCCCAGACAGGGACTAACAGGTTTCATAACAAATGCAGGCTTGCCTGCATGAGTGACTATTTCCTGTTTATAAGATATTAAATATTCTTCTAAAGAAAAATGATTCTTGCTAAGCTTGTACCCTAGAAAGAACTGTGCAATTAATAGCACTTTAGACTTCCTTTAATTTCCCATGTAAGCTGTGCATTGAGATAATTGGAGCGATCACATAAGAAGACCAGTAATAACAGCACAACTTCCTAAGGAATACAGTTAAGTGTGACAAAAGTTTCCTAAGCCCCCAACATAGGAATACATAAGCTCTTGTGAGTATGAATGGTTATGCGAAGGAGACCATCACTTTGTAGTTGTCTTAAGAAAAGGTTTCCTAAAGCGACAAAAGCTCTTTTTAATTCAGACAGATACTCTGATCTTCAGCATACTGCACACTGGCATCTGAATGTAGTTTCCCCTAATTTTTATAAACTTTGTTTTGCTCCATTCGTTTGTGATTCGTGAATAAAAAGTGGCAATTCCTGCATGTTCCTGTCAGAAATAGCAATTTAGTGTCATCCAAAGATCTTTTGTTTTGACTTTGTTTATATTAAAATTAGACCTTACAATTCGTATTACTTGCCTCTTCAACTAGACCTGCTGCACAACTGAACTTCATTATTAACGCTGAAATTTTCCCCACTTCAGAGAATACCACCATAATATACATGAAAATACAAACTGTATCAATGTGAACGTTTATATTATTTTTAATTGACAGATAATTCACATATGGTAATGACATAATAAAGCCATGGCTGTTTTCCTTCTCCCAGCCCTTTTGTGCTGCTGAGGGGGAGGGAAGCCAAATGCAAACATCCCTCAAGCAGCATGATTCCCTGCTCTGGGGGAGGCTCCAATTAAAACTAACTTCAGTGCTATCCCACTGACAGATCCAGCCCCTGGAATGTGCAAGATGGAGACAAAGCCAATACCTTAACTCCACATTGTAATTTGCTGTTTTAAAAGTATATTAGCACTTGCCCTAACAGATACTAACAAAAAGGTTGGAGAAGAACCAGCCTCAGATGACAAGAATTCCAACCAGCTTTTGAGCCCGATACACAAAATTTATCCCAGAAACACAAGTCCTCAGTGCTTACAGTGGCATTAGTGCACTCCATGTCATTGTTTAAGAATACCAGGACACATATTACTACAGAGCATATTAAAAATGCATTTATAACAAAATCTGTAAATACAATACTTAAGTATAACTTTTTATACTTTATAATGTTATTTTTTTCAAGACAAATCATATAAAACCACATTAAAAATATCAAAAGACAACTACAGATACTTTTACCTTAAAAAATAGGCTTTAGATCTTCTTTCATCTGGCTCATAAGTACACAACATTCAGCTAAAAGCACAGAATTGAACTACTAGGTTCAAGATGGTTTACTTGTCATATTATTTTTGTTTTCTTATATACAGTGGACTACATTCATATGATAGCTACACTGAGAACCAGCCCTCTAGTTTAGATTCAGCTGGTACCTCTAACTTAATGTTTTGATTGTAAAGGTAATCAGAACAACACAAAACTAAATCAAACCTGCAGATATCTGCCATTATCTTCAGAAGTGAATTTCTTAGATTAGGCCAGAAATAACATGACATACATATGATGTGCTCATGACATACTCACTTCAGCCTTGGGCAGTTTAGACCAAGTGCTGTGAGAGAAGCATCTGTAAGGTTGCTACAGCCAGAAACACACAGTGACTGAAGTCTATGGCATCCTCTACAGATTTTTACAATACCCTCATCTGAAATTTGCTGCAACACAGAAAAAGGCTGAAGTTATCAAGTCATCTGTCAAGAACAAAAATCAAGTCATATTACTGAACTTTGTGTCACATTGTATATAACCATGGAAACTTGTGGCTTTTCAACCACAACATAACATCATGATACCATGTTCACTGATAACACTGAAGATAATCAACACAGATGTTTCCTACTTATGCATTTTTCCACAGACCTGGAGAACTGCTCAAAGGCAGTCTGAAGAACAGAGGAAGTCTTGTTTAATTTGTATTTGCTTTATAATTTTCACATAACACTTTTTTATTTTTTCTCCAAATTGTAGTTATCATCATGTCAAGTATCTTATTTCTTATACACCTGTAGAGTTCAGGTCTTTCATTCCAATGACTCTGCAGGTAAGTTTATGAACAATGCAAAAGAGAGCTTAAAATCTCAATGCAAGACAGGGAACTACCTGTTTTACATTGGAGCTACAAGACCCATGGATAAAAATCCTTCACTTACAGTTTCATTCAAAGAACTAGGTTTTTCATTTGTCAGAAGTGTTCTGTACTAGATATTCTTAAAAAAAGTAAATCTCAAACTGGGAGACAAATAAAAAAATTCTCTCAGAAATAGATGCTGTAATAAATAGCCCCAATGCAGCTGCACACAAAACAGCAATAGGAACTAGATTATTGGATATGTGTGTGCAAATATTTATTTATATGCACTCTATTCTGGAAGGTGTTCTTCCCTCCTCCCACTCCTACTCCAAGAAATTTAATTTTTCTGCTGAATGGACTGATCCTTCACAGTGAGATAAGCCTATTTTATTTCCTGAACTAGTATTACTCTTGCAACAGTAGCAAAGCCTGCTAGCATCTTCCAAATTAAAGCACACATTCCTTTTATAAGCCACCCATCTAGGTATGATAACACCACTATAGCATATTTCTGAGGCTAACCATTACCACAAACATTACATTTCGTAGAAGAAAACAGGATGAGAAATCATATTTCAGCACAAAGGGACATCACCTTATGATCCCCTCAAAACATCATTTTTTAATAGCAGCAGTTTGAATTTGCAAATTGTTCTATCATATAAAAATTATTCCAGACAGAAAGCTAGAAATCCTGTCTTCTTTTTGTGGATCCATAAGGACTTGCATTAGCTATAGAAGCTAAGCTTTTATTAATAATATTTACTGTTATTAAAAGTCCAATGTAAATCAAGCGTTTTCTGGCTTTGACTCAAAATTTGCTATTTTCAGGATTTTTTTTTTGTTTTGTTTGAGAGAGATTCATGACATTATTATTGGGAAAATGAACTATTTTATAGGTAGGGACTACATAAAACTCTATGCTGCTGCTGCAGATGGGCAAAACATTCAAGTAATATACAGAAATGCTCTTATTCTGAAATTACTTGTGATTTCAATGCCTATATCCCTCTCAGGAAAGAAAAGTGGCCAAAAACATCTACAAGCTTCTACACTCTAAAGATGGTACCTTTCAGATAATCAGTTTCCAGAAGTATTTGGAATTTATCAGTATTTGGAACAGAGAGCTTGTGGATGCCCCATCCCTGGAGATGTTCAAGACCAGGTTGGACAAGGCCCTGGACAACCTGATCTAGTGGCAACCCTGCACATTACCAGGAGGCTTGGGACTAGATGATCCCTAAGGTCCCTTCCAACCCGAGCCGTACTGTAATTCTATGACAATCAGTGGACCACTTGGTGAGTAAGGAATTGGCAGGATGGTTGCACTCAAAGAGTTGCAGTCAATGGCTCAACGTCAAATGGCTCAATGTCAAATGGCTCAACATCAAATGGTTCAAGTGGAGATCAATAACAAGTGGTGTTCCTCAGCAGTTAGTAAGGGGACCAGAGCTGTTTAACATCTTTGTTGATGACATGGACTGTAGGATCAAGTGCACCCTCAGAAAATTTGCTGATGACACCAAGCTGTCTGGTGTGGTTGACACACTTGGAGGGAAGGGATGACATCCAGAGGGATCTGGGCAGGCCTGAGAGGTGGGCCTGTGCAAACCTTATGAGGTTCAACAAGGACAAGTGCAAGGTCCTGCTTCTGGATCAGGGCAATCCCAAGCACAAACACAGGCTAGGAATAGAATGTATTGAGAGTGGCCTGAGGAGAAGGACCTGAGGGTGTTCACTGATGAGAAGCTGAACACGAGCCGGTGATGTGTGCTTGCAGCCCAGTAAGCCAACCATGTCCTGACCTACATCAAAAGCAGTGTGGCCATCAAGGCGAGGGAAGTGATTGTTCCCCTCTGCTCTGTTCTCGTGAGACCCCACCTGGAACACTGCACTCTGGGGCACCCACCACAAGAAGGACATAGATGTATTAGAATGAGTCCAGAGGAGGGCCACAAGGATTCTCAGAGGGCTGGAGCATCTCTCCTATGCAGAAAGACTGAGGGAGTTGGGGTTGTTCAGCCTGGAGAAGAGAAGGCTGCAGGAAGACCTTACAGTGGCCTTCCAGCACCTAAAGGGGACCTGCAGGACAGCTGGGGAGGGACTCTTTGACAGGGAGTATAGCGATAGGACAAGGAGCAATGGCTTTAGACTTAAAAAGAGTAGATTTGGATTAGGTATTAGAAAGAAATTCTTTATTCAGAGAGCGGTGAGGCACTGGAAAAGGTTGCCCAGGGAAGTTGTGGATGCCCCATCCCTGGAAGTGTTTAAGGCCAGGTTGGATGGGGCTTTGGGCAACCTGGTCTGGTGGGAGGTGTCCCTGCCTGTGGCAGGGGGATTGGAATTTGATGCTCTTTAAGGTCCCTTCCAACCCAAACCTTTGATTCTATAAGTTAATTTCACAGAAACTGGAGCTGGCCTACCATTTAAAAAAGATCATAAAACAGATCCACTAGAAATAAAGTGTGGATCATATGAAGCACATGGAGACCTGCTGTGTAAAAATCAATGCTAGCCCTTTGATAACAAAGAGCCTAAATGCTTCCGGAAGTATTCTTCTAAGGACAGCAAGTTCTCTAGTGAAATAGAGCTTCAAAGCACACACAACTAGGTAGTACGTACGAACTATCAACTCAAACAATTCAAAAGGAAAAACACTAACTTTTTTTTTTTTTTGAAGTTAATCCTACATGACAACTAATGGAAATTGGGCCAATGGAAATGGCCCAATTGAAAACTCCAGTACACTTCTATGCCAATGCCCCTTTTAGGTGGCAGAGATCAAACTGAGTATTATCAGACTTCAAGAGCCTCCTGCAAAAAAAATCATAAAAGGCTGCAACCTGCTATCATTAGACCCTGGTAAAACACAACAGAAAAAGAAGCTATGAGGAGGAGGACAAAATGAAGAGTGAAAGGAAAGGAAATTATGGCCTACCTTTATTTTTGTAATTGTGGTTCTGACCAAAAAGAAGGAAATTCTATTCATTTCCATTATCATCATGTTACAACTGCAGTTTCCTTTTTTTTTTTTTCTGAGAAAGTTAAAGGTTTGAAACAAATTTCAGATTGAAAAATCTGAGAATTTTCTTTCCTTAGACGTGCCTCATTGAAGCTTAAAATTTGTATTCATATTGTTCCTAATTTCTTCAAAATTTAAGTTAACTTGTAATAATCCCTAATACTTCAAAATAATCAAAACTTTTTTTTAGTCTATTAATTTAATCAAAAATTTCCATCAAATCTTAAGAAAAAATGGTCCCATGCCACATTAATTGAGGAAACAGATTTCAATGTTTGAGCCCAAGCAGATTTTATGACACAATAAATTAGCAATAAAGCTGTAGAAAATTTTCCAAAAGCAAAAAAAAAAAACAAACATTTGAAGTTGTATGACTGAAAAACTGAAACTTTAATTTATTTCAAACTTTACTAAGGATTTACTAAGAGTGACTTAAATACATTTCAAGCCTAAAAAGATCTCTCTCCACTCCTAAAAAGTCACATCAGGAACAACAACAAAAAAAGCAAACATAAACCACAGCAAATTTAATTTTTGTGTATTCTTTAAGTAGAATTAAACAAACATGTATGATTCCCAGTTATTTCATTACAAATCAATGTATTCTTTCATTAATGCTGAAAAAAAAAACATGCCCTTCTGCTACTTAGATGGTTCTGAATCATCATGTTATGATGACATTCCATTTTATTCTCCATTATGTAGCCCACAATATGGCTTCTGCTCCATTAGAAACCTTAAAATTATGAACAGAGCAAAATGTTTGACCTTAACATATGGGAGAATATGAACTACATCTGTAAAACTGTATGTTTTAATACATACATAATTCATCTGAGTTGAATGAACAGTTAATTCATACTCTGGAGCTTGCTAGAGTCAAAAGGTGGAATGAGGAAAAATAACCCAACACTCCAAATCTACATTCAGCTGTGGAATAGACAGTTCATTTTAGATATCTATTATCTAAATTATCTAAATTTAGATATCTATTCCACATAAAATTCTGCAAACTGCAGAGATGTACAATTTGAATTATTTAAGTATGCAGCAACTAAATTCATTAGCATTTGAAAATGGTTTAGATTTTTAGATAATATATCTTTTAAAGTTTCAAATACTTACTGTGCAGGATTGCAAATTCAGGATTGAAAGTTCATGACAGTGATTTTGAATGTGTTTCAGTGCTTCATCTTCTAACTGTATTAGCAATTAAATTGGACATAGGAAAAGAAACAAGAAATTAAAAGCAAACCAAACTAGACAAAGGAGTGCACACATCTTGTAATATTGAACAAAAGATTGTAACAAAAACCAATATTTTTTAATTCATGAAGATTTCAAAAAGCCAAAAGAAAAAATGTATTTCTAAAGGATCACCCAAGCAGTTATGTACCTGTGTGCAACCTCTAAGAAATAGTGCTTTTAGTCCACTACACCCTTTCACCAGTGCTTCAATACCATCCTTTGTAATCTGATCACACCAGGAAAGATTCAAATGTTCCAGATTTCTGCAACCCTCACTGGGAGAATTAAAAAAATACATAAAGTTAAATCCAGCCTTCAAATAGTCATAACAGTGGGAAACCCAAATTAAACACACTGTTAGAAGTTAATGATAGCCAGTGGACTGTGCCAGCCCTCTACAGAAAAGTCATGAGAAAAGACCACACAGAAACATTATTGTCCACACCCAAGAAGTGCTAGATACAAGATACAGTCAGTGCTGATGCACAATATTAAGGCTCAGCACTGTGTTGTTTTTTTTTTTAAAAAAAAAAAAAACAAAACAACTTTATTATATATTGAACAGCTCTTTCAATTATTTTCTTTAATACAAAACACTAAATCTTCTTACCTTAAACCTTTCAAAGCGCTGTTTGTGATGGCTACACAAGATGTCAGATCCAGATGTTTCAGCTTGGAACAGAATCTGCTAAGACTGTAACATGTACTGCAAAACAGCAGACACACTAAAAATACCTTCAGCTACTTCTTCTCCCAAATTCCACTAACAAACAAAAAAACTCTTTGACTTACCTGTCAGTGATTTTTGTGCACCCATTTAGATTTAAGTGTTCGATGTTTCTACAGTTCTGTGCAAAGGTCCTAAAACAGCAACAAAAAGCTAGAGAATTACTGTTATGCCTAGTGACTGAATTACTGTTATAATTTAGTCGAGCGCACTCTGTCCCCTAATGAATTCCATCTCAGGGAAAAAGCTTGCTCTTCAACCCATAGAGTAAAACATCTGGTTCAGCGGCTGCTTTTTCATTTTGCTATTGCAAGTTCTGTCTTGAGTAACTCTAAAACCAAGTGCTCTTCCTCTCTCAAATACTGCTTGAGCAAGGTGCTTATTTCTGTCATTGAACAGAACTGATTTGCTTCAAATGCCATAACTAAAATCATTAAGGGAATGAACACAAGGGTTGAAATATCACATCAGTTAAATACTAAGCATACCTAAGCTTCTGGGGAGAGTTTTCATATACCTTGTTACTGAAATTTCTGTAGGTCTTATTAAGGAGCTGACTCCCACATCAAATGAATATGCAGGAATGTATCCTGCACAACACAGAATTGGGCTTTAAGTCGCCTGGACTACTAAGGGAAAGCCCTGGGAATTGCAAATTGGTTATTTATGATGTTAAAAATTAAAATGCATCTGTATGCACTACTGGGTATGTACACTAAAGATGATTGGAGCTATTACACCACTTAAAGCCTGTATATATCATTATACTAATTACCCAGAAGAAATGTATCAACTTCCTTTTCATCTCTACAGAGCAATATTTACAGCTGCACTGCATTTCAGAGCACCGTTTTTATGCCCACGTTTCCTCCAACTGCATGGATTTTATTGGCAGTGATGGAGGAAACACACAAAACAGTTTTGTCTGGAGGCTTGCCCTGGTTAGCAGATCCGACTACACACTCAGCGGGCAACAACTTCCTGGCTCTCCAGTGTGGATTGAAAACAATGGGAAAGAAAAAAAAACAACAGCAAGCAGTTATACTGGTGATAGTTTCCACGTGAATTCTCAAAACAGCTATTCCAAAATTCACGTAGTGGAGTGAGATTTATAATCGAGACTTTTTCAAATCACTTGGAAAGACGCTACACTCTGTAATAATTTGCAGGAACAGTAAACAGACTTTGAGATTCAACTGTGGGGCATGTCCTGACAGAGCCACAAACATTCAGTACTTATATAGCCAATATAACCTACTTTGATGACTGCCTTTTTTTAAACTAAAGGTGGATGTAGAGGAAGGATAAAATGAGAAATTAGTACCAGCCCCAAAACTAATGGATCAGTGCAAAACTCCTGATAGGTAAAGTTGCTTTCAGAACAAATACCCCAAAATTAAAGCCATTTCTCATATTACTGTTTTGAAAGTCTTAAAGTTCACAGCTTTATCATTCATTGGGTAATTCCAGTATCATCTGATTACATTTCAGGGGTAAAGCATCATCTTTCCTAAAGTTTCTCAGACACTACCATCTGCACTAGTTAGTAATTATGGATGCACTTATGTGTACGGCTAGCAGTACAATAGCTGGTCTCAGCCAACCCTGTCCATTTTCTTATTTGCATCAATCTACACATGCTACATACTGAACAACTACAAAAATATCTCTTTACTAAATATATCATTATTCACTAATATTGTAAATCCTGCCATCTTCCTCCTCTCATACACCACTAATACCTGAACCCATTTGAATTTTTTGGTTCTGGCCACAACCCTCACTGCAGTCCCCTAGCCTTAGTGTTCTGAACAGCAGTCATGAGCATAGAGTGAATACAAAAACTGAATTAATCGGGAGGAAAACTGTTGCCTACCTGTCCTCTTTCCTCCAACACCCATATTTCCTTCCCAGCTACCTTCTTAGTTCCCACGTCTCTCAGTGCCTGCCTTCCCCAACTCCTCCATTTCAGCCCTGACTTCCACTACTGAGAACACAGGGACCATATGCACAAATGCTCTGTGAGCTTGGAGGATTTATGTGGATTATTATTATTTTTATTTTAAATTTTTAAAAGGGCTCTTCTAGCAACACCCAAAAAAAATCTGGAAAGAGTAAGAAAAAATAAAAACAAATAATTTAGAATAGCTTAACATTTCTATTTTTGTTTTTAACCAAATTTCTAGGTTTTTTTGTTGTTGTTGTTGTTGTTTTTTGTTGTTGTTGTTGTTGTTTGTTTTTAAGCCTTAAAACCTCTAAGGGAAAAACATGCTCTGGCTTTTACTCATGAAAGTCAGATTACACATCAAAAATGCTCATTAATTTATTCTGGAGACAAATTAAATGAATGAGACTTGCTTGTATTACACATCAAAAATGCTCATTAATTTATTCTGGAGACAAATTAAATGAATGAGACTTGCTTGTAAATCTTAGGAAGAGCTAAAGGTCATGAGACACTAACCTAATGCCCACTGCTGAACAAAAATCTTTGCGCTTGTATCTAGGTCAGACTGAACATTATCTAGCCCACTCTGCTCTGACAGTCAAGCAAAGTGTAATGACTGCAAGTTATATTCTGAGCCTGTCTCCGAACACGCTTTGAGCCCTGTAGTATTTGTCATGTAGGGACCCTTCAGCTGCAGGTTAAGATCTTTGGGTTTAAATAAGGAAAGAAACATCAACAGAGGAATCTGGATTAATCCATTTGCATATAACAAAAGCTTACAGGGATTCAATGTATCTTGCAGGAACAAGTTGCACATTTCAATTTATACATATCTTAAAGGACTCTGCTAAAAGACTCCTGAGATGCTCCTGTTGCCTGTTTGCTCCTACATTACAGCAAGAGGAGAATCTCACACCTTTCCCAATTCTGTAGACACTGAACTGCATCAGTCTTTACTATTCATCCCCTTGCTAGGGTCATCTCTTGTCCAAACAAAAAGATTAACTATAAACTGACAATCTTGATGAAATTATACTTAAAGTACAAGTATGAAAACATTTTAAATGTTTGAAAGTTGAGAGAAAAAAAAAAAAAAAGTAGCTATATTTTGATCTCAAACTGATGGCTCATTTGGTCATTGCTAAGGTACTTAAGCATCCCATTTTGTTCATTAGACAGTACTTAGAAACCCAAACAAATGTAACAATAATTGCTTTTGGTCTGGATACTAGGAAGTAAGTGATGTCTCAATCTAGGACTTTACTTACTTTAAAGAGGAGTCTCCAACACCAAGACATCCTCTCAGACTGAGTTGTCTCAGGAACCCACCACACCTTTTCGATATATTTTCCACAACACGACCCTTAAACCAAATAAAAGGAAGATTTTGTTGAGTTTTATTCTGACATAACATTCTAACCAAATTAAAAATGCCAGGACTGAAAATCAGTCTCAGTTAAATCCTACCAGAACCATACCTCATTGAATTTCTTTTCCTACTTTAAGGAAAAACGGGTTACCTGATGAAACAAGTTCTGCTCAATTCAATTTTTAGATCTCTCTTCCTTTTTCAGTCTATGATACGTGGCCCGATTTTTGTCTGAGCAAAACCCTATCCATTAAAATTGCTAAAATGATCTTCAGGATCTGTCAGATTTGCAGGCAATCTGAAGAACTACCCAGAGGCAGAACAGAAGGCATCCTGCTCCTCAAGGACTACAGTTATTACTACAGCATACAACTTTAAATTATCCCTGAAGGCGTGCTTAGGCTAGTATTTTAATCTCAACTATAGCCCCTTGTAAATCCTATTTTACAGTCCCTGCTATAGGGATGGTTACTTCTGAAACAGGAAGGTATTGGACACTTGGTGGGAGCAGCCACTTCAACTCCAGAAGACTTACAAGAGCCTACCTCCCAGTCTTCAAAGTCAGATATATTTGAGAGTCTGTTCCTAACACCTGGAAATGCCCAAGGATTTCTCAGACTATGGAACTTACTGACATTATACCTCATTATTTGTCAAAAGTTGGAGTACAGTTTACAAACAAAACTTCCCATTTAACCTTGTGATCGTTACAAAATGCTATTCATTTACACCCTGAAAGCAGAGCATTTACTCTCTGAAAGGAGTAAGCAGAACAGAATAGTACTTCTAGTGCTCCAAGCTAGCATTATGAAAAATGTTATTTCAACTACGATATAAATACTTTTATTTTATTTCTTCATAGTAAAAACAGAATAATATATCAAAAAACAGGTAAACACTGCAACAACTGACTACCATCACATTGTGTCTAATTTTAGGAAGACAAAGTAAAAAGAAATCAACACTGATCTTCTAACAAATAGGACAAATATATACCTAACTGCACCTTTTATTTTCTTCTCTCTTTTATTCTAAATATATATAGATTATAATATAGAGAGATATATAATATATATATATATATTATATAAATATATATAAATACTCATAAATTACAGGGCAGTGCATTTTTAAATTTCCTCTCTGTATGCAATGGCAGCAATTTTACTGAAACAATAAAACATTTCTTGGAATTTGTTGTTCACCTGTTAAAGTCCCAGCTAAAACTATGTGAAAATATCAGAGCTTATTTGTTAGTCTGTGAATAACAGATTATCTCCTATCTCAAATATTTTTACTTCAAAACAAACTGAAGGCAACTATACACTTCATGAAATGACATACTTTTTAGAGCTTTCTTATCACTTTGAATTATTTCCCAGCAGAGGCTAAATACCTTTACTGTAAGAATAAAGTCTTCTCAATGAATTACATATAATGCAGATTCAATCTACATAGGGGAAAAAAGCCAAAACCTAATGTATTATTCAAAGAAAATAATGAAACAAATAATAAGATACATTTTCCATACCCATTTATTACTTTAAGCATGTTAAAAAAACACCAAACCAGCATATTCAAAAAGACAACATAAGTGCATTCAAATGTATTTAGCTGTTTGAATAATTCAGTGTCACTCAAAATCCTGTTCTTCAGACTATCCCAGCTTATGCTTGGTGCCACATACCAACAAATTCTAAGGCACACTTCAAGATCTTCACACATCTTTGCATTAGAGAAGAACATTTTTCCTTTATAGCATGTACTTTTTTCTCAGTTTATTCAGTATCATATAAGGTCTTGAATAGGAAAAATTTCATAACAAAACTGATTTTCCATTATCTGATAGTCTCAGATCAAGTACCCCTTGATGTTATGTGCAATATCACCAGATAATGCAATATTGATCTGAGCAAAAAGTTGCCAAATAACAATTAGCAGCTTTTACCTGTCTTAAATCTAGACAGAAAAAAAAATACTAAAACAGTTTAAGGAAAAAACAAGCTGTTAGACACTGAATGTGAACACATTTCTCATCCAGAACTGATTTCTGTAGCACTCGTTCATTTAACTTGCACTTAGGAATAAATTTAACACATATATATTACAAAAGTACTTAAATGTAATACACTGAAGTAATTGAATTGCTCAAAATCACAGTATCTCCTTATAGAAAAAGAGGACCATAGCTTAATTTCATTCATTCTCATTAACACCAGACTACAAATATGTCTGAAAGGGCAACACCACTAGGAACAACATAAGACAAACTCTGCAAAAATGTAAAACCCCAACACTGTTCCTAAATAACAGAAAAGTTTCAGACACAAAAAAGGCTGATCAAGAGAATGGCCACAGATCTGGTAGGGTTTGTTTATTATTTTTTAGCAAATGAGAGACACCAGCTTTTTTAGAGGCAAGTGAAAAAATGAAATTAGACCTCCAAGACTTCTTAGACACATTGAGATATTTGAAGATGCCAAAATCTTTTTCCTACCTCCACAAGATTCTTGTATTTGACATCAGTATAGCAGAGGAGTTGGCATTAAAATTTTAAGAGAACAGTGAGAAAATTTACTCTATGTTGCTGTAAAGCTTAAGGAACAGTTTGAACCACAGTTGGCAAAATATACCAAATGATCCCCATCTGGATTTTATTCATGCAACTAAAACGCTTAACATAAAATCCAGAAGCAAATTAGTTATTGTATTCTAAATTTAATTTATATTATCAAACACAAATTATAAACTAGTTCAGTTACAATTAAGGACTTGTATTTTCCTATGGATTTTTGTCTTCACTTTCCAACATCAAATTTTATTCTGTTATACACATCTATGATAGCATTAATACATTTTTTCTTATGAAACATAAGACTGCCGTAATCCTTTTGTTATATGCTGAAAAAGACTTTAATCTACATGTACATGCATCTCAGGCAAGATTAAAGCCCTAGGAAACAAATGTTCATAAAGTGGTAATAATATATACAGCAAATCAAATCCAGGCCAAGCCAGCAGTAAGAAGAGTTGGTTAGCATTTTGTTGTTTCAGTCTCCAAGTTCTGGGGCCAAGTGTCCAGGGAGCATTCAGCACTAGATGGCACTCTCACAGAGACAAGCAACAAAAATTCCTCTAGGTTGTGAAAGTGACTCAGCATCTCAATCGAGAGGCACCGTTTACATCTTTGTTTTCTGGAAATGATCAGTTCTTAATTTATAGACCCTTGTATGTATATAATATTTGCAAATTAGCTGACACACTGCCAACAACCAGAACTCTAAAACTCATCCGGTGTAAAAAAGTCAAATATAGTGCCATCTTTCTACATGCTCCTTCTCTGTTTTAGTATTTTGAACTTTAACCTTTAAAATGTGAGAACTCAAGAACAGCCTATAGAATACTCAAAACGGGCTATGCACTTAAACATCACCATAGGAATGAAATAAACAAAGACACTAACCTCTATATCTGTCTGAAAGTTAAAAAGGTCTATTCTTTGCCAATTGCTTCCATCCAGAGCTAGAACATTCCACGCCTGCAGAAAACAAATAAGAGATTATATACCTCCACTGCCTGCTCCCTTCATTTTTGTCTCAGAAATTCAAATACAACAAACTCTGAAATACAGTAAAATAGACGTTTTTAGGTAGCAGTTTTTAAAAAACGAATGTAATTGTAGATATTACCAATCCTAAAACATTAACTGGTTAAAACCAGGGCATTTGTGGAAATTAAACACAGATCTAAAAGGATTACACTTCAGAGATTTGTCTTATGCCCATAAAACATGCATTAGAGGAAGAAATTAAATAAAATATATGAACATAGCAGTATTCAACGGTCAATTTTTAAAAAGAGCTTTTGTAAATTTGTCTAGTAAGTTATTCTTGCTAGATGTATATGGAGAGAAGTGACTGCACTTGAGAGTCCTTCCAATAAAACCACAGTTCCTCAGCCTCATTAGTTACTATTCTGAGATGAACAGAAACAGAAGCCTTTCAGAAAACTGCTGACTTTCCACTGTTAGAATCAGGACTTTCCATGTGCTGAGTAACATATAGAGAATCTGTCCACTACTATCGACGTAACAGACGACAGTTTTTTAAATTAGAACAAAGTAAAGAGTGAGAGAAAAAAATATATACTTAGAAAAACTGAAAGAAAATCACATACAACCAACAAGAGGCAGCTTTGAGAGAAAAAATTTTGATTGTTTTATCACCTTGGTTTTCTTCTGATGTATTCAAGACTACCTGAAAGTTCTAACAAAGCCTGATGTTAGTTAGCTCAAAAAACTTATTGAAGTTGTGGACCAGAATGGTACGGGTATAGAAATGAAACAGTTACACAATTATATAATAAAACAAGGAAACAAAAAAAAAATAAAAATAAAAATGGAGAAAAGCATGAAATTAGAAAGTTAATTCATGTTGTATAAGAATACGTCTCATTGTACACGCTTCATGTAGGACCAGAATATTTTTCATTTTAATTTAAAAAAAAAGACTAGTTAAACATAAAAGCTTACTTTGCATGCTTTCTCTATTATCTTCTGTGTGCCTTTTTCCTCTACTAGTAGTCCATTTATTTAACATAATTTGTGCTTGACAAGCTAATGATGGATGAACTTCTTAGACACATGGTGCACATTAACTGAACTACATGGAATTTTAAGCAGAATATGCGTTTGAAAAATAGTGTTATATGGCCGCATGCTTTATAAAAAGCAAATGCCATTATGCTAAAATGGGCTTAATCCTTTCTCCAGATATAGAGTATCTATAGAAAGTACCTATAGAAAAGATATCTGGGTATCTTTTCTATAGCCTTTAAACAGAATTCTAACATGGCAACTATGAATCTGAATGCAATTGTGGACCCACTGTTTATTTGTTTTAATGAACAATAAGGCTATATTTGATTTTTTTTTCTTCCTATTTTAGACAGGAAGGAGATTGCCTTAAAGCCCATGATTTGCAAGTAATTAAGTGAAAGCTTTCCAAAGAACAACAACAAAAAGAAGCACAACAGAAATACATACCTTGGAAACCTGTGCACATCGACACAAAGTAACTATGTCCAAGAAAGAAAAAATTCTAGAAAAAATGAAAGAATAAAAATTAAAATATTTTATTACGAGTTCAGACTAACATCTGAATTCACTGTTCTGTAGTTCTATGGAAAGATAAACAGTAACACAACAAGCAAGCTAAATTAAATACAAGTGTTTCACTAAATTATTTTGCTTAGTGAGTAATACCATGGCCATCTTCTTAAGATAGTCAACTCCTGCATAGTAGGAAACAGGTGCTGCTACAGATAATCTATTTTACAACTCTCCCTCCTCATTACCCATTTGTGTATGAATAACAATTTTTTAAATATTATTATTTTTAATTCAGAGAAACTGGTTTGTAAACCTTTAATTGCGATGCTATTAAAGAAATAACTTACACAAATATATGTGAAGATTTTAGAGACTGGTGAAGTGTAAGAAATGGGAAATAACACACAGATAAATCCAAATTTGAGAAAATAAGTACAAACACAAAGCATGATAACCCGTATTTCTAAAGGGGCATCACAATGACTACCAAGTCTATCACAGTCAGCATCTTTTTTTTGAATTTGCTCTAAAAGAAACAATTACACTTCAAAATTTAGCATTGCAATTCAGATCACTGTAACAATTCTTCAAGGATGGCGACTTTTTGTAGTTTTCTAAACTAAATTTTTCAGTGTCAAAATTAATTTTGCTAAATACCATTTAAAAACAACAATGAAACCAATTCAAAGAAAATTCTCAGGGAATAAAATATATTAACTTAAGCATAAAATATAGATCCCATTCCCAAATCAGTTTCTACTACAAACAGTTAAAGATATGAAATACATGAAAGATGTTCCTGCAGTTCATTTATAAAGTATCACCTCTCACCAATGAACCTTTTCAGTTATCCAAACAATGAACAGTGATAATAATATTGTGTGTAACATGGCATTTTTGGCACTAAGGAGCAAACTTAACTGGAAAGAGATGTTGAATTTTATATGTAAAATTCTGATTACTATTTTCTAAGTGGAAACCTGAAGCTAGAGCTCTAAATGGATGCCTAAATCCTAAGGGCTGTGGTTTTTAGCCGTGGTAACAGTAATGCAATGGAAGTTAATGGACGTACTTATTAAACATTAAGGCCCTTCTGGATATTTTGTACGATCTATTAGTTATTAGTTTTGAACAGTTATTATTTTTCCAATATTTCATCAACATATGAAAATACTTTTTTTCACTGTACAATAATATATTTCTCAAAAAAAAATTATCTCAAAAGGCAAACAGACAATTTACAAAACAATGCAGATAACATTCATTTTGATAGCATCTATTTTGTCATTTGAACATCCATTCTAAGGTCTGTTGCCCCCCTTAAGAAACTTAGCAGTGCTTTACACACAAACTGCACACTGCATGAACAGTCCAACAATCTTGCTGAACACAGGTGAGTAAAGAAAGCGCTCTCTTTAAAGAGCAGCATTTATCCCAGTGACCTGCCTTGAACCCTCTCTGTAGTCACCTTTCCTCCCTTCCCAAGAGGGGAGCAGCAGAAGGTGAGGAAGGGGATATAACACTGGAGAGCTGTAAAAGCCACCTGGCTTGTAGAAGATTCCTTGTAATAATGATGTATGAGGGGAATCACAGGTTTATCTTAGATTTGCAGAAGCCAAAGCATAAAAGACATGTTTCTAAATTATTTCTAATGAAGACATGAAGGATGGTGACAAACTATTTCATGACACAATATTCTTGCCTAAATGAAGCATAGGACATGCTTTGGAAGTGATTCATCCAGTTCCACTGAAAGTAAGAAATAACAGAAGGAATTCAAGACGTTGAAGAAAAGCTATTTTCTATATTCCAACTACTGAGTTGTCTAGCAGTCTCTCTTCATGTTTGACTGTTTGTTACTGTTACGAGATTTATGTTAATGTATGATTTCCGCTGAAAAGAATTAAAACCAAATGCAGAACAGACATATTTATTTTTGCTCCATTCTGTATGAAGAGACTTTTTAAGAAGTCAAAAACTGAAAGTGGTTATTTTATGTTAAAAGGAAAACTATTTTAATAAGTGAAAACATCCATGATGTTTTTAGATTTCCAGTTTTGTTCTAACAAAGGAACTGTCTTGAAAGGCAGCTCAAGCTGTCTCCATGAAAATAGATAACTTAAAATGAGATTAGGATGCATTCTAACAGACCAAAATCAGAATAATTACTCAATTAAATATTATCATAGGTACCAGTAAATTATTTTACAATTGCTAAAAGTTATTTTGCCAGCTTGCTTGGAACTGTTTTTTCCATGGTCTTCTATTTGTTTACTCTCTATAGTACAGTATTATGGGCAAACCACTAAAGACAACAGCTTCTCTACTTGCAGCCCCACAGAACTACTAGCAAATCCTTATCAGTCAGGGAAAATAGCCAGCAAGACACAAGACTAAGGTTTTAAGGCTTTAAAACCCAATCAAAGAATAGAGAAAGAGATGGCAACTCTGACATTGTCTGGCACTTTGGCAAAGGGACTATGTCAGCAAGCACTTGTAATTTTAAAAAGTGGAAAAGATTACCATGTAGGCCAGACGATGGTTGTATAGCACATCTGTCCTCTATGACCATAACTACATAGATGGAAGTTAATGCAGCTGGCCACAGGATTAATTTCCACTTAGGTCTTTGGCACAATTTAGTACAGGGAAACTGGAAATTTATAGAACCACAGTAATGTTTACTAATAATCTGTTCTAACTTCCTGTATCCCAGGCTATCAATTTTTCCTTAGTTAGCCTGTACTGAGCCCGAGAAGGACAATCTGCTTACTAATAATGAGAGTTCATCAAAACTTCTTGTCCCTAGGCACACACCAGTCTGGACATACATATGCCTCATGAGCTTGGTCTTGGAGATCTTTCAATGTTAACAGTACCAGCAGTACGCATGAGTGTCATGCCAAAGGCACAGAGTTGTACAAGCTCACAGTTCCTCAACTCCTTTAAGGTAAACTACTATTTGGCTAAAGCCTAAATTCCAGAAAATGATCTATTCTTGATTCGAAAGCCTTCAAGGGGTGGAAAGTCACCACCTTCTCTGGTAGTTTGTTCCACTGGTTAATCATGCTGTTATAATATTTGCCTTATTTCCAAGGTGAACATCTGACTTTCAGCTTCATGCTTTCCTCTACTTTTCTTCACCAAATTCAAGAGTGCTTTAGCAGTTAGTACTTCCTTCTCACATAGTTTTAAAGCCACTTATGTCATCTTTAATTCTTTTTACTTTAGCTCTTTAAATCTCATCTTCAGTGCACATTCTTCTTTCCCAGTATGTTTCTGCAAATGTACACATCAGAAGCACATGAAGTGTTAAAAACCTTATTAGTACCAACAAAGCTGCACACAGCCGGGGACTTTAACAGCCTTTTTGATACAGCAACAGACAAGATACTTACAGGATCTTACACATTTCACTCCAACATCCCCTTCAGGGATGAAACATCCCAGGCTACAGCTCTTTGTGTGACCTTCCCTAATCCATGTAAAAATTCATCTTGTAAAATGTAAAATTTATCTTGTTTGAATGTCCCTTCATTTAATATGTCATTCAGATGTCCTTGGGAGTGGTTTGTCTTCGCAGTAATTTACCACTGCATTTCTTTTAGAGTCATCTAGAACTCTTATCTCCAGAGACTTCTTAAAATGTCATTTCCATAACATGGAATAGAAAACAAAAAGAAAAAAAAAATGCTGTTTGGTCTACCTGCCAGTTGCTGCAACAACTGTTAAGCAACTCTGAATCCTTTTAACATGAACCAATGTACTGTACAGTGCTACTTCTTAATCAAAAGTTCAAATGTTAAAGTCAAATGCCTGAGTAAATTCACGTAATTTGGGTTGGTAGAACTGATTGTTTAACCCCAGATTGATATCGTCCAACCACTTTTTTCCCCACTAAAACACAACTGTTGGTTATATTTCTCTCTCTCAATTTTCTATCAAACATACATACAGTGAGTTTTTCCAGTGCATATTGAATAGGAGGCTGAGTTTTCTTGTATTCTTCCATATATTTCCATTTCCATACAGAGTTCATTACTCCCTTGTGCTATGAACAGACGTGTTTTTCAAAACACAGAAATAAGTGATGTCACTTCTATTATTTTGTTTCCCTCTCTGTGGAACCACAGAAAGAAACAGCTATTTCTCAGAACCCCAACACTGCACGGAGCATCACCTACAGAATAAGAAACAAAACCATGCAAGAGTCAAACTGCCTCTCTCATCTTTCTAAGGCCCTTGCCAACCTAATCACATAAGGAACAAGCTTTCGCAGTAGCACCTTGATAATTACTCGTTTTTAAGTATTTTGATACAATACTACATGGCCTGATTACAAGCAGGTAACAAAATACATACAGTAATGCATACATACATACTGTACTGTGACTTCCTGGAATTTTTGGCTTGGCAAACTCAATGTTGGTATCTGCCAAGTATGACAGAAATGCCTGATAATTTCTAAAGACACTTAGCAATAAAATAAGATTTTTAAAACTGCTTTAAGAATGGAATGCTATTTCAAAACTTTTATTTTTCACTTCTTTTCAATTCACAGTGCTGTTGCACACAAAGAATGATGTCGAAGTATACAGAAATATATAGTTCGATGGATGGAATATATGGATTCCCCATCCCTAGAAGTGTTCAAGGCCAGGCTAGATGGGGCTTTGGGCAACCTGTTCTAACAGGAGGTATCCTTGCCCACAGCAAGGGAGGTTGGAATTAGATGGTCTTCAAGGTCCCCTCCAACCCAACTCATTCTGTGATTCTACATTTCTATGAAATGGAAGTCATCTATAATAATAGATGAGAAATGAATGACCTTTAAGAAGTCAAGTTGAAGACTTGAACACAAAACACGTATAGAAGGTTTAGGGCAAAATCTCAACCCATGAAACAGTTTATCTATTGTCTTCCAAAAGGTCAGATACATGCTATAATCAGTTTCAGCACTCCTACTTAGCTTTGTTTCACTCAAAATAGCCAGTGTGACCTAACATTTTAGGGCAATCACTTCATTACATTGGTTATCCTGATTCGTCTAATAGAAAAATATGACAATTTCAAGAAGAAAAACCAACAATGGTTATTAGAAAATAACATTATATAATATTAGCATCATTTTGTCTTCAGTAGTACTGAGAATCCCACTGCAGTGTTTCCAAATCACAGAATCACAGAATTTCTAGGTTGGAAGAGACCTCAAGATCATCGAGCCCAACCTCTGACCTAACACTAACAAGTGCTCCACTAAACCATATCACTAAGCTCTACATCTAAACGTCTTTTGAAGACCTCCAGGGATGGTGACTCCACCACTTCCCTGGGCAGCCTGTTCCAGTGTCTAACAACCCTTTCAGTAAAGAAGTTCTTCCTAACATCCAACCTAAAACTCCCCTGGTGCAACTTAAGCCCATTCCCCCTCGTCCTGTCACCAGGCATTTGGGAGAACAGACCAACCCCCACCTCACTACAGCCTCCCTTGAGGTACCTATAGAGAGCGATAAGGTCGCCCCTGAGCCTCCTCTTCTCCAGGCTGAACAAGTCCAGCTCCCTCAGCTGCTCCTCGTAGGACTTGTTCTCCAGGCCCCTCACCAGCTTTGTCGCCCTTCTCTGGACCCGCTCAAGCACCTCGATGTCCTCCTTGTAGCGAGGGGCCCAAAACTGAACACAGTACTTGAGGTGCGGCCTCACCAGAGCTGAGTACAGGGGGACGATCACCTCCCTAGCCCTGCTGGTCACACTGTTCCTGATACAAGCCAGGATGCCGTTGGCCTTCTTGGCCACCTGAGCACACTGCTGGCTCATATTCAGCCGACTATCCACCATCACTCCCAGGTCCTTCTCTGCCTGGCAGCTCTCCAACCATTCCTCTCCCAGCCTGTAGCTCTGCTTGGGGTTATTGCGCCCCAGGTGCAGGACCCGGCACTTGGCCTTGTTGAACTTCATGCAGTTTAACCTTTCACTATATTTTTTCCTTCGCTATTTTTTTTTCTTTTTCATCATCTTTCTCCCTTCCCAACACCAAACACCTTTCAAACTAAATGCCAAACCAAGTCCTGTGCTTTACCTAAAATGAAGCAATAGAGGACCTGCAGGCCAAGGGAGGAGAGCTAAGACAACTCCCAGCCATGCCACCTCTACTTCCTGTGCTCCCATATCAATCACGCCTTCCTAAAATTGGAATAGTTGCAGAGGAGGATGATCCATATTTCTAACCTTAAAAGCCTCATGGATTGTCCAGTTTAATCATTTTCTGTAAGGGCTGGATGACCCACAAGGTTCTGCAGTTTCTAAAATTGAGCATGCTGCAACTGATGACTCCCTAGTTTCATTAGCTAGATTTTTGTCAAAGTCTCAGCTATTTACTCCAGCTACAACATTTTCTTTTTAAGGCATCAAACCAGGAGAAAGAATTCCATAAGGATCAAAAACACTGAAATATTTTTTATTTTTTACAGAAAAGCATATGATAAATGAAAACGTAAGTACTTTGGGGCAGATGGGAATCCCTGAAAGGGGATACATACCAGGAACACCTCATGCACCCATTACAAGCTGGGGCTGATCAAATGGGAAGCAGCTCTGCAGAAAAGGAGCTGAGTTCCTGCTGAACACCATGATGGATATTTCTCAAAGCAGAAGGCATTGGAAGCAACTTTTCAATGTGTATGAATATCTGATGGAAGTGAAGATAACAGACTCTTCTCAGTAGTGCCCAGGACTAGACAGGAAAAGAGGCAACGGATGTAAACTGAAATACAATAAATTCCACTTAAATAGAAGAAAAAAACACCTTTATTTTTACTGTTAGCGTTGTCAAATACTGAACCAGGTTGACTTGAGGGTTTTTGGAGTCCCTATCCTTGGAGATAGTCAAAACTCAACAGGACAATGCCAAAATATTTCTCTTCTAGCTGACACTGCTTTCAGCTGCAGGTTAGACTACATGATCTCCAGAGTTCACTTCCAACCTTAGCTAGTCAATTTTATGAATACAAAATTCATTTCTATGAGATGATTTTATGAAGTACAAATTTGGCAACTAGAAAGCATCTTACTAAACAGTTAGCCTAATGATTATTTCAGAGAGGTTTAGCTGGCAGACCATAGTGCCAACCCAACCTGCTGGTCATTCCAATTCTTCCCATGAGAGAAGGTATTATACAAACAGGGCACCAAAGAGCCAAAATCAAACATGCCCACTCTACATGCTGGTGGCTTGATAAAAATGTGAAGGAAAAAAAAAAAAAAACAACACAAACATGATGCTCTGGTGGTATGCAGCCTAGGAATATTCCATAAACCATGATTCTTACAGACATAAATGTTATGGAAACTTCAGTTAGTCTTTGGACTAGTATTTGGTACACTAGTACTGCTACTGGCCTGGAAAATAACTTTGAAAAACAGATTTCTCATCCTGATGCCTATGCCTGCATCAGGAAGACAGAGATATGAAAGCTCACCTCTACTGTAAATGCTTCATAAATTACTGACAAAAACAAACAAAAAAAGAGCACAGTATAGGTGCTTGACATTGTTATTTAAACTCTCTAACATCACTCCTGAATGAAATAAAAACAATGTTCTGTGCTTTTTTTTAATTTTTGTTTTGTTTTTGGTAGAGAGTTGGAGTATCCTTTGAATTGCCTTTGTGTTTTGCTGGCACTTCTAGCATGGGAATGAGAAAGGAAAAACAACCATTTTGGAGTGCATGTGTGTGAGAATTCCATATGAAAGGAATGACTTCTTTATATCACTGATACTTCTGAACATTTGGCTTTGGTAATTTGTTAATCAAGAGACTGAGTTTAAATAAGGCTCCAGTTTCAAAGTAAATAAAGCTCCAAATGGAATTAGGCCTTGATTAATTAAATAACAGATTCTAAAGAGAAGCTTGAAAGCATATAAAAAACAAAATGAAACAAATGGTAATGAATGAATATGAGACTTATGTAAGTTGCTGTTACATCAACTTTAGCTGTTATTCCTGCTGCTTTAAACGCTTATTTACTTTTGTTTGTTCCAGAACGACAAATCTTTTGTCACAAGTGTGTTTTTACTAAGAGATAACTGTTCTAACTGAAACCAGGACACATCCATCCTTGAAGTAGGTAATGCTGAAGCAGTCCATTTGTAAGGAAGTCCCAATTCTTCAAGAAGAAACATTAAACAAATAATTTCCTTTTCATAATTCCCAAATTTTACTCAGCACCTTGGCAAAAAAACAAAACAAAAAAAAAAAAAAAACACTACTTCCATTCCCAAATCGCTCCTTCTGCATTAACAGTGTACAAATGCACTCATAGAATTTTCTGCTTGTGTTCTTACAGACTCTCACTCACAGTTTTAAAAGGAATTCCATTTGAAACATCTCTGCCCCAAACTTCTAAGCTTATACTTGTGTTTGTTTATGAAAAAAAAAACAAAAACATTTAAACAACAAGTAGAGGATGGCAGCTACCTCCTCTGGTTACAAAAGGCCAAGTTTACTCAACAACAACAATAGTTTTCACATGTTCAGCAATCACCTCATACAAAGAATTCAGAAAACGCATACAGAATAACCAAGTCGTAAGTCAAAGAACTGAAAAATATGAACTTGCATCTGGAACAGATCTTAGTTGGTAACAATTTCATAAGCAGACAAACAGTACGTGTATATTGAAGACAAAAAGAAATGTCGTTTGAAACATGCCTCATTTTCCCCACTTCATTTGTATAATTAAATACTACAACATTTCACCTTGAGTAGCAAAGACTGCTGTTTAATATTTAATAATCTCAGGAAAACATTTCAATTTTATAATGCACATGCAATCACTTACTTTGATTTTAGACCACATTTTGCCTTTCTGGCACACTACAATAGAGGACTTCAACCAATTACAATATAGCTATTTAGAACCACAAACAACCAAATTGATACATCAACTGTATTCATACAGATTATTAATCTATTCGATTGTATAGGAGTTGATTATGAAAGTAAAACACATTTCCTTTAATTTCAGGATGTAAACACAAATCTATGGTTTCTGTAAAGGGAAGTCTAATCATGTCTTGTGCACGTAGCTTTTATTAAGCAAAGTAAGTTCTGTGATTTGACATGTCTGAAATATGTCTAAGCAAGGAATTAGTGCAGAGCAGCTGCAATACTCCAAGCTCATGTTAATTTCCCAATATAGAAAGCTCCTCTATATAAAAATACGGACAATACATTCATTAACCAGAAGCATGGAGACTAACACTGATAGGAAACAAAACAAAAAAAAAGAGATTGATAACAGCATAATATCAAAACCAGACTCTCGTCTGCAGTCATATACCCATTTCCAGTGGTCCTTAACTCCAAAGAAGTTATTAGAAAATGAACCAAACAGGCAATTAGAACAAATCACAGTCACATGTCATGGAGCAGATAAAGCTTCTGGGAAGTGATTAGATATTTTCAGCCAATGGGAAACAGAAACAAAAATATTAGGAACAAGATTTAACAGATTTATTATTATTAAATTCTTATGTGCTTTAGCAACAATTGATAAGTAGTATCACACTACAAGTACCATTTTTATTTAACATCATTTGCCCAATTATACATGAATAGTCATTGTACCTTCAGTCTTCAAGGTAGCATACCTAACCTCAAATAAACACTGAGGATAAAACAAATTGAAATTTTCTGATCAATCAGCTTTTGCTAGAAAATTTTCCAATTACTGTTAAGTGGTAATGGGCTTTAAAACTTTCCAGTGATTTAACTCAAATTCAGGACAGAATCAATAGGTTAGTGGTCAGTGGGTAGAACATTCCCTGCAGAATATTCCATATTCCCTTAGAATCTGGAAAATGTCTCATGTTGACCTTTATATACAATGAAACAAAGCCAAGTTATTAGAATTTGTATTCAGGGCATCATTCAGTGATGCTTTTTCATTTAATCACATTTTCTAAATAGTTCTACAAGCCTAATTTACATCATCACCACAACATGGAATGAGTATATCTGAACAAAAATGAAAATCTTTTAAAAATGCAATTCCTTTTAACAAAAGACTGTTTCTTTAGTACCACCAAGAGAACATTGTTACAGTACAGACACTAAAAAGTAATAACATTTTAAGAACACTTTCTTAATACACAAGATAGCAAACTACCATTGTTTCAGACAGGAAGCAGTGACATATAAGATAACCAAAGCAACTCTTTAGAGTATCAAGAACAAATCATTAGCTCAATTTTATTAACACCATCACTAAAAATTATAATTGCACAATTATACATGGACATTTCTTTTTACACAAAGAGTGGACTGCAATGAAAACTATAGGCAGCTGGAGAAGAAGTCACTGGGCCGATTCAGTTTCCCCTATGAAGCGGTTACATCCAATTGAGCAGTACCTCCACATTCTGGAATTGACATTTTGCTTGAAATCAACTTTCAACACAAGCATGTGAAGAATTCCACCAGTGTCTCAAACATAGGCTAAACTTACTGATGCTGATGTTGTAACTAACTCCTGTGAAGGTGTTCTACTCACACAGGTTTGACGAAATGCCGAACGATTCCAGTAAGTAAAAACTTCCTGTTGGTTCTACCATATATAACACAGACCAACAGTAAAAGGTGACAGTCTGTGCTTTTCGCCACAGTGATTTTTGGAAAGCTCTGAAGTTGTATTTATATTTGTTATAACAAATTTCATAAGAAAAAGAATTTGAGTATTTATTGTAGGGAAATACATAAGAGATGGATCTTACACTCTACAGACAGATAAAACATTGTGCAATGTGGAAAAGAGTTAACTACATATACTACAGCTATTTGGACATTTTATTTCACTTTTTCTTTATGCACGAAAAAGATCACTACTAAACTACATTATCTACAGTATAGTGTAATTTGAACACTAAAACAAATCAAGACCAATCAAAACAAAACAGGTTAAAGAATTCAAAGATTTAAAACAGTCATGTTACTATTTATTTCAAGATATTTAAGAATTAATAGTAATCTTAATAGTTTAAGAATTAATTTGTAGTCTATAAGCCACATAAGCAATGCATTATCCTCAGATTTTTATTCCTTAACACGTTATCGCGAATTACCTTAACAGAAGTTCTTTGGGTAATTTTTTGTTAATAAGGCCTTCATCATTATTTGAGAAAACCTGGAAACAGAAGGAAAAAAATCATTTAAAAAGACCAACAAAAGAAAAACAGCTTTTAGAGACCCTTTTAACCTTCTGCTTAGGTGTTTAACTCTTAAATTACCATTAGCACCATGTTTTCAACATGCTATTTGGTATCCCTATAAATTATTTTAATATGCACAATGCAGCCACACCCACTCATACACTTGAGTCTTTCCTAGTGCTGTGATTTAGCCACACAAAGCATGTGGAACCATTTTGTAATCATTAAATAAACACTAAGAAACACACCCCAGGAAGTATTCTTGGTAGCAGTAAAAGTTCTAGCAACAGCAAGACACATACAAATATGCACTGGTTGCACAGTTCTAAAAATGTCCTATTACAGTGTACATTGTAAATTCCATGGCCCAGGTACATGAAACTGCAATAATCTAATGATTTAAAGAATTTACTGCCACATATGGCAGTGGTCTGAAAGCAAGAGAAGCACCTCAAGAAATGCTACAAGAAAAACAGGAAATGTGTCTCACCTAGGCCATCTTATTACCAACATATCTCCCAACAAGAGATTCAATTCCATCAACACATATCACATACTTGGTAACTATCAGATGTGCTCCTTGGTTAAAAAAAGGAAAGCTCAATAACAGGTATTCTGAAAAAGGTACATCGAAAAAGCCAAATGCAAGCATAACTCTGTCCATAAAAAAGGGAAGTCAGCAAAAAGTACATGCCTGGGAATTCTAAAATATCTCCCCCCAAATACTGTAAGATTAGAAAATTGGAATTCCCTTCTAGCTGCCGTAAGAACCTTTTTTTCTCTCCCAGTATGTTCTAGGCTGATGTCAGGTCTAACTGCACACCACCGTTTCTCAGTTTTGTATTGCAGCACAAGCCACTTTTTGCACCTCCGACCTCTGGGCAACAAACAGTATACACATCTACGAACAGTAAAACCGTAAACTTTCAACAGGACCAGCAAGATTAATCAGGCTTCCTTTTCCTGCAACTGGAGCAACACAATTATTAACAGACCAATGGCTGTAGAGTTTCAAAGTTTACAGCATATATGCATATGTGCTTCAATAGGACAACTCTACTTCCCCCTGAAAAGAAAAGATACGTGCTTGGTTTTAAGCAGTTCCATGTGGCTGAACACAGGTACAGGTTAGCACTGGTTTTACTTTACACCAATAGTCATTACTCCTATTTTCAGCCTTCATGCTCTTATTGGAGCACTCATTCAGAAAAAGGAGGCATGCCATCCTCACAGAGCTTAAGATCACCAAGTTGTTGGAGGTGAGGGCGATATACTTGTGCATTACAGACAAATATAAGCCACAAAAACAGAAGTTACCTCCATAAGCAGTCTGTGGTAAAACAGACAGAAGAACTTACATCTCATTAATTCTGGTCCAATATCTGAACATTTAGTATCACAGACCACTAAAAATCCTTAATCATTCAACATAATCATTCTGCAGTTGCAGAAGCTTCCTCGGAAGTTTTAATATCCATCTAGAACATACTTTCCATTGATATGCATAAAAAAAATTATAAAAAGCTAATTTGCAGACTGTTACTAGCTTTTGCCGTTAAAGACAATAAAAAATCTTTTTACAAATACATCAATGCAAAATGGAGGACTAAGGAGAATCTCCAGCCTTTACTGGATGCGGGGGGAAATCTTGTTACAAAAGATGAGGAAAAGGCGGAGGTGCTTAATGCCTTCTTTGCCTCAGTCTTTAGAAGCAAGACCAGTTGTTCTCTGGATACCCAGTACCCTGAACTGGTGGAAGGGGATGGGGAGCAGAATGTGGCCCTCACTATCCACGAGGAAATGGTTGGCGACCTGCTACGGCACTTGGATGTGCACAAGTCGATGGGGCCAGATGGGACCCACCCGAGGATACTGAGAGAACTGGCAGAGGAGCTGGCCAAGCTGCTTATCATCATTTATCAGCAGTCCTGGCTATCGGGGGAGGTCCCAGTCAACTGGCGGCTAGCAAACATGACGCCCATCTACAAGAAGGGCCGGAGGGCAGACCCGGGAAACTATAGGCCTGTCAGTTTGACCTCAGTGCCAGGGAAGCTCATGGAGCAGATTATCTTAAGTGTCATCACGTGGCACTTACAGGGCAAGCAGGCGATCAGGCCCAGTCAGCATGGGTTTATGAAAGGCAGGTCCTACTTGATAAACCTGATCTCCTTTTATGACGAAGTGACATGCTGGGTGGATGAGGGAAAGGCTGTGGATGGTATTGGTCTTGTGGATGGTATTGAAGTCAAGGCTACCTTGACTTCAGTAAGGCTTTTGACACCATTTCCCACAACATTCTCCTCAAGAAACTGGCTGCTTTTGGCTTGGACTGGAGTACGCTTCATTGAGTTAGAAACTGGCTGGGTAGCCAGGTCCAAAGAGTCATGGTGAATGGAGTTAAATCCAGTTTGAGGCCGGTCACTAGTAGAGTCCCCCAGGGCTCAGTACTAGGGCCAGTTCTCTTTAATATCTTGATCAGTAATCTAGATGAGCGGATCGAGTGCACCCTCAGTAAGTTTGCAGACGACACCAAGTTAGGTGTGTATTGACCTACTCAAGGGTAGGAAGGCTCTGCAGGAGAATCTGGATAGGCTGGACCGATGGGCTGAGGCCAACTGTATGAAGTTCAACAAGGCCAAGTGCTGGGTCCTGCACCTTGGGCCCAACAACCCCAAGCACCGCTACGGGCTGGGAGATGAGTGGTTGGAAAGCTGCCTGGCAGAGAAGGACCTGGGAGTATTGGTTGATAGTTGGCTGAATATGAGCCAGCAGTGTGCTCAGGTGGCCAAGAAGGCCAACAGCATCCTGGCTTATACAAGAAGCAGTGTGACCAGCAGGGCTAGGGAGGTGATCGTCCCCCTGTACTCAGCTCTGGTGAGGCCACACCTCAAGTACTGTGTTCAGTTTTGGGCCCCTCACTACAGGAAGGACATGGAGGTGCTCGAGTGAGTCCAGAGAAAGGCAATAAAGCTGGTGAGGGGCCTGGAGAACAAGTCCTACAAGGAGCAGCTAAGGGAGCTGGACTTGTTCAGCCTGGAGAAGAGGAGGCTCAGGGGCGACCTTATTGTTCTCTACAGATACCTTAAAGGAGGCTGTAGTGAGGTGGGGGTTGGTCTATTCTCCCACGTGCCTGGTGACAGGACGAGGGGGAACAGGCTAAAGTTGCACCAGGGGAGGTTTAGGTTGGATATTAGTAAGAACTTCTTTACGGAAAGGGTTGTGAGGCATTGGAACAGGCTGCCCAGGGAAGTGGTTGAGTCACCATCCCTGGAAGTCTTTAAAAGACGTTTAGATGTAGAGCCTAGGGATATGATTTAGTGGAGGACTGTTAGTGTTAGGTCAGAGGTTGGACTAGGTGATCTTGAGGTCTCTTCCAACCTAGAAATTCTGTGATTCTGTGAAGTACGCCATAGCTTTGCCAGTGCAAAATCTATTATTATACTACTTTTATTTATTCTGTAGACTCCCATATGTACAATAACATGGACATATGCTCACTATATGAAGATGACACAGCAGTTAAATTCATAAGACATGAGGTATTTAATACAATACTATTTAATACAAACAGATAAAATGTGTGCTCAAGACTACTGGTATTTCCAGCTACTTAACTCCTGCATTAAAAAGCTAAAGCACTACGTAACATAGCACAGATTTTGGGGACTAGTAAGTATTTTGCTCTTGTGGCCAGGGTGAAAATCTAAACCTACAACCAATCTATACTTCTGGCAGCTCTTATGGGAAAAAGACTTATCTCTGTTTATGAAAGGTATCTTTAGAATTTAAATCAAACCTAGACTTGCAGACTGTGGTAAATAAATGACAGTAGACATGACCCGTATGCTCGCGTTTAGAAATCCAGGTTAAACTGAAGAAAAAGCAGCTTTTACTACTGCTTATGAGAAGCATGCGACTTGCCCTCCATACAAAGTACCATACCTACAAAACAAGCTGCAGATGAGGCAAGAAACAGATTCAAAGCTGTTTTTTTAGTGACATGGACAGTGGGATCAAGTGTACCCTCAACAAGTCTGCAGGTGACACCAAGCTGAGTGGTGCAGTTAATACCCCAAAAAGAAGGGATTCCATCCAAAGGGAGCTGGACAAGCTAGAAAAGCGGGCCCATGTGAACCTAAGGTTCAACTATTCCAGGTTCGAGGTGCTGCACCTGGGCTGGGGCAATGCCAGACATGAGGACAGAGACATGAGGACTCATTGAGAGAAGCCTTGCAGAGAAGGACTTGGGGGTTCTGGAAGATGAAAAGCTAGACATGACCTGGAAGTGAGTGCCTACAGCCCAGAAGGCCATCCTGGGCTGCGTTGACAGAGGGGTGGCCAGCATATGGAAGGAAGTGATTGTGCCCCTCTGCTCTGCCCTTGTGAGGCTCCACCTGGAGCACTGCATCCAGGTCTGGGGCCCCCAGCACATGAAGGATGTGGGGCTGTTAGAGTGGGTCCAGAGGAGGGCCATAAAGTTGCTCAGAGGCCTGGAGCTCCTCTGCTACGAAAAGAGGCTGAGAGAGCTGGGGTTGTTCAGCCTGGAGAAGACTCAAGGAAGGCTTTATAGTGGCTTCTCAGTAGTACTTACAGGGAGCTTATAAAAAAGATGGAGAGCGACTTTTTACTCAGGCAGATAGTGATAGAAAGGTTTTAGTTCTCATTTTAAACTAGAAGAGGGGAGACTTAAATAAGATGTTAGGAATAAATTCTTCACTCCAAGGGTAGTGAGGCACTGGCATAGGTTGCCCAGAGAAGCTGTGGATGTCCCATCCCTGGAAGTGTTCCAGACCAGATTGGAGGAGGCCCCGATCAATCTGGGAGGTATCTCTGCCCATGGCAGGGGGTTGGAACTGGATGATCTTTAGAGTGCTTTCCAACCCAAGCCATTCTGTGATTCTCTCAGTTATATGTGCTGGTGTATACACTAGCTATAGTTATCATATCAAAATATTCTTATGGAACATTTAAATAAATGAAAAAACCTTTACTTCTTTACTCTGAAAAAGTGGATCAGCCTCTAGAATGATCCTGCATTTGAACCTCGGAAGAGAGGGAACCCTTTAAGGCTCTTCAGTTTCATTTTTTTGCCAAATCTACAGCAGACATGGCATAACGGAGGTTGTCGTCTTCTAGACAGAACATAAGGGGGCTGATTGTGTGCAACTGGTGTCAAAAAGAGAAGGTTAATATATTGGACAATCTATTCCTTTTTTCAGGATTTCCTGATTATCTGAAACTGCCATTAATCACAGAATTCACTAATGAAGTAATTACCCTGGGTACATATATCTATCACCTATTTGAAGTAATAGGACTGTGCTATTTTTTTTGCTTGATTTTTGTATCTTGACTTGCTAATTTTCTATTTTAAAAAAATAAAAAATAAAGCCAGTCAAGGAAGTGTTCATCAACTGTTGTGAAAATATTCTAATAACCTTGAAAAATATGACTTCCTCTTCTTTAGTCAGACAGTGCTGACAACAACACGCCCTCAAAATACCTGTCCAGTGTTACAAAATAACTGTGGATGCAGAAATAATATTTCTTCTTTCTTTACTTTCACATTTGATAGCAAGTTTGCCTGTGTTAATGACAGGGTACATAAAACCACAGAAAAGCATGTTTCAAATTGTACAAAAACATGAAATACAACAGAAAAATCAGTTCAGAATGAAAAAAGAGAGGTGACATTGAACATATGTAACAGAATATTACTCTGAAACCAGCTCTGGATTTCCTGTAAGCATAAGAGATACAGGAAATGTCTATATTCTGACAGGAGTTCGGGAAATAAACAGAATAAAACATGCAAGGGAAAACTAACGGTGCTCTACCAAAGCCTGTTTTCCACAGCTAGTTGGTTATTAGTTCAATTCTGGGCCATTTCTCACATTCCTTAACTGACCTCTTGCTTTAGTATCTTCACTTCACTTTTCTAAGACTGGTTACAGTAAGCTAAAGGCTGAAGATTTCCTTAAAATATTACCTGATATTTACTTTCACTAAACTTCTTACATAACTATCGCTTTTTTCATTTTATAAAATGTAGTATATACATATACATTGTGTCTCATCTTTTTGCTTCCTCTTCCACATTATTAAATATAATGACTACCTTTAGTCCTAGAACATAACTTTCTGATACATCACAGCTAGCTTGTCACCATATTATTCTCTTCTGGTCTAACAGTTAACTCTCCTGTTTATAACAGAATTAGTGAAGTGAAGACACATTTTTTGATGGAGTTGTGCACACATGTTTTTGTACACAAATTGACAAGGAACTGCAGCATGCTCAAAGAAGTTAATTTTCCTCTGTGAAGAAACAAATATTCATCCCGATTTATCATGCTCATCTAAGCCATTTAGAAATTCTATTTTATTATTATGTTCAGCATCAAAATAAGGTTATACTACTCATTTTGTTGATAGTCACTTTTTTTAGATGATGCGATTTCAGTCATCATTTAGTCCTCTATTGAACAGGACCATTTTCTTAACATGTGTAACCACTTTGTTAGCAACTCAGCTATAATGGCTCAATTTCAGAGATACGTATGGATCTCATTTCCAGTGATACCAGAGTAGATGAGGACATTCAACCTGCTAACTTTTCAAATCAAGTTATTTTTGAGATTATGTTTTTTAATAACTTTGCTCATTAGAGTGCTGAAGTAAGCATTTTTTAGTAAACGTGGGTTTGACAGAGAGGAAATCTTGAGACCCCAAATGACACCAGCGAAAAGAGAAGACAAACTGTCAGCAGGGTTGAGTTATTTACCAAGTCAGTAACAAAACCAAAGGGTGGGTCACTGTCACCGAAGGAGACAGCAGTTTAGAATTAAATCCTTTCATTTCCCTTCCCCTGCTGTTGACACAGCAGACATCCTAGCTAAGCTGTAAGTATTGCCATATGTAAAAAGCATAGAATCTTTCAGGTTTCTACTGGCAAGAACAGGATTTATTTAGTATTATTTATGCAGTAATAGGCATCATAAGAACAAGATGCTTTAAAGGAAAATCTTGTCAAAATTAAAACTGAGGTTTTACTCAGGTCCCTGATGTGCAGATTTGTGCTACCCAACACAAAACCCACCAACTCGCTGCACATCTCTGCTCCTCCATGGGAACGCCCAACTATTGCCTGAGCCATTTCACCTTTACCATGCAGCTGAAATTGCCTCTTGCTACAACAGAAGAAAAGCCAGCAGATCAGAGTGCTCAAACTGCTCTGGGTAGCAGAACTGAAGTCATCAAATGGAGAACTTTTAGCATGCCATTAACTACAGGAGAAAAATAGAGGATGAAATAGAAAAGCAAAAATCTTCCTTGACTAACGATTAAGGATTACCTCATGTTATACTACAAAATGTTTTTCAATGGTTAGGGAATTGCTGCTAACTGGTGCTTCCTCTAGAAACATGCAATTAATGCACTGGAAATGGCAGACGAGCAGACTCATTTAACACTGAGCAAGCAGCAAAACGTAACCGTATCTAGGCAACAAAAGCAGGAGAATGGATGTGCACTGCTAACGGGACTGAAACAAAGGATATCAAACACAACAAAACTGAATCTCAAAAGGTGATGCCATCTCAGACCATGCACATCTACAGTGGCAACAAACTGGCAGTATTTTATATGAACATGCAGATGCTGTCTGCCACCCAGGCTCTTGCTCCTATGCTCCTATGCTCTGCCTCAGGCTTTGGCTCTGTGCACTTGGAAATCCCAGCCATGCTGCTCTGTCGTGGCAGCTAACCACCTTTTCCCCTGGAACCTGAGCCCAGCAAGCTGCCTTCAGCAGGCTTTCAGCTCCCTCAGCACTGCCAGATATCTACTGCATCTTTCCTCTTCCAGCACTGTGACAAACTGATGAATCAAAAGCCACTGACACCTCACATGAAAGACTTTTGCTCTTGTGTTGGTATTATAAACCATCACAGCTCACCTTCAGAAAAGATCAAACACACCCAGGAATATCTCTCCACCTTTCCAAAATGCCTCACTGACCTAGGGCTGCCCATAAAGGCCATACTGTCTTTAAAGTCTCCCCACAGCGAGCTCTGTCCAAGATAAAACCTGCCAGGCAGCTGGCCACACTGCCCATTTTGCTGTTTGGTTTGCTTCCAGAAAAGCCATCTTTCTTGTTTTGCCAGCGCTGGTATTCAGAGCACATCATTCACGTTTTACTGGAAGGCATCAGTCTGGCTCTGCAAGGCCGCACTCTCACTTGGCGACAGATGAAGGTCACTCACAAACATTAGTGCTCACCTCTGCAGCCATGCAGCTCTACCGTGGCACCTTCAGCCACTCCAGCTCAGCTGCCCCTTCAAGCAGACCTGGGGGTGCCTGGGGTTGCCCCATCCACCCATTCGCAGTTGGCCAAGTAGCTGACAGCACCCTTTCCCCTTTAGCTTTCAGAAGTGCAGACACTTTCTGCCAGCTGTACTTGAAAAACACCGATTAAGCTTTCTTCAGAGTATGGCTTTTCAACTGCAGGCAGCCAGGTTATTAAGGCCCAACAAGTTAGTGAAACTTATTAGCTGAGCTGTCCATCCTTGTAAGCGAGACTCACCTTCTCTCCTACAAAGTCACCAGAGAGCAGTTCAGCTCAGGGAAAGAAAAGTGCTTAAACAGCAACAAATTTTGGAAAAGTTGTTAATTGCATGTCTAAACATTCTTCAAGTATATATAAAGAGACAGCTGAAAAAATGGGCCTGATAAGGTTTTATCCTCATCTGCTAAAGCATAGTTCTACCTCTTAGACATATACTGATTAGTAAACTTTCTTTTAGGTGTTTTTTTGTTATTGGTTGCCCACACACACACACAAAAAAAGTTTTAATGACTACATATTTCCTTTTGTTCATTTGTCCATATATTTGTCCATAACTTCTCTTTTAAGGTTATGATCTTCCAAACAAAAACAGCATACAATGAAGCATTTATAGATTATTGCTTAAAAAATAGAATAAAGCCTTCAACTGAAGTAATCTGTAGATTTGATTGTCCAAGTGGAACACAGGGAAACCCGTACCATCTACTCCACTGGTTTCAAGAGCAACAGACCTATGGCAGAAAATTAAAGTTGAATGGATCAAGCACTCGTTGACTGTAGCCCATCAGAAACCTAGAGGATGCATCTTTCACATTCTGTATCCTTCAGAATTGGTGCCTTTTTTTTCTTGAGCAAGAACGTAACAAATCCCTTCTCAAGCATCAAACAGGCTCAAATACAGTTTGCAAAAGCCTAAATTCAAAATACTCAAGAAAGAAATTTCCCTTGGTGCATTCACATAACTTTGACATTCTAAACAGAAAGCTTGAAATAAATTCTTAGGCAGCGTTCTCCTCAACATCATCCACAGGGACTGTTTACTCATTAAAATTCATCTCGTGACAAAAATCTATTTGGTTCCAAACAGCCTTCACAGATTCATATTATAATAAACATTTAGACATTCAGACTGTGATATATTTTTGGAAAATCACAAAGAAAAGCTGGTATCCATTTGCTTGAATGCATCAGTATTTGGTTATGGACAGCCATTCTGTTTCAGCCATCCAAATTTAATCCACATCACAGATTCATCAGAGCCCTTAAGAGTACACCTTCCAAAATTCCAGCTCTGAATCATTGTGTCAATATATAATTGTAGTGCTACACGTATGACTAGCTTCATTCCCAGTCTCCAGTATACTAGCCTGCAGACACACTGATGTCAGTACCAACTCTCCTAATGTGCAAACCTAGAAATTCTTCTGCAGGTCCATTTCTCCAGGAATTTCCGCTATTCTAAGTTGGACTGATGCAGCCCTTTCTCCAACCACACTACCCATATACAGAAGGTCAATTATTTTTTCCTATTATGCTAGCTAAAACTGTAACTGAAATTATGGCTTAAGTCCTGATTGCATGGTTGAAGCTGAATCCCTTCCTCTGAGCACCTGAGAGACAAATTTTGAATACTGGTTTCTTTCCCCAAAGACAACTCTGCTCTTCAGAATTATATTAGAAGATATAGTTCATTACAGAAACGAAGCTAAAGCTTCTCCAAAGCTGTTTTAAAGCAGTGCTTGATCTGCACTGCAAACAATGTCAGAATCGATGTTTTTCTTACCACCGAGTGTGAAATTTTTGCCTAGTGGAGGTTTGCTCTTTGGAACAATCTTCCCCAAGTATGAACCAGAAAACAAATATGACAAGATCTGTGTTGCCACTGCACACACCGTATAAGTGTTGTATGATTAATAAAAGCTTTCAGTTACAAGAGACAAAATTATGTCTTCATGATTACATGCAGCAATTATGTCTGACTTCAAAGGAAATAGCATTACAGTAGCATTTCCAAAATACTTTTTTAAACTGCTCCAGGAAAGGTAAAAGGTTGAGACTTAAAGAAGCTGGACATTCACTTAACAAAGCTTACAGTCCTTGAATTTCTGTGGAAATAAAATATCCTCAATACTTTTGTTTAGGAAGTATGGTATAGACATGTTCAGAACTACCTGTATGCTCAGACATTTTGGCCCTTAATATTTGAATAACTATTACATAATATTAAGCAATGATCCAGAAAGGCCTTTGCTCAGTGAAGCTCTGACCTCAATTTTAGCATCTGAGGAACAAAAAAACTTGACATACTGGTAGAGTTTCACATTTATGCAGACTTGATGATGTCTCAGCTCCTTGATTTAAATTTACAGAATATACCGGTTAACCAATTGAAAAGTAACCAAACCAATGAAGACAGAGCTTCCTATTTCCTTCTGCCTGAAGAAGAGCAGAGGAAAACACTGACAGAAAAAGAATATACCTTGAAGCGTAGCCAACATTTTAAAGTTTGGTATCAGTCTGTTGCCATTAAGCTCTTGTGGACTGTACAGCAACAGCTCGTGGTTTTAAGAATGCAGGCCCAGAAAGGGGCATGTTTCCAGCTCCAGGCCTCATCTCGCATGAGTGCAGTGTTTCTCCAAAGCAAAGATAATAACCCAGATGGAATCACTCAAAGAGATTTGAAGGGTATTGAAGGGACAGCAATGGGGCTGCCAAAAGGATGCACCTTACAGATGCCAGGCTTTCTTTTCTTGGGCAGGTTAAACAACATGTCCTTCCTTAAGCACCAGAGACTCAGATGGCATTTGCAGAACTCTAAGTTCAAAACACCTGAAAAAGGTACTTCCCTTTGACCATTCAACTAACTCTGTGACTGATCAAAAACACTGAAACTGATTCCACAGCAGCTTTCACCACAACATCATTCACAGGGACTGTTCATCTCATCACAGAAATAATCCATTTGGTTCCAAGCAGTCTTGCAGTAACACACTATATGCACAGATTTTCAGACATTTATAGCATGGCATACTTTTGGAAAAATCAGTCTGAGAGAAGAGTTTTATCTTTAACAAACCATCAGTAAAAAAATGCTCAAGCTCAAGAATAACTAGTTTAAACTTTTAAGGAAGTATATAAGTAACTTCTTGATCCTGAAAAATAAACATGGGTTTGACAGAGAAGAAACCATTATGCTGTGAATTTGAAGTCCACCTTTGTATTCCTGTAATGCCTGATATATATCTTTTGTAACAGTGGATTCAGACATACTGCATTTTAAAGAACACAAGTCTGACCTGCAACATTCAGAAGTTATTCTTTGCTTCTTCACAGAAGCTTTACAAACAAATAAAATATCCCACCACATGTTACAAAATTCAAGTGGGAAAGCTGTTTTGCAAAAGCTGACAGAACACTGGACTCCAACCCTATCACAATCAAGTCACTCAATATACCTTGTCCACATATGTCCAGATAACAGTGTAACCATTTTTGTATTGTGCTAAAATGATAAATGAAAGAAGAAGGAGAAATTTATGAAGTATACAGATCACCTTCCCAAAACGTTTATTAGAAAGAATACAAATGAATGTTGTGCCTATTGTCTAAATTAGCTCCGGGCTGCTGTCTGAACCAGGAGAGAAAACTCTTCGATTACACAGTTTCATATGGTTTTGTCATACTTAGCATATCCCTTTTAAGTGCATGTCTGATTCGGGAAAAAATACTACTAGGACTATCAGGCAAGTTGATAATTTATATGAAACTGATGCTGTTATTCTGACTCCTAATTGACAAAACAGTTGAAGTACTGTTGATGTATAGCCTTCTGCTGGCATTCAGATCAATATTGTCACCGTGCCAAGATTAGTACTACTTTTCTACACTAACCTAAAAATAGTTGCTATGCTTCAGTGAAAATTTGACTTTTCGTTTCAACTTTCCACATCTGCTAACCCCACATTCTCTCTAATTTTAACTAAGATCACTAAATATTTCAGTCTGCTGTCAGAATAAGTGAGCAATAAGCCAACAACATTTCAGATTTGTAGAAATGCTGACACTTCATATATTAAACACTGCATGTTAAGTGCGTGAAATCAATTCCTTCTTCATCTTCCTCTGAGTAAATGGAAAATATTCACTTATGTTTGTGATATACTCCATAAAAGCCATTTAGTTTGTTGTTTTTCAGTCTGCCATTTTCCCTAACGTTAGCCCAGGAGATAAATTCATTTCTAGTTGCTTTACTTCTCAGATACTCCCCATCCCAGACGCTCCACCAAGACGTGCGGTGGCATAATATTGAAAAGTAGGGCACATCACTAAGTTGCACCGTAACCACCTCACCAACACCACCCCACCCGCAGCCACGCTGCTGTTTACTCACCCTTGTAGCAGCAGTAGCAATTTCCCAAACCTCTGCCTGGCAAATCCCTCCACCCCAAAAACACGGTATGACACAGTAGCACGCCCACCCTTTTGATTCCACCTCTAATTAGCTATCAAGGCTGTTTTCTGTTTTGCTCAGGTTCAAAATACCTGGGCTGGAAGCGCAGGGAGCCCAACCAAGCCTTTACACAGAGGCAGCAGAGAGGCGGCAGTACCTCAGGGGCCCCCTTCTTCCTCCCTAAGGTCTGGCCCCCACACCCGCCGCAGGAACCCTCCCGCTCCCCCCTCGAAGCCCTAACCGCCATCCTCTCCCTCAGGGCACGGCGGCAGCCCACCCCCCTCACCCCCGGACTCACCATGGCGGCGGCGGCGGCGGCGAGGCCCCGTCGTCCTGACGACGCTGAGCCCCGAGGACGGCGCCAGGTGCAACGGCCCCGCGCGCGCGCGCGCACCCCCTCCCTCCCGGCTCGTCGTCGTCGTCGCCGCCGCCACCGCCTCCCCGACCTGGGGCGGGGCGGGGCCGCCGCCAGTAGGAGCCCCCCACGTGACTACCACTGCCACCGCCCCTGCGCCCTGAGCCCGGGCCGCCCCGCCCCGGTGGCTTGCTCCTCCCTCCCCCTACAGGCCCAGGTGGCGGGCGGAGGGGGGGCGCGAGATGGCGGGCGTTGCGGTGGATGGGGAGAGAGGGTGCCTCATGGGGTGAAATCCCATAGAAAATAGGAGAGGGAGGGTTGGTGCAGCTGTCTGGGAGCGCTGCTGGACATGTCCGCGCTCTCTGCTTTCCTCCAGGTCTGCAGGTGCCCCCTGCTCTTCCAGTTTGTCGGTTGGGATGTGAAATGGCTGCTGGAAACACGTTTGGTCCCAGGTGGTAAACTGGGACCTGGGTGCGTGTTTGCTTACCTTGCAGCCACGTGTGTGGAAAGCTGAGGGTGATAACTGCAGTAGAATCCACAAAGTCTCATCTGTCAGCCAAGTGCTTTAAAGTAACGCATGCTGTCAGTTGCCTCTATGAGCATTGCATAAAACCACTATCAGAGCCAAATTAATATTGTTAATAGCACACTTAAAGGTTACATCTGTTCCGCTGTCACAATACCACATACAAAATCGAGGAGATGGGCAAAATTGAGGAGAAAAACCTCTCCCAGCAGGTAATGTCTGATGTTGATGCAGTTCTGTTGAAACAGAAGTGGCCATGGTAGAAAAACAATTTTGCTGTTTGGAATGAAATGCATTAATTCCTTTAAAGATGAAACCTTCTGGTTTGATTAACAGTAAAAATGGTTTCTTATGAAAGAGTGCTTTCTCAGAACCCACAGGTAAACAGCCAGTACATGTACATACCATTTGTTGGCACTTCTCTGAATCAACTGTCTCACTCTCCAGATTTTGGAGAATGACCTGGTTCATGCATACATTTGGTCTGGTTTGTATAGGAGGGAAGAAAGCCTCAGAAATGTGAAATATGTATAAACAATTCGGGCATGTACAGATGAATTGCAGAAGGCCTAGACTAGCAGTTTCTAAATTCCATTGGTTCACATTCAAAAAAAAAAAAAAAAAAAAAGATTATCACATAATTTCTTATATTTTTTTAGTTCAGTGTGAAATTCTGCACTCTGTTATAAAGATGGGGATAGATTATCCTATCACTGCAGTGAAAAGAAAGCAATTTTGGAATCAGAGTTGCAGCAACCTGAAGAAAAAAAAAAAATAATATTTTACAAAAAATAAGTGGTATTGCAGGATAATAATTTTTTTTTTTCAATGAAGAGGAGTTCAGAATAATTAGCCCATTGGGGATCTGTTTAAGGCAATATGAGAGGCAAATGTGGAGTGGACTTTCCATGGACCAATATCAGTTCTTATTTGATAAAAAACGTGGGAAGGAATGGAACAATACAGAATAAATTTGAACCAATATTTTCTGTATAAAAGGCTGTAAGAAAGAAAGTTCCATGTTTCATCCCTCAGGGAAGAGGAGGCAGCTGTGTCTTTGCCACCTGTGTATTTGCTTAAGATGTAGAAGGCTGAAATCTGTATCTTTTGATGGAGGCCAGCTAAGTGATTCAAAGATCGAAGCCGAAATTCCTTTAAGTGGTATATTCTTTATTGCAGCGCTGGATGCACGGGGGATCTCTCCACCTATCGTGCATACCCAAAGCAGAAAGCAGTCTTGAATTTATACAATCAATCTATCAATATTCTACAAGCGCCTATACATATTCATTACCTATCCCCGCCTTCCCTCGCTTCTCATGCTAATTAGCCTTTTGGCACCTTGCGCCTGCGTAGAGCCTCCCAAGAATTGTGGGCAGGGGTCTTTGGAACGTGGGCAGGGGTCTTTGGGAGGAAGACCCCGAGTCTTCCTCACAGTGTACTTTTCACCTTTGGTCAGGAATCTGCTGAATTGGCATGTTTCTTAATTGCGAGAGCTGGTTGTTGCCAATTCTTCCGTTTGTTGTATCTTTATAATGAATTCCAATGTCCAGTTTTGAGATTTATAGTCCTTACGTTTGTTTCTCTGTCCGTCTGCCGCTTCCTTATCATGAGTTCCAGTGTCTTGTTTCGAGATATACAGTCCATGTCTGGGGATTGTCCTTGCCTCCCCAATACCTCCCCAATACCTCCTTAATCAATCCCCCCTTTTCTTTTCCCATGCAAATTCTTTTGCATCAGATACTTTCATTATTTACAGTAACACAACAAAGCAGGCATCTAAACAACATGCACACAAATATTCCTAATACTACTAATGCGATTAGAGCAATGAACATTTGTTTCAACCATTGAAAATTGGGCAACCAGGAGGTTAACTTATTCCATATTTCACTAAAACTCCATGAAAGATCATCTTTACTGATCTCATGTAGGATCCTTGTCTGCTTCCATATTTCTTCCAGGTCGGTAGAGATCCTTCCACTCTGATCTACATACACACAACAACTTGTGTTTATTACTGTACAGACTCCCCCTTGAGCGGCCAGTAACAAGTCTAGGGCCATCCGATTTTGTAATACTACCTGTGATAAACTAGATATCTCTTCTTGTTGAGCCTTTATAGCATCCAGAGTTTTGTTTTCTAACTTCTCTATAATTGCAGAAATATTAACTATTGCCTTTTCCAATTCACTCACTCCTAACCATGGGATAAACCATCAAACAAAACTATGAAAAGCGGTGTGTCTCTCTATCAATGGATTGTTAATTTTTCGTCTGATTCTCCGCATATGATTTCTCAAGTAACCTCGAGGCACTACATCATGTACTGTCATATTGGGGACTACCGCTCCAAGAGTGCAAGTTCCCTTCCAATTCTCAAGCAAGACCTTACGGGCTGTATCATTGCATAGCCAATACCACCCTTTTCCTTCTGGAACCGTCCAGCTGGTTGAATTTGCCCAGCCGCTAGTCGTACTAATATCAATTGTTCAATTACAAGATGTCTGATTTCCCACATAAGTAGTATCCGTATTTATACAATGCTGTTTTCCTATACCCTTAGGCGGGTTACACCTTTGTACACATACATAATAGGATTCTAACGGCACGAAGCTACTCACTTCTAGTTCCAAAACTTCTTAATATTTTCGACCCCAAGATGTGTTTTCCCACAAATTAGTCCAAGATAAGTTTGCAGGCAAGGGAATCCCGATTAACGATACACCCTTATTCCCATGCTGTGGCAGATGGGTGCATACCCAACAGTTCGTCTTATTAGTTACTTGAGAAATTGTTTGTATTAAGGTCAGGTGTAAGTTCTCATCCCAAGTTGCCCACCCCGAATCCGAGAACCGCACCCCTGCAATCATTAGGATCTGGAAAACCATAATTTTGTTGGTCCAATTGGAGTGGTGGTCTATATCCTCGCCGGGACCTTCTTCACCCTTGAATTGTGGATCCAAGCTGCTTGCTTCTTAATCTTAATGGCGGTGTGTGTTGTCAGTAATACTTGGTATGGTCCCATCCACTTTCCTTCCATTTTTCCTGTAGGGGTTGTCCTGAAAAAGTCTTTATATATATATAATTCCCGAGCTTAAAGGGGTGGATTGGTTGATCCAACCCTCTAGCCCTGGTCCGTAAAACAAATTTATGTACTTTATTTAATTGTTTCTGAAGTTCAGTTATATAAGCATATAAATATTCTGATCCTAACTGCGTTAGGTCCTCTCCACTAAATAGAAATTGCTATGGCCTTCCATATAAGATTTTGAAGGGACTCAAATTCCCTTTTATTCTAGGTTTAACTCTAATTCCAAGTAATGCTAAAGGGAGGGATTGAGGCCATGACAAATTAGCTTCTTATCCAATTTTAGCTATTTATTGTTTAATTAAATGGTTCATTTTTCTACCTGTCCACTTGCCTGTGGTCTATAAGGAGTATGCAGTTGCCAATCTATCTTTAGAATCTTACTTATCTGTTCTACCACTTGTGCACAAAAATGTGAAACTCTATCAGAAGACATTGCTACTAGAATCCCAAAGCATGGTATTATTTCATTTAACAAGACTTTAACCACTTCTCTTGCTTTGTTTGTTCGACAGGGAAAGGCTTCAGGCCTTCCTGAAAACATGTCAGTCAGAACCAGTAATAATGATATCCCCCTTTTCTAGGGAGTTCTGAAAAATCAATTTGCCACTGTTGCCCCGAATAATTTCCTTTACCGATTATTCCAAATTTTATTCTATTCTTGGTATTGGGGTTATTGTGTAAGCAAATGCTACATTGTTGAGTTATTTGTTTTATCATATCGTCCCACTAATGTCTGACTCAGGCTCTTATGCAGTGTGCCAGCTCCCCAATGCGTTTTATTGTGTTCTGTAAGAACTATGGGCCATGTCAAACTAGAGGGTATTACTATGTGGTTATCTTTTAAATATACTCATCCATCTGGTTTCATTTTACCTTTCAAATCTTCAATTAATTTTAAGTCTTCTTTTGTATAATTTGGATATAGTTTGGATTTTACCGTCTGGTATCAAAGACAATGCCTTCACCTCAGTTATTTCAGCTGCCTGCTTAGCCTCTGCCAATCGATTTTCCAATTTCAAAATCGGTGTTCCCCTTTTGGTGTCCCTGACAATGCACGATAGCTACCTTTTTCTGGTTGTTTTACAGCCTCTAACAATTTTAAAATTTCTTCAGCATACTTTGTGTTTTCACTGAGCGGTCAGCAATCCATGTTCTTTCCAAATTGCTCCATGAGCATGTACCACGCCGAATGTATATTTAGAATCTGTCCAAATATTTACCCTTTTTCCCGCTGCCAGTTCCAATGCTCTCGTGAGATATACAGTCCATGTCTGGGGATTGTCCTTGCCTCCCCAATACCTCCCCAATACCTCCTTAATCATAAGGATGATATAATGCTTCACCTACTGACTTTCTGGACTGCTTTTTTCCTTCTTGTCTGTATCGTGGCACAACTTGAAAATTCAATCCAAGAAAAGCTCACTCAGAAAATCCTCTAGACAGCTTTCAGTTTTGACAAATAAGCAATTAGTTGTGGAAAGACTTCAGAGATGTGTATACAACGTGGTCTCTCTTCTCCATTTGAAAACGAGCAAGTGCCAACTATAGAAGGGTGGGTTAGTGTGCAGAAATGAGTAAGATCTTGCAGAAAAGGGGGCCAGTTCTGGAAGTCGTTACTCTTCCTAAACAGCAGCTTTGAGGCCTCTGAGCTGTTATGTCCTGCATTAAGTCCTATGGCTCAAAAGAGACTTTCCGATTCCAGAAGGTCATTGCAAAGACTGAGTAGCCCAGTGTTGCAAACTCAGTTTTATTTCCAGATTCCTGCCTCTTCACTTATGCTTTCCCCAAATTCACTAGAAACCACTATGGGTTTCTCCATGCATGTTGTTTCCCAACTTTGCCAGACTGCAGTAACAGAGTATTTAGAGTTCAGGAGGAAACTTGCCATACAGTAGTTTCCTCTGCAGTGGTCTTTTGATTGCTGGACTCCGTTGCATCTAGAAGTGCCTTGGTATTCTTTGCAGTGGCCTTGTGCCCACTATGCTCATCTCTGTAGAAATCTTTCCAGGAATTGTCCCTTATTAGCTGAAGGAATTTCGTTTGAAACTAGCTAATTATTTGACCTTACTTTACCTTTCCTTCTTTTCCCCCTCTCCCCCATCTCCCTTTATGCTAGTCAAATTGTGGGAATAGAAATGTTGTTTTTGCAGAGTTACATTGTTTAGAAGGAGGGAATGTGGTACTGAGATATGCTTACAGTGATAAGAAAGTTTAGCAGGCGACCTTGTAAAATGCAGACAATCAGACTCCTTAGGACAATTAGGTGAAAATCATGGTGTCAAGTCAAGTCAGATAAGTGAAGAAACATTACCACTTCAAGCAGTAAAAATGTCAAAAGAAATTTGAAATTTAACAGGCCGGCGACTGAAGGCCATGCATTGTTTGTGAAGCATCAGATAGATTGTGAATCTGGATTACCCACTCAGTGGGGAAACAGGGGAGGGTCCTGCCATCAAAAGGTATATAAACTGTGTTTTGGAACTAGTAGATGCGCTCTCTCCTGCTTGTGGGGCGCCCGCCATTGCAATCGCGAATAAATTACTACTTCACTGAGATCCTCGCCTGAGCCTATGTTATTGGCTACGGAGTGTTTCTCACAGTTTGGGGGCTCGTCCGGGATCCAGTCACCTACTGGGGAGCCCCACCGCCGCAGCAGCAGGAAGGCATGCCCCGCTGATTTCAGCGGTCCTATGCATCGACCGACCGTGGCGGTTCTGCGGAAAGCTGACAGAGGGCCCGAGACTGGTTAAAGAGGCAGGATCCGTGAAGTAGTGGGGAAAGGAAGAAGGTAGGCACTCCGGGTTTTTAAGAATCGATCCGGTAACTCTGTGCACAGACCAAGGTAAGAAATATTAAGTATTGCCTTGGGGGTCGGGTGATCTGGTGTATGGTAAGCCCTTGCACGGGGAAGTGCTGGCACTACACCAGGGGAATCTGGTGTACGGTAATCCTTGCACGGGGAAGTGCTTGGAAGTACACCAGGGAATCTGGTAAACTCAGGTGTGCGGTAACGCTGGCACAGGGAAGTGCTTGGCGTTACACCCCCATCTTTCAGTACGTTGGTGTGTGGTACACTGCAGAAGGGAAAATTCTGTAGCACATACTGGCGAGGGTTAGGAAAAATGGGAAAATATGAGTTCCAGGGGACAGGGAGATATCCCTGGGGGAGTGCCTACCAATAGTTCTTCCTGAAGAATGATAAGAAATTGGAAACATAATCCCAAAATTAGAGGGATTGTAAAAGAAAAATAATTAAAAAAAAAAAAAAAGGTTCAATATTGTGTATCAGTCTGGACAAAAGAACCAATTAAGGAAACAGCAGTATTTTGGCCAAAATACGGGTCTGATGAAAATTCAGGCTTTAAATTTATGTGTAAACAATAAGATTCCTTTTTCAGAGAAGGAGCCAAGTTATGCTCCCTATAATCTTAATATTGAACTGGTGGCAGCAGCAGTCACTCCAGGAAGGGAGATAGGGACTGTAATTAACACTGTCCCTAAAGAATTATCGTACTCTAGGCTCTGGCAAGAATTAGAACAAGGTAGAAGATATATTGAGAATTTTGCCTTCCCTGATACTAACAGTACTAACACTAACTGTGTATCCTCTTAGGTGAACTACCCCCTTCTCCTTACCAGCAGAGAGGTTAGGACTTTTAAGAAGAAGAGGAAGTCTTTATTCGAGGACCCCAACAGCCTAGCTGAACAATTAGACCAGTTCCTACGACCTTATTTATACTCTTGGGGGAGGGAATTATGTCTATAAGTATGTTGTTTACAGGGAAAGAAATGTGAATGATCAGGAGGAGAGCTGCTATACAAGAATGGGAAAGAGCTCATCCTCCAGGACCAGGGGTAATACCGGCAGGGCAGAAATACCCACTTGCCAATCCTGGCTGGAATAATAATAGTGTGCAACACAGAAATCATATGAGAGACTTGGGGTCAGAATGAGAAAGTACTTGGGGATGAGACCTGATGACCCAGTATCCCAAGGGCTCTTGAAAGTTCATTGTGTGATTAAAGCCTGGAAAAATATGCAGAAAATGCTTCAGAAGGTGGGGGGATGTAGTGAACAGTCACTGGGGGACCCTCCTGCGGGAGGCCCTGGAGGTGTGTGTCCGGAGGGGAGATGAGAAGGAAAAGCAGAGAGCGAAACTAATGGTATTGACAGTGCAGCGGGTAGTGAGGCAGAGGGTTGGAGAAAGATGAAGAAAATCTTCAGGGGGAGTCAGGGCCAGGATGGAAAGGAGAGGAAGAGAGATGAAGGAATGGCAGGCAAAGAAGGCTGCCTGTGTTGTGGCCCGAGTCCTAGCAGAGACAGGCTTTGATAAGATGTTTTAAGTGTGGCCAGGCTGGCCACTTCGAATAGGAATATCTGGAGTGGAAGAAGGAGAAAAGAAGGAAAATGGGATGAAATATGCTATATTGATATGTTGTTTCAGTATCTTGGAGGGAAAAGGTATGGAATTAAGTTGGACCCTGACTGAGCCTTTGGTGCTGGTATTAGAAAAGTACAGTCTGGAGAAAGATGAAGGAAGTGTTAAAAGGGTTGCTGAAGGTGTTAAAGGTGTGGCATGTAATATTTAACAGAGCTGTTTGAAGTTGAATGAGCAGGGAAAGGGGATGTAGGCATTATCTAAGTAACAGTCTAGAAGTTTTGGTGTATTTGCATATTTGCTGTGGTGTTTGGTCAGTTTCCCAAGCATCGGGGAGGGGGACGGTGGGGGGGAACAGCCTGCTCCACCAGGGGCCTCTCCAGCGGCCGCAGGGGGGCTTCGGCTCCAGCGCCTGGAGCGCCTCCTCCCCCTCCTTCTGCAGTGACTTTGGTGTCTGCGGGGGGGTTTCTCGCTCTCCCAACTGCTGTTGAGCAGCAGGTTTTTGTTTGTTTCTTTGTTTGTTTGTTTTCGTGGATGTGCTCTCACAGAGGCACGGACTGTGTTGCTCATGGCTTGGCTCTGGGCAGCAGTGGGCCCCTTTGGGGCCAGATGAAATTGTCCCTTATCTGCCACGGGGAGGCTTCTGGGTTTTTCTCACGGGGGCTGCCACTGCAGTTTCCCACCCCCCCACTCACAGCCCCCGAAGCTTGCCATCAAACCCAATACACGGGGGTAGCTAGGTCATTACTGACTTGTAAAGTATCAGGGATTAAATTAACTAATGAAACCCTAAAAAGTGATGGGGGTAGAAGGGGCTGGGATAACAGTGCCAGTTTGGGGGATACCAAGCTAAGACTAGGGAATAAAATGATCGCTGGGCAATTATTGTATGTATCCAAGGCAGAGACTAACTTGTTGGGAAGGGATTTGATGATGAAATTGGGCATTCAACTAGTAAATTATTAGACTGGAATAACTGTGTTATTAATGGAGTGCTCTCAGGCCCTGAGAGCAAACATATATTCACCTCTGACTGGAAAGACCCTGAAATGGGGGCGGAAGCAACAATATAGGTGGACAATTTTACCTCAGGGGTTTACAGGGACACCTATCTATTTGGGTAAGTTTTAAAAAAGATTTTGGAGCAATTCCAACCTCCCAAGGAGGTATTAATGTTACAAATATGTGGATCATTTTCTATTGTAAGGACAGGAGAAAAGAGTTGTGAAGAAAGCTACTAACAAGCTATTCAACTTTCTGGGAAAGCAGGGCTTGAGAGTATTAAAAAAAAAAAAAAAAAAAAATTACAATATGGAGAAAGAGAATTCAGGTATTTAAGGCATCTAATGTCTGAGGGAAAACGAAGAATAAATCCAGAGAGGATTCAGGGAATTGTTGAAAATTTAGAAAGAACTAAAAAGTTTTAAAAGAATGATTTTTTTAAGGAATCAGGAGCCATGAAGTCTGAAGGAAAACGGATACTCCCTGATGGGAGAGAAATGCTGAATAAAGTGATAATGAGGCAAATATTAACTGTTTTACATCAAAAGAGTCATTGGGAGGTGCAAGCAATGTGTGATATTGTGCTAAGAAAGTATGTCTGTGTAGGAATATACACTTTAGCAAAGCACATATGCAGAGGATGTACCCTATGTCAAAAGGTAAATAAAAAAGTCTTCTGTAACCCATCTAGAGGGGGACGGGAGCCGGGGGTTTGACCTTTCCAAAGTATACAGGTAAACTTTACAGAGTTACTTGTTTGTCCTAATTGACCACGTGACTGGATGGGAGTAAGCTTTACTGCAAGGGTGAAAGCAGGCCTTAGAGATTGAGTGGGATTTTCACAGCCCCTGGCACCCCTCCTCTGCTGGGAAAGTGGAGCGAATGAATCAGACATTAAAGAAGCAATTAACTAAACTAGTGTTAGAAACCCAACTTCCTTGGGTAAAATGCTTACTCCTACAGGTTCAAACAGCACCAAGAAAGGATATAGGAATTTCACCATATGAGACGCTGTTCAGATTGCCCTATCTGGGCAGAAGGGATGAGATACCACAATTCAAAACAAGAAAGTTTTCTTAAGAACTGTATTCTGGGGTTGTCCTCTTCTTTGTCATCTCTCAGGACCTGTGGGTTGTTGGCTCAAACCCCACCTTTGGAATTCCCCATTCACCACCATCACCCAGGAAACTGGGTCCTGATTCGGACCTGGAAAGAGTCAAATCTGGCCTGAATGGGAAGGACAATTACTGACCACTGAAACAGCCGTAAGAACTGCGGAAAAATGTTGGACTCACTATACTCAAGTGAAGGCATCCGTCGACCCTAGTACCTGGGAAGCTGTTCCTACAAAAGACTTGTTGGAAGTTGAAATCGAAGAGAAAAATCTCACAGTGCACTCTGAGCAGGATAAGAGCTTACAATTGTAAACTAACCTTTTATTTTCACAGGTAACTAACGAGTGTGACTTGTGATTGAGAGAAAGGACAGACCTATAGTGAACTGCAGTGCTCCCAAGGGGGGGGTTGTTATAGTAGTAGTGTACATCTTATTCTTTGTATCGATAATTATTTGGAAACCTAAGGTTTAAAAATAATGACAGGGGAAAATCGATTACTAATTTTGTTTTTAGTGATTCTAGGCCTCAGAGAAGGCCTCGGTCAATTGGTAACTTGGAAAAGGCATGACCAGATAATAGCAAAAACGGGATACCCCATCAAAATATGGGTGACTGTGACAGAGGGTTATGTACCACAAGCCATCACGTTTGATGCTTGTGAGGTGTTAGCTTGTGGAGATTTAAATGCCCAATGACAACTGAGCAGAGAGAACAAATAACTGGGAGAGACCCAACAGCCAGATTGAGAATAGCTGTATGGAAACAATCCTCTATTGCCATCAGAGAAAGAGAGAAACTCAAGGAGAAAACAGGAGAGAAAACAGGAGGCCCTCTGAAATGTGGCAGTTCAAACATTTGAGATTCAAACAGGGTATGGGGATGTGAATGCCTGGATAGAATGGGTCAAATATACTGTCCAGAGTCTCAACCGTAGCTACTGCTATGCTTGTGCCTCGGGATGACCGATTGCCCAGATAGTGCCCTTCCCATGGGGGTGGACCAAAGACTCCCAAGGGATGCGATGTATGATTGCATTGTACCAAGAAAAGACTGCCTGGGGAAATGAGGCCTGTAAGTCTCTCTTTGCTGTTCCTTGCATGATAGCAATATCGCGGTTCCCCCTGCATTCTCTACAGCTATAGGTAACCATACAGCTTGCCTCTCACGGCAGGGTGTGAGTGCTACCTGGCATCTGGGAGAATTTGCCTTGTGCTACCAAGGACTTGATGGGAAACTGCTCAAGACTAGAGATCCCCAGGGCAGATCTCTGGTGGTACAGTGGAGGGAAGATCTTACGGTCCACCCTACCATCTAATTGGGGAGGCACTTGTGCACTTGTTCAATTAGCTATACCCTTCACCCTGGCATTTGAAAGAGAAACATCACAAATACCCAGAAGAAGTAAAAGAGGCTTAGGAATATCATTTGATGATAGAGTATACATAGATTCTATTGGGGTACCTAGAGGAGTTCCGGATGAACATAAAGCCAGAAATCAAATTGCTGCAGGGTTTGAGTCACTGTTCTGGTGCGTAACAATCAATAAAAATGTGGATTGGATTAATTATTTCTATTATAATCAGCAGAGATTCATCAATTATACCAGGGATGCGATGAGAGGAATCGCTGAACAACTAGTTTGTAAAATGCAGACTCCTTAGGACAATTAGGTGAAAATCATGGTTTCAAGTCAAGTCAGATAAGTGAAGAAACATTACCACTTCAAGCAGTAAAAATGGCAAAAGAAATTTGAAATTTAACAGGCCGGCGACTGAAGGCCATGCATTGTTTGTGAAGCATCAGATAGATTGTGAACCTGGATTACCCACTCAGTGGGGAAACAGGGGAGGGTCCTGCCATCAAAAGGTATATAAACTGTGTTTTGGAACTAGTAGATGCGCTCTCTCCTGCTTGTGGGGCGCCCGCCATTGCAATCGCGAATGAATTACTACTTCACTGAGATCCTCGCCTGAGCCTAAGTTATTGGCTACGGAGTGTTTCTCACAAAATGAAAATAGGTCCTAGAGAATCACAGAATCACAGAACTGTAGGGTTGGAAGGGACCTTGAAAGATCATCGGGTCCACCCCCCCTAACAAAGCAGGTTCCTCAGAGCAGGCTGCCCAGGTAGGCATCCAGACAGGCCTTGAATATCTCCAGAGAAGGAGACTCCACAACCTCCCTGGGCAGCCTGTTCCAATGCTCCGTCACCCTCACCAAGAAGAAGTTCTCTCGCATGTCAGTGCAGAACTTCCTGTGCTGTAACTTGCAGCCATTACCCCTTGTCCCATCCCCACAAACCACTGAGAAGAGGTTGGCTACATCCTTCGGTGAGAAACGCTCCGTAGCCAATAACTTAGGCTCAGGCGAGGATCTCAGTGAAGTAGTAATTTATTCGCGATTGCAATGGCAGGCACCCCACAAGCAGGAGAGAGCGCATCTACTAGTTCCAAAACACAGTTTATATACCTTTTGATGGCAGGACCCTCCCCTGTTTCCCCACTGAGTGGGTAATCCAGATTCACAATCTATCTGATGCTTCACAAACAATGCATGGCCTTCAGTCGCCAGCCTGTTAAATTTCAAATTTCTTTTGCCATTTTTACTGCTTGAAGTGGTAATGTTTCTTCACTTATCTGACTTGACTTGACACCATGATTTTCACCTAATTGTCCTAAGGAGTCTGATTGTCTGCATTTTACAAGGTCGCCTGCTAAACTTTCTTATCACTGTAAGCATATCTCAGTACCACATTCCCTCCTTCTAAACAACGTAACTCTGCAAAAACAACATTTCTATTCCTACAGTTCCCCCCTTTTCTTTCCTTTTCTTTTTTTATAAACTGTTGATTTTTGCAAAACCTTTCTCTAAGGTGTAATTTGGTAGATTTCTTCTTCGCTTTCTTTGCTTTCCATCTCCTCATTATCACCTTATCTGAGTAAGGTGGTGGCTCCATGGTCATTTGTTTCAATAGTGTGGTTTCAGTTAACCACTGTACTAGTCCTCTTACACAGAGGATAATGCAGCAACCAATGGCTGTCAAAACTCCTACAACGACGATCAAGGATGTAAATATGCCTACTTTTTCTGCCAATTCACTGGCAAGGGTGGTAAACCCTTGCAATGCTCTAGTTATTGAGCCATCTGGGACAGTATTGTTGGGTATAAGAGTGCAACAATGATTGCTCAGTATCACACACACACACACAAACACCTCCTTCCTCCAAGAGCTTCATATCTAATGCTATCCTGTTTTCCCAAGACATTTTACTGATGGCATCTAGTTGTTCAGCGATTCCTCTCATCGCATCCCTGGTATAATTGATGAATCTCTGCTGATTATAATAGAAATAATTAATCCAATCCACATTTTTATTGATTGTTACCCATCAGAACAGTGACTCAAACCCTGCAGCAATTTGATTTCTGGCTTTATGTTCATCCGGAACTCCTCTAGGTACCCCAATAGAATCTATGTATACTCTATCATCAAATGATATTCCTAAGCCTCTTTTACTTCTTCTGGGTATTTGTGATGTTTCTCTTTCAAATGCCAGGGTGAAGGGTATAGCTAATTGAACAAGTGCACAAGTGCCTCCCCAATTAGATGGTAGGGTGGACCGTAAGATCTTCCCTCCACTGTACCACCAGAGATCTGCCCTGGGGATCTCTAGTCTTGAGCAGTTTCCCATCAAGTCCTTGGTAGCACAAGGCAAATTCTCCCAGATGCCAGGTAGCACTCACACCCTGCCGTGAGAGGCAAGCTGTATGGTTACCTATAGCTGTAGAGAATGCAGGGGGAACCGCGATATTGCTATCATGCAAGGAACAGCAAAGAGAGACTTACAGGCCTCATTTCCCCAGGCAGTCTTTTCTTGGTACAATGCAATCATACATCGCATCCCTTGGGAGTCTTTGGTCCACCCCCATGGGAAGGGCACTATCTGGGCAATCGGTCATCCCGAGGCACAAGCATAGCAGTAGCTACGGTTGAGACTCTGGACAGTATATTTGACCCATTCTATCCAGGCATTCACATCCCCATACCCTGTTTGAATCTCAAATGTTTGAACTGCCACATTTCAGAGGGCCTCCTGTTTTCTCTCCTGTTTTCTCCTTGAGTTTCTCTCTTTCTCTGATGGCAATAGAGGATTGTTTCCATACAGCTATTCTCAATCTGGCTGTTGGGTCTCTCCCAGTTATTTGTTCTCTCTGCTCAGTTGTCATTGGGCATTTAAATCTCCACAAGCTAACACCTCACAAGCATCAAACGTGATGGCTTGTGGTACATAACCCTCTGTCACAGTCACCCATATTTTGATGGGGTATCCCGTTTTTACTATTATCTGGTCATGCCTTTTCCAAGTTACCAATTGACTGAGGCCTTCTCTGAGGCCTAGAATCACTAAAAACAAAATTAGTAATCAATTTTCCCCTGTCATTATTTTTAAACCTTAGGTTTCCAAATAATTATCGATACAAAGAATAAGATGTACACTACTACTATAACAACCCCCCCTTGGGAGCACTGCAGTTCACTATAGGTCTGTCCTTTCTCTCAATCACAAGTCACACTCGTTAGTTACCTGTGAAAATAAAAGGTTAGTTTACAATTGTAAGCTCTTATCCTGCTCAGAGTGCACTGTGAGATTTTTCTCTTCGATTTCAACTTCCAACAAGTCTTTTGTAGGAACAGCTTCCCAGGTACTAGGGTCGACGGATGCCTTCACTTGAGTATAGTGAGTCCAACATTTTTCCGCAGTTCTTACGGCTGTTTCAGTGGTCAGTAATTGTCCTTCCCATTCAGGCCAGATTTGACTCTTTCCAGGTCCGAATCAGGACCCAGTTTCCTGGGTGATGGTGGTGAATGGGGAATTCCAAAGGTGGGGTTTGAGCCAACAACCCACAGGTCCTGAGAGATGACAAAGAAGAGGACAACCCCAGAATATAGTTCTCAAGGAAACTCTCTTGTTTTGAATTGTGGTATCTCATCCCTTCTGCCCAGATAGGGCAATCTGAACAGCATCTCATATGGTGAAATTCCTATATCCTTTCTTGGTGCTGTTTGAACCTGTAGGAGTAAGCATTTTACCCAAGGAAGTTGGGTTTCTAACACTAGTTTAGTTAATTGCTTCTTTAATGTCTGATTCATTCGCTCCACTTTCCCAGCAGAGGAGGGGTGCCAGGGGCTGTGAAAATCCCACTCAATCTCTAAGGCCTGCTTTCACCCTTGCAGTAAAGCTTACTCCCATCCAGTCACGTGGTCAATTAGGACAAACAAGTAACTCTGTAAAGTTTACCTGTATACTTTGGAAAGGTCAAACCCCCGGCTCCCGTCCCCCTCTAGATGGGTTACAGAAGACTTTTTTATTTACCTTTTGACATAGGGTACATCCTCTGCATATGTGCTTTGCTAAAGTGTATATTCCTACACAGACATACTTTCTTAGCACAATATCACACATTGCTTGCACCTCCCAATGACTCTTTTGATGTAAAACAGTTAATATTTGCCTCATTATCACTTTATTCAGCATTTCTCTCCCATCAGGGAGTATCCGTTTTCCTTCAGACTTCATGGCTCCTGATTCCTTAAAAAAATCATTCTTTTAAAACTTTTTAGTTCTTTCTAAATTTTCAACAATTCCCTGAATCCTCTCTGGATTTATTCTTCGTTTTCCCTCAGACATTAGATGCCTTAAATACCTGAATTCTCTTTCTCCATATTGTAACTTTTTTTTTTTTTTTTTTAATACTCTCAAGCCCTGCTTTCCCAGAAAGTTGAATAGCTTGTTAGTAGCTTTCTTCACAACTCTTTTCTCCTGTCCTTACAATAGAAAATGATCCACATATTTGTAACATTAATACCTCCTTGGGAGGTTGGAATTGCTCCAAAATCTTTTTTAAAACTTACCCAAATAGATAGGTGTCCCTGTAAACCCCTGAGGTAAAATTGTCCACCTATATTGTTGCTTCCGCCCCCATTTCAGGGTCTTTCCAGTCAGAGGTGAATATATGTTTGCTCTCAGGGCCTGAGAGCACTCCATTAATAACACTGTTATTCCAGTCTAATAATTTACTAGTTGAATGCCCAATTTCGTCATCAAATCCCTTCCCAACAAGTTAGTCCCTGCCTTGGGTACATACAATAATTGCCCGGTGATCATTTTATCCCTTAGTCTCAGCTTGGTATCCCCCAAAAGTGGCACTCTTATCCCAGCCCCTTCTAACCCCATCACTTTTAGGGTTTCATTAGTTAATTTAATCCGTGATGCTTTACAGGCCACTCATGACCTGCCTACACCAGTGTACTGGGTTCACATGGCAAGGTCCTGGGCAGGCTGCAGTGGTAGCCCCCGTGAGGAGAATCCAGAAGCCTCCCCATGGCAGGTAAGGGACAGTTTCAGCTGGCCCCAAAGGGGCCCACCACTGCCCAGAGCCAAGCCATGAGCAACACAGTCTGTACCTCTTCAGAGCACATCCAAGAAAACGAATACAAAAACCTACCGCTAAACAGCAGCTGGGAGAGGGAGAAGCGAGAAACCTCACTGTAGACACCAAAGTCAGTGCAGAAGGAGGGGGAGGAGGTGCTCCAGGCGCCGGAGCCGAAGCTCCCCTGTGGAGACGGCCCTGGTGGAGCAGGCTGTCCTCCCCCCTCACTCTGATACTTGGGAAACTGACCAAACACCACAGCAAGTATACCAAAACTTCTAGACTGTTACTTAAATAATGCCTACATCCTCTTCCTCTGCTCATTCAACTTCAAACAGCTCTGTCAAATACTACATACCACACCTTTAACACCTTCAATAACTCTTTCAACACTTCATTTTATCTTTCTCCAGTCTGTACTTTTGTGGGAATAAAAATGTTGTTTTTGCAGAATTACACTGTTTAAAGGTAAGGAATGTGGTATTGAGATATGTTTGCAGTGATAAGAAAACTTAGCAGGTAACTTTGTAAAATGCAGATAACCGGACTCCTTAGAACAATTAGGTGAAAATCACGGTGTCAAGTCAGATAAGTGAAGAAATGTTACCACTTTAAACAGTAAAAGAGTCAAAAGAAATTTGAAATTTAACAGGCTGGCAACTGAAAGTCATGTATTGTCTGTGAAGCATTGGATAGGTTGTGAACCTGGATTACTCAGTCAATGGGGAAACAGGGAAGGGTCCCGGCCATTGAGAAATAAAGTATATAAACAGTACTGTGTGACTAGTAGGTGTGCTCCTGCTTGTGGGATGCCTGCCATTGCAATTCTGAATAAATTACTACTTCACTGAGATCCTTGCCTGAGCCTGAGTTATTGGCTACAGAGTGTTTCTCACACATTTACTAAAGGTTCAGTCAGGGGGCAACTTAATTTCATACTTTTTGCCCTCCAGGGCACTGAAACAACATATCAGTATACCATATTTCATCCCATTTTCCTTCTCTCCTCCTTCCACTCCAGATATTCCTATTTGAAGTGGCAGCCTGGCCACACTTAAAACATCTTATCAAAGCCTGTCCCTGCTAGGATTCAAGCTGCAGCACAGGTAGCTTTCCTTGCTTGCCATTACTACCCCTGAAGATTTTCTTCATCTTTCTCCAACCTTCTACCTCACTACCTGGTACACTGTGAATACCATTAGATTCGCTCTCTGCTTTTCCTTCTCATCTCCCTTCCTGATGTACACTTCCAGGGCCTCCCTCAGGAGGGCCCTCAGTGACTGTTCCATCCAGTGACATCATTCCACCCTCCGGAGTAGCCTCCCCCACACACACACACCGTGTATCTCACTAGGCTCCAACCACAAAATGAACCTTCGAGTGCCCCCTGGACGCCGGGTCCCTGCGACTCACCCCCGAGCACTCCCCCACCCCAACCCCAAACCTCCCACATGACCCCTGTGTTGCACACTATCACCACTCCAGCCAGGATCAGCAAGTGGTCACCCCTGCTCTGCCGGTACTACACCCGGTCCTGGAGGACCCCAACTCCTGCACAGCAGTTCTCCTCCTGATCACTCCCCTTTCTTCCCCTGTAAACAACATACTTACTATAGACATCATTTCCCCCCAAGAGTATAAGTTAGGCTCTAGGAACTGGTCTAATTGTTCAGCAAGCCTGATGGGTTCTTCAATTAAAGACTGAACATCTCCTTCTTAAAACTCCTAACCTCTCTGCTGGGAGGCAGGGAGGGAGGGGACACCTAAGAGGATACACAGCTAATGTTAGTACTGTTAGTGTCAGGGAAGGTGAAATTCTTAATATCTCTTCTACCTTCTTCTAATTCTTACCAGAGCCTAGAGCACACTCCTTCTCAGCAGTGGCTGCTGGTGCAATATTAGGATTTTAGGGAGCATAACTTGGTTCCTTCATTGAAAAAGGAATTTATTGTTTACATATAAATTTAAAGCCTGAATTTTCATCAGACCCATCTTTTGGCCAAAATAGTGCTGTTTCCTTAATTGTTTCTTTTGTCTGGACTGATACACAATATTTAACCATTTTCTTCTTTTATCATCTCCTCTAACTTTGGGATTATTTTTCCAATTTCTTATCATTCTAAAGGAAGAACTGTCGGTAGGCACTCCCCCAGGGATATCTCCCTGTCCCCTGGAGCCCATATTTTCCTATTTTTCCTAGCCCTTGTCAGTGTGCTGCTACTGAAATTTACCTCCTGCAGGGTACCACACACTAGTGTTCCAATTCTGGAAAATGGGGGTGTACTGCCAAGCACTTTACCGTGCAAGGGGTACCGTACACCAAATTTCCCGAGACTCTTCCTTTCCTTCATCTCACTCTTCGTCTGTCTCCAGCCACGCCCCTCACCGAGCTACGGAACCGAGGATCAGGACTCCACACGCGCTTCGTACAAAAGTACATCTCACTCACACATCACACAGAGTCTCACCCGACCCCTAAGGCAATACTTAATATTTCTTACCTTGGTCTGTGCACAGAGTTACCGGATCGATTCTCAAACGCAGGGTGCCTACCTTCTTCCTTTCCCCACTACTTCACGGATCCTGCCTCTTTAACCAGTCTCGGGCCCTCTGTCAGCTTTCCGCAGAACCGCCACCGTGGATGCACAGGACCCCTGAAATCAGCGGGGCAGGCCTTCCTGCTGCTGCGGCGGTGGGGCTCCCCAGTAGGTGACTGGATCCCGGACGAGCCCCCAAACTGTGAGAAACACTCCGTAGCCAATAACATAGGCTCAGGTGAGAATCTCAGTGAAGTAGTAATTTATTCGCAATTGCAATGGTGGGCGTCCCACAAGCAGGAGCGCACCTACTAGTTCCTTAACACAGTTTATATTTATTTATTTATTTATTTTTCTCGACGACCGGTACCATTCCCTGTTTCCCCATTGACTGAGTAATCCAGGTTCACAGTCTATCGAGTGCTTCACAGACAATACATGGTTTTCAGTTGTCGGCCTGTTATAAGTCAAATTTCTTTTGACTTTTATACTCTATGAGGTGGTAATGTTTCTTACACAATTTTAATGTTTCTTACATTTCTGCCCAATTGCTTTAAGGATTCTGGTTGTCTGCATTTTACAAGGTCGTCTGTTAAGCTTTCTCATCACTGCAAGCATATCTTAATACCACATTCCTTCCCTCTAAAATATGTGACTGTGCAAAAACATTTTTATTCCCACATTGGAACATGAGAAGAATAACTATACTTTTTTTTTTTTTTTTTTTTTTGACTTAACTGAAGATGTTATATACAGTCAGCTCTGGACTTACACTTAACCTAGTCTGATATTGGGGTATGTCACACATCAATGCAAACTGAGTGAGGTCAGAAATAGGTGTAGCTCTAACATTTTTAGTTGAATTTCACCAAGGTAGTCTGACAGAACTGGAATAACAAATTGGTAGCAGAATAGCTGTTTAAAGATGCATATTTTTGCAATGTTATTTTATTGAAAAAACCTGTAGTCATTCAGTATGCCACAGCTCCATGCCATGCATTCATATTCTCTGATACACTATTAAAGATAACACTTAATTTCCCTGTAGTTTGAAAAAAATATATTTATTTATTATTTTTTGTATTCTGGTATAAGTGGTCAAGACTTCTGCTTGACAAATTATACATGAAATTACTCAAGCCTATCATTCAAATACATTTTCAAATACACCTACACATGCACAAATCCAACCAAATCTGTGCCCTATTTGGGGGCACTTATCCATAAGATTTCATGTGTAGCATCTGTGCATAGGCATTTAAGCCAAAAGCTTTAAAATAGACATTTCTAAAGCAGATATCGGGACCTGGGAACTTTGGAAACAAGGCTGGTAGGTAATCAAATAAGTACTGATTTTTGGGTCAACCTGCTGATTTTTTCTGCATGTTATTAGAAAATGGTTTATTGCTGGTATTTCAATCACCATGAACTGCAGCTAATTCCAAAGTACAACCAAACATCCATGTACACAAAGGGTATTTATTTTTCAAAAATAAATAAAACAAAAAGCTACTTCACAATGGCAATTACGTGGCACTGTAAGCCTGGGAAGATAAAATGTTTTTTTTTCCCAGCACCATTATATTATTTCAGAACTCCTATTTTCCTTCTGTCTTTCACTCTTTCTAATCTCCCTAATTGTTTTTTTTTGTTGTTGTTTTTGTTTTTTAATAGCACAGCTTACGTGCATGTAATGCTTTTCATCCAGAACAGTGCCAGAGTGCTATACAGAATCTGTATTGTATTAGAATGAAGCTTCATAACAAATGCGTTTTTCTGTATTAACACTCTCTAGAGAGAGAAGGACCCTGTGTACACGACAGTAAGTACATCAAGAAGACTAGAATTCATATATTCATATATGATACAAACTGTTAGATCAAGAGTGAAGATTAATGTAGAAAGTCTAATACTGTCTCTTTGAATTTTCTCTTACATAGCTCAAGTACTTTAATGTCAGATTGGTTAAGGTTTCATGATTTGTAGAACAATCAATAGATATTCCAGGTTTCTCCAAGGCAAGGAAGCAAGTGAGGGGGGGGAATATAATATGTATTAAAAATATAAATGGAAAATGTCATTCTGAATTTAATCTCACTATATAAATCACATTGAGCTTTCATTTCAATTTCACTTCTTTTATTTTTTGTTAAATAGATGTCCTTTTTCTGTAATGGGGAAAAAAAGAACAGATTGTATTAAATTATTTTTTGTAAGTGAAAGTGCTATTGAATACTTTTTGTTTTGCATTTAATAACCAAAACTTTGTACTGGTATGTACATTGTAATATTTTAAAACCATATGCTATTACATATAAGTAAGGCTTGCATTTGAGATAAGTATTACCTATATTTTTCTTAATTAAGTATGAACCTTATCCTTGATATATATCCTTTATATATATCCTTGATATATATCCTTTCTGGGATATAAAATAGCTGATCTTTGCAACTATCTATTGTCTCTAGGGGGGGTTTAATCAAAATTCTGTATAATAGTCTCTCAATTTGAGGGAATTTCAGTTCAAATTTTGACCCTTGCATTACAGTGTGGTCTAAACCAGTTTGATATTCTATCACCCTAACTACAGTATAAAAAAATGCTTCTCTATATCCTTGGGATGGTGTTGAACTCTTCCTTCTTTGGTTGAACCTTAAATAAATGCAATTTTCATAGAAACTCTGGCTTAGTAGGAACCACTGAATGGACCTACTTTTTCCATGTGGGGACCTAGAATTATGTATAGTCTCTCTGCAGCTTCCATTTCAGCATAGAATAGAAAATAGTGCATGCTATCTAATTTCCTCTCTGAAGAATCTGTGCACTGGACCTGTTTGTGCAACACATCTAGTAGTTTGTGCAACACATCTAGTAGTTCTTACATGCCCCTTGTGTATTTCCCTGTGCCATCAAGTGTCAGTGTGTATTGGTTGTTGTGTGAGGAACGTATTTCCCACCAGTCATTGAGACACAGCACAGATTTAAATAGTATCCTAACAACAGCACTGCCACATTGGAATGAATTTTCCCTGCAGTGCCCATTGCTAGGCAAAACTCTGAGCTCCTTATCAATAATGGTAGTGCTTCTTGATGCAAATACAAGGTCAGACATTTAACATCACTTCTCCATTAGCAGAAGTGCTCAGTGTTATAGATTGAAATTCACTGTCACTAAAGTGACAAAACAGTAACTACTATACTTTTCTCTGCCTTGTGGTTTTGATTATTTGCTCAAAACTCTTTGTGACCTTTGGAAGGGTGAGAAAGTTCTCCACTGTGACACAATGGCAGCCATCACCATCATCCCACTTAGTGGTTTGCCTGGAAATCGCTTGCAGTTTAGAAAAAACTTTCATTTTAATTTAGTACATATGTGAAATAAATTATACTATGGAATGGTGCTGTCAAATATTTATTTAGCATCTCCGTATGTGAATTCACTTGCCCATCAGATAAAATTAGTTTGGAATTCTTTTATACTGACATCATTTTCCTAACTTATAAACTCACTTTTAGACACAGAAATAAAGAATGTTTGTATTGGCTTGTAAATAGAAGTGATGTTTAGGAATTTTAATGTACAGTTTGGTGTTTTCACAATGTCACTATGAATTGGTGCTTAATTTTAGCTAGAGACAAATTTGTTCTTAAACTACTTACACTGTGTGTTTTCCTATTTTCTAATTCAACCTGAGTGTTAAAGTTGGCTCCTTTTAGATGATTTGCATAGATTTTCAAAGGCATAGGATTTCCCAAGACATTACTAAACAGCAACAGTGTCTGCAAAGCCAAGTGTATATTGCTGGATCAACAAGATTTGCTTTTAACAATCAAATAGAAAGCATAATTGAAAATACAACCTAGTATATTAAGAACTGTTTTACTATATGAATTACTCTGTCAACATCTTTCCACATAGTCCTGACGATTCTCTCTCATAAAACCAGCATACTAACTTGTGAAGTTCATGAAAATAAGGCCTGCTCTAAAATGTATTGAAGTCAGCGCACCTAGTTTTAAAATAGTTTTTCTCCTCTGTTAGTGGCTTCATATAGGATAAGTTGTCATGTTAAACTTTATGCACAAAGCTGAAATTTTGCACAGAATTAAGTTAATCATGTAGTAAAATATTGTAAACAAAAATAGCACCTTATGTGGGTTCATGTGATAATGCTGGGGTTTGCTCAAAATACAAAAACTAAAAACAGGCAAAGATGAATCAATATAGTTTTACTGAATATCCTTGCCAAAACTTATATTAAGTCTTGAAAACATGAGAGCCCTAATATAATTGCATTCCCACTGTCTATTTACCGTTTCACTTTTTTTTTTTTTTTTTTTTTTTTTTTGCATGACTGAGAATTCTATCATTACCAGTTTTCAGTCACAGGCTAGGAGATACTTGATTAAACTCTGCATGGACAATGTTGTAAGTGAATGCAAAATATGGTCTCATAGACATAACACTAGAGAAACAACTGTATGTACTCATAGGAGAACTATAGGTTGAAAGATGTTTTTCCTGAAAATAATAATAAAAAATAACAGTGCATGAAATAATAGGAATATTTCACTTTGAGTCTCTTGTTTTCCAGTTTTCTATACAGATTTCGTTCCTTAAAATATTGTGTGTGTGGTGATGTTACTAATACCTGCATCACTACTGAGGATCATGCTTCTTCATTATTGAAGCAGCCAGGTTCTTGGGAGCACTGGCGGGACCACTGCTGAAGCTATTAGAAATGAGCAGTAGAAACATGGGAAGGTGAAAGCCTCTCTGCCCCTTATCTTCCAGGAGAGAAAGAGAATCACTATGTATCTATGCCAAGGGTAAAACTTGAAGAATTGTGTTAAAAACAACATTTCTTTCTTTAACATTGCCATTTTTAGGAGGAAGCATCGCAACAAATCTGTAATTATAGTAGTTATTTTACTCTTTATTGATTAAAAGCCCTAGCTGTGATTTTACAAGGACTGCTTCTGTTTAGCTGTGCCTTACCAGCTTTGAAAAAGAAGTTGTAATGGAAACAGCAATTAGGTATAACTGTGTGCAGTCTAACTTGGTAGTAGAGTCGAGTGCTCCAGCTTCTGTGGGGCCATCTGTGATCATAGAGAACGGCCTGTTACAGGATTATCCAAGAACAGAGTGAGCTCAGGCAGAAGAAATCCCAAAGAGTACTTTTGTACTCAGAATTTCTTGGTCATACCAAGTATGCAGCTTTTTTTTATATCATATTATGCATAACCAGACCATAGAAAGTATCACTGACACCATTTACAGTGAAGAAGGCCAAGAAAAAAAGGCTGAGGAAGCAAGGATCTGAAACTGTGGTGAGTGGATGGACTGCAGAGCTCTTTCTTGTGGTTGATTGAAAAAACATAAAATAAACTAATACATGGTAGATTAAGCTACTGGTACTGGAAGGGAACAGGATCTGCGAGTAGATATTTTCCTTACAAAGTGGTCTGCTGACTGAAAATCTGGATCACCATCAGAGTTCAGCTAATTGAGCCAGACAGCTTGTTAGACTGTCTTATAAAAGCTGGATGTTTGGCTAGATAGCTTTTGGCACTTTGAAGAATAGAGAGGCAGATTTATGAACTGGACAAATGAGTGCTACAGTCAGGGATTTTAGGATTCTAGCAGTTTGGCTGTATCTGTAAGACCCTCAGAAAGATCCTGCTTCAAAAGACAGGTTCTACAAGCTCTAAAATCTAGGATATTAATGCTGATTTTAAGCACCTCGTCTTCCTGTGCAGTTCATGGGAGAGCTAGGATAAGCTTTAAAGCCTGTTTATTCCCATTTATCCAGCAACACAACAGCTACCAAATGCCAAAAAGGCTCAGGAAAGAGACAGGTGTGCCTGCACATAGATGGGGAACAGAGTGATGGTAACATGGAGAAAGAGCATGATGCACTTACAGAAAGGTGAACTTGAATCTATGTTCTCCTGGCATTGCTGAGATTTTAGAAACTTTCTGCTTCCTGAAGACATATATATATTCATAGCAGGTATGAATCTCTGCAAGACACCCACAGAACTCCCATGGTAAGTTCAGTTTGGACAGGAATTGCTGAATTCCTTCACCAGCAGCAATAAGGTCCTGACTCACTGTGTCCAGAACTACACTGTTGATTAATCATAATATCCGTGCCACCAGTAAGGAGCCAGCAGCAGCCAGCCAAGATTTCTGCACTTGTTTCTGTTTCTTATGCATTCAACGTCATTCCAGTTCAGATCCATCAAACTATCTACCACAGAAGCTGAAACATCGTGGGTAAAGGAATACACATATTCAGAAATTCTTGGAAAAACCCTAGTGCTATAATTGTAAATAGCTGCTTTGTATGCTGTTTCCTTTATGAATTCCACAGGTTCTGATTTCCGAGCTTTATATCTGCTTAAAGTGGAATAGACAGCATCGTGCCTAAAAATGGTTGAAAAGTAAAGTAGTTGTTGCACAGAGAGGAGTGTGTCATGGTATTTCCAGAACCACTTGTGTTAATCAGATGGGAAATAGTGTGATACTTACCAGGGTTACAGGCACCTTAACCACACAAGTAGAAGGAAACAAAAGAGCAGGGAGCACTGTCACACTTGTATAATTTTTTGATTCTTCTGCTCGCTCTCCTAAAAAAAAAAATCAGAAAATGTGAAGTTGTTTAGAGTTACGCTTTTCCTCTCCCAAAAAAGAGGGCAAAGAGAAAAAAGAAAGGGGGGAAAACAGTCTCCCCTCCCAAGCACAAAAGGAAGATGATGTTGTGGCTTTGCATGTGCTTTTCTCACCTCTGGAAATCTGAGGACAAATAATACTCACCACTTGCCTACTACTCTATTTTGTCATTACTTGGTACTTCTGATGACAAGAGGATGTGTGAGGAGCCTTTAAGGTGTAGTACACCAGGCCTAGGAATAAGGTGGGGCAATAAGGTTGTTCCAGAGCCAGACTAAAAGTCCATCCTCATCCAGGATTGAAGACAGGAGGGATCATGGCAGTCACACAACTCCTCTATTCCCTGTGTTGATCTCTGCTTCTTTTTTTTTTTTTTTTCAGAAGTTTTCAGGGCGCACACTCCCTTTTTGCTAGTTTGCAGACAACACGTTTTAACAACGAGTCTTGAAAAATGCTACTACTACTAATAAAGCAAATGTATATAAAATGATCAGACTGATTTCTGGCAAATACCACGCCTGATCCATATTGCAGTATTGCCAACTTTAAGTGTTCCAAAATCACATGTGATGAGAGTTGCTTAAAATAATCAAATTGGAGTTCCTTTTTATTTGTTTTCTGGCTTAAAAATAATCAATGTGAGGTTCTTTTTATTTGCCTTTGTTTTCTTAGCATTCAGGGTATGCCCAGATAATGTTTTCTCAGAAACCACGTATGCTAGAAAGCTGCTTTCTCTTTTCCAAATGAAAACTAGTATTTCTCAAGTCAAGCTCCAGACATATGCTAAGGCTTCACATGCAAAACAGCACAAGATATGTGAGTAGATAACTAGAAATGCAACACTTCATTTTTTCCTCTCAAATTTTGTTTTGCTTGTTGCAATATGAAATCCAGGGTAGGACAGAGAAACAATAAAGTGGATAAGTTAATATGAATTTAAAAAATGAGAACAGAGAGTTAGGGAAGGAGAGGTAACAACAAAATAGAGTAAATAGAAAACAGAGAAGGGAAAGCAAGAGTGGAAACAGAGGAGGATGGCAATTTCAACAATGGGAGAGATTTAGGAAGAGAAAACAAAGCAAACCAACAGGAAATATCATTATAAATATGCCTATGCTTTTGAAGTGTGGTGGCTGCTTTCAGGCTCTGGAAGCTATCAGAGCTCTAAATAGCTATGTATCTGTAATTAATGATCTGAAGCTGTGCCAATATTTAACCAGGTATTAGCCGTGCCACAGCAAAGGGGCATGTGGGACTTTGGAGGCCAGGTGTTTCTAAGCTTTTAGATGCTGCACACTCGTGTTTTGTATATATGTGTCTTGGGAAGGATGGAGGCAAAGTTCCCTGGAATTCAGAGATCTCCAAGACCGTTGTGCTGGGGGCATACACTTAAAATTCTTAGGTCTGAAATTAAGCATAAAAGGTCTGTACCCTCTTAACATGAGGGTGGTCAAACACTACAACAGGCTTCCTAGTGAGGTGGTTCCTCATGCCTGTCAGTGTTCGAGGCATTTGGAAAACACCTTCAATAATATACTTTAACTTCTGGTTAGCCCTGAAGTGGTCAGGCAGTTGGACTACATGATCTTTGAAGGTTCCTTCCAACTGAGCCATCCTATCCCATCCTATCCTATTCTATCCCATCCCATCCCATCCTATCCTATCCTATCCTTTATTCTGGCAGGTATGTAAATCTGTGGAGGGCTGTTAGAATCTGCTGTTCTGTAGCCTTTGATACCTAACTTTCAAATAGCTTGAAGGAATAGTTCAGCAAGACAGCCTGAAGTCTGTCTATTGCTTCAAAGTAGAAGATTGTTCTTATTTTTAGAATTTCTTTCCCTTTTCCCCATCTATATACCTTTTCCTAATCTGTCTCTTGGGGATTCTCATCCCTTTCTCTTGATGTAAAGTTGTCTTTTCATTGTTCTCTTTCTTTTACTTTTATTAGACTTACTATGTTTCTGTCTCTGCCACAGAAGTCTGAGACATCCTACTTAATGTACATTGAACTGCCTCTTGCCTTCTTTTAAATATGTAATTTAATTTGCAAAATTTCTGACTCTAGCATAATCTCTTTGTATCCATCTACTCTTTCTTACACCTTGGGAAATAGTCGTATCCTTTTTAGTCTCTGTTTAGCAACTCCATGTATACTGTTTCTATATGGAACTAAGAGCAATTAATAAGTTATGCTGTTCAGGAGGCTGGATTTGCCTTGGCTGAAATTGGTGAGCCATATATAATCTAGGGTAAGTATCAGGATTTTTTTTTTCCAGATTTCAAATGCAAAGCCCAAATTTAAAGAAGGCTCCTTGTACAATTTACTTGTATAGAAGTGTTTTCACTGAGGGCTGAATACAAAGACAGTGAAGTCCAAAGATAACCATAGGAGCACTGATACTGTGAGTTGGATGCGAAGCTCAGATTGCTCTTGCAGTACCACTCTGACTGATGAAAGAAGGCTAAAATACTGAAAAAATAATCTTGTCTTGCATTCAGAGGCTCGGAACATTTGCACGTGCATTCATGTGCAAAACTCTCTTTTAGTCATCTCTCTTCCCCTAAGACTGCTTGTCTTAGTAGTAAATACTGGTTGTGCTCCAAATATTGGCTCACCACCTGGGCCAGAAAAAATACCATGGGAAATGTATGGACTTTGAAAAAGACTTTAAAAAAATAGTCAGATGAAGAAAAGGTAGATTGATAAAGTATGCTATGGCCTCAGAATAAAGCAGAATAAGCAGGTCTTATTTGGGGCACTATCCATTGGTCGATATTTCATCGTTAAAATTTGCTTTTGGTAAAGTGACTTGGTCAGTGGTTTCTCTGTTACTGAAATTAGGTAATATTTATTGTATAATTAAATGTTGTTTTTTTTATTCAAATATTTTGCCAGATAGCTTATTAAATAAGCTTCCTATTTTATAACCCCTTTGTTGGCAAATATTGAGCTTTAAAAGTTACTTCATTTCATACTATTTTTTTTTTGTACATTTAATGAAATATATCAAGTGTGTATGAGGTACACATCAAAAATATCAAAGTTCTTCAAGTGGGAAGCCTTGGCCACAAACCTAATTTTGGAGGTAACAGCATATGATGAGGTCTGCAACATTTGATCAGTGTCTGGTAATCACCTATTGCCAGGTCCAGAGTTGCAAAAATAAAGTAGGAAGGGAAAAATATCTCATTTTTTCTCTGCCTCCCTCTTTCTCATACTACCACAGAAGTACATATATCCACCCACGCATGTGCATGTGCATGCACACATACACGTACACACAAAAAGCTTCTGTCTTGATTGAGTTTGCTCAGCTTCTGTGTACAATTAGAAAGTGCAGATGTTCTGGACTGCAGGGTGGTGTCCAATTTCATTTGAAAATGAAATATATGATGAATATTAAAAAGATTTTATATATTAAAAAGATGTTCATTTAAAAGATTAAAAGCCATCTTCACAGTAACAGTATTTTATCCCTGAAGTGGCCCTGGAGTCCAGATTTATTACAAATTTCCTTCATACTTATAGAGCTAAAATTATCAATTCTTTGAGGATCCACAGATGATTTTTCTTTTACCAAGAGGGTATACTTCTTTTCTTTTTTTTTAAATAAATGTTTTAGTATCAAAAGTATGGTGCCTACTTCCACTGCTAAAGGTGTATGTATTTATGTCATTTTAAGCTTAAAGTATATTTCCAGTATTTTTAATCTAATAATAATCTTCTACTATGTGTGTGGCCAGGTAATAAAAATGTTGGTTGCAGTGTTAGTGGCCTTGCAACAGTGAATGCATCAATTACAATTTCTTACTTTATTAAACTCAAACACATTTGCAAGAGTGTACCAGTTCAAAGGGCTGGCATTAGCTCATAGACTTTTAATAGTGGTTCATGATTTTGGCACAGATTATGTTGTTTCTCCACCCCGGCTGTCATTGTGTCTTGTGGAGAGTATTTTAGCAGCTGTTTAAGTGTTAGTCAGCTTCTGAGGACTAGACTGAACCTCAGGAATAGAAGTGGACTTTGGACATTGTAGATAGTATTTGGCAGGTATTGTGAAGATGGTTTGAATATTGTGTACCTACGTATTCCTGACACTTTAAACTGAAGTGTTGTGTTGAAAAAGAGCAAATGCAAGATGTTGTTCCCAAAGTGTAGCCAATGAAGCCCTTGCAAAAATTATAGCAGGTAGGTCTGCTGTTTTAAGTTGCTTAGGTATTCAATTTTCTTTAAAACAACATTCTTAATGCCATCATACAGCCCAACCCAACTGCACTCTCCTAAAACTGCCAAATCCCTGACAGCCATCATCTTGCACGGGACCTTAACATTGGTTCTGAATCAACTGCACTTTTCTTGGCCCTGTGTCTCTCCAGGAAACTTGGCTTTGCTCCATCAGCTTTCCCCTATGGAAAAGCTAAGTGTCAGCATGAGACTCAGGAGCAGAAGAGTTAGAGAAAAGATGCAGAAGAGACTAAGAAGAACCTGATTAACATTTTCTGAAAAGATGGAAAGCCACTCTGTGGGCAGGGATATAGGTGGCAGATTGAGAAAACAAAAATTAGGCTTCCCTATCTTCACCCAGAGCCAAATAGCATGACCTTTTTCTTTCTAACCTCCTTCTCTCTGTGCTTCAGTGTCCCAAACTTCCTCAGTAGCTTGGTACCAACCATATCTGCATTAGCTTTTCCAGTCTACTCTCTATCATGCTTATTTCTCCAGCAATCTTTAAATAATAGTTCCCACATAGAGCTCAACAGCTTTGCACTCCCAAATGCTCATTTCCACACTCCCCAAGTACCTGCAGAACTTGGAGAGATCACAAAAGTGTGTGAAAGAGTTCAGACTGAAAGATCTGTGTGCTAGCTGGAGGGAAGGAAAGGAAGGGAAGGCCAGGAGTATGGAAGGGTGTTTCTTTCCCAAGTATGAACAAGTGTTTATAAGAAGAAAGACTCAAAGTCTCTTCAGCATTTGCCTTTATGATATTTCTAATGCCTAACCAAACAGTTATACTGACCTTAATAATAGCATGAGGAGTTTGTGCAAGGAGGGAAAGCATTTCAAAGATGTCATGTCAACAACCACGTCTTCATCTCACTTCATCCACTCTTTAGGAACATGACTACATTACTTTAAGTGCTTTCACATGTTTGACTAATGCCATTTTCCTCAAGTAGAATTAGGAAAACAAAACTTTAGAGTTTGCATAAAACTCTACTTAAAAATATTACTGCTTAAGTGCAAAGCAGTAGCATTAGTTCTTGCATGTGCTCTGCAGTATTCAAAATGCTGGAGGTCCCTGTACTCTTGTTGGCTCTGCTGTTCATCCCAGCTTAACTTCAAATTCCAGGCACTGAGGTGGATAACTTTCTCAGCTGCACTTCACTCAAAGGGGCACTTGGTCAAATCCGCAGCAGCTGGGAACCTGTGAAGAGGATCAAAGCCACAGGTTGAGCTGCATAAGCATGCAGTAACTAAACTTTAGTTGAACCAGTCAATATTCTAAAGCACTGGGTTTTAGGTAGGCTAAATTTCAGAGGTCTGCTCTTTAAATGACTACAAATGGACTTGTAACTGCCCCTGGGAGGCACAAAAATATCAAGTCAGTTTAGTCAATGTGGTTTTTTTTTTTTTTTTTTTTTTTTTTTACCATTCAATGTAGTTGACTTTTAAATGCCGGCTTGGCTTTATGGCAAAGCCACTGATACAACATCCAGTTCCTGTGTCACATGCAGCACTAGAGGGCAGAGCTAACAGCTAATGAGAAATTAAGGATGCCTTAAGGTCGAGGGAACATATGTTATAAAGCAGTTAAATTAAATTATAGGAAATAGCTGGTGAACCAGGCTGAGACACAAAAGCCAAAATATGAGGTGACTGGTAAAATAAATGGCAAATTAATTGTAGTGCTGGAAGCATGACAAATACTACAACCATGGCCTTGCATATCCCGTCAGACCCTGGTTGAGAGCATTTGCAGCTCTGAGAGACACTTTCCAGCTTTCTGCACACTCACTTCTTGTGTATTTACTAGCTTCTGTTTGCAAACGGAAGGACTAAACATGTCACTCTGTGAAATAAAGCTGAGGTGCTGGAGCGCAGCTCTGCTGCAGGAAGAGAATGCCCTGGAATGTGCCACATGCTGGGGAAAGTGACCTGAGAGGAAGCATCCTGCAAATTTGTCAGGATCAGACTCTTCCTGCCTGCCATTTTCCATGGGCTTGATGCCATGGGTCTCGCAAATGACTGTAAAGTACTGAAGGTGGGAGTGGATAGAGGTATGTGGGGATCTTTGATGAATGCTGGAGTTACACTGTTTTTTGTCAGCCCAAGAATGCAGAGAGCCATGCAATCCTTCACACCTGCACCACAGAGACTAAGCACAGCTTGCGTGGTCAAGAGGACTTAATTCTAAGGTGAGTTTCTCTGAGGTAAGATCTGGTGAAGTTAAACAATTTCACACAGAGTCAGGCAGGATGTTGTTGACTGAGATGGGAATACAAGCTTGGAGTCTCCCAGTTCCATTTTACAACCACACAAAATGCTGCTTTGCAGTTTGCGGCCTGGGCCATATCATGTCCAGTGAAAGGGAAGTCTGATTAAGGGCCTAGCTAAATTACAGGGTGTGCTTTGAGAGGGCCTTGAAGAGATTTCTCCCAATTGAACTAGTGGAGGAAGAGTGTATGTATGAACAGTGTTGGGTTAGTCACAGGGCCTGTCAGCAGGCTTGCAAGTGAGCTCTGAAGAAACAGGAAGATGTCTGAGCACCTGCAGAGGATTACTGAAGTAACTTAGCCAAGCACTGGCACAGGTTGCCCAGAGAGGTTGTGGAGTCTTCCTCCTTGAAGGTATTAAAAGTCTGGACATGGTCCTACACCACCAGCTGTAGGTGGCCGTGCTTGAGCAGGGGGGTTGGACCAGATGGCCTCCAGAGGTCCCTTCAAACCTCAGCCATGCTGCAGTTCTGTGAACTTCGCTTTGCCCCTGTGTGTCCATGTGAAATATATCTCAGAGCAATGCCAGCTATGTGGTGCTCTGCTGATGGCAGGTGTGGGCACCATGCTTCAGAAGAGACCCCTCTTGCTGGCCCCTTTGCTGGCCTGAAAGTTAGAGGGTGTAGGAAAAGGAAGGTGAAACTATGAAATGGGAGTGGTTCACCTAAAAATGGACAAGGGAAATCCAGGCAAAATATAAGATTCTGTTTATGCCCAGAGAGACCCAAGAGAAACTATTTGGCTAAACTTCAGTACCTTTTACAGTATTACATAACTTTTACCTGTTAAACTGCTGCAAGGTTTTAGTATAAATGGAGAGAAGAAAGTAAAAATTATGACCTCTCCTCCTGCCCCCAGCCAAATAATGCCAACCAAAACCACCCAGACATTCACTTTACCTCTGTTTGTCAGGAAAAAAAAATGAGGTCATTTTGTGTATCATTAATACAGCTGCTACTTTATGGCCAGGTATCTTTGTTCTTTTCTTGAGACTGCTCAGTCTTCAAGAAATGAAGTGTGATTTTTACAGTTTACATGGCCGTGATTTATATGAGTGTCATGGCCTGTCACATGACAATGCCTGACCCCTCATAATATGATGTAAGTATAAGAATCACACTCTTTCTCAGGGTCAGCAGAACCATGACACAGGTCCTAGTGTTCAACACACCACCCACAAAGTGGGACATATGCTTTTTTCCTTTTTTTTTTTTTTTTGTCAGCTCCCTGAATTACTTTCAGGTAGTTCTGCACGTTTCTACTTTTTCATTTAATTAGGTGCAAACACTCTGTATAAATAAAATAAAAAGTTCCCTGCAGCGAGTAGACTATTGCAGACTGCCAGACACTGAAAAATGTTTGTCTCCATTACTGTTGCTTAATAATTCACATTTTATAAACAAAGAAATCTTTCTCTCCCTTTTTTTCTTTCCCTTTTCCAGTCAGCGTTTGGGGGCTAGAAGCTTGGATACAGCTGCAGAACAAGTTTGGATCCCCATATACAGTAGGTGTACTATCAATGAATACAAGAGGTGTACAGTACTACCAATGTTTTCTGCCTGCCTTTCAGTCACACAGATTTCATGTTCTTTAGGACATGTCAGTCATTGCAATACTTGTATATAAATGCAGTGTTGTCTCTAAGGCATTTCAGATCCCTTCACATGCTGTTTGGCAAGCGGAGCCACTATTCTTTATGTCCTGATTCTAGCAGCAGCTGAAGTCATAGACTTTGGAAAGCAGACACCCCCCATGATAATGACATGATCCTACAAAGTTTTCTATAAAGGAGCTTGTGTTGGTTTACTAAGAGTGTATCAGAATGGTGTGTAAAGTTGATTATATTCATGTATATGCAAAGAGAGAGGGTCTGAAGAGGTTGTGTAACTTCCATACTGGCATCTTAGTAAGCTGAAGTACCCAAATCCTCGTAATGGATTAAAAATTAACATAATTTCAGTACAAAACCTAATCTGCACAGATTAATAAAAATCTTCCAAAAGACACTGGGAACAGGGATTTTTGCCTACAGAAATACTAGATTTGAACGGCAACTGGTTGGTACTGATGTATGTACTTCCAGGAGTTATGGGTCCTTACCTTACCAAGCTTATAGACTTTATTTATGGCTGGGATGGGATGAAAGGAAGCCAGTTCACTCTACCAACTGGTCATGCCTTCGGAAAGGAACATATCACATGATCTGTTGTAGTCCTTTAAAATCAGTAAGATGTTCTGCTCAAGAATACAAGCTGAGATTTTCCAAGACAAGAGCCAGAGTGGCAACATGCCTTTACATATATCAACACAAGAAAATGATCCAATTATAGCAAAATAAATCAAGCAGACCTTTGGAATTTTAGATGGAAACCCAGAGGATGTTGTCCTTTCCCACAACTGCTTTGGCCAAACTCATGGGGACAGCAATGAGCCAACAAAGTCATCAGCCCTATGACAAGTATCAAGGAAAAATGGAACTACTGCTGTGGTCAAGTGAAGTCACTACTAATGTCTGTGTTTTGCTGTAACTACTTACTCAGTTTCTTGGAATTTCTTTGCTATCTTACTTAAAGTATGTAGATTCAACATCTTCTCTTCTCTTTGTGCCCACTGATTTTTAAAACAGGTATAAAAAGTATTGGTGTACCAGAAGGTTAAAAACATATTTTATGCCATCAGATAAGTCACCAGGAAAAAAAAAATAAATAAATTAAAGAATGCTACAATTTTCTATTTCCTTTTCTGTCACGTTGTATATTATTTTTTGCTGTACAGCGTATACAATTTCCCTTGAAACAAAATGCAGTTATGTAGTTACAATACAACAAAGTCCCCTGTTAAGGATACAGTGAGCAAGAAGCTGCCCTTCCTTCTAATTCCAGAGGTGTTCCTTACAAGTTCAGTTAGCAAGGCAATGTAGAGGAACCTGCTGCTATCTTTATTTTTTGAATAAACAGAAAATTCAAAGCTACCTGTCTGAAAGCTTTCAGTGTGTATATTCACATCATGCATGGGTATAAAGGAGTGGAAGAAGCTAAGATTCTTTAAAAGTCAGCTGGATCAGAGCGTTAACTACCCAAATTCATCAAACGTTATTTTTAAAGCTTCCAGTGCCATGGTGTTACTTGCTTGCTTGAATAACATATAGGGAGGTTCCTGAGATTGAGTCATTCCACTCAGACTGAAAGTAACATTTGGCAGGTCCATCATTATGAGAATACATATGCAGTTGTCTATAAGCACCTTGTCCTTTACAGCACTGGGGCTATTGTGGTGGGGAGGCTCAGCTTCTTTCTCCTGGTCTTGGTGGCTCAGACTTACTAACAGAGTGAGCATTTTTGCCCAGCTTTGAATTTCTAAGGGAAAAAATTTTAAGAAGCTGAAATAAAAGCAAAATAGAATGGGAATATGAAAACAACATTTCTGAGCTCTGCTGAGTTCCAACAGCAACACAAAACTATTCTGTTTACGTATTTAGTGAAATAAATCCTGGCATCACCACTGGTATAATTGCTCTTATTGTGGGGGTTTCTTTTGAGTTTTCTTTGGACCAAATTAGGACAAATGGGAATAACGGACAGATGTCATTGCTGGAAATGCTAATGGGAGCTGCAAACTCCTCTCGTTAACTGCTTTCAGAGTGTCATGAGGAGCACCAACCCATTCTTCTGGATCAGGAGCACTAATGAAGACCAGCACTTTGAAGACTCCTGTTCTGACCTTTGGTTCCTTGTACCCTTTCCAAACCTGGGATGTGAAGTAGCAGGATGAACAATTCCCATCTCCAGTGAAGCTCTGCTGTTATGGTCCAGTGCCATCGGTGCCGTTTGCCACCTTACCTTACCCCTCACCTGAAGACCATCACTCTTGCCGTGGCAGACCCTGACCTGCGACCCTAAGCAATATGCTGCTGTCTGGTTTCACAGTGCAGAGAGAAAACACTCCCCCACTCACAAACCTATCCCTCCATGTACAGCTATATCCACAAACTCCCTGCTTACCAGCGCCAGCTATCTAGCTGCCCTTCTCCTCCCAGCCAAGGATTTCTCCTGGTTGTGGCTTGTCCTGTCCCCCTTTTCTCTCCCTCCCAGCTTTTACATTTCTCGCGCTGCGTTTACCAACAGAGCAATGTGACTTTTCACACTTCTCTCGCTGACTTTTCTCAGTGCTCGCTGCCCTGCCGACTGGGCTGGGCAAAGCCTCTCCCCAGCCCCAGCTGACCAGATATCTCCCCCCACCTTCCCCTCCCCTTCTCACCAGCCAAGCAAAGGATTCCTCTCTCCCTCCCTTTCCCTTTCTTTTTCCACCCCTCCTACCTTCAGTGCAAACCCAAGACGCAGGATCCCGCCGAAGGAAAGCAGCTCCTTGAAATCATCACTGCTGCCCCTGCTGCTAACATGCAGAGGAGGAGGGAGAAAAAGACTCTACAGCCACTCTCCTGCAGCTGGGGGCTTCGCAGCGGGGTGATGGCTTCGGGCTCTCGGAGATTATCTCTCACCTTCGTCCGGGGCGTGGGATCTGTCTTCTTCATCCTTCAGATCATCTCTGTACGGGCTGATGGTGAGTCTCCACTCAGTTCGGGCTGGGTTGCTGTGTCTGGAAGGAGAACTGTATGTTGAACTATGTTATTGAGAAAAAAAAAAACAACCATCACCAACATAAAACACCACCTTTCTTTTTTAATAAGAAACTTAAATACACGCCCCACTTTGGGTTAGGGAATGTCTGATTCAGAGTTTTTTGAGACTCTACAAATATCCTGGGGTTGGTTAAGCAGAGAAAGGAAATAAGATCCCAGAAGGCTAAGATTATTTTATTACAACAAAATAAGAGGATAGTGAACTTTTCCAGAGGAAATAAGAATAATAAAGCCAGGACACGAATTAAGAACAATCAGCTATATTTTAGGAGAGCTTCGCTTATAATTAAAAATATAATTTCTCCAAATGACTTCCACATCTGCCTGCCTCAGATGCCACCAAACATCGATTTATATGGGAAGGTATTTGAAGAAGGGAAGGCAAGAAGTTGAGGGCTTACACTTACAGCATTTTCTATTTGGTACAAAACACACTCAAGATAACTGTTCGCCCTTCTGCATGTGAGCTTCACCTGTTCTTCACTGCTGAGGGGTTTGATCAGAACACGAACTGGGTTGAATCACCATCTACTGCTTACTCTGAAATGTGACTTTTTTTACCCGCTGATGATAATCCTGAATGGCTGCATCCTTTGCAGTTTTCCTGCAGCCTATCACCCTTTTAATAATTGAGCCACCCTACTGATGACTAACTTGCCTTAGCAGAAATACAATTTATGTTTAAAACAATTGTGTCTTTTCCTGGGAGAGCAACGCTGAATGGCCATATTTTTTCACTTTCACAGCTGCAATAGATTTATGCCTGATCCCAGGGTTTATTTTTTTTCTGTACGCTAATCCTTTACCATCAATGTTTGCTGCATTATTCCAGAAAACAGTCCTTCAACATTATAGAGCAATAAAAACTCTTCTTTTTGTTCTCAGAGTATTTTTCCTCCTTAGCCTAAATTTATTTCTGCTGATCAAAATATAGGGGAAAAGAAAGGGGTCAAGTTAATCCTGTCTGCGCATGGCTACCATTTTGTGTAAAATGTCATTTATATAGCAGAACCTTGTCTTCTAATGTTGAAGAAAATTACTTTTATTTAAGAATAAAGCAAAAGAACTGTGTCAGACAACTCCATTGTGTTGCACTAGGTAAAACTGCAATTCTAAGTTTAGGAAATTCTCATTGCCTAGCAAAATCCCTCTGAAATGAGGAAAAAAATGCATCCCCATGAATGAGGGTTCTACACATAACTTAAAAAAGGTGACAAGAGAGGAATAATTAATTTGCTTTTGCTAAGAATGCTTTCTGGGAAGTCTTCCCTTTTCTTTTCAAGAACACCTCCAAAATTTTGTTGCATTGATAGCATCTTCTTGCTTCCTAGACAGAAACCATCTCAAAAAGAATGGGAAAAAAATTTGGAGATCATGTCAAGGCAGAGTTCATGACAGATTTTGTCATTCAACATTTTTTCAAATTTACTTTACAAGTGGTAAAGCAATTGTAAGAATTAAAGAGTAGAATATATGAAGTACATTGCAATTGTAGAGCATTACTACAACATTGTTGTTTCTGTTTTTATTTAAGAATCTTTGCTGAAAATGTTTGTCCTCTATTAGCATGCTTGCCAGTGTCTTCTACTAATATTAATATTCAATCTATCAATTATAACACTATCCTATAAGCCACCTGGCTTAATATGCAGAAGAAAACACTTTATTTGAACTTTAGAATTTACCACTACACATAGACTTACATATTTAATTAAGATCTGAGAGTACAAAACAGGACTAATACTTCCCTTTATAACAGATTCTTGCCTGATCCAAACAGGAAACCACCTTCTCAGTTTTGAAAGTTTTAGGTGAAAGTATAATTGTGCTACTCTAATATATGTAAACATGGCTTAAGTGACAAAGGATGGTTCTGGGTGACACGTATATGTGTTTGCTACTTTTAACAAAAAATAATTTAATGTTTTTGCAAAGCACAGGAGAGATTTTGACTTCACCTTGTAAAAATCCTGTGAAACCCAGACTGTCCCCTATTACAGACAATTCCCTGAAACCGGTTGGAATATATTTCCCAAAGGAAGACCTTCACTTTGTTATCTTACACACAAATAATGTCAAAGAGTAGGTAACAAAACTGGAAACCATAGGGCTCCAGTGAAGGTATAAAGCCTTGAAACTTTATTGATCTCTTTTGACTAATACTTACCACAATGCATATTGTTATAGAGCTGATAGATTCCAGAAAGACAAGCGTAAATGCCAAACTAAAAGACAGCTTTCTTTCGACTTGAAGGGTTTTGTTTTTTTTTCTTACAATGGAAATGTGCTTGTTCATAGTGTTATATATGGAGTGGTAATTCGTGTCGAGAAAATGGTTGATATTAATAAAGAAGGGGGAGATTTGAGAGTGTGGCCATGGGGGTTGGAAAGCCCCGTGGTTGAGATAACATTAGACTCTTAACGATGAGGCCATCAGGAATATAAAAGAGTTTAGAGGGAACAAAGAAGGGTGATTCAGGAGACTCCATGCAGTCTCGGGTCTCTTGTTCTCCTGCTGTTAAGGCATCGAAGTTTCTGTGTGTTTGCTGTTGTTGTTATATTCAAAGTTGTTTGACCAATGAAAAGTTGTTTTGAAAAGAACTGCTGTGGAGAGAAGGGTATAAGAGGGGAGCCTGCCCTCAAGATTAAAAAAAAAAAAAAAAAAAAAAAAAGGCAACGCGATGTGATGAAGTTATGTCATCAATAAGCAGAAAGAAGGAATGAAAAGCAACAGGCTGGCAGAACAGAGACCAGGACGGGAACAGGCACTTTGATTGCCTCATGAAGATAGGTTCGGCCAGACTCAGCAAACTGCTCAGAGCAGCTCGTACGGAAAGTCACCGGAAATGGGCGCACCGGAGCTGGAGAGAAGCTCAAGCTGAGAGAAGTGGACCTGTGCACACAACTGCCTCTCGCTGGTAAGCAGTTGCGCATTATGGGGAATCATACGCCCTTAGGAACAAAGACTGTCCTGGTAACCTTACAGCTTATTCTTCTTATTAACAATCAGACAGTTTATGATCCTGAAATACGGGACCAAACTGAGGTCGAGGTGTGGGACTCTGCAACTAGAAACGACAAGGTTGCGGCAGGATTGCTCAGCATCTGGCGAGCAATCTCTGAGGCCTTAAAGAGCCATGTGGGACCACAGTCAGAAATGTCTGGTTTGCCAGATAGTGAGGGAGCTGTGGGCTCCTTTACTGATCCGACTGCTATGCTAGGGACCCCTCTGCTGCTACAGCCATCGAAGGTCTTTGCTGTTACGCCCCCTTGCTGACCTGGACATGCCTTTTGACCCAGGCCTCATTGGCCTTGAAAAGGAGATGGATATGCTTTTCTTCGATCTGGGAAGAACGGGATACATAAGGCCTGAAGACTGAGTTGCTTGACAACTTAAAGCGAGACATATTGTTCAAAAGGAATGGAAAATGGAGACTTGTTAGTAATCAAGAAAAGGAATGGAAAATGGAGACTGTTAAGTTATGGAACTTAGAGGATTGTTTGTTACCTTTCCTGATTGTACATATGTATAGGCGTACTCGAGTTTAGTATGTAAAGCAATGTTCTGTATATTTAGAATGTTTGATGTTCATGTGTGCGTGTTGGTGGAGTGTAGACTCCCCACACACCCCGTGCTGTTTACTTGCCTTTTATACCTTTTAGAAATATTTGTTTTATAAATATTACAAAATTAAGATTGAGTTGAGACTTCATTTATAACAATAGCTCTGGAGGTCAGGGTCAGGCAGATAAGGGACTGTTCAAGGGCCTGTTCCTGCTCTGACTTACTTTGTTGTAAATATGGAGAACAACAGTGCCACTGCTGCTAGTGCAGTTACTGCATAACAAAATAGGTTATGGATGGGAGACATTAAAGACAGATCAAAATTCTGGAATTTTTCAGCCATACCAGCCACTGGTAGAATGGGAATTTTTTGTGAATGGGAATCATACAACCAAATAGCTGTATAATTGCTTTGTAATTTTCTGTCAATCAGAGTCAACTTTAAACTTCACCTTTGTGAAAACAAAGGTTTTAATTAGATTTTTGTGGTTGTGACTGTTCTTAATTATACCCATACAAATGCAGACAAATACAAATGCAGTACAGATACACATCTCATTTGAAAAAAATGTACCAATTGCAAAACTTTACAAATTATTCCACAGTGCTGTTCAGTTGGCTAAATTTTGAGTTACATGTGTGAGAAACACTCCGTAGCCAATAACTTAGGCTCAGGCGAGGATCTCAGTGAAGTAGTAATTTATTCGCGATTGCAATGGCAGGCGCCCCACAAGCAGGAGAGAGCGCATCTACTAGTTCCAAAACACAGTTTATATACCTTTTGATGGCAGGACCCTCCCCTGTTTCCCCACTGAGTGGGTAATCCAGATTCACAATCTATCTGATGCTTCACAAACAATGCATGGCCTTCAGTCGCCGGCCTGTTAAATTTCAAATTTCTTTTGCCATTTTTACTGCTTGAAGTGGTAATGTTTCTTCACTTATCTGACTTGACTTGACACCATGATTTTCACCTAATTGTCCTAAGGAGTCTGATTGTCTGCATTTTACAAGGTCGCCTGCTAAACTTTCTTATCACTGTAAGCATATCTCAGTACCACATTCCCTCCTTCTAAACAATGTAACTCTGCAAAAACAACATTTCTATTCCCACACATGCAAGACCTACTGATCAAACTGATTATTTGCTAGTGACCACACATAGTGACTGAAGAGGTTGCAGGTGAAGGATTATGAACCCAGAAAACTAGAGAATCTGACCATTCTTCTGACCTAGAAGCAGACATGTCTGATGCCAGAGATAGGATTTTACTGATATGCTAATATTTCTCAATGCATTAGAGCAGCTAAGTGTCACTTCAATGCTCACACAGCTGCCTTTATGATGCATGCCATATACAAGCTAGATTCCATACTCCAGATGTAGGACTTCTTCTGTATGGGATTTTTGTTAAGCAGCAGTCAGTGGGTGAAAGTAGCTATCAAGTATATTTCGGTAGGTAAGAAAAAATGAAATTAATTAAGTACCCATCCTGGTAAAAAAAAAAAAAAGAATTATCTGAAAAGCAGTAATAAGCAGCTGGTTTTGATCTGCAGTAAAACAACTGGAAAAGTTTATGGAGGAAAAAAAAACTATTTACAAAAAGGTTGTAAAGCAAATCAAAGGGAAAGAAAAAAATATTTTTTTTCTCTTCTGCTATATTTTCAGTTGCATTTGAGTAATGTGTGTAAGCATTTCAGGATGCCACTTGCAAAACAACGAATATATTTGTATGTTGCAAAAATAAATGCATAAACAATTTCATATATTTGATCATAAGGGCTTTACTAAAATTTAAGTTCATACTGAATTTAGGTGAGGAGAAACTCAAAGGTGACCTCCTAATTTTGCTATTTCCTGAAGATGTAATATTTCAAGCAGATTGGATTAAATAAAACATCGTTAATTTTACTTTCTCACAGAAATAAACTCTATATTCATAAACCCTAAGAAGAGCTGGGAATTACCGAATCTCTGTAATTGTGCAGTTTTACTGAATTCTCCACCCTTACTATTACAATTAAGGCCATTGTTACAGGCAGCCATAGAAATGGAAATAAAATTGCTTTTGAAGCACAGAGTTGACCTTCCCTTCCTCCACTCTCTACCTCAATTTGAAGACTTTAACATTTAAGTAAAAATAAACCAGACTCCAAATATACACATCTTTCACCACCTTTATTTTGTTGAAACTGATGAGGGATTATCATTTGAGCTAGCAACGCAGCATCATAATTAGCACAATAAACATGCCTTTTAAAGTACCTCATTTTATATTATTTGTGAGATACATTTTTATTTTAAGGTATGTTTGGCTATGCAATTTTATGATTCTTCTTCAAGCATGATGAAAGTTCTCTGGAAAATATAGAAGATAATGAAATCACTTCAGTGGGCTTTGAGTGGTGCCTATATAACTCAGAAGAACTTCTTGTTGTATCTGTTACTGTATTAGAATAAATTAGCCAACTGTCTTCTTCATAACTAAGAGAATTTTGCTAATTCCGCTGGGATTCCTAAAAGTAAGAAAGAACAGGGTTTGGACTTTTCTTATTTTTGAAGTGTTCCTTTTTATGCTTTCTTGTATCTGGTTGTAGATGGCTCTTCTGTCTTGAAAGCATAATAAGGTCCAGTTGTAAGAAGCTGAGTTTAGCAAAATTTGAAACTGGAAATAAGGTGGAGTGAGAGTAATGAACCATTGGAACAGTTTACTATAAAGTGTGCTGTAAATTCTCCATTACTTGGAGTCACTGAATCATGACTGGATGCCTTTTGAAAAGACATGCTCTAGTTCAACCACAAATTTTTGGACTTGATGTTGGAACTGCTGGAGAAAATCTACAGTCCAGCTATGCAGGAATTCAAACAAGGTGATAAAAATGAATCTTAGAGGCTGTGAGATCTATGGATATGTTTTCCACCAGACTATACCGAGGTACTCTTAAGTAAGATCTATATTCAGCTATTACTTGTTGACAAAATTTTAGTGCCAATCAATAATAAAAGTAATTATTTTCTCTCTTTACCAAAATAGAATTCAAATTCTGTAATGATAGTGATGACAGTAGAGGCTACCCCTGTAATATAGTCTAGTTATTAGAGAAATACTGTCTCTGGTTTAAAGTGATTTTTTTTCTCAAGAACTCTGAGTTCAGCTGTTAATAAAAAGTAGGAATAATTATGTCTTAGCTTACTGAAGCTGCCATTATGTTCTTTAATGGCTTAGCACTGAAGTAGTAACTTTTTCACTTGTTTCAAAGGGAAACCTGAAGAAATTTACTATAACTAGGACATTTGCCATTCTGAATCTGAAAAACTCTAGATGTGCAATAAGTTGTCTGAAAAAGGCCACTTGCCATGGATTTCTAGCTTGATCTTAAAACAGAAGAGACTGGCTTTGGTTGAAAAGGCATGAGAAATGTATACAGGGTTTTGGGAAAAAAAGTCACACTACCTGTCTTATCATCACATTATGGGAAAAAATGCTACAGGACAGAAATAAAGGAAGAGCACTGAGATGGAGATCAAACATGGTGGCTGTTTTACAAAGGCATAATGTGTTCTTCAAACAAATGCACAAAAAGATGTGATCATTAAATGCTGTGCCTTATGGCAATATAACACAGTCTCATATTTCAAACTGCATATTTAAACCAGAAGGACAGTACATCTCTTGATATCATTCCAGAGTATCACCTCTTTAACACATTATGATATTGTAGAGTAGTTGAAAACAATTTGAATTTTTTACAGCCTCATTACCAAAACTGACTGATACCAAGTATATGAGACAAACTTTTCTCCCGTCCCCTCTCGTCCCCTCCCCTCCCCTCCCTTGTTTTACTCAGGTGGGCAGCTGAGATCCATCACAACCGCTCTCTCACTCTCCCTCCTTAAAGGAAAAGAGGGAGAAAATACGATGCAAAGGGCTCACGGGTTGAGATAAGGCTGGGGAGAACACTCAACAATTATTGTGATGGGCAGAACAGACTCAGAGTAGGGAGATAGTAAGATTTATTGTCTATCACAAGCTAGAGAAGTGAGAAACAAAGCAAAGAAACCAAAACCACCTCCCCCCACCTACCCTCTTCCACCTCCTCTCCCCAAGCAATGCAGGGGAATTGGGGATGGCGGCTGTGGTCAGTCCGTGATGCTTTGTCTGCTGTTCCTTCACAGTCACTCTCTGCCCCTGATCCATGTGGGGTCCCTCCCACGAGATGCTGTCCTTCCCAAACTGAGTTAGTGGGGGCTGCCCACAGGCAGCAGTTCTTCAAGAACTGCTCCCACATGGCTCCGTACCACGGGGTCCATCCATCAGGAGGAAACTGCTCCAGCATGGGTTACCCATGGGCGGGTGGCAGCTCCCCCCAGACCCCCTGCTCCTGTGTGGGCTCTTTTCCACAGGCTGCAGCTCCAGCCCGGGGCCTGCTCCTGTGGGGGCTCTCCATGGGCTGCAGCCTCCTCCAGGCCACATCCACCTGCTCTACATGGGGCTCCTCCACGGGCTGCAGCATGGAGATCTGCTCCATATGGGACCCATGGGCTGGAAGGGGACAGCCTGCTCCACCAGGGGCCTCTCCACAAGCCACAGGAGAACTTCTGCTGAGTGCCTGGAGCACCTCCTGCCCTTCTGCACTGACCTTGTGGGCTGCAGGGCTGCTTCTCACTCCTCTCTCCCAGCTGCTGTTTTTTTTTGCTAGTACCATAAGTACTAGCAAAAATATGACTGTAGTTAGGGAAAATTGTCTTAGCCTTGGTCTTTGTTAGCAAAACACCTGTAAATAAGTAATTGGCACTTAGGGTAAAAAGACTAAGTGCTGAACTTTATTTTTTCTACATATATCTTGAGGGAACTCAATCCTTAATTATTATTTTTTGTTTTTATTTTTTAGCTTAGTCTTCTAACTAAAATACTAATTGCTGGAAAACAGGGCTCACTGCCATATCACACTAATATTTATGAGTTAAGTCAGATGATACATAGAATTATCCTGTATCCTGTATCCTTTGATGATGCATATTGATCTTGACAGCCAAATTATGAAATGTTGAATGTGGGCAAGTTTTTAATTGGATCAAAGCCCAAATAAAGCATTATACTTAAACCCTCCATACCTTTGTGAATAAAAGTTGTTCCACAACTTATGAAAGATTGTTTAAAGTCATTCTGCTCATGTTATCTGTCTCCATACCCCATGCATTCTTCACTATGGCTTATTCATGCCTTTGGGAACAACAGCCTCCATTATGGTTGTGCATGTTGTTTGGGACATTTGCAGAGAATCCTGAGGTTTTGGTACTTAGGATTGAAGAGGTTTGCTTTTTTTCACTCCTGTGTGTTAAATTCCCCATTCCAATTATAGTTCTTGGTATTGATTATAGTTGAGAAGCAAGAGACGATTTTGTCTAGTGGTTACTCTGGGTACTGTGAATTCATGTTCCCTCTCATCACTGCTTGTCACGCTTACTGAAATCGCAGTCTGCCTATCTCAGGATGGCTTCTTACTAGGCATGTCTAGAATTCCCACCAAAAGCGGAAAGTGTTTCCAGACATTTATTGAATGAACAGTGCTTAAAAAGCTGTTTTCCTGAGCCTTCAAACAACCTAAATCTGTACCTTTGAAATTTAGGAGTCATTCTGAGGGATGTTATCTTCAGAAAGAACATACTTAAAGCAGTTTTAACGGCAGCACTGTGAACTATCTCATTGTTAATTTCTTTTTTTTTGGAGACATAGAGCTAATGTGTTTATTCTGTAACTCAGTAACTTCTCAAGCTTTATTGACAAAACCCCAACGGCCCTGTTCCCAGTTAGCAAAGCCAAAGCCTCTAACTTTTCAGCCTTACAGCTTTCACAGCGTTAAATAAACTGAACTGAAAATAAAAATAACATTATAAAAATATGATAAAAATATTAATTGATAAAAATATTAATTCCAATAAATAGGTTGCTCATTGATTTGAACTTCGTGAAAACATGAGGACTTTATTTGCAGATAAGCTGCAATATTTTTATTGAATATGTCTTAAATATAATACCATGATGAGTGACTTACCCTTTCTTGGTGCTGCAGGGAAAGTGTTTGCACTTGAGTCGAAGAACAGCTCTCAGGGTCTGGATTTAGCTGAAGCTGACAAAGCTTGTGTTGACCTGAATGCTCACTTAGCAACTGCAGAAGAACTGAAAAGAGCTGTGGTGGACTGTTCCTTCACTGGCTGCACCACGGGATGGCTAGCTGATGGCTCCGCTGGGTAAGAACAACAGCATAATCCTTCCAGAAAAGTATGAATATGTGGTGGTTTTACTTGGGTGGGTGGCTGAGCTCCACCACGACCGCTCTCTCACTCCCACTCCTCAAAAAGGAATGGGGAGAAAATACGATGAAAAGGGCTCAAGGGTTGAGATAAGGATGAAGAGATCGCCCAATAATTATTGCAACAGGCAAAACAGACTCAGCATAGGGAGATAGTAAGATTTATTGCCTGTTATTAACAAAGAAGCGAGAAACAAAAGAAAGAAACCAGAAGCACCTCACCCCCCATCCACCCTCTTCTACCTCCTCCCCCCAAGTGGCGCAGGGGAATGGGGGAATGCGGGTTATGGTCAGTCTGCAGTACTTCTTCTCTGCCGCTCCTTCTTGGTCACTCTCATCCCCTGTGCTGTGGGGTCCCTCCCATGGGATGCAGTCCTTGCTGATCTGATCCAGTGTGGTCTTCCCACAGGCAGCAGCTCTTCAAGAACTGCTCCAGATATGGGATACCACGGGGTCCATCTCTCAGGAGTAAACTGCTCCAACCTGGGTCCCCCACGGGCAGCAGCTCCTGCCAGGTCACCTGCTCCTGAGTGGTCTCCTCTCCATGGGCTACAGGTCCAGCCCAGAATCTGCTCCAGCAGGGGTCTTCCACAGGCCGCAGCCTCCATCGGTGCAGGTCCACCTGCTCCACCGTGGTTTCTTCCACGGGCTGCAGCGTGGAACCCTGCTCCACTGTGGTACTCCATGGACTGCAGGGGCACATCCTGCTTTACCATGGTCCTCACCACAGGCCGCAGAGGACTTCTGCTCCGGCAACTGGAGCACCTCTCCCCCTCCTTCTTCACTGACCTTGGTGCCTGCAAGGTTGTTCCTCACTCCTGTCACTCTCCCAGCTCCTATATGGCGCAGTGTTTTTTTTCCCTGTCTTAAATATGCTCTCACAGAGGCGCAAAACAATATCGCTTATTGGCTTGGCTCTGGTCAGCAGTGGGGCCCTTACCTAATATGGGGCAGCTTCTAGATTCTTCTCACAGAAGCCACCCCTATAGCCCCCTGGTACCAAAACCTTGCCACATAAACCCACTACAGAATGACTGCAGTCAAGCAAGTTTTCCCCTTCGATTATGATGATTGTTGAAAAACACTGGCCACAATTCAAGCATTGTGACATATATCTAAAGGTATCATTCTCTCATTATTTCTTATTCCTTTTTCCTACTGAGTTGTTGCCATTTGTTTTGCCTGGCTCATAGTGGGGTGCTAAGCCCCAAAGGAGCTTGCAGCCTGTGGACACATTATTGGAGTTAGTATCAATGCTTCCACTGACTCTGTCAGTACAGACTCAATTTGCTGAGCTTCTCATGAAAACCAAGTATCTGTCTCAGGTATTTATGTGTGTCTCAATAGATGATAGGCATCCTCAAATATGTCTGACTTGTAGTGTACGTAGATATGATAATGCAAATGTGCTAGGGAGTGGGTTAAGAAAGCTTACTAGGGAGCTGATACTGTTACTGGGCATGCTGAACTCTATTTTTTGAGGTAGCTCAGGGGACTCCACATAACACTAGGCTCAGATTTTTCTCACATTATAAGTAGTGTTACAAGAAGTAAGGACGAGAAGGAAGCAGGGTGAATCCAGCACAGCTTTTTTACTCTTCTGTCATGAATATTGCAGAAATACAATTGATTTTCAATGAAGTTTACAAATTTGAGGATACACATTGTCCACATTTATTTTTAGTGATAAAATGCAGCTTGCAAAAGACAGAAAATTGCTACTCCTAATGAAAGGTAATATTTAAACAACCTCAAGCAAAAGCAACTAGTTCTCGTGATCCTTTATTTCCAGGTGATTTTTTTTTGGGGGGGGGGGGAAATTTCTTTGTATGTACTTCTGGTCATTCAAAAAAAATCCAGAAATCCCTCAGGATAAAAGTGATCTAAACCCTAAAAATTTTCTTCTTAATCCAGTTGCTGAAATGCCTTGCTGGCTGAAGAACCAGGGAAACTGTATCCATCTCTAAGTACATGGCAAAGTTATTGTAGAGGTAGTTTCATGCAGTCTCTCTGTTATGGAAGTAAGGAGATGATGAGTAGGAGAAGGAACTGCCCCTTTTTAATCTAGTGAGTACCACCAGTTAATCCTGAGAGATCTTCAGATTTTTAATGTAGGCACTGGATCTACAATTATGAGTAGACCAGTTGTGGATCTATGGCTGAATATCTTCAAAATGAAAATTGGATACAGTGATAGCATTGTGCACATCACATCATAGTGATGTGAGAATGCATGTCAGCATGCTTATGGCAAAGAAGGAGGGTTTTGATTCCTTCCATCTTTCCATACCCTGTTTCTCCAATAAAACTGTCCTTAATATGGAAGTCTGTAAATTGGTTATCAGAAAGGACATTATGGGGGTACATGAGCTTGCTTTTCTGAGCAGTCATCACATCTGAAGATCACTAGAGGGCTTCACCATGCAGTAGTTCTTCAGAGATCCTGTAAAATGGAATTTGATACTCTCTTCCCTGGGACAATTTTACCTATGGCTGGGCAAGCACCAGAATGTGTGTTATTTGGTTCACTGAACTGAACATTTACGACTCTTAGGAAGAGTATGCCTGGAAAGACTATACTGGTTTCACTATTAGTTAATGCAGCCCTGGAGGAGCAAATGGGCAGTTGAGTGCAAAGTATACAAATGAGAGAAAGCTATTCAAGTTGGACAAACCCAAGCGGAATATGAAGATATTTCAGAGGGAACTTAGGTTAACGGGCAAAATGGTGACAAATGGTGTTCAATGGTAATATACTCAGGAGCAAATATGCAGTCTACTTCAAAATAGTTTACATGTATGAAGTTATCTCTCTCAGCTTAGGAAAGATATGAGGACATCACTGTGGATGGTATAAAGAAAACATCTGACAAACTGCAGCTGTATTAAAAAAAAAAAAAAAAAAAAAAGAGGGAGAGAAATTGCTAGAGTGCTTATGGGATGGGATGTAGATTGTTAAGAACACACACACATATATAGGTCAGTGTAACAACCAGAAAGGTACTAAAACAGGCTCAAAAAGGGGCTCAAGAATAATTAAAGGTTTGGAAAAGCTATTGAGAAGGGACTCAACATATTTTTACCAAATCAGTTATTTATTTATTTATTTAAATGTTTCTACAGGTACTGGTTCAATACTTAGGAATTTATTTAATAAATTGAAAATACCAGCAGGGATAAAGGATAGACTAAGAATATGAACACCTCAATCCACACTACTCAACTGATTTAACAAGGAGAGGGTAAAATAGGCTTCAGAGCATGCCCAGATAATCAGACAAGAAGTAAAGTTATTTCCAAAATAGAAGATTCTTAACTGGGAACATCTTGTGTTATTTATTTTGATGCAGCTCCACATCTTCAACTGTGATGACACAACCCAAGGAGACAAGTGACCTCCCACACTTAGCAGGTCCCAGACCATTTTGGTCTTTATAAGCTGGAAGTAATACCTTGGATTCCATCCAGAAGCTGACTGGAATCACTTGCAGATCACAGAGCTTTAGTCTAATATTCTCCCATATCCTTTTGGACTGTGTACATCAGAAAGGAGATGAATAAGAGGGAACATGATAAAAGAAGGTGTTTTTTTTTTTTTTTTTTTTTTCTCCCTGGAAAATATTACAATCTTTCCTCTGAGGAAAACTGGATTAGATACTGACAGTAGAAGCAAGCACAAACAAATGATATGAGTGAATTCATTCTGGTGTTGCAGATGTCCTGACACACTTCAGTCCTCCTTTCATCACATAGACTTATAACCAAATATAAAAACTAGTAAGGAAGTAAGGACTTTCTGACTTCTTGACCAGTTTTTCAGGTTTTGCACAAACTAGTAACAGAGAGGATTTTTGCATTTCTGATGGCTATTTTTGGTGTTAATGAATATCCAACTCCTAGTATGTATACCCATTGATGTTGGCTGTTGTGTCCTTATTATCGTTTTACATCCCAGAGGGCTATAAAATGAGGGCCTATAAACCCATGGAAGTTTCTCTTGTGGCTGAGTGCATTTCTGAGTCAATGTCAATGTGGTTGGTTTCTGAGCTTTACTTCTTATGCAGGCAAAGAAGAGAATTTGTTGAAAAAAAAACAAACCAACTCTTTCACTTGGGGTACCTGTCAATTTTCTGACATAGTTTTCTATACATAGTTATATGTTGTTGTTTTTTTCCAAATACTTCCACTCTTCTGAGACCCTGCTTGGAGTACTGCGTTCAGCTCTGGGACCCACAGCATAAGAAAGACATGGACCTGGGTCAGGAGGAGGGCCGTGAGGATGATCAGAGGGCTGGAGCACTTCTCTTATGAAGACAGACTGAGGGAGTTGGGGTTGTTCAGCCTGGAGAAGAGATGGCTCTGGGAAGACCTTACAGCAGCCTTCCAAAACCTAAAGGGGGCCTACAGGAAAGCTGGGGATGAACTCTTTGTCAAGGAGTGTAGTAATAGGACAAGGGGTAATGGTTTTAAACGAAAAGAGAGGAGATTGAGATTAGGTATTAAGAAGAAACTCTTTACTCAGAGGGTGGTGAGGCACTAGAACAGGTTTCCCAAAGAAACTGTGGATGCCCCATCCCTGGAGGTGTTCAAGGCCAGGCTGGATGGGGCTTTGGGCAACCTGGTCTGGTGGGAGGTGTCCCTGCCCATGGCAGGCGGTTTGGAACTGGGTGATCTTTACCATTCTGATTCTGTGAAGAACCATTTTCTGAAGAACCATTCTGATTCTATGATAATATGGATCCATATATAAGTATGCAAAGATTTGAAGCTATAATGGGACATCCTCTTTTGGTTCCGATGAGACTGTAGCATTCCAGATCACTCCAACATACTTCTGACCTATTATAATGATTGTTGCCTCATCAGCTGGGCAGGTAGAGGTACTTGTCCCTTGTCCATTTTTTTTTCCTTTCTTTTAGTAAAAAGTGAACAACTACTAGTTAGGGTGTTAAAAGACATCATTCTGCAGAGTGATGCCAGTGGGAGATACCAATCTGATGGTGGCACTGCTCATGTAAGCATTGTCTAATCCACTTTGTTCACTGCAAACCAGCTTAGCCTAAGCAGCAGGTCTTGACAAATAAAATTTGCTTCAGCTGATGTGGGATGGAAGTTGCTTAAGTGAATAGTTCCCTGCCAGCAAATCCAAAGAAACAATAAACCCACTGGTGTTGTTTTTTAAGCAGCTTGGGACAGTACCTCTTTCACAGGCATACGGGGACGTTTTAGTCTTTAACTTTTCATAGTTCAGACCTACCATTTCAGAGTTCAGTGCTGGTCACACAGGCAAGTCACTGGCAGGTCTGAAGGCTTGGAGTGTTTAGAGAAGAGCCAGATATGAATAGATAGGGACAGGAGGGAGAGCGGTAAGTTCTTTCAGCAGCTCAGAAGTAAACCATTTACCAATCAGTCCTGAAACGTATAACTTGTAAAGTATTACACATTGTTATAGTGCAGGAAATGAAATGCTGTAAGGCAAGTCTCATTTGTCAGATTAGAATGAGCCCTAATAGCTATTTATACTAAAATGACACTCTTATGACCTATTTGCATATCAGACAAATGAGTCAGTAAAACAAGCAATTGGGCTGCCAGAATATAAATGAAAAAAGGTGGTAGAGTTCTCTGAAGACCTTTCACTGCTGTCTTCTTAATTCAAATGTCATACTAGAAAACCCTGTGTTGAGTCTTCCAGCACTGGGCAGTGTGTTCTGTAGGGTCATATGTTCATTCTTGTTTTTATTTGTTTGGTTGGTTTTTGTTTTGTTTTGAAATTTGGAAAATGAACATGACACAGTTTTTCTTATGATCAGTCCTACTAGATGTGCACAAAATATTAAAAAGCAGCTGCTGATTTTTGACATTGTCAACACTGGCAGCAGTTTATATTAAGATATTTATAGCACATTTACTCATTTCCAGCACTTTTCCAAGACTAAAATGCTGAGGCTGTCCTATTTGCTCTCCTGCTATTATTTGTCTACAAAAGAATTATATCATGTAGCCTATCTATAAGCTACAGCTTTGAAGTTCTGCATAGATTCACTGTTCTGTAATAGTTCTCCTGCAGGGCTCACAACCTGTTTCTTTGCATGAAATTGACCTTGGCTGGTTCCTACCCAGTCTCTGGAGGATTTATCTCAGAGGGGATAACTCTGGAGTGAGCAAGCACAGCTAGGTAGAATAAGCCTCGCTGTAGGAGTCAGACAACTTGGGTTCTTTTCTTGGCTGACCACAGACCAGACGTTTACTGCTAGGAAAATTACTTCATTTCTATATTTCCTTCTTTTGATAGTTCTTTGGGTTTTGCACTGACTCCTATTGAATGCTTCTACAGTGTCTAACACAACAAGACCTTTGCTGCAGATGACACCTGTGGGAAATATAATAATAAGAATCAAAATTGCCATTTCACAAGGCTGTCTACTCCCTTTTCTGCGTACAACATGGGACTTGCCCAGCACCTGGCTGTAGGGTTATAACAGATCCACTTGCTTATTTGCAGAGGAGCAGTCGTAAAGATAAGTCAGTTTGGCAAGTTTCCTGTTTTATTTTAAGGCTGTGTTCTACTGCCTGATGGTAATGCATATGAATTTTCTCCTAGATGTCTGCATGAATTGGGCCAATTAAGTCCCTTCAAGTGAAAATCCAGACATAGGTGACAGTACATGGTCCAATTCAAATTGTTAAATTTGGTTCTGAAACTGCTTAAGGGGGTCTTTCCCTCTTAAATGCCTTTAGATCATAAACTCTAATCCTACAGCCCACAGCTCTGTGGTGTCATGATCTGCTAGAATATGACGTTGCCTTAGTTAATGCCATAAGGTTAGAATTCATTGTTAAGACCAAAGAAAATCATAATATTGAGTAGGAAGGTAAGCCTGACTACAGAGATGATGTAGCAGAGATGGGGTGAAAATGCAGTGGTATTACACGAAGACTAGTAGGAGCTTCTGCGTTAAGCTAACAGTTCAGCTGGAAAAGTTGGAGCAGGAAGAGTCAGAGCTTAGGGATCTTCATAGAACAGAGGATGGCACTGAGCCTGTCACACAACACTTCTGTGACAAAGGAAAAAGCACTGCTCGTAAAAGACGTTGAGCAGCTTTTCCAGGAGACAGAAGACAGTAACTGAAAAGCTTGAACAAGGTGCTGGTGAAACAACACCTGCAATATTGCAATGCAGTTCATGACATCCAAGCTCAGAAGAAAGGAATTTCAGACTAGGATCAGTCCAAAAAATCATCTGTCTTTGTGGTGGTGATTAAAAGTGACCAATTTGTTTAGCCCAGCAGAATGAAGGTAGAAAGGGGATGTGCTTACTTTTAGCATATACATGAGAGTGACTAATACCGGGATTTTGACTAGTTCTAATGGTGTTGATTTTCAAAAGAACTTAGACTTCAAATATTTTTCTTTTTTTTTTCTTTACAGTCTCTGTAATGTCCAATCCCATCTGAAAGCCTTTTGTCTGAGAATTGAGCTTCTTTGTAAATTAACAGCATTTAGCAAACATTTTTTAAACCCTTTGGTACCTAATTAATAATATCTGTTATGAAAGCCATGAATTGTATTGGAGTTCATAAAACAAAATTGGGTAAAAACAACTTTCTAGTGATACTTGCTATGTCTTTGAGCACCCTGCTAACTAGTCCAGGACAGGAGGCCATCTGAATCTCCTCTACCTACACTAAGAATGCTCAAATTATATGTACATAGTGATATTATAGTAAAATGGCTATATAAAATCATTCATTCTGCATGAATGGGCCATATTTATTTAATGAACAGAGGCTTTACTATTTTGGTAGTCATATGTACAATTTTAAGCACAAAAGACAGCATTTTGGTATATATTTTTAAGAATCTGAAGGATATTGGTTTTGCCTCAGTAAGACCTCCTTTTGACATTTCCAGTGGCAGTATTGCTGTTGGAATGTCTTCATGTCACACTTAGGAGCTGCTTTCTTTGGGTCCCATCCAGCCAAAATTAGCCTCTGTAGTTCCCAGGCAATAGACTTTCCAGAGCCCACACCTGTGCTCCCCTTCGTGACTTTTCAGGGAAATTTTCTTTCCTTCAGTAATCATGAACATGCCATTTATATTTTATTTCTCATCAGAGCCAGCTTTATAATTTGCACTTTCCCAAACTTCAGAAAGGAAAGGCTAAGAATAAAAATCTTGTTTGGCTTCTAGGCTACTAATTTTTTTCTCTTACCAAGTTACTGAAACACAAGTGGTAAAGCTATGCCATGAAAAAAAAAAATAGCACAGGATGTTGAAGATTTATCTTACCAATGAAAGTGATAAAGTTTTAAACTTTCTAATTTGGGGAAGGCTTGTTATAGTTACGCTGTGTTATGAACCAGACTTTCTCAGTGCCTCAGCTACCACAATGTTGATGATGACTAGTGAGTTGAATATATTCATATTCAAGCTCACACTTCCATGAATGAATGTCAAAAGACCCTTGCAACTCAGTTCAGCTAATTGACAAGACTACTTACAATCAATTGGCAGATAGTGTAGTGACTTCAGAACACCCAAGTCCCATTTACTGTTTTTTGTGCTGTTGCAATGGATGTCCTATAAACTATGTCCTATAAACTTAGACTTTAACTCATATATATATAAGATTAAGTGTACTGAAAGTTTTCCAAATATTACAAAAATGCTATGTAATGATATTAGAAAGAGGGAGTATCAATGTATACTAGTATAAAGACAGTTTATCATGTATACAAAATATTGTATGTTTATTAGGTATATCTTTATTATAAATGCATAATATATATTATATATATATTACTGTGGTTTATTTACATTATCACAAGATTCACTTCATAATATATATTAGGTAACAGCATATTCTATCCTACAGTGGAATAAATGCTATTCATGCCAGCCTTTTCCGCTATTTCCTTCCTTGAACAGCAGTATTAGGAGAAATGCAAAGTATACCAATTACTTGCTGGTTAGCTGATGGATTAGAAAATACTTTAATCAGTACAAATGGAAGTGGAAGACATCAGGGAAGCCTGGTTCTTACCTAAATGTGATAAATATTAAATTTCTTCCTCATGCACACATACACTAAATAAAAAAGCTGAATCACGACTCAGCTTGTATCTCTGGCCCTTTTTTCAGGACAGGCACAGAGGAACAGGCACTGTTGATTATTCTTATTTGGATGAATTGTCCAGAAGCAACTAAGCTGAGGTTCAAAACAGTGCTGAGTCCCTGGGGTTTCTCTTACTCTCTCATTTGAAAAGAAAGAGACACCATGAAAAAGATTGTCTGTCAAAGCTGGGTAGCAGTGGACTGAGGACATCCTCACTAGTTTTTGGCTTGGTTGTCAAGAAATCAAAGGAAACACCATCAGGCACCCCTCTGCTTTCCATCGCAGAGCAGGGGCTCTTGCTGAAGCCACTAAAGTGCTCCTTTTCCAATGGTGTTCTTCAGTTAAACTCTCATTTGATGAAGCAAATGTTCAGTGTCTCCGTGTGAAGCTTGTGATTGCAATTGCCCATAACTGTAAAGCACAGGACTCTCTTACTCTTCAAAATGGGCCTGATTTTCAGTCCTCGTTTAAACTTTTAAGACAAGGTAAAATAAAAGCTTTGAAATTATTTCTCACAAGATTGTTGAGTAAAAGAAAAACAATTTATTTTGAAATTTTAAAGATTAAGCATTGGAAGCAAGCCAGAAAACTTTATGAGAACACCACAGCCATGAAGAAAATAAGGTGCTAGGACCATGTCTGGATTTCTACCTTCCTGATAATGCATGTCACTTACATTGTCTATAGCAATAGTACTTGTGACTGATTTTTATGCTGGGACTGTGGGAGTTTTTCAGAGTTCGTGGCAGTGTAAGAATAATTTTCAGGGATGCATGGGTGTTTCAAGCAGATGTGTGTTGAATATAGAGGATTATTATGAATGGACTGCATTCTGAACTCAGTATGTTTTTTCCAAGCATATCTAAAATGCTACTTTCATAAGAGATCTCCATAGAACGAAAAATAAAATCACATCTATTTGTTGAACATGAGATACAAAATCATACATTACACTGCTCTAAGCACCAGATTACAACATATCCTAAAAAACATGAGGATTGAGCATTTCTTTATAAGTTTAAGGTCAATTATTCCATGAAAGTAGCAATAAATAGAATTAAAATTCCCTATATGACAACATTCTTCTAAATGGCTGGGTACATGCATGTCTTCCTACAAAAAAAAAAAATGAACTTTTTGGCATTCTCTCAACCACAATGCATGATGCTCCAACACAACAATTCAAAACAATTAAAAAAAAACCAAAAAACAGGTTATGCATTTACACAACTCTCACCAGGGTGCTGGAACTGTGAGAGATGGTTGTAACCAAATAGCAACAATGTATGATTTTTTATTTCTTATTTTAACATGGCAATGCTGCTAGTGAGCAAATTTCAACATACGTTGAATCCTGAATTGAGAAGGTACTAGCCATTTTTCAGTCATAAGGTTTAAAAAAAAAATACAAAGCATAAAAGCTTACCTTTTAGAACAGAAACAAAAGAGTACCTACATACTTCAGCTATAATTATAGATGCAAACCTAGCATTTTATAGATTTAGGGAAATACATGTATGCCCTAAATGCTACCCTCAACAACTCTGAGAAAAGAGACTATTATTCCATATTTTTAATCATACCGACTGCAAAGAGACTATTTCTGTGCCAAAGGCATTGCAGTTCTAATCACTAGAGCCACTATTGAGAAGAGCTGAGGACTCATGAAACTCTTTCTGGCAGTGGTAATAATAGCTTATTGAAAATATTCAAAACTTGCAGGATTGAGTTCATCGTAGGAAACTACTGACAGAGAAGGAGGAATAGAAGACATTAAACATTTTTTTCTTCTATTTTTTTCTATGGGTATAAGTCAATTCATTTCTTAACAGAATAATTGCATTAGAATGTTTTCAGTTTTAACCAGATGAATTTTAATATAACAAAATCCAAATTAAAATCCTAAGTAGAGGATTAGCAAAGGCCTGCTTTGTTGCAGGAAAAGAGATAGGAAGAACAATTTTTAAACTTCATGTAATATGCATAGATACACCTTTGTAAGTTTGAGCTCACTGAATAGCTAAGAAATGCTTTAAAGTTAATTTATTATTCAATATATTCAATTTTTATCACCTACAAGCTTGTAATTCATTGTACAAAACTTGGGGAAAAACAAACAAACAAACAAACAAACAAAAACCTTGGTTTTCTAATAAAGTCTTATATGTGAGCCAAATATCCAGTTTTTGTAATAATATGAATATACCAAGGATGTATAACCCACAGATAACTTTTTAACCTACTGAAGAAAGGATACAGAAATTACAGTACTTTGAGATGAAGCAAAATTTAGTGGCTATGAAGTGGAATTCCAAATCAGAAAATTCAATATAAGATTTTCAAAACTGGTTTGCATGTACCAGAAAATGTGTTATTCAGTTGGACATACAAAGAAATGTGCCTGATTTTCAGAGACAAGGTTTACCAGATTTTTATGATGATAAAAATTTTCAAAACTTTATTTATTTATTTATTTATTTATTTATTTATTTATTTATTTATTTATTTTAAGACAGGCTGAAGTCTTAAGTACACAATTACTAGTAAAAGGCCTAAATCTTTAAAGACATTTCAGGATCTGTCTACTCGGTTGCAAGGCAAACGCAATGTAGGTACCTAGACAAGTAAATGATTATTAAAAAGATTAAGATTCTGTCACTTTTTGAAAGGGGTCATGGGACATAGTTTCATTTACCTAGGTCCTATAAGACCTAGTGGAACAATATGTGAATACACATAAAAATTTGCTAATTGATGGCCTTATTCTCTCAGTCACCTAAACCCACTTTGATAGACCAGGTCACTTTTGTCTATGTGCCTTATTGTTGACTTAAAGGACCCAAACCTTAAAATATGGCATTTAATTCTAAGAGAACTTGATTTAAACTCCTATGGATAATACTGTTCTTCAAGAGATCCCCCAAAAAATAAAGATGTGTTTTCCTTATGAAAGAAATGTTTGCTTTGCAATTATAAAGCAACTTTTAGTATGGTATTGCATCATGTCATTTCTCAGAGCAGAAATGGAGTAGGAACCATTCTGGTATGTATGAATGACCAGCACCACATGTCTTTTTTCATATTGTTTTTGTTTGTTTACATTAAAATCACATTAAAGTTGCTTGTTTAACTGCTCAAGAGCTAACACATGTCAGAATTAAGATGGTCTGCATAATTGTAATTCAGTCCACTTGTGTAAATCAATTGTTGTGTAGTATTTAAGTGCATGATCAAATATTGGCTTTCCTCTGGAGTTTTTCCACATTCAGTGAATGGGCAGTTAGTCAACATTTATTTTATTCTCCAAATTGAGTGTGGGACTGCTGGCAAAATTAGCTCAACTGTTGCACAATACAAAATGATAAATTTCCTTCACTGGAAAGATTCCTCTGTGGAAAGCATTTTTGTCTTGCTTCCACTAGAAGAACTAACCATGCAACACTTCTACAGACCTGCAGTCCACACAAAATAAAACACACACCATTAATATCCAGCTGCAAAACTTTGGGCTGAATTCACTTTCCCAGCTTTAGTAACCATCACTGAAACAATAAAAGCAGTGTCTTCTCTAACAAACTGTCTTTTATTAGTTAGTTTCAAGCAGCCAATACAGATGAAAGAAGACATAATTAATAATCTCTTCCTTTATGTTCAGCATCTACAGACTTGTAGAACCAAATACGAGTTTATTACCTTTGTCCAAGCCTGTAGAGGGCAACAGGATGGGTTAGGTACAGCTGCATACCAAACCAATAAAAATGGAGTTCATGCAAAGGTGTGGAATAACTGTTGAAAAACAAAACAACAACAACAACAACAACAACAACAACAAAAAAGAAAAGAAAGAAACAGCAAAAACAACAGTTTTTCTTCCAAGAACTCAAGTTGAATTTTTGAGCTTGCATTTTAAGAACAAATTAAGAGGGTTTAAGTTTAACCTGTAACAGGAACATGATTTGAAAATGGAGAGAGGCTATGAATGCAGCATTTCTGTCTTGCCAGTTCCTTCAAGTTACTTTTTGGAGCTGTGATGTTTTTGGAAGCATTTTGGTGTACAACACTGTGTCTTGGCTATACATCTGCACCATTCCTAGTCCAACAAAACTGTGTGCTTTAACCCAGTACAAGAGTAAATACTGCTATTTCTGTTTTCCAAATGGAGCAACTGAACCAGGTAAAAAATGCTTTCATCCACATTTGTGTAGCAGATTAAAATACCAACTATGATAAAATACCCTGGAACTTATGCAGCAAGAATAATTTTATTGCTAGTGATTATAATCTTTCAGACCAAATCTTGAGACTTCTACTCATTTTTTATCCAGGTATCCTTGGTGGGAGTTTGTATTGCTGGCATATGAGAGCAGAATGAGTACTTAAACACACTGGGACTTGTTCTGATATTTTAGAAGTTTCACAGAATATAAGATAAACACCCTTTATTGCTTCATATGTCTTGAACTGAAGCAAACCTTTTTTTAATTACTTCTAATTCTACCTTGGCTTTTTTCATACATCTTCCCACACTAATGCCTTATGTGCCAACTCTTAAACAGTTAAGCTGAGGCTACCTGAATACCGTGCTAAAAGATTTCCAAACTTCACCTGCATGTACAACTCCAGAAGATTTCTGATTGTTTTTTTTTTTTCTTCTTCTTCTTCATTTTAGGACAATTATATGCAGAAAGACGGGCAGCAAACAGCAGAGCGTGAAAGCCATTGATGTTAAAATTGAAACCGATCCCTTTGTGAATGACCAATATGATGCTTTTTGTGTAAAGGATGAAGGTCAGCACTGATATACTATTGAAATAATGCACAGTAACTGCTGTCTTGAAACATTAGAAGTTGTGCCTTTGATTTTTCTACCAATGAGAGGCAAAGTGGAGATATTAAAAAATAAATCTTTATAGTAATGTCCTACTATGTGAGGCAACAGCTACAAAGACATTGGTTGCAGGAAATAAACTGCATTATCATTTGTCTTTGCTGCAGTTTATCAAGCTTAAAGACCACTGTTGATCAGAAAGATACCATTTTGGTGTTCAAAGAACATATTTATGGAAAAGGATATATGTGGCACCATCTGAGATACCTGAAGCATCTCCTGCACTCAGCACTGTAACTGAGTGTAATTCCGGAATCTGGCTTCCAACCACAAAACACTGTGTTGTTGCATATCTATCTGTATATTGTATTTATATGAAAGTAATTTAATTGACTCCATTTTATTTTTGTTTGTTTGCTATTTTGTTAACAAATATATACTGGCCCACTGGGGACACTGGTGTATCATGGATGATTCTGAAAACCAAACAATTTCCAATTTAAGTTGAAGCTTAGCCTTTGGTATTCAAATGCTACAAAGATGTAGTCCAAAGGCAAAACATAAATTGTTACTGCTAGGTAGAATTGTATAAAGAAGTCTGGGAACCCCTGAAACAGATTGTTAGTGTCTGCAGTGAAGTTTCACATCTATCTCATATCAAAAAAAAAGAAGGGACAAGCAGATGGCATTTACTGATAAACACAAAGTTCACAACATGGGGGCACTTTGATAAAGAGTCAGTGGCAGCAATGAGAATGAAGATGTGATTGAAGTGAAATGTGCCAGAGGTGACAAACACCTATTAATTCAAACATTGCAGAGTTTGACTGACCATCCTCTCAAATAATTACCATGATGTCAACTCCAGGCTTCGTGCTGCTATGAACGATGCCAGCTACATCACCCAGTGGTTAATGCTGTCACACAAGCACCTTTGTGCTTACTGCCATGTTGTGTCTCACATAAAAGAGCAGCTCCCTGTAAACATCTGCAAAACTATCTCATTGTCTTCCTTCAAATGTCTCTTTTGTCATCATTCCCCCAAGGAGAAAAAACTTGTGGAGGGTTGGGCAGCTGTGGCGGGCTGAAATCATTGCAGTGACCACCATTGTTCTATTGTGCCCTGTGCTCTCCCCTGGCCCTCTCCACCTGCTGCTTCTGGCCTTACACATAGAAGCTGTATCTCAGGGAAGGAGCTGTGCTTGCGTTTTGCATTTGTTTGCTGCTGGCAGTAAAGGGGCATTGGTGAAGATAAGAGCACAATTTGACAATGTTTTTGGAAAGAAGTCCTACTTAATACTCAGAAACTGCACAGTTTAAACTCGGGAAAAATCAGATCATTTGCTAAAAAGAAACCACTTGTGAACAAGTTGTTTTGTACAAGGCAGGGAGTTTCCTGATGACAGAGTGGGATGATCAAGCCAATGTATTTGTCAAATAATATTTAAATATGGAAGCTTTTCCAGATGACAGTTAGGTTCTGTCTTTGAATACACAAAAATGCTTTGGATGCAATGTTTGAGGGAAAAGGCTTAAGTGAAGTTGTGCAGCAAGGAAACTGGTCCATAGCTGGTGTGAAAAGATCAAAGTCCAGAAATGAAATAGCCTTCACACACGCATGTAACACACAGTAGCACACAAGATAGCGCAAAGTAGTTGAATGTTGAAAGTAGTTGAATGTTGAAAGATCATGCACTTGAAGGATGCCACTTTCAGTTTTAGGAAACAGATATGCAGTAAGAAATAACAGCAGGAAACCTCCCATCACAGCCTCAGCCATAGTCAGTGACCTGCTTTGTCCACCTGCATTCAGTGCTGATGGCTGGCCACCAATGCTTGTGGGAACAGATAAAAGCTAAGTCCTACCTTTGGTCATCCTAGTGGAAAAGATGCCTGGATTTTTCCTCTTTTTCCTGTCTAAAATGAGCAGAAGCTCAACAGCTCTCCCTCTTTGTCCAAGCTGTCTGGAGTCATCTGAAGGCTCAGACAGGCTGGCAAGTTGAGGACAGGCAGAGGGAATGTCACATCAGCCTTCTCTTTTTCAGAAACTACACTGACCATTATGCTTAACAACTGTTTTCTGTTCTTAGGGCTCTGCAAAGGGCATCTCAACCCCCCATGGAACTTCTAGCACAAATCATTGCAGAAGTCCCTTCTTAGGCCTTGATTTACAATTAATCTTTACTCAAGACTGAGTTCAGTCAAATTGCTGAAGCATATACGCCAGCATGCCTCAACAGTGGTCAGATGCTTACAGGATCAGGCTTTTTTTTTACCCTGAAGAGGAAAATACAATTTTTTTCTGTGCTTCTGAAATGGATTTGGTTCTGCACACAGTAAAGAATCACAGCAGCCTCTGATGCTCTGAGTTATGTTTTACTGGGAAAAATGTGGTTGTTATATTTTATGAATGCTCTGAGTATATGAATGCTGCAGTTTTCATAGTACAGAGAAATTGGATGTCTTCTCAGTTTCTCTGAAAATAATGTTTTATGCTGTCATTAGATCCAGGAAGACAACTCTTTACCTGTTCAGAATCTGCTGAGATAAGCAAGCTTCTCTCAACCTCAAGTGCCAAAAGTTACCTAAAAACATATTAGATTCTGCCTATTATGAAAAAGAAATGTTGCATGTAAGTCAGATCTGGCCCACAGAGCATGTATTTGTTCTCTATCAAAGTTCATAAAAAAACACCTCTAAGTATAAAATAAATAAAATAAGAACAACAGAAAACCACAAGGTTGGAATTTTTTCCTACCAGATTTTTTTTTTTTTTACAATGATCTCTTTATTAATCACTCCCAAGTTTTATGTTTTACTGGTTCTTTCTTCTGGTGACCCACTGATATTTATAGGCAACAAGTAAGACCTCTATTCTCCAAGGCTTTGATTTGCTTCCGTCATAGAAAAACTAAACAGGCAGAAACTTGTAGTAGCATATAGCAAAATGCAAATCAAACTTTGATAAACATGACTGCTGGCTCCAGATACCCATCAAAGGTTGATGGCTTATGTACATTTTCAGTTTGCCTTTTTCATCAGTAAGAAAAAAAAAAAAGAATGTATCCTTTACATCAAATATATTAAATGTATGTTGAAAGAACAGTCAATTTTTTATTTGTTTTATGTTTAAGCCATTTCTTTTTATTTGCCATGCTTTGCTATGGATATGAAGTTTTTCACTTTTTTTTATTGCTACAGTTTTCTTTTCCAGAGCTTTGCATATAGCTGACAGTGAATTTCCATCTACCTGGTGATGTCATTTAAACTAATACATGAAGTTACTCTTACCAACCCTATCTGATGAAAGGGGTATTGGCATCCTAAGATCAGTAGCTTACAAGCAGCACTTACATTGGCTATGTTTGGGTTTTGGTTCTTTATACTTTATTTGTACTAATTATTTTTATCTAAAAAGAAAAATTCCATACACTTTAGTGTCTCTGCAATCCAGAAGAAAAAACCAAACATTCACACTCATCTTTCACAGGGTTGAGCAGTAAGAGTTGCATTTTCCAATTTCTTAATGACAAGATGACATCCAATAAATTTCAGTGGTCTCTCTGGAAACTGCTGAATTGGATGGTTGTAAAAGGGGATATTTTACATCAAAGAGGATGTTTCAAGTCAGCTTTCAGAGCATGGGACACTGTTTAAGTAGCCATTGTAGATAATCAGATTTCAGTAGATCTGCAGCTCTGCCAGATGTTGTGGATGCTGAAGTCTGCATCTATTTTGAGTTGATGTTTTTTTCCATTGATCGTAGGCTGTCCTTTCTCTAGACAGTATTTTATCAAAATGTCTCTAAAAACCTTTACAAACTGATGAGATGCATGGAGCTTAAATAGAGAAACTGCTTCTGGACTGGGGAGGTGGGTTGTTGTTTACTTAAAGTGACTTGTGTTGACTCTTGCCAGAAATCATTTGTCACAAACTCCTTTCCACACATGGTTTGGTGTTAAATTTACTCTTCAGAGGGGCTATAATTCAAGACTGAACGTGCTAAATCAATTAACAAGAGGCATCTTAAATCCTTGTAAAAAACAGTTTCTAAGTCTCTTGAGAGGTCTGTAGCCAGAATCAGCACTAGCCCTGGCTAACATATCTGTGCCAGACACTTAAATTCTTTCTCTGCCATTTATTCCTGCTCAGTTGTCAGTGGTTGCCTCTATCCTGAAGTCCGCTTGTATATATTGACTTCTTCCATGCCTGCAGTGGGTATTGTTACTCCAGAAAACACTCTATGTCAAATTGTTGCTGACATGAGGCTCTTCTGTGCACTTGCACATTTCCATGTGTCTGTGCTGTGCTTTCTTAAGGCATAACCTAATCCATCCTTGCTTACTAGAGCTCAACTGTCCATTTAGGTCCTGTTAGGTGTTTGACATCACTGCCAATATGTGGGTCAGATTTGCAACATCTCTTCTTAATAAAATGTCATCCAGAAGGTCACCTGCCAAGTCTTCTGCTTTCAGCTGACATTAGGACACCAGATCTCTCTGAGGTAAACTTAGCAAGGGTCATGATTTTCAGAGCTGGACTCAAAGTTTCCAAGTGTGTAGATGTAATCTTGCACAAGCGGGCAGAATGTAAGAACCTCTGGATGGGGCCAGAGTGTTGAGGGAAAATAATCCAGCACATCAGGCTCTTGTAATTGGGAGCGTACACCAGGATCATCTTTTAGCAAACATCAACTAAATACTCTGATTATGGAAGGATAGAGGAGGTGAAAAGCAGTACTCCAGATGGAGAGCACCCACTCAGCAGAGGAAGAGCCCAGTCCTCATCTACCACAGTCACCAGTCCAGGTAACCTCTGTAGTCGCCTTGTTAAAGACCACTGCTGTTCCTCCAAATGACAAGCTGCTGCCAACACACCTTCTGTCATGCTTCATGGCCTAGATCTGCTTCCTCTATTCCAGGAAGAAAATTGCTTGAATGCCAACACTGGGCACGGGCTGTCCGTCCAAATAAATCTTTGTTTTGCCATCTCCTGGTACAAGGACTACAAACAAAAAACTGAAGTGTGTCCCCAGAAGTGGCTCGGTCTGATGAGCTTCTAAGCCAGTATCACTTCTGTGCGTGTACCAGAATGAGCAGGCTAGATAAAATGCTGAGAAGGAATTGTCATAGCAACTGAGGTTGCAGCAGGACTGAGATCCATCAAATGAAACCCTGAAAATTTCCATACTTCTTACACAAAAGAATACTATAGCAAAATAAACGCAAGAACTGGAGTATGTCTCTGTGGGATATTGGTTGTTACTTAGTCTTGTCCACTCTGTTACTCAGTATGCTCTGCAGCAAAGACACAACATTACTAAGTTTCATAAGAGAGATTCAACAGTTCCATATACAATGTTTGTCCAGGAATGTCTTTAAAATCTCTCTTTTTCTTTCAATTTATACACAACAGCCAGATCGCTCCTTCAGGATCTCATTATTCTGTTACCACATCTGTTGCCAAATTTTACAGTAAAGCTCCCTTCAGCTTGCTTTCCTTCTTGGAAGATTATAGTGGGGTTTTTGATTGTGTTTGCCATAATGTAAATATATTTAATCAATGTAAGCTTTATTTTTCTGCTTCCTTTGGCCAACATAATAAAAAGCAAGGATTTGTAGATAATAATACTCTTTGACATATAATTGTTCTATACAACCTTGGGACCAATTCTTGTCTCAGAGCAGACACACAGCTCCCATTTGTTCTGATGAAAGTGATTGCATAAATAAAGTATATGAAATGCAGGGGTCTGTAGCCTTCCTATGAGGCAATAAAATATTTTTTATTCCTTTCATCCACATCAAGTTTTATTCATCCTACCAGTTCACAGGAAATGCATTAGCTGCTAACTACTCTTTACTTCCTCAGATGCCAAACCTACATAAGACTACATAAACTGAGCTTTGTGTAGCCTCAAGAGCTTGTTTTTTCTGTGTATGTATGCATAACTCCCACTAACTTTTGAAGGTGTTAGACCATATATGTATGTGTACAGTATGGCGAATAAACTTCAAAGCTTTGACTTCAGTAGTGTGTCCCTTAAATTAGTGGCAGATGTTTTTCAGCATACCTGGTTAAGAAGTGGTTAGACATCAGATAATTTTTAAAATCCTGATCCAAAATAACTTTAACAGAACGTGGATATTTATCACATAATGTTCATCTCATTATGAAGTAAATGACAGTCAACACAAACAGGTCATATTACTACATAAGCATGTATTTACCCATGCCTGGATCAGAAGTGTGTGGGTGATGGGAACTCTGGAACTCAGGCAAGATATCTATACAGGCTATCTATGGGACTGGAAGGGCTTGATCCCTAGTAAGCCTCAACTTTTGCAGAAATTAGATGGAAAAAATACTCTTTTCCATCAAAACTATTGCCCATTCAAAACCCTGGATATGAAATGGTGTCTATGGAAATGTTGTTCTTGTGTAGATGTTGTCCTAAAAGCAAGCTTGAGCAAAGTAGCAGGGGTGCTCTCTGGAAATGTTTATACTTTTTAGGAGCATAGTTTAAGACTCCTATGGACTTGGAGGTCATTTTTTCAACTTCCAAAAAAAAAAAAAAAAAAAAAAAGCTTTTCAATGAACATAACCTTTCCTTAGCCACCTAAGTCATTAGATTTTTGTATGCAGACAAACTATTTCAACAGGAGAGATTGATACTTGAACACAGATCTGACTCTGAGTTTCCCATATCCTGGACTCCTGAGCTGCTACCTATTAGCCTTTTTATTTTCAGTCTGCATCAGGACAAAGCATGTTTTGAATCTTCAGTTATTTTGGCAAGTGGAATACTTGTTTTTTCTTCTACAGTCAATAAGTGTTCTAGAACCATTGGGGGAAAAATATATATTTGAAAAAGAATATAGAAGAGTTTATTTTTACTAACACTGCACACTTCATTGGGTTTCTTGGTAAGACCATGTTCTTGTACTGTGGAATTGTTGGTGGCAGTTTTTTTTGTTTGGTTGGTTGGTTGTTTTCTTGTAACCAAGAGGTTCTACTATAAAAAGGATGGTGACAAATACTGAGAACAAGGTGTCATGTCAAACCACTCTTCAGGGAAGACCTCTGAGAGAAGAGAAGCTGCAGTGCCGGTCAGTTCTCTAGAAGACCTCAACTCACATTGTTGACAATAGCCAAGACTGTTCAAACCTGAAACTGAAAGTTAAAACTTCAGTTTACACTAGTATTGACAGAGGTCTGATGGTTCCTATCTGTGTTTCCGTGATGCAGAACAAAAAAATGAAAATCCGTTTTGATACTGCTTATTGTAATTTTTACTTCCTGGATCTCTATGCTGTTAGCAGAAATATTATCAAACAACATATTTTCAGATTTCTCATGATAAATTTAGCTCACAGAGAGCAAAGCTGTGTTACCCTTGGATTCTGTTAAGTTGAAGAGCACAAGTAACCATTTATTAACCATTTATTTTATGTTAGCTATCTCTTATGAGGGATAAAGTAAAATTTTGATTTTGAGGAAGACTAGAAGCTGTGTCCATCTCAGCATTTCCTTTCTGTGAACATGGACTGGGTCATTTCTCCATCTAGTAGTTACTAAAGCACCAGTCTTGAACAATTACACAACCTTTTCTGCTGTTAAGAAAAAAAAAAAAGTGTCCAAGCTTTTCTTTCCAGTCCCAGCCTACCCAAGCCTTTATTAACCTCTGTGGAAACAGACAGAGAAGACAGCTATAGCCTGACTTGTTCTGACTGATGGGAAACTAAGCCCCACTAGATGTGTTAGTGTTGCACATCAGTAACTTTATGCACCAGTAATATCACAGCTATCACATCACGATCATAGCCCAATATATACCTTCCCAATTACAACTGAAAATAGTTATGAAGGAGCATAAGAGTGTGAATCAGTTAAGAGGTATTTGTTTCTGTAGGTTTGTCCCCGGGGTTATTTTAGCCCTTCTGTTAGCACTGTATTTAAAGACCATTGAGAGGTCTCTAAAATCTGGCTTCTTTTATCCTTTCAGACAAGCCATGCGGGGACCCGCCATCCTTCCCTCACACCATCCTGCACGGCCATACCGGCTTTGAAATGGGGGATGAGCTGCTGTATGTTTGTGCTCAGGGGTACGTCATGGGCAACAAGGAGGCGGCATTCACACTGCTCTGCGACACTTGCGGGGAGTGGTACGGGCAGGTTCAGGCCTGTGTCAAAGGTAAGCCTGGCACGTGGAGCACCCCTCCGGATGGTCATGGCCTCCTATCAGCCCAGCCAAGGTGGTTTCAGGCTACATGGGATGTCTCCTGGGTCTACCGTCCCAGTGAAGGTCTTGCTGAACAAGTCTTGCTGGCCCAGTGGGTCTTTCAGAATGCTGTTCAAAGACATCATGGTAAACCATAGCAGATGACAACTTACTCATACTTGGATGTGCAGAAAGTTCCTATTTGGATAGCAGGAGCTATTTAAAATAAAACAAAAAGGAATGTTTTCTTCTATGTTTATCTTTGCCGTATCTGCTGAACCCATTTCAGGGATTCACTGCAAGTTTTTTTCCTAAGGTTATCATTCAGCACTTACCTTCTACACCACCATCTTCCTTATCTTTCCCACAATACACCTTTTCTTTAGTACTGAACATTATTTTCAGTTAGTGGAAATAATGCTATGGGAAGATCCTTCATTCGGGGATTTAATAGCAAAATCAGCCCTTTCCTGCAAATCATTTTTTTCTGATCTTCAAGGAGTTCATTCGGATCCTGAAGGAGCTTTGTAACTTTTCCATGTACTTGCTTTGTTTACTCAAGAAAAGGGATTGCTACTGATGTTACAACAAATATCAAAGGTATTTCTTTCAGAGTAGTTTAAAAGTCATGCCCAGGCAGTGTCAGTGAGCCAAAGACATTGTTTACCAGATAGTGTACAATGTAGCTGTTGTCCTCTGCTCTGTTTATTTTCACATGAAGCCACAAAGGTGCTGCAGACCAGGCTACTGAAATGAAAACTCAGTGTTTATTCTTGCCCTTGGAAACCTAAAGTATAGAGAAAAGCCAGTATCTTTTTGTAGGAAGACGCTAAGTATGGCCTACACAAAACAGCATCTTTCCTTACAGTAGTCATGCTGATGCTGTCTGTGGCTTCATCACTTGGTCACCAGCCTTATATTTTCACATGCTGCTGCATGCTGCTGTCCCCTATGGAAAAGAGAAAACACCCCACAGAGACAGGGGCCAATACCTTTCAAGGGCACAGCAGATCCATATGCAAAATCCCCCTGCTTCTTTGTATTTGCAGCTCATGACATGAGGTGGCTAGAAGAATCCAAGCCTCCAGTGCAGGCTGTTTGGGCTTCTGGACCAAGGTGAGGGTGGCTGGGTGCCTACAGCTCCAGCTGCAGTGGGACACGCTTACAGGAAAACTTGGTCTGTGAAAAGCACATCTGCTAGCATATTCAGAACTGCTGCTAGTACAGCCCTCATATTGTGTTTTTTGAAGTTTCACTTTTGTGCCATTTCATCACTAGGTTGAATTGGGATGACTGTCCTTCAGGTGTTCTTGAATTTTTATTTGGGATGCAAATGGGTAATACAATGGTTATCCATCTTTTAAATCCCACGCTTTGTCCACTGGCTTGTGAGGAGCCAGTGTGGCTGAACTTAGGTTTAACTAGCCCTTTCCGGCTGCATGCTACAGCACTCCTGAACTTCTAGCCTTATATGTATGATAAATGCCACTTCATTTTACTAGGTTAGGGAAATTAAAAAAATATTAATAGAGCTGACTGTACCACAGAAGAAGGCTATTGGAGAGTGATAGTAACCTACAGACATACAACTTGGGTTACATTTAGGCAGTGAGGTGGAAAAGTTAAATATATATATATATATATATTAACTTGCCTTAATAAAATGCATAGAATTTTTAAGATGTACCACACTTTCAGGATTTTCTTCGGCAAGCACAACAGTAGCCACTCAGATATTTACCCCTTCAAGATGAATGAAAGTGGATTTTCTTACCAAATAGCTTGACTCAAGGAATGGGACTATTATTAAAAAAAAAAAAAAAAAAAAAAAAAAAGCTCTGGGAAATTATAAAAATAGAATTTCTTTAACTTAAACATAAAAAAAAAAGAGATCTACCTTATATGTGTTAGGTTCTACAACAAATTTTGAAGTTTCCCCTTGTTTAGAGATAAACTAAATAGTACTATGAATTCAAATTTGGATGCCGTCAGGATTCTGCCTACTCATTCTGTTTCTCACATTACTCCTCTCTGTGCATAAAGTTCAGAATTTCTCCAATATTTAAGAATAGTAGTCAGATAGTCTTACAGACTGTTTTTCAGAGAGAGCATCACATCTTTCAGGTGATATTTGTGGTCAGACAGATCCATCTTAAACAAAGGAATGGGCAGTTGTTGAACAACTAAGCAAGCAGAAAGAACATGCTCCTTGGAAACTGGATTGGAGTGAAGCAATCTAAACGGGCTAGAGTCAGCACATCCATTTTAGCACCTATACATTTCTTAATGCCCACGGTCTTGTAAGGAGTTATTTTTACTCATGAATATATACCACCAGGTGGTGGATAATCAGGAGGAAAGGTAGCTCATAGTAGCAATGAGTCACGTCTGTGCACCAGAGAACCAGATATTCAAAACCAACCAATTGGTGTAGAGATACCAAAACCATTTCTGATGTCTTCCTGAATGATTTCAGCTTCCAGAACAGTTATTGCAAACAGCAATTCAGATGATTAAGTGAAATACTGGATAGGGTGTTGGGGGAATATAGAGGAAAAGAAGGGATAAAGAAAATCTACATCTGATAACCCAGTGGGACTGAATCTCCCACAGTGTGCACCAAGCTGACACTTCTTTTTCCTTCACCGTGAAAATGCCAATTTCATCACATGTAGAAATAAAACTGCATTACACCAGAGTAAAAACAGGAAAGAGTCAAGCCATTTAAGTTGTGTGTGTTTCACTGTTTTCCCTGGATAAATAGTCTATTTCCTCTGCTTTGCCTCAGCCTTTCACATAGCCGCAGGGGAGAGAAAAATATTTTTAAAAGAAATAGGAAAATGTGGCTGTAAAATCACAAACATCAACACTGGAACTTGGGAGCAGATGTAACATTGTGGATTATGATTTTAAAAATTATTTATATGTAGATATCATGCTGAGGAGCTGCCTTTGATTAACGCTTTTAAAACACTTCAAGGACCTGGGGTAGAAAACACTATACATGTTCTGTGAATCATTAATTATTTATTCAACCCTCCTGATCACAATTCTTTAAGAAAGGAAGCTTTACAAGAAGACTGAAATGTGTTTTATTGATGATATGGTTCATTATTAAAAATAAATAAATAAATAAAAGAATTTATTGAAGAAGAAAAAAAATAGATTTTAATTAAAAGAAGCCTGATTTACAGTTGACAGATATTTGGGAGCTATAGCAGAGAACAGAATAATTATTAGCTAAGTGCTCCAGGAGACGACATACACAACCATTTTTAAGTGCTTGAAGGCAAAAGAATAACTTCCCCGGCGTGAAGGCTAGTAATGGGACTTAACCCACAATTTATGTCCCTGTTAGCAGAGGAGACCATTTCTGTTCTCACCGGCTGACAACAGAGGAAAGATGATTGTAAAGCCACTACAACAAACATCTAAGAGTTATGTTTAGAGGCCAGTAAGATGATATAGTTCCCTGGTGCCAAATCTGCTTTGGGTGAGCAGCTGGAAATGGGAGGTCATCCTGATGCTTTTACACAAATGCAACAGTATCACAGGGAGAAAACACCCATCAGAGCATTAAAAGAAATCAGGCCTGCTCCTAAAGCTTGTGTGATGATCCTGAGACCATGGGCAAGTCACTATGATATTCTCTGTTACCTTATCCAGCTTATCTGTGAAACACTGATAGTAATTATCCAGCTTCATAAAACTCCTTGAGATGCGCACGTGTTTCAGCTATGTGTTACTGTCCTAGCCAGTAACTGCCACATCATGCTGCCCAGCTTTCCAAGCAGAATATCTGACTAAGCATCAGTAATTGGGTTTTCCTTGTGCTTGTCTAAGAGAATTTGGTCTGCTCTGCATTCATAGTTGCACACTCAGAGTAGATTCAGAGTTGAGGACCTATCACCTTACCAGCAGCTAAATATAGCACATGGGTGCTTATTGAAGTAGCTTTACGATCATCTTTCCTCTCTGTTTTCATCCAGTCAGAATAGAAATGGTCCGTTCTGGCACACAGGATGTAAATGTACAACTGTGCAGTTAGAAAATCCATCAATTAAATACAAATATATATATATATATATTATGCATCAATACTTGTAGTTTACAAACCTGACTGATCTTAGGCAAATCCATGTAAAAGCTCTTTTCCTTCCCACCCTTAAAGACAGATGCCAAATTTATAATGTATGCTGTAGCTACTCTGAGATTCCTAGAATAAAGATGTTTTTATACAGTAAAAATGTTTATGGTGATGGTCTACATAGAAACAAGTTTCAATTTCCTGTACTCCAAAAATACTTCCATGAAACATGCAGTGCACTTCATGGTTGTCCAAAATAACAACACTCAAAATAGAGCTAGGATGCCAATATGCTATCTAGAAGAAAAAATAAACTAATCCTAGAGTGTGGAAAACTCTTTGATTTTGCTTGTCTCTATGTTTGGTCACTGTTTTCACATTAAGATGTGAAAGATGAATAAGGATCAAAAGATGAAGGAGATGAAAACTCTTTGAAACTGGATGCTTCCCAAAAAGGACAAAGCTAAATTAAAAGGATTTTAATTTAATTTTAATTTATAATTAATATATAATTTATATATGTATATATGATTTATATATAATTTAATTATAATTAATAAATAATTTAATTAATTTTAATTTAACCTTTTAATTGAGCTTCACATCTTTGACAGCATGCCATTTCAGCATCTGTTGCTGGAAAATGTTCATTTCAGCCTCTGTAATCCCTCAGACAGTGAATCAAAACTCACTGATCCTTCAGTCTGCCAGAGGACAGGAGGGGTAAGATATAACAATGACCAAATATAGAAAGATTTCAGTCTCCAACTAATTAATGTCAGTGTTGGCTCTTCTTAAAACCAGACTTGCCTGGCTGGGAAGGAAGATGTGAACGTTTTTGTAAATCAGTTGCTAGCTGTTTTTAAAATGCATGCAAATAAAGGTTACAACTACTTGGATAAGAGGTTGAGCTGAATCTACTATGGTCACTGCTCTTCAGTTCTGAGGCTGAAATTCATAGAGCTGGAAAGCTCTAGAAAGCACTGATGAGGCGAGCAAAGAAAAGTGTAAATGTTGTGCAATCTGTTCCTGGAAAATCACACTCACAGCTGATTTAAAAGACTGTCATGGTAAAACAAACTCAGTAAATACTAAGTCTAAGCCCCAGCTGAAGGTCTGAGGTCCAGAAGAAAGAATAGACTATTATTATTACTGTGTAAATCGATTCAGGATCATATAAATCAAAGCTTCAGAGTAAGGGGTCTGTAATTTCTTTTGATGGTTAGAGAGCTCAATAGTTGCTTTCATTCTGGCATCCCATAAGCTAACATTAGTTATGTTGATAGTCTTTGCTATAAACTATACAAATAGAGGAGATTGCATACGAAAATACATTATAGCAGCTTTACAACTTGGACCACAATCTGATTGTCAAAAGGAACAAGACTCCCTTATGCAGTGAGAAGCAGTACATAATGAACTTCAATCTCAGGCTCTCTTTAGACTATAATGGGCTTTTTCTTTCCTCAGCTGAGCATTAAGAAAGCACCAATTCATTTCTATACATACAGGATCAGCCCAAAAGACAGCAGGTTTGATGGCTCAGATTGATGAATCAGCAGACTGATGGCTCAACAAACCCGTAATATGTTCTGATAGATGGAGGACTTACACGCTCTTTCCTGATGTGTCTCCACAGGACTTTCTTCTATAGGACTGAAAGTACACTGAAGGAAAGGCACTAAAGGGACAGAGCTTCAAATGTATAAAAAGTGTATTATTGCAGTCATTAATCGTTGACCAATGGTCCACACCAGTCAATCAGATGAATGCTAGCTGCCTATTCATTTTGATAGCCAGATAATAGTTCCAGAGGAAACAACACAAGCACATGAATATAACCCTTGTTCATGGATGTACGTGCGTGCACTAGAACACAATAACAAAAATCCATGTTTCCTCCTCAGCTGAATTACTTTAGTCTGAAAAATAAATGAGTGGCAAAAGTGATTAGAAGTATAGAAAACATAAAGGTTAAGACAGACTGGTGTGATTTATCTCAAAAATGAAACCAATGAACATCACACTTGGTAAGTGGTGAGTTCTCACATTAAGATGTTGCTGTTCAGGTATATCCAGTAGACAGCTATAAGATGTCTTGAATTTTAGTAAAACAGGCATGGCAGATACCAACTTCTAAAAGGGATCTGGATGCTAAGAGGATAAAGTGGCCTGAGACAAAGTTTCTGTGTAAAGACAGCACCAGATAGAAAAATTCCTTGAGAGCAAGACAAGGGAACAAGGTGAGACTAGCATTTGATGGCTATTATAAATGTTACATAGCAATGGCCCACACAGAGTTTCATACATATGTTGTTAAAATGCTTTGGTATTCAGAGGTAGTCATTAGCTAAAGTCTGAAATGTTGTTGGAAAAGGATTTTGAGGTAAATTAGAAAAGTGATAAAGGACACTTTCTGCATTGATAGCAGGATTCCCAGTCTGTTAAATTGTCTTTGAACCATGTGGGATTTTTTTTTCCTACTTTGGAGAGGACAAAGAGGATCTAGAGGATTATTCAAGCAGATGAGGAGACCAGGACCAGGAGGGAGAGAGACCCATTGCTGGCCCTGCTGCATCCTGTGCAGACTTCACCATGTGTCCTTGATGCGAGATGAGGGGACCTCCTGAGCACATCCAGTTCTCCAGCACAGTAACTTTCACATAGGTATTAACTCTCTCCAGGCTATGTCATACATCTCAGTTTCCTCAGCATAACTATTTCACTTTATGACAGTCCCAGATGCTATTCCAAGAAAAATACCTTTTGCTAATACTCATTCTGTTCCGGCACCTGGCTTAAGCTGTTCTGGCAAAAAGTAAGCTAGTGTGAGCTGTATCACCACTAAGTGGTTTTTGGTCAGACTGGTTTGACAATATTTCTAATCTTTCTTAAGAGTAGACCAAATATGGCTCTGCCAGAAGTCTGGAAAGGAGTCTCCAAGGAAAATGTGACTCATTCAGAAATTGAGGTGGGCCCCAGATGAAAATGTGATTCAAAATCGGTTGAGTGTAAGAAGACGAAAAAAGATAAGGCTTTATGACTGCATTGTTTTGTAATGCAGCTTCTATTAATTTCTTGTTTCCCATGTCATTCCCAGTTTATTGCTTCGCTGACTTCATAAAAGACTAAAAACTCTCTGAAAAAGAAAAATTATCACCATTAATCAGTTTGCTTTATTTTCCATATCCCAAGGCACTATTTTCTAGGACTTTTAATGCCAGCATAAATCTCAGCAATTATATCAACTTTCTATGGAGTAAAACTGGTGTGAGCTGAAAATCAACCACGTAGTCTAGCTTGGAAAAGTTTTCATTTGGGCTAAGGTTTAGAAGAGTGGAAGAAATATAAGTTACAATGCATTATTTCATTCAAATTCAAACACTTAGTTTCATGCTTTGATTGAAGGCTATTTTACTAAGAGTGGTAGGTCTGGCAAGGCATGGGGAATATTTCTAAATCAAACTCAAACTTTGTGATGAATCCAACTCTCTGTTGCACTCTGTGTTATGGTTTGTTTTGTTTTTTCCTTTTTTATTCTTTCTGTCTCTCTCTCTCTTTTGGTAACATTCAGCTTCTTAAAATAAGAAGCCCAAGAGAAACAGGCAGTATTATCTTGATATCTAGGTGTTAGAGCCAGAGTTCTCTACCCTTGCAGTTGGGGGTTCAAGCTTTCTTTCTTTCTCCAGATGAAGAAAAGCAGAAAGCATTATCAGTTTTGGTGACAGAGGTCTTCCTTGGACAGTTCTGAAAAGCTCTTATGGAATGAGAAATACTACTCTGCTTACTTGGCCCCAAGTGTCCTATCCCTGCAACTCCAAGGTCATTTCAGGAAAATACTGTAATGATGAAAAAGTGAACACTGAGTACTAAGCACAATCCTTCTGTCTGAAAACAGATGAAGTTGCTGTAAAACTTAAAAGGTTTTATCTTTAAAAAAAAGTTCGGTTATTAATTGAATACATTCAAGTATGCATTCCTCTCCACACCTATTTATTGCTTGAAAATAATGAAAATTTGTCCTCAAGTCTGGAAAAGAGTCATGTTAGGGAGAGTAAATGTTTGAGAAAACAATGAGCAACTGAAAGAAACCTCTAAGTAAATCCTCTAACTAAGTTATTTATGTACATTTTAAAATCTGGAAACACAAGTTGTTAGCAGTTAGCATTGACACCTATCATAATTTTTTTTAAAATTCATATTGACTATCAGGCTTATGGAGGAGAATCCCCCTTTCAAATAAACAATAACACTGAATGAAAAATCCTCTCTAAAAATCAGACCTCGTTGCATCTTTCTTTACAGCTGTTTTAACAAATGATTCCATCACTTTTCTGAAGAAATTAAATGTTGGGTTTTATTTTATTTTTTAACTTTTCTAGATGAAACGGAGGCACACATTGACTATGAAGATAATTTTCCTGATGACAGATCAATACCAGTTGTTGAGAATGAACATGCCAATGGCAAAGAGGAAATTGAGCAGGAACAAGAACAGCCTTCCTTCAGTAAGAATTCAGAGGAAAGAAGAACTGTAAGTACCAGAGGGGTTACTCAGGACACAGATACTTCTGAAAAAGGAAGCAGGGTACCAACTGAATCCCCTGTTTCACTCCTAAGCCAAAAAAATTTGTTTTGGTTTTCATCAGAGGCTTTCAGTGAGCCTGAATCAGAGAAAGAGATAGATGATTCTACTAAAGTACAGTTTTCTGAGGGTGATAACTATATTGGAGTGAAGACAGTCTATGATGAACCTGGTGCAAAAATGTTTTATGACAGTGAGGACTTCCCCATTGGACCCATTCTCACAAATGATACAAAGGCAGAGATAGACAGAGTTGCCATTACTGATGAGTCTTGGTTAGATGGCTATCCTGTAACACAAGTGGTAGAGGATGATGAAGAGGAGGGGGATAAAGTTGATGGATCGATGGGAACAGAAGAAGACATTGTCCTCACAACTGACCAACCAAATCATGTTGAAGTTAGAAAATTGGGCAATGGTAGCCCAGTTCCAGAGGAAGGTTTAACACAAATTGTGGCAACAACAACGAGGATAGATGATGAAGGGGCCAAAGAGACACCGGTACCACCTACATCAGTGAGTGGTCTGGAGGACTTCAGTGTGAGCAGAGGTTATGATGATGTTGCATGGGACCACCCAACTACATCTCTGGAAACTGTGACTCAGGAGCCTGGTACAACAATGCTGTTGGACATAAGCAGCCTAAAAACATCCACGTCAGAAACCTCTATGATGGTCAGCCCCTTTGATCATACTACCTATGAAGCAAAAGGAACAACAGCCTACCCAACGCAAGTAGCAACCACGGCACCAGGTCCAAATATCATTACTGACACATCACCCCAGGAATTAGCCGAGCAAGAAAATCTCACCCAGGGCCTTGGAGAAAACCCTGTCCCCACTTCTGAACCTTGTGAGGAAGAGGGTTGCCCCAAGTCAAGTAAAGGTGCTATCATAGCAGTAATTGTGATTCTTCTGTGCTTGTTACTGGTTGCAGCTGTACTGGCTGTGTGTTTTTTCAAAAAACGGCAGCAGAAAAATTCTATCTATAAACTAAATGGAAGGTGTCAACCCAGGCATCACTGCTACCACCACTACCACCACCAACACATTGAAATGCAGAAAGTCTAACCAGGGGTCTTTGGGGAGAGATGCTTGATATCAGAAGAAAAACATATTGATGCTAGAAGGATCACATGACTCTTGGATACTAAAATCCAGCAGTGCAGAAAGCAGAAAAAAACAAAATAAAACAAACAAAACAAAACAAAACAACAAAAAACAAAACAAAACAACAAAAAAAAAACCAACAAATTAAAAGAACACAGAAGACAGAAAAGATTTCATCTGATTGAAATCACAGTTTAGCATATCTGACCTTTCAGAGCTAAATAATATAAATTATGTTTTTATCACAAGAGTCTTTGGGAGACATCAGTAGGGCATGGTTTGCTTGCTAGTGCACCTACAATTTGTTCCTCTTTTACATTTTGCTCCGATTAATTGATTAATTGATTAATTTTTGTGTTACCTGGTTACAATCTAATGGCAGGGCTGGTCAGGCCTCCTTGGTCTATTCTCAGTGGAATGGGGAAAGAAGGAGGAATGGAGGGGAGAAGGATGTTTTTGGAGCAACCACACATTTGCTGTTCGTTCCTTTTTGAGAACCTGACCAAGTTTGTCAGGATAAACCACCATAACAAATTATTGCTTTACATGTCTTTAAAAGAAAACTATTTGCTACCATACTTTAATGGATAGTATTGCAATGATTACTAAGGTACTTTTCTTCAGTGTAATGAATTTAAAAAGCCAAAAGTGTTGGATCGCTATGATATTTTTATGGAAGGTGTTCTTTTAGCCTTAGTGAAGAAGTGCCATTCTTATACTAACCTTTTATAGAAATGATGATGCCTCCCTGGAATTCAGAGAATACTGCAAAGGCCATATTTCCTTTAATGTCAGCAGGAGAGGAGTCAGAGCACCATTGATTTCAGGTGTTATAATGTCATATTACAGAACAGACATTGATGAAGTACCTTACAGGGGAACCTAATCTGAAGCCAGTTGCTTTTCTGAGCATGATAGCTACTGACCAAGATTTTGAGTTGTAATTCACAGCCAGTAGTACGTCTGGCAACCGAAGCTACATGTAATATTTCTGCCATATGAGTTCTGTGAAATGACTGATTTTCACCATTCTGCTCTTTCGTCAGCTGAAGAGGTGTCTGGGATGGGCAACGATTGATGATGGGAAATGGGCAACTGGTTTGAATGCTGCTTTTTGTAGTCTTAAAGGTAAACTTCGGAAAGAGAGAAATTGCATCCACTTGACAAAATGCAAAAAGTTGACTTTTATACTGGGTGTTTGCATGAAAACATAGAGGCTTTTCCAACAGCATGTTCCATGTCAAACAGTTTTGAAAATAATTGTGCATATAGAGGAAGATGGAGGAAGATGTTTTCTAGAATCCCTTCAAACAGTTCTGGTGTGTTTAGTATGAAATATTCTTCCTTAACTTTCTGAATGAAAAGGAGAAAGACTGACAACTCTGAATAATCTGCAGGTCAGAAATGAATTCATCTGCCACTATGTTGTACAACCTTAGCCAAAATGCTCAAGCAGTTCAACACATCAAAATACTGGAATAATAAAAGGTGACTCGGTGGAGCCCACCCAATTTCATGATCTGCCTTGAGTCACAGTAGCAATCACCTCTAACTCCATGGAAGTTAGTTAACTTTATGAAATGGAGTGCAGAATTTGGCCCGTCAGGCATCAATGCATGCATCCATCAATCAATTCCAATGCTGGTAAGGAAAACAAAGATTTTTTAAACGACAGATACACAATAACTTGGAGAATTTGTCTTCAGCATGTTAAGAGTTAAACATAATTGCCTGGAAAAAGCCACAGTAATTAAAGAACAACAGAAAAACTGTACAGATTTGTAAATACTGTGTTCTCTGACATATGCATGACTACATGCTTTTAATGCATTCTAAAATATTAAATAACCTAGATTTTATGTTGTAAACAATTTTTTTTAATGCAGCAGTTTTTAAAAAACAATGGATTTAGCACTAAGGAACTTTATGGAGACTGTTAACTCAACTAAAATATACTGTGTTTAATCTTATGGAAATATGCTGAAAATGAACACAGGAACATCCATTAAAATATTGTTTAAATGAAAGGTACAAATGTGTGTTACAATTCTGTGAAGTATTATCCAGAATGACAAGTCTTTACTGTTTGTCTCAGGAACTGAACTGTAAAAATGAGGCTCAAAATATAATTCAAACACAAACTGTACAGGGATCTTATTTGAGATGTAGAAATACTTGTTATTCATGAACCAGAAAAAAATGTACATTAACACAATGCTTTGGAGCTATTTAAATAAAAATCAAGTTAAAGAAAAGCGAAAGGAAGCAGCTCTGTGTGCTCTTGTGCAAATCATCCAGTTTACCTACGTATTTATGGAAAAAAAGACAAGTCTGTCACTTGGATAATTCTTGTAGAAGACACTTCGATATTAAAAAATTTGCTGAAAAGTGTTCAGCTTAGGTTGCTATCTCATTTCTGCTCAGAAGAGCATCCATCCCTATGCAGCAGCATCTGCATGTAGTCACGGTTTTATTTTACCAGAATGATTCATGGAGTTCGGGGAAAAAAAAAAAAAAAAAAAAAAAAAAAGAGGGATAAACAGTCCATGAATGATACGTTAGACTTAGACCTCCTTTTGTGTGTGAAACTTGGCTGGTCAAAGACAGTAGGGATGGAGAACAACCAATACAGCACAGTAAATACAAAACCTGAAGATGATAACGCCAAAATACAGGGATGAATTGCTCAGTACAGGCAGTAAGAGCTAGAAGTGACAGATGTGGGTTGAAGTTAGGAAAGCAAAAAGTAAAGGTGGAAATATCAGGCATGATTTTATAATGATATCTATTCATTAAGAGATTGATGTGTTGCCCTGTGATGAAAATAATCTATTACACTCTTTTAGGAAAGCCACGTAGAGCAGGATGGCCAGAGTTAACTCACCAGCACCAAGACTATGATATTCTACCTCTCCTCTCTTTTCCTTTGTCCACAATTACCTATTAGTTGGGCCAGGAGATCAGCTCCTGCTGCATCTGGCACCATCCTGTATGAATTTGCTACCAGGCAGGATGAGAAGTGATGCTGTGAGGAATCATGTTAAAGCTACAGAGAGTCTTCACAGTAGCAAGCCTTTCTCTTGGTTTGGGGTTCCAGACCTTGGAAAAAAAAGGTGTTTGTTCCCCTTTATACAGAAACATTACGATCACAGATCTTATGTGTTTGTTAAGTTCTCAGCCTGAAATCCCCTTCTTTATTTCCATTGTTTTCCTTGTATTTCCTAGATAGGGGATAATATACAGTTTATTGCACTGTACTGGTTTATTGCATACTGTACCTCAAATTTTATTGTGTTGAGGATCTGTTGTTGCAAGCATTGGAATCAGCATAGATTGATTCTTTTTCTTCAGTGAAAATAATTATTTTTTAAATATATATAGTAATTTGTAATGCTAACATAATACTACCTGTGAAAAACCATAATACGTAGCCATGAATGACAATTTTAAAAATTAGCGATAGCAATAAATTATTCAATAGTTGTAAGATTGTTAAACTACAGGATTACCACCAGTTCAGGAAGATACATGAATGTATCAATTTAAGATAAGTTATAGTGAGAATGAGACAAAGGTAAAAAGCCTCAATTTTTCTTCTGTAAAGTTAGTCACATGAAGTTACAGCTCTGACCCCCATATTTCCATTTGAAAGTAAGAAATTTCAATGACTTTGCAAAAGAACTAATCAGTAAAAAGACATATTCATTACTTTTTGCTGCTTAAAAGGCCTGCCTAAAAGCTACATCAAAGGAAAAAAAAAAAGTTAAAAATACTCAAAGAAAACTTAGGAAGTTTCTTTGTACCAAAAAAAAGGGTCAGCATTTATAAACTTAACAAATTCAGAACTCTCTACAGAATTCAGTTTCCATACATCAGTACTCTAAGGAGAGAGAAGAGGGGAGGAAGAAGAGATGGGTGTCTAAACCACTGAATATTTCCTTGCCAAAAATAAATAAATAGGTATCTATTTATTTTAATATTTTTTCCTAGGCACTGAAGAGGACTTAAGATACAAAACGTTGGTTTGCTGGGGTGTGCAACCCAACTTACTTTGGCTATTTCTTACTTAACTTCTTTTTTGTATATAGCTTAAACTCTCCACACTAGGTCATTCAAGTCTTGAGTCACCAGAAAAAAGAAGTTGCTGTTTAAAGTATGGCAGACAACCAAAAGCTCAGACAGCTGCAATGAAAGATTAGTTGTGGGTTTTTCTTACTGCCTTGCTACAAACTGCATCACAGCTCTATGTTCAAACATTATTAAATGGGAATGTTTTCTCTGGCTCCAACTACTTCTCCCCACAGTTTAAGTATTGAATTTTTTTAACTGAAGTATCTTTGGTTTACAGCTCACATTAGAACTTAAAAACATATTTCCATAGTAGCTGGCATATGCAGGCAACTGTTTATTCTCAGTACCAGCCATAATAAACACTTGTACTTTTATAATCCAACAAATCTTTGTCTAAGCACAACTCCGTTTTCAGAGCTGTAAAATTCGCATGCTATTTAAACCATTTTTTCATGAAGACTCTTTAGAAAATGAAATATTTACAAAGTCTTCCTTCCATAAAGACCAGTAATTAACTGAAAAACATGGCAAAATAGGATGGGTATTAATTGCAACAATGTACTGAGAAAAAGCTTTGTAAAGCCAGACACGCTATATGATTTTCAGAGGAATAGATTGTCTTTTAGAAACAAGCTTTTAATTTGATCTAGAATTTATTCTGGCAAGTGTGAAAAAACAGCACATCCTTGGTCGGACGGGATGGGCTTTCCATGTGAATTGAGAACAGCATCTGAGTAACTTTTAAGTTTATATTTTAGCATTCCAAAGCAGTAAAGCTCTAGAAAATGGACCAATTTGAATTCTCTTTTGGCTCATATATTGTCAACAGAATTAATGAAGTTCTGATTGCAGAATCATTACTGTGAATGAAAAAGCCCAGCACTATGTTTGAATTCCTGTTGAATTCGCCAAAATGATCATTCTAAAAGTATTTGTTATTTGAGGTTGACTGTATTGGATATGGGAGTCACCGAGACACATCAAGTATGGAGTCTGAGATACTGTTTTCTCAAAACTGAATCAAACCATACTTTGAGTAGAATTACTACTCCCTTCTTTCTTTTTAATGAATATTGATATTTATGAGGACAAATTATTAAGAACCCACTAACACATGAATAATTACTATCAGTAAAAGCAGGTATTAATGTGAACAAGATTACATACTAGCACAGTCTGTCAGATACATTGATTTCCAACCTGCAATTCTTTTCTCTTGCCCAGGCTTTGGTTCTTTTAAACAAAAATTGTCCTGACAGCCAGCAGTCTTGTCCTTCACATAAACAGATATCCATATACACTTGAGTGCACTATAGCATTTGTGACTCAGTTTAATCTTAAGTTTTCAAGAAAGACCCCATCACACAGGACCCCCACCCAGCAGAAGACCGAGTAAAGGATTGCATACAGGCCCTTGTGTTAGCCATCTGCCACAAGATGAACTTCACCCACCTTTAATCGAGAGCTGTTGACTGAATTACATGCTCAGTATATGGCAGGATTATTGTGGACTTGACTGTAGGCAGCAACGGAGCATCAGATGCCAACAGCAGCTACAGAAATAGCCAACTTTGTTATTAGAATTGTGAGCAATTATTAAAAAGAGTAATTGTTTGACTCCACAACAAGCAATACTACCAATGAGGTTGATACGAGTTTCATCTCCAGGGCCAGCAGACACGTGGTATCAATGTTGTGTCTAGTTACACAAACACAATGGCTTCAAAAGAATGATGCTTCCCTGAGCACCAGTGTTATGCCGTAGATCTTGTCAAAAAAATAAATGGAGCTAAAATGTAAATATCCTATCTAGATATGCAGAAGCTGCTAACATCTGAGGTAGGCAACTCATGATTGCAATAATTTGGGGTGCAGAATGGAAGCAAGAACCATGTTTCCACAGCCTCCCAAGAAGAGCTGACAGGATCAGAGAAGTGGAAGAAAAGACACTAATTTATTGCAGTCACATGTAAATGTTGGCACTTAACAATAGCAGCAGTGAAAGAAAAATCAGTTAAAAGAACCTGAGAATGCTGAAAAAAAGCCACAATAAATACTGAAGAACTGGAAGAGGAGCTATTTCTCATTAGAAAAGAAGAAGGGTTTGAGAACTACTTGTACTAATTAAGATTGAACTGGCTTGGGACCATATGGAGTGGAAATTAAGAAAGCCAGAAAAAATTCACAGACTCTTGAACAAAATGAAAAAGGGATCACAGTGACATGTTAGAAGGCCACAAGAATATCAGTTGCCTACTCAAGTTAAACGGAACGGTAAAGCACGTCAGACTTAATGTAGACTTACGAAAAATAAATAATGGACATCTTAGTAAATCATGAACTCCCCACCTGAGAATGCACAGTGGCAAGGGATTTCAGCTGCAAACTTGAAAGCTGTGGAAATGACTGAACATGAAAAGAGATCAGCTAAGGAATCCCTAAAGACAGAATAAGAAGCTCACAAGAAAATTGATAACACCTGAGGGACTTGCAATGGTTAAATGACTGTTTGATTTTAAAAAATTAAAAAAAAAAAAAAAAAAAGGAGGGTTCATAGGTGCATAGGTGCTAAATGTATCCCCAGTGTAACCCACTGAAGTCAAATGAATCTCTAGACAGGTTAACTTTAGTGCCCAGTGTTTTACTGGTAGAATGAAAGTATTACACTAATTTACCACATATGGTGATTAAAAACAAACAAACAAAAAACAAAAAGTGAAACCGTTACTCTCAGCATTGGAGAAGGGAATAGAGTTATTTAACTGGAAAGAAGTAATTTTGCATGGAAAAGCAAAGAGACTCTGAATACTGACTTTGTGTCGTTTCATACTTACTGTCATATATTCTAGTTGCTTCACAAACAGGCAAAATCTATTTAGAAACTTTCTGCATACATGCTACTTCCACACAAGGTGCATAGTTCTGGAAAACCTCAGTCCCAGGAACTTGAAGTACCTGTCCCAAAGGTCTTTATAGTACCCTGGTTTTGCACCGTAGTATCTACAGACAGCATGCAAGAGTTAGGGCACTGCAAAAACAGTCAGAAAACAGTCTGTGCTTGGCACAGCTCCTGAGTCAGTTTGGTAAATGATAAGAAAAAAGCTAACTAAAAATGTTATAAAACAAAGGCAATTTAGAAGGATACTTCTTTCCCTGACCAGCTCCAAATCCTCTAATGTCAGGATTCCTGGATTCAAAAGCTAGGGTAGCAAAGATGTAGCTACATGGGTGTATAATTTTAACTTCAGTAGTACAATTCCTGAGAAGGAAATCTGGAGCTGGTCTACACAGGTTGGAAAGAGAAACAAAAGAAGCCTCCAGAGCAGTTTTGAACACACATACACCTCAAACAAGAGAAAATGAGACAAATTGGAGAAACTACCCCAGCAGTATATTGTAATATATGTATTTCATGGTCAAGTGATTGTTTATAATTAACTGCTTGCAAGTTTTAAAAGCAAAGTTAAAATATTACATAAAATTATAATACATGGAGTCCTAATATTGTATGGAACAAGTGTAAGAAAATCAGGTACATCTGCTTTATACAGCAAGCCAAATTTTGGTCTTATTGCCACAATTGCAGCTGGATGTATTCCCTAAAGTTAAAAGGATCTTGATAGATTTTCACTTTGAGAAGAAAATGGTCTTGCCATTGATTTCATTACATTAGTTGTGATATATGTTGAAGAGGCCAAAAACTCCTACAGGATCTTACAAAACACACATTTTATAATTTAAAAGGTTTCATTGGATGGATGGTTGCATTCAGAGTTCCAGTCACTGGCTCAATGTAAAAGGAGGATACCAATGATGAGTACTGTTTCTCAGGGGTTGGTATTGAGACCAGCACTAATTAACATCTTTGTTGGTGACATGGACTGTGGGATCGAGTGCACGCACAGCAAGTTTGCTGATGACACCAAGCTGTGTGGTGTGGTTGACACACTGGAGGAAAGGAATGCCATCCAGAAGGAGCTGGACAGGCTTGAGAGGTGGGTGTGTGAACCTCATGAGGTTCAACAAGGCCAAGTGGAAGAGCCTGCATCTGGGTTGGGACAATTCCAAACACAAATACAGGCTGGGTGGAGCATGGATTGAGACCAGCCCTAAGGTGCAGGCCTAGGGGGTGTTGGGTTGATGAAAAACTCAACATGAGCTGGCAATGTGCGCTTGCAGCCCAGAAAGCCAACTGTATCCTGGGCTGCATCAAAATAAGTGTGGCCAGCAGAGCAAGGGAGGTGATTCTCTCAGTCTGCTCCACTCCTGTGAGACCCCATATGGAGTACTGCATTCAACTCTAGGGTCCACAGCTTAAGAAGGACATGGACCTCCTGGATAGGGTCCAGAGGAGGGCCATGAAGGTGATCAAGGGGTTGGAGCACCTCTCCTATGAAGATGGGCTGAAGGAGTTGGGGTTATTCAGCTCAGATAAAAGAAGGCTCTTGGGAGACCTTATGGCAGCCTTTCAGTACCTAAAGGGGAACTACAAGAAAGCTGATTAGGGACTCTTTGTCAGGGACTGTAGTGACAGAACAAAGGGTAATGGATTTTAACTAGAAGAGGAAAGATTGAGATCAGGTATTAGGAAGAAATTTATTACTATCAGGGTGTTAAGGCACTGGACCGTGTTACCTAGAGAGATTGTGCATGCCTCAGCCTTGAAGTGTTCAAGGCCAGGCTGGATGGGGCTTTGGGCAACCTAGTCTGGTGGGAGGTGTCCCTGCCCCTGGCAGGTGGTTTGGAACTGGGTGATCTTTAAGGTCCCTTCCAACCCAAACCATTCTGATTCTATGATTGCTGTCACAGTCTAGAGGACACTTTAACCTGTGGATTACCCTTCTTGCTCCCTGTATATGCTTAGTAGCATACACACTATGCTTATGCACCATATGTAAGCTATTGGATCAACAACTCAGCAAGACAGTTCATGTTTTTTGCAATTCATGTCCACCTCACTGAATTTGGTCACAATGGAAATGAATGTTTTTATCTCCTTAGATGTAAAGCTAAACAAAGACCTTGCAGGTTTTGGTCCTTAAAAATGAAAGAGGAAAGCAAAGGATGAAATCCTGTACGCTCTAAGATCAAGAGGATTTCTGCTCTTCAGTACTCTTGTGCATTAATTCACTACTCATCTCCCATACACCTACGGGGCCTTCAGAGTACTTCTATATAGGACTCTGCCACATAGTTAATAAAAACATCAGGAATTCACATGCAAGTACTTTTTTATGATTCCACCTAAAATTGACTCAGTTTCCACGTGCACTTCTTTTTAAATGAAAAATAGTTCCATCAGAATAAAAAAAAAAAGCACTTTTTTTCTCCAAAAGAGAATAATGAATACATAAACCATCGTTATCTTATACAAGATTGGCCTCATCTCACACAGGAAACACAACTAGTTTCAACAGAAAGACTAAAAACTGGTAGGAAGGAGGAATTATTTATTATTCAATTCTAAGTGACCTTACTTTAACATTGTATTTAATTTAGTTTTTAAGAAAGATAAAAACTGCTTATAGAATTCTTAAAGCATTTTCTTTACAAGATCACTAGTTGTCCATTGTTGATTGTTTCAGCTACTTAAAAGTTCTCATTTGTTATCTTAACATCTTTCAGATGCATTGGGATTCTGTATCACTTTATTAATCATAATGGAAAAGGTCATATATAAATAAAACAATAAAAAGCTCAGAAAGTCTTGAGGAACTGTTAGATTATCCTTGGTTCATAATCTGAAAAAAGTTCTTTGGAATTTATCTGTTCTGCTACAATGTAGTAGAACAGCACTGAAACAAGGAATATTAGTGTTAACCCAGAAAATAAGAATAGCCAGTTTTGTTGTGTTTGTAAAGGAAAGAAAACTCAAGAGAAAAACTCATATGCACCAATTCTGTAAATGCACAGTGAAAATCCATGCTCACTAAAGTGTCAGTGCAGCATAGAAGTGATATTTCAGGAGTGGATCTTGTGATGTGTTCTGGAGCTTACAGGAACAGCTTTGAGGTATATCCATCTGGAACTACGAGTGACCAAAACCAACAGTAAGATGCAATGGTGAGTCTTCACTTTTGTAAGATACTTAATGGTGGCTTCACTCATCAGGATTCATTTTTTTCCTCCAATTCTAACAGATCATCAAGGAATTCCACAACTTCACCCTAGAAAGGATTAAAATGAACAGAAATGTGTTAGCCCAGTACTCCAAAACGAGTAGAAAATGTTAACTGTTTTTCATTAAAACATAAACTGCAATAATCGGTGCTGAACTATCTTTTAACACTTTTATATAGAAGCTAGTATGAGTCTATAAAACGCAAATTAATGGCTATATAGGTATAGCCCATGTACTTGGCAGGGTCATACAGACTTTAAAAGAAGAAAAAGTTACACTTCATGTTAAATTTTCTTGTACTTTTTCAGGTATTTAAATAGACAATTAAATTGTCAAATTTAGAAAGTACACGCATAAATGTTTAAAGCACCTGTTAAATTAGGAAATTGTTGAAATACTATGAAAAATTAAAGCTTCAAAAAAAAAACAAACTGCTCCTGGCATAGTGATGTCATATACCACAGTCAAACATCTTCTTGCAGACAAGCCAGAGTACTTTGGGATGATACTGCCCCCTCAGCTGGAATTTACTGGTTTGTCAACCAAGCTACAGTAACTGAGTAATAACCAGTTGTAATCAGTTTCAACCCAATGTAACATCTTCAGCAGTGGTGGAAGGGGATAACAGTAAACGTGCAGCAGCGTCTCCAAATACACAAAAGTGAAGGTAGCAGCACATTTACCTGTGCCCTCAGAAATACCAGTATTTTCCTATTTGCCCTCCATGCACAGTTCAGAAACATCACTGCTCGAGTCTGGACATATTTTCACTTTTTGATACAACCCAAATACTGAGCTGTAAGAGAGAGGTAGATGCTCAACTTTATATTTCCAACCTTTAATTCTAATAACTACAGTGTTGTGTTAAACTGTTCATCCTTTCTCAACATAAATTTATGTGCTCTAAAAATGTTAAAAGATTTTTTTTCAAAAACAAATAGTAACTTTCTGATAGAAAAATCAGATTATTTTTTTTTTATCTAACTGAGAAATCCGATCAGGTCTTACTCAGTCCCAGATTAAAAATAATCAGAATTTAAAACAGTGGTGCTGAAAGCAAGTCACCCTTGTACGGATGTTCATTTCCATTCCCCCTCTTCCCTTCACCCCTTAGTCCAAGTCTTTGTCAACTCTATTACACTTTCCGAGTTTGGTCAACCGAGGCTGCAAACAGTATTTTAGAACGCTAAATAAATTTTAAGAACTTTTTTAATCTAGGAAGGTACTAATTAGGAAGAAAATTCCTTCCAGACAGTTTGAGACTCAAACTTTTATTGTTTTCTATTCTGATGAAGAAAGAGCATTCATATGCTTGTGGTCAGTGAAAATAACAAGAAATTGAGGCTTTTTTTTTTTTTTTGTCTTATTTTGAATACAACAATTATATTATGGGTATGGCAATTAAAAATACTAACATGACATTTTTCAGAAGTGTGATCAGCAAGGAGAGGAATAATAAGAACCAAGCAAATAAAAATAAAAGTGGGAGGAAATCTGGCTTAAGTAACTGCTGCTCCTGTTCCTTGTCTCACAGTTCCACCTTAAAAGACAGTTGAGTTTTTTCAGCTGTGGTTTTAGCAAGTTCTGAGGGACGGCAATTTATTTTTCTTTGAATTTATTCAAAACATCTAAATTTCCAATTCAACAAAAACACATGAAAAAATGCCAACACATTCCCTGCTTGTCTTCCTTGTTGCAGGAAGTCTGTCAACTGGAAATCAGGAATTCAACATTTCTGCATGCTTTCCTTTGTTAGAAGTATTTCGATTGCCTAAGGAGCCCACTCATGGGAAGAACTCTGTACCACTTCACAAATTCATATGAAGAAAATAGCCACTAGGCCCAATAGTCACTACAAAAGCATTTTAAAGACCAGAGCAGAGGCACAAAGGACTTAAGGACACGTTTTCTAGCAAAGCTCTTAGAACTGTAGCCATAAGCACGTAGGTGCCTCTTGAAGAAGTACAGAGAGGCAGGTCCCATTAAATCTGAACAGATTTACGAGACTGGGAAAACAGGTGTCTACTACAGGGGTCTCGAATCTAATTCAGACAGATTCTCTTACACACCTTAGAATCACTGTTGAATGAAAGAATAACATGTTAAAAAGGAATTCTCTTCTTAGTCTACCTCTAAAGACAAACTTCAAAACGTATGAGCGAGAGAGGTAGGATGAAGGGCATAAACATCTGACCGCATGGCCTAGAACTGCGTATAACATAGAGCTTAGGGATATGGTTTAGTGGGGATTGTTAGCGTTAGGTAGAGGTTGGACTCGATGATCTTGAGGTCTCTTCCAACCTAGAAATTCTGTGATTCTGTGATAAGGAAGACAGAGAGATTTCAACATTGTGACCTTGGTAACTCAAGCATATGGTAAACTAATTCAATTTATATTATTGTCATGCTCATCAGTAAAGTAAGATATTCCAGAAGACATAGCAGGTTGTTTAGCCTAGAGAAAAGAAGGCTCTGGGGAGACATTATTAAGCCTTCCAATACCTGAATGGAGCCAACAGGACAGCTGGGGAGAGGCACTTTAGCAGAGTGCGCAGTGATAGGACAAGGAGTAATGGCTTTAAACTGAGGAGAGATTTAAATTAGATGTAAGGAAGAAATTCTTTACTGAGAGGGTGGTGAGGCACTGGAACAGGCTGCCCAGAGATAAAAGATGATAATACTACGTCAGAAGAGTTGATCACATTGTCACTCTAACAGCTGTGACCACATTGATCACTGTCCTTGCCCTATTAGCACTGACTTGACACTGCATCAGGCATTTTGCATGACAGAAGTCAGCAAATACTCCACTGATATTAATTCCAGGGAAAAAGCCTCCTGCACACTGATGTCTAATATTAGCTTCAGTTAGCCTGCAGACTTGGAGTCTGAAAATGATTCTCTGATACGATTTAAGCATTCAGTGTAACAGATTTCTTCCTGTTACCTACCTTAAGAGGAAGCACAACAAATTCTACATCCAAAGATCATTGCAAACCCGTAATTCTTCCTGCTGCCAGCTACTAGAGAGAACACCAGCCATCCAGTTCTAATGCAGGTTACATAAATATGCTGCTCCGACAGTGCTGATGTAAATCAGGTTGTGCAATACGTGGTCCACAGCATGATGTAGCTGTCTGGCTGGTAGCTAGTATGTCAATATATGAAGTCTGACTAAGCATGGGGAAGAGGAGGGTTTGCTGTGAGACCACTCCATGCCTGATAGGGCAGCTGGTGACTGGAAGGCGTACTCATGCAGACTGCTTGGTCACCTGCTGGGAAGCACATCCTCGTTGGCAAGTCGGCCTTTGGTCTACAGTCGCTGCTTCCTGGCTTGTGGTGGTGCCCAACATCATCCACCAGCACCCCATGACCTACCTCCCCATATGATAAACCTCTTCCCTCTCCCCATCCAGGGACAGTCAGCAGAAAGTGGGAGTGACAAGAACGATGCATAGGTAAAGATGGGACAGGTATAGCCTGAAATACAGGAGGACATTCAGCAGTAGTAGGGGAATGTTCCCAGAGTGGTGTGAGTGGCAGGAAGAATCACATAAGCCGATCAGCTGGAGCCTCCAACTATCTGTTAGATATGCAGATAGAGGACCCGTGGCTTAGATTAACATCTGAACAGAGGCACAAACAGAAAGAACAAGTTTTGTACCACAGTAATTTAAGAAGGTTTTACAGACAGTATGCGACTAGGTGAATTATAATAAATACTAAGTTTAAAACAGAGTTCTTAGTCAATGTATAAGCTAACCTAGGGTACTGAAAATGGTGTACCAGCTATTATAAACAAGGCTAGAGCATTTGAAAAACAAGTCCTAAAAAGGAGGAAAAATGCAGAACTCCTCACTTATTACCACAAGCCAAGTGTCTGAGACCAAGGTACACACTGGGCTGGGGATTGTTACTGACCCTTCCTTATGCAATATTAAATGCTGCATTCACATACACAAAACACAACCTCTTAGAAGAAACATCTGTATTTTGGAGATTACTAGCCAGCTATTAAAATAAACAGCAAGGAAGAAAAGCTACCACTACCTGGCTCAGTTATGGCTCGCTTGAGACTGATGGTCCAGCACCAACTTTTCTTTCACCAGCTGCATTTAAAAATAGTAGCAATCAGTTGCAGTTGTACTGCTCACTGACAGACCTCAATGCTTTGCCTTTGTTATTAGGCATTGCTTTCTGCATAACAAATACTAATCATTCAGTGTCCTTGCCTCTAACCACAATCTGTTCTGTCCTTTCTCAATGTGGACTGGAAAAGTTCTGGGAAAAATAGCTTTCATGCAATAACCCATACTTTCCATGCAGATTTGCCGATGGCATTTTATATAGGGATTCCATATACAGTGCAGTTCAATAGCTCGTTCGTCAGGGAAGAAACAGAGAATACTAAAATAAGTGTTGTACAATGAATTAGGATCTACATAAAAATATTGTTATGAACATGCATTCATGCCTGATTATTAGTGAATGAGTAAGAAAAAGTCTTTATGCTCACTAATCTTAGAAACTGAGACTTGAGAGACAATACACAGAGAAATAAGAATTGTCTGGATCTTTGTTTCCTTATAATCTATGACCTAAAAGGAAAATATTTATCCCACAAGGGTGTCCTTCATAGCAAAAGGTCAGATTTTGCAAAAGTTGGAAAAACATAATGACTGGAAACTTGCTCAATAGTAGAGTAACAAATCCGATTCCCTTATGTACTGGGTATAGGTGACTATGTTTTGGTAGCGGGAAGCTTTCAGGGGTGCCCTCTGTGACAAGAGGCATGGGGCTGTCCTGTAAGTCAGAAGTAACTATCCTATAATTGCCCTGTTAACTAATATGAGTAACTAATGGGAGTGGAGACACAGTCAGATTCATGAAAAAAATCAGATTTTGTTCATTCTTTTCTCATGTGTATAGACTTCAATGACTAATAACCATTTTGTGGGAGAGAAGATAAAGTTTTGATATGGCTGACAGTGGAGGCCATGTGCTGATAGAGGCTGCAAACGCATACCACACCACCAACCAAACACTGAGATTTTGGGGAGGAGCTTTTTTTCAAGATAGCAGTAAGTTATGTGTCAATGAGTGGCTCAGCCATGTTGCCTGAAAGGTTTATTCAGCCATCAACCAAGAATAAGTTCCTTGATCTAACCTTCAGTTAAAACATCAGAGTTCCCTGTAACCACCTCAAAGCCCTCCCAGATCCTCCATGAACAGTAAAAGCCAGACTTGACATTCCTTACATTCTAGCAGGAAAAAAAATAATAAAAAACAAACAATTCTTCATGTAGAAAAATTTGGTCCTTAACTTGTTTATTTTTCAGATGTTTCGTCAACAGTGTGACCCACTGACACATGCTTTTAGTGATTTTTAAAATTTTAAAAGAGCTTTGTTGTTCCTTACATGCATGCTAACTACTTTTCTCAAATATTTTTCCATTTCATTTTTATTATGTATTATGAACATGTAACTGTTCTCTCCCCATATACTATGGGAGACTGCAGTACACTGCAGTGATTACAATACTATTGTACAGTAAACTAATCAATGTGCTTTTCTCTTAATGTTTTTATAATGCCTATAAAACACGAGTTAATTCAATTTCAGAGCAACTTCAACATTGCCTTCACTGCACTGAAAACATAAGTCTTTTATGCTTATGCTCTCTTCGCTGCTTTATGCTGTACACAAAAAGTTTAAGAAAATTTGTGGAGGTAAAAATTCCTCCTAATTTCTAATCTAATCCTGCCATTTAAACCCTGCTATGCTTGCAACTTTCCAATGTAGGTGTTTTAAATGCAAGGAGAAACACCTTTAACTAAGATACATGTTTAAAGATAAAAAAGCAAGAGGGAAAAGAAGCTTCTGAAGACAGCCAGCCAGCCACATAGGCAATACCTCCAGTAGAAAACGATGATGAAAAATAACCCATTTTTATTTTCTTTAAAGAAGCCTATATTGAACAAGGACTGTAACAATGCCAGTTAACTACCACTCTTCTCTTAACAGCTGCCACCAGCTCTCTTCAGTGTAGCAGTGCTATTGTAGCCGTTTGGTCTGAGGTCAAAGACAGTACAGAGTTCATATGTCTGCACTTACAACTTTCCCTTATAAGTGCACTTGTGTAAATCATTTGAACATATGCAAAAAGTGAGTTAATACAGCCAAAAATATGTTGTTAGTGATTTCTGAACAGAAAAGTAGGCTGAATTCAGCCTATTATTTGCTATCTGTAGTCCACTGGGCCCCCATGCCTTGATGCTATTCCATGTCTTCTCTTTCTACCAGTCATATTAGTTCAACTCTCACTCTCCTGTGTGTCACACTTCGGAATAGAGCGTTTGAGTCTCAGATATTATACACTTAGATGGATACACAAAAGGCAAACAAGAGCAGGATGACAAAAAGAAAAGAAAAAAAAAAAAGTGGGCCAAAGCTTCCAACGGTTTTTCACCTACTAAGTACCAAAAGAAAAAACACATTGTTGCATCACCCTAGCCAAATACTTGTGGTTCTTATGTAATTTAGAATAGCTAAGTAGCTATCCCTGAAAATAAAAAAGTCTTCAAGAACACTGAATTTATGGGTCAGAAACTTGTCTCCTATAATTATTGTAGTGCTGAAGTTATATCTGCACTAGTTGAGTATCTGGCTCTTAACAGCATTTCATTTTGCTATGTGCAGTACTGTGGAGTACTTAAATCTGTGCAGTACTAGGAGTTATATCTATTATAGCCTTTATGCATTACACATCTGAACAGAAATCAAGAAGTTTGATTATCCATGGGCAACTAAGATGACAGCACTGTGTAATGCTCTGTTAAATTCACTGTGGAAAACTCTATAAGGATATATAATAATAGTTACTTGTAAGAGAAAGTAACCTGTAGCAAGTTGTCATTAATATTCCCTGTCACCTCTACAGTGTTAGATGTTTGAACTAGAGTTTTTCATTTCCCTGTAGAAAAACATTAATAAAATAACACGAATGGGACAGTATTTATTGTAGTGACATATGCAAAAATCATTACTACATGTTCCAGCCTCTGTAATTACTGCAACGTATTATTGGAAGAAGCCACATGTTTTCACTCACTTTGCTAATGGGATTTGAAAAGACAGACACGTGGATGATCCGGAATATTAGAACACTGAAAACTCTGAATAAAGTAAGATTCTCCATTTGAAAGTATGGACATGCTCACAGAGGAAGCTATCCTTTAGCCACATCAATCCTTTTGCTTCACTCAAGGAAAGAGTGATTTTTTTCTCTTGAATTATTCTATTATTCTATGAATAATAGAATGATGAATAATTTCTCTTCAATTATTCTATGGGCTTGTTGTGCCACAAGCAACTTCACAGACAGCAAATACGGAACACAGAAACTCACAAAATGCATGGTCTACAGACCAAGAAGCACATAGTTTAAATGAACAGTGTGCACTAAAAAAATAGGTTGCCTCAGTGATTTTTAATGCTTTTACTGTAACACCTTATCTGAGTTTTTCATCAATTTTCCACATTCCCATAGAATAAACTTTTCTATCTTTGCCAGGAGAAATATTATAAAACAATATTCCATTTATACTACCATGTCCTGCCCATCCAGCAGAAACTGCAAAGTAGCGATTTTATCTTTGTGCTATTCCTGCTCTGTCTGGAGCCTAGATGGCTCCTGCAGCCAAGCAGAAGCTCAGGTAGCCAGGGATTTATAAGTTCATTACCAAAAGTCAGAGCCAAGCCAGAGGCATGAAGAGCTTCCATCTCTCCTAGGTTCTTCAGTCCTATTAAGGGAGGGCACATAAGCCCATTAACTTTTTCCCAGGAAATCAGAATGATAACTTTCCTAACACGAATATTGTGGGGTAGGGATGGAGAGGATCATAGAATCATTCAGGTTGGAAAATACCTCTAAGATCATCTAGTCCAACCTTTAACCTAATACTGACTTGGTATATGGCATGACCAAGCCCAGAAATTTTGCTTGTTTAACCCAAACATAGCCCAGGGTAACGCCACTTCCTTGACACTTCCCCAGAAGTTTAGTTGACGTTTCCACTGTACTTACCTCTTGTAGATTGCAAGGTCATTTATCATTGCACCAGTGAAATGGTCTACAGTTGATATGCCAACAAATGAATATTTTTTTTTTCTGTATTAAATGCTTGAGATTGAAGATTGCTTTTATAATCCCTTCTTGTAACAAGATACAGGGAAAGTCCTCAAAATAGACTGCTTCCCTCCTTCCTTAATTACTCATCCTGTTGTTTTGGAGCAGCAGATGTGAAAGAAGGATAAAATTACAAATGAAGTTTATGCCTAACGTAAGAAAGCATTATGAGCAAAGCATTGTGTTTTCACGAACCATCACAGGAATATAAAAAAGTGATCAGGTACCTATACACCCTGATGGAAACCCCCATCTAGTGCTCATCTAAGCTTAACTTTATAACAATTCTATTAAACCGCATTTCAAAGATGTTTATCACAATGGAAAGACTTCTCAGTCTTCCTAATTTCTACTAAGACATACTGAATACTGAATCTACTAAGACATACTGCATACTGAAGGCAGTACAGACATATTATTACTTCTCCACTATAGAATATTATCTGTCTATATATGCTGGATAATATAAAAATTGCAAAGGTGATGTATTTTATAACATAAGCCATTTTTTCTCTTTTCGTTTATAAGTAAAAAAACACCTCAGCAGTGCTCAGTGCATGTATACTGCCTCATACCATGCCTGAAGACACCTCTTTGCCAATGCCAGCAATGAACTATTCCATCACCTGAAGACTTTTTTAACCTTTAAATGAAAGTTACTGAAAATAAAACAATGCAACCCAAAGCCTCCATGACATACTTTAACTTTAGCTGGGGAAGACAAAGAAATGCCTTTTCAACAATTAAACTATTTTTCCTGCACAAAAATCCACTTTACATATTTCAAGCCTAATAGTAGTCATTACGTGTCACTTGTCCATGAATTCCAAGCATTTCAGAAGCAAGACTTCTGAAGACTTCTAAGGTGACCAAAATGTTACTGTACAAAACAAAAATAACAGGACTTACTTTTGATAAAATAAATGTAATTTAAGTGGTTACTTATGGACCAAATTATGAGAATTTTAAAACGTAATTTAAACATTTCAGAAAAAAAAAAAAGTGAGGGGAGTTGTTAAATATATAGTACTTCTCTGCCCCCTGGTGTTACAGCTTGCAAAGTGAATTTTCTTTTGGGGGCTGGGTGCGTTACATTTAGTCTTGTATTAATATTGCCCATTATTCCTTTAAATTGTATGTAAGTGATCTAATGCTCTTTGAGTTTGTTTCTTATATTAATTTACAAAATAAGAATTTATGATGAATTGGTTACAGTTAAAAGAAGATTTCTCCATATTAGATAAATCTCAGATTTCTAATTATACATCATCTTCGTTTTAATGTGATTGATTTGGTTTTGTTTCTTTTACCATCAGTTCCTCTCCAGAAAACTCACCTCATCATCATCCATTAGATGTTCCTTTGCGAATTCATACATTTCCAACTGGAGTGTGGTTATGTTTTGATATCGAACTGCATCCTACCAAAAACAAATTTGCTATGTTACTTTAGGGTACTAAGACAGGGGAGTGTCATCGCACGTCATCTGAAACTATTCCAGTGAAGCTAGAGCCAGACTCAACAGAAGGTAAATTCCACAGGGTTTAAAACGTTTTAGAAAAGAAACAGCAGAACAGCAAGCAGTATATCCAATGTCTTCTGCAGATCCTTCTAAGCAAAAACTCCAATGGTGTGAAAAGAACAAAGCACTCTCCTGTTTCTCATGTTTCAAAGCATTGGCGAGTCAGAGGATAAGGAATGAGACTGCCAGAGCTGAGCAGCAGCCTGTGCCTGCATTCCAGTGGGCTTTGGACATGAGAAAGCCTCCATCTCCCTGCATGCTGGCATATAACAGCAGGCAGTTCTGGGAAAATGAGACACTAAGCTATTTTGCATTATAATGACTCACCACCCTGGGCTGGAGTCTGAGGACAGGAAATTCTGTAAGGCTGCCTACCTACCTATCCCTCCTCACTTCCCTGGGTGTTTGCCTGGACAGCACAGTTTAGCTCAGTCACTTACTCTCAGATTGATGAATGCTGCAAGTAATCTACTTTGATTATCCCATTTAGACCTTTTCAGGGAGGAAAATAGGAGACTTCCTCTTTCACAAGGATGTCTAAGGCTTAGTGCCAGAGCCAATTACTTCTGTCACGCTGGTACCACTTTGTGAAAATAAACCAGAGAAAGTATGGTTTTCATGGCAAGTGATTAGGACAGCAAGCAACTTCTGTTCATAGTTAGATGGATCAAAGTACAACAAAATACAGCTGTATGCATTTGATATTTAATATTTAAAAATTAAATCATCTGTAATCTCAAGTCCTGAGAAGTTATCAATGAAACATTCAGACTTAATGTGTAGGGCCCTTGTTCTGTCTTCTCTGCATATGTATGCCAAATCTGTTTGCGGTCTGCAGTTTTACACTGCTCCTACCCCTCACTCACACTAACGTCAAACACTGTCTCCAGTACGGCTACAAACCGCAGTTCTGTTCCCAGAAGTAGCAACAAAAGAATGGTCACTCTTCCCTTTGAGCTCAGACTCACTGCTACTACTGCCTGAAAGAACCAAATACAGTTTCTCTCTATTCTGTCTCTGTTGGCCCTGCAGGGCAGCCTGGGTTTCCAGCACACAAGTAAGATGTGCTGCACAAAACTCAACAGCTGCCCACAAACAAAAAATGTTTAACTCATACATACTGATATTTTTGACTCAAGCTGACTGGCCTAAGAGGAAGGAAAGTGTTATCAAATTATTACAGAGAAAGAAAAAGCACTAAATTCAATTTGTGGAGCATGCCATATGCTAACTACTTGTGTAGCATACACCACTGATGCCTAAGGAGTCACAGAAGTGTCACAAAGCAGTTAATTCTGCTGATTGACATGAACCCTGGTAACAAGAAATGACAGAAAATCCAATTTGATCATCACGGTCCATGCTGCAAAAATCCAGAAACACAGCAAAGATATTTGCACATGTACCTTGGACATGAAAATTTAAAAACAGCATTGAAATCCAGTTTTAAGAATTATTTCTCAAACTCAGATCATAATCCCTGGATGTTTCTGTAGCATTTTAAATCATTCACATACCGATCTGGGCTGAAAATCCTCTTCTTGAAGTCCCCATTTGTCTTTGTGGTACTGATAATAGACCATGTTCTGTTTCATTACTTCGTCTTTCTGGTCAAACAGAAGGTAACTAGCAGCACAAGAGGCTGCATTCTTCATGTCATTCACTAATTAATAAACAAAAAAATAAATCCAGACAAGGTAAGTAAACAAAACAAAGAGAATAAAGAGGTTTATTATCTACATTCAAAAAAAACTCTGAGGAAAACAGGAACAATTTTCCACCTTCCCCACAGCTGTATTGAAAATTAAAAAAAATAAATGATTCCCAGAAAGAATATGGCATTTTTGTGTTCTGAAACAGGTTAAGTCCATGATTCAAAAATGGGGACTTACCTAACACAATCTTATGACTGTAAGAGTCAGGTCATGGACAAGAGCAATACAAGATGCTTGGCTGCCCTTAGACATACCTCCTTCCTCTTCTTAGGGCAAATGGTGTAACTTACCATCAACACAGAAGGTGATTTTCCTAAGACATTAATTTCTTGTGATGGTTTTCTAAGACAATCCTAATCAAATGTTCCTCCCAAGTATTCTAGTATCAGCGGGGTATCAACCTACAGCTTGGGTGATCCCTACTCTGGCATTTCGTAAAAAAAAAAACAAACACAAAGAAACAAAGAAAAAATAAACAAAACCAATTTTACTAAAATTGACAAAGACAGAAAAGTCAATATATGAAACGTAATCAAACAACATATGCAAAAAGTCATTAATGGCTTGGTTCTACATGGCTGGGTATGTCTTTCCTTTGATATTGGAGCACAGGGGAATAGCTTTAAGGGCTGCATGTGTTCTTTATGGTGCAGGCAGCTCCTCCAGAAACCACAAAACTCACTGAATGATTTACCTATCAAATATATAATCACTGAGGACCAGAACACTATCATCTCGGTTAAGTGGGCCTCTCTTTCTTCACAATGCAGGTAGCCCCACACACTCTATTCTAATGGGATTATGAGAATCCACTAGGAAAAAGAGAATGTATGAAATATTCTGTAGGTTTGTCTTGTGAGAAATTATGAATAGTAAATTGAGAATTTAGTATTTATTCAATAGCTGCTGTTATGTTAAATGTGTTTTGTTGAGGTCACAGTCTTTCTTCTTACCGAATGAGTTAGAAGTTTAAGAAAACTGTTCTCATTAGAGCTATCCAATCAGCTGCTTAACAACCACATGGGCCCCAAAGGTTGACTGCTGTGGTGTTCTGGCACAAATCTTTATTTATTTATTTATTTATTTATTTTGTACATAGGTACACAAAACATGTCTGAGTCCTTGCATGCATTCTGGTGCATAGGATGCTATTTACCCTAAGATGTCATACTACGGTTTACTTCAAAAAGGCGTAAGAGCTGGTGCATTATTCATATATATATAATATATATGATGAACATTTAACATTTATATGGAATTCTGGAAAGTGTAAGTAACTTGTGCTAGCAGTAGATATAAAAAATGAGGGACAGTAATGCATCAGATCACATTCTGTAACTGTCCCATTTTTCCAACACCCAAGTGGAGACCAGTCACAACCAAGAATGTCTTAAAACAGAGGGGCTTAGCCTGAGCAGAATGCAGCATCTATGGGACTTATATTCAGCAATTCACTATGTCATGGACAATTTTATGAGCCAGAGATCATCATGCTTATGTCCAATGCCTACAGTTACATGGGAAGAAAAAAAACATATGCACCTCAGAATTTCACCTTCAGAATACACAAACATGCAGATTCTGGAGACTGCTTAAATGTAAGTAGTGATTTAATGTGCTTAAATAACATTGGGCTGGTGTGAGAGAGTTTCCATTCCTGGTCTTTTCCCTCTAGGTATAATGCTTTAGAATGTAAATAATACTTACATTTATAATATGCAAATTGTAAGTAATGGTACATGGTGGCCACAAATTTCTCGACAACAAAGCCTCCTATAATGGGTGTCAGATTACTCTCACACTGCACTTTGCATGCAAGGACTTCAATATAATGATCTATAAGGAAGAAGACAAAAACACAGGATATGAGTAGAGCACAGTGAACTGTTATAACCCCTCCCATTAACTACCCATTAAAATTTGGCCTTATAATGCTCTCCTAGGTCCTGTGCATCCGGATCTTGCTGCTTGGAAATAGTGACCATCTACAACTCCATCTGGAGTACATATCAAATGCCGGTGCTCAGCTCTTCTGCTAAAATCAGTAGGATCAGGCCTCCAAATGCATCAAAATCACAATTCCTAACTAAGCAGTTAGATTTCAGTGACACCTACAGGCAGTTTGAGGTGGTAGGTTTTATAAACTGTTACATAGTACTGCATTATTTCCTAACTGTGAACTTAACAGTGCTGTTTTTGAGAGCCTTTACAATTTCATTAAATAATTTCATAATTGAGGTCCACATGCTACTGAGTACAACTGCATCACAGAGAAAGACACCGGGTGATTGCAAAATAAACATCCACAGAGAGCTGTGTTTTGTGACAACTGTTTGGATATTCTAATAGAACGTTTTCTGACAGACATGGATAGATGCTGCACATTACAAAATAACTTAAATCCACCAAGGTTTAAGATCACATGCTTATCCAGTCTGCAAAGCTTGGCACAACAGGACTAGAGACGATTTTATCTTCAAGAAAATACATTCCAAGAAGGTATGTTCCAAGAAAACCTTCCATCAAAGAATTCCAAACTTTTTCAGGACATATAACATCAAGCAACAACACTGAACAGAAATATTTTAAAGCCTTAGTTTCCCTGTTTGACACATTTGGCAGGTGAAGCAAGTTACCTAAGCTTGTGCAGCAAGTCACTGACAAAGGCGAAAAAAAAAAAAAAAAAAGAAAAAAAAAGAAAAAAAAAAAAAAGGCCCCTTCCCCTGTTTTCATCTCTGACAACTCCTATCACGAATACTAAAGCTAACTGAAAATGCTTGGCCAAATTAAATTACCAGACCCCTCTTTTACAATAGTGGAGGCACCAGACACAACAGTGTTAGCCTCCAGCTACTACTTATATAGATAAATAGGCACCTAATGCAATCACCAAATACTTAACCGTTAATGTTTTTTTGCTACATCTACTTTCTACAATAAAATCTTGGAGACTGGATATGTGTTCCTGGAGCAAGAGCATAGTTCAGTGCACACATTTCAGCTGTGGAAGTAAATTTGATTTTTCTTATATCAAGAACAAAATATTTGAAAAGCACTGCCCATAGCTGTGATGGCACCATGTGGTACTCCTACCTTTGCATCTCACCACTACAACTGGAATTGTCTGTTCCTTACAAGAAGGAAGAGGGACAGCAGCAAGTGCTTTACTGCACCCTTTACTGCAGTTTGGGGGTGATTCTGGTATCAGGGCTCTGACCCACTAGGGAAGAAAGCCTGTGTTTCATGGTTTATTGCCTGATTTGATCTCCACTCCTTATTTGCTGCCCTAGGCATCTGCCAGCTTTGCTGAAGCAAGGCTAGAGGAATGACCTGCAGTCATTATTCCATGGCAACATTACAGGTGGATACTAATTCCACACTGTGGAGCTGCTCTTGTACTTTTCCCCTCACCAACTCATCTAGTGGCTCTAGGACAAAATGTTGGCCTGTCTTTCCTTCTGGCAACTTAGAAATTCTGTTGCATTTTTCACATCTTTAAGTTCCTTGCGAAAACATGCAGGCATTATCCACACAAATATTGTCAACAACACTGAGCCCATGGAGAAACAACACTGGAGAAATTACTTTTTTCTTTCACTACAGAAGAACATAGGAAATGTGTACATCCCATTTTGACAATCAAAAAGATAGAATCTCATTTTATTTGAGAATTAATATTTTTTAAGCCATACACTTGAAAAAGAAATCTTATTTGCTAGCAAAACTCTACTGTAGGAAAGATGAAAAATAGCCAACAGATACTTGTCATATTTACAAGAAAGGAAATATATATCAACAGTGACGCACAATTCACAAAGCATATTTTGAAGGCAAGCTAACCACTGAGCCTCAAACACTGACAAAACGATATTGGAAGTCAAGTGATCTGTCTGGATAACTATTGCTAGCTGGATGAAAGAGTTCTTATTTACACATCTATGTTATCCTAACACACTTATGCATGTTAATATGTTAATATATTATGATGATATATGTTAACACGAGAACTCTTTGTTCCTATTTTCTGACAGCCCTTACTTGTGTTACTTTAAAAAAAAAAAAAAAAAAAGTAAACAGGAATTCAAGAACTTTCTAGTAAATCTAGTACTCTAATAAACTCAGATTGGCCCAAGCTAAGCAGGGGCACCATGAGCAATTCCCTCTGCAAGCTAAAGAAGAGGGACTTTGGTAGCTGATCTCATGGAGAAAACAAAATGCACTTTCAGGACTTCTTCCTTCACTGTTTCCTAACCACTCACCTGCAATAGAGAGATAGAAGTCTTTAAAATCTTTGATCTCTCGGGAGCCTTCACAGGCTGCTATACAGTCATCGTAGGCTTTGAAGAAATCAGGAAGAGCAAGTTCCATATCTGAGACTGATGTTCTCCAGTTGTCACCATTGTATGCTCTCACAGCCCTGACAAAGAGATTCTGAAAAATTGCCAGGAATGAAAACTAGCACTAAATGACCTGTGGAAAGCTGCATGTAAGTTCAAATACAGTAAGTGATGTCTCGGCATTTCTGAATTACTACATAAACTATTATTCAATTAATATTAGGACGACAAACACAGATGATGAATGGATTTTATCAGGTATTTCCCAGATATCAGAGTATGTAATTCCATTTCAGATAAACAGAAAAACCTGCTGGACAGAGGTAGCAGTGTGATTCTAAAGCACAGATTTTGACAGAGATTTTCAATGGAATCTAAACACCAAAAGTTCTACTTAGTTTAAGCTGTGCCTCCACAGCTCTCATGCATTTTAGTAACTCTTTGCACTTACTTAGCTATATTTGTTTATCTCCACATAGCAGCTTTCAGGTATGCTACTCTACATGATTTTCTGTGACTTGTGGAACAGTAAAGACCACAAGAGGTGAGAATTACTGTATGCATTAAGAAAAAACAGAAAAGACTGAGGAAGACAGGAAGAGGAAGAGCTGAGAACATGTAAGCAAATGAGATGCTTGAATCTCACACAATAAGAGAAGTAACAAAAAGTTCCAAAAGACAAGACTGTTAAAAAAACCATACCTCATAAGGCTTTGTCTCCAAGTCTTTAATATGCTCCTCAGCATCAGGCATGCTCTTGTAGTATGCCATATTTCTTTGCATCATTTCATCATCTGGATGCTTCAGAAGAAATGTATGAGCTGCTGCAATAGCTTTTGGAAGGTTATTAGCCTAAAAAGGGGTGGGAGAAGGGGTGGGGGAAAGAGTTAATTGGGGGAAAAAAAAACAGTTTCCCACTTTTTGTCAATAAATTTTCCTGCAGCATCTATATTCCCAAGCTTATTTCTGCTGAAACCTCAGTCTCAGCAGATATAATGGTACAGTGAAACTGATGTTAATACTTCTCAGTTTTACAACTAGCTGCACCAGTGTGAACATTTCAGTGTTTGTTTTTTTTTTTTTTTTAAATCTATTGTTGTTTCAAATAGCATAAATGATTGTAAGTCAAAAAGTACTTTTTCCCTTTCCTATTCCCATTCATAAAGCTGACAAAACACAAAATTATACTATTGCTCATATGTAGGATTAATCGCATAGATATTACTGATGACAGCCTATGGATACTTGGCACGTGTCATCACTTTCCATGGTATTTATGTAGCTTATTTGCCTAGCAGCAGAGAATACAATTTTACAATAATGTATCTTCCTGATGGTGTTGTGGATTTAGAGCAAACAGCAGTTACTTGCTCAATAATTGTTTCTAATGTACTATGTGATTTTTTGTACCCGTTTTAAAACCAAATTCAAACTCCACTAGAGGTATTTTGTGAAGCATATATTACTCATTTACAACTGCATATGCCAAATATATATGTACTTCTACACTTGTGCCTATATTTTATATATATGCATATTTTATAAAATATATAGTATATGTACACATATTTATGAAGAGTGAGACTGTGAAAGTAAAAGTCTTACGTATTTGTGAAATGCTAAACCCTTCTGTCTTGTAAGCCAAGATCCAGATCAACCCATCCAGTCTATTGATGTGTAGGTGATAAAAGAGTTCCACCTAACATCTCAAATAGCTTATTGAAGCGTATGTATAATGCTTTGAGCAAGAATCACAAGCATGCATGCAAATGCACTGTTCTTTTTGCATCCATAAAAGGAACTCTTTCATTTCATGAAGAAACTTGAGAGACTACCAAAGAAACACTTCAACCCTAATATTAGCTCTTACTGCTGTGCTGCTGTAAGGGCTAAAGCACTGGAACTATTCCAGGTGCACTTCCTGTCCATCCCAAAACTATGTGCTTCCCAGTCAGCCTGCATGTTGCTAAACACAAAGGGAAATCTCAGCTGCACTTTCATCAAATGCATAAATCCTCTTGTGTTTGGTGTTTTAACTCTATTTGCTGATAGGCTGATGAGCCCCTAATTTTTGCTTAGTCCATGATCAATCTTGGTTTCAATTTTCACCACTAAAAAAGGGGAAAAAAAAAAAAAAAGGTTTTGTAGAAACACATTCCAAAGTAAACTTGGTGGCTACAAGACAGCTCCCTCCAGAGGAACAAGCAGTAGCATAGAAATACTGGCTCCCAGAATCACCTAAGACATGGCAAAATTTCACTCTTAAACTCACGTGAATAAATACATGGTCACTTAAAAAAATTATCTTACACCTTCTTTCTACATTATAAATGATGTTATGGATGAAAACAAACGACAACAACAAAAAAGTGACATTCCTTGGCAGCCAGGAAAAAGTCCCTTGTATGTAGCAGTTTGTATTTTTAGAAGGCCCATTCAGAATGCTCCAAGTGAGTGATAAGAGCTCAGAGCTGGACTACGATATGATAACAAAGACTATAAGCAACAGATAGTAAAGAGAGAAACACCAAATCACACCTCACAAATCTACTGTAAATGTGACTGAAAAACAGTTTAAAGGAAGAGGGAAATAATTTCTCCAATTTCTCAGATTCACACCTGCCAGTCATCAGAAACAGTAATTAGGTGTATCAGAAACAGTAATTAGGAATGACTTGTGTCATTCCTGACATATTCCATATTACTGACATGATAAGTGCATTGCAAACTTTGTATGTTCTATAGGAGGAATGACTAGTTAAAGTAAGAAAGACAGTAAATGGAAACATCTGTGGTGACATTATTTTGGTGTCTGCATATGGCTTTGAGAAGAGTGCCTGCCCGCTCTCTTATTCAAAGGAAATGTCCCCTGTCTGATACCTTTTACTCTCTGTGTAGAGAAGCCTTAATGTATAAAGGCAAGTTCTTCTGTATAGTCTTAGGGATGGCTTCAAATGCACAGAATTACGCTGGTGTGACACAGTGCACGTGGATATTGTTAATTAGTGTTTCACAAGAACGTGTTTCCCTGTTTTGGTTTATATAACTTTGGAAAGCAATTAAAAATATTTTAAGTTTTTCTCCTGCAAGACACAGCAACAGTTAAAAAGGTGTGTATTTTAAGCCAGCAATCTCAAAAGGAATGCACAAGCATAAATCCTTGTATAATGAATACTGTGATATACTGGAACCAAATCCCTAAAAGAAAAGACAATCTAAACAAAAGTGTTCAGCTTATTTTCTTCGCCCACAGATGTCCCATTTATTCAAAATGCAAGTTATTGCAGTATCTGAGGGGATAGAATGAGGACCTTGATTTAAGGAACAAAAGATGAAGATGTGGAGTGGGAAAATTGTGAAATAGATCTTGGTCAAGAGGGTGGCAGGAAGCCAGAGAAAAATAGAGATGTGTTAAAAGAGTTGTCCCCAGTCTTAGCAGACCCAAGAGAAGAAAGTAAATACCATTCCAGGGCAAGTATTAGTGTCATGCTTCAGCAGCTGATTTCGCTTTATTTAACCTTACTGTGTCTGTAACAACACTGGAGTTTTGCAGGCATCATGCAAGTCACACCGGGGGCTGCTACACCTGGAAGAACTACATGTAGACCAGAAGAGCGCACTCAAAGAAGTTGGGCATGCTGGGGCAGAACAGCACTTGCAATAGCAGAGAAGAAGCAGAGAAGAGCACTTGCAATAGCATAATCTTGACATGAAGGGTCTGGAAAAAAGGAAAAGGTCTGGAAAAAGTTTTAAACAAAGTCAGAAGCGAGTAAGAGAGATGGAAAGATGAGAGGGCTGCACAGCAGCAGGATAAAGAGACAGGGTCCCATGGCTGGGGTTTGGGAGGAACTGAAGGCCAATCCAGGAGTTCCACTGGATGAGGTGTGAAGAAGGAGCTGGGTGAGGAAGGCGCCGGGTGCCATTTTGTGGGCAAACACAGGACAGCCGAGGCACAAAGCGGTCCCCAGCGGGTGACACGAGGCAGGCAGGCAGGCAGGCAGGCAGCACCCCGGCGGGCCTCACCTTGAAGTAGGCGAACTGCAGGTACTTGTAGGGCTCTCGGCGCTGGAACTCCTCAAGCAGGTCGCGGCCGGGCTGGGCCTGGCGGAAGGCGGGCAGCCCTTGCTTGCAGCGCCGCAAGCACTGCGCCCGCCGCAGCACGCCGGCCAGCAGCCGCAGCTCGGCCAGCTCCCCCCCGGCGCCGGGGGGCGGCCCGGCGGCGCTGCAGTTGCGGTGGCAGAAGGCCTCGCTGTCGCGCAGCAGGCGGTAGAGCCGCATGCTCACCTCCAGGTAGTTGACGCTCTCGGGCCAGTTCTCGGTGCTGTACTGGTCCAGGCCGTAGCGGTAGGCGGACTCGAGCGGCATCAGCTCGTCCCGAGGGAAGCTGCGGAAGCTGTACCGCTCGTACTGAGCCCCCGCCGCCGCCAGCAGCGCCGCCAACACCAGCCACATTGCTGCGGTAGGGGGAGACGGCCCGGCACCACGTCACCGGCACGGGGGGATAGGGGCGGGACGGGACGGGACGGGATGGGACGGGAGAAGGCGGCCCGGCCCCGGGGAGGGTCTGCGGGTCCGGGGGCGGTGGGAGGGGGAAGCTTCCCTTCCCCTTCCATGCACAATGTGGAAATTGCCTGTGCTAATGGGTGTAGGGCCATCTCCCACCTCCTTTTTGTCCCACTGTGCAGGTTTCACCCTGCTGAACACCACAGCCACTCACACTCACCCTCCATGAAGGAAGAGGGGGAGAAAATACGATGAAGAGATCAGGGATTGAGATAAGGACAGGGAGATCACTCAGCAATTATTGTCGTGGGCTTGGCATAAAGAGAATAATTTATTATATATTTATTTATTACATATGTTTAATATATAATATGTTATATTAATATATTATATATTTAATGTTATTTTATTTTATATAATTTATTGTTTATTATATATAGTTTATTGCCTATCACTAGCAGACTAGAACAGTGAGAAACTAAAAGCAAACCAAAAACATTTTCCTCCATCCACCCTCTTCCACATCCTCCCCCTTGAGTGGCGCAAAGGAACAGGGAAGGGGGGCTAGAGATACGTTAACAGGGAATGGGGGCTGCAGTCAGACCCTGATGCTTTGTCTCTACCATTCCCTCACAGTCACTCTCTGCCCCTGCTCCACATGGGGTCCTTCCCATAGGATGCCGTCCTTCCCAAAGAGATCCTGCGTGGGCTGCCCACAGGCAGCAGCTGCTGCCTGCTGCAAGAACTGCTCCCACATGGCTTTGTACCACGGGGTCCATCCATCAGGAGCAAACTGCTCCAGCATGGGTCCCCCACGGGTGGCAGCTCCCCCCAGGCCTCCTGCTCGGGCTCCTCTCCACGATCTGCAGCTCCAGCCTGGGGCCTGCTCCTGTGCGGGCTCTCCATGGGCTGCAGCCTCCTCCAGGCCACATCCACCTGCTCCACCAGGGGCTCCTCAACGGGCTGTAATGTGGAGATCTGCTCCGCCATGGTGATTCATGGAAGAACTCTACAACTCAAAGCACATGAGTTATAAAGTAGGTATGTGGTTTATTTCAGTGCTGGGTGCACGCGGGATAGCTCCCAAAGGCATGCGCACCCTAATGCAGCAACTTGCTTTGGTTATATGCAGTAAAAGGTTACATATGCATGAAGTTTCCCAGTATGCCTATACATATTCATAACCTTACCCCACTTTGTATTACAATTAGCTCCAAGAAGTAATTTCCATAAACTCCTCCCACCTGTGCTTGTGCAGTGCCTTCTGGTGGTGGCTGTCAGGGAGTTGTGGTTGATAACTCTGCTCTTTATCACCACTACTTGACCCCCTGCCTTTGTACAGACTCAGCTGTTCCTTGGCTCTTGTCCAAACCACAAGGTCAGTGTCAGCTGGTTTTTGAGACAGTTTCCCCATTTTGTCAGGAAACATCCTCTGTGAGGGGAACCGAGACTCCTTGTTTTGGTTAATTTGCACAGTAGTAAGCAAAGACACTCAGCAATATCTATTTTAATGCGATTAAACAAGCCTCCATTCTTCCATTCCTGGCTTTAATAATTATGATTGTTTTATTTAGAAATCATTAATGCGACTAAGCAAGCCAGTACTTAGATAGGAGACTGCGCGGGAATACCTAGCGTTGTAGGCCCCTGCATTTTGTCCCTTCTACTTCCGAGGCCGGACGGCGGCTCTGCCCCTTTTCATCCTTCCCTTTTCGGGCGGGGCGGGGCGGAGCAGGCCCGGCGGGCGGGCGGTCAGCTGACGGCGCCGGCTGCGGGCGAGGCGGGCCGGGTAGGAGCGCACTGTCTGCGCTTGCCTTGCCGCCCGGCATGCTGCGGCTCCTGCTGCCGGTGGCTGGCCTGGCGACACTCCTCAGGGCCGCGGTAAGTCGCGTCCCGTCCCGTCCCCTGGGCCGTTGGGTGCGGCTGTTAGCGGGCGTGGAGTGAGGGTCGTTTGGGAAGTGTGGGTGGAAAATGGCGTCTCTAGGGGCCTCCCCCGCAGGTGGAGGGTGCTGCCAGGTGTGCACTGCCTTCAGCACAGCTTTTATTTCCTCCCCACGGCCGCTGGGCCGTTATTAATTCACCTTTGGAGGGCGGGAGGCTATTTCGACGAGCTCCACTGGCAGGGGCTGGATTCTTCCCCCTTTGTGCCTCGGGGGATTCACTCTCCTGCAGGGGCGCTGTCTGGGCACCTGCAACCCGGTAATACCCCCCCCCCGTCTGGGTGAAGCAGTCCTGCTGGATGCACCCCATCCCGCATTTAGCCTTGCTTTTGAAAGAATTAATACATCCCGAGGCCTAATTAAGAAAGCCTGGGAGGGGAAGAAGGACAGGAATTGAACTGCTGTTATCTGCTAGGGACACTGCATTAGCCGGTCCTATGGGGCAGCTGACTCTTGTGGGGTGCCACCACAGGGAGCTGTGTTTGCACTTCTGCCCTTTCTTAGCTTTGATTCCCTTGTTGTATCTTGTTGGAGCTGCACTGCTGCCTAACTGGAGGCATAGGTAAACTCAGAGGCTTGCAACATGTTGTGGGAGCTGTGCTTTGTCACTTAGGCCTTGAGCTCAAAGCAAAGTTTTGCTTTTTTCTTGATATTTGTTAATTGAGAAATACATGGAAGGCTAAAGCTGTGTGAAAAGCAGTGTGACCTCATGGGATATATTTATTTAAGGGAATTCAATGATAGTAATTATGGTTGCTGAGAGGGGTAGGGTTATGACTGAGCCTTGGAGCACTGCAAAGGTAATGAATAAGAAAGGGGAACTGATTCCAACTTCAGTGGTGTGGGAAGAAGGGTGCTTGGCAAATGTAGTTTAGGTTAATCTAATGGATTGGCTTAAAGCAGGTAAGATACTTGAAAAATATACAGTGCATTTCAGTAATAAGGTAATTTCCTGCTACAGAAGGTTGTAGAAGCAAACAGGATTCAACAAAAAAGATAAAACAAATTGAAATATATCAGGCTTATAAATAACCTGCAAAAGGAGTAGGCAGGGGTGTGCCTTGTAACACCCCTAATGTAACAGTTTTATCACCTGGAGTAGTAGAGGATGAGCAGACCACAGGCAGTGGCCAGGATTGCATTCCTTTAAACAACATTCCTTATTGCTGTTGTCCAGATGGAGCGTAGCCTTGTGTCTAGAGATCCATGGATGTGAACCAGTAGGACACTTCCTATGTTCTTATCTTCCTAGCTTTATTTACTTTCTGCAGAGGCATGCATGTAAAATAGCATTTTTTTTTTTTTTTTTTAAGAATGGTGTTGTAACAGCTGTGAGGCCTTAAGGAACTGAGACTTGGACACACGCTTTCTTTCTTAACCCATAGATTGTTGACCAAGCAATGAGAGAAGGGGTCTTTCTAAAGGTTGGTCTAGTCCTCAAAAATACAGCAGGGACCTATCATCACAGAGTTGCTAACAGGGATTTCCAGTGTAATTCAGATGTAAATGATGCTTACTTGTTTGTTTTCAATCTGGAAGTGGAGATGCATTAGGTTTGCAGAGCCCGTTATGTTTTAATCCCTTTTCAATTTAATTGCATCCTGTTAGGATGCCAGGATATCCTGAAATAGGTGTCAGGTCTTAGGAACTGTACATGTAGTGGGAGTGGGCAGGAAGTGAGTAGCAAAACACAACGAGGGTTTCACCAGTCCTACCAGTTTTGAGGGCTTTGAGGAATCCTTGTTCCCCAAGGGATATCTCCATGTACGTCGCCTGCAGTTCCTAGGACCACAGCTGTATCTGGCTAGCTGTTCCAGTGGGTATTTCCCTGCTGCTGTTGTGTGTGTTTGTAAAGCCTCATATGTTCAGTAAGAATGATGCATGGTGATATGTGCTTTTGTGATGGAGCCAGATGCTTGGGAAAAAGAACATAAAACACGTGTGCTAAGTTCAGAGCAGAAGCAGCTTAGTCACAGAATCTGTATAGGGCTTTCAAATACTATGATTGCAAATAGTTTGGTGACTGTTACCAGCAGTTGTTGCATCACTGTTGTGATCTATTGTCAAATGTTTTTAGGAAGACTTAATGAGGAAATAGCAATAAAAAAATAAGGGGGAGGAATCATTGAGGCTGGAGGGCAGAGAACTTGGAAACAAACTGTCAGAACAGAGTATTTTTGGTTGACTATTTATCCCATGTTAGGATATTTCTTCCCTGTCTTTATTGTAGTTATTCTCTATGATGCAGTATCTTTGGTAGTGTGTGCAGCCTAGCAGATCCCTACTGCAGTCTGGGAAAAAGGGAATGTATGTAATATTTTAAAACGGCTGATACTGGTTCCTGGTTGCAGGCTTCATTAACCCAAGGCATCCCTTCATAATCACATTATTGTCTACTGGAGACTCCTACAGAGCAGAAGGGAGTGATCAGGAAGCAAAGATGATCTCCATCAAGCAACTGCCCCTTGAAGCAAAGGCTGCAGTGGCTGCAGGAGTGGTTTTCTTCTCCATGATGTTATCACGGAGCTATCTGGCAGAACAACTGGAGCTCAAGACGCGTCGTTGGCTTCTAAGGCTGCAGATGGCACTGTTTGCTAATTCTCTCATGTTGATAGGATCTCTTCATGTTTGGAGAAGCACAGTCACCATGTTCTACAGGTCTTCAGCTGCCAGCTCCTTCTGTTTCATGCCATGGAAAATAGCTGTACTGATGTTTCTAGCTTTGGCTCATTCAAGCTTCTTTACATTGCTATTTCTTGTTGCAGAAGAGCCCTATTTCTTTTCTTTAGCTGCCTACACTTGCCTGGGGGCCTATATCATTCTCATTTTCTTCCTCTTTGCTCTAGGCTCTGTAGAGCAGGCTTATAAGTTCTTGGCTGGGAGAGGCGCTAAGGCAGGCAGCAGCAATAAGAACAGCAGAACAGCTGTGAAGCCAGTTTTGGCAGTCATGCTGACTGTTGGGCTGACTGTCATTGGGCTATTAAATGCTTCCCAGCCTCCTACTGTGAATTCAGTGGAGATTCCAGTTTTCAAGCTGCCCTCAACAATGAACAATCTGAAAGTGGTGTTGCTTTCAGATATCCACCTGGGGCCTACAGTTGGGAAGACCAAGCTTGCAATGATTGTGCAAATGGTTAAGACTTTGAAACCAGATATCACAGTGATTGTTGGTGACCTGACTGACTCCGAGGCAGAGATCATACGACCAGCTGTTGAGCCTCTTGGAGAACTTAATTCCCCTCTGGGGACTTACTTTGTCACAGGAAACCATGAGTACTACACATCAGATGTTGGCAACTGGTTTGAGCTGTTAAAATCATTTAACATTCGGCCACTCCACAATGAGAATGTGAAGATTGTTTCGCCAAAGAGCCCTGATGATTGGTTCTGCCTGGCTGGTGTTGATGATATTGAGGCAGATGTATTGCGCTACTCAGGGCATGGCATGGATTTAAAAAAAGCTCTCAGAGGTTGTAGCAGTGAGCATGCGATTGTGCTGCTAGCTCATCAGCCAGTTGCTGCAAAGTGGGCCCTTCACGAGAGACCAGACATAAATTTAATTCTCTCAGGCCATACTCATGGAGGGCAAATGTTTCCACTAAATGCTGGGGCTTATTTTCTGAATCCCTTTTTTGTTGGCTTGTACAAAGTTGGGCAGAACACCTTTGTCTATGTCAGCCCAGGGACGATGTACTTTGGAATACCCATGAGGTTGGGCAGCAGAGCTGAAATAACAGAGATAATTCTACGCTCTCCTTGAGAAGTTTCCCATTTGACAGACTTCTGCAATCATTTTTGGTCAGTATATTGGTTCTTCTGCTCAGAAAGCAAATCCTTTTTCAGGGAAGTAATAGAAATGTGTCAGGATGGACTACAACAGGTTGAGTTAAGTCTGAGGGGAAAACCAAATTTATCTTAGGTGTATGAAACAAATGTTGAAAATACTGATGAAATTAACACTTAAAGTTCGTTATTATGGAGATTCTATGTTTAAAGACAACACTGCAATGGAGACGATGCATGTACTGTGCATGTTTAGTAATACCTGTGGCTAATTCACATTTCACTGTTTATTACACGTGAGGCAGCTGCCTTATCAAATCTCAGACCTGTGAAGGTTCTGATCTCTTGCAGTGAAATCACACATGCATGTTTTGTAGAAGGGACTACGGAGTGTCCACAGAATATCCATTCCAAAAGTCTTACAACAGAGAAGTTACAGGAAAGGAACAGTTGTACTTCTTTAGGATGTCTTTACTGCACTGTCTGTGTGCAGCATTCAGTGGGGCTCCAGGTCTGGGCTACTTACCAATACTGTGAGGTGTTAGGCAGCAGTTCCTGAAAAGCATTTTTTTTCACCATTGGGAAGTTGGGGAAGCTAATAGTAAAGGATCAAAATAGCTGTCTTTCTGCAGGCATTTTCCTCAGAATAACTGGGCATCTAGTAATTCCTGAAAGCAGCTCTAATAAAAGCAAATGAAAAAGAAACTCTTAATGTAATTTCTGTTGCTGTTTGAGCATTCAGTACCTCCTTTTGTAAAGCCCAAAGCTGAAATAATCAGGTCAGTTTGTATTTTTGTTTATGCTTAATTTCTCTTCTGTGATTTGTCTTTTATGAGAGTAAGGGGATGTTATTTGAAAGCGATGCAAATGATATTCAGTGGGTTAATGCTTGAACTTTGTTTAACGTTCTGAATTTCAAGTAAGCGATGTCTTTAAGGAAACTAAACTCTGTAGCAAGTGACTTTCCTTAATAGCATTTTTATATCAATATCCTTATTGTATGATAAGCACATAGCAGATTAACTACTACAGGATAATGAGCTATGGGGAATTTCTCTCTGCCTTTCCTAGAATGGCTTAACACAAATTATTATCACTGGGAAATATGAATGATTAGAAAAATCTTAAACATTTTTGCTTTCATGGCTCATACAGGAAAGACAGGTTGTAAATTAATATGTGTATGTTCTTAGGCTGATGAAACGGTTTTCTTCTGCACATCTCCCCCTCCTCCCCTTCCACCTCAATTCAGCTATATGAAATGCCACAAACAACACAAGCCATGGGACAAACGAGTTCTATGCTTGCAGAGACAAAGCTGAGGATGGGAGGACCAGAACTGTGGTGTTCAGTATTTTCCTGCCTTCCCATGTGATCCTGAGCCAGACACTCTTCTGTTTTACTCTTCAGTGCCTGTTCCTGTTTTCAGTGCATGTTTTAATTTTGTGGGAGAGATGTGTATGTGGGGGGGTATTTGAAGAGTACTGTGAGCTTTGTAAGGGTGAGAAGTTCTGTAGGTGAAGTTCTCAAGTCTCACTTCATTCACTCCCTTGAACCCCACCCAAGGTGGAGTTTTTAACTACTTAGCTTTTTTTGGTATCCTATTCCTCTGTGCGAAGATCTTGTATTTTTACTAGCAGGAATACTGAGCGATACTGTAAGGACATACTAGCAAATGTGTCATGTGCAATGGAAAGTGGGTGGAAGAGCTAGAGAAGCCAGTCCTCTTAATCTGAAAACTCAATGCCTGACCCAGGAGGCTCTTTACTTGTTGGACTAGATCATTCTGTTTCCCAGTACCTATAACTTTTTTTTTTTTTTTTCCGTGTGCTTTTGCAACAATACATACTTCTGCTCAAGTATCCTGCAGCTTTCACATGCATTTAGCACTTCCCATTGTCAACACAGTATCCTTTTGGGATTCTTTTCCATCAGACATCTAGTTTAAAATGGCCTTAAGTAGAAAGAATCTCCATAGCTTGTAACCCTCTGTGTTACATCAAAATACCTTAATTTGAAAGCTCTGTTCTGGATTGGGTAATGTAGGGTATTCCCTCTAGGCCAGAAGTCCTGGGATTTTGGTGTATTTACAGCCTTTTGGTGTATGTACAGCCATTAACTTGTTATTTTGAGTTATTGTGTTAAGTCAAATTTCTTTGCTAGTTTCCTTATCAGGAGGCTTTTGTAGGACTGGTTTTAGATGGCATTAATTTCTAGCAACAAGTTACCAGTCTTTTTATTTATTTTTCCTCCTCCTGTTCTGCTTTTTATTTCTCTCCTCCTTCTGTCCAAATGTGTACAGAAACCTGGCTGAAGAGATCCTTCTGACCCTGGAGTACACTGATGACTTCTGCATTACTTTGTGTGTATGTGCTCCTCTTCGCATTCTCTCAGGAGCAGATGTGGTCACACTATCATTTCAAAAATGTATTAAATTCTCTCGATGTAATTTAGTTACTTTTTAAAAAAAACACCTGCTTCTTAAAGTTTTGTTGCTTGATGATTAGTAACACTTAAAATGTTTATTTCCGTGCCAGAAAACTTCAAAGCCTATTCCTACTTTTTTTTTAATTATATATGGAAAATATCTTAGATCAACCATTTTCTTGATAGTAAGAGGAATTAATCTTTTCTAAAAGCTCTCAAAGACAGCAATCCATAACTGTCTTTTGAAGATTTTTCTATGTTTGTTCCAATTTGAGTCATATGACTGATTTAGATCCGTGTTCAATATTACAGATGACAAAAGTTGCTGTACTGCTTATTTTTTAATTTTTTAAAATATTTTTTTGTATTTTTTTTTGTATTGGATGTATTTGATCTGGAGAACTTAACTGAAGGAATGTATATTTCTTCCTACAGAAGGCCAGTTTATTAGGGGGATTGGCTGGGGCCAGGGTTTATTACCATCAGAATAATACCAGAATAATATAATCACTTTATGAAAGTTATATTTATTACAGTATATAATCAGTGGAGGTTGGTTTTGGAAATATGTAAATTGTGGTATAACAAATGCTTTAAATGTTGGGATTTAATAAAAACTTTATTACCAAGAAAGATGCCTCTAATGACCTTTTATTCTATACTAGTATTTATTGTAGCAGATAACTCTGAATAGTTTTGTTATAAATGAGGCCTGAATATTTATAAAACAAATATTTCTAAAAGGTATAAAAGCTATAAAAGGCACAAAAGGCAAGTAAACAGTGCTGGGTGTGCGGGGAGTCTGCGCTCCACCAACACGCACACATGAACATCAAACATTCTAAATACATGTATACAGAACGTTGCTTTACATAATAACACAAGTAAACAATCCTTTAAGTTCTGTAACTTAACAGTCTCCATTTTCCATTCCTTTTGAACAATGTCTTGCTTTAAGTTGTCTCCTTTTCAAGGCCAATAGGCCTGGATCAAAAGGCATGTCCAGGTCAGCAGGGGGCGTAACAGCAAAGGCCTTCAATGGCTGTAGCAGCAGAGGGGCCCATGGCGATGGCGTAGCAGTCGGATCAGTAAAGGAGCCCACAGCTCCCTCACTATCTAGCAAACCACATGCTTCTGACTGTGGTCCCACAGGGCTCTTTAAGGCCTCAGGGATTGCTCGCCAGGTGCCGAGCAATCCCACTGCAACCTTGTCATTTCTAGTTGCAGAGTCCCACACCTTGACCTCAGTTTGGTCCCATATTTGAGGCTCATAAACTGTCCAATTGTTAATAAGGAGAATAAACTGTACGGTTACCGGGACAGTCTTTGTTCCTAAGGATATATGATTCCCCATAATGCGCAACTGCTTACCAGCGAGGGGCAGTTGTGTGCACAGGTCCGCTTCTCTCAGCTCGAGCTTCTTCCCAGCTCCGGTGTGCCCATTTCCAGCGACTTTCTGTACGACCTTCTCTGAGCAGTTTGCTGAGTTCGGCCAAACCTATCTTCATGAGGCAATCAAAGTGCCTGTTCCCGTCCTGGTCTCCATCCTGCTAGCCTGTTCCTCTTCACTCCTTTTTTCCTGCTTCTTTATTGATGACATAACTTCATCGCATCGTGTTGCTGTTTTTTTTTGTTTTGTTTTTTTTAATCTTGAGGGCAGGCTCCCCTCTTATACCCTTCTCTCCACAGCAGTTCTTTTCAAAACAACTTTTCATTGGTCAAACAACTTTGAATATAACAACAACAGCAAACACACAGAAACTTCGATGCCTTAACAGCTGGAGAACAAGAAACCAGAGACTGCATGGAGTCTCCTGGATCACCCTTCTTTGTTCCCTCTAAACTCCTTTATATTCCTGATGGCCTCATCGTTAAGAGCCTAATGTTATCTCAACCCCGGGACCTTTCCAACCCCCATGGCCACACTCTCAAATCTCCCCCTTCTTTATTAATATCAACCATTTTCTCGACATGAATTACCACTCCATATAGAACAGTTTTAATACCTTAGTTCTATTTATGAGAAAAAAGCTACTGACTGTAAATCTGACTAGGTTTGGAAAAATCTTACACTCTCACTGCTAACGAGGTGTGGAGGAAAGTGGTAAAAATAAGGCTGCTGTTAAATTTGCCCAGTACCTACTACTATTGGGAAGAAGTGTGGGCTGAAGAGGTGAGGACATAAGGCAAAGAAAACCACTTTAAGGGCAGAGAAAGGATAAAGAGCTGTTAGTTTTGGATGGGGGAAGGGGGTGCTGGGGGAGCAGCAGGTTTGTGATTCTCAGTTTTGATGGGGGTGGAGAAAGAGGTGTTCTGGCTTTGAATGGTCATCATGGGATGCTAGAAAGCTCCTGGGGTGGAGAGGCTCAAAGAGGATTTGTATCCACATTTGTGTCCTTTCCGAACAAGGTGAAAAAACTCAGTTTTCTAAATTTGAAGAATGAGATTCTAGTGGCTGCTAAATGACTGACAGGTTTATGTGGTGAATCTATGAAATTTCTTTGTAAAAAGTTGGGAGAAATGCACATTAAAAAACATTGAAAGAGCATTAATGCTGCAAAAGCAGCTGCTTACTTGATTTAAGAAAGGACAGAACAGATTCTCTAGTGCCTCCCTTTACCATGTGAGTGTATTCTGAGTGCAGCATTATATCATTGCCTCTAAGGGCTTCAATCTTTTATCTGACCATTATTATGGTGTGTTATATATGGAGTAAAGTTGTACCACCCCACTGTAGTCACCTCCTCCTTGGAGTCTAGTCTTCAAATGTTTGTAGAGGCTTATCTCACTGAGTTGCTCTTTTTAATGATAGTCTAGGTATAGGTATGTTTACTCTGCAGAAAACTGGAGGAAGAAATTGCTGTTTGTGCATATGTATCTTAAAAAACAAAACAAAACACTTTGCACTCTATCTGGTAGTTTGTGCTCTTGTCCTTTTGGATTTTGACATGTTAGTCTGGCTCCTTTTTGCTGTCCTGTTGCACAAAGAGTATGCTCTTGGTTGATGGTAGTGTCCAGTTGTTGGCCAGGAGTCTCAGTATTTGCAGTATCTGCTGCATACCACTTCTTCCATTCCTTTCACTTTACTCTTCCTGTAGTTGTACGCACTATTACAGCAGAATTGTCTACCAGTTAACAGAGAGAAGTGGTTTCAATGTGAAAGTTTTTCAAAGCCATATGTGGTCTGTTGGGGATACTGTAGGGATATCTGTAGGGATACTTACTCTTGAGCAGAAGTCCTTAGATGGTGGATGGCTCTTGTGTAGTTGGGGGTCACCAGGAGTTATATCATAGTCTATATGTCTGTTGTATTTCTTTGTCACTTTTGTTTCATGAAGTCAATTTCCTAATTGCTGAGCTCTGCTCTTAGTACAAGGCAGGCCAAGGCCCACCTTTTCAAGAATAAAATAGACCAGTGCCATTCAACAGATTTTAATTTACAGTATTAAAAGATGCACTTCATTTGTAGTTGCAGAATATCCAATTCAATGTGGGATTTGTTGGGCTGACTTCTGCATTATTTTCTGATAATTATGGAGAACTAACTGACTAACAGTCAGCTGACTTGGTGTTTTATTTCATCCCTTCTGATCCTTTATCAAAAGGATTCCTTTTTAATGTGCTCAGCAATTAGTCTAATAAAATGCGAATGCCAAGTCATATTATGCGAAGACAAACTTAACCAACTACTTAGTGCATTGTGGAGGGCATAAGTGGTGCTGTTGATAGGGTTGCCAAAGATAGTTCAGTGGAATGTAAGCTGCAATGTGTTAAAGTTTGAAAAAAGTTTGAAAAAAAAAAAAAAAAGGTTTTTAAAGACACTTAACAAAAGATCAATAATAACAAAAAAAAAAAAAAAAAAAAAAGGTCTTAGTGTTTTCCTTGTTTTTCACAAGTTACTAGAAGCAAAAGAAGTTCTGCTGTTGGTCATAGTAGTTCTTGTCGTAGTGAATTTAGGCTCACTTGAGGAGTAATCCCAGTAATCTGGAAGTTAAGGTATGTTTCTTTTGGGTCAGAGGTGCAGATTCTTCTTAATTTTCATGCTTCAAGTTCATTGTTCATAAATGTTTGTTTGCTTAGCTGGGAAAGTACTGAAAGTAGGACTCCAAAATTGTAAACCATTAACAATTTGTCATAAAGTTAAGTCCATAGTTCACTAGACTGATCTACCAAACACTTTCTTTCTTACTAGAAATTAGGCTTTTAAGCCTGCACATACCAGTGCCCTGGAGAATGTGGTATTTGTTCTTTTAAAGCTCCCAGCTGGCTCTTGTTTCTAGACTTGTGTGACATTAAGCTGGAAATCAGGTTGTATTTTCCAGCAGTTTAGTAAGTTGAAGCATTGAGTGAGGAAGTGTTGACATTCATCAAATCAGTATTCCCCTGTTGAACTCATCAGCACTTCCACTGGTGTAAGCAACTGCAAGATGTGTCACTGTAGAGAGATGGTAGTATATATCCATGTGCTAAAAGTGGAGGATGCATGCAGCACATTTTGGTGTAGTGGTGAATCCTGTCCATGCTGCATGGCTGACTGATGTGTTGTAGTCCGTTGGTATATGTATAGCTTATGGAAAGCCATTCAACAGCTGTTTTAACACCATTGTACCTTCTATTGTGGACGACCCACAGATGTTGTATAGACCGTTTTCAGTGTCTCTCATGGCAGAAAAAGCTTATATTGTGTAATTTTTGTTTTTAATTTTTATTTGGTACACAGAATGTATCCCAGAGGACTTTTGGGATTGATTATGGCTGCAACTGCTTTGTCAAGGATGGACACCCTTTCCGTTACATCTCCGGTAGCATTCACTACTCACGGATTCCCCGGTATTACTGGAAGGACCGCCTCTTGAAGATGAAGATGGCAGGGCTGGATGCAATTCAAACGTAAGTAGATGTTGACTTCCAAAATAATTTGTAGTCTTCAGAGACCCACAAGAAGTAGTTAAGGGAAATGCTGCCTTTGCTACTTATTTATTGGTGTTTTGTGTTTTTTTTTTTTTTTAAGTAGTAGGTGAGAAGGCTCTGGGGAAATGAAAGGTGGTACAGGATGATCTCTCATAGCATAGGTTGGGACAACAGCAGCTAACAATCTTGCTTCTTTGCTGATAGATGATGCTTATTGCTTCAATGCCCAGGATGCAAATGTGACCCGAAACCTGTGAACTTTGGCAACTAAGGAACAGTTTGATCATGTGCTCTTTCTCTGCCAAAGGCGGTAATCTCTTGTCAAGAGGCAGGCTAGAGAGAGGACTGTAAAGATCTAATATACCCTAAATTATATTGCCTTGAAGCCTTGAAAATGTTGGCAAAGGCTTTAGTAATATTTAAAGCTATTTCACCAGAAGTGTTTTAACTTAGGGAAATAGTTGCATAGGAGGGGTACTTCTTTTTCTTAAAAAAAACAAACAAAATGAAACGACAAAAAAGAACCAAACAAAACCAACTCCACTACCTCCTAAAAATAAGTTTAAATTGCTTTCAGTTGTGTCTACCCAACCATTAGCCCATCATTTTTGTCTTTTCTTCTGAGGTTTGAGTCCTTATTGCAACTGGTGAAAAAAAATTAGAAACTGAGGGAAAAAAATTTAGCCAATTCTTCTTATTTTTGCCAAAGCTTCTGTGGCAAGGGAAGAGGAATGGTAGAAAAGTATATAGGCACAGTCTTTTCAAGCAATGTTTGCAATTAACCATGTATGGTTTTATTTCTTTTTAAATTAATTGCAGGGTTTGAAGCTTCTTAAGCTGTGGATGTGGTCTACTTTGACTTCAGTAAGGCCTTTGACACTGTTCCCCACAACATTCTCCTCAAGAAATGGGCTGCACATGGCTTGGACTGGCATAAGCTTCGTTGGGTTAAAAACTGGCTGGATAGCCAGGTCCAAAGAGTTGTGGTGAATGGAGTCAAATCCAGTTTGAGGCCGGTCACTAGTGGCGTTCCCCAGGGCTCAGTACTAGGGCCAGTTCTCTTTAATATCTTTATCGATGATCTAGATGAAGGGATCGAGTGCACCCTCAGTAAGTTTGCAGGCGACACCAAGTTAGGTGTGTGTGTTGATCTGCTCGAGGGTAGGAAGGCTCTGCAGGACGATCTGGATAGGCTGGACCGATGGGCTGAGGCCAACTGTATGAAGTTCAACAAGGCCAAGTGCTGGGTCCTGCACCTGGGGCCCAATAACCCCAAGCAGCGCTACAGGCTGGGAGATGAGTGGTTGGAAAGCTGCCTGGCAGAGAAGGACCTGGGAGTATTGGTTGATAGTCGGCTGAATATGAGCCAGCAGTGTGCTCAGGTGGCCAAGAAGGCCAAGAGCATCCTGGCTTGTATAAGAAGCAGTGTGGCCAGCAGGTCTAGGGAAGTGATTAGGTCCCCCCTGTACTCGGCTCTGGTGAGGCCGCACCTCGAGTGCTGTGTTCAGTTTTGGGCCCGTCAATACAAGAAGGACATGGAGATGCTTGAGCGAGTCCAGAGAAAGGCAACGAAGCTGGTGAGGGGCCTGGAGAACAAGTCCTACAAGGAGCAGCCGAGGGAGCTGGGTTTGTTCAGCCTGGAGACGAGGAGGCTCAGGGGCGACCTTATTGTTCTCTACAGGTACATTAAAGAAGGCTGTAGCGAGGTGGGGGTTGGTCTATTCTCCCACATGCCTGGTAATAGGACAAGGGGGAATGGGCTAAAGTTGCACCAGGGGTGTTTTAGGTTGGATATTAGGAAGAACTTCTTTACTGAGAGGGTTGTGAGGCATTGGAATGGGCTGCCCAGGGAAGTGGTGGAGTCACCATCCCTGGAGGTCTTTAAAAGACGTTTAGATGTAGAGGTTAGTGATACGGTATAGTGGAGGACTTGTTAGCATTATGTCAGAGGTTGGACTAGGTGATCTTGGAGGTCTCTTCCAACCTAGATGATTCTGTGATTCTTTTTTGAAACAGCCTCCTTGCATGTTATGGACTGGTAGGTAGTGCTGGCTCTGACAGTGCAGAGCCTGTAGACTGGGGCAGTTTGTTCAGTGGGAGCATTGTACCATCTATGCATCCCCTCAGTTGAAACCTGTGTTTCATTTATCCTGAAAATTGCAGAGTTACTTTGTATGCTTGGAGGCGTGATTAGTGTGGGCTGGTATGTGGAGAAGAGATGGAGAGATGTCAGAAAAGGAATTTTTTTTTCAAACTTAGGTTTCTGAGACGTGTCTTTGTTTCCCATAGAACTCTTCCCTGTGTTGTGACAGTACATTGACTTTTTTTCCTTTGTTTTGTTTTTATTAAACCAAACAAGCAAGTTCTCTCTTGCTACATAAAGCCAACAGGATTAAATAACACACTTGCTCAGGAATGTTAGGACAGAGTTGCTGGAAATGCCCATGTAAAAATTATTTTGCTCTAATAAAAGTAATCAAACAGACCTAAAAATTATATTGTTTGATGTCTGGGTCTTGAGAGTGACTCTGTGACTCCAGTGATCTATAGCATTTATACTTCACTTTTGTCACTGATTTATGGGAATGACCCCATATTTCACCTGACAACCCCCATATATCTTCAATGCCCTCACTTCATTTCCAGCTTTTTCAAGCAATCTCTTTCTTGTGTTATAAATGAGGTCTCAACTCAGTCTGAATTTAGTAATATAAAAGAATATTTATAAAAGGCAAGTAAACAGCTCTGGGTGAGCGGGGAGTCTACGCTCCACCAACACGCACACATGAACATCAAACATTCTAAATATATAGAACATGGCTTTTACATACTAAACCCAAGTATGGCTATACATGCCTACAATCAGGAAAGGTAACAAACAATCCTTTAAGTTCCATGACTTAACAGTCTCCATTTTCCATTCCTTTTGAACAATATGTCTCGCTTTAAGTTGTCAAGCAACTCAGTCTTCAGGCCTTATGTATCCCGTTCTTCCCGGATCGAAGAAAAGCATATCCATCTCCTTTTCAAGGCCAACGAGGCCTGGGTCAAAAGGCATGTCCAGGTCACCAGGGGGCAGAACAGCAAAGGCCTTCGATGGCTATAGCAGCAGAGGGGCCCATGGCGTAGCAGTCGGACCAGTAAAGGAGCCCACAGCTCCCTCACTATCTGGCAAACCACAAGTTTCTGACTGTGGTCCCACAGGGCTCTTTAAGGCCTCAGAGACTGCTCGCCAGGTGCCGAGCAATCCCACTGCAACCTTGTCATCCATGACAAGAAACATCCCAGAAACATCCATGCATCCATGCCTTAACCGCTGGAGGTGTTTTTCCCTTTGATCCGGGAAGAAGAGGATACATAAGGCCCGAAGGCTGAGTTGCTTGACAACTTAAAGGGAGACATATTGTTCCCACGACTAGCCCTGGAATTCTCCGGTGTTTATAATCAAGAAAAGGAATGTAATATGGAGACTGTAAAGTCATGGAAGATATGGGAGCACTTCAACTAGGATTACCAACTCCAACTATGCTCCCTGTCATGGACATTAATAGTAATAGACTTACAGGATTGATTGTTACCTTTTCTGATTGTACATATGTATAGGTGTACTTGGGTTTAATATGTAAAAGCAATGCTCTGTATATTTAGAAAGTTCAATGTTAGTGTGTGCGTGTTGGTAGAGCATAGACTCCCTGTGCACCCAGCACTGTTTACTTGCCTTTTATAAATATTACTAAATTCAGATTGAGTTGTATTTTCATTTATAACACTGTCTCAGTGTCTCACCACCCTCACAGTGAAGAACTTCTTCCTTATATCTAATCTAAATCTACTTAAAAAAATATATTTTAAAGCCTTTGTCCTATCATTATACTCCCTGATAAAGAGTCCGTCTCCATTTTTCTTGTAGGCCCCCTTTTGTACTAGAAGGCTGCTGTAAGGTCTCCCCAGAGCTGCCTTTTCTCCAGGCTGAACAACCCCAACTCTGTCAGCTTAATTCATAATAGAGATGCTCCTGCCCTCTGATCATCCTTGAGGCCCTCCTCTGGACCCAAAGATCTTAAGAAATAACAGAATATGAGAAAACAGGTGACAGGAAGCTTGACCTTACTCAAAGCTGAAAGTATCAAGTCCTAAACCTTCCAAATAGCAGGATAAAATATGCTGTGCTTGATGTGACATTTCAGAAGAAGAGGTATTGCACCTAGGAATTCCCTTCCCCATCTCCGCAGGTAGCATGCAGAGGCACCTGGCTACCCAAATGTCCTTGTGTTCAGCTCCTGAACTGTGATCTGCCAACTAGAAACAGACACTATTGGAAACATCTTTCTCTTGTTCTTCATGGAAGAGATCAATAATGAACCACTAGATGGAGCTAAGCATTTACAGGACTGGAAAATGGAGAATGGAGCTAAGCATTTACAGGACTGGAAAATGGAGAAGGTTTCTGCAAAAATCGGCAGTTACTTTACAGGCTTACAAAGTTATGGAAGAATTTTGGGCATTTTATTTGTTTTACTGTATTTGTTGACTAACAACCAAGAAACTAAATATCTAGAAACTTTCTCTAAGAAAGAGCTGCTGTTTAGAATATCTGCTCATTAAAAAAAAAAAAAAGCACAATTTAATCTATAAAAATGTTTAATTTAACTAGTATATTTAAAGTGCTGCTTTATTACTTATGAAATTAGTACCCAGTATTTAATTTTACACAATGTGGAAACAAACCCACAGGTATTACAGAGATAAATATACTATACTCTATGGTAGCAAAAGTGGTATTTTTTGTCTGTTGGCATATCTCTGAAACACAGGAGAAAAACCTGTGACTTTTAAAGAGAAAGGTGATTATAGGATAAAGCTTAGAAATTGTATGTAAATGGAGAGCAAGTGCTATTACTCAAATGAAAAAATACCGTTTCAGTTATGAAAAAGGAATGCCACATTCCTTTATAAATTCATAATTCTGTGGCTATTGCAGTACATTATTAGGAACTGACGATACATTTCTACGATGGTATATAGGAATTATATTTTGCTAAAACTAAAAGTTTTGAACTAAAATGATTTGAGGTCATAGCTAGCTGTAGAAAATATATCAAGGGATTTAAATGTATTAGTAACAATTTTTAAAACAGTCTCTGAGATGCTTTCATATCACGGTTTGTTCTGTAGCGTTTCACATAAATTTTTCTCCACTTTCTTCTCCACTAAAATTTGCCTTTTTTTCTGTCTTTGTGAGACAGCATGGGTCATGCATTAAAACTATTTCTGGAATAATTTTCTGTCTTATTCCATACTGAGTGTAAGGGAGCTTGAGAATCCCTTCTGTTTCCATCTCAGCCACCATTGGGCATATTTAGACCTTCAGGCTTGTTACTAGGATAAACTCCTAAAAATGTTCCCGTATTTTCATGAATTACAGTTTAAAAGGTGTAGTTAAAGTGCAGTTAGAATACTTTTGTGTTAACCTATAATTTACTTACCAGTAATAAATAACTTGTTCGGTAGTCTGAAAAGTGTATAAAGAATTGCTGTCTTTCTGTACAAGTCTTTTAATTGGTGCAAAACTTGTAATGAAGTTAATACCTACTTGTCTTTATTTAGCTAAAACAGGTGCAGCTCTGCTAGAAGCATTTTTCAGTGAATGAGTTGCTATATAAATAGGCATGTTAATTCAACCCAGATAGAGATTTATCTCTATTGCAGTGTTGACAAAGATTCATTGTCAGATGGTATTTTATGGTAAAAACTGCAACTCCTTTTTCCTATTAGTGTCACTGCCCTATATCTTCCTTCTCATTTTATACTTTTGTCTATGCCTTTTTCTTTGCAAGAGAGAAGTAGAAAGTGGTAACTCTAAAGTTCTTGTTGATAGCAGGCCTTGTTGCTCATTAATGAATAATAAACATTAGTCATGTTTGCTGATTGACTTGAGATTGCTCTGCCTTTGCTTCTTAGCAAAACACTGTGCATTATACCAGCCAGATTTCAACAGAAGCTTTGGCTGTTGTTAAACCTACCAAAGAGACTTGGCATACTCCACCAAATATCCGATTCCTCTTCCCCCCCTGCCCACCACCCCTAAAAAAAAAAAAAGAAGTCTGTTCTTATTCTGTGGTTATTTTTTATTTGATGCTAATGTTCATACCAACTAGCCTGTCTTTTTCTTGTTTGCTTATAGGAACGTCAGATAGCAGGTACCAAAAGCATTGCTAAGTCAAGATACATCACTCCTTTTCCTTAATCATTTAGGCCAACTTTCTTTTGAAAGAATGAAATTAAGTTTATCTGTTCTCCACAAGTCCGTTTTGTTTACCACATCACTGTTAATTTTTAGATACAAATCATTCAGTAGCTTTTCTGGCATTTTTCCTAGGCATGGAGTTAGGTTGGCCTGTAATTTTTTAGAATATTTTCTCACTTCTCTTTTTCTGCTTTGTAAGAAAGACAGTATTATAAGGCATATATAGGTAGTACAGAAGAATTTTGTATTTCAAAGCAATGGTTTTGAAAATAACATAGCTATTAGAGCTGAAAGCAAACCAAAATTATTCCATGGTGATAACCTAGATAATAGTATAATGGAAAGGGAAAGTAAGTATAATATGATACTCCATGGTACTAGATTTTTTTTGAGGTAAGTTGGTCATTTGTTTTAAATAATAATCTACTTTGATTTAAAACATCACCAATCAGCTTGCTCCGCTGCTTGAAATCTAGGTAAATTGCACAAAACCAAATTAATGTTGAATGTATTTTCATGTGGTTTGTGCACATTTACTTTGTTCTGAAAAAAAAAGTGAGTTAATTTAGTACTTTGGAAACAATTAGATTGGCAAAGAAATAGGTTCTGGCATTTGTGAGGAAATATTAACTAATGTTAATGATATACTGAAGCGTGGTTTTTTTTTTTTTTTTTTTTTTTTTTTTTTTTTTGTATTTGTTCATGTGTATGTATTTCTGAGTGTGGTGTTTTCAATATTGTGTTCATGTGAGGGTTCCTGTTTTTCTTAATTGTTGAAAGCTGTGTTTTCTGCACTTTCTTTTCCTCTTGGGTAGTTCTTACAAAATTAACTGTGGAACCTAAAAACAAACCTAAACAATAAGAAAAGTGTTGCTTAAGAGGTTCTTTGCTTGACTAACCACAGTTTTGGTTTTAGAAATTTTTCTCAAGTCTGCACTATATGGAGCAGCAGCACCAGTCCAGTTAGAGGGGTCACGAACCTAGGTGCAGAAAGTAAATGCACGGAGAATGAGTTTTCCTGTTCTCTCGAATCCTTATTTAAGCTGTATCCAACCTTAATTTTAATGTCCGTCCCTGCTATGACTGCCACTTAGCACTTTCCTAAGGCAAATCTCTTATTGCCCTTCTGCAAGGGCTATAAGATACAACAGTACTCCTAATAGTTGTTAGGTAACATATTTCTTTATTATCTTGCAGCTGAGAGTATTTTTATCTTCTGGGAGATATTCTGCATTGAAGTTGTGGTTTCTGGAGTCCTGGAAATAGGGAAGAAGCGTTTTCTCAAATCCTGATCTGCTTATTTGGCAGTTTTATTACTTTATTACTTGGTTGAAATGAGGCTCAACTTTGTCCAGGTTTCCAAGCACTTTTGCATCCTCTTCTACGACCATTCATCCCATGCTGTTTTTCCAGAACCTGCATTGCTTTGGGTCAGTGAAGACTTTTAGGACCTAGATGTAGTATCATTTGAGGCTTACACATTTTGAAGGTCTATGTAGTGGCAACAGTATGAACCTGCCAGCCAAGCTGGTGTGCCCTTGTACACTGCGTGGTAAATATGCTAAGGGCTGCATGATTCTTCCTGTAAGCTTATTTCTAACCACTACTTGTGTGAGTATTCATCTCTGCGCAAATCTACTGCCACTATATTACTGGCAGCTGACTCTTAACTACTTAAATTTTGGAATAGATGTTATGATTTCAAAATGGTGGTACCAAAATGTTTTCTTGGATGAATATGGACTCCTCCAGACTTAGTGCAAAGTAATAAGCCTTATTTTATTATTCATTTTAATACCTTCTGCCACAGGAAGTACTCTAGAATTCTTTTTGTATTATACTGATCTGAAGACCAGTTTGGACCAGGTTTACAGATTCCTGGGGTGTGTAGTGCAAATAATTATTTGGAATTCTGGTTTAGTCTTAGTTTCTTAATGGAAAATGATGTTCTCTTTCTATAGGTATGTGCCATGGAACTACCATGAATCCCAGATGGGTGTGTATGATTTCTCCGGTGACAGAGATCTGGAATATTTCCTGCAGCTTGCTGATGAAACTGGCTTGCTGGTGATCCTGAGAGCTGGACCTTACATCTGTGCAGAATGGGATATGGTACAGCCTTTTGTTACAACTATGTTGTTACAACTATCTTGTTTCTAGAGCAAATCTAATGCAAGTATTTCTGTCTTAAAGTAGACAAACATACTTGTGTCCTAGACAAGACTCTTGGTTTAGCGTATTTAAACCCGCATGTCCTAAGTGACTTCTTACAATGCAGCTTAGTAGTTGTGCTGTTCCGTGGGAAATTATGACTTGCTTATGTAAAACAAATCTTCAGTTTCAGTACATGTTTTGAAAACATGTTGAATTCTTCTTATATCCTAAAAACAACCACTGAAATGGTTCTGATTTTTTTTTTCCCAGGGAGGTCTTCCAGCATGGCTTTTGGAGAAAGAATCTATTGTTCTCAGGTCTTCTGATACAGGTAAGAGCATCAGAAAGGACTGGCAAAAATATAATTCAGCAGCAAGCTGACTTGCTGTTTGAGGTTATTTCCAGGTAATTCATATTTCAAGATTGTTACTAAAAATTGTGTGTTCAATAAATAGGTGGAATAAACAAAACAGGGTTGAAAATCATGCATCTTCTGTGATTACAGAATTGTAGGACTTAGTCCTTCAGGTTCTTGTAGATGCTTCTTATCCTAGACCCAGTGCTTTCTCAGCAGTTGATTTGCTAAGAAAATGAATGTACAAATAATGCATTCTGCTTCTTCATTCCTCGATTTCCAGACCTTTTCTGAAGAACTTCTGAAACAACCATCAGTTTCAACCAAACTTCAAAACTGTTATGTTTCAAACCTATTAAACAAGTTTTGTAAAATTGGTAACGAGATACGTATTGTTACCATTGAAGAAAAGGCAGGTAACTCTCAGCTTTGAGTTTTTCAATTTTTCAGCAGTCAGCTGGCTCCTCTTTGCAGGGTTCTTCCTGCCTGGTCAGTGTGCATGTAATTCCAGAGCTAGTTAGAACACTCTTATGTGCTACCTGGTCATGGACAGGATGTGTGAAGATAAGATGAGACAGGATATTAATGTGGTTACTGGGGAGAGAATAAGGGGTCAAAGACATAGATCCATACTGTACCTGACTTCACTTCTGCTCATTGTGGGAGAAATTATCTGTTTAAAAGAGTAGTACAGATGTAGCATTTGTTGAAATGCATTAGGACAACTTGTGTGATGACATTGAAGTCTTTCTGGTTATTTTCAAAGTTCATCAGTATTTAAATGTTTTGTTATTTAGTAAACTCTATTGGAAGCTGACACTTTTGAACAAGTGTAAGAGCACATCAGTTCATTAAATGATGTTCTAAATACATTAAGTGTATCAGAAATTTATATTTATGCATTTTACTTGGTAAAAAAGTACCCTTATACAATAAAACAATAACAACAACAACAACAAAATGTAAAGAAGTAGAAAAGTAATGAACCATTTATACTTTCTGTATTACAGATTACCTGGCAGCAGTAGAGAAATGGATGAGTGTCCTTTTGCCAAAGATGAAGCCTCACCTCTATCAAAACGGAGGTCCAATCATCATGGTGCAGGTAAAAGGGGATTTATGAAAATCCACTTTACGAAAAGCAAATAAACCTGATCAGCACAGATGCTTATATTGCTCTTCTGGATGTTTCATGGATATTGGGTAGTAATGTACACAGAAGTTCCTTAGCAGCTTCAGGTAGCTGCAAGATTCAATGAAATCCCTTATCCTAAAGAACTGAATGCACAGTCTGCAGAATTCAGAGTGCACTTGTCTGCTCTGTCAAAGTTGCTTCTCACAATTACAGAAAGCAATAGAGGTAACTTGTGGAGTTTTTAAGATGTGATTCCTATGCCAGTTCTCACATAAAGCCAAAATATATTAGTTATGTGAAACCCTCTGACAGGAGGGCTTGCTGCAGATAGAAGCAAACCAGTATGAAATAAGCCTAAAACTTGTTACAAGAACAGTTTCAAAATTTAGGCTTTTCAGTTGTTAGCACATAACTTGAGATGTAAATATTTCAGGACACAGTGCTGTGCATTCGAGGTGGGTAGTTTCTTTTAAACTCCTAGATAGGCAGTGGTGATTTTTTCCATTTTCTTAGCATTTTGGCCTTAACAAAAGCTTTGTGATTCTCATTTTAAACTCCCTGTCTTGCTCGAAGACTCTTCTTAAGAAGGAGACTCTTCTTAAATTTTTTTCTAAGATGATTGTTCTTGAATAATGTGTTATCTCTATTCAGTGAAAGCATTGAGTTGGAAATAAGATGTTTATAACAGAAGTTTCAGAAATAGCATTCAGGTGTGTGTGGCATTGGATCTGGAGCTTGAAAGGCAATCCCCTTAAGAAAGGGGCAGGATATGTACCTCTCATTAGCAGCAGGGTTGTCTTTTTCCCCTCAGTCTTTTGAGTCTGTTGCAGAGCTTTATTCATATACCTCTGCTCTGGAAGTCCAGTTCCACTGCAGTTTTGATCATGTTATAAGATCTGTTCTATGCTTTTATTGCTCTCTTTGGGAAGTAGGTCATAGCTCTTCATTTTGAATAGGGACTATTCTTTGATTACTGTTGCAAAGTAGTTAGTTAGGGTAGATATTTTATGTGGAGTTGAAAGCTGATTTTGTAGGAAAATTACCTCCACACAGTGACACAGTAAGATATGGGTGAGATGAATGAGTGCCTACAAGTATTCCCTTTTGTTATTCTTCAGGTCTGGAATTCAAGTGGCATTTTCAGCATTGCTATCAAAGGAAGAGGAGGGGTGGATTTGGCCTTTTTTGGAGTTGGATGCAGACTTAAATTGGCTACTGCTTTACTGACTTGCTTTCTCTGTGCAGGTAGAGAATGAGTATGGAAGCTACTTTGCTTGCGACTATGATTATCTACGTTTCCTTCAGAAGCTCTTTCGCCAGCATCTTGGGGATGAGGTGGTACTGTTCACAACTGATGGTGCAAGCCAGCTTTACTTGAGATGTGGAGCTCTTCAGGGTTTTTACGCAACAGTGGACTTTGCTCCAGGTTGGAGACAGCTGTTTGTTACCAAAAAATTAATCAGAAATGTGCACACTGCTGTAATTTACAGTGATACAGGCCTGAAGAATGGCCAGGCAACCATAGTGTGTTCATAGTGTGTGCCCGTTTGATAGAACAGGAGAGCAAATGCTGTGGACATTCATATACTGCACAGACTTGACAAAATAGGCTTAAGGCACAAGAAACAAACCCCAAGATAATTTTTTTCTTTTTTGTCTTGTAGCTTCTAATATGCATTATTCTCTCTACAGTCAAAGATAATATCTAGTAGGAATCCATTTTCTTATAAATGGATTGAAATTTATTTGATTGAAACTCCTTCATGTATATCATTTATGAGATGATGAGCTGATCACGGAAGTAATTTCAAGTCCCTGTGCTTGAGCCTGTATGGTTGCTCAGAGGTGAAACTCCTCTTTACAGACTGCCTAGCTTTTGTTCTTTCCCATCATCTTGCTTCCACAAGCCCAGGCGTATAGTTTCCAATGTCTGAGTAGTAATTCTGTCACATGTCAGTTTTATGTTGTCAGGATGTCATTTCTGAGAAGAGTTGGTTTTTCAGAGGATGTGTCTTAAAAGCAGAGATGTGTGTGCATGCTTGCATATGTCATAGATGATACGATAGAATAGCTGGGTTTGGAAGGGACCTTAAAGTTCCAACCCCCTGTCATGGGTAGGGATGCCACCTGCTAGATCAGGTTGCCCAGGGCCTCATCATGTATGCATTTATGTATATATTTTAACTAAGTTCTGCAACTTGAGCACTAGAATCAAGTGTATAGATTCCTGTATTTTCTGAAGTAAGGTTCTTGTCTCTCTTTTTGCTAGGTGTTGGAAGGGAGATGAGAAACCTATTTCAGTAAAATGGGGACTGCAAAAGTCATGGATGTAGCAACTCAATTTTACTTCCGTCTGTTAATAGGTGGCAATGTCACAGCAGCATTCCTAGCTCAAAGGAGCAGTGAACCTACAGGCCCTTTGGTATGTCTTTTCACTTAAATTCTTTTATCATTCCTAATCTTAGTGGCTAATAATAGAGAAGTTGGCAACAGTGGACAGTTTCTTAAGGACATAATTACAAAGATGTCATTTCCATGTCAGTCAGAAAACTGAACTGAAGAGCTTTTCTGTGTGTAGGTCAAATCCACATTAACTGCTGTTCTGCAAATATTAGTACAGTCTTAGAAGATACTAATTTTCAGTATTTTTCCTTGCTAAGACAAATGTTTACAAAGCAGCGGAAACAGTAAGTATGATTAGATGTGAGTTAGTCAGCTACATGTGTGGGTGGAAGTTAAAAGACAAATTAAAAGGGCAGGTTAAAAGTTGCTTCCTGTTTTCAGCTACCCTAGAGTTTCTACACAAGCTATAATGGGATGTGAGATCACTGGAAGACATTTTCACAAAGGTAGAAGGACTGTGAGGGTACAAGCTTATCTTTGTGCTGTGAAATTATTTAGAACAGAGTTTCAGTGTTTGAAAGATTTATTTTACGTTATATCTGGTCTACATATATTAATCTAAAGAGGACGTATTCCTTCCATCATTTATTTTTTGTGCCAAACATCTAAGCTTAGCATTTAGCGTCAACATGTTCAGTTTGATGGGTTCTAAGGAAATACGTACTCTCTGGTACTTAAGCAATCATTTTCAAAGTGTACACATAAAATTATTTAAATGATTCTCTATTCTCTTTGAGTTATCTTCTGAAAAGGACTGATTTTAATGTATACTCTGCTATATTTATAGTAATTTAAAAACATCTAAAATGAGTCAAGGTACCTTTTTCCTTCCATTACAATTAGTAACTAACTCACATTGTTCTTGTTTCCTCTTCATGTTCTCCCTTCCTTTTTTGCCCTTCCTCCTTTCAGGTTAATTCTGAGTTTTATACTGGATGGTTGGATCACTGGGGGCACCGTCATTCTGTTGTGCCTGCACAAACCATAGCTAAAACACTTAATGAAATCCTGGCATGTGGTGCTAATGTTAACCTGTAAGTGTGTGTTCAGTAGATGATAATTTGGGGGAAGATTTTTTTTTCCAATTCAGCAAAACCAGATTTAATTGGATGGCTTTTTTTTGTTTGTTTGTTTTTAGGTACATGTTTATAGGTGGAACTAACTTTGCCTATTGGAATGGTAAGAAATAATTTAAATGATTCTGGTGATATAGGGGAACTGCTTATGTGTTAGATAGTAACATATTCTGTAAAAGAATAAGCTATGCCTGCTTGCACGTGGTAAAAGATGGCTGCATTAGCAGTTCTCTGTCTGTTGCCAGCATGTTCTAATAAACTGGCATGGTATTTACCTTTGCAAAGGGTACTTCTGCTTTACTCAATACTGTGAAACACTTGAAAGGTGGATGCATTTGTTTCTCTCCAGAATATTTCTGAAGCCTGTGTAACACAGTAGTGTGAGCTCAGAAGGATGTTGTCTTCCACAGGGAATATATTCTCTATGCTGAATCCCAAGTGCCAAAGTCTACTTTGAATCTAAAAATGTGGTACAGTCTGGTTGTGACTTGAGAGAATTCTGAAAGTTGAACCCCTTGGAGAGAGAAAACAACGACAACCACAACTTTTTCACCATTTTTATTGCTTTTTTACCCACCTCTCTTAGGTGCTAATATGCCTTATATGCCACAGCCCACTAGTTATGACTATGATGCTCCACTGAGTGAAGCAGGGGATCTGACTGAAAAATATTTTGCCTTGAGGGAAGTCATTGGTATGGTGAGTGTTCCAAGGTTATGCTTAGAGTGGTTCTTTGAAACATTCTGGGTGTACTGCAAACACTTGCTCTTGTGTTGTTTTCATTTGCTTCTGGATTTACTGTTCTCTGTAGGTAAAGGAAGTAAATTGGCATAAGGTGGTTAGGCCATCTCAACTGTTTGCTGTTTAAAAAAAAGGAGTGGGGGAGATCTTGCACCTCTCTGGTTTTCCCTACTGTCCCAAAGGCTCCCTCCTTTTCAGAGGAAGGGATCCAGTTGCAAGTCTGACACTGAGATGATTCAACTCTGCTTTATTGCTGGGTTTGTATTCTTTCAATTTGAGGTCAGTAAGCTGAATTGCCTTACTTGATCAGATGAGAACCAGTGCTGGTGGAAGGGGAGCAGAGGGACACAGGAAGCATATGTCTGAGAGTAGAGATGGAGGAGGACTGAGCAGGGCTTTTCCCTTGCAGGATTGATCAGTTATTCAGCTCAGGCTGGTCACTTGGTGTCAGCTTTTGTAGTGCTGCAGTTTTCTGTAGTGCTGCAGTTTTGATCTTTGGCTGCCTGTCATGCTTCATGTTGTGTTTCTGCGTCTCTATAAGAAGGAGCATGCTTATCCAAATGAAAACATCTTGCTTTTGTGATGCCACAAATGGTAGATTATGGGTGGTACCGACTTTGCTGTAAAAATGCTTTGAAGTGGGTGGTATTTCTACAAACTGGCGTTTGAAGTGAAATATGGAAATTCTATCTGGATTTTGAAGAGACTTGCATTCGACACTGTTCAGATAAGGCTTAAAAAAAGTCCCTGGGAATCTCAAGGCTAACTCTTATACTTTTTGCCCTTTTGCATGTCAAAAACATTCATGTGCACTAGGAGATACCCTTTTGATGGGAGTAGGTCTCCTGAAATTGTTACACTGTTTCTAGGGTAAAGCATACCTTTATCTCCCTACCTGTAGAAGGCTTGCTGTGGAGTATTTTCTACCATGTCTCCATTATCCCTAAGCTTTCCATTCATGGGGTAATTTTGAGATCCTTTCAAGGGGAACATAGTGTCTTGAGGCAGCTTTTCTCAAGAGAAGAATTCCCAAACTTCCTGTTTTTGAGTTGTTTTCTGCAAGGCAAGATCCCTATCAAAAATTTAAGTAGTGTTCTAGTGCAATGAGATAGCTTTGATAAGATCCGAAGCGTTCAGCGTAAACTAAGGTGTGTTGGGTCATGGTACAGCTTTTTTTGGTGTGGTTTCTTTATCTTTTAGCCTTCAATATCCATAGGATCTTGGTGAAGCTTTCCTGTCTCTGCTGTGGCTTCTCAACCCATAATAAATAGTCTATTAACTCTGTAGTTTGAGGTGAAGCTGACAAAAGAAAATGAAGTTGCCTGTAACTAATCACTGCATTCAGAATGTTAGTAGTGCTACAAGACTAGCTCACTTGAATCTTCCTTAACTGTTTCTTTTGGGTAGTAAATGTAATAAAGAAGGCTTTCAATCTAAAAAAAAAACACTATTTCAATTGCTGCAGCATTTTCTATTTTTTACCATTTGGGCTGTAATTTTCTACTTATGATTTCTTGTCTTGGGTGAATACAGTTTTTTTTAAGAAGACTGTTTTGATTATTTTCAAGTACAGAGAGGAAGAGGTAAACCTGTTACCAGAAATATCAGTCAGGCTTTCATCAGTTCATAATTGAGATTTGGCACGAGGGCATTGGGAATTATACTGCAGTTATTTGTTTAAAAAAATAAAATAACTAAACAAAAAGTTGTCTTGGTGCAGAGGCAAGCTTTAGAGCATGAGTTTTGTGCTGGATATACCACGTCTAAGCCCAGCAAATTATACTTCATGAAAAAACTTTGATTTTAACTTGAAAGTGTCCCTTTAGTAATTGTAATAATATATAGGAAGAGTAGGCATAAAGCAAGGAACAAATAGTGGGAGGAAAGGGAGAAGGGGACAGTATGAGAAGAAGGTAAGAAGGCTGTAGGCTCAGAAAGGAGGGGACTGGGGTACATATCAGAGAGTTCTTGTCTATATTTGCCTCTGCTTAGAAGTGTCCAAGAAAGCAGTGGTCATCCTTTGCCCTTCCTCTCTCTAGAAATGCAGTAAGCTGATCTCTGGTGGTTATTGCCAGAGCCGTAGGGCACGCAGTAAACACAAGTAGACAAGTAGTTGTCAAGTCCAGCACCAGAGGGAAGCTACAGAGGTTTGCTCATGGGTTTGTGGAGCTGTGGGGGAGGTTATGGTTGCCTGCTGCTATAGGTTTTGAGGCTTCAGGTCTCCCTGGACTCTTTTTATTTTTAAAATCACTTCCATATTTTTGTTTCTGCAATAGCTTCCTGCTGGGCTAGCATTCTGAAACAGCCTGGCAAATAGGTCTGTTGATGCCTGGCTGTGGGGGAGAATATGTGAATACAGGCCAAGGCAAGGTGGGACCATGTCTGCTGTCTAAGCTGATGTGGAGCTCTGCAGCCTGGAAAGCTGATGGGGGCACCAGAACCTGGGATGAGAGAAGTGCATCAGATGGATGCGTACAGGTGGGGTGAGAGGTGGTAAATTCCATAAACTGAGGCTGTCAAATGTATTGCTTGCCAATGCAGGATCCAGTACCAGGATTATGGCAGCATGGAGGGGTGTACTGCATGGGGTAAAGGCTGCAGCAGTTCAGTATGTCCCCTGAGGGCCCATGGCAAGTGAAGCATAACTGAATGAATGGGTCAGTTTGACAAACTGGCTGTGGCTTATATAGTATGTGAGGATAGCAACTTGAAGCTATTAAGACTGTCTTATTCTGAATTTTTCTACAGCCTCCTTATTTTAGTGTTCTGAGCTACTGGGGAGTGGTGGGTGCCCCAGCAGCCTGGTAGCTGCTAGCAAAGTTGTTTTCTGCTGGCTGTGAGTTTTTTGCAAGCAATTCTAAAAGAAATCAGCCCAGGCAGTAATGGATTAGCAGGTACGTGTGCACATGCTGTGCATGGAGTATAACACTGAAAAAAGCCACACGAAGCTAATAATTCCCTTATGGAAGTGCCACTAAAGGAAGACGGAAGGGTCAGGTGGAAATATTGCCCTACAGACTTGGAAACATTAACTCAAGCTCCCATTGACTTGGGGATGACTTGGGATGGGGCTGTAGGAGATGGTAATGCAAGCTGTAGCCACAGGAGGGCTCCAAGAACACTGATTCTTTGCAGCTCCTTACCTACGCTGCTGTTTTTTCTTTATGGTTACCTCTAGGTGAGTATTTACTAAAAAATTAAGCTTACTAGATGTGAACAACTAAGGTGAATTTTTTTAAACTTACTTTTGAGGCTAGATGCAGGTGTAATCCACTAGTGAGATTATCTACTTCTATCTAAAGTTCTACTTCTGTAAATTGTAAAGTAGAAAATGAGAATTAATTTAAAACATATTCATATTTAAGTTTCATGTGCATTTTTTCCTCTTTCCCTTTCTAGTATAACCAGTTACCAGAAGGTATTATCCCTCCAACAACATCTAAATTTGCATATGGGAAGATTCACTTGCAAAAGGTAAATTAACATCTGTAATATGCAAAGTGTATCTTTCTGTAATGCTGCATGTTTGCTTCTTTGCAAAAATTGTTTGAGAGTATCATGGCAGTCTCTAGGTACTGTACAAAATAGGAAGGAAAACCTTGAAAACAAACTGTCAGGAAGGAGAGAACAGAGCTTGGGAATTAAAAATCATGCCCTTCATGGAAAATGAATAGATATCTTTTTATATTCAGATAACATAATTTTTACTATATTCTGTATGTATGTGAAGTTTTACTGAACTGAAGTGAATATATTCTTAACATAAGAGAATCATAGTTGTCTGAAAACTCTTGTTTGTAAAGTAGCTGGCGAAATGGTAGCACAAGAGGTATGTTTCTGTAGCTAGAGATGCCTCTAAGGGTGAATAAATGGGTAGGATCTATGTACCTTTTAGGTAAATACTTTGAATTGTAAATTTGAAGTGTGGAACACTTTCAATACATTTGAAACTCTTTTCAATATAGTTTCTTGCAGGATCTCTGAAAATCTGTAGCTACTGAAAGAAATTGGCTTCCTGTCAAGGGAAAAGTGTGCAGACCCCAACCTTGTTAGATCCCCCTCTGACAACAGAGGTGTTAACTGGTCAGCACATGAGTAGCTGGGATTTGTCCGTAGCACCATCAATTAGTGCTATGAATGCTTCTGTGAAATATAGTTGACAACTAGTGTCCTGCAGTGAGTGCAGAATGTGGTTTAGGGGATTGAAGAGACAAACAAACAGGTATGAACTTGGCTTTATTCATTCTGCTGCTTGCAATCTAGTTGTTTTGAGATGGTGGATTACTGTGGTCGGTGTACTGGATACTGTATTTCATAACATTTTGATTTCTATTTTGTACTGATAATTTGACAGACATTTCAGTCAATGATATATCTGATCTGTTATGTGCTGCAGCTGAAATGTTGCAAAATTTGGTAGTGATAAGGCTTTACGGGCTTTTTCAAGTCATCCTACTCAAGTGGTGGGCAGGAATAATTTTTTTTTTTTTTGTAAAAGTGATTCACCAGTGAAGCTGACACAGATCTATATCATTTTCAACTACCTCTGAGTATCTTCAGACCTTTTAGGCCAGGATTGCCGTATGAGGTTTCAGTGAACTGGCTTATATTTGGTAGTGACTAATTATATGCTGTTATCTATGCACCCGCCACTTCTGCTGCTGTCGTGGGTTGCAGACACTTGGGAGCCTTGCAATTAGATGTTGACTCTCTGCTTTCTCACGGATTATGACATTCAGATAGGGCTGTCCAATTTCGCAGGAAAGACTTTCTCTTTCCTGCCTTCAGGAACAGAAAGCTGCAGGGCAGCTGAGTCAGAAACCTGCTTTAAAAAGGAGAAGCTGGGACAAATGACTTGCTCAAATATCACAGCTTTGACCTGGCTATCACTGGAAGCCCTGTCACCTACTACACTTCCTCATTGTTTGAGGAGTAGTGTGTTACTCTGTTCCCACCAGTCCTAGGAAGCAAGATGGCATGTCTAAACTCACAGGTGTGAGGTTCCTATCATTGCCTGTGCATATGTTGCCATCTGTACCAAAAGCTTCTAGAATTGTGTAATGGGATGAAAGCTGTTTTCTGCTCTGCAAACCCACTGTTTAACTGCAGCTGCTGTTTACTGCTCTGTTTGGTTAAACTGCAACATGGAACAAACCTCAAATCACAGAGGGTTTGTACTGTCTTGGTCAAAGCTGTCCTCTCAACTCCGTGATGCATTCTCACACTGCTGTGACAAGGTCCGACACACCTTGTTGTTTGAAGAAGCTTGAATGTGTCAGAGGGGGAATATTCAAAATATTCATGGTGTTTGGGTGTCCTTTCCAAATCAAAATATTCTATGATTCTATAATAGTAATCTTTCCTGCTATATCGTTGTGACAGTGCTATAATAGGCACTATGTGAAAGTTTCGTTGTGCAGTAGGGGTTCAGCAGTTAGTCTGCTATGCAAAGTGTCAAATCCACTGCTGTGAACCACCTCCTGTGACCCTTTTGCAGAAAGGAAGAGGGAACGGAGACTTGTGAAACCAGAGGAGGTTGCTCTCTAAATTTTTCCACCAGATACTCTGTGACAATTCAGTACCTGATCAGCTGCTTAAGACATGTACTTGAGGAAAAGAGATCTTTGCCCATACTCATCTAACTGCTTTTTTGAGCTTTGCCATTCCCTGATCAGGCAGATGTTCATCCAGAGCTACTGAATGATTTTAAAGAATGATTCTGGAGGTAATAAAATCCATTAAGAGATGTCTGGGGACACTGACATTGCTATGGAAGAGGAAAGTAAGCAGGCAATGAGGAAAAATCTTGTTGCAGAGGTGGAAAAGAAGTGTTGAAGGTGGGGAATGAGTGCAGGCAAAGGTAGAATGGCAGTAGATGCGCTCAAGAAATGTGAGCAAGAAGATGGGGTTTAAGACCCAGAACATGGGGAGCATTCTCTCTGTAGGCAAATTAATGAGTCATAGTTAAGCTGAGGCAGGGGAGGTTTAGGCTAGACATCAGGAAGAGGTTCTTCACTGAGAGGGTTGTGTTGCACACTGAAACAGGCTCCCCAGTGAAATAGTCGCTGCACCAAGCATATCTGAATTTAAGAAGCGATTGGACCGTGCTGTTAGTCACATGGTCTAAAATTTTGGGTAGACCTGTGTGGTGCCAGGAGTTGGACTAGATGATCCTTATGGGTCCCTTCCAACTCAGGATATTCTGTGATTCTATGATTCTATGACCTGCAGTGTGCCTGGTGGCAGTGCAGGCTTGTGAGCAGGTGGTTGTTTCTGGTCACCATTTGGTGGGCAATAAGGAGTGCTTGGTTACAAGGAAATGCCTGCCCCAGCAGTGCAGCCTGCTAACTGGTAGGTTCTGGAGTTGTACATGGTTACTAGACTGTGGGGAGCTCAGGCAATAGCAAGTAGGATAGCAAGCAGCAGAGATGTTTGAGCTGGGGGCAGAGTTGCAGGGTAGAAATGGGTTAAGCAAACAGGATGCTGCTGGTTGGAGCTATTTCATTTTTTTCATATTTAATCTTTCACTTTGAAGACCTTCCTCTGGAGGTTCCAAAAGTGTTACTGTCATTTGTTAGTCATCTGTTGGTGGGGTTTTTGTATTTTGTTTTTACAGGTTGTTTTTAAAAATTCTTGACAGTGTAATTTTTTTTAATTTACTATTTCTGTTGTGATACTGATTATCCACTAAGTAGCAATCATTAAGAACCTGCAGCAAAACCAGATCTTGCTTTTTTTTCTGTACAGAACACTTAAGAGTGATAAAGTGAAGAAAAATAATCCATTAAAGTTGCAAAGAAATGACTTTCTACCAAGCCAGTATGTAAATGAATCATATGTGGTCTACCTATGTGAAAACCAGAAGCCCCCTTGATAGCAGGATCTTAAAAGAAAGTGAGACAGACACCTTAACAAGCTAATACTTAGTTCAGCAAGGCACAAAGCAGCACTCATTGCCAGTTAGTAGGTCATTCAGGTGACTATGTGCAAGTTAACATCACTTATGTTCATTTTTAATTTCGTTGTCTGCCTGGGGCCTAGACTATGAACATTTGTAGGGTTTTTGCTCGGTTCTATCTTATCAGTTCTGTCAGTGTCTCTGCAAAGATAACCATCTCTGCAGAGATGCCAGCGATTCAATCTCCTGTGGCCTACTGGGTCCCGCATTACAGTTTAACATTGCAGATGCTGAGCATTTGGGGAATTTTACTCTTTGAAAACCAATTGTTATTTTAAGTAAAGTTCTTAAGATGAAAACAGAGAAGCAAGCTACTTTCATCAAAAATTTGGAAGCTATCATTTGTCTGACAGTCTTTTGCCACAGTGAAGGTGCTTAGCTACGGACTAGTGAAGGAGATCCAACGTCCAGGAAGTGATGGCATTACACTATTATTCTTCATGTGCTTATGATCGCCTCCTGCTTTCTTGTTCCTCATTAAAGCTGAGACAAGTTCACTAAAAAAGTCCATTTAGATCTATGTGCATATACTGAAGAAATAATTTCATGTCCACAGGTGATTCAGGATGACTTCTGTTGCTTATTGAAGGATTTTACACAAAATAGTGTATATTTTAATATTTCACCAGTGCTTATTTTCATATGTCCTGTGCAAAAATTTAATAGTTCTGTTATTGAAGTAACCTGAGAAGTTTGTAGAATATTCAGTTTTTCACTATTTTAAATGCCTGTTTGTTTTTTTTTGTTGTTGTTGTTTTGTTTTTTAATGTTGTTGTTGTTATTTTATAAGTAATTGAAAGCAAATCTGCATTTGGGAAATGCTTTGAATGCTTGATCTGTAATTAACACTGAAAAGTGACAATACTTATGGTGAAACAGACTGAGATCTTGTTTGAAACATGAATACAAATTACTTTTTGAGTTTGTAAGATACTAGGCATGTTGTGTGCATCTTGACTAACATATCACATTAATAGTGGACTTTGAGAAAGAATTGTAGATGAGTAGAAAACTAATCACGAAAGGAAATTGCAGATGGCAACAAAAGGCAATGTAATTGTACATAAATCCTTATTCAGCAAGGTATTTAACCATGTGACTAGCCTATACCTTGCTGCCAGTCTCACTAAAATCAGTCCATCTACTCATGTATGACACTAAATTACAGCTTTAGGGTTTCTAAAATCATTTAAGACTAAATAGAGTAAATTCAGCATGGATAACTATTGATGGAAGCAAATTCTATTTCTAATTATCTCAGAATAATTCTAGAGTAAGTCGCTGGAAATCACTACTTTCCTTAGTTTAATGTATAATGGAGTAAAAATTCAATAATGTAGTTGTTTTTTGTTAGTTGTCCAGAGCTATAGTGTTTGCCTATAGAATGTTACGGAGAAACTTATGGGTTAGTTCTCATTAAATAATGAGTCACTTTTACAAAAGCATAGAAAATTTAAAGGGCCTGGATTTTTAAAACATTCTTTTGTACATTGTTTTTTTTTTTTTTTCAGATTTCATCTGTTCTGTGTACTGTATTGTATTATTAATGTGCCTGTAAAGGTGATGTAAGGACTTAGGATTTCTTTGCTTTCCTATTGGAGAGATGTAGCTATCTGGCAAGGTGTTATCTTTAGATTGAATTTCATTGACATTCATGTATCTGCTTTTTATGTGCTGCAGGTGGGCACTGTGGTGGAGTTTCTTGACAGGCTGTCACCTGCTGGACCAGTGAAAAGCACTTACCCACTAACCTTTGTTCAGATAAAGCAGGTAAGGATTCCTTTGGTAGGTAATTTGCAGCCATTTTGTCAAATTTATCTGAACAACCCTCTGTGGAATGGCTCCTGTATGTCCAGTGTCTTATACCTTACCTCAGCACAGGAAGTAATAGTGTTTTAAAGGTGTTCAGGATTTTTGAACAGGAGACCTCTCCATATTTGTCACTGCTCTAAGGTTTTCCTCTTTTCATGAATGTAGATATATATCTGGTGTCCCAGCTTTCTCCTTTATCTGTCTTCTCCCTGAAGTACTGATTTTCATGTTTATGAGATTTTTATTTTATTTTTTTTTTATCTTGTACAACCTTTTTCTTCAGTATTTTTTTCCTTTTTTTCGTCATTTTCCTCTCATTTCCTCTATCAGAATGAAAACAATGGCTGAAGCACTGCTTTCTTCATGCCGGTCAGGGAGCCTGGAGTTGCTAAATATAGTCCATTTGACACTTGTGGGCCCCCTACTTATTTTTAATCTTTTTCTTTTAGTAAAAGCATGGTGGGTCAAGGGAATGTGATAAAGGAACAACCTGTGGAATTGCAACCCCCTGCCAAAGGCATTCACCCTACTATCTGAGATAGGATTTTTTTTTTAATTTTTCTGTGGCTTCTGCTGACTCCCATTCTCTCCTCTGTTCTGTGTCTCGCTGCATCAGTTTCCCTGTCAATTTTGATGACTTCCTCAGAGTAAAAGATCTTTCCCTTGCTGCTGAGTGACTCTGTTTTTCCACTAAGAGTTTATGGCTCCCTGATCACTTCTGTGCTGAATTTAACAGAGTGGAGTATCAGTGCTGATTGCCTGCCTGCAGCTGTAATAAAAAGTGGAGAGAATGTGATGATGATGGTAGCTGTGGGAGGGAGAAAAGGGAGAGTATGCAGTTCAGCAGATGGCTATGACATTTTCTAAGGCATTAGTCAAGTAAAGATTCAAAGCTTGTATTTTTCCCTTCCAAGCCATTAATAGAGAGAGGTGTGAGAGAAACTGCAGCTAGTAGGACATATTAGCTGGATGTTGGCTCTTCTCTCATCCTCTGCCCTTCCCACTGTTAGTACCCTATTTAGGAAAACAGCTGAGAGGGCAGCCAGTGGTGCTGCATAGGTTCTGTCCACTTATTTTCTTTTTTTCTCATTTTTCTGGGCACCTTGTTACAAATGTAATGTAATTGTAGTAATTATGGTGGATTGGAAATGGTTTACTCTCTCTTCTTCCTGTCATACTCTAATCCAGATAAATGGTTTTGTGGCTACTGACAATGCGATTGTTTCTTGGTTTTAATTTGTTTCACTTTTGTGCAGAGAAAAAATATCTAACAACTGATACTTTTTTCTTTACTGATGGGGAACTCGATGAAAAAATACTCTGAAATGTTCCTGATGTAAAGCAGATAATTTGTGAAATAAACAATATCGAACTGATGAATATGTCAGTTGACAAGTGCACTTTGAAATTTCTTATATAAAATCAGTTATGAAGGGATTTTCCAAATATTTTAATCAATTTTAATGAAGAAATGATGCTGTCAGTCATTAACTTCCATTTTTATTGAGGAAATGCCTTTGCAGCCAAGACCCTTGTCTTTTAAAGTTATGTAAATGTACTGAAGAAACAAGTTAAAAAAAATGGAAACTGGAATTTATACCCATAGCTTAAAGGTCAAAGTGAACTCTAATCTGAAGCTGGTATCTCTGATAGATGCTATCTGAAGTGAATGAAAGTTGATGTTTCAATCTGAGTGTGTAGGCAGGAATGTGGGATATGTCTAATTCTTGACCTGAATTGAAGCTACAGAATAACTAGGTTCATTAATCTGGGGATTTTTCTTTCTTTTCTTAGTATTTTGGGTTCGTACTATACAGAACTAAGCTTCCAAAAAACTGTACAGAGCCAACACAACTCTCTTCACCTTTAAATGGAGTCCATGATCGTGCTTATGTCTCCGTGGATGGGGTAAACATTGTTTGCTGGCATATATTTTTGCCACGAGTGGCCTTCATGAGATAGATGAATACAATCTGCCTTTTTTCTCTTTTCTACATCTTAACACAAATTTATTAAATAAAATTATTTAATAAGATGAAAGAAGTATACTGTAGATTCATACTAAATGTTCCTAATATTTCAGGAAATATGAGTATTTATCTGTCTCCTCTAAGGAAAGTGTAATTGTTTCCACATTTGGGATGTGAATGTTTATATAGATTTCATGACTTCATTGAAAAAATAGCTAGAAGATAGAAGAAGAGGGCTTACTTTCAGGCTTTTGAACTGCAGTAATGATGTATACACTTAATGTCTATCTACAGTGTTTTTAAGGATGTTTTACTTTTTTTTTTTTTCCCCCCTTGGAGAGGGGAAGGGATCTGGGGGGAGTAGAAGCCCTAGCATACATCTTACATTATGAATCTGGCTTCTGATCACGAGTTTTATTAAAAAAAAAAAAAAAAGTATATTGTACAGGATATAAACTTTGCCTTTCTTTCCTTAAATAGTGTTTTGTTCTTGCTTAATAAGAATTAATAGTAATTCATGGACTTTGATAGTCCATTTTTTAATTGTTTTGTGATCAGTGCTGATTCTCGTCACCATTATGACCATGTCAAGTTCTTCTTTCCTAATGTTGTTAGAATGAGAACAAATAAAGCTAAATATTGATGTGAGTTTAAATGGAAGATGAATAATCTTTTAATCTCTGACACTTGCAAAATCTTTTTAGTCACCAGGTTAAATCTGTGAACTTTTTGTGAATCAAAAGCTACTAGAATTCTAAAAGTTGATTTAGTTAATTTAACTAAGTAAAGAGATGTCATCAGCTAGATGAATACAGCTGATGCGCCTAGTAGTACATCCATTAGATGTACTGGAATAGAAATACTGACAAACCTGCTTTTTGTGTGATTGTGTATGTATGTGTTTGCATACAAGAGGAGGAAAGGAAAATATATACTTTACTTTTGGTTGTTTGTTTCCTTTCTCTACTTTATCTTCATGTAATTTGAAGAGACAAATGATGGAGTTTTGTTGGTTCAACGTTTTTTTTCTTCTTTCGATGTAATTCATATAGGTTCTTCAAGGCATCCTTGAAAGGGATAAATCACTAATGATAAATATAACTGGGAAGGCTGGAGCAAATATGGATATCTTGGTAGAGAATATGGGCCGAGTCAACTATGGTAGATACAATAATGACTTCAAGGTAAGTAGAATCTAACTGGATAATGTTTTTATGGGTTATAAAACATGGGTTAGAAACAGCAAAAGGATCAGGATTACACAGGTGTAATTTTACCTCAAAATATAACTCCTCACTAGTTTTCATGTGAGTTTTCTGGTCACAGATATCAAAGTGGAATAAAGAACTTAGACATTTTTTTTGTTGGTTCACATGTGTTGTTAGACAAAGTGTCACCCACAAGACTTTCAGGTTGAGTTGAATCTGTAGCTAAAATTTTAAGATATGCAAAACTATTTGGATAAATTCAAAAATAGGCTGGAAGTCAGTCTAATCTTGGTCATATTTTGGGGCTTGTGACTCCTGGGGTAGTGCTTCTGTGTGTATTTGTGTATATTTACTTTTATACCTCTATACCTCTTGCCATGTCCTATTTCACTTGTCAGTAGTGTGTACCCTTGCAATATTTTCAGTTTGGCTAAGAGAGGCTGTCTTACAAGCACTTTACCATGCAACATTGCCAATTTAGATTTGTACTGACCTGGAATTATCAGGAAGCTTATGAACACTTCCATGCTATGCTTTGGTACTGTCATTAGGGGCAATACCACTAAGGTAACACTAGGAAAGGCAGGAGCAAAAAGGAAGCTTATCTGGTTTTGGAATTAAAGGGGTCCCTAGTGCTGTGTGATGTTTTCTAATGAGGGGGAAGGGAGAGAACTATTACAGAGGCCAGCCTTGTGGTGTGTTTCTGCAGTGTTCAGGGGCGTGGCATGCTATCTTTTTTAGTTTTTGGTATTACTATGTTGCAAATAGTACCAAATATGACAGAAAGCTTTCTCTTTCTCATTAAGACGAGAATTGCAGACCCTTTACTGAAAGAATCTTTTGTGTAGAGTCCCCTTGGATTTGACTTGACCTAAATTGATTTGGCAGTGTTCTTTCAGAAAGCTGGTCAAATGTTTAATGACTAGAGATTTATTACTGATGATTGTGGTGCCTTTTGGTGCTGCAGGTGACAGCAGGTAAATTAGAAGCTCCTGTTTCCTCTCAGACTTGTCCAAAGTATTTCTTGGTTTGTTTGAATTCAGCATCACAGGAATGATGTATGCTGACCTGTACTATTTAGTTACTAGCTAAGGACACGTGCTGTGAGGAAGTAGGACTTTCAAAGTTATAAGTAGGGGAAAAAAAGTAAAATAAAGTGTGTATGAATTTTTCTGAGCCTTGCTGATGAGGTCACAAACTCTGGTTGAGTTTGGTCATTTTGCAGAATACAGTTTAGTCATAGAACATACATTGGTAAGTCTTACAAGATCACCATTAGGCAGAATTGACTGTTTTCACACTTGCGTTTTGCTGCCTTGAGAAGAATGGGCCTGATTGCATTCTTAAAGAAGGTTGTATCGGTTATGATTAAGCAGCAAAGAAGAATTGAAGCTTGGGTTTGGTTGAAAGGGGACTAGTTGACCAGTTATCTCAGTACGTGTGTTGTGATGTGGATTTCTAGGTGTATCTCCAGGTATTCTAAGACTCCGGTCAAGGCAAAGCAATATAACTTTTAGGTTGTATAAAAGTCTGTGAATTAAAAGTATGAGCAACTGTTTTCTGTGGCATATAAATTCAGTGGGCAGCAGTAGTGCCAACTTTGTTCATACTGTCTTTTCAAGGATCCTTACTCTTTTTATGAGTGCTAAGAGAGGGCAACTAGTTCCCCAGTGTTCTGCCTTCATATATAGGCAGCAGAAATGTGTTTATTTAGATCAGGCCGGGTGATAAGGAAATCTACGTGCTCACTGTTGAATTATGGTAGCAGAATAAAGGGTTGGAGTAAGGAGGTGCTCAGTGCTGTTGTGATTGAGTTTCAATTTACACTTATACCAGGATTTCAACCTTTTAAAGACTGAGTAAAAGCAAATTCAGTAGACACATTGTGAGAACAATCCTCTAAAAGCTCAATCCTTTCACATAAAAGAGGGAGACTTTTTCCACATAGGTTTAGAAAATGTACTTTGCCTTTCCCATAGACTCCCTCACCCTGTTTCTTAAGGCAGGTATTTTTTGTGTTGATTTTGAAAATGGGGAATAATTATGCATAGGTTATTCATTATTCTGTGACTTCATAAATAACTTCAAATAACTTCATATGTAACATGAGGGAAGAGGTTTCCATTTGATGAAGCCTTACAGAAGCCTTGCACCTTCAAGAAAATCTGAATTTTGTTCAGCTCCTTTTTCTTACTCTTTTTTTTTTTTTTTGAATTTGAAGTGGAACCAGGCATCTAACTTTTGGGAAAGAATCCTAAGAGGGTTTTTGTTCTAAAACATCCTGTTGATTTAAGTGTCCTTAAAGGAAACAAAGGAAGGAAGAGTGTAGTTTCATTTTTTTTTTTTTTTAACATGCTCACTGCCACCTATATCTTTGTTTTACTTGGCAAATTCATGTCCATATCTGGACTATTGCATATGCATTTTTATGCATACCAAAGTAAGAGTGCTTGTAGGCACTTCATTTCATTCAAAAATCACACTGTACATTACACTTAAAGATGGGTTTAGGGAAGCCAGTTGGAAAGTTTTGGGCAAAGCTATGCTGCAATATTTCAACTGATTGTCAGACAAAGTAAAGTCTAGGTTGAAGAGAAGTTTTGCTGTTTAACTCTGTGCAGATAATTTATTTTGATATCAGAAAAATAAGTTATGAAGTGGTCATCTAGGTAAAGGAATAGAGAACGTATTAGTGCACCTACTGATGACTAGGCTTGTGGAGTCAGTGCAATGCTTACTAGATATCAGAACAGACATACTATTTACTATAAGCCCTCCACAGCCATAGAAAATGTGGCTTTGTTTGTGACTTTGCTTTTAGAACTTCTTTTTCCTGTTTAACTTGTGGTATTTGCAACAGAACTTAAGTTGCACTTAAAAACAGCTATTACACAGGGTCTACTCAGGAGATTATATGGATGTAGCAGTGTTGGTTTAAAGTCAATTCCTTGCATTGCACTGAAACACAATTTTAGAAACCGTTACTGTAACACAGTTAGGAATTGAGTTCAGGAGAAACTTAATGTTCCTTTCACTGTTCTTAAATCATGATCTTACTTTGCCTTTGTACTCACTGTGTGAGTACATTGGTGTTCTTCAAGGGTACACATAGTTCCACAGAACTGAAACAGGACTCTGTGGGCTTGAAGTTGACTGTAAGCTTAAATTATTTCACTGAAATTGGGGTCATGAAGCATGCGCGTTGATTTTGTGATACTATATGTTAGCTGTAGAAGACTTGTAGGAAGTGAATACTGCTTTCTCTGCTATTGTGCAGGTTAATGTCTTGGTTTAGTGACTCAGTGTTACCAAATCTCTTGATAGTATCTCAAAATGAGCTATTTAATGCTTTTTCTGCTATTTATTAAGCCCCATGTTTTTGAATCATGTTCATGTTAAAGCAAAATAGAAATTTTAATTAAAAAAAAAAAACTTGAAAAGGAAAATTGGCATTGATGAACGCCTAAAACTTTGAAGAAGTGCAACACTTTCCTAGAGAATAAATAAAATGCTTTATTATTGAGCAAAGCTTATAACTTGGTGAAAACCAGATGCTTGTTTTTCCACACAGTTTGGCAGCTGTTGGAAGTACTTTGATTCAAACATGCTTGTAGTCCTGACTGATTTATGGTTGCAGCTGAATAATTTCAATAACATGAAGCTAATTATGTTGCTTTTTTTTTTTTCCTCCTAGGGTCTAGTTTCAAATTTAACTCTCGATCAAGACATACTTGTTGAATGGGAAATCTATCCTCTAGACATAGATGGAGCAGTGAACCATTCCATTCATGGCTACCCTGACCAACCAGAGAGAGATGTTGGCAATCCACTAAGTTATGAAACACCTACTTTTTACACTGGTAGACTTTTAATTCCTGGCGGGATTCCAGACTTGCCACAAGATACCTATGTTAACTTTCCTGGCTGGACAAAGGTACAAATTTTTGCTGTAAAAACTTGAAGTCCACTCAGAGAGATACTGAAAGTTCTACGGAAGGTCAAAATCCACCTCTCTTTGGCTGGATAGAAGGAGGTTATGATGGTGGGGTGTGTCATATACATTTACATGACTAGGAAATGTGTTCCTTGGTACAAGTAAATTTGGATATAAACCATTAAGAAGAGGGAAACTTATAATTAAAAAGCACATGGTGTTGGTCTAGGAAGGGGAGAATCACATAAAAACCCTGTAGTTTTTCCTAGAGTGAGAAAGATCATCTGTCAGACTTCATAGAAATGCTGCATTTAGTGGTTGTGTTTTGGATTTTTTTTTTTGTCTCAATGTGTTGTATAAACAGCTTTTTGGAGGCATAGAATGAATTACATACCTTGAGATGAAACAGTTCTTATTCTGGAGAAAGTGAGATGCTACAGGACACTTCTCTGGTTACACTGATTAATTAAAAGTAACTAATAGCATATTTTTGTTGCTGTGTGAGAAATATTGCAAAGCACAGGCAGAGTTGGACACTGCTAGTAGCATGCCCGTAAGTATGGATCCAGACAATGTTACAGGATCACAGAATCATCTAGGTTGGAAGAGACCTCAAAATCATCAAGTCCAACCTCTGACGTAATGCTACCAAGTCCTCCACTAAACCGTATCACTAAGCTATACACCTAAACATCTTTTAAAGACCTCCAGGGATGGTGACTCCACCACTTCCCTGGGCAGCCCATTCCAATGCCTCACAACCCTCTCAGTAAAGAAGTTCTTCCTAATATCCAACCTAAACCTCCCCTGGTGCAACTTTAGCCCATTCCCCCTTGTCCTATTACCAGGCATGTGGGAGAATAGACCAACCCCCACCTCGCTACAGCCTTCTTTAATGTACCTGTAGAGAACAATAAGGTCGCCCCTGAGCCTCCTCGTCTCCAGGCTGAACAAACCCAGCTCCCTCAGCTGCTCCTTGTAGGACTTGTTCTCCAGGCCCCTCACCAGCTTCGTTGCCTTTCTCTGGACTCGCTCGAGCATCTCCATGTCCTTCTTGTATTGACGGGCCCAAAACTGAACACAGCACTCGAGGTGCGGCCTCACCAGAGCTGAGTACAGGGGTACGGTCACTTTCCTAGTCCTGCTGGCCACACTGCTTCTTATGCAAGCCAGGATGCTGTTGGCCTTCTTGGCCACCTGAGCACACTGCTGGCTCATATTCAGCCGACTATCAGCCATCACTCCCAGGTCCTTCTCTGCCAGGCAGCTTTCCAACCATTCCTCTCCCAGCCTGTAGCGCTGCTTGGGGTTGTTGGGCCCAAGGTGCAGGGCCTGCTACTTGGCCTTGTTGAACTTCATACAGTTGGCCTCAGCCCATCGGTCCAGCCTATCCAGATCCTCCTGCAGAACCTTCCTACTCTCAAGCAGATCAACACACACACCTAACTTGGTGTCGTCTGCAAACTTACTGAGGGTGCACTCGATCCCTTCATCTAGATCATTGATAAAGATATTAAAGAGAACTGGCCCTAGTACTGAGCCCTGGGGGACTCTACTAGTGACCGGCCTCAAACTGGATTTAACTCCATTCACCATGACTCTTTGGACCTGGCTACCCAGCCAGTTTTTAACCCAACGAAGCTTATGCCAGTCCAAGCCATGTGCAGCCCATTTCTTGAGGAGAATGTTGTGGGAAATGGTGTCAAAAGCCTTACTGAAGTCAAGGTAGCCTTGACTTCAATACCATCCACAAGACCAATACCATCCACAGCCTTTCCCTCATCCACTAAGCGCGTCACTTTGTCATAAAAGGAGATCAGGTTTATCAAGTAGGACCTGCCTTTCATAAATCTGCGCTGACTGGGCCTGATTGCCTGGTTGTCCTGCGTGATAACATTCAAGAGAATCTGCTCCATGAGCTTCCCTGGCACTGAGGTCAAACTGACAGGCCTAGAGTTCCCCAGGTCTATCTTCTGGCCCTTCTCGTAGATAGGCATCACGTTTGCTAGCTGCCTGTTGACTGGGACCTCCCCTGATAGCCAGGACTGTTGATAAATGATGGTAAGTGGCTTGGCCAGCTCCTCTGCCAGTTCTCTCAGCACCCTTGGGTGCATCCCATCTGGCCCCATTGACTTGCGTACATTCAAGTGCCGTAGCAGGTCGCCAACCATTTCCTCGAGGATTGTGAGGGCCACATCCTGCTCCCCATCCCCTTCCACCAGCTCAGGGTACTGGGTATCCAGAGAACAACTGATCTTGCCGCTAAAGACTGAGGCAAATAAAGCATTAAGCACCTCAGCCTTTTCTTCATCTTTTGTCAGTAAGTTTCACCCCACATCCAGTAAAGGATGGAGATTCTACTTAGTCCTTTTTTTTGTGTTAATGTATTTATAAAAATATTTTCTGTTATCTTTAACAGCAGTAGCCAGATTGAGCTCCAGATGAGTTTTGGCCTTTCTAATTTTGTCCCTACACATCCTTACAACACCCTTATAATCCTGAGTGGCCCGCCCTCTTTTCCAAAGATCATAAATTCTCTTTTTTTTTCCCCTAAGCTCTAGCCACAACTCTTTGTTCAGCCAGGCCAGTCTTCTTCCCTGCCAGCTTGTCTTTTGGCACGTGGGGACAGACCGCTCCTGAGCCATTAAGATTTCCTTCTTGAGGAGTGCCCAGCCTTCCTGGACTCCTCCACCCTTCAGAACTGACTCCCAAGGGACTCTGCCAACCAGTGTCCTGAACAGCTCAAAGTCCGCCCTGAACTGTGGTCTCCCTCCTGACTTCGCCAAGGATAGAGAACTCTACCATTGTGTGGTTACTCTGCCCAAGACAGCTCCCAACCACCATATCTCCCACCACTCCTTCTCTGTAAACAGAAGGTCCAGTGGGGCACCTCCGTAGTAGGCTCATTAATCAGCTGCGTCAGAAAACTATCTCTCATGCTCTCTAGAAACCTCCTAGACTGCTTTCTTTGAGCTGTCAGTGCCTGTCTTCTGGAGTTTACCTGTAACTGGACTGAGTAGATCAAGTTGTGACTGACCAATCTCATGGCCTTCTATGAAGGATTGACTCTATCAGCTGACAAGGGAAGACCAACCAATGCCATCTACCTAGACTCTTCTGTAAGGCCTTTGGCAGGGTCCCATGCAATGTCCTGATATCCAGACTGGAGAAAGATGGATTTGAAGGGTGGGCCATTCAGTGGATAAGGAATTGGCAGGAGAGCTGCAGCCAGAGAGTTGCTGCCAGTTGCTGCTATGTTGAGGTAGAGCCCAGGGGTAAGTGGTGTCCCTCAGGGGTCTGTCTTGGGACTGGTGCTGTTTAATATCATTACCAGTGACATAGACAGTGGGATTGAGTGCATCCTAAGCAAGTTTGCAGATGACACCAAGCTGAGTGGTGCAGTCGATTTACCAGAAGGAAGGGATGCCATCCAAAGGGGCCTGGGCAAGCTTGAGAAGTGGGCTCATGTGAACCTAATCAGGTTCAACCAGTCCAGGTGCAAGGTGGTGCACCTGGGTTGGGGCAATCCCAGACATGAGGACAGACTGGGAGAAGAACTCATTGAGAGCAGCCCTGCAGAGAAGGACTTGGGGGTTCTGGTGGATGAAAAAAGCCAGCAGTGCATGCTTGCAGCACAGAAGGCCAACTGCGTCCTGGGCTGCATCAACAGAGGGGTGGCCAGCAGGGCAAGGGAGGGGACTATGTCCTTCTGCTCTGCCCTTGTGATGCCCCACCTGGAGTGTCGTGTCCAGGTTTGGGGCCTCCAGCACAAAAAGGATGTGGATCTGTTAGAGTGGGTCCAGAGGAGGGCCACAAAGATGCTCAGAGGGAGCACCTCTTCTATGAAGAAAAGCTGAGAGGGCTGCAGATGTTCAGCCTGGAGAAGAGAAGGCTATGTGGAGACTTCATTGCAGCTTTTTGGTAATATTGAAAGGGGTCTTATAAAAAAGATAGTGACTTTTTACCCATGTAGATAGTAATAGGACAAGGGGGAATGGTCTTAAACTAAAAGAGGATACATTTTGACTAGACATAAGGAGGAAATTCTTCACTTGCGGGTGGTGACACACCAGAACAGGCTGCCCAGAGAAGCTGTGGATGCCCCATCCCTGGAAGTGTTCAAGGCCAAGTTGGATGGGGCTTTGGGCAGCCTGGTCTAGATCATGGTGGCATCCCTTCCTGTGGCAGGGGAGTTGGAACTGGGTGACCTTTAAGGTCCCTTCCAACCCAAGTCATTCTATGATCAGAGAGCACTGCAATGAGAAGTTTGTGTGCAGACTTGAAAGGGAACTTCTGATAGGGCTGGAGAAAAACTAGAAAAGAAAAGAGTACGTTTTCACATTGCCGTGGTTGAAACAGTATACAAGATGAGTATGTAGCTGGTGGGAGGCACAGACAGCAGAATGTGTGCACTGAAGTGCCACTCCTCTAAGAGGCCTAAGCATTCAACTCTAGGCTTCAGGAGTGCTGGTGTTAGATAGCAAAGTTAATTGTAGTGAAGTTAATCCTTTCTGAAGCAGTTTACTTACTGTTATTAAAACAGAGTAGGAGATGGAGGTGCTCGTGATCTATCTACAGCGTTGCAGTGGTTAAAGCACTTCGCAATATGCAGAAGACTGATTCATTGCAGACATTTAATGTTGCAGGCACTGAGCTTGGATGAGGAAGTCTCTTAGTCCCTGTTCCTATATATATATACATATCTTACACAATCACAGAATAAAATCCAACAATAGCTATTTGCACAGGAACTGGAATCTGGGACTTTTCCGGTAAATTCTGCAACCCAATGAATCACAAACCATCTTCCTCTCTTTGAAATGGCAAATGAGTCCATTCTTAAGAATTTTTAAGTTTCAGTGGGAATCTTTTTCCCTGACCTATTGGACATAGAAATTTGTTTTATATGGTCTGTATACTATCTAAAGAGGTCAAAGTGAAGAGAACCCAGGGAAACTGTAAATATGGTTATTGGATTAATCATTCATCTTTATAGAGATTGGACCAAAGTTTTAAATAAGATACCGAGGAGTAATAAGATTGAGGTAAAACTGGGTGTGGGGAGAAGAAAGGCAGAATCTCAGACTTCTAGATAGCTTTACCAATGATCAGTGCCTATAAGGTAGAGGGCTGTAAGAGTTTGAATTCTACTCAGATACCATTGGATCTGGGCCTTAGTTCCTTGAGGCACAGCTGTATAAATTGGTGATGACAAAGTGTGGAGAGGGACTTCTAATAGTAGAAGGAGCTAAAGGTGTTTGGGTATTTGAAAAACTGTGGAAACAACTCTTAAGAAAATGTGCAGTTTTAATGATTATCTTGCCTTTCCATATTAAGACAAAGAATTTGACATGCTGGACAGCCCAGAAGAAGGATGTGGCATTAACAGTCATGACCTATGGTTGTAGCTCAGTTGCCTTCTGTGGTTTTTAAAAGCTTCGCTATTAACAAAATTTCCCCCACCTTCACTTAATGAAGCATGGTTGCACTTAAGAGTATGTCCTTCTGGATGTATGGTCAGATTTATTTTTATTTTTATTTATTTATTTATTTTATTTGGAGTCAGGATTGTTCTTTATTTCTATGGAATTGTGGGTTATAGCTGCTGACCCTGATAAAGGAAATCTTTCTGAAGATAGAGATCTATTCCCTATCTCTTCTTTTTTTTTTTTTTTTCAAAGGATGTACAAACTCCTGAATATGCAGTCTTCAGAAATTGCAGTGTTAATATAATGTTCCAAATGGCAGTTTGGAAATGAGAAATGAAAATCATAGTTTTCTCGGAAAACTGACTTATAACCAGAGATAGATTAAGATTAGAAACAGACCTGTTTCTAATTATGTAGATAGTGATAGGACAAGGGGGAATGGTCTCTGAACTCTATCAGAGAATCACAGAATTTCTAGGTTGGAAGAGACCTCAAGATCATCATGAACTAATGAACTCTAATGCGTCTGATTCCTACACTATACTCCAACTTCCCAGAGGGTTACAGTCACCCTGTATAGTAGCTAGTCTACTGTGTAGTGGGTACATCTGCAAATGCATCTTGTGGGGGGATAGCTTGCATTAATGCTATATTCTCTTCTAAAAGTAGTATAGAAGTAAAGTGAAGAGCTTGAATAAATACATGTAGTTCTTCTCTTGTCCTTTTATACAGCAGAAACAAACCACAAAGTGAGATGAACTTGATTTAAATACTAAAAAAAAGTTTAAAGTCAAATTTTGTTAACATCTTGGCACTGTAAAAGATAGGATCTTATACTGAGATAGTGGATACAGAGACAAAATAACTCACCTGTATTTGCAACTATACAATCTCCTTATGAAACTTCTTTCACAAGTTTCATAAAAATAATTTTCATAAATGCTTGAAAAAAGAACTACCTCCAGAACACCTTGAACAGTAATATTTAGTATACTATAGTTGTGCTTTTATAAATCTTTTATGAGTATTATTTGATTTTTAGTTTTCCCTCAAGATGTTAAAAATCAAGAGTGCAATGAGTCCTTATTTCCCAGTGACTCAGATGATTTTATTATTTTTATCAATTTACATCCATGCTACAGGTGAGTTTGCTTTTCCTCTACATTCTGATTACCAGAGGCCACAGCAAGAGGGAAAACAGATGAAGTTATCTGTTCCCATCCTCTTCCTTGCTTGCCAGTCAATTGTCTGACATGGTAAAAAGGATGCTTAAGAGGAAAAAAATCAAGTGGTTTGTCCAAATCAGATTATGTCTTGTTTAATGAATCAAGATTCCGTTCAATTCAGGAATCCCTTTATAATTCTGCTGAACATTTGGCAGCTCATCAATTTAAAGACTTTTGGAAACACCTGCACTTGTTTCACTCCAATGTCTCTATTTTCTGGTGTATAAATGACTTAGTTTATTTCCTTTTTACTTGCCTAATTTTATTTTCTATTTTTAACTGGGAATATTTATAATATTAGAAAAGTATTTTCACAGAATCAGAATCACAGAATTGTCCAGGTTGGAAGAGACCTCAAAATCATCAAGTCCAACCTCTGACCTAACACTAACAAGTCCTCCACTAAACCATATCCCTAACTTCAACATCTAAAACAACTTTTTAAAACCTCTTTTAAAGGCCTCCAGGGATTGTGACTCCACCCTAGGCAGCCCATTCCAATGCCTCACAACCCTCTCAGTAAAGAAGTTCTTCCTAATATCCAACCTAAAACACCCCTGGTGCAACTTTAGCCCATTCCCCCTTGTCCTATCACCAGGCATGTGGGAGAATAGACCAACCCTCGCTACAGGCTCCTTTAACGTACCTATAGAGAGCGATAAGGTCGCCCCTGAGCCTCCTTGTCTCCAGGCTGAACAAACCCAGCTCCCTCAGCCGCTCCTCACTTGTTCTCCAGACCACTCACCAGCTTCATTGCCTTTCTCTGGACTCGCTTGAGCACCTCGATGTCCTTCTTGTAGTGAGGGGCCCAAAACTGAACACAGCACTCGAGGTGCGGCCTCACCAGAGCCAAGTAGTACAGGGGTACGGTCACTTTCCTAGTCCTGCTGGCCACACTGCTTCTGATACAAGCCAGGATGCTGTTGGCCTTCTTGGCCACCTGAGCACACTGCTGGCTCATATTCAGCCGACTATCAATCAATATTCCCAGGTCCTTCTCTGCCAGGCATTTTGTTCTGGCCACCTCCATTATGAAAGCAATTTGAAGAGTTTGTGTGATAAATTAACTATGATGTCATTGAATTTACATTAATAATAGCAAAACATCAAAGATTCACTGTTGTAACTAACTAAAACAAAATACAGTGCTCTTGCAGTATCATTTCACAATTTATTTTGCTGACTAAACTATTGCAAGTATAATAGACATCTGAATGTCATGTGTCTAGACGAGCTGTATATCTTCTTGAAATCATAGAACAGGAAGCAGTGTGAAGATAGCATAGTATTACACTTTTGTAGAGAACAATTAACAGAATTAGGATCTGCTTTGTTTTGTGAGTTCTTTCTCCTTTTAACAATCAGCTTGAAGTAAATACAATTTTCAGGATTTGCTTTGGTCTGAAACTTGGCACAAAATTCAGTGTCAGGAACCTGCAATTCTGTTTTCTTAAGTATTGTCATATTTGGCATGACTGCAGTATCTGACCACTTTGGTTTTAAATATCAGCTCATCAGGGAATTTAGATTCTTTTGACTATTTGTAGCAATTTCTTCAACAGATTATCAGTCCTTGTGTTCTATCAAACTGAAATATCAAGAAAATGCAGTTACTGTGTGAAATGTGTTATGCTTAAAGTTATTTAGATGTTTGACCTCTTGTCAAATTATTAAAACTTCATTATGTTTTCTCTTTCTTTTAACAGGGGCAAATTTGGATCAATGGCTTTAATCTCGGTCGCTACTGGCCAGTCCGTGGTCCTCAATTGACCCTTTTTGTTCCAAGGAATATACTTGTTTCATCAGTGCCAAATAACATAACAGTATTGGAACTGGAGCATTCTCCCTGTAGCACCCAGGCATGTGAGATAGAATTTGTAGACAAACCGGTTATCAATGCAACTACAATGTATGAAAATGTTCCTCCCCCACTCTATTTTAGAGACATGTGGCTGAGCTATCTATAATGATATGAGTGTTTCCTTATCTTCCCCCCCAATTTGCTTCTTTTTCCCTTTAAACATATTTTACTTTTTTAAAGAGTCAGTGTAAATCAGTAAGTTGTTTAGCAGAGACAGCTTCTTAAATTCAATTTTTTTTTCAGGCTGGCCAGAGTTAAATACTGAAATTCTCTTGAAAAAGAAAAGTTGTAGCTTTAGAATTTACCTTGAACTGTGAAACTGAATCCATCTAGAAGATAATTTTAGCATCAAAGTGTACTAAAAATGCATTCCTGTAGACTGTTTGCATTACAGGAACCTTCTGCTTTTTTTTAACCACCTTTTGCAACTGGAGAGAAGCCTACAAAAGGGCTGCACAGTCCCACGAGCCTGCTGGTTACTCACAAAGGCCGGTAGGTCAGTGCTGCCAATGGACTAGACAACTTTCAGCTGATTTTTATTACCTGTTTAGTATCCAGTATCATTTTATTCTGCACTGACTGCCGATGTTGAATGGACCTGCTTTTTTCACCTCCGTGCAAATGACCTCTGAAAAAATCCATTTGGTTTCTTATGGGAGCAGTGACAAATGTGGAAGAGAGCACTCATGCAAGCTGATCCAAACGGCAGTAATGTGGACAGTGGAGAGTAATCTTGTAGTCTGCTTCTATCCTGTCTTTGAAAGCCATTTGACTGCTTCATTTCTACTATCTCCAGAGACTTAAATTAAATTGGCAATTACAAGAACTTTAGTGAAATTTAAGCTTGGTTGGACCATAGCCTTTGATTAACTTGCCTGCAGAATACAGTCTTAAAATAAGCCATTTTTCCTTTTAAATGTTTTTTTTTTTTTTTTTTTTTTAATGGGTCTGTCATGCCTCTTCTTCATAGGCCATAACCTTGAAAGTAGAAGGTTTTGAATAAAAGAGAATTAAGTCATGCCTTACGTTTTGTTCTAGTAAATTGATAATCTGATCCAGTAAATTGATAATCTAAGGGCCTGGTATTTGCAAAGATACAGTCATTGTTGGAAAAGCTGACTTTCTACAGCAGGCTGAATCTTCTTTTTGATTCTTAGGATTTTGGTGTCAATCATGCAAACTCTTTGGTGAGATTTAAACAAAATATTAAAATGACAGAATCAAGTATTTTCATAATCTGTGGTTGTTCCTTTTCAATTTCTGTCTCATGTTATTAAAATGGTTCTTTAAGATTAAATCCTTCCTGTATTTGTTTCAGAGGGAGCAAGTGGAGGAGGAAGACTGATTAAAAGTGAGAAATGAGGTTGTAAAGTCTCTATGGACAAGGAGTTCTTGTTGATGTCTCATTTATTTTGTTCTGAAGACTTGTGCAAAGTGAAGCAAAGCAAAATAGTTGCAATAGGCTGCGAGGTCCTCTGAGGTGCCACCCTCTTCAGAGATAGCCAGTGCAAAAACCTGACTGTTTTCTTCTCAGTTAATGCAGACTGCTACCCTCACCTGAGGAGAGAGTAGAAAGGATCACCACTACATTATCAAAACCTCTGCTGTGTGTTTGATGAGCTGACTGCCACAGGAGCTTTCAAACCACTCCTGTGCGGTTCACTTGAGCCACAGAGCTCCTAGTCTGAAATTCTTACCTCAAATGCTACGTGGGAGCTGCGTGTGCAGTACTTGAAACACTTCATTTTCTGTTCTGACCCTGGATCTTTTTATTCTTTACATCATCCTTATGCAGACCTTGGAAAATGCTCTGTGACTAATTTATTATGAAGTATTAGTTACCTCAGAGCCTGGTCTTGAATGTAAGGAATGGAACAGAGTTAGTTTCATACCGGTTGTGGGTTTTGTGGCTTGAAGTATACAGAACGACAGTACTATTTAGATGCAATTCCTACAACAGTTCAGTGCTTTAACAGCCAGGAGTATTTTTATTTTTCTGTTGATTAGTGCTGTAAAGAATGGAAGAGATCAATTTGTAGTTCTTATCACTTCTTTTGTTTTTCCATTGCATTAGTGAAAAAAATGTAGCATAATCCATAGTATCTATTTTTGTCATATCTCCATGTAATACTACAAGCATTAAGGTTTTGTATCAAGGATTGCAAATATTAATTATATAAATGTAACACTACCAGAAACAACATGATAAAACAAGCTTAAGGTTTTTCAAGAAGGGATCTAGACAGCTTCAATAACACACCTGCCTATTAATTGCTTTCTGTGAAGTGATCTGTTGTCTACAGAAAGGGACTGAAAGTTAGGGCCCTGATTCCTAATCCTGGTCTGCCTACAATAAAAAAAACAGGTTGCCAAATTGAGTGGTATTTATGTGAGTACACAGAAGGGAGATCTCTCTGAGAAGGAGCATTCAGAGTGCATCACTACCAAGGAGAGCCTGTTGCCTCCTGCTGTTTCTTCACCCATGGGTGTGTCCGTGGGTGCTGCAGGTTTGTCTTCTGCCCTGCCTGTGTCATGCATTGGGCATCTGCATCTGCACCTTTGCTGCTGCTGTGTGGCTGGGGCTTATCCTAGATTTCCTAGCTTTTGTGTGTAGTCTTCCTGGGACTAGTTTCCCCATGCTGTCAGAAGCTTGTCTGCAAAGTGCAGCTGTATGGGGCTCTGCTTAGCAGAGGTGTTTTTCCAGAACCAGAGCAGGATTTGTAAGCTTAAAGCGCATTCCTGCCTATGCACAAATGAAGGCCTTTTAAATGTTACTTGGGAAGAATGAGCAAGGAGGTAAATATGGACTGGTGAACAGTGTGCACTATGTTGTTGAATTCTTAATTTATTGATAAGACTACCATTTCCCTTATGTTCATAGCATAATAATCAATCTAAATGTTACTCAACACTTCAGTCCCTCAAAACTTCAGTCTCTGAGTTTAACAAGGTTGAGACTTGGCCTTCTCCACGTTCTGTTAGCCTCTTAATGCCCTTTGTTGGTCTTTGCAGGCAGCACTCTCACCTTTTTGAGCTCCCCTACCTTTTTGAGTGCTCCACAGTGTCTTTGCTTCCTTTTGTAGTTCTTGGATGATGTTTGCACATGTTTGAATGTTAACATCAGTATGAATCTAAAAAATACTCCTGACTGAGCAGCAAATGCTATCCACCTGGCCAGTATGCGTCAGGTGTTCAGAAAAGGCAATTACAGAGAAAAAAATCTCGTGTTTAACAGTGTGCTACATAGGAGATTATACACTATTATCCAGGTCAGGAAGATGACCTGTTAACAAAGCACTGAGTTTGGACTGCAGGGGGAAGGAGTCTATTCTCAGGGCTCAAAGGGTTGTGATAAGTGGGGCCACATCAGGCTGGTGGATGGTCACTAGTGGGATCCCCCAAGGCTTCATTTTAGAGCCAGTCCTTTTCAATGTTTTTATAAAGGATTTGGATGTAGCACTAGAAGGTGTTTTGAGCAAGTTTGCCAATGACACCGAACGTGGAGGAGTTGTAGACTTTGTTGAGGGTGGAAAGGCTTTGCAGAGAGATCTGGACAAAGGGCTGAAAGGAAAAATGTTGGAAAGATGTTACAGGGATCTTTGTCCTGCTTTTCATAACATACATATGTTTAAATAACATACATATATTTTAAAATCCCTTTTCAGTAGGGATTTTCTGTTGCTTATTATGTTATCACAGATGGGAGTAGTGAACTGGAGTTCCCAGCTGTGGGGGTAGTCTTGAAGGTAGGCGTTACCTACAGATGCTTCACAGAACCAGTCCTAGTTTCAGTAAAAGCCCATTTCAGTAGGATATATGGTCTGTGTGGCTAAGAAATCAGGAATACGTTTAAGAATTCTTGTTGTGAGCCTTAGCACATCTACTTGGCTCCCGAGGGACAGGTGTATATAGCACTCAAAAGTCATGGTTTTAGGGAGGTCCCACTTTTAACTGTGTTGTGTTGTAATGGGAAGCACCATCTTGCTCATAAAACTCCCCATCATGCATTCATACTAAGACGCTTGCAGTCTGCTAAGATCCCCATCTTGCACTTTGGTAATGTGTTTACACCTGCATGTCTGTAGCTTAGCCTTTTTATTTTTTTGGGCGATAGGGAAAGTAAATCCTAAGTGGGGCTGGGAATAGAGCTTGAAATTCTCCAATAATTCTCCAATAGAAGGGGTCTTTGAGTAGATCTGTTGAATACTGGTGCAAATCCTGTAGGAAAAATACAGCCAGTATCTGTTCTTCGAAAGTATTTTTCTGTTAAGTCTCTACAGTCATTCTAAATGTATGCACTGTATTTCTTTAAACTTAGTGCTTGGGTAGGGTTAATACTGCTACACTGATATTGACTGGGCATTTTCAGTATTGTCTCCAGTTGTGGGCCAGAGCACAGCTCCGAGCAGTGTGGAGAGATGTCTAGCAATTGTGAGTCATCTCTCTAATGCTTTATATAAGGAATTATTCCTTTGTTTCCTCTTTCTTTCTTCCTTGTGTCTTACTGGTACTTCCTTCTGTACCAGGGAACTTTTGAATGTAGAGGAACCCCAAGAATTTCCTTCAACATGTCTTCAGTTGCCTGAAGCGATCCCTACCCCTTGCACCTAGCCATCATTAGTTTGCAAGCTGGATGAAGATGCCTTTTTGCAGGTCCTACAAATCTTCATCAGGTACACAGTGAATGCTCTTTGAATCACTACTCTAGAATTCGCCAAAAGTATGGAATTCTGCAATAGCGCTCTCAAAAGCACTTGCCTTGGAGACAGCAAGTGGCTTAGTGTTGTGTGTGTGATTGCAGGATCTGCATGTATTCCTGCACTATGGGTGAAGGGGCCTTCTGTAGTGGTGGCAGAATTGTTGAGAATAAGGAGAGGAAATTAATAACTCACTCTAAAGCCCTGGAAGACTTTAGCCTCTTACATAAAGATAGGCCTGGACACACACTCTATGTACCTTCTTTCAAGCTTACCTTTTTTTTTTTTTTTTTTTTTTCTGTTCGGTGTTAGGATGTGGTTTACATTAATCATGAATAGGTAGATCCTGTGCTATGAAAAACCTGAGCACTGAACACATAAGTGCTGGGGGTTAGCACAATTTCCTGCAAAACTTTGCTGAAGTAGTGACTTCTGCCACATTGCATTCCTATGTTGCTTTTTTGGTTCTTTGATCCAGTGTAAATATCTGCCTCATAAGCTGACCTTAAAACAATGCAAGTCTTTTCACTACAGCACCTGAAGATATAGCTTTAAGGCATTGAGTCCATCTAGTGCACGTTGAAATTAAAAAATAAAAAATAAAGTGCTGCTGGTTGGTATCTGCTGAAGCAGCTATTTTTTTCACTTGTCCACATCTAGCCTCTCTGGTCCATTTGTCTTGACTCAGAGGTGTTGAAGAAAACGTATTACTTCTACAGATCCTTTCTAATTCCAACTCTCTGACACCAACAGACAGTGCTTTAGTATTAGCCAAATTTTGGACTCCTCTACCACCCTTTTTTCAATAAAAGTTAAGATAGCAAAAAAAAACACCTAAGTTTGATTACCCATCCTAGGAAATAAAAGAAACTTGGATAGAAAGTGGCAGTAATTGAAATGCACGTGTATGGAAGCTAGTATGCTGAAATAACCCAAATGACACTTTAAAAAAAAAAATCTGATGAATAGAGTCTGTACAAAGATAATAAATTGAGATTACTGTAGTAGTGTACCTGATTTATATGCAGCTGGTTCCTGGTTTCTGTTTTACATACAGTACCACATAGTGCTGGAGGGGATGTTTTAGCATTACAGAGACGCAAGCAAACAAGAATATTAAGGGTTCCAAAACATCATCTGAATAAGAAACCTTGTGAAGACAGAGGGGAAAGCACAATAGTTTGTTAGAAAAACAGCAGTGGTTTTTAGGGTTTCTTTTTTTTTTTTTTGTCTTCCCCAAACCCAAGCAAGCTGAGAGGGGAAAGAAAATTTCTCTTTAGTGACTCCAACCACCACCAACTAGCTACAAGCTATGGCATTGCATTTCACTGAAATGGAGAAGGTGAACGGTGCTGAGCTCTGTAGTTTTCATAGCCACAAGTGGAAAATTTTACATGAGCTGGGGTGAAGATTCAAACCCCCTGCTTGGATGTGCAGGGTGGGGAAAATATCCAAATCCTAACAAAAAAAAAACCTGCCCAACTGTTAAGGTTGTGAACACTCAGCTCTGATGGTACTTGCTGCCCAGGTGCTTATCACTATCTTGCTTTACATTTTACCCTTGGAATTAAAGGCAGAAAACATGCCTTTTTTTTTTTTTTTTCCTGTCGGTTCTCAATATGCATCACATATTTTCAGTTATTCACAAAATAATAAGGCTAGGTGATTAGGTGATGCCTGGTTTGGTTTTACTCTAGTTTCTAGTGAGCAAGTGTCTTTGGAATGCAACCACACTGTTGTACTTGTCCTGCAGAGTGGATGCAAGAACATTCAGGGATTTCCACCATTTCTTCTCTCTCTGTGTTGTGAGTTTGTCAAGGGTCTGCCTCATCAGTGCAGCAGATGAGAATTTGCTCATTTTTGCTCAATTTTGTCTCCAAGGCTGAGGCCTTCAGTCTTAAGTTAATCCTAAAATACACAGAGCTCAGCTCTTTTTTTGTTTTCTTTTTCTCATTTAATAGCAACGTGCTTTTTTTCATATAGGTGTAGTGGTACTGGTTTTGACTATTGTCCATCTAGCCTTGTACCCTCTTTTGAAGGTGAGCATAGCCAGTAATTTCTTTTTAAGTTTCAGTACCTGAAACTTTAAGGTGCGGTCTTTTTTTCTTACTAAGTTGAGCTGGCATTTCAGTGGAAGAGACTCAGTTTTGACTGCTGATTCAGCAGCAAGCTGCTCAGTCGCCATGACTTGGTTTGCAAGAAATCCCCCAAACTCTAAAATTTACACTGTGCATGCTGGTGTATAGCAATCAGGATTATTTAAGAGCATCATCTACTTTTTTTGTCACCTTGGTCTGTGCTCTTTCATTTATTTGATTTTTGGGCTTACTCATTGTTGGCGTGTATGTCTTTTGATGTGAAAATTTGATGATCGTTTGACTTGGAAAGAACGTTCCTATTCTTATGAAGTGCTTATTTTTTTCCTGCTACCTGTTTTAGTGTGTTCATGCAAATTGCTGAAACCCCCTACTGACTACAAATGTCAAAATGTGAAGTAAATCAGGCAGGCACATCTAAGAGGGGTAAGGTTTTTGTATGCAGACCTTCATGATTCAAGCAGCAATTGGCTATTGACTGAGAAACGTAAGGAAGAAATTGTTCAAAAACAAAGGCTTGTTTTAGAATCATCCCTTATGAAGTTGTTTTCATCTTCTGTGGAAGAGTGGAAAAAGACGAAATTCTTAAGGCAAGACATCTAATAATGAACACAGATTTTCTTCTCTACAATAACAAATACTTAGTTTCATGGTAGTACTCTTAATCTGCAAAATACCTTTGTTTTACAAAGGAGGGCACAGTCTTTATTTTATATATATAATATATATATATTTATATATTACAGATGTAATAGCTGAGTTGACTGAGAACTCCGACAAGGCTGAAAACAAACTTAAAAACTTGCTTTGTTGTTGGCGATGGTTTGTGTTTGTTTTTCTCTCTTCTCTTCTCTTCTCTTCTCTTCTCTTCTCTTCTCTTCTCTTCTCTTCTCTTCTCTTCTCTTCTCTTCTCTTCTCTTCTCTTCTCTTCTCTTCTCTTCTCTTCTCTTCTCTTCTCTTCTCTTCTCTTCTCTTCTCTTCTCTTCTCTTCTCTTCTCTTCTCTTCTCTTCTCTTCTCTTCTCTTCTCTTCTCTTCTCTTCTCTTCTCTTCTCTTCTCTTCTCTCCTTTCCTTTCCTTTCCTTTCCTTTCCTTTCCTTTCCTTTCCTTTCCTTTCCTTTCCTTTCCTTTCCTTTCCTTTCCTTTCCTTTCCTTTCCTTTCCTTTCCTTTCCTTTCCTTTCCTTTCCTTTCCTTTCCTTTCCTTTCCTTTCCTTTCCTTTCCTTTCCTTTCCTTTCCTTTCCTTTCCTTTCCTTTCCTTTCCTTTCCTTTCCTTTCCTTTCCTTTCCTTTCCTTTCCTTTCCTTTCCTTTCCTTTCCTTTCCAGGGAGAAGTATAGGTTAAGGGTGCTATTTTGGGCATACTGGCTCTGTGACGGATAGTAACAGATCTGGTTAGGCAACTTATACCAGGTTTAAGTCTGTACCTTGTTATGACACAGGAGTGGAAACACTGTCTAGTAAGCAGCAGGTAATGCGTTGTTGTTTTTCTTTTTTTCCTAAGCACAACCAGTGTCTGTCCAACACGACCAGCTGATGGGTCTGTGCCAGGTCTCCTCCTAGAGCCTCAGCAGCTGCTTGTGTTGGAGTAAACACACCTAGCTTGTCCCATGCACCAACTAGGGAGATATGGCTTCTGCTGTAAAGGTTCTCATAGACCATTTAAAAAAAATTGTTTTATTTTTGCTAAAGCAGTGACTTTGTGGGATCTTACGGTTGCAGGTCTAGAAAACATGACAGATTTTGCTCAGAGACTTTGTTAAAATAGACATTGATACAGGCTACCTATTTATTCCATTATTAGGGACTATCAGCTTTTCTACAAATAATTATGTACAAATACTTGACATTTTGAGAACTCTTTTTACTTTTTTTCCCTCTAGGAACCTGAGAGCCCATATATAACCAATGTTTTCTATTGGCATGACAGTTAATGTGTTGGGCATAGATACGGTCATGTGTCCTGAAAATCCAAGACACGTTTAGTCATTCCGTATATTATGATTTTTTTTTTTTTTATTGTGAGAACATCTTCAGTGCTGTTATATATGAATCAGCATTTTATTATGAATTACCTTACAGAAAAGGTGATTTATTTTTTTCCTTCTAACCCAATTAGTAGTTGCCCTCAATCTGTACATAGCAATTCCTGGTATTACAAGAAAAAAAACAAACAACAAACAAACAAACAAAACAACAACAACAACAAACACCTGAAGAAAAATTCTGCAGAAGTTTGGATATCTAATGCTGAGCTTGCTTTCTTGGGCCCTGACTCAAAATTGTTAAATAACTGAAATTTAACAATTGATTTTTAAAAATGCTGATTTGAGGTTTGATCAATTTAATTTTATTCACATATTTCTATTTTGATAGTCAGTAAGGGTCTGTAGTTTTTTACATGATTTTCATGAGGAATGTTGAAATTATCTCCATCAGAAGGAAATTTTTATAAGAATTTGGAGTAGAAATAATGAAATTCTTAAATTCAAATATGATAAAAATAGGCTGCACTTGTTCTAAAATAGTCTGACTCTGAAGCTGAAAGAAAATCTAAGCAATAGCATTGGTTTAGGTGTTGCTCTTTTACCAATGCCATCACAAATCCATATTCTCCATTGATCAGATTTTCGTGAACTTGCCTTTTCAAATGCAAAATGTTCTGCTAGTGTAGTCACAACCCAGATATCCTACTTGTGTGATCACTCTGTGCGGAGTACTTGAGCTTTAGTTGGCAAGGAAGTGAATGGATTTACTTTTAACTCTGTGTGACTGCGGGAGAGGTGGGCTGTGGCACACGTGTTCATGTGAGAAGCAAGAGTGGGAGCAAACTTCCCCAGGGGGGAGGTTGGCAATTCCCTAGTATTTCTGATGAAAAGAAGTGAGTACTGACCTGAAATGTGTATGGGTAGGTCAGTGAAGCAGAGCTGAGGAGCAAACAGCCTACATCTAAACTTCTTCTTTTCTTTTGTTTTGTAAACTCTTCAGCCCCTTCTCTGTAGCAGGGCAAGTCTTTTGTCTAACACTTCATGTGATGAGTTTTACTCTTCTAGAAATGCCAACAGGAATTTTGAAAGTTAGGGCAGACCTGTGCTCTGCAAACTCCCAGCAGGGCTTGTCTTCAGGACCTGCAGGCAACGTTGTTCCTTGCAGTCAACCAGCCTTGTTTTCTTTTCATTCCTGGTCCTTGCGAATGAGCAACAAGGAGCTGAAGTGCATAAACAAGGAAAGCCATCCTCTCTCTTTCTTGTCTGCAAGCTCTTTACACCTTTCCCACATACTTTAGTAGCGGAAAAGGCAAGTCATTCTGTCTGCGGTCATGGTCTTACTTGTGGTCAAATTTCAGTTTACCAGTTATGAGCAAGTATTGAGATCTGTTGTGGTCTTTGTTTGCTTTGATTAAGATGGTTTTGTGCTACTACTAGCTAGTAAAGCTCTTCCTATTTGTGCTTGATGGAGACTGGGTAAGAGTCAGGGAGGAACCTTCTCCTCTCTTACCTGCCCCAAACCATAATACTTCTCTGGGGATATTTAACAAAGTGCAAAGTTAGTGCAAAAGAGACAAATATGCTTTTTTCTTACAGGGAGGTGCAGCTGCCTTTCCAATGAGATATCCCACGTATATAAATCTCATCCTGAACTTGTCTGTTCAGAGGTTCTTGTAAAATGCTGATCAAATTCCCCTGACCTCTTTTGAGCAAAAGAGTGGATCTAGTAATGCAGGGCTTCATTCAGTCTTTGTTGTCTTACAGGATGCTAGTAGCACTGAGACTGACTTTTATGAGGGTTTTGAATCTGTGGAAACATATCAGATTCTTGATTATTTGCTGTAGTTGTTAAAAGCAAAAGCATGGAAACAAAGACCTTCCTGGAATTTCCAAAAATCCTTAGTGCCCTAGTAGTTTTTATTTTGCAGCACCCAGAATAAAAAGCTTGCAGCATTTAGCTCAGCAGCTGCACATACTGAATGCATGCTGTTACTTAGAAACGTTAAAACATGGAGAAACTTCAGCCATTCCAAGATGACTGGAAACAAAAACACCAACACAAAAACTAAAGGTGTATGATACATTGATCAACTATGTACTTGGTCTGTGTTTACACAGACTGTGTATTTTTTTTTCTTTCAGTCATCTTCAAACAGTATCCTTGCTCTCTGGTGTTTTAAGACAGACAACAGCCTCTACACCACTGAAGAACATAATGTATTGGAAGATAGCATTACTTCGTCATCTTCATCCATTTACCTCCAGATACCCTTCATACTAACCCACAGGCCTCCTCACACAACCTGGAAGCAGACTTGAACTTTCCTGACTGGGGCCTCTCAGATTTGGCTACCAGAAAGGGCACAGTGTGGGCAGCTCTGATCTGGAGTCTTCTTCACTGAACTGAAATGCAAATCCTCACCAAGGAGAGCTGGGTGTGCCCTGTGATTATGTCAAAAATGTGCATCGGGTTCATATGGCTGAGCTCTTGCTCTGTGCCATAGTTCCCTTAGCTATAAGATGGCAGCTTTTTTTTTTTTTTTTTTTAGTGGACCGATGTTGTATAAGAGAAGGAATTACGGTTTTCAGTGGAGATATCACATGCTACTATTTCTGAGAATTCAAAGGAGGACCAGAAACTAATGAAGAGAAAACCTTTGATTTGGGACAGTGAGCATGGCTTGTGAGCAGCATTCTTTTGAGCTGAGCGTATGAAGGATCTGTGGAGGGTTATGTTCCTCTAAGGGAAAGAGTATAGCAACATTTGGCAGTTGTGCCTGTGCTCTGTCAAGGAGTTGGGAAAGGAGCTGGATTTTGCCAGTCTGAAACAGATAAAAGGCTTTTCCACTTTTGAACCTCGTTTTTGCAAGAGTTGTCTTTGACTTGATTACTGTCATGTAAGACTGGATTTTGTTTACTTTATTTTTCTGATGGATGTTGCCTCTGAACGGCTGTGAAGAAGAAAATCTTCCTGGAAGCATCTAACTTGGTGTGTACCCACTTAATAGTGCTTGCTCTATCCAGAGTGATTCTCTATGATTGCCAGTGACACTGGCATATATCATTGCTGTGTTACAGTAAGATTACTGCAGATGTGATCAGTACTACACCACCTTTGGATGCTTTTATCAGATATATGAATGCAAGGAATCTCATTGCAATCACATTGACTATTCATTTCCAGTCTTCCACTTAAAAACTTATTTCATGGCTGGAGTAGTGGAGTCAACTTTCCTGTTGAGCTCTTTGTAGGCATTGCCCTTAAACATTTCAGTGGTCATTTTGACTGACGTTACTGAATGGCTCTTGATTTCTAACTGTAAATCAAGTCAAATTGAAATATTTGCATAAGGTCTGGGACTTGATAAGGCTGGTCTCAGGCCACGTTAAGAGAGAAATTCCAGATAAAAACAGGAAACCGTTATGAGCTCCTGGAGGAAAATGTGTGAGTCTAGATCACTGGAAGCATCCTGGTAGCAGGGGAGCATTGTAGTGCCTGTTGAATTGCACTGTCCTTCAGAGCAGGTGTCCAGAACTGTTGCTAGAACAGAGGCAAGCAGCAGTAGCGTAGGAAGGACAGTAGTGATCTCTCAGTTTCTTCCCAGGGATGACTCTCAGACCGAGAGGAGCAGCCTTCCATGATGTCTGTTCTGCACAATCAAAAGGGATGAAAGCATGCTCAGGAGAAAAAGCTAGTAAGTGTAATTCAGTTGTAAGTTCAGGGAATGACTGCACTGACCTATGTGTTGTATGAAAACAAACCTACCAAGATTTTTTTTTAACCTTTTCATTGTTATTTATATTTGATGTCATGAAGCTGACTTTTTTTTATCTCATCTGCACTTTTGTGGCAGCTTTACGTCCTCTATTCAGTTGCTCTGAGTAGCCTTCTGAGGAACCCTGATGTAAAGATGTGGGTTTAGGAATGAGTCAGCTTTGCTTCACTCAAATATCTATCCATTTTCTTTCATGGTTCAATAGGTCTGTATGTACTATCTTTCATCACTTGGAAACTCTTGTTCAGCTAATATGACACCTTAGGTCAAATGACATTTTGAAAATCCCTGTTTTATTATTGTCTGTATTCATACTATTATCTCATCCTTTCTCACTGGCAGATTTCAATGCCCTCTTTCAAAAGAGGAGCGCCATTATCCACAGCAGGTTGGTGCCTGGCAGGGAGGAAGGTTTGTTGCAGGTGATGGAGAGGAGACAACTACCCAGTTTTGGTGAGCCTCAGTCCCAGCCTATGGATTCCTGTGCCCACCACTTAATGGTGAGGTCCCCCTTGCACCTGATTCAGGAAAACTGCCCAAAGCAAAACTTTCAGCTTGGTTATTCTCACACAACTGTGAAATAGCTGTGAGTATTACTGGGAGGACTGGAAGAAGTTCGATGGGCAGAGAAATGAGAGAGCAATGTTCACCAGGAAGAAGCTCTGCGTGCACTAGGCACTCTCTGCAGCAAGCACATGTGTATGGGGCGTGGGGCACAAAGCCCAGCAGTGAGTAGCTTTTGAGTTTCATGCGGAAAAAGGGCTTTACGCTAGCACAATTTAAAGTGATGCTGTGCATCTGCTGGGTGCGGCCTGTTAATTCCACACATGAATGGACACAGCGTCCTCCCCCACCACAGAGTATGTGCCCAGAGCCAGACCAGCCTACGAGCTGCTGGCCATCTGGTTGCCATTCCTCAGTGCCAGTCTTAGCTCCAGACCCTTCTTATCTTGTGCTTTCCGAGAGCCTACTATGGGTTGCTTTTTGCTTCCTGACCATCATTTTTGTTGGACCAGCACAGGCAGCCATTCACCTAGTCTGGAAAGCCAAGTCTCTTGCCAGTTCCAGGTTTATCTGCAAGATAAACCTGGAAGGTCTCTTTGATCTTATTGACCAGAAGGGTCACAGAATAGGACCAAGAAAAAAAAAACGAAAACAAAAACAACAACATCAACAACAACAACAAAAGAAAACATGATATACTCTCTTGCTCCCAATTTAGTCTAGGCACTTGGTTCATGACTGGCTCAGCAAATCATGGTGAGAGCGGTTGTGGGGTTTAGCTGCCCAGCACGGTAAAACCACCACACCCGTGCCAGCAGTGTCATGTTTGTGAGGTTGATATGCCATGCTGGCTTGGAAGTGATGTGTTGTGGGGTTCAGTGACATCTATGAGACTTTCCAGCACCTGATACTTGCAATTTGTCTTGCTCTTCCTTTCCAAAATAGGTAATAGAGGGGTTAACCCACCCCTTGAGGCAGTTTTCATATGTGATTTACTCAGTGACTTGTAAAGTGTTGAATAGTAAGAATTAAATTTTTTTTTTGTGGCAAGGAATATACTTTTTTTTTTTTAGTATTGTAATGCCTTCCACAGCATTATATGCATTAATGAGAGTCCTTGCTTGGAGCTGTCAGCATCAGTGAGCTGCTGATGGTATCTCATTCCCAAAATGAATTATGAAAGATATGTGCGTGCAGGAGTATTTAAGAGTGCTGGTTTTTATTTTCAGTCTGTCTATTGTATCCTGAGAGAGTTCCCATGAAGGTAAACTTGCATTTATGTTTCTAATTTAGGGTGATCAGGACAGAGGCACTATAATATTTTTACATTTCTTCTACAGCTCTTTGCTCATGTATTTTAATGTTTTGTCTGCTATTTGTAGCCATATCTGAATGCTGGGTGGGTGTGTTGTTATTGATGGCCTTACCAAGACACAAGTCTTTGAATAGTTGTTGCTTAGCAAAGAAGATGCATCAGAAATATTTTCCAGTGTAGGTTTTTCAACTCTTACTTTTTCTACTACCACAATACTGATTTTTGCTTTTGAAAAAAAATTAAATAAATAAAATTTTGTGCCAAAATCTAAATGCTGTGTGAGTTTCCTTCCTGTTACCAATCTGATTAGTATCATGTACATCTGTGAGCGGCTACTGGTGTATCGCACTCTTTGCCTTCTGCTCTGTTACCAAATGCTACAGTTCTCTGTGTGGTTAAATTATATCCTCACATAATTTATTTTTTTTATGGCAGATGTTTTTATGGGAAACCTGACAGACCATAAATTATGGCAGACTTTTCCTACACTGCCTCTCTTTATTTTGTTTTGCCAGATACATACACAGTGAATGAAAATTGTGTCTTGGAGGTAGGTATTTTTGGAATGAAGAACATTCACTTAAAAAGATACTTATAATCAAGATATTTCAAATATACTCACACATGCTGAAAAACAAATTAAAAAAAACACACTTTTATTCAAAAAAAATCTGAACATTTTTAATGTTAATAAAAAAAATAAGAATTGCCATCCTGAAGTATGGTGATAAAGTAATTCAAAATACCTATATATATACAGCTAAATGTAGGTATATATAGAACTCGGATACCTGAGAGAAAACATAGCTATATTTATAGCACAGTGTAATGCATTGGCTTCCTTTCTTTGTGCACAGAAATAGTGCATTTTGTGTCCTTTTTTTTTTTTTTTTTAAATGACAGAAGGTGTATCCTCTCCCTGGGATGAAATGTATAACAGTGGCCACTAAGAGTCTGACCAAACAAGTCCTACACAGATCAGTGGTAGAGTAAAAAATATGGTAATAACTGTCCTTATCCTTCAAAGATATTTTCCAAGTGCGCTTCCTGATGATGAGGAATTCTCTCCTTCACCCCTCCATGCAGGCCAACCTCTGTCTTGATGCTGGTGAAAAGCAAGAAGCAGAGCACAGTACTTGCACTGAGCCGAGGCTGCTGTGAAATCTGAGCAGTGATTTATAATCGCATCAGGTAAAACTTGCATGTCCATCTCCTAGGTTTCATATCTAGGACAGCTTCTGTCATAATATTCAGAAAATCTAAGAGGCAGAAATCAAAGCTCAAGTAAGTTTATTATCAGGCACTAGCTTATTAAATGCTTGTGCATTTGCTTAGCTTTTCAAAGTTCCTGTTTTTGTCAGTTTACTTTCTGGTGAGTTCAACAGTTGGTCTGAAATGCATTAAAGCGCATCTTGATCCCCAGTAGATTGTGTGTGGAATGAACTGGTAGACTCGGTGTGGTAACTGATGTGAAGTCCACACCACTTGCAAATATCTCCAGGCAACCACCAGTTCTTAAAGAGCATCTTCAGGTACTTCTTAAATTTTTCTCCCATGAGGAAATAGATGACTGGGTTGAGGCAACAGTGAAAAAGGCCGAAGATTTCCGTTATCTGGAATGCATAGTCTAGATTCCTGCTTGCTTGACAGTCTCTAATGACTCCAATAAGTTCCAGGAATTGTAAGAAAATTACAATATTGTAAGGAGTCCAGAAGAAGAAAAATACGATCATGACAGCAAAGATCATCCTCACAGCCTTATTCTTTTTCTCATTTCTACAGTGGACTAATGTTTTGATGATCATGGAGTAGCAAAATGCCATAACTATGAAAGGGATTAGAAGCCCTAAAACATTGATTTCCAAAGTGGAAAAGAGTTTCCATGTTGTAAAATTTCCTGGATATCTGTGCTTGCAGGTAGTATAATTTTGCTCATGGAAAGATTCTCTAAATACAAGTTCTGGAACTGAGGCTGAAAGAGCCACCAGCCACACAATAACACTGGTAATCAGGCCATGGAAAGTAGTTCTTGCTTTCAAGGAAAATACTGCACGAACAATTGCCAGGTATCTGTCTATGCTCATAAGCATAATAAAAAATATCCCACTGTAAAACCCAACCAGATAGATCCATGAAATGATTTTACACCAGGGAGTTCCAAAAACCCATTGGTCTATCGCAAAATAAGACCAGAACGGCAGGGAAAAAACAAAGAGCAAATCTGAGACGGCGAGATTTAGCAGGTACACATCAGTCATGCTCTTCAGTCTCTTGTATTTGAAGAGGACCACTATGACCAGAATGTTTCCCATTAGCCCAACCAGGAATACTAGGGTATATAGAACAGGTAGGAAGGAGGCTGCAAACCTCTTGACACTTTCCTTACTGCATGGTTTTGGGGCATCATTATAATTATCGTAATAGTCATATAAGGTTGAGGTGTCAACTTCAAAGGACTCTGTACTTGAAGAACTCATATTTTTTTCCCAGATTCCTGAGAATGAAAGAATATAAAAATGTCAGTGACTTTCTCTTCATGATGACCATGTGGTTACTCCACAAGCCTGAATCATGTTGGAAAGACTGCAACACACAAAGACTGACTTGCAGTTCCAATGCACTTCTCATTACAGAGTATCAAACAATATTCAAATAATATGGGGTGCTTATATGCACACTTGTAAAGTACTGTCCTTGGCATGCATGTGCTCAGTCCTTCCAACATGGTGCAAATCAGATGTGTCAGACTGAACACTATTCAAACTGCAGAGAGGAAAGCAAATAGGGATGAAAGATAACAGACTATATATCTCAAATCAGAGAGGGATAATCCTGTGTGGTGTGAAGTAAAAAGTGAAGCCACTGTTCATAGGAGTTCAGGATTTTACCCATCTTTTCACTCAGGCAAACATCACTGAAAGAAGACAGTGAAAGGTGACATCAATTTTCAGTAAGTGCTGTCTTCAGTGGTAAAGTGAATAACATGAATTTGTCATTATATGTATGTTCTTTTCTAATAGATAAAGAGTTTTAAGTGATGTTACTTTGAGGTTGACCAGATCACATAATGGATGCAATACAAATACACTGTTGATGTATTATATGTTTTTCACATCACAGCAAGTGTCGTTTCTAAGCCTAATTTACTAGAATTTTTGCAAGCTTCTGTTATGTCTTTCCCCTTTGTCTTTATTTTTATGAATGGGAAGTAGAGGAAAAGTGAGTATCATTGCTCTATTTATCTTCAGACTATAGTGCTACTACAATGCAGCAAGTATTGACTATCGTTAACCTGAACCCTACTGTGTGTAATCTCAGTCACAACTTCCCTGTCTACAGTTCTGTTCTGTTATACACAAAGAGGAATTTAATCTGAATTACGAGTCACACGGACAGAACTGTTCAACACCAATGTCCTAGAGATGACAGCTCTGCAACACTAGCACCTAGTCGCACCTGCATCTAATCTACATTCCACATGGCTATTCTACTTGAGCATTTAAAACTGAAAACAAATACTCAAATAACGCACAGACACTCAATCCTGATTATTAATCCTGTTGATTCAGAATTTCTGAAAATTGCTGTAAAAATGACCTGAGTGGCAGCAAAAGATAAATGAAAAAGCATTACAGTCACATACGTGATGAGCATATAACATAGACAACTCTTTCTAAAACTAAATTTTATAAATGTTACCTTTTCTCTCCTTTTCTTCTCAAATGATGTGAGGAAGAGTCTTGGTTCTAGTGGAGTGGAATCACTTGCTTGTGGCCAGGTAACTCCGTCAGTGAGATGCTGCCTACACTGCGATACCCAGCAGCTGCAAAAAGCAGATGTCACAAGGTAGCTGTGTCTGTCAACGGAAGCTGTGTACTTCCTTACAGATCGTATCACAAGTGTTTCTCTCCTTAGTGCTCACCAGAAAAGTTCCTTTAAATGTAGAAAAGAAATTAAAAGTGTCTTATGGTGCGTAAGGAAATACAAAGTTCCCAGTGAGAGCCTGATTGCTGAGTTAAAGCCCCTTCATCTTACCCAAAATTGTTAAAAGCAGATGTCAATAAGTAGCTCTCATTCAACAGAAACTGCTCTTTCTCATGGGTTGTAAAACACATCTCAAACTCAGAAAAAATAATTAAAGGATCATCTGCAGTGAGCAGGGAAGAGGGATGCACTTGATGGGTGTGTGGAAGGTGTGTTTCTAGTCCCTCTATGTGGGATAACTGATTTTGCCAGTTATACCATGTAACTGTGGTAATAAAGAGCTGTATAGATTCAGTGTAGGGAACTCTCCTTTTATTTATTTTTTGATTTTCCTAACCCCTGCTTATCTTGCTAAGAAAAGAAATGAGGGCATGCAAATTCACAATGCCTTTTTGCTTGATGTCTCCCATTTTATATATGGTTTTATATATGGCAAAACTACTAAAGACCTGATGCAAATGGTGCTAATGGTTAAACTCTCAAAAACTATCAAATAAGATGTAGGATGTCGGATGTGTAAGATGTAGGGTGTGTGTGGTGTAAGGGCTGGGGGTTTCCTCATGGTTTTTATCACAGCAGGAAGCCTATCAGTTTCTACAAATTTCTCCTGAGAAGATGCTGAGACCTGTCTCTCTTTCTGGGGAACCAGGGAAGGGGGATGATCACAGAGGACGTGCTGGTCAAATGGGATGGTTTTGAATCCCTCTGGCAGAACAGCTATGCTTGCAGCTGGCAAATGCTGCTCTCCCCTGTGTCCTAAAAGAGGCTGGCCAAGCAGAAGTAAAAACCATTTCTTGACAGGGGAGGCTGCTTGCTTGTTAGCAGGAGAAACTGAAGAGTCACTTTGAGAAGTACAAACAAGAAAAATACAGGAGATGAGTAGGAGGGAGGGAAAATAATAGATCCTAAACAGGAGATAAGATACATCTTCTAGATCAATCTCCTGTGTCATTCTGAACACAGATATAGCTTTATGCTCAGTTTTGCTATTTGCTGCTATCCTATATGCCTCTGACATTGTTACTCTGCCCACTAGCTTGTATTTGGCTGAATTGTTTCCTCCAGAAAAGCTTGATGTGAAGACAATGTGAACTGTGGGATCTACTGGTTTCTTGTTCGCCAGAATAAAAAACTCATATGGGAAGTAGCTTCTCAGTCATCTTTCAAGAATGCATTTGTGGAGAGTTTTAAATAGGTCATTGTGAGATCACCAGGTTATTGCTCTGCAGATCATGTATGTCTTCTCTTCAGTTTGCTGACAGTTCTTTAAAGATGTGGACATCAGATGAGCAGGCAACACTATGACACCAGTTTCATCAGCTCTGTTCACAGAAACTAGAAGCTGTTCCTCTTGCTGCTCTTTTGTCCCTGCAGGGCCTCATTAATCTCTTTGACATGTTGTTACACAAGGGGCATAAGTTAAGCCATTTGTCCGCAGTAACAGTGACATGAAACCTCCTTTTAAGCATATGCTTTTCAGGAAAAAACACCTCATTGCTCTGTAGGTATCGCCCTTCCTTAGTTTTAGCTGCAATGCTTTTGCCTCAATAACCACCACTCGTCTATATGCCTGTCTTGTCCTAGTCATTATTTTCTACTCCAACAGTCTGGTCATCTCCTTTGAATTTCATCGGTGCTGATTTTCCTTGTGTCCAGATGAAGCAGTGAATAGAACTGAATGGGATGATTTCCTATCACTAGCAGCCTTCTGAGGTCTGTCTGCCTGTCCTTAGTGTTCATGCCACATATCAGATATGCTTCTGATCTTTCAATTGTAATGTTAGCAGAGACCAAGTCTGCAGTCTTATCAGTGCAAATTTAGCATAATTCATATAGCACTGGACAGAAGAAAGGACCTATCTAGCATACTACTTTTACCCCAGCCCTCCCTTGGCCGAAAGACTTTCAAGTAGCAAATGCTTCTGAACCAGCTGAATGCATCTTTCTGTATTTGTCATGGATGGGAAGCTGGGACACCACCACCAGAGGCACTGGGCAGCAAAGGCTCCTTGTCAGAGCACACTTCTGTTGCTCTGGTGGGGTGGGGAGGTATGGCTGGATCGCAGTGTCTTGAAAGCATCAGTAATGTTGCAGAAGCATACCATATCAGTGCACTTCATGTTCCCTCAGCAAATGGGAAGGGCTGTCTTTGTAAGGAGATTTTTTAGAAAGTGTGACTTCAGAAAAAGGAACGCATAGCCACAAAAAGAGAAGAGAGGTTATGTCTACTTAGGATTTGTGAACTCTAGGTAATGAAGCTAAAAAAAACATCTGCCAGTTCATGAAAATTAAAAGGATGAAATTGTACCCTGAAATACCTGATGCTCTGTTGATGAAAAAAGTTCCTTTGAGAACTTACTAGTAAACCTGTAGAAAATATGAAGAAAAGGGAAGAAATCTCTGATCAAATGAAATGATGCAGAAAATGAATGAAATGTGTTTTGAGTGAAGGGTCTTCAGCATCTTGGAGAGAGAGGAGCATGAAAAGTCTTAAATATAACTAATCCATAGATGGGGAGCTCTGAGGTTCCCTGCCAATTTGGCAGGATGTCTTTTTTTTCACAGAAGAGCCTGGCAAAAAATAAAAAAAAGGGATGGCAGAAGACCATGAGCTTAAGAGGAAAGGGGGAAGGGATCTCAGAGATGCAGAGGATGTTGCTGTAAACCAACAGGTTGGAAGGAAAGGGGGAGAAGAAATAAGAGGTCTTACCTCTTTACTAGGTGGTATCAGGTATGTGGCGCTGGCCAAAAAAATCACAAGAGCACAGAGATGTGGACCAAATCTGATTAGCCTGACTAAGAGGTGGCTAGTCCTTTATAAGGGCACAAATTAGAACCAAAAGAGGGGAACTTAATAAAAACTAAAAGCAGAACAACCCAAACAGTAAAAACCCTGCTTCTTGCCAAAAGATGATTTCAGCCACTCCCTGCTTTTATGGAAAGTCTTATTTTTAACTTGCCATCTTGCAGGTTGCACACAAGTCTCGCCAATGGAAGGACTGGAGATAGATCTGTGAGTCTAATCTGTGAGCTAGATGCTGCTACTGTGAGGCACTCACCACTGATACAACAAAGCACCATCTATTCCCTATGTTATCTGTATTGGCCATGGTACATGAATCATAGAAGTGTGTGTTAGAGAAGAGGTTGTCTCAGGAAAGAGGCATATGACTGTGACTAAAGATAAACTAAAGATAGATCAGTCTTTTGATCCAGGCTGCCACAGTGCACAAGCAGGTACCTTTCTCAGCAAACAGTCCTCTCCATCAGCTGGCCAACCCCTTCTTGCCTGGTCAGGCCTTGGGCCATGCCCTTGCAATTCAGGTGAATTTGAATCACAGTTTGCGTATCTATAGTGCCAATCCATTCTTGTTAGCAAAAAGCTTGTGTCACCTATTCATTGTGCAGTTATCTGCCTAGTGATTTTCAGTTTATTCTGAACTTACTGTGCCTGATTAAAACTGAAGCAATCTGATAAGAGAATTAGATGCAGAAAATGAAATAATTTCTTAGTTCTAGAGACATCCATCATCTATATTCTTTTCCCAGGTGGTTTGTTCATAATTTATCTCAAATGTTTTGAACAGATGAATTCCCTTTGGCTAAGACAGCTGCTTGTGCTGAAGAAGTTTTAGGAAACAGAAGATTTAGGTCTTAGATGGTCATGACTATTTTATTTGCGTAATGGTAGTAAGTTGCATTTCCCTACATTCTTTATTCGCCCCCCGTGGTCTTGTCCTATTTATTCCACTGTTTGTATCCAGTGTTTGGAAACAATCAAATTTGTTTTCAACAAATTTGCTTTCAACCTAATTTGCTTTCTTTCCCTGTTCTGTGATAGCAAAGCTGCTATATTCAGAACTCCTCACAAAAAAAAACTGAAATTTTAAACCTTAAGCATTACAGAAACAACCATTGTGTATGCTGAATTTTACTTAAAATAAAAATCACTAAGGCAAAGCAAGAGTTGCATTTTTAAAAGTGAAATGATAACATAAGGATCTTTCTTTGTCTTGTTCAGTGATCAAAGAAATGTTCCCAAGCTATTTCTACAGGAAGATGACATATTTGCACTGTTTCCAAGTCTGAGGAATAGTTGATACCTGAGATATATATATTTTTTTCCCAGACATTGCCATGGTGTTTCAGTTAAAGGCTGCTCCCCACCAATAAATAAACACATAATTAAAGACAAGGCAGCAATGAATAGCAGAGGTTTCCCCAGGCCAGTTTCTTTAATGTTCATTATAATGAGTTTAGATACGAAGGAATTATGGCATTTTGGCAAAAAGTCAGTTTTCTGTTTGCTGTGTGGTAGTGCCTCCAAGACTCAAATACTGTAGTTGTTGGTAGTCTTCAAAAGCTTATTAACAAACTGCTCTAAACATCTACACAACAGATACCTTCACACTCCTTCCTGCCATGTCCTTGGGCAGTACTTACAACAGAAGCTAGTTACAAAATACAAAGTACTTGCATAGGATCAGGACTAAAGCAATACTTGCACAGTTGCTACAGTAATCTCCTTTCTATGTTTATAAGACCCAGGCACTCTGCCATTGCCAGGTGAAAGTTGTTTCACTGCTAGTTCTCTTCAAGACAAGCAGTATAGAGAACTTAAGTAATATTCAGTTCACTTTTTAATAGCAGGCAAAACCTCTCAGGGTGCAGAAATAAAACTGATAGGAACAAAAAGTAGGGCTGAACAACTGTTACTGGTTTTCACTGGAACTTATCGCTCATCTTTGTGATTAACAAGATATTCCTATGCTTTTCATGAACTTGGTGAAACATTTGTAGTTAATTTAACATCCATAGGTTCTTATTTTCTCAATAAGAACAGACAAATAAAACAAAAACAAATGGAAAAATTGACATTTCTTCCACCAGCAGGACCTAGTGACTTCCTTACTTTTCATAAATATATTTTTCCTGCTCTGTACTTGTTCATCACTGACTCTAGTTGCTAGAGTGTGGTGTCCTAATTGATCATGAATGGCTTTTAAGTCTGATGGAGTTTGATTATGCCACCTGTGGTGGAAATTAAAAGAATGCATTGATGATAGAGATGGGCAGAAGAAATAGTGGAGCAAGCTCAAGGCAGAGGGTCCTTCCCACAGGGAGAGCAAGGGTGAATACAGGGATAGTGAGAACTTAAGGTGACTCTGCAGATACTTCACTCCTTTAGCCTTGTGTAAAAAAAGTGTATGCCACTGCTTCCAGTTGCTTTTTTTTTTTTTTTTTTTTTTTAATCTGTCTAGATCTGTAAACTCTAGCCTGTGTGTTGATTGTTGTCTTTATTGTAGCTTGTAATTTGTCCTTCTCTTGCATTGTGGCCTCCTGATATGTGAGCTACCACAAGGCTCTGGAAAGTGGGGACTGTCAGTGGGATCAATAAGGAACCAAAAAACAGACCAAGTAATGATGATCCTTAATGATTCAAATGAGGGCTCCCTTCAGAAAAATCATATGACTGCTGTCTATTTCCTAACAAAGGATCCCAAGGGGAAGAAGGACTAGAATAAAGCAAAGACTTACTGGAAAGGGTCTCTGGAGCTGCTGGTTGACATGTGCCTGTCAAATTTTAGTCAGTTCTGATACTTCTGTGGTGCATAACATACTAACCCAGCTTTAAGCCTCCTCAAGTGCCTTTCCACTAGGGCAAAGAAATTGTGTTGGAGAAGGTACTTCATCCATGAGGATGAAGTCCCTAGTGAAGTCGTCCAGTGAGATGCCCCTAAATTCCTGCATGCGCTTACCCCAGTCCCCATCCAAGAGTGTTTTAGGCCATCAGCAACATCACTTGAGGCCCTTCCAGTGGGAAATGCTCCCAATTTCCAAGTGATCTTCACTCAGGCGAGGTTTACCTTGCTCAGAAATTGCCCTGGGAAAAAGGAATGGCAAAGGGATGTGGACAAAGGTGTAGTAGCAATCTGCTCCAGGTGCCATTTATTTCTGGTTTGTTCCTACTTGATTGGAGCCCTGAAAAATAGCTGAAGCTGCATCTCAGGGCTTCAAGCAATTCTTTTATGCAAGGAATTGTTCTTGTAAAGTCACTAGCATAGGGAACTGCACATAGAAATAGCAGCACATCCCTGACTCTTGGGGAAACTCTCATCAGCAGAGCTGTGGCGCCATCTACTGTTCTTCTCATCAGCTTTGTCCTTGTCCTCCCTGCCAATCATGGCCATTTCAAACCGTTTCTTTGTGTTACGGTGCTCCTGGTTTAATTTTAACGTAGCATTTATGGGCTAATAGCAAACTTCTTGGCCACTTGCCGAGGCGATCAGCTCCGGGCAGACTCGTGCTGCAGCGGAGCGGGAGATCGAAGCGGGCAAGGCTTTTTTTCGGCATCGAGGACACTCGAGGCAGCCGAGGGAGCCGCCAGGGCCCGGCAGCCCTCGCGAGGGAGGCTGATGAAGTGCGGGTGGAGCCAGCAGCGCCCCCTCCCCGGCCATTCAAAAGCTGCCCCTGGGGAGCGGGGCGAACAGGGAATGCAAACAGGGCGGGGCGCGGCGGTTCGCGCAGGTAGGGCGAGCAGACAGGGCAACTCCTCTGTCTGCTCGCCGCTCCTCTGCAACGGTCTCTGCCTTCGGTACTGGTACTGGTAGCCTGCTTGCGAGAAACCTGGCCATGGTATCAACCAGGCAGAAAACCATGGCCTCCGTATCTCTTGCGGCCTCTCCAGCCACAGTCACCAATGTGGCTGCTCAGATGGAGGGCTCCGGGAAACACAGCACCGTCCAGGTCTTGGGTTGCAGGGTGTGCCTGAGTCTCCTGTCCGTATCCGACAGCAGCAGCAAGGGGTAGGCCTGTGGGAGGTGTGCCCAGCTCGAAGAGCTGCTCAGCTAGGTTGTGGACCTTCAGGAGGGGGTGAGCAGGCTCAGGAGCATCAGGGAGTCAGAGAGGGAAATTGACTGGTGGAGGTGTACTCTGCCCTCTCTGAGACAGACTCAGGAGCCTGCTGCAGCACAGGTGCCTCCTGCTGCGGAGAAGATCATGGGAAGGTCTACGTGACACTGGGCCTGCTGGCACCAGATGGGATGCGCCTCTCAGAGAGGGGTAAGGATTTTTGCTCAGGAGTTGTCAGGGCTGATAGACAGGGCTTTAAACTAGAGTCGAAAGGAGAAGGGGATAAGACGAGGCATGCCGGTGATGAGCTAAGGGATGGTGTGCTAGAATCAGAGGGACTGTGTGCCAGTGAGGTCCTTCAGTTGGCTCCACAAGGTGCTGTGTGTAGGGAAGCGCATTTGAAGTGCTTCTACACAAACGCACGCAGTATGAGGAATAACATGGACAAGCTAGAAGTCTTGGCCCAGTCCCACAGCTACGACATCATCGGCATAAGCAAAATCTGGTGGGATGAGTCCTGTGGCTGGTGTGCTGCAATAGATGGTTACAGGCTCTTCAGGAGGGACAGGCAGGGTAGGCGAGGTGGCGGGGTGGTGATGTATGTGAAGCATGGGCTGGACTGCATGGAACTTCAAGTTGGGGATGGCAAAGTTGAGAGCCTCTGGGTAAGGATTAAGGGACGAACAAATACAGGGGATGTTGTTGTGGGAATCTATTACAGACCACCCAGCCAGGATGACAACACCGATGAATTATTCTTTGCAGAACTAAGAGATGCCTCAAGATCAACTCCCCCAGTCCTTATGGGAGATTTCAGCTTGCCAGACATCAACTGGGATCACCACATGGCCAACACGAGCAAGTCCAGGAGGTTCATAAAGCACCTAGATGATAACTTCTTGGTGCAGGTACTGAGGGAGCCAACTAGGAAAAGTGCCCTCCCAGAACTGCTGCTGGAAAACAGAGAGGGTCTTGTGGGAGACGTGGCAATTGGCGTCCGTCTCTGTCATAGTGACCATGAAGTGGTTGAGTTTAGAATTTATGGTGACAGAAGGAAAACTGCCACCAAAACTTCAGCCCTGGATATGGGGAAAGCAGACTTCAGGCTGCTCAGGGAACTAGTCAGCAAGGTGCCCTGGGAAACTGCTTTTGAAGGCACTGGCATCCATCAGTGCTGGTCAGTCTCTAAGCACTGCCTCCTAAAAGCACAAGATTGGGCGATTCCAAAATACGGGAAGTCAGGCAGGTGGGGCAGAAGGCCGTCCTGGCTGACCAGGGATCTTCTACTGGAGCTTAGATGGAAAAAGGAAGTGTATGGCTGCTGGAAGGAGGGTCAGGTGATGAGGAAGGAATATGTGACTAGCGGTGTTCCCCAGGGGTTGGTGCTGGGTCCAGTCTTGTTTGACATCTTCATCAACGACCTTGATGAGGGAATAGTGTCTGCCCTCAGCAAGTATGCCAATGACACAAAGCTGGGAGGAGTGGCTGACACGCCAGAAGGCTGTGCTGCCATTCAGCGAGACCTGGACCGGCTGGAGAGATGGGCAGGAAGAAACCAAATGAGGTTTAATAAGAGCAGGAGTAGAGTCCTGTACCTGGGAAGGAACAACCACATGTATCAGTACAGGCTGGGGGACGACCTGCTGGAGAGTTCTGAGGAGAAGGACCTGGAGGGTCCTGGTGGGTGACAGGGTGACCATGAGCCAGCACTGTGCCCTGGTGGCCAAGGCAGCCAATGGGATCCTGGTGTGCATTAAAAGGAGTGTGGCCAGCAGGTCAAGGGAGGCAATCCTCCCCCTCTACTCTGCCCAGGTCAGGCCTCACCTGGAGTACTGTGTCCAGTTCTGGGCTCCCCAGTACAAAAAAGACAGGGATCTCCTGGAAAGAGTCCAGCGGAGGGCCACAAAGATGGTACGGGGCCTGGAGCATCTTCCTTATAAGAAAAGGCTGAGAAACCAGGCTCTGTTCAGCCTTGAGAAAAGAAGACTGAGAGGGGATCTCATCAATGTGTATAAATACCTGAGGTGTGGGGGACTGAGGGATTTGGCCAACCTTTTTTCAGTGGTTTGTGGGGACAGGACAAGGGGCAATGGCCATAAAATGGGTCACAGGAAGTTCCGCACTGACATGCGAAAGAACTTCTTCATGGTGAGGGTGACGGAGCACTGGAACAGGCTGCCCAGGGAGGTTGTGGAGTCTCCTTCTCTGGAGATATTCAAGGCCCATCTGGACGCCTACCTGTGCAGCCTGCTCTAAGGAACTTGCTTTGGCAGGGGGGTTGGACCCAAAGATCTTTCGAGGTCTCTTCCAACCCTTTCAATTCTGTGATTTTGACCTGTAAGAAAGTGCTGCTTAGGGGATGATCTAGGGCACTGAAATAAACACAAGTACTTCTCTGAGCAGGAAATGTCCCTTATAGCTGGTTTGCAGAAATGTAGCCCCACAAATCATGCACTGGGAGGATTCACACATTGCCTCTTTATATTCAATTTTTTCACCTAAGCTTCCCTTAAAGTATCCTTAGTGCCTTCCTCCTGAAAACATACCTTAATGAGTGTTAGCAGTCTAAAATCAACTTAGATAAAGCTTGTAAGATACTGGAAACTAATCACAGATTAGAGATCATCTCCTGCAATTTAGATGAGCGGGGAGATGGAATCCACTGAGTAAACGGAGCCAAGGATACAGTCTAGACACAACAGTTTCCAAGCAACACATCACCTTCTCTTAATAGCCTGTAGAGCCTTTAGACAGCTAAGTCGTATTGCTACTTTAACTGGATAAGCAGATTTCCTTTGCATTTCCACTGCCTGCAGCCTCATCCAGCAATAGGCAGCTGCTAGCAACAGACTGCTTTTGCATATAAATTTATGTCCTGAGATTCTTGTTTGCTGTTTATGGATGTTGTCCTTGCTGATTTCTGGTTTTGCAGTTCTCCCCCTTATCCCCCACAAATCTCCACAGTGGACAATTGAGAAGTTTCCCTGTTCAGAGGGCATTGTCCTGAAGTTAGGACATGCTCTTTATCAGGAAGACAACAAGTAATTAAAGGACTACAGTGACTTACACGCAGTAGCGGTTCTACTTTGCATGATGGTATCACATGCCCTCACCAGTGTACTCTGGTACTTTAGAGTTATTGCCAGAGACAGCCATATATCAGGCTGACTACTAACAAAAGCAGTTAAGGCCTGGAAAACACATGGCTGCTCCCATGCAGTGCAGAACACAAGGCAGCAGATGCTGTGGGATTCAGTTTGGGGGCAACCTGAAGGGCTCTGCACTGCCTTGCTTGGAAACAAGGTACAGGCACCACCTTCCTTCTCTGTCTGCAGAAACACATGCTGTTTTTATTATGCCCTCTATCTTCCACAGCATTACTCAACAATAATGTTTTCATCCTGACTGTTCTAAGCCAGCACTGGAATTCACTTTATTAACAGGAAGACATTTTGAAGACCCCAAGAGACATCCCTCCCCCTAGTGGCCCATGTGTCTTTCAAAAGTAGCTCAGCAAACAACTCAAGTAAAGCAATGATGGGTGAGGAATCCAGTGCTCATCTACTTTCAAACAGAGCACCGTTGACAGAATTTCTTTATTAAGTAAAACCACTAGCAGACAAGCTTTTCTATAACACTGCAAATTCTTACCTAAAGAAAAAGTAGTTAAGGAAAAAAATACTCTTCCCTGTATTCCATGACCTTTTTCATACTTACTTCTCAAATTCTCTTGAATAATTTATTAATTGATTTACAGGCTACTAGTTGCTAAAGGAACCCATAGAGTGGTTTTGTTCTGGCTTCAAGTTCTAATCCAGATCTCTGCTCTGACTGGTAGTTGTTGCAGGACAAACAAGTATCAGTTTGCAGGGCCATCTTTTTCACCAGTGTTACCAAATACAGATGTGTTACAGTATTTATTGAAGTGCAGCCTGTCATTCATCTGGAATAAACCCCACCACTTGAGTAGCTCTCTTCCAGAGAGAGGCTGAGACTAACTCCTCTAGAACAGGGGTTGTCCACTAGTCAATTTTTTCAGGATTCCTGGGTATGGACCATTTTTTAACCTTTCTTGCTACTTAAATATTGATGCAAAGATCAGAGAATCTATTAATGTTATTTGCTGGGTCCATCTAAAAGAACAACCTCCTAGTTCACATGGTGGACAGGTACCAACACAAGTGTAGTGCCTCCTCTTTCATGGAGTTCAATGTTCCATTGCGATATCAAAGACTTGTCCTTCCATACTGTACGAACAGTGATGTTTCCCTGACTGGGAGAGGGACCACAAAAACAGCTACAACTAAATCCCCTCTTTGAGGTGCATGGCCAGTCTTCCTGCAACCATAGCTGCAGAATTGAGCTAATCTAAGCTTGGAGAATTGAGCCTAGATTGTTTTTTTTTTGTTTGTTTGTTTTTGTTTTGTTCTGCATAATCACAGCAATGATGGTTTAAAATAAACCAAAATATTTTTTTTATCAATCCCTGAATGAATTTCAGAACTGTGATGTCACATTTCACAGATGAAAGGCATTCTAAAATAACAGACCAAATTTGAGCACACATTACTGGTTTCATTTTAAAACATTGTGCATTTTGCTTATTTAAGAAAATGCATGATCCTCTTCTACCTACAATTTTAGACCTCAAGCCAACAGCTGTCATCTTGTTTTAGAGTCATGATCATCCCAAAACAAGTCACAGTATTTATTAAGTCAGTTAACATGGCTTATGGCAGAAATTTAAAAGAAGAAATAATATCTCTTGAAGTAATCAGATGGTTAATTACAAGAGGATCACATACATCACCATTAAGTTACACTTCTAACTACCACCAAAAAAAAAACAAACAACACAGAACTTCTTAGCATAAAATTACATTTGCTTTAGAAAAACATACATAAAACAACGTTGGTATATTTTATTTCAAAAGACTGTTGTATCAACTCTCTAGCAATACAGTTTAAGACTGTGAGAAACACTCCGTAGCCAATAACTTAGGCTCAGGCGAGGATCTCAGTGAAGTAGTAATTTATTCGCGATTGCAATGGCGGGCGCCCCACAAGCAGGAGAGAGCGCATCTACTAGTTCCAAAACACAGTTTATATACCTTTTGATGGCAGGACCCTCCCGTTTCCCCACTGAGTGGATAATCCAGATTCACAATCTATCTGATGCTTCACAGACAATGCATGGCCTTCAGTCGCCGGCCTGTTAAATTTCAAATTTCTTTTGCCATTTTTACTGCTTGAAGTGGTAATGTTTCTTCACTTATCTGACTTGACTTGACACCATGATTTTCACCTAATTGTCCTAAGGAGTCTGATTGTCTGCATTTTACAAGGTCGCCTGCTAAACTTTCTTATCACTGTAAGCATATCTCAGTACCACATTCCCTCCTTCTAAACAATGTAACTCTGCAAAAACATTTCTATGCCCACAAGACTTGTTCATAAAGAGATCTATCACAGGCATGTAACAAAAATTAATGCATGCCAAAAAGTATAAATCCTGGTTTGATATTTTTTCGTATCAACTGGAAAACAGTAGGCATGGAGCATCTGGAAAGTAAACAAGAAAATATTCCTGTTAAGAATTTTTGGTCTGTCAACTTCTATGTTGCTGTGCATTTGGGACATGCTCCTGACTACACCAAATAAAGATGTATGGAGTCTTTGGAGGATGGCAGATCCTTACTGCAATAATACACATTACCCTCTAAGAACATTTCCATTTTCCTAGCAACAGCAGCACAGTAGAGCAACATTGAGTGACCCTGTAAATCAACCCCAAACACATGAAAAGCAACAGTAGTCCGAACTGTTCCCCAAATTAATCTATAAAAGGCCTGTCATGTTCTTTAACTTGCTAAATACCAATCTCATGCACACTTCCACATAATGCCACTGAGCCACTTTAACCAAGGGTGTCACACAAGTCCTATAAACTAAAGCCATCCAGGAGGATTAAGGGAAAGAATTGCTGACTAAAACTCAAATAATCTCTTCTGCCCTATACTGTAAGATTAGAATAGTACAGTCTGTAACATTGCAGCACATTAGGTAAGCTCTTACACAGGCTATAAACAGGGTATGGTTTTACAGCAGTGTACGCTGCCTACATAATCTCTCCTTACTGGAAAGTTTCTGAGTACATTATGCATCTTTAGGGCAACTGCAAACTGATTATAATCAGGTTGACAGAATAGGATAAATGCAGAACTGATTTTTGTTTAATATTTAAAACTTAAGCTTCAACAAGGGTTCATGATTTCAAGTTTTATAATGGGCTTAGATAAATTTAGAACCAAGCTCTCAAGGAAGTTTAATTACGGCTTTTAAAGATACCCAAACAGGAATGGCAATGTTAGTGGTCATTCAGTCCAGGAGAATCTAACTTAATAAAGCAGATTTAGTAGTTTAATTTAAATTAATTTTTAATTTAAAATTAAATTAAATTTTAATTTTAAATTTTAATTATAAATTAATTTTAATTTAAGTTTAAATTTAAATTAAAGCAGTTTAATAAAGCAGGTCCCAGTTGACTGGCGGCTAGCAAACGTGACGCCCATCTACAAGAAGGGCCGGAGGGCAGACCCGGAAACTACAGGCCTGTCAGTTTGACCTCAGTGCCAGGGAAGCTCATGGAGCAGATTCTCTTGAGAGTCATCACACAGCACTTGCAGGGCAAGCAGGTGATCAGGCCCAGTCAGCACGGGTTTATGAAAGGCAGATCCTGCTTGACAAACCTGATCTCCTTCTATGACAAAGTGACGCGCTTAGTGGATGAGGGAAAGGCTGTGGATGTGGTCTACCTTGACTTCAGCAAGGCTTTTGACACCGTCTCCCACAGCATTCTCCTCAAGAAACTGGCTGCTCTTGGCTTGGAGTGCCGCACGCTTCGTTGGGTTAAAAACTGGCTGGATAGCCGGGCCCAAAGAGTCGTGGTAAATGGAGTCAAGTCCAGTTGGAGGCCGGTCACTAGTGGCGTTCCCCAGGGCTCGGTGCTGGGGCCGGTCCTCTTTAATATTTTCATCGATGATCTGGACGAGGGCATTGAGTGCACCCTCAGTAAGTTTGCAGATGACACCAAGCTAGGTGCGTGTGTTGATCTGCTTGAGGGTAGGAAGGCTCTGCAGGAGGATCTGGATAGGCTGCACCGATGGGCTGAGGCCAACTGCATGAAGTTTAACAAGCCCAAGTGCCGGGTCCTGCACCTGCGATGCAATAACCCCAAGCGGAGCTACAGGCTGGGAGATGAGTGGTCGGAGAGCTGCCAGGCAGAGAAGGACCTGGGAGTGATGGTTGATAGTCGGCTGAATATGAGCCAGCAGTATGCTCAGGTGGCCAAGAAAGCCAACAGCATCCTGGCTTGCATAAGAAACAGTGTGACCAGCAGGGCTAGGGAGGTGATCGTCCCCCTGTACTCGGCTCTGGTGAGGCCGCACCTTGAGTACTGTGTTCTGTTTTGGGCCCCTCGCTACAAGGAGGACATCGAGGTGCTTGAGCGGGTCCAGAGAAGGGCGACAAAGCTGGTGAGGGGCCTGGAGAACAAGTCCTACGAGGAACGGCTGAGGGAGCTGGGCTTGTTTAGCCTGGAGAAAAGGAGGCTCAGGGGCGACCTTATTGCTCTCTACAGGTACCTTAAAGGAGGCTGTAGAGAGGTGGGGGTTGGTCTGTTTTCCCACGTGCCTGGTGACAGGACGAGGGGGAATGGGCTTAAGTTGCGCCAGGGGAGTTTTAGGTTAGATCTTAGGAAAAACTTCTTTACCAAAAGGGTTGTTAGACATTGGAACAGGCTGCCCAGGGAAGTGGTGGAGTCACCATCCCTGGAAGTCTTTAAAAGACATTTAGATGTAGAGCTTAGAGATTTGGTTTAGTGGGGACTGCTAGTGTTAGGTCAGAGGTTGGACTTGATGATCTTGAGGTCTCTTCCAACCTAGAAAATTCTGTGATTTAAGACAAACTTAAGTCCTAATGAGTTTTTTCAGTCTTCTCCCCCACCTCCCCCCAGCCCCTGCCCCCAGGAGTTCTCCAGAATAAAATGCTTTTTGTTTAGGCTGTTCAAAGAACATGTACAATTTGGCAGACTGCAGGTGAAGGTCAAGTCTCTGATAATTTACACAAGTAGAAAGTTTACATACTTAAGTCACCACATCTCATCTTCTACAAGTACTGACTGCTGCCAGTTTGAGAAGCATTGTCTCATTGCTCACAGCTGCATTAAATAGGCTCTAAAAAGACAATTCAAATTGATGCAACAGCTTACTCCAGTTTATTAGCTGAAAGCCAGCTGCAAAAGCCTAACATACCTATGTAAATCAAGGCTATGAATTTGAAACAACAGTCCATTCACACAACCAGAGCTGGTGATTAAGCCTAAATATCACTCAGGCAGTGCTGGAGATTTGGAGTACATATGCCAACAAAAAGAAACAACCATTTGTCATCCAAGCTTGCACACTTTCAATCCTTACCACATTACTAGCTCCCTTTTCCTGTCTCAAATATTATGGGTGACACACTATTTTCTAACTTATTTTGAAATATGTGAAAAGTTTGAAAACCGCCTTCACCGTGGAAACACATATTGCATTAATTCTTTTCTGAAGTCCCATGTTTTTCAGCATTCTTGAAACATCAGCCTGTATTTCAAATAGGCTGAGCTCTGAGAAAGAATTTTTAGTGTTACACAATAGAATATGAAACTGTAGAGGCTTTTTCTCTGTAAAATGCAGAGATTTATAGCTAACCTTGAGCCCAATCTCAAGACACTATTCTTATTTTAAAAACATACAAGTTTCTCTTTCCCCCTCTAAAAGATGAGGTTTTGTTCACTGCCACAAATCCCATCTATTTGAACTCAAAATGTACTGCTTGTTCTCTCAATTTTGACCTTCAAAGTCAAAACACAAAACCCTACTACTACAGCACAAAAATCAAGCTCCCTATCAACTCAAGATTCCTCCTATCAGAAAGGACTTTCAAATGAAGTTTTTTTTTTTTTTTCTTATTTCAAGTAGAATGAGTACAGAGAAATGACTCAAGCTTCAGCAGTAAAAGTTAATGGAACATCATCTGAAATGAAGACTGACTTGGTAACATGTGAGACTCGTTAATAATTCGTTAATCTCCAGCTCAAAAACCCAATAGAAGTATTCATGTAGTAACACTGAAATAGCAGACTACTGCTTTTTTTTTTTTTTTTTCCTATTGGGCAGGAGAACAAGCTTTAAGTGTCTTTCTGGTATTTTATAAAGTGGAGATCATTAAGTGCTATGTATCCCCAAAGGATTAATCATTTTAATACTCATGAATCAGGACTAGGCAAACCTGTGGTAAAATGACTTTATTCTACTAATGTGTTAGACTAGCATAAGACTTATTCTTTGGATTTCAGTTGTGTGTGCTGACATTTTGTTTTGCTTTCCTTCCTCATCCTGAGTACATTATACCTTAAGAGTTTACTGTTTTCTCAAACACCCCACTTCTGGAACAGTACAAACTGTAACACCAGGAAAAGATTGTGGAGTGACTGGACACTGGATTCTTACAAGTATAATTACCTAGACAAGAGTACAAAGTTGTCATATGAATGCTCTATAATGGTTCCCTAATTGTTGTTAGCGACATAAAATTTCATATCTAAATTAATCTAAATGAATTAAAATGAGTTAAAATTTAGCATTTGTCTAGAAAGGCAAGTCTCTGAACTTGAAAGAGTATGGATACAGGCAGTAAAAACTAATGTTTTGCACATTTCCTGACTATTTAGGTAGTCACATTTTTCCTGAATAAGCTGCTAATAAGTTTCAGTAGTAAAGAAATCTTTCTTCCTTTACAAGGAATACATGACACTACAAGGCTTTTTTTTTTTTAATTAAAAAAAAAAAAAAAAAAACAACAACTCCCCACTATTACGGTTTGCCAGCTCAGTGTTGTTTCAGCTGTTTCAGAGAAAAGTTCCATGTCTACCTCACAATGAAGAAAGGAGCCTCATGTTTGACCAGGTAAAATCATTTCATTCTGTTAAGAGTCTTATCTTGCAAGCAGAATACCAAACACTGACAGCTAACTAAAATTAGATGAGGAGCTTGGTTTAAAAAGTATTATAACTTCAAATAACACCAAATTAATTACTTGCTAGAAAAGTAGCCCAAATCATCTTTCTGTAATAACACCCAAACCCCACAGCAATAAATCTCCATGTTAACCATTAATCACAGTAAGGCTTTTCAAACTTGGAAAAAACTTTAGTGTAGAGCCTGTTCCCTCCTTTACTTCTGCAACTAACACTACCAGCTAATTAAAGTATTGTACTTGCCAACATTAAATGCTCAGTCATTGCAGAAGCCAATTCAAGATTCTTCTCCTTCACTCACTAGCAGAAGAGATATAAAATTCTATGTACTTCCTTCAAATCTTTTGGCAGTAGCATCTAAGACCTAGATGTTTAACATGCTCTCAGTAACAGCAGCTGTAAGTATTTCAGCTTATGTTAGTCCTATTATACTTAACACTACTACTACACAGTCACTGTAGTAAGTTTTGGAAAGAAGACTCAGTTACTCAGCAAACAATGTCTTACTACACTGCTACCTAGATATGCCTACACAAGAGACTTAAAGCTCTAGTCCTACCGCTACAGCATATGATCGCATCAAGCTAGTCTACTAATTAGCTTATACTTCATCACATAGATTTGCCAATTTATTCAATAAGCAGTGAGATGTACTTGCCACAAATCAGTTTTAGACATTCTGTAGCAAGGCTACTATACTAGTTTAAACCTTAAGCTCAAGCATTTCAAGATATTCCAGAAAATATATGAATAAACTTATATTTTTTAAGCAATACATACTATTTTAAGACAACCCACGCAGGTAAGTCAGATGAAGAGTAAAACTGAACAATCATCACTAAAACATTTCCATTGGAAATGTGCTGAAGTTCACAATTGTCTTCATTACCACCTTACTGAAGTTTTCTTATGTGTTTCTAGTCTACATACCACACATTTCACACAGTCATACAAATCTGAACCAGATTTTAAACATTCAGGTAACAGGGAAGTCCATTCACTGCAAAGATTCATTTTTCACAGAAAAGCCACGCTAGGTAAGACCAAATATTGCAGGATTCTTCACAGGAGTACAGGTATTTTAGAAACCATGAACTTTCAGTTGTTCTTCCTTGACAATGCCAATCTAAAGGAAAAAAGCAACATATTTCAGTAAAGCTTACATGTTTATAGTGTTGTGATATCAAATTACCACAATCTTGTACTTTGATCAAAGAAATTGAAATACAGTATATCCTCAAGAAAGCAGCGTTCTGTTTCCAAAACATTTCTGGGTCACACAGAAGAATTTACTATTCAAAAAATAAAATTTTCTTAGATACTGCATTTGTTCTGTAGTCCTAGCAATTACTCTTTGGCAGTTTAGAAACTCTCCACCATGGTTTACACCAGTAAGCGAGTGGCGATTGCCTCTTTCCTCTGTAGTAGTTTCAGTCTCAAAATTACTGTTTGCAAACACTTCATTTTACAAATAAAGAACCTGAATTGTACTTCGAGAAAACAAGTTGTATGTTGTAGTGCGGTAAATGCACTCTAAGGCACTTTGATTCTTGTAGGATGAGAGTAAACCTCCAATAAGTGATTCAAGTGTCAATTTACTTTTTGGCTGCAAGCATAAAGGAAGAGTGGACATCTGCTTAATTAACATCTTTTGTCAGCTGTTACACCATTGCTTCCACACAGGTTCAGAATATTGCAAAATGATTATCTTTACTCTCTCACCTCCAAAAGGAATTGGCAAATGTTCTTCCTCTGGTCACCTTGAAGCTGGATAACTTCACCGTATTCAGGATGTTCAATCACAGTACCATTACAAGCAAATTTCTAGAAAGAGACATTCATGTTTTAAGACACTGAATGTACATTATGATTTTGCTTAGAAAGTCTTTTCTGCTTTTCTTTTTCTGAATCTTGTCACAGAAGCTGCTTGCTAAATACTGATGTCAAGCAAGGCAAAGGCATGATCTGGTCTACACTAGTTTTGAGAGTAAATGGAGTATGTTTGGTAATGCTTACAGAGACTAACCAAGCTGCTGATGGTAAATTCAAGTAAAGATGGGATTAGCCACCATGAAGGAGGAACTAGCCAATGCTCATTACAAGAATGAAAAACAAAGGCTTAAGATACAGTCTTTCAACTCTGCATTACTTTAAAATATTTTCATACTACTACAAGAATGATCTCTACTTCAGCAGTAACCCAACAATGAAAGAAGCAGGAATGCAAAAATAGTTCTACTTTGAACTGATCTTATACCTCACATCAACGCCCAGAATATTTTTTACTTAATTCTTTATAGGATAGAAATCTTTAGCGTTTTAGCATGAAGCAATGTCACTGGACACCAAGAGGAGTTTTGAGAAAGACAGAGAAAGGGATTAAGCTGAATATGGAAGTGATGTGCGCTGGCAAGAATGAGATAAAACAACTGTTCTGTTATTTAGCATTAATAACTATCATTCTCCTTTATATAGTACCTTTATTCTTAAAATCAAATCAAGAACTTCACCTTTTTGAAGGCTTTCACAAGTTTCTTCTTGTCATAGTCATCTGCAATTCCCTGAACAGTTGTCAGTGTCTTTCTTCCGTTTCGCTGTTGGATCCTTATATGAATGTAATCCTCAGTCCCTGCTGGGAGTAAGTCGTCACCCTTTGTTGCATCAGCAAAGGGGTCTGCAAAAAGAAAAAGTTTTTTTTTTTTTTTTTTTTAAATTCCCATGCAAGATAAACTCAAGCTCAAAAACTATCAGACAAGTTCAAGTTCCTCACCTCCCAAAGGTTGGTCTTTAGGGGGTAACTTTGCCATTTTCTCCCATTTTAAAATACATTCTACTTTCTTCTACATCTGTATTATCCCTTACCTAGCCTACTAACTCACCACAGTGCTCTCATGCATCTAACTTCTTTAATACCTTCCTGAATATGGACAATTGCCAGCTACAGTATTGATTGACTGCACTATTTCTTGTAAGCCATGAATCATGAAGCTCTACACCTGAAAAATGGTTTTTAAAGAACGTTAAGTGCACATAATGTTTTAGACAGCCATATACTTTTAAGTAAAATACAGTTCGCAGGGAGAGGTCATATCTTTTATCAGATAATTGGTTTAGAAAAATAAAAGAGCTCTTGCAAACACACTCAGTTCAGGAATCAAGTTCAGGAATCTTACACTCTTGACAGCTACCACACTACCAGCTTAAACTCATAACCTAAACAAAACACAGCAACAGACATTAATAGATGACTACAGCTGTTTCTAAACCAGCACTGTTCAGTCAGTCAGTAGTTTTAGGCCATAAGTGTAACACAGTTCACTTATACTTCAACTACAGAAAGGTCTGTTCTCAAATGCTTCCAAGCTTAAATATACCTAACACTTAAAACTCGAAGGCATTGAAAAAGAAAGGTTTCCAGGTTATGCTTCTTGTTCTCCGCAAAAGCTTATTTAATACTGATGCTATTCTACCTAGAAGTTTCCTAATCTGTAGGTCCTCCAAATAAACCTTGAAGAAAGAACTGCTTTAAGTTGTTGGATTTTTGTTTTGTTTAACTTGGTATTAACATACCCAATAACTTTTGGATACTAGTCAGAACCATATTGAAGAGCCTCATTACAGGAAACATAGGTTCAACATTTGTGCAAGTTATGACTTCCTAAACTTCCATCCAAAACACAAATCTAAAAACACCAATCAAGTTTTGCCATCCACTTAAAACAAACATACCAAAAGAATACAACTTCAGCAAAAAAAGGAACGGAATTAATATTTCAAAGAAAAGGTAGAAGAAAAAGGGAGCCTTGACACAAAGGTGGCTTGGCAGAGTCTAAGCTTAGGTTGGAGATGAGCCAACACTGTAGGTGTTTACACTGGATAACTTAAAAGAAATCCTGTGGGCTAAACTCCCAAATGATGATTTACATAACCTCCTAATATGTCTCCTATGTGCACAAAGACAGAGTTAAAACACTAAAAGCTTGACAACATTATCTTACAAAGTATTTTTTTGCTTGCTTTTGTTATCTATAGATGAGGAAGTTGGAGAACCACAGCCCAGTAAGGTAAACTTCCATACTAATACAAGAGAAATAACCTACCACCCATACAGCTCAATCTGTGCAAATAGTATCATAGGTAGGGCATATCAGGTTTTGGGGCATTAGCAAGGAAAAGGCAGTCTTGCAGTAAAGCAAGGCGCTTTTTTAATTGGAGCGGAGGCAGTAAGCAGAAAATCCCCTTCCCTGACACCATACCCGGCCTCCCTCTGCCCACCTAGACGTTAAGACCTTGGGGGCTGCAGCCATCAGCGAGTCCTGCTCGGGGTGCTCCCACACACCCAGGCAAGCGACGGGCCGGGGAACAGGAGCGGGGCGGCGTAGGCTCCCCTTACCGAAGGACTGGAGGTTCTGGATAGAGGACATGCGATTCTGCGACGGGAGGCTGGCGCAGCGTGGAAAAGGCCGCGGCTGACTCCGTTCCCGTCACGGCTCCAGCTCCGCAGCGCCGCCGGAGGTGAGGAGCGAGGAGGGGAGGAGCAGCGAGAGGAAAGGGAGGGGTAACGCATCTGTGAGGGAGGCGAAGGGGGGGGAGGACTAAATGCGAGAGCTAGGAGGAGAGGAGTGGTGAGAGCCGCCTGCCCATAGCACACCGCCCCACAGCATGGTCAAGGGGCAGCAGCCGCCGCGTCTCCTCCTGAGACCACGGGCACCTGGAAATAACTTGCCTGGACACTCACTTCCCCACAGTATAAGCCCCTGGTCACAGAAGCTTCTCATTATTGAGGCTAACTTTTGGGGTGCCCCCATGGGGTTCCCTTTGCTGTCGGGTTGCCTCTGGTTTGGGTGCTGCTGTTTCTGTGTTTCCAAGCTGGGCTGACCTTCCAAGCTGTCCTCGAATCGGGGTGTTTTTTCTTTCACCTTACCACTCCCCATTCAGACAATTTGGGAATAAAACCTCTTCTTCAGGTATATCTTCCTGGACAAAAAGATGTGGACTGGTGGAGGATGTGATTGTCGGGAGCTGTCTTGGGCACAGTGACCACGAAATGGTGGAGTTCTCTATTCTTGGCAAGGCCAGGAAGGGGACCAGTAAAACCGCTGTATTGGACTTCTGGAGGGCTGACTTTGAGCTGCTCAGGACACTGGTTGGTGGAGTCCCTTGGGAGGCGGTTCTGAAGGGCAGAGGAGTCCAGGAAGGCTGGGCGCTCTTCAAGAGGGAAATCTTAATGGCACAGGAACGGTCTGTCCCCACGTGCCCAAAGACGAGCTGGCGGGGAAGAAGAACAGCCTGGCTCAACAGAGAGTTGTGGCTTAAGCGTAGGAGAAAAAAGAGGGTTTACGATCTTTGGAAAAGAGGGTGGGACACTCAGGAGGACTATAAGGCTGTTGCGAGGCTGTGCAGGGACAAAATTAGAAAGGCCAAAGCTCATCTGGAGCTCAATCTGGCTACTGCTGTTAAAGATAACAAAAAACATTTTTATAAATATGTCAACACAAAAAGGAGGACTAAGGAGAATCTCCATCCTTTACTGGATGCGGGGGGAAACTTGGTGACGAGAGATGAAGAAAAGGCGGAGGTGCTTAATGCCTTCTTTGCCTCAGTCTTTAGCAGCAATACCGGTTGTTCTCTGGATACCCAGTACCCTGAGCTGGTGGAAGGGGATGGGGAGCAGGATGTGGCCCTCACTATCCACGAAGAACTGGTTGGTGACCTGGTACGGCACTTGGATGTGCACAAGTCGATGGGGCCGGATGGGATCCACCCAAGGGTACTGAGAGAACTGGCAGAGGAGCTGGCCAAGCCACTATCCATCATTTATCAGCAGTCCTGGCTATCGGGGGAGGTCCCAGTTGACTGGCGGCTAGCAAACGTGACGCCCATCTACAAGAAGGGCCGGAGGGCAGACCCGGGAAACTACAGGCCTGTCAGTTTGACCTCAGTGCCAGGGAAGCTCATGGAGCAGATTCTCTTGAGAGTCATCACACAGCACTTGCAGGGCAAGCAGGCGATCAGGCCCAGTCAGCATGGGTTTATGAAAGGCAGGTCCTGCTTGACGAACCTGATCTCCTTCTATGACAAAGTGACGCGCTTAGTGGATGAGGGAAAGGCTGTGGATGTGGTCTACCTTGACTTCAGCAAGGCTTTTGACACTGTCTCCCACAGCATTCTCCTCAAGAAACTGGCTGCTCTTGGCTTGGAGTGCCGCACGCTTCGTTGGGTTAAAAACTGGCTGGATAGCCGGGCCCAAAGAGTCGTGGTAAATGGAGTCAAGTCCAGTTGGAGGCCGGTCACTAGTGGCGTTCCCCAGGGCTCGGTGCTGGGGCCGGTCCTCTTTAATATTTTCATCGATGATCTGGACGAGGGCATTGAGTGCACCCTCAGTAAGTTTGCAGATGACACCAAGCTAGGTGCGTGTGTTGATCTGCTTGAGGGTAGGAAGGCTCTGCAGGAGGATCTGGATAGGCTGCACCGATGGGCTGAGGCCAACTGCATGAAGTTTAACAAGCCCAAGTGCCGGGTCCTGCACCTGCGATGCAATAACCCCAAGCAGAGCTACAGGCTGGGAGATGAGTGGTCGGAGAGCTGCCAGGCAGAGAAGGACCTGGGAGTGATGGTTGATAGTCGGCTGAATATGAGCCAGCAGTATGCTCAGGTGGCCAAGAAAGCCAACAGCATCCTGGCTTGCATAAGAAACAGTGTGACCAGCAGGGCTAGGGAGGTGATCGTCCCCCTGTACTCGGCTCTGGTGAGGCCGCACCTTGAGTACTGTGTTCTGTTTTGGGCCCCTCGCTACAAGGAGGACATCGAGGTGCTTGAGCGGGTCCAGAGAAGGGCGACAAAGCTGGTGAGGGGCCTGGAGAACAAGTCCTACGAGGAACGGCTGAGGGAGCTGGGCTTGTTTAGCCTGGAGAAAAGGAGGCTCAGGGGCGACCTTATTGCTCTCTACAGGTACCTTAAAGGAGGCTGTAGAGAGGTGGGGGTTGGTCTGTTTTCCCACGTGCCTGGTGACAGGACGAGGGGGAATGGGCTTAAGTTGCGCCAGGGGAGTTTTAGGTTAGATCTTAGGAAAAACTTCTTTACCAAAAGGGTTGTTAGACATTGGAACAGGCTGCCCAGGGAAGTGGTGGAGTCACCATCCCTGGAAGTCTTTAAAAGACGTTTAGATCTAGAGCTTAGGGATATGATTTAGTGGGGACTGTTAGCATTAGGTCAGAGGTTGGACTTGATGATCTTGAGGTCTCTTCCAACCTAGAAATTCTGTGATTCTGTGATATGTTCAATGCCAGGGGTGTGTTGGGGGAGACAGTCAGCACCACACAAAGCACCAGTGTCTCCTCACGTGCTTCTTCCCTTGTTGGGACTGCAGTGGTAAAAGCTTGCATTTAAACCTCTGCCTTGAAAAAAAATTGCTTGCATTACAAAGCTTGCCAGTCTTCAGGAGGTGATTAATGGCTTTGCAGATGTACAATAACCTAGTTCCATTGGCATGTCTGCCAGGATATTTCTCCCTTCCTCCCTCCCTCCATCTCTCCCTCCCTCCCTGCATTTTGTAGGGACGTTTTCCTCTTTCCCCTGGGGGAAGCAGGATGATTTGTCACGGATCAAACCCTCTACCTACCTTGTGCTGCCATCAGTGAAGCCTTTCACTGCAATATGGCTTGCAGAGAAGGGTTGTCTAAGTCTTACCCAGGTGGCTGCAAAGGGCATTATGGGGACAGCAATGGGAGGATGGGGAGATGCTAATTACAAGGCTTGTGGTGCCTGCTTCAGTCACAGAGGTGTGCTACAAATTTGAACAGTGTATGTGGATTGAGGATGCCAAACTAGTCACAGAGAGACCTTCTGGGCAGATTGACCAAGCTCAAGACACCTGTTATATATGGAGTGGTAATTCGTGTCGAGAAGATGGTTGATATTAAGAAAGAAGGGGGAGATTTGGGAGCATGTCCATGGGGGTCGGAAAGCCCTGTGGTTGATGAGAACATCAGACTCTTAACGATGAGGCCATCAGGAATGTAAAAGAGTTTAGAGGGAACAAAGAAGGGTGATTCAGGAGACTCCATGCAGTCTTGGGTTTCTTGTTCTCCAGGCCTTAAGGCATGGAAGTTTTTGGGTGTTTGCTGTTGTTATATGCAAAGTTGTTTGACCAATGAAAAGTTGTTTTTGAAAAGGACTGCTGTGGGGTAAAGGGTTTAAGAGGGGAGCCTGCCCTCAAGATAAAAAAAAAAAGGCAACATGATGAAGTTATGTCAACAATAAAGAAGCAGGAAAAAAGGAGTGAAGAGGAACAGGCTAGCAGGATGGAGACCAGGACGGGAACAGGCACATTGATTGCCTCATGAAGATAGGTTCGGCCAAAATCAGCAAACTGCTCAGAAAAGCTTGTACAGAAAGTCGCTGGAAATAGGCGTACTGGAGCTGGGAAGAAGCTCGAGCTGAGAGAAGCGGACCTGTGCACACAACTGCCCCTCGCTGGTAAGCAGTTGCGCATTATGGAGAATCATACGTCCTTAGAAACTAAGACTGTCCTGGTAACCTTACACATTATTCTCCTTATTAACAATTGGACAGTTTATGATCCTGAAATATGGGACCAAATTGAGGTCAAGGTGTGGGACTCTGCAACTAGAAATGACAAGGTTGCAGTGGGATTGCTCGGCACCTGGCGAGCAATCTCTGAGGCCTTAAAGAGCCATGTGGGACCACAGTCAGAAACGTGTGGTTTACCAGACAGTGAGGGAGCTGCGGGCTCCTTTACTGATCCGACTGCTATGCCATGGGCCCCTCTGCTGCTACAGCCATCGAAGGCCTTTGCTGTTCTGCCCCCTGGTGACCTGGACGTGCCTTTTGTCCTAGGCCCTATTGGCCTTGAAAAGGAGATGGATATGCTTTTCTTCGATCCGGGAAGAAAGGGGTACATAAGGCCTGAAGACTGAGTTGCTTGACAACTTAAAGCAAGACATATTGTTCAAAAGGATTGGAAAATGGAGACTGTTTTTTGTAATCAAGAATTGGAATGGAAATTGGAGACTGTTAAGTCATGTAACTTAAAGGATTGTTTGTTACCTTTCCTGATTGTACGTATATATAGGCATACTCGGGTTTAGTATGTAAAAGCAATGTTAAGTTGTCAAGCAACTCTGGCCACGCTCCCAAATCTCCCCCTTCTTTATTAATATCAACCATCTTCTCGACATGAATTACCACTTCATACATGATGAAAACTTTTTCATCATAACATGATGAAACATAACATGATGAAACTTTTTCCCAGCAGCAAAGCAGGCATCCTGTTTTGCTCTTCCTTTTTTTCCTTTTTTCCCTTTTTCTTCCAGCCCATAGTTTCTTTACCTTGTCTGGACAACTACCACCGTCTCTGTAAGGCATCATGATGAAATAGATCAGCAAACTGATTGGGGTTATAAAAACAAACTCAAAGTTTAGAACGTCAACTCCACTTCACTTGCATAATACTGCAGCAGTTCTGCTGGGACAACCAAAGAGGACGGAGGCTGGGACAGGCTATGGATGAGAGGACAGTGGATCTTCGGACACAAAACGAAAGCCTAAGTGTGCAGGCTTAGGTGAGTTCTTTGCTCACTGCAGAAGTCCTTGTACTTTGAACCTTTATACATTTTAAATAGTTTTGTACTTGTAGTTCTTAGTAGGGTTAACCCAGGCCCATGGGCTCATGGTGCATCTGTGAGATTTATTGTACAGTTTACAAATGAGAGATTTGGTGTCTGGGAAACAAAAAAGCTGCTTTATAAGCCAAGAAGGTGTGACTTCGTTGTCCTGACAAAATCAGACCAGTTCTTAAGTGCAAACCTTGACAGCTACAGAGGGAACGGAAACAAATCCTGATTGCATCTTGGCATGCAGTGGGTGACAATTAAAACAAGGGCCATGTCAGGCATTCTTATTGTTCCCTTGGCAGCCAGCCTTAGCATCCATGTGCTTTGGTGTGCGGTCTCTGCAAGGTTGTGCCAATGCAAAGAGCTCTCTCTCAGCTGCCTTCCTTAGAGGGAGCTGCAGGTCTCTATGTCATATCCATCACTTAGATCTGACACAAACATTGTCTTTGCCACCACCTTGCACCAGGTTTTGGTCACTGTGGGTAGAGACAGGTGACATCCTGCTGGAGATGTGCTGCTTGTGCTGCTTTTGCCCCCTTGGCAGCTGTCCTGAGGTCCCTTGCCTTCACTGAGTCCTCTCCATGGCCTTGAGCAGCCACTGCTGTGGCTGTGAAAATCTTGGTAGTGAAGGCTTCCAGCTGCATCTGGCTGTGGAGGCATTGTTGCTTAGGGTTAAACTTCAGATTGCAGCTAATTTTTCTAGATACAAGACTGGAGTTAATCCCGTTCACTAATATCTATTTGATATCAGTGCTTAAGCAATGGTCTTGGACCAATACTCTTGCTATTCCATGACTAATATAGAACTTGGTAACTATTCTGCAGAAAAAGAAGAACATCTTTTCTAATTATCCTGATCATGGCTTCAAGCTATTTAAGTGTAATGGTTGCAAGACGTGGTTATTAATAGCAATTAGAGCTTTCCTTTGACAGTATTGCAGTTCATCTGTCAAATGGTATGTGAATCACTGAAGGTTATTTATGACTGGATCAGCTGCAAGGATGAAATCCAGGGGCTCACTGGCATGCAGGTGAAAAATACGACACAATGGAGCCATCAACTACACTTTTGCACACAATGCCATGGTAATTCAAAACCCCACCTTTACTGAGTACCCCCAGAAGTACTTCAGCTGCCCTTCAGGAGTAACAAGTAACCCAGACAGTTGGGAGAAATATAATTCTTCCAGAGAATTGTTGTGTTGGAAATTTGAGCCTGAAATAGCACAAGAGCTATGTGTCAGGAAAGAAGTAAACCAAGTGGTAAGGGCTAAAGCCTTGCTTTAAGTACGATTCTGAATGATATCTGTCATGGCATGTGTACACATAAGGATGCCCTTACCTTAAGCTCCCTTCAATCATCTCTGTAATAAGTGGAATGAACAACACTCGGGTTTTTGTTTGTTTGTGTATATATGTGCACACACATATATATATATACACACTTTCATGTGCAGCACCCTAATACTGATTTTTTTATTCCTTAGGAGCCTTTACAAAGCCAAAAGGTCTGTTAATTTAACCAGGGATTGCTCATGTAGGCAGATCCCCTGGACATGGTCCTGTGTTCTGCCTTACCAGGCCATAGCAGACCCTGTGCTGACTGTCCTTTTGCTACAGCCTGGAAACCCAGACAATTATTGCTTGAAGTATGCAGTGTTCAAACATCAGTTTAAGTTGCCTGACAAAGCAATTGTGCATGGAATGTGCAAATAGCAGATAGCAGCACTTATCCTGTATTCCATCAATGCAACTACTTTATACATAAATTCAGCTCTACTCCAGTACCAGAAGTATGCCTGTTCTGGCCTAATGTTGATAATCTGAAAATAATGACCAAATGCTGGAATACAGTGCTGGATCCCTCAAGACAGGCCAAATTACTTCCATCCTTTATTTCTTGAACTGTACTCTTCCTTGCTCCTGCTACATGGGTCTACCTACTATAGCCAGCCACATTTGTAAGTCATGCATATCTAAGTGCTATGCTGAAGGCTGTGTAATGCTTCTAGCAGAGAGGAAGAATAGAAAAAGTTTCAGAAGAAATCTTCCCTCTATCTACACTGTCAGCAATGTGGTTTTGAAAGTGGCTGTAACCATGCCAAATCTGGCTTGAATTTTTCCATCTGCACTCTAAAACTGATACAAAGCCTCCACAGTGTGCTAAGGAAGGGCTTAGGGAGCTTGATCGATGCCCTGATCTGTAGCCCATGCCTGAGCTGCCCAGCTGCTGACAGTTGTTCCAGTAAGCCTGTGATAGCTGGGAGAACTGTGCAAAGCTGGCACTGTGGTGGTGGTAAACACTTGGATATGCACTCCAACTTGTTAGAGAGCTGGCTTATATGATCTTGAGATACACATGCTTTTGTATGAACCTAGTGGAGGTTCATTTCTTGCTCTGTGATGAGCAAAAGGCTAATTTCTGTCTTAACCAGTAGATGGTCCTGTTTCTCAAAGAAAAAAATTGCTCCAAAATAAAGCCAGTCTTGGCTTTTCTCTAATCCTGAATAATGTTAGAAGAGAAGAGCTTCAGTGTAAATCCAGACATAATTAATGGTCACTCCTTGTTGTTTGACTTGACATGGTTTTCAGAATAGACTGAATACAACTTTCCATGAATCCTCCAAACTCAATTAGTGCAATCACTGATAAAATATTTCCTGGTTAGTCAGGTAAGAATTCCCAGCTCCAGACAGCACAAGTCTCAAATCTCTCCCTCTCATTCAAATATAAGCAAGATCAGAATGGCCATATTTTATCACTTCATTCCAAACACAGAAGTAATTTTCTACCTCAGTATGAAGGCTGGGCAGATTCATGTAGAAGTTCAACATTGTGGTATTTTTGAACTATTCTCGTGCTGGTATGTGAAACAATGAGAGTGGTGGGCTGAAAAAAAAAAAAAGTTTGTGTTTCTTTATCCAACTGCATTAAATACCTTTGCTGTGGTGGTTTTCACGTTTAGTTTGTGTGCATGTGCCCAACTTCTCAGTAAACACAGAAGAAAGAAGGAGGTAGTAACAACTCTGCCCCTTCACTGCATGCCCCTTCACTGTCCTCTAGATGATCTTCCCAGTTCATGCTTTCATCACCTCCTTTCCCTTGATCATTCTTTCCCAGTTCCTCCTAATTATGAATGTCTTTTGCATTTCTGTGCTGTCTTGCTTTCCTGAGCCAAAGCATACGTCTTGCTATGAACAGCATATCTAAATAAAATAAGAACACAACTTCCTGAAAAGACTCTGAGAAGTCAGGATGATTTATTTGAAGCTTCTCAGTGCCATACATAGCACTAAGATAGTTTGGTTGTGGCCTGCTGGAAAGAGATGACAACTTACAGTCAATGAAGACGGAGTAAAATAGTACTTTGGTAAGAGAAATGCCTGATGAATCTCATTTAAATAGACTGTCTCATAGCTGGGGACAGTGGATCTTCATTGCCCAGAACATACAGTAACCTTTCACGAAGGCAGAATGACCAAAAGCAAAAATGAAAAATAAATGCTTGAAACTGGCAAGCGGTGCATCCAGAATAGATGCATGGATTTGATCCTTCTTGTAGCAGGGAGAGAGCTGTGAAATCCCTGGCACATGATGTGGATACTGAGAATTAACATGGCTTCAAGAGGCAACTCTGAAAGATAAAGTAATCCATTAAGGGCTACCTGCTACAAAAACATATTAGGTTTAGGAAGTCTCTGAATCACAAATCTCTGTGGCCTGGGAGCGTGTTCTTGTGGGGAACATCAAAATATACTGCCTTGTTTGCAGAGTCTTCCCTAGATGTTCTCTGTGGGCCACCATCAAAAGCCAGATACTGCAGCAGATGAACCTTGGGCCTGAGTGAAAGCAGCTGGGCATATTAGAGCATTTTAAATGCTGGCTCTTCTAATAATGATTTTTCTTTGTATGGCATATTATTTTTCAGGCATCATTTACCAATAAGCATATCTTATTTACATGAAGATTTTATTTTACATGGTCATGTAGGCATCAATCAGTAAAGATTATTAGTGCTATTGAAAGTCTCATGTCACAATGGTAGCAAGACTAGAAAGAGTAAAAGGGATGAGTTTGCCTTTTACTTCTGTTTTAAGATGATATAATCACTTAGCAAAACAAGAACAGATGCTACACATCCTGAAGAGAAAAAACTCACTCCAGCAATTGCCCACGAGAGATCAAGAAAGGATACCTACATTTTCTGGTCCAAATAAACATGTAGAGTCATAAGGGAAAAGAGCTACGATGCAAAACAATGAAGGTTTTTACTTAAGAATATAGCTCCTCCATGCATGCACACAAAATTAGCACAATGGAGGCATGGCTATGGACTGGTTCTTGGATGCAGATTGATTTTTTTAAGTAGCGAGTGTTTGCAAGGTTCAAAGGGAACATGCTAAAAGGAGGTTGCTGAAGAAAGAATGTATATTGATTGTGTTAGCTGTAGAAAGACCTCTTGTGCTGTCATGGACTTGAAGTGCTCTTCATATGTTGCTATTGTGATCCTAAGTAGTCTGAGTAAACTCTTGAAAACTTGGATAAGGGAGACACTTCTTTTAGCTGTTACTAAGTAGAATTTGGAGAAAAGAGTATTTCTTAAGCTTCTTTACTGTGTGTATTCATACACAGGGCTGTAGAGAAAACTACTACACGTAAGGGAGAAATTTATTTTAACTCCTATATTAGTGATCACCCCCTCCCCTGGATGGTGGTGGTGGGGTCACCTTGATGCCTTGATACTGAGTAAGATCAGGGCAAAACAGAATTTCAGTCATGCTTCCTTGTACAAGTAGCTCACAGATTACATTCTCCTTGCCCCACAAATGAATAAAAAATAAAAAATCACTCATTTCTTTTGGGAGGTGGTTGCAGTTAAAAAGTGTCATTTATACTTTGAGGTTTCCTCAGCTGGAGGTGTCTTTGTAGGAAAACTAAATGACAGATCTGCTATTGAACTCCCACTTTGTTCTGTTGGCATTGCAGCATCTCCTACTTGGTCTCAGTTTATGGACTGAGTCATGTCTCAGGGCCAAGTCTTTTAAGCACAGCTTTACAAACTGTTTCTTCAGGTGTTCATTCTCATTAGGAGCTGAGCATGACCCTGAATCTGCAACAGAGCCCGCGGTCTCCAGACAGCCCCATGGCCGTTCACATTTTAGCCTCTCCACAGAGTTGCAACAGAGGAGTGAAATACCTGCCAGGGTGAATGCTGCTCTTCTACAAAACCTCACAGTAAATACAGTCAGTCATAGCTGTTAAAGCTGCGGGATCTGTAACAGCGAGAACTAAGAGTAGAAATGCAGTATGGCTTGCGATATTAGCCTCATGCCGTTGAAACTTTGCCACAACTCTTGTAAGCATGTGCTTGGACACAAAGCTGAGCCTGATGGTGTTTGATCAGTTGCTTGGGTGGATCAGTTGCTTGGGTGCTTTGTTGCTGAAGGGCCTCACATGTGCACAGGGGTGAGCTGGCCCCAGCTGCGGGTCAGGATGAGAGCAGAGGACTCACACAAAAAGGGGAGGTGGGACAGCAGCCAGAGAAGCATGGGCAGGGAGACAGGTTCTGCCCTGTGCTGAGTGTGGCAGCCAGCACTGCCCCAGCCTGCCTGTGGCCCCCTGCCCTCCGCTCTCATCTTGGTGTGCTGGGGGGCCTCAGCGAGGTGTCCTTCCAGGCCCCCGCCTCCCTGTGGTGCCGCCCTCAGCTCTTGCTCCCTGCCCTGATCAATAGCTTTCTAAGGGAGCCTCACTTCTCTTCCCCTCCCTTTGTGAATTTAATTTTTTCTCACTAGCACTGCTGACGTCCTCCTGGCCCACCTCTTGACTCCCCCCGCCTTCAAGCCCACTTCTCTGCACTATAAAAGCCATGAGCCCCCAGCAGCCACCCTGCTTCTGCTCAGAGCAGCGGCTACCTGAGGAACTGCCTTGGTGCAAACAGGTGAGTGACAGCTAGCTGCTTTGGCACTTGTCCTAGCTCTTTCCTGCTGGATTTCCTTGTTTTAATTTTTATTTTTTGCTTTTGCTTCTCTACATTAATGTACATAGCTGTGCTCTGTGCTCAGTCCCATGCACTTTTCCCCAGTTTTGGCAGTGAAGGAGGCAGTGCCGAGGAAACCTGTGGGCAATTTTGTGCCTCTGCAGGGAGAGCACAGGCTGGAGCCTGCAGCACAGTGGTGATGTGAGCCTGATCCCAGGCCTGGAGTCACCCTAGGTTTGAGCTCTTGTGGAGGTTTCCAACACTGCTTTCAAACCTGAAGACCAGTTGGCTTTGCACAGGAAAAGTGTAACACAGTTGCTGGTCTTGAGTAAGATGCTATTTTAGGGTTTACAGAGTTAATAGCACCTTGTCTTCTGAGGATATCCACTGTAGGTTTAGACCAGATGGACCTGTAGTACAACTCAAGTTCAGCGTGCTTTGAGCCAGTGTGCTCAGAGGGAGGGCCAGGCTGCCTCCCACTGCCTGTGTGGGGCATATCCACAGCAAGTTATGATGCTGACAGGGCCAGAGGTGCTGGAGATACTTGCTGTACTCCAAGGCTGCTGGAAAGCAACATTTCTTTGATATCTTCAGCTGGGAATAGCATGGTCAGAGCTGACAAACAGGACCTAGATGCAATGACTTCCTTAATGGCTTAGCTGGAAATACAAATGAGTTGTTTCACTGTAACTTTGCTGGTTACTTAAACAAGCTGTAACTTTCTCTGATGTTGATTGAAGTTACTGGACTGCTGTCACAGTTATTGCTCAGCCAAAGTTTAAAGGCTCTTTCTGAACAGGGACCAAGCAGAACCAGCAAGCTGACTGAGTTGGCAGTGGTGCTAACTTCATGCTGCACTCCATGAACAAAATTGTTCCTTAACCTTTTCATTGTGTCAAGTTTTGTTGAAACTGGTAAATTTTTAAAACTTTTTTTGGTGGTTATTTAATGGTTGGAAAGGGAGAACAGGCAAAAAGACTACACAAGGTCTTAGTTTTCCAATTTTCCCTTTAGACGAAAGCTGGTGAGCTGTGGGCTCAGGCAGGTCTGGATCTGAGGAGATCAGAGACCATCTCCCAGCCCTGTTGCTTCTCAGGGGCAATGCAAAGGCCTGTGAACAGGTAACCAGAGTTTTGTACTTCTCCTTCATGCCTACTGACAGGGTGGAGCTGGAGTTGGAGATGCTCAGCATCATTTGGGGTCAAGTTTGTGGCAGCATCTGTGCCTATGTTTCTCCCCATACAAGCAGGGGTAGAACAATTAGGAAGAGGAAAAATACGGAGGATAAGAGGTACCGAGTCCCCTGATTATGGCATGACACGTTACTTAGTGAAGAGCAGTGAGCACTATGTGCTTCACTGAAACCCCAGCCAGGTCAAGGAGCTGAACAAAAAGTTTGATAAACAACAGCACTCTAGTAAGTGGCCTGAATGACTGATTTAGGCACAGGACCCCCTGACGGAGACTGAGACACAGCATTGCTTAGGAAATTTTTGTCTTTTATTACCAGTGAGCTCAACATCAGGTCTTCCATTCAATCACTCAGTTCCCAGAAAAGCTAGACAAAACCATACAGCAAGTAATCTGGAAATCCTGTCTACAGCCATCTAAGGACACAGGTGAAATTCCTCAAAAATCTTAATTTTGTCTCACTGAGTTTAAAGCATTGCTAAACATGGAGCAAAAAGAGAAAACTGAAACTGAAGCCAGAATGCATCCCATGTGGTTTTACACGCTAAGACCATTTAGTACCGATTGCTTTGAGATATTAAATAAAAAAAAAAATAATTTACAGTTCAGTTAAAATTACTAGTTGAAATCACTTTCCACCTAGCTGCCTACTAAGTAACTGCCAGTGTGGGGAAGGAAAAAAAAACAACACAACCAATCAACCAACCAAAAAAAAACCCACCTTCACTGAATACTAGGGCTTAAAGAGCTTTTAGACTGCATTTTAATGAAAGATATAGACAGATTTTTCATGTGCTCTTTAGTTGCTATTGCTGTGTTCTTGGGAGCATCTTCCATCGAAAGATTCTCATTCCTGCTATGCCCACACTGAAAGAGAGCTAAAATTTTAGCATTACAATGGTCAGGCAACAACGGGGGAAAAATCCCGATCTTACACAGGGTGCAGCTTCTGTGTGGGTATAGTCAAAAGTACTTCCTGTAGCTCTTTGCCTGTATATCTACTCTTAAGCTAATACTTAAGCAAGCAGGGCTTCTACTGACTTCTGTATGCAGAGGCTCCAGACTGTAAAATATGGCCAGATTTTCTACATTACAAGGTAGACTCCTAGCATTACAGCTGGGATGTAGCTTGCCCAAAATGTCACATAGACAGGATGTGGTGATAACCAGAGCCCAGGATCCTTTACTTCCTGGATGCTGTTTGCTTGACTAGACACAGTCCTCTCTTGGGGATTTCTCATCTGGTTGTATCTGGATGCATTAACAGGACTGGGACATCTAACAGTGGAAATCATAACGGGAAATCATACTTTTGCATGCTGTCTGTGAAAGGATGAGCTGACAGGAGAGAAACATTCATTTTCAGTAAATCTTTCTTTCTAATGCACTTAGTTTTAAAGAGATTGTGTAAATTGCAAATGTTAAATGTATTTCCAACTGTGGAAAGGATGATAGAGATAATGGCTAAAACACACTCTGATGGCCAATGCCCATGGCTGTACAGAGGGGCACACAGAAAGTCAGCAAACAGCAACCTTAGGGCCAGGATTCAAGTGTCATGTAAAGCTGTGCCGTAGGTTTTTATGGATGATGGGGGAAAAGCTCAAGTTGCAAAACTTACCTCAATAGATGTTTCACTGTACGGTCTTTGCCTTTAAACAGAAATACCCAGGACATTCCCAGTGTCTGGGTTTCAGAGGACTTAAGTCATGAAATGGCTCTGATAGGAACACACTGTTACAATTAACACCTTCCTTCACCTTGAGGGCTTTAACTCATTTGTGTTCCCTATGCCCATTTTTCTCTTCACAGCCTTCCTACCACCACTCCACCATGTGGCATCTGATCTCGTGGACACCACGCACCCAGTGGTCACCAAAGCACTTAAAGTTGGTCGCTGTCTACATGCTGGTGCTCTTGGTATCTCTCAGCTTTGCTTCAGGACACAGCAGGCCATTTAAACATCAGATAGACAACAGAAGTAAGTATGAGTCTCACCTGACGTAATGTGATGGACCCCTATATGATGACCTCGTGGCCTCTGTTGCATCAAGGGATCAGGGTCACACTGTCAGGCAAAGATCAGCAGCAAATCCACATGGGTGTTTCCATGATGATGGATGGATAAAGGGTGGTGTGGAATCCTGTTCTTCAATTTACATTAACTTAATCTCCACCTCATGACACTTAATTTGCCAAGGAAAATACTGCAATTTTTTATAAATACCGTAGGAGACACCAATTTACAAAAGACTGACAAAGAAAATGCAAAGCAGTACACATTTAAGACTATTTAAGACTATTTAAGCATCTAATTTTCAGCTATGTTCTGCAGATCTGTGGCAGGTCATGGCTACTTCTAAGAAGTAACAAAGCAGCATGTGCCATTAGCTTAAATTTGCTTTACAGGGATCTTCATGTCTGTCTGGAATTACAAGTTGTCTGAAAGTCAAAATACAAGTACTCATTGAGATATACTGTGAAGAACGGCACTTGCCCAGATGGAGGATAATTTTGTATGTCCTAAGGAAATGTTAACACACAATACAAAGTATTTTTGAGAGAATCTGGATCATGATATCTCACCTTCCCTCCAAGGAGCAATGGGTGATGATTGAACATGGAGTGGGAGAGAGTTGGGTGTGGGGAGTAAGGCACGTGGGTTCTCAGTGGCACATCTTTCCCCTTTCAAAGACAATTAGAGATGTGGGGAGCCTTGGTTTAGGTACTTGAGTGAAAAATATGAAATGGCTTAGGTTTTGGTGGGCAGTGGGATGTTAAACACTGTGCTGAAACGTTTACAGGGTGTATGGAGAAATTTACAACTGAAGTGGATTTTTTGTTTTGTTTTGTTTTCCGTGTTAAAGCAGGGATATGCCCAGGTGAAAATACTGCTGCCTTGCTTGAGACTTTCGTGTGACTTGGATACTGTATGATGCACTTAAATTGAGATCTATTTCCTATTCCTGACATCCCATTGGCTTTGGAATGATTTGGCTTTCCTTGGGGAAGCTTCACCTTTGCATATTTTTCCTGCCACTATATCTTAGTCTTCTAATACAGCTATACCCTTTCCACACCTGCTGTAGAATTACACCAGGCTGTAAAATAAACCAAGTATGAGTATATTTCATATGCATTAAAAGGAAAAAAAGTCATCCATGAAAACAATTGAAGGAGAATTAGGTTTGTATGTGTACCTCTAGCACAGGAACCCTCCTTGCAATCCAATGGAGTTGTTAGTCTTTAGAGATGGTACATAGAGCAGAAATGGATGCTGCAAAGTAGGACCTTCAGGATTTTGGGCACCTTAGAGGGGACAGTTTAAAAGTGGCAGACCAGGGAACTGCTCTGGTGTTCCTGGATGTAGGCTGCTTTGTAACCTCTTCCAGAATTGCAGGTCATGCAGACCAGACAGATGAAAATTATTTTTGCATCTGAATGCTCTTTCTTGAGGTTCAACATTTGGCAAGTGACCCTCACAGGCACCAGAAAGTTGTGTCTGGCTGCAGCCTTTCCCCTTGGCTTTTCTCCTGGGCTACTAATAAACTGTTTAACACCCTTGAGGTGTTCAGGAAGTGCTGCCTTTACATACAGTAGTAGATGCTTCACCCCAGTGCTTTGAATTCCAGGTCCCCAGATTGATCCTTTTTGGTATGTGGGTCGTGGTGTTCGCCCCATCGGTCGGTTTGGGAAGAGGCAGCTGAGAAGCAGCCGTGGCAGCTTGAGGCCCATGAACAGGCACCTGGATTTCATCTTGAACACCTTGTGGGAACAAAAAGTGTTGGATGCAGAGGACAGTGACTGGTGATGTCCGTGTCCTGAGGTGGTGGCCTAACTTCTGCTCTCTGAATTGCCCCTCCCCTGCACATCAGACCTCTAGTTCTGCTTTTGTCTAGCAATCCCATGCTTTTCCTCTTTCTGCTTCTTGTGCAAATTCCTTCAAAAAGAAACACATTTGGGGTGCAGGTAAAAGACAATGTGTTGACACTAGCACTGAATGCAAACATAGCTTTTAAAAGGGCTTCTTCCCTCTTACATCCTCACCAGTCCCTTTCCTGAGCTGTAATGATGCTAAGCACTGTAACATTAGGTTTAACCAAAAAACAAACAGCTTCTGTGTTGGGATTTAAACTCTGCAGCGTTAAACATATCATGAAACCTTCCTGTCACATTTCACAGTCAATGGCTATTGGTATGTAAAAATAAAAAACAATAGTTGGAAGAAAGAAAAAAGACTCTCACTAATTTTTAATGTACCTTCATTAATGGCATGAAAAGCTGGTGCTCTGTATGTAGATGTTATAGAGATTGTTAACATCCACTTCCAGGAATGCAGCCCTAAGCAACCCATTGGCCTTTTATGATTCTTCCCATGCTTCTGGAGAGATACGTTAATGAATAAAAAGGAGCTTCTGTCAGAGATAAGTATTTTCGCCCTGCTGAATGTCAGAAAATGAGGAAAAAAATTGGCTAATTAAACTCTTCAGAGTCATTTTGTGCTTACTGCATGTAATTGTGTATCATTATCCAAAATGGTTAAGGGCCTAAACTATCTGATGCCCTTTAAAACAACGTTGCTGTTTTTAAGTACACTATCTGATCAAGCTGAAGCCACTCATTGAGGATCACAAGCAATGTACAAACTACCACATTAGTCCACATCAATAAGCCTTGGGTTGTGGCTTAACTGTCGTATTTGCCACAGTAATTAACTTTGTTATACTCATTTTATAAGAAGTGTTATTTGCAATATGTTTAGTCTTGATTGATTACTACTACCAGCAAGAATATTCAAATGCAGTTTAATCTATGGCTTATATCCAAAAAGATAGCTTACAATTTAGCTAATGAATGATGGTTAAATCCAGGCCATGAATCATAATGCAAATTAGAATGAACTTGCATTTCTAGTTGTGCTTTGCTACAACTACTACTAAAATTTGCTAGTGGTTGAATTAATTATAACAGATAATTCAACCCCTTTTTTTTTCTGTTTGTGAGTGGTCTGTCAACAAGGAGTGGATTTTTATATAATAAGGTAGTTATTACTATTTATAATACAATATATCTGCTTACCCAAAGTGTTACTTACTTAAAAAACATTAGTTTAAATGAACACCCTCATGGCGTAGAAATTAAGCTGATAAAAATATATACATTATCACTTGTCTTATGAGGCTCTGAAAATACCAGACTAAGATTATTGGCAGGGCTGTTGCTCAGTTTATCCTTTGGTAGCAATCCCAGTGAGTTACAGAATTTCTGCTTGCTTGAGATTGTATTTCACCCCACAGGCATGACGGTTTGGAGAAGACACCATCAAATATTCTTAGCAGGATCCCTCTTGCCCCAACCCAGTCAAAAACAACCTGAACCAAGTGTGTTAATGCATATTCCTCCTCTCAACTGAACCAGGTGCCTCTGGAGTTGCCCATCTCCCATGTTTAACAGAGAATGGGTGGTTTGTGATGTGGCACTACCTGAAGAGCTGTGTGCAGCAGCATAGTCAGCATGTTTCTTGACCAAAAGGGCACATAAATCCACACCACAGAGGAGAACGTCTGTGTTTTCTTTATGAATTAAGTCCTTGAAAAAGGCATTCTTTTCATAAATTGCTTTTACTCTTTTATAATTTTCTTAACAATAATTCTTGGTGAGTATGCTGATAACAACAACAAGGCAAACTTAATATTCACTCAGACTTAATCAAATAGATCATATAGTCTTCATTTTACCCATTAAAATATTTTCATTTATAAAAATTAATCTAAATATAAATATTAACACTAAAGATTGAAATCACTTGATGACAAAATAATTCTTTGTGTGCTATATGTTTTTATGATTTTTTAAACAGTAAATTATATCTTTGCACATATTTGGCACAATAAATGTTTGTAAAAATTCAAATGCCTTATAGCAGGTAGGATTTTTTTTCTTTTTTCTGTTTTCTTTTTGCAATGCCTACACAGTACACATTTTTCTGTCAAAGAAGACTGAATATTTTAACATTGTAACATGATAATAGTTGCTTTTCATGCCTCTTAAGGAAAACAACCTATTCCAAACTTTGTTGGCTTATTTAAATCACACTAACAGAACAAAAGCCAAAGAGTTATTCTATTAAAATTAGTAATTTCTGCATTGATATTACATACACAACATTAGTTATTATTATTAGATGAATATGTAGACCAACCACCATTAATGACATTTCATAACACGCATACCTGCATAAACCAGAACCTGGGAATGTATTGTGTACATACACAAGAACAGTCAAGGGAGGAGGAGGAGACTGAATAAAAGAAAATTCCTAAGCATCCTACTCTGTTTAATCTCCTTTACTGGATTGTATAAATAAATAAAATCTATCTTATATATATATATATATATTTATATATTAAACAGAGCGGGCCAAATTCTGCCCTCACATCTGTGCAAACCAGTTCCAGAGAAGTAGTATTGTGTGAGAGTAAGAGAAGGCATAATTTCACCCAGAACATATCGAGTCAGACCTTCGGCAGATGGAAATTCATCAAAGAGATAGAGTGAGACTTGTGTCTTCTAGGTGAGAAGATGGCTGTATATTTTCTGACAGTTCCTTACATACAGCTGGACATCAGCATACTGACAAACTTGGCTTCAAATATAGGTGACGGATTTGTAACTGGAACTGTTTTCCCAACCATACCATCCTGCTATCCTTTACCAACCCCACCTGACCCCCAAGCCCCAGTGTAGTCAGGAGATTTGCCGAGTTTTGCTCATACTTGCCCAAGCACTAGCATGTCATGTCCCAGGGTCCCAGGGGACCATGTTCCTGCCTGTTGGCAAGTAACGTGGGTGCTCTGCTAGCTGCGAACCTGGGGAAAGAAGCAGCTCTCCTCCTCTCCTGGTACCCGCTGCTCTTGAGAAAGCTCATTGCCAGCTCTGAAAATCAGATTACTGTCTTCTGAGTGGACTGAAAAATGGAACAAACTGAGACCTGTCTCATTTTTTTTTTCCAGTGTTTCCTGTCTTGAGCTCTCTGTATGCTTTAACAGCAATTAAAAAAAAAAAAAAAAAGCCATGAAGTCAGCCAGGTGCAATCTCAGAGCCCCCTATCTAGTACCAGCAAAAGATAAAACATCTCACAGAAGGGAGTTGTTCTCTGGCCCAAGACTCCTTAGTGCTGACAGGGAACTTACCAGCTCGTGCCCTCCTTCACAGCATGATTTCACATCAGTCCAGAATGTATTTGGGTACTCGCACTGCGTTTGATGTAGAATATCAAAATCACCTCCTCAAACTACCTCCTTTGTATTCCCCAGAGCAAAAGGTACCACAAATTGGCAAGGCCCTCCCCCAAAAGGGTCAGAGGAACACTCTGTAAATGGCATCTTCGCTCCTGGGCATTTGATCAAGGGCCTTCCAGGGTTTGGCTCCCCTTTTGAGGGTCTCCGGAAATGAAAGAAGAAATTTCACTGTTCACAATCTGATTCAGAGTGGTCCAGTGGTAGTGGGGTGCACATGGCACCAGTGACAAGCCCCAGCTACTCTACGATGGCTACAGACTAGTAAAGGAAAAGACTTCTAGGCTACATTTGTCCCCTCCTCAGAAAAGGAAGCAGCCAAAGGGAATCTCTTATAGTTTGCAGCCACCCTGCAGCCATCAGCCAGTCAGCAGAGATCTCATCCACAATGCTTTTACTTTCTTTTCCCAATCTTAAAGATTTGGTCAGAATTTATTCTCAACTACAACATGGTTAGATGCCATCAAGGGGACAATGATACCAAGAAGAATGAGACAAAGGTGTCACAACAGTGTTCAGATGCATCCAGATGCTGGGATTGTAACTCAACAGACATCTGGTCCACATGTGCTGCTTACAAACAATTCATGGCTCAGCATGACATCCACATTCCCCCCTGCCACCAACTGTAAAATACCTAGCTCTGGAGCTAGAACATTAACTCTGCCAAATTATTTTTAGGGAACAGAGAAGTCTTTGCATATCACATCTCCTCCTACCAACCTTGTCAAAACTTCCACCGGCTCCTGGAGAGTAGAGCTAGGTACACAGATTCTCCATTCCCACCAAGTAGCTGAAAAGCAGCACACACTGCACAGAGTTGTTCTTATTGCTCGACAAGACAGATGCCTACATGAACATCAAGAGGCCAGAAAATGTGGATCACAGGTCTGCTTTGTTCATTCTTTTTGAATGAAATATTGGCCTATAATTATGATTGAGAGTACAAAAACATACTGTAATTTAAAGACGACATACTTTAGTACAATCAATGGGGAGAAAAAGTGCATCTTAAAATGTGGAGCCTTGCTTTTGAAACTCAGCATCCTTTCTAGAGTCTTGTGAGAACTTTAAGGCAGAGTTTCCTTTAGCAGACCACAATGCTGAAGACTTGGACAGCTTTCTCAGTGAGGTATCCGAACGAAGCCCTATAACTGAGGCATTGTGGGTTCTTGAGGATCCATTTTCAGCTGGACTTACACAATGGCTGTTAAGTAAAGGCACTCTAGTGTACAGCCTTAGGCAGTGTGTTATTGGCAGTAGAGAAGTGTAAGTTTAGTACATCACAGCAGATCCTATAGCAGGTTCCTAAAACAGAGAGGGACAGGAAAGAAAGAAACATGAGTCAAACACAAAACAAGGTTGCTGAAGGGAGCCAGATCCTTCCCTTTCTCACCTCCCTGCATGTTTTACACATATCTAGTGGTACACCACTTAGTCATCTTTTCTTCTTATGCGTCTACATCTGCTCTAGAAGAAGTGATTGACAGCTGTACAGTGAAACCTACTTGTTCAAATCCTTCTGGGTCAACCTGTAGCCTGTCTCCTCCTTAAATTTCATTTATGCTAGCTTTAAACTTTTCTCAACAATCACTAAGATTCGAGGTGAATCTCACCTGCAGAATTATGCTGTGAAATTGGTACTGGGAGGGTCTGAACTGCAGGTCCACTCATTTATTTCTTAGTTTTAAATAAGGATAGCACATGCCTGTAGACCTGGCAGCTGTGATACATTACTACAGGCTAACATTCTGGAACACACAGCTGCTACATGCTGCTATAGTCAGACAGCTGCCAGGACACTGGATACATTTGTTCAAAGTTACCTCAACAGTCTCTATTCTTTTTCCTCCACCTACTAAGAGAAATTTTGTGAAGATGCTGAAACATATCTGCATACGCTGGTACCTCTATATTTCTACTTACTGCTTTTAACAGCATTTTTGAAAACATTTATTATGATTTTACCATTAAGTCCTTGGCAGTGCTTTTCCTCTCTTTAGTCCTTTGCGTTAGAGATCCTTGAAGCATGAAGTTTCTATTAAATGTTCTGACAGTGGTAATTGGAGAACCATCTTTTTTTTCACCTGCAAAAAATACAAAAAACGAGATTTTTCACCTAACAGATTGAAGCGAATGTAATAATATTCTTGAAAAGTCACAGCTTCTGGAGAGAAAAAACTTCCCCTCAGACATGTAAGACAAGCTCATTTTAAGTTAAATGAAAAACAGCAGGCTGTGCACCTTGAAGTTTACTAAAGTTTGAGGTCGTGTCAATCTTTAGAATTACACAAGAGTAAAACAAGGTGAAGCAGGCCCCAGAATTGTCACAGATAATGCACTGAAGGTTTAGAAAAGAAAAAAGAAAAAGAAAAAGAAAATGAAAAGGAAAAGGAAAACTGTATTTAAAAAAAAACAAAACACACACACACACAAACAACTCACAACTCATGCCATACCCTAACATACCAGCAACATTACTGAGCCAGATAACATGGACTGAATTCAGTAGGCATAGTCTTTAAGAAAGCAGCTGTGGGCTGTGGAGAGTGGCAAGTGCCTAGTCATAGTTAGCACTGTGACTGCTTGGCCCTTGCAGCCTAAACCTGGCCACACCTCAGCAGTGGCCTAACTTTTACAGGACAAGCATTTAGCAATCCTCATTTGCTTTTCCCAACCTTCTGTTCTGTTTCTGTTAATTTGCCACTGTCACATTTTCCACTAAAATAGGAAGTGGTGATGTTTTACGTGCCAAATGTATGTTTTGTTTTTGCAAATGCAATGGGAAATGAGGAAGCTAGACACATCTGTTCATTTTATAACTTCATCATTCCCCTACTCTGTTGAACTGTACATTGCATTGAAACTTATGAAGAGAGACTATAAATTTATCATATGTAACAAGTGCACCTTTTATTGGTGGAGCCGGAAGTTTCCTCCTCTGCTGTCTTGATGTGTCTATTGTATGCATCTGTAAACAACACATATGCATTACTCAACTCCATTACAGAAAAAGAGGCAAGATTTCCCCAATGTATTTTTGAATACTACATAATGTTCTGGCACCTGGTTTGTTTGCTTTTGATCCCGTTTCCTTGTCAGGCGAACACATGGAGCCACATTCAAGCCTGCAACAGTGAGAGCTGATATTCTGCTCTCAATATCTGAAATCTTCAAAGAAAATAAGAGACAGAGACAGACAGATGGGGAGGGGGAAAAAGAAGTTTTAAAATTACTATGGATGCCACTACTAAAACATATCCTTCCCCCCACTCAAATCTTCTTTAATTAAAAAAACATAAACAGATAGCTGATTCCTTCATCAATTCTGACACTTTGCTCTCCTTTGCTCTCTATTCTTTAGTCCTAATGTCAAAGAGGGGTTAATTCGTTAGTAAAGATGAAGTACAAGAACATTCCAACCTACCATATGACTCCAATGAAGAGGCATTTTGTTCCTTGTGAGGAAACAAAGAAAGCAGAGAACCCCCTGCCTGCCATCTCCCAGTAACTACTAGCTATGTAATTCGATGTTCATTCAAGCATGTGTTTTTCAAAGGCTACATTTAAGCAATTACTTTGTGGAACACATTTCCTAATTCAAAATTAATTTCATGCACAAACAAGGTACATCCTCTGTCTCAAAATCCAAATGTTTGATCTTGAATATTTGTTATAATTTGAATGTACATGTACGTCAAACAAACACAGACATGCAAGTACACACTGTGTAAAAACACTCAAAGAAAAACAAGTTGCTAGAAAAAACAAAAGGCCAAGGAAACAAACAGCTGGGGAGAAGCTATACTGAGGCAGAGACTAGCAGATAGAAGTGTCACCAAAAGGGAAAGAAGTGTCAGAGAAGTCAGACTTCAGCTGCACATATAATCAGACTCCTGATTCACGACGACACCTGAAGCTGGTCACGCTGCAGATGTATCAGTTGCATGTTACCTTCTTTGTCACCCTACTCTCATAGGTCAGGTCTCTCCCCTCCTCATTTCTCATCTCCATTAATATATGTAATGTAAATTAGTGACCAAGGCCAACAAGATGCTGCTGCCAGGTTGCCATCTATTTCATCAATGCACTTCTGACATCAGGAAGGTGTCAGACTTTCAGATCTTTGCTCAATCCTAGTTTGAATATGCTGTCACTGAAAAAAATAAACAGGTACATCCCTGTTAATGCCTGGCACAGGCATGTCAGAGTGCATCATGTGGTACAGACTGGTCAGTAAGCCACTGCTGCTAGCCATATGTGGAGGTCATTATTCCCTTGCAGTCTGACAGCCTTACCTCATTCAGCTTCCTGCACCAGGTCATGAAGTTCTGTTCAGAGCCCCAGACTTTCTGGAGCCTACTAGGGAGAAACTAGACCACAGCACACACGAGCAACTGCCTTTTGGCTGGGATGTGTACTGCTCAGCAGCTAAATCCCAAGGCAGACTTGCAAGTTCTGGGTTCTGCCTTTGGTCTTTTTTTGGTAGATTGGTACTGACACTGGCTTCTTTTGCCTCTACAGTCTGCTGAGTAGAAGAACTACCTAAGACCATATCTGCAGTCAGACAACAGGCATGCACACAACAGAGCACACCATGCAAGCTGCCTGGGAACAAGGAACAGGTACAGTATTAGTACTACAGTAACATGCTGTTGTCTGAAAACTAGCTGGGGGAAGAAACAATTGCAGTACATCTGGCTGTACTGAGTGACACATCTCAGTTATGCTTTGCTCAGCTCCTGTGATGCAGCTGTGTATCCTTGGATCATGAGTTTGCTGAGATACAAAAGAATATTACAACTAAGCATGCACAGACAAAAGGTAAGCACAAGGGAAGTCAGTGTGAAACTGCAGGTGGGGAGGAGCTGCCGTCCTCACCTGAAGCTCTGCGTGATGAACCTGGGCAGCTGCTGTGGCCACCTGATCCTCCAGCTCGGCCAGCTCTGACTCTGCTGTAATGCTGTTGATCTTGCGTGCCGCGTCCTCCAGGCTGGTCAGCTGCCCCTCCAGCCCATACACCGTGACAGCTGTCAGATACACCTGCAGGGCCCAGGAGGGAGAGCTGTCAGTGATTTCTGTTTTGTGAGCATGGAGGTTTGAGCAGACTGCATTGTCCATGTCACCTCACCACAAAACAGAATTATTCCATATACACCAGAAAATTAAAAAAAAAAAAAGAATGCTGAAAAGTTACCTTTTTTTTTCTTTTTTTTTTGGTATTCAATTTCATAACATAAATACTGCAATTAAAGACTGTCACACTATGTGCAAGCACACTCAAGGCCTCCGGTCAATCAAAAAATCTGTGAGAATAACTGCTCATCAGCATATTGATACAAACTTCTTACACTATACCTGTGCTTATTGTATGCACAATGGAGTTTTCCATCGCATCCTGCACTCACCCAATTCTACAGCAGCCAAAATCCTTTACATCTCCTGGCCCTTTGGAGTGAATCTGTGGAGGGTCAATAGGCTTATTTGGGCCGCATAAGAATAACAGACTGTATAATTTAGAGATCTTCTCTGAAATTAAAGAATATCTCAACCCATCTGCAATACCTCTGATCACTGTGGGTGAAGGTTTCATTTCACATTCAGCTACTCAGCAATAATTCATGATAAATTGTGTTTTATGTGTTTCTTTTATTTCACAAAGAAATCTAAGACACAGCTGGATGAAGGTCCCTAGTTTATAGAAAATGCTAATTTTCACACAGAATCACAGAATCATCTAGGTTGGAAGAGACCTCCAAGATCACTGAGTCCACTCTGACCTAACACTAACAAGTCCTCCACTGAACAATATCACTAAGTGCTACATCTAAACGTCTTTTAAAGACCTCCAGGGATGGTGACTCCACCACTTCCCTGGGCAGCCTATTCCAATGCCTAACAACCCTTTCAGTAAAGAAGTTCTTCCTAATATCCAACCTAAACCTCCCCTGGTGCAACTTTAGCCCATTCCCCCTTGTCCTATTACCAGGCATGTGGGAGAAAAGACCAAACCCCACTTCATTACAGCCTTCTTTAAGGTACCTGTAGAGAGCAATAAGGTCGCCCCTGAGCCTCCTCTTCTCCAGGCTGAACACCACTGAGCCTCCTCTTCTCCAGGCTGAACAACCCCAGATCCTTCAGCCACTCCTCATAAGACTTGTTCTCCAGACCTCTCACCAGCTTCACTGCCCTTCTCTGGACATGCTCGAGCACCTCAATGTCCTTCTTGTGAGGGGCCCAATTTCAAATATTATCTTTTGATAACTGTGTTTAAAATTTTGCTACTTATGTGAAAATACTGCACCTTCTGCCTGTTTACAAGATTGTCAAGAGACTGTTTCCATGAAGCTGGTAACAGGACAGTAGAAATAAATCTACATTCTGATTTTCCCCACTGGCAGCATCACTTACTCCAATACCAATAAAGGCTGCAGTGCTACAAAACTACCATGAATACTCTGTGGCAGACTTTATGGGTCAAGGGGCAAGAAAACAGGATCTGAACTAGATCCTTGAGCACATACCTTCACTTCATATGTTTTCCACTCAAGTCATCATATCTGCCCATAATTCCTAGCCCCTGCAATCCACTGGTAACAAGTGTTCAAATAATTTCTGGCCATGCTGTAACTTCATGGATCAAAAGTGGTAGAGAATTACTATTATTTTTATTGCTTTATTGATGTTTAATTGCTTGCAATAGGTTTTTTGTTTGGTTGGTTTTGTGTGTTTTTTGTTTTTCTTATTTGTATTACTGGTTTCAGGGCATATATATATATACAAGGTATATACATTTTGTTCCTGTACATGACTTTGCTAAGAAGCAAATTCACTATGTCTTGTATGAACTGCATCTTGTTAGATGACAACATAACTTCAAGCATGAAATTCTTGAAAAGTGTACCTAGGACAAATAAATCATTTGGTTTAACATCTTTGCTGAAGTACTTGGAGACACAGGTAGTTAACATTCTGATTTAAATAGAAACGTTCCTACTTTGTGGGTTTAAATTATTCTTTCCATTCACATCAGTGAAGGTTCTTTTTTGATTTCTCTATCATATCTAAATGTCAGAGAAAGAAGAAAGAAGAGCATTATGATCAGAAACCTCTAGGAAGTTGAACGAAAGATGCATTTAAATGCTATGCCAAAATTCTCTTCACAATAATTTGGATATTTCACAAGCAAAAATAAATAAATAAATAAAACAGAACAATAAAAAATGTGGCAAGAGGTGAACAATATTTTTGTAACTTAAGAACCCCCATATTTGTTACATTTTGGTTTAACTGAACATTTTCCATCTAGATTTAAACAGAAGGTTTTTCTTAAGATTCTCTTTACCTGAACAATCATTGCAGTTCAAGCAGCAATGGTGTACTTGCAGGTCTCCACGAAATTACACCCTTTTGAATTACACCCATTAACAATCAGATTCAGGAGACTTATTTTACCAACATTTAGGTATGCATAGCTTCTACTAACACCCACCAGACCTAGTGCTGGGACAGGTGGCCCCTACATTCTCCCCACTGATGCATGTACAATCAACAAAACACTGAGAACAAGAATGAACGCAGTAAGGTGTCTGTCTACATGTGCACCCAGATTCTCTTTCACAAGTTGCTGCAAAGAAGATGCACTGCATGCAGGTATGCCCCAATCTGCATTGGGAAAAAATATGGATTCCTGGATTTCTAAAGGCTTTTTAAATTTACACATTGACTGTGGTGATGAAATCATGAAACCATGCAGTTTTGTCATGTACTTCAAATCCTGTGTGGATTTGTGTGGAGAAAGATATAGTGTGGGGACACAACAAGGCTGATCCAACTGGATGCCTTATGAATTATGCAGGCCACTGAGAGAAGATAAATCAGCTATATGCTGCAAGCAGGGAAACACCACAGAAAGAAATGCTCTGCATCAGTGTCCAGTGAGGAATGCTTGGCCCAAATGAACAACTAGGGGTCACAGCACCATAGACGTCAAATAGTCACAAAGACACAAAGGATTGCTGGAGCTTAAGTGCGGAAAAAACGCACATCAGATAATTTGCAACACAGTTCTCCACAGAAAAAAATAAAATGTGGTAGAACCTCTCTGCAAATTGCTTTCTTTCTGAGGAATCCAGGCTGTTGTGGGAGTGGGTTTTTGTGAAGGAAACTGGTTTTATCCCCTAAGAGAAGATTCTGTCTTTGAAAATTTTCTAGGGACTAAAGACAAACATGATCTATTTTCTTGAATTGATCAGGATGTTATAATAGGACAGCCTGGATTCTTGTAGATTTTTAAAAGTTCCTAACAAAGAGAAAAATCACAGAAATGTAATCAGTTCAATGTGGGAAGAGAAGAAAATCAGAAGTTACAAGTGTACCAACTCCATTAAGTGGATGCATGAAAATTTACAATGAGTAGTGGCTTCCCTCTCTGATTCAGCATTACACTTTTCCCTGCAGATGACAGGTACTCATGAAAAAGGACAGAAGACTCAGATGTGGCTGAACAGAAATGTTTAACCTAGCTTCTCTAGCCTGCTGTTTTTAATAGCACAGTGGGAAGCTCTGGCTCCCTGGGTACTCGTCTCATTATACTGGGAAATCATGGGTGGAGGAAGAGGTCCTCCATTTCTTCTCCAGGTGATTTGGAAAATGCTTTCCCTACCTACCCTTAAAATAATCAGGCTGTGCTAGGACTTGGAGACGTGGTTTCAGCAAGGCATGGCACACCAGCACAGCCACATGGATTCAGAGGGCTTAAATTAATTTTTAAGGTAGGGGTTCTGAAATAAGTTCTAAAATTCAGCACATACAACTCTTCTCCTCCTTCAAATATTTTAAAGTACACATTAAAACAAAAAAACAAAACCACAGCAAAATATCAAGCAGCTGAGCACCTCTTTGAAATAAGATCTTTTGTTCTCTCTGTGTATTGAATTAATAACATGGGATCCATTCTCAGCACACACTGATGATACCTACCTGAGCACTCTCTCTTTTCAATTGTTTCACACACACACACACACACGCAGACACACATGGATTCACATTCTTACGTTTTCTTCCAGTGTAGTGAGCTGCTCATCAAGCCTGATGGGGTCTGTCCCCAGTAGGAATGTCCCTCTTCCCTTGTCCTGAGAATCATCTGGGAAATCACAGGGACTGGTGGATTCTGCAATCAGTTCCTCCGTGGCGTTGATGACTTTCAGGACCTCTGTAGATATGTTGCAGAGCGAGACAGCAGAGTACTTCTGTTTTGTTACAAGAGCAGAGAAAACAACATTAAATTAGCACAGAGAGGTATTATGCAACATGGCTTAGCTTAAAGCTGTAGCTTTAAAAGTGCTAACGTATTACAGTTGGCTAGTTGCTGAGGAATCTACTTTTTCTCCCTCCCTTTTCAACACATGCACACTGATACAGCATACAAAATAACATACACACACAATTATTCCACAACACTAGTTAGTTCTACTAGAGGGCTGGTCCAAAACTTATGTCAAAGGAACCTACACATATCCAGCTTTAAAACCCAAGTGAGCTAGATACAGGTATCTTTGCAATAGCTTTTAGACAGTTTTTTTCACCACATTAATCTTTTTGGGGTCCTGCCAAACATGTGAAATCACCTGTCTTCATACAGGAGCTATCACATTGCAGCTGTGTACAAGGCAGATAAATCTTCAGACTTTTAGAAGCCCCGTGAGGACAGCAGTTTACATAGAAGATTTTGAGGAATTATATGATGGCCTCAAAAACGAAAGGTTGAGATATAGGCATGTACACATTTGCATCCCATTTTTTAAAAAAATCAATTAACCAGTATTTAAAAGTATTTATGAAATAACTTACATCAAGTACCAAGAAAGAGCATGCAGTTTTATCCATGTTAAAAAACCAAACAAACAACAACAACAACAAAAAAACAACACACAAAATACCCCAACAACACAACTGTAAGACTTCTGTTTTTTTAATCAATGTGCAATTTTTAATCAAACTGCGATTTGTTACTATCTATCCGAATTCTGATGATTCTTACAGAGCTTTAGCTTTCAGGACAACCCCTTTGAGGGCAGTAAAATTTTACCTGATGTTCCCTCAAGCATCAATTTCAACATCTGAACTATACAGCTTTGAGATCAAGCCAGAGCCTGTTGAAGTCAAAACAAACACTTACAGAATTTATGTGCAACACTTTCAATGTTGCTTTCCCTAAAAGAAAGTGTGGGAAGTTCAGACCAAAATTTAATTAATTCCTCAAACATGCAAATACTTATGCATGTGACTGAGGGATCCACCCATCTGTATATTTTCCCCAAAACAAAATATCTGTAGAATCAAAAATGAGGAAACAGTGTTTGTATTCTACACAGTAAATCATACAGTATGGAAAAGTGTAACTGGTGAAATATGTCTTTAACTACAAATGCACATCACATAAATATATTTATCAATATCCCAGCTGGCTTTCCTAGCAGGATATAGGAGAAATAACATTCCATTCCTTCATACTGACTCTACTGGATTTAACTGGAAAACCTCTTGTATTATGTATTTCCTTTAGTTTTCTGTTCATTTTAATGTTAGATAAGACTTTTACTGAAAAACTACTTCTTTAGCAGTGTGTGCTCAATTGTTGTATATCAGTACATTAAGGCATCTTTAGCACTGTTATTTCTCTGTATTACAAGACATAATTAGATACATGAGATTAAAGAGAATGAGAACAAAGCAAATACAGTATGCTACTGCATACAGATATTTAGCTTGTTAGGACAGCTGACACAGATCTGAACAAGGAAGCCTAGGGCTCTCTTAAGGAGAACAAATACTTGAATCCCACAAATAGACTACTGTTTTTTCCATTTATTTTCACAAGTGCCAATTAGGTTAAAAACAGATCAATAATTTTATAGGATGGAGGAGGAAATCAATGTTACTTTGTTTTATTATTTGCTTTTACAAGTGCCTAATTCTTATTCTATTCTATCAGTAGTAAACAAAAAAAGGATAAAGGCCAGACACTACATTTTCATCATGTACATTTCCTTCATTATTTTTGTTGATGTATGTTCTCCATTTCAAGAACTGCAGCCCCAGTTCAGTGTTTATTACATTTAACTTTATTATTATTATTTTTTGTAGCTAATGATGGATTTCCAAGGAAGATTAAATTAAATTAGAAAAAGTTTTTCTTACAGCAGACCATAAGAATCCATACTGGCATTTATTACAGAATCACAGATTCATCTAGGTTGGAAGAGACCTCCAAGATCACCGAGTCCACTCTCTGACCTAACACTAACAAGTCCTCCACTAAACCATATCACTAAGTGCTACATCTAAACGTCTTTTAAAGACCTCCAGGGATGGTGACTCCACCACTTCCCTGGGCAGCCTATTCCAATGCCTCACAACCCTTTCAGTAAAAAAAGTTCTTCCTAATATCCAACCTAAACCTCCCCTGGCCCAACTTTAGCCCATTCTCCCTTGTCCTGTCACCAGGCATGTAGGAGAACAGACCAACCCCCACCTCGCTACAGCCTTCTTTAAGGAATCTATAGAGTGCGATAAGGTTGCCCCTGAGCCTCCTCTTTTCCAGTCTGAACAATTCCAGCTTTCTCAGCCGTTCCTCACAAGACTTGTTCTCCAGACCCCTCTCCAGCTTTGTTGCCTTTCTCTGGACTCGCTCAAACACCTCTATATTCTTCTTGTAGCGAGGGGCCCAAAAGAGTGGCCAGCCTTCCTGGACTTTTCTGCCCTTCAGAACTGCCTCCCAAGGGACTCTACCAACCAGAGTCCTGAACAGCTCAAAGTCTGCCCTCCGGAAGTCCAAGACAGCAGTTCTACTGGTCCCCCTCCTGACTTCGCCAAGAGTAGAGAACTCTACCATTTCATGGTCACTCTGCCCAAGACAGCTCCTGACCACCACATCTCCCACCAGCCCTTCCCTGTTTGTGAACAGGTCTAGTGGGGCACCTCCCCTGGTAGGCTTGCTAACTAGCTGAGTCAGGAAACTTCCACTCTCTCCAGAAACCTCCTAGCCTGCTTCTTCCGAGCAGTATTGCATTTCCAGGATATGTCTGTGAAGTTGAAGTCTTCCACGAGGACAAGAGCTGACAATTTTGCAACTTTTGCCAGCTACCTATAGAATTCCTCATCCGTCTCCTAATCTTGGTTTGGCGGTCTATAATAGACCCCCACCAGAGTGCTTGCCTTGTCGGCCTTGCTGCTGATCCTAACCCGTAGGGAATCAACCTTATCATTCCCAGTCTCAGTTTTGAGTTCCACAACATTAAAACACTCTAATATAGAGAGCCACACTGCCACACCTTCCATGCTGCCTGTCCCTTCTGAAGAGCCTGTAGCCAGACATTGCAGCACTCCAGTCATGGGAGTGGTCCCACCATGTTTCCATGACAGCAACCAAGTCATAGCCTGCCTGCTGCACGATGGCTTCCAGCTCCTCCTGTTTGTTGCCCATGGTGAGTGCATTAGTGTAGGTGCACTTCAGCTGGGCCATTGCCGTCTCCCGCAACCCTGACATTGTTCCCCCGGCACACCTCTAATGAGACTTATTTCATCCTCATCCCCCTTCCTACCTAGTTTTAGAGACCAATTACTGCTGAACACAGTTATTGTTTTCCTGGTAAAGAAAACAATAACAATGTTTTCATTACAATAACAATAACAATAACAAAAACAATGTTTCCTTTTCTGCGACAGGAAGTTTTATTAAATCAAGATTTTGAGTAAAATACCCTTCCTTCTTAGTACGTAATGGACAGAGAAACAAAAGTTCAGCAAGTAAGAAATGTTATTTTTAGCTTTTCTAGATTTCTACTAAGTTCTTAGTGGCAGATGCTGCTTGGTTTTTAAAACTGAATATTAAGATTTGCTTCACATCAGATGTTGTGCACGGCAGCTATATAAACGCTCATAAAATGTTTGTCTCTGTGAAAACACCTTGATTCTAGTCTGCAGGTATCTAGACACAGGAGTCAAAGAGTTAAAGCTTTTTTTTACGCTTGTGAAACATCTGCTTTTATAGCATAAGAAAGATATGGCACTAACCACTGTAAAAAAGAAAATAAATGGCCAGAAGAAGTGATTTTCCTTAGAGTACATCTGAAGAGTACATCTCACAAAACTGAAGAGTACAAGAAGTATCTTGGAATTATTTAAATTCAAACTTTGTGAAAGTTTTCTACTAAAAGATATTTGGAAATCAGTTTTACTTTGGGCTGCATACTTATAGAAGTGAAATGAGATTAAGGACTGCCTGAGGGAGACAAAGAGTTCAGGGGTTTTCAAAATGAAAAAACACACAAACAAAAAAGCTACTCGATTAATGTTTTTGTCTCATACATTTCTATCTCTTCAGCAAATGTCAAAAGCTGCTCAAACTGCTTATATTCCAAAATGGCCACTTTGCAAACCTAGTGGGGTAATCTAGAGATAATTATTTGAGATATGTAAAGAGAAATAGAGAAAGAGAAAAAAAAGTGTTATCCTGGAGTTTTAGTCTTTCACAATCCTCTCCCCTCCCCAGACACCCACGTCAAACTAAGAAGTTAGAAGGTTTTGTGAAAACAACCTAAAATTCACAAACGCGCACACAATATCATGCTGGTAGGTGGACATTTCAAATTGCTATAAAGACCTTTGGTTGTATAATTTGATTTTGCCTTTGCAAGAAAGGTCACTCTTAACACCTATAAGGGATTCAAAGAGACAGCTGACATGCCATGATTAAGTCTCTCCCATCCATCTCGTCAAGCAACGAACTAATATGAATGGGGGACACAGAAAGCAATCTCTGTTACAAATAGCTATCACAGAAAAAGCACAGCCATTGTTCTTGAAACACTGGGATGCATCCTGATTTCATCTGTGCTACCATGCTGCTCAAATTAAATTGATGCAGTTGATCCAAAATTGAATGTATATACTGATTATGAGAATTTATTTTCTACTGAATTTGAGATAAAGAGTTTAATGGAATGAAGAAAACATATATATGTATATCTAATGATAATTCCTAACCAGACTTACAAATACATTAGACACGATCAAAATGAGAAATTCAGGTTCCTGAGTTCTTGTTGGAACAGTTTTAAAAACGAGGAAATACTAAAAAAGTATGTGTGTGTGCAAACACATATACATACATGTGTGCCTGTATACATTGAATACAACAAACAGCATCTTATAAAACATCTTTACTGTCATTTCTATGTGTGGTTGGACAGATGGAAAGGATTCCTGTTTTGCTTAAGAGAATGTTTCAGTGTTCTAAACTACCTATCACTGACCTTTAGCCACTTTCCCTCTCTGATGCTGTCTCTCTTTTCCCTGATTATGCTGCCAGAACGTATTTGTTTTTTAATTAGGGATGCTACACTGGAAAGTGTTTTTTTTACAACAGTATTTGCATTATTGTGCAAAGGATGATGAGCAATGGAAGTAAAGCAGATTTATAATCCTGAAGCAACATAAGTGTCCAAACTGCCAAGAGTAGGTGAACATTAAGTACGTGTATGTAACTCAGAAGCTTATGACATCTCCACATCATTTCTTTTGCATGAAGATTATTTACTTTACTGTTCAATAGAGAACAGCTGATATCAACAGTTAGTTCCAGAAACTGAGCAAGGGAAGCTTTCCATCACTAACAGCCCTGGCAGTATCGACCATGTCCTTGGTGACCTCTAGTGCAGTCATTTTCAGCTCCAGTCTCAAACTGCTCTGTCATGCTCTCAGTTGTGTGCCTGTTTCTCAGTCAATAGCCCTCATCCTTGCATGAGGAATTGAGAGGGACTGGGGAGAAGCTCTGCTTTGCCTTTGGTTGATTCATCTTTTCAGAGTAACTGGACTGAGTCCAGAATTGACAAAAAACCAGAACCAAAACACAACCCCGCCTTTCCCCTTCTCCCAGCACCCGTGGGAGTTCACAGTACAGCCTTGAGAAGGCCCTGAAAAGCCCACCGTAAGTCCATCTTCTGTACAGGCAAGCAAGATATGGGACACTGGTCAAGTCACAGCATGGGACGAACAAAGCCATCAATTCTCGACCATCAACTGCAGTCATCAAGCCTGAACTTCTAAAGATCATTTGGCCTAAAAGTATGTCCTAGCTAATCAATACCACAAAGACTGGGAAAGAAAGCTAAAATTTCCTTTGATAATTGATTGAAGAAAAGTGTACTATGAAAAGACATGCTATTACAAAATGACTCACAGGCGTAAGTTTTCTTGCCTTGACTTTAACGTCAATAACTTCATTTATGTGTCCTCATTTAGAAAATGAAAGTTAAATTACCTCACAGCCAAATTACCTTATCAGGTATTATTCTGTCTTTTTGGTTGTGGCAGGTAATTCTCAATACTACATTTTAACTAATGAATTCAGTCCACTGTGTTAATATAGTTACAGATGCTAATTTTAATAATTTGCAATGTCTTGTTTATAAAACCAAGGTTCCCATACTTGTGAGGAAGAAAATTATTTTCCAGTGGTTATAATATTATGGTCCAAGTTGGAAATGGAAATATTCAATTCTTAAAATCTGCACAGGATTCTGTAAGAGTATCTACAGGATGATGATGTTGCACAAACGGAAAAATATTTTTTCTTTAAAATCATCTTTGATATTTTTACTAAAGAAAAAAAATAAAAGATCTAAAAGGCAATTAAAACTTACAGGACAGAACTTGACTCTAAGATTATGGAAAAAAGAAAAAACTGAGGGGGTTATGCGTTTTGCTGAATTAAGCATCAACCTTGGACACAAAAAAAGTGATTCCTTTTTTTATGGCTGAGAGAATGCTACAAAATTAATTTGCTTAGTACTACATAAGAGATACTAAAATAGCATGCATTTTAAAATACAAGGTAAGCATATATTTGCTCAGTAAATAAAATGAAAACCTGTTCTAAAAACCGGATTCCAATAAGCTAAGACTCAAATAGCACAGAATATGAAACCTCATCCCACCAAGAAGAATGATAAGCAATAGACACTATCAGCAATGTGAGAAAGTACCTATGCACTGTCAAAAACCTCTACAATGAATTAAGGGTTTTGTTTTGTTCAAGGGTTTTGTTCATTTTTTAAATCGGGAGTTAACAAAGAGCTTTGGAGACCACCATGGTCAGAAACTGCTAAAGACATATTGCTGAAATATTTTTTTTCCTTCCAAATCTCTTAATATAGGTCAGTACATCAGAATATGAAGACCATATACCATATATTTATCTTCTGTTCTTCTTAATTGATCAATACAAATTATCATAACGAATCCAAATAAGAGAACCAGTCTGCTCCACTTTATGCTCTGGCATAAAGTCTGGCATTAAGGTCTGGCCTTGATGAGAAAATCATTTTCTGTAATGCTTATTGAATCTGGCCATGAGGTTTGGTTTTTCAGGCCTGACATTGCTAGGAAAATAATTTGAGTTTGAGAATTTTGCTTGGGAAATGTGGAAACCATCAACATCAATTTACAAGATCTCTTACTATGTTAGAGATGTCAAAAGACACAGACAAAATAAAATGCTCTCACCTGCTGCAATACAGTGGATAAAAACTGCAGCTTTAAATGAAGATCAAAAGTCTTTTGTTTTTCCTCGAGAGTGGAAAAGCAGTTAAACAAAAAGGCAGAAAAGTTATGTTAACATCTACAGAGGTTAATAGCTATATAGGTTCAGACTTAGAAGTTTGGGATGAACAGCAAGGATAAAGAAACTATCAAATATAAAATACCATAAAGTTTAGATATTAGCTTTATTACCAAGGTATTTAAAACAAAGCAATACCTATTATAGTTTTGTTTGTAGGATTCAAAATAACCAATCTCATTAAGGCAGGTTTTGCGAATGATACATTGTTTTTCATAAAATGAAGCAGATGGGAAAAACTGATTTCCACCATGACAAAACAAAGCAGCACTAGCAACAGAAGGAAACTTTTACAGTGGTGTTAAGAAAATGAAAAGCTAGCCATCCCTTCAATTTTTGGATGCTGCATGTGTTTCCAGTTACAAAATGGTGTGTACCTCACTAGTGCCAGATACTTACATCTGAAGCACCTGGGTGAACTGAGATATCTTGTGCCAAATCACTTCCTATTGCTTGCTACTGTCCTTCACCTGGAGTTCACTGTCCCAAGATGAACAAACAAAATCCTTCACACTACCACTCTTCAGTGTCAAGTCAGTAGGTTTACCTTAACCTCCCTCTAACTTAAGTCTATTTAAACTCATGTGGTTTTGCCTCGAAGCAATGACACAACTACAGTTGCATTATAGGCTGTGCTGTGACAGGTATCACCTAAGTGAATAGTAGCATTTTCTTGAGTGTCTTCCAGCTATATCTGATAGAGCTCATCTGTCACTGCCACGTCTCTTGGCTGCTTATAATCTTCATTGATTTTCTGGCTGTACCTGTAAAATGGCTTTTAGATTTTCTTGGTAAGTAAATAAGACTTTGGTAGTCAGACATCTGAATGAGATCCCCATTTCATGCATATTGGACAAAGCTGGCTTGGGCAAGCATGCACATAGATAAGTATCAAATTTGAAACTATGGGAATCCTGTTTACAAAAGTGCTGCAATCCCTGTGTGAAGCCAACTGAAATCTTACATATTCTTCACTCCTACAGGTAGATTCTTAAACACAGGCAGACAAGGTACAATTTGAAACAACGTAAAGTACCTGAGGACTTTCAAACAAAGCTGATGGATGTGATACACGTACAGTACATAGAAGATAATGTTTCCTCTGAACTACTAGCTTATCACCCTGTAGGATATACTAGGACATCTCAGGTGGCACAATTGCATTGAGCTCAGAAGGTGTCAGAGTTGGAGGAATGCAAACATCACCAACAACGATTTAAAACTTTTAAAATAAAAGCCATTAAAAATGCTCTTGAAGCAACTATGTTGCTTGAAACCAGACTCATATTCTGACAAAACAAACTCAGGATCAATTTAATTTTCCATAGTAAAGATCAATAAGTAATAGCAAGTATCTGGGAGAAATCTCTTGAATGGGATTTGTGTCAGCAAATCCCCAGCTCAAAACAGAACATATCTTTGACTGCTTCGTTGAACTGAGAATTTAAAACTTTAGATCCATAAACTAATATGAAGATTGACGTCTCATGCCTCTTTTAGAAGAAAAAAACAAAAAACACACCAAAACGCTGTTTCACATTGTTTTGCAAAAAGATCTTTACTGTCATTCAAAATCATGTTTGTAGGTTGGTTGCAGTTCATAAACTTTAACCATCATATTTTACAATGCTGCCTGTTTTCAGTTTTCAATTCCAGACTTTGGAATACTGCCCAGATAATTAACATCATAATAAAAGCCATCATCCACCAACATACATGATTTATTTTGAGAATCTTGCATGTAAATATGTGAAACAGCAAATATCTACTGAGATACTGAGAAGATACACAAGCATCTTCTGTCAGCCCAGGACAATGGCCTTGCATTATACTGCTCAGGTTTATTAGCATAGTAATAGCAATGTAGTAAAGCTAATATACTTATGCTATTAAATTTCTTGATCAGGTGAGCCACAGAGTTCTGTTTCTTTGGGAATTTTTACTCAATCATTTCCAAAGCTTTCAGGCATACAAAGCTGGATGGCAGTTAACCTGCCCAGACAAACCAACCAACCAAGACATCTAGCAGTTTGTCAGAAAGCTTTCAGTTCAGAGAGCTGCAAGATAACCACCACAAAAACTACTACATTATCTTCTATGAGGATGGTGTAGGCACTGGAGTAAACTATTCATGGAAACCCAGCCAGAAAAGGTGCAGTCTCTCTCTCGTTGTTATAGCACCACTGTTATAACATTGCAGCCACTTGTACTGTTATGCTGCAACAGCTCTGTGGTACACAGGAGGGATTCACCATGTGGTGCACTTCCAAAGCCAACAAGCAGCTTCAGACCTCTACCTAACAGGCAACCTGCCTGAAAGATAGAAAATGAGACTGCAGTTGAGTGAAACCTCTCACACTTGCAAGAACAAATGTTTCCTCCTGCCACAGCCTGCAATTCTTTGGAAAAAAACAGCACTTTTGCAGCTACATCAAGACCATGAGCATATTCTCCAGCAACCAAGTCCCATAAGTTCTCTTTCACTGAATCTCCCTCAGTGAGCCCTGGGCATTCCAGGCATAGCCACCAGCACACACCTCAGGGAGTTGGCTGTCTTTTCTGCTGTGGAAACATGCACTCACATCCACAGCTACCAGCTATTCCTCACGCTGGAGAGAGGTGACAGGCAGGTTTTCTAGAAAATGTCAATCTCATCATACCGGTAGTTGAGAAGTGCTAATTCGCCTGGGAAGAAATGTAATATGTACTCTCTCAAAACAAAGAACATGGGACTCTGGCACAAATACACATGAAGATGGTGCTTGTAGCTCATACTTTATCAAAAATAAAGCTTTATAAAACCTAAGATGAGCAAAATGTTTCCAGAAAGTGAAGGCATAAATATTGTATGGGAAGAATATTTATGCTGTTATTCATATGATCAACGAACTTGAAGGAGCAGGATCACTTGAAGGAGCACTTGGGGAGCAGGATCTCACTGCTATGTAACCAACTTACTCACAGGTTGCTGTTGAGAAAAGAATAGTTGTGTGCCTAGTCACGTAATAATGTCAACAGAACACAGGATTTAAACAAAAAGTTCCTAAGCCTTGGTTGTAAGATTTTATGAGCAGAAGTAAGTGCAGAAATAGATTAAAGGAAATTCCTCAAGCACACAGCAAGTTGCGAGCAGCAAATTAGTGCAACAAGGACAGAAACTGAACATTAGTACCAAAATTTAACTTTCTAATTTTTGTACCTTAAGAAAGAAGTACAAAATGAAAGCAACCAAAGCCAGAAGCCCAAGTGAGGTTTTAACAACTATTTCAGTGTTTATGCTACATGGGACAATTTGTAAAATTTGCAAGAGCGAGTCTGTTTTTTAAACAGTATCTCTATGTGTTGAGGGATGTTTTGAAACAGCAAAAATCCCATGGCTTGCTGTAGCTGAGCAAACCAAGCTACCAGGGCAACTATGAGAAGTTCCCATGACAGTGTTCCCACATCGCCCAATTGAGGAATTCAGAAAAATATTGTTACCAGTAGCTGGCTTCAAGGACAAGGTCTACGTGACTGCTAATCACCAGGGGGTTGTTTTCGTGCAGGTGGGGTTGTTTTCTTGTAGTTGTTTGTCTGAGTGGTTTTGGCCAATAATCTTGTGTGAGACACTATCCGCCCCTGTTAAGTTCACTATAAAAGTTAGGCTATTTGGGCAATAAGATGGAGCATGATCTGACTCTACTGATGTCTGTCGTGCTTTCGGCCATGCTTTCTGCAATATCTATGGCTTAGTATCCAATAAAGTAGTCACAGTGATAGACTGCATTCAAAATGCCACATTTATGTAGGCTCTGCTAAAATTGTTTTCTAGAATGTAATTCTGTGGTGTACCATGAAATACAGACCTGGCTTGTTCATCTTCATTAAAAAAATAGAAGGAAAGAGGAGAGAGCAAGAGCTAAATATACCCCATTTATTATGCTTGGCATTCTCAGGATTAGTATCATTAAGATACTGCTGAGAGGATTCAGATTTTTCTTTTTTCCTTAAGTGTTTGGTTAGTGTTTTAACGAGAAAAAAAAAACAAAAGAAAAAAAAAAGCAAGGCACAAAAAATATGTAAATCACTGTGCTAGTCCAAGTTGCTTCACTAATAGAATAGTTGCACAACATGAACATGGTTTGTTCACGCCTGAAATCTAGAGAGGCTGCAAGCTAACTCCAGCCTGCTCCAGCCTGAGCATTCAGGACACCATAGCCTTTCATTACACAGCTGGAAAAAGTGGGCTTTTCAGGAATCTGCAACCTCCTCAGAGACCACAAATTGCTTCTGTAGCATAATAAGCACAAAACATTATTTGTAAAGCAAGCCTGCTGTAGGCTTATATTTGGTTTAGAGAGCTGTGAATCTCCAGAACAACATTTTAGGCAACCATAGGCTTAGAAATGTTGAAGACGGTTGTGCTGAAGGTCTAGAAGGGTTTACATCTAAAGCATAATACTAATCGGTGTTAATACCCGCCTAAATCCTCAAATATCCCACATGACCTAAACAAATATCTCAAAGGAAACATTTTCAACCTTCTATCTCAAACAAGTTTTTAGTTATACAGTTCAAAAACTCGGCTTAAGGGGAGAACTGAGAACCCATAACTTCACACTGAAAACCCAATTTCAGCTAACTCCCCACTGAAGACTCAAGCTATGCCAATTCTTCCCATTGATAAAAGTCTTAATGTAATATATAGCCTATAGAAGCATCAGCTCAGTGCAACTACATGAGATGCCCACTTTCCACCGAAAACCACAAATATAGATTTTTAAAGGTGCAGACATGTAGAAGTCAGATCTTCATGACCAACAGGTATCCTATTTTCAGTGATTCAATGGAAGAGTTTTTTTTTTTTTTTATTCTTTTTTATTCTGTGGTCAGGTATATTGTAACAATATATTGTAACTGTTGGAGAGTGTCCAGAGGAGGGCTACGAAGATGGTGAAAGGCCTTGAGGGGAAGACGTACGAGGAACGGCTGAGGTCACTGGGCCTGTTCAGCCTGGAGAAGAGGAGGCTGAGGGGGCACCTCATCACAGTCTACAACTTCCTCGCAAGGGGTTGTCAAGAGGCAGGAGACCTTTTCTCCATTAACACTAGTGACAGGATGCGCGGGAACGGGGTTAAGCTGAGGCAGGGGAAATTTAGGCTGGACGTCAGGAGGGGGTTCTTCACAGAGAGGGTGGTTGCACACTGGAACAGGCTCCCCAGGGAAGTGGTCACTGCACCGAGCCTGTCTGAATTTAAGAAAAGATTGGACTGTGAACTTAGGCACATAGTCTGAACTTTTGGGTAGACCTGTGCGGTGTCAAGAGTTGGACTTGATGATCCTTAAGGGTCCCTTCCAACTCAGGATATTCTATGATTCTATGATTCTATGAAAAAATTCTTTGTGATTTAAGGTTGCTAATGTGTTCCAGTATAAAGCCAGAGAATAGAAAACTAACAGCTAACAAAGACAATCAGCACTGCTAAAATATAAGCAGGATGGCTAAAATACAAGCAGGATAGCTAAAATACAGTATTTAATCTGTGTTCAGGAGCTCAAAGCAGACTGTGGGCAAATGAGCTCTCCTTATAATTGTTCAGAATTAGAGCTTCTGTAAACTTAATTTGAAACTCAATGCCCCTATCAGAAGTCTGTGTCTCTGTCTGAGAATGTTAAATGCCAGTCTGAAAGATCAATTCCCTACACATGTATTCTTCAGAAATTGGGCTTTTTAAATAGACAGCATACTGGGACATTTGGCTTTTTGAGGCATCTAAAATTACTGGTTCCCTGAAGTTTTCTATGCTTGTCTCCATTGAGATATGTCATACACTCATTTTAAAGGTATTGCATGTTTATATATGATTTTACTTTTGGTTAGTTCTGAAGTGGTCAGGCAAATGTACCAGATGATATTTGAAGGTTCCTTCCAACTGACCGATTCAATTTGATTTGATTCGATTTGATTCTATTCTGTTCTGTTCTTCTGTTCTCTATTCTGTTCTGTTCTGTTCTACTCTACTCTACTCTATCCTAATGAATTTAGGTATGTCTTCATATCTTAGGTTACCATAGCCACACCTGGTATTATACACCATCACCTTCTTCAGTATTTTATTGTAAGATGCTGGACAGCCACCTTCCCAAAGAGAAGGCACACATCAGAAGATTTAAATCACCTTTAAAGACAACTGTCAGGGCTAAGAACAAAAGCAGGCTGTTTGTTTCTCTACATCCAAAGCAATTTCTGCTATCAATTCCTCTAAAGCCATGAATAGTACTGGGATATTTTGGTTTCTTCATTATAGACAAGAAGAATATATACTGCAATTAGGAATGACTAAGACTTTTTTTTTTCTTTTCCAACCAAAACCAATAAAGAATTAAAAACTCCAGGCATTCACTTTTTTTGCTGAACATAGTGTGCCTTTTCTTTTTTAAACTTAAGGAAACTATATTAAGAAAAAATATATTAAGCTTTGCATTATTTCAAATGTTGAATTTATATAAAATTAGAGGAGGAAAAGCAACTAATATTACTTTGTAGATGCATGCGGATGAATAAATACACCACAAAACACAGACAATGGACAAGGAATAAATTTAGATTTTGCATGTCTTGCTCAATTCATTTTAGATCATGAATCTGAGTGGACTTCAGCCAATCCCCTCCTGACACCTTTTTCTTGGTATTTTTCTTAACAAATACCTGGAGGTCTGGCTATAGGATGTGAAAATCTCATCTGTGTAACATAAGTGCTTATCCCTAATACTGTCACCAGAGGCAAAAGTTTCCAAAGACCTGCAGAGCGAGTGCCAATTTACTCAGTTTAGCCATTTCTTTTGTTCCTGACGATTACATAACTGGGGAACTTCATCATGTTGTTTTAAGGCAAAAATCTACTGCTTGCATTCAGAGAAATGGAAAACACAGCTGAAGACTTTAGGCCAAACAATGAAGATGGAACAGCAGCTACCTTGAGTGTATGGTAGGTAAGAATATACACAAGCATAGGTTTGAGGCAGTCCATAGGAGCAAAGGGCTTGAAGCCACATCCACAGACTGTCTTAGGTGAAGGCACTCTCCATCCTTCCTACTGAAAATGGGACATTAACCTTGGGCAAGAAAGTCATTTGTGTTTCAAACCTTGCTCCCAAAAGGGGCTTTTATTTCATTCAGAGATGGTCAACATGTCCACACAAGAAGCCCGGTGCTGCCTCTTGCTAGTCAAGCACTCTTATGCCTCAGATCTACTTAGGCTTGTTCTTGTCTGCTGTGTGTACACCACTCAACTCTTGGGGTCTCAACTGCAAAGCTCAGCTTTGAACAAGAGTTGGACAGCTTTCTAAAGGAAATCTATTCATTTGAAAGGTAAAGTATTTTATTCAAATGATATAAAGAACTAATACACCAGGATGTGGAAGCAGGATCAGCTGGCCCAGATGTATTACAGAGACACTGTCCAAGCATGTAAGAATGGTAAGAATGGTGCCAAAAAAGTCAAAAGCCACCTGTAGTTGAATCTGGTGAGGAACACAAAGGGCAAGAAGAATGGCTTCTGCAGATAAACCACCAGCAAAAGGCAGATAAGGGAAAATTGACCCATTACTGCAGAGACCTGGTGAAGCAGGACAAGGAAAAGACTATGCTATTCAGTGTCACCTTCATCTCAGTTTATACGTAAGATTTGCTCTCAGGAATTCCAGGCCACTGAAACCCATGAGAAAGTCTGGGGCAATTAAAACTAACCCTCAGTAGAGGAAGAACAGGCTAGCAAACATTTTAATGAATGGGACATGTGCATGTCCTTGGGACCTGATAGGGATGCACTCTCAAGAGCTGTGGAAACTGGTCCCTGTTTAAGTGAGACCACTTTTTTTAACTTAAGATTTTAAAGATTGTGGCAATCTGGGGATGGTTCCTGAGAGCTGATTTAGGAGCAAATACTCCTTGAAGCCATTTCCAAACATAAGAAAGATGAGAAGGTGACTTATGAAAGGGACATCATGCCTAGTCAACCTGATAGCTTTCTATAATGAAATGACTACTTCACTGGACATGGGGAGAGCACTGAATGTTGTTTATTTTGTCTTTAATGAGTCTTTCAAAGCTGTCTTCCATAACATCTGCATAGATGAATTGAGCAAGTAGGGACTGAATATGTAGACAGTGAGGTGGGTTAAAATTTCCTGAACTGGTGGTCTGAAAGTGTTATCAGAGGCTTGAAGTCCAGTTGGAGATCAGTCACTAGTGATGTATCCCAGCAGCTAGTACTATTTAACATCATCATTTTTGGAAGCAATGAGACAGAGTATATCCTAAACTGAGAATAGTGGTTCATACCTGAGATGGTTTTGTTCCCATGCAGAGGGACCTCGACAGGCTAGAGAAATGGGCTGATAGGAATCTCATAAAGTTCAACAAAAAGAAATGCAAAGTTCTGCACATGGGGAGGAATTATCCCAGTACATGCCAGAGACTATCTGGCTGGGAAACAGCTTGGCAGAAAAAGAAACAGGGTTCCTGGTGGACACCAGGTTGAATGTGCCCCTGTAGAAAAGAAGGCCACCAGCATCCAACAGACCAGGTGAAGAGATCATTTCCTTCTATATAAAACACATTAAATTTAGCTCATCTTTGGTTTACAAAGACAGACCAGCAATATCAAATTATTCAGAAATACATAGGCTAGCTAAGTATGACATGATACAATTAAAGTCTAGAACTAAAGACTTAATAGGACTTTCTGAAATTCTCCTCTATGGTGAAATGAAAAAAATGGCTGAATACCACATTCCAGTACACTATATGATATGAAGAGAAATTCAGAAGCAGTAAAGGAAGAGAGCAAGTGTTAGGTGGAGTGACACTTTAAGTCAGACATCTTACTGTAGGGTGAAATGGTGTGAATGGAAGATCTCATTCATTATCACAACTGACACTGGATTACTGTTTCATCAGAATACATTACTACTGGCAGAAACCTATTAGCTGACAATGTAACAGGGCCATAAAGTTTTAGGGAAGCACAAAATATTCCAACAGAGAAGCAAAAGAAGAATCTATGATATCACAGAATCACAAAATCATCTAGGTTGGAAGAGACCTCAAGATCATAGAGTCCAAACTCTGACCTAACACTAACAAGTCCTCCACTAAACCATATCACTAAGTGCTACATCTAAACGTCTTTTAAAGACCTCCAGGGATGGTGACTCCACCACTTCCCTGGGCAGCCCATTCCAATGCCTCACAACCCTTTCAGTAAAGAATTTCTTCCTAACATCCAACCTAAAACTCCCCTGGCACAACTTTAGCCCATTCTCCCTCATCCTGTCACCAGGCACGTGGGAGAATAGACCAATCCCCACCTTGCTACAGCCTCCTTTAAGGTACCTATGGAGAGCGATAAGGTCGCCGCTGAGCCTTCTCTTTTCCAGTCTGAACAATTCCAGTTCCCTCAACCGTTCCTCGTAAGGCTTGTTCTCCAGACCCCTCACCAGCTTCGTCGCCCTTCTCTGGACTCGCTCGAGCACCTCCATGTCCTTCTTGTAGTGAGGGGTCCAAATCTGAACACAGTACTCGAGGTGCGGCCTTACCAGAGCTGAGTACAAGGGGACAATCACTTCCCTAGCCCTGCTGGTCACACTGTTTCTTATACAAGCCAGGATGCTGTTGGCCTTCTTGGCCACCTGAGCAAACTGCTGGCTCACATTCAGCCGACTATCAACCAATACTCCCAGGTCCTTCTCCGCCTGGCAGCTTTCCAACCATTCCTCTCCCAGCCTGTAGTTCTGCTTGGGGTTGTTGTGCCCCAGGTGCAGGACCTGGCACTTGGCCTTGTTGAACTTCATACAGTTGGCCTGAGCCCATCAGTCCAGCCTATCCAGATCGTCCTGCAGAGCCTTCCTACCCTCGAGCAGATCAACACACGCACCTAACTTGGTATCATCTGCAAACTTACTGAGGGTGCACTCGATCTCCGCATCCAGATCATCAAGAAAGATATTAAGGAGGACTGGCCCCAGTACTGAGCCCTGGGGGACGCCACTAGTGACCGGCCTCCAGCTGGATTTGACTCCATTCACCACAACTCTTTGGGCCCAGCTATACAGCCAGTTTTTAGCCCAACGAAGCATATGCCAGTCCAAGCCAAGAGCAGCCACTTTCTTGAGGAGAATGTTGTGGGGAACAGTGTCAAAGGCCTTACTGAAGTCAAGGTAGACCACATCCTCAGCGTTTCCCTCATTCACCCAGCATGTCACTTTGTCATAGAAGGAGATCAGGTTCGTCAAGCAGGACCTGCCTTTCATAAACCCATGCTGTCTGGGCCTGATTGCCTGGTTGTCCTGCAAGTGCTGCGTGATGACACTCAAGATATCTGCTCCATGAGCTTCCCTGGGTCTACCCTCCAGCCCTTCTTGTAGATGGGCATCAAGTTTGCTATCTGCCAGTAAACCGGGACCTCCCCTGATAGCCAGGTCTGCTGATAAAATGATGGAAAGCGGCTTGGCTAGCTCCTCCGCCAGTTCTCTTAGTATCCTTGGGTGGATCCCATCCAGCCTCATCGACTTTTGTACATCCAAGTGCTGTAGCAGGTCGCCAACCATTTCCTAGTGGGTTATGAGGGCCACTACATTCTGCTCCCCATACCCTTCTACCAGCTTGGGGTGCTGGGTAACCACAGAACAACTACTCTTGCTGCTAAAGACTGAGGCAAAGAAGGCATTAAGCACCTCCGCCTTTTCTTCATCTCTCGGCACCAAGTTTCCCTCTGCATCCAGTAAAGGATGGAGATTCTCCTTAGTCCTCTTTTTTGTGTTGATGTATTTATAAAAACATTTTCTGTTATCTTTAACAGCAGTAGCCAGTTTGAGCTCCAGATTAGCTTTGGCCTTTCTAATTTTGTCCCTGCACAGCCTCGCAACATCCTTATAGTCTTCCTGAGTGGCCCATCCTCTTTTCCAAAGATTATAAACCCTCTTTTTTTCTCCTAAGCTCAAGCCACAACTCTCTGTTCAGCCAGGCTGGTCTTATTCTGTGCTGGCTCATCTTTAGGCACGTCAGGACAGACAGCTCCTGAGCCATTAAGATTTCCTTCTTGAAGAGTGCCCAGTCTTCCTGGACTCCTCTGCCCTTCAGAACCACCTCCCAAGCGACTCTATCAACCAGTGTCCTGAACAACTCAAAGCCAGCCCTCCGGAAGTCCAAGACAGCAGTTTTACTGGTCCCCTTCTTGACTTTGCCAAGAATGGAGAACTCTACAATTTTGTGGTCACTCTGTCCAAGACAGCTCCCGACCACCACATCTCCCACCAGTCCTTCCCTGTTTGTGAACAGAAGGTCTAGCAGGGCATCTCCCCTGGTAGGCTCACTAACTAGCTGAGTCAGGAATTTATCTTCCATGCTTTCCAGAAACCTCCTATACTGTTTTCTCTGGGCTGTGTTGTGCTTCCAGGATATATCTGGGAAGTTGAAGTCCCCCTCGAGAACAAGTGCTGATGATTTCACGAATTGTGCCAGCTGCCTGTAGAATTCCTCATCAGTCTCCTCATCCTGGTTTGGCGGTGTATTACAGACCCCCAACCAGGATGCTTGCTTTGTCAGCCTTCCCGCTGATCCTAACCCGTAGGGAATCAACCTTATCATTCCCAGTCTCGAGTTCCACAACATCAAAACACTCTAATATAGAGAGCCACACCACCACCCCTTCCATGCTGCCTGTCCCTTCTGAAGAGCCTATAGCCAGACATTGCAGCACTGCAGTCATGGGAGTGGTCCCACCATGTTTCCATGATGGCAACCAAGTCATAGCCTGCCTGCTGCACGATGGCTTCCAGCTCCTCTTGTTTGTTACCCATGCTGCGTGCATTAGTGCATTCAGCTGGACCATTGCCTTCTCTCCCAGCCTTGCCATTGTTCTCCCTGGCACACCTCCAACAAGCCTTATTTCAGCCCTGTCCCCCTTCTTACCTAGTTTAAAGCCCTCTCAATGAGCCCTGCCAGCTCCTGGGCAGGATCCATTTTCCCCTTAGAGATAGGTGGGACCCGTCTGCAGCCATCAGGCCAGGTGCCGAGTAAAGTGCCTCATGGTCAAAAAAAAACAAAATTTCTGTGTTGGCACCAGCCTCTGAGACACATGTTTATCAGGTGGGCTCTTCGTGTCCTCTCGGTACCCCTCCCTGCCACTGTACGGATGGACGAAAACAGCATCAGAATGACCTAAAAATACTAAAAACAGGGGAGCAAATAAAAAACAATAATAAAAACAAAAACAAAAATCTTAAACCTTGCTTGCTGATTAGTAAGGAGAAAAAAAGGAGATCTGAACATGCCTTTAAATAAAAATATACAAGTACATTCACAGTTAGTATAAACAGACATAGTTTCTTTAGTATCAATCAGTTAACATGTTTATTACAGAAACTAAGTTCACTGCTTTAGAGTTAATGCTGTAGGCTCAAAGGAAGAAGCCCACACCTTAATTGAAGTTTTACTTGCACAAGTATTGCAGGCTCAGACCCAGTTTAAAGGACCTACTTTGTTTTAATCAGCTATGTTTTATTCTCTAACCACAAGCAACTATTTCTGGATTCTGACTTTTACAGTATTGAGCTCACTCCCCTATAATGACCACTTACCTTCTTTAACTCTTCCTGGATACTTTTGTCATTTTCTTCTGAGGACAAACTCTCCTTTTGGTTTTCGGGATCTGTTCTAGGTTCAGACTCTTGTTCTTCACCAGAAGATGTTTCCTTGTCACTCATTTTAGCTTCAAGCTGAAATAACCTGGTTTTAAGCTCCTCGTCCATAAGGTCAGGCTTGATACTACAATGCTGATCCTCACTGCTTATATCTGTTTCTGATAAATCATCTAAATCCTACAAAGAAATTGGAAGAACAGTAATAATTACTGTATAGGTACAGCAGGAAAGCAAGCAGCTTCCTAGAAAAGGGTAGATAAGATCACTGAAGAGAAGCTGGAAAGAAAGCAAAGTGTGCTGATAAGAAGTTACCACATCTTTATAGAAGAAGGCCAGTAAACCCACACCTGTTGGATAATATTTATCATTCCTGGCTACTTTTATATTATATAGAAAGGAACTATCGAAATCATTACGTATCTGTGTGCAGCTAATAAAACAAAAGCATAAATGGCGATTCTTGTTCTCAGTACTGCATTTCCATCACTCTCAGTTATGGTGCATATAAAGAAACTGAAGTGTGGGAATGAAATCACTTATCCATGACAACCTGACAGTTGTGTCCACTTTCCAGCTGAAAGCTGTGCTTAAATTCCCTGCCAGCTGGTCTTGAGCATTATCCTTATTTTCTTATGATTACTAGAAACAAGTTTTTAAAAAATCTTTCCTTTTTTAAGTGACAGATTTTCAGCTTTCCCAGTGAACATTTACATAGGTGGATCCACTACAGCTACAATTATTCTCCAAACACCAGCCTCCTTAGAACAAGTTCAATCTCCAGGAACACCTTCTTTTCTTACTTTTGGATCCTTAAAGGTGGGAAGTACTCAGATGCTTGGTTAAATATGGTTGGTGCTACAGATTTGACCATGACGAGTCCTTTACTTTGCAGGCCGAATAGAAGAAAAACAAAATCCTTTTACAAGTCTGTCTGGCCTGTTGCCTGCCCAATATTTAATGATGTGGAAAAGTTTTTTTTTTTTTTTTTTTCCTTGCAGGAAATCTAAAAGTGCCTGATGACTATATCAAAAACTAATGTCTGGATATGTACCAACTAATTTTCTGGATCTGTGCTGTCTGATTAGGACACAGTTTCCCACTACAGTTCATGGAGGGAGAGAGCATCTCCCAGAACTACATAGCCTATAACATTAACTGCTTTCTGGAAATGCTATTCTTCCTCTGCTGACTGCTAAGAGAGAGCTCAGAATAACTGGACACTTTGTTCAGTGCTTCAACCAAGTGCATAAAGTAAGGTGGAATGGGATGGGTTTCAGAAGTGACAAATTCTTTGACACAGAGTGCAATCATGACAAAAACACCCAGGAGGAGGCTGTAAAGAATGCAGCCTAGGACCCAGAAGTGGCAGGCACATTGCAGCAGGTCTAAGATGGTGATTTGAAGCAATTCTAGCATAAGAAATTATTCCTATTTGCCAGGAAATTATTCCTATTTGTCTTACGCTCTCCTACTGTGACAGGACCAGATTTGTCTGGAGAGACTAAAAGCTATGTTTTCTTTATCATTCATTCGGAAACACATAAACAGGAGATCTGCTTTGCACAGCTACTCTCTCTGCAGGCTCAGCAGTCATAGTTATGGACAGTACAATTACCTCCAATTCTCACAGGAAATGTTAACTGACAACTTCCTCAGAAACTCTACCTGCTCAAGTGTTCTTAATGGATCGACACGTCATGTTTGTAGTGTCAGCATTCATCTCTCACACAGTAAACTATCCTGTATTGTTTAGAACTTTCACAGATTTCTGGACTATTTTTTTCTGCAGTTATCTGTAAATCAATTACACAACTAGATTATAGCTTTATAGCTCACTTTCAAAATGTGGAAGGCCCTTTTAGAAAATCAGGATTTGAAAATACATGGCAAGCCATTTTAAAAGGGGAACCACAGGCTCATGTCATCATTTATTTTTTTCCTGTACAATCAGCTTTTGCTGAGTAAAAGGCCTTTTCTTTCAAATGAACTTCCAAACTGCTTTGAGTAAGATCAAGAACAAGATTTCAAATCAGTGAGTTTCCACTTTGGTTTTATAATATGTTATGATATACTTCTACTACGTGACTGGTATATTTTCAACATTTTAGTAAAAAAAAAATAGGATCAATATATTTTTTTTTTCAGATATATCTTGCATTTCACACAACAATTCATTACACTCCCCTCCAACAATTTGGTAATGAAACATACATGTTTCTAAATTACAATAATATCTGAAAGTTGTTGCTGAATCCATATATCCATCAATTTGGAGAAAAACAATCATAACTTAGAGACTTTACAGGATAGAAAGCACAGCTAAATGGTGCACTTGTATTTTAGGAGAGAATACAGTTTAGTGGAGATATATTGTATTAAAGTTGAGATATGTATTATTAGTTATCTGGTCTCAGCTTATTACTAGAATCCCCTTTTATTTAAATGAGGTACTTGCATTTATTTAATAGGTACCTCCAAAGACCTACTCTCCCATCTACCAAGTCATGTGGTTTAGGATTATGAGATTTGCTAGTGAGTTCTAACAGCTCAGCACCATGAATGTGGGCTTCCTCTAGCAATGTCTAGACAGAAAGAGTTCACCTTGGGGCTGAGTCTGCAAGGGAGAGAAAACAAAACTAAACAAACAAACACCATCATTCAATGCAGACATTTGAGCAGATCAAACTTGCAAAAACAAAAGTTTAATAATCTTGTTTAAATAAGCTGGGTACTAGCAGAGCAGTGAGGAAGGCTGTCAGTCTAGAGATGTAGGTTTTCTTATATTTCTACCTCATTGCTGTACCATGCAAGAAGTGCACAGTTCCTCTAGGGGCCTGAAAAAAATGCTTGTCTCCCAGATCACACATGGCAGCACCTGTTAGGTCGATCGTTACTGCCTCTACCCAAAGTTCAGCAAAATCACTTGGAGTCTACCAGCTGGCCTGATGGGGTGAAGGCCTGATGGGACAATATTGCTAAGCTGTGAGGCTTCAGCAGGATGTAAAATCAAAAACATAATTTCCTAGGCAAGGGGAGCTCATATGCTGCTGAAAGAATTGTCCTTCACCCTGTTGTAACAAGTCATGAAGGCTGGGCAAAAGGCTCTGTGTGCTACAGATGATGTAGGAGAGAGACTGGACCATACTGGAGACAGGGGGAAGGAAGACAGGAAGGCAGACAGGAAAGCAGGGATTCTTCTTTGGGCATCAACAGGTGACACTGTCACTGATACGTTCCAGTTCTAGCTTGTGTTTTAACATATGTAAAGGAATGTTCCTAATTCATTAGAAGGGAAATAGCTTTTTGCTACTTTTTTTTTTTTTTTTTTTTCTCTACATTTTTATGATGATATATTTTCACGATACATTTTTGCTACATTTTCACAAGTGAAAGTCACGAGCTACCTTGTCATCCCTGGGTTTGTTCTGTGTTAGCTAAATGTGTGTTACTGAATACACATCTTTTCTTGGGGGAGGGAAGTGGGAAAGGAGGGGGGGGAGATGAACTTACCTTGAAGGTATTTATTTTATTACAGCTGGATTCAGATATGTCTTATTATTCATCTTTCTGCTTGTAGTAGTTACATTTGCAAGGATTATTAGTTCCTGCTTACATGCAGAGGTAATGATATCCTATAATGCTATACTTTGCTGTTTTAGTTATGGGTAGGCTGCTTGGCTTGTGTGTTGAGATTTTCAGGTGGTGGCAATGAACTGTTTGTGATGAGATGAATTAACAGATTAAAAAAATGCATTAAAAGCTGTGACAATAAATAAAAATAATAAATACATTGAAATTAATTTTTATTTATTTAATAGATGCTATCTTAAACTTCCTGTTTCTTTACCGGTCACACTTTTGCTCTATTTAAGATTAACAACATCCTTGTGTTTGTAGAAATCATTGTGTAAATTCCCATTTGCATCTATCAGAAGCAAATAACACTAACACCTGAAAACAAGAATAAAGGGACACTAGTTTATCTGGAAAGAGCTTCAGTGAGGACATGGCAGACTGACACAGCCACAAAAGTCACTAAAAGTAAATCAAATGTTTCTAATGCAAGCCTAAATCCTTCAGGAGGCAATGAGATATGAAATACACCTTTTCTAATGCACACTGGACAAATCCTTGTGTACAAATGGCTGATAACTCAATGTAATCTTAGTGAACTCAAAGCCTCAAAATAGCCAAGCAAGCAAAGTACTGGCTAGTTTACTCTAGACACAAGTCTCTGCTACATCATGGACAGAAAGCTCCAAACTGAAACAGGAAACAGAGATTAGAAACTTCAGTTTTTAGAAGATGACACAAATTGTGAGGTTTGCAGGCAGTTTCTCAGTGAGTCAGTGTAATTTCAGGACAGCTATTTTCAATAAATAAATACAAAGCGCCATCCCGTGGGGACTGGCAGTCCAGCAGCGCTCACCCCTTACCTGGCTGCAGGGCAGCAGGGGCAAGACAGCTGTAATTAACAAGTAGAGTCTTCTGATAAAAGAAGCTAACTCATAACGAGGACACTTTCACTGGAAGCAATTAAGTGACTCCACTTTCCATCAGATATATAAAAATTACAGCTACAATAAGCAGCATATCCTGCTTTCGAAAATATAATGAAAGCCAATAAAACAACAATAGTAATGATGAAAGCAGACAGAGATTGATGGTTTGAGTGGCTATTTCTTGTAAAAAATGACAATTTGGAAAATAATTATCATTAAAATCAGAGAAGGTAGTCTTAAGGTTGCACATCTCAATTTATGTTCCCCAGGAATTTGTTTCCTGTGCTACATAAGCAATCAGAAACTTGCTACTGTAGGATTTTGTTTTTATTAGGACATTTTTAATGTCCTGCTCTACCTGCTTCATGATGGTGTTTACAGCCTATCTACAGAAAACCCTCTAAATCAGGTTGCTCTTTTACCTATCAAAAAGCGGCAAATCGTCTCCCCTAACTCAGCACATCTTGATATCTGTTTTCAGGTTTTCCTTTTTAAGACACTGCAGACTTCAGACTATAAATTTTCTGTCATACATAAAGTCAACATTCTTGTTTTGAGTCTGAAACACATCTTAAGACATGCCACAGCATTTTTCTAATCTAGGTACTAAATCTAGATTAAATCTATCTATCTATATATATACATACATTTTAATAGAAATTCAGTTATGAGCTATGAAATGATTGTGATTGTTCCAGAATGTTACTGCTAACATCTCTCCAGATTTGGAGCAGGGAGAGAGGAAAGGGCCCACTTTCATTTTAGCGTGTCTCAGGGAGCCACAATCACAAAATCAATCTTCACTATTTGAAAAAATATAAAAGAAAACCCAATGTTTAGATGGCTAAACTGAAATCTACAATGCTGATGAAAACATAGTGGTTAAGAAGTTATCCCGTTATTATTATAATGCAGTAAAGTAAGGAAAAAATAAGTTTCTTCACTGTCATTTACATATGATCAGCTGTTCATTGTCTGATGTCTTGATGCAACATGGTTTAGGAGAGCATTTTGTGTGGTTTCAGTAAATTCTTACTAATCTCAGCATGTGAAAATCTACAATGGGCTTAACGTCACACAATGAAGCTTCCTTAAATTTACAGTCTGCAGTTTACCACATGTATGATATCACTTTGTGCAAACTGTTCACATGTAGGGCTCTCTCTGCTTCAGTCTACATTTTACCTAGATTAATACATTACTTTGGGGACTACACAAGATCCTGACATCTCTTTAATCTCGTTTTTTCTAAGCAATACAAATTATGCCTGGTTAATTTAGAATCATACCTCAAATCACATTCCTTATGGTCTTAATCATTTTAATTGCTTCCTAGAATTTCTCACCTAGCAATATCCTTGCTATAAATTGTACTGACCAGTCCATTCCTGCTTCGACCAGTGCTTTCCCTACCAGGGGCTGGAGGAACAGATGGCTGCTGGCAGGCACCAAGTGTCACATCAGCCACCGGGGTCTGTGTGTGCGTCTAAACACAAATGAAATGCATGCACACCCACCCATATTATTATACATAAACTTCCTAATGAGAATTTAATTGCTCTGAAAACATGGAACCAGAGTGACACCGCCTGCTCCACTGTGGCTGAGGGAGCAGGAGAGCAGGAACAGTATCTTTTTGACTAAGGTAAAAAGGAGAATGGCTCAGAATCCCAAGCCTTGCATTTTGAGCACAACAGAGAGGTCTGAGCAGCACTGAAGATACAAAGTAACTCACAAGAGAGTTGGAAAGAACTATCACTTTCTGCACCAGCTTGCTCTTTGAAATATACACTGATCTGCTAAAGGGTGCAGGCACAGCCTGGAAGCACCCTGCCTCTCTATTCTCTCCTGGAGGGGACCTAACCTGTTGTAGGCTTATGTGGAAAGGGGTTTGGTTCCGGGGGCCTGCAGGGATGCTCTCTGTGAGCAGAGCCCAGCAGCTTCCCCATGTCAGATCAGAGCCAGCTCCAGCTGGCTCTGAAAGCAACCCACCGCTGGCCAGAGCTGAGCCAGGAAGTGATGTTCGTTGGGCCTCTGGGAGAGCAAACTTAAGAAAGGGGAAAAAAACTGCTGCACAATAGTATCTAGGAGAGAGGAGTGAGAAAACATGAGCGAAACAATTCAACAGACCCCAAGGTTAGTGCAGAAGGAAGGCAGGAGGTGCTCTAGGCACAGAGCAGAAGTTCCCCTGTGGCTTTTTTCCCCCCCATTTTTTTATTTTATTTTATTTTATTTTATTTTATTTTATTTTATTTTATTTTATTTTATTTTATTTTATTTTATTTTATTTTAGTTATTTTGCTAGAAGTTTGCTTCTAGTTCTCACTGCTCTAGTCGGTTAGTGATAGGCAATGAATTACACTAATCTCCCTATGTTGAGTCTGCTTTGCCCATGACAATAATTGTTGAGCAATCTCCCTGTCTTTATCTCAACCCCTGAGCCCTTTCCATTGTATTTTTTCCCCCTCTTTCTCTGAAGAGGGGGAGTGAGAGAGGAATTGTGGTGGAGTTCAGCTGCCCAACAGGGTGAAACCACCACACCTGTGAGCAATGCTCATCTGTACTCTGCAGAGCAGTAGTATGTAGAAAGCTGCAATATGAATATAAGCACACACATACAGAACATACATAAATATACAAAGCCAGAAATGGAAATACATTTCTGTGTACAAAACATGGTCTTTGTACAATCCCAGAAAAGTTCTGTTACTCTGTCTGATGTTCTAAGAAGTCTTTAATGGCCACTGATTTGTTGTTGGAGCACAGTATCATATCTAAGTCCCCCTCAACAGCAGTAGATCATAAATGTATGAGGACATGACTATAAATGAGTCAGTATAGAACACCCACACCTGTCTCCTAAAAGCAGAAGGAATAGATACAGAATTAACTATAGTTTACCCAGCATTAAAAACCTGCTTGAATCCTGTAACCCTAACCTTGACTTATGATCAACTGTGCTGATGTTTTTCAATGGGAGATATAGGCTAGTAGCACAAGCAAAGAGTAACAATTCCAGATATTCTACAATTGCTTAGACAACTTTAAAGATTGGATCGGGTTGCTTGTAGTCAGAGGCATAGGGAGAAGACAACATTTAGCTCCTTGCTTCAGGTTCAACGTTTTTGTACTACAGCAGTGGTCCAGCTACAGGATGTAAGAGGAGTAAGATACGGGAAATGGAATTGAACAAGTATTTAGTGTTCTCCCAGAGTTAGAAGTGTGTTTGCACTGCTGAAAAATTCTGGGGGACAACTGGATCCCTTACATACTATCAGTCCATTGCCTGGAAAAATCCTTGTAAAGAAGATGTACTTTCTGGTTATCTCATAATTGTTGTTTAAAAGAAATGTTTGGGGACTGCTTTGCTATCTTAAACATCTATGGTCAGTTTTTCCAAATTTGAGCACTTTTTTTTTTTTTTTTTTAAATAAATTGTCTAATTATTTAAATCAAAGTAGTTTGTAAACACTCACTAAAGCACTTTAGAATTGAAACAATCAAGTGATCAATTAAAAGCAGACATCATTTGGACCATATTTCAAAAACATTCCTTTCTGAATTTCTGCTGCTCATTATCTTTATCCCATACTATGACAACAGCTTACCAGAGATCCCCAGGTATATGAATTACTTCTTATTCCAACAACAAAGGTGTTAGAATAAACGAAAAAGTCAACAGGTAATTACTCAATATTTGCTAGCTGTTTGCAAATCCTGCCTTTTTACTTTTTTTAAAAAACACTGTATTTTACAGTATTAACAATGTCATTGATCAGATGGAAGTGGCATATCTAAGAAAGAAACAAAGCCTGTTCACGATACACTTTACCTTTGGTTCTTCTTGGTTATGAGGCATGAGGAGGACAAAGCTTGCAAGAACACTGCACCTTCCACTCACAACTCACATGCTATTGCCAGCATGGCTTGATTAGTTTTGCCCTGCTATTTTTGAGATTGCATTCAGAAAGATCAAACACAATTACCTGACTTAAATTCTTCATGTTGGCTTTTGTGCGTTTTTTTGCTTCCCGTTTCTCTTCAGATATTTTGTTCTTCCTCCACCTTCTTGATTTCTTTTCTAAATCATAGTGGTCTTCTTCAGTCTCGCTGGTATCCGAATATTCCAAGCTGGTTGCCTGTGGATTGAAATTTACATCCAGTTCTCCATGGAAATGCTTTTTTTCTGTTCTGGGCACATCACTCTGAGTTCTGCTTTGTAACCAGAGAAGTTTGCTAGGTCCTTTAGCTTCCTGGGAAGAGTTTACTGAAGATGTTTCAGAATCAGAGAACAGTGTCTCAGTATTGGTATATAACCCAGAGGAAGGTGAGGTTACTGCCTGGTACTGATCATTACCATAAACCCACTCAGAATCATACTGGGAATGGGTATAATAGAAATCATCTGGTAATTGCCGAGGTCTTCGACGCAGCTTGTTCAAGGCCACATTCCAGTCATAGTCATCCTCGCTGTCTGAGCCCATCTCATCATATGCGGACACAACACTGGATTCATTCTCCAAAGCCTCAAATACTTGACTCTTTGGTTTGGCGAGCATTCGAGGACGAGGCAAAGTAACATTTTGCAAAGCCACCCAGTTTCCATCAGTGCTTTGTAAAACAGGAGAAGGATCTAAGAAAATGAAAGAATAACAAACTCTTTAATTACCACTATGTTATCACAGTGTGTAAAGCTCATTCTGCTCGCCAATTTGCAATCAATTGGCTGCAAATTGGAAGGTTGGCAAAACTAATGAACACATGAATGCACTGTTGCTACTATGAATTCTCTCATTCTCTGAGCTATGCTACTATGTTTACTCAGAAGTCACCATTCAAAGTCATGGTGATGACAACTTCAAATGTGAGAATGTTTGGAACAAGGCTTTTTTTTCTGAAAGAATTTTTAGGAAAGAATGAAGAAACATCAATACACATAAATCCCATGCTTCGCATATGTCTTTGATTCTGTGTGCAGTTTTGGTGCCCCATCTTGAAAAGGAAAGGTAGAAAAGGATCTGAGAATAGCAACAAAGTGTGAGCCAGGTTCTGAAATAGCTTCCTTTTAAGGAATGATTAAATCTGGAGGAGAGAAGACCAAGATTCTTGCTAGAAAAGATGGGGGAATCTCCTTCGATCGAACAACCATCAAGTAAAACTAGTGAAATCTAGGATCAAAACAAACACAAGAAAAAAAGGGAAAAAAAAAGAAAAAAAAGAAAAAAAAAAAGAAACAAAAAGAGGGATGCAATGAGTACCAGACGCGTGGAGCTTCTTGCCAAGGGTGTTATAGATACTGGTAATTAATCTGCAATAAAAAGGAGATGGCTATGGACATGCAGGAAGAATCCACTGAAGGTCACTAAATACATCAAAACAGTTCCAGCTGAGGCATACTCTTTATTGTAATAACTGATATAGGAGAGAAAAGAAGAAAGAGGACTTGCTATCAAGCATGAGAATCTTTCCCCTGCATGAGAAGCTTTCTTGTGTTTTCTAGCTATGCTCACTAATCTCAGTAAAGGATTCTCTTGAGAGAAAGAAGACCTTCTTTCCTTAAAAACATCTCTCCTTTCAAACAAAGCAACCAGCTTTGGAAGATACAAATCTCCAACAAAAATTGAATTCAGCTACAGTACATTACACAAACATCATGCAGTGGAGGGCCATACTGTTATGTTTTTTTTCTCTCCCAAAACACATCCCCTTATTTTGCTTAGCAGCTACATATAAGAATCAGTCTAACATCGTCAGTTAACTGAAGAAAGGACAGGATAAGACTTGATTACATCTTAGAACGTAAGCAGGACAGAAAAGCAAGCTGCTGAGAATTTGTTTGAAAATACCTGGTTCAGTTTTATCCCAACTTCAACTAATGTCAAAAGGTTCCTTCCTGATTTTTCAAAACAAAGTCACTTATTTGAAAGAATGGATTTTGTACACAGCTCTTTGGGTATACATTACAATTTATACATGTGAAAATTAAAATAGATTTTAATAAGTCTCATTGTGAAACTATTGTTAAAGGAGAAAAAAAGCACAATTCAGGATTTGGCTCTTGAGTCATCATTTAAACCAGTGCAAATTGTAATCAAAACGAATTGTGAACAGGCTACATGACTAAAAATGGCCACTAACGTTACCACTCCACACACTTGGTGGAGACTTCTTGCATTTTCTGCAGCCTAATGCAGAGCTATTTACTACTGCATAGGAGAGATCTTATTTACACATATTAGCACACTCAGCTATTTAATGTAAGAAAGAAGCAGAGCAAATCCTCTGAGTAGAGCACCTGAAACTGGGTCAATTTGCCTTTCTGCTATAATTAAGCAACTGTGAAGTACTAAATTGCTGAACAGTTGAATTCAATGGGATTTAAGTGGGTTCTTAAATTTAAGCACCCTGGTTTAGTGAAAATAGGTCTTCAGCTAAAATGCCCAGAACAACATTTCTGACAGGAGGTTGAATGAAGAGTTCACAAAGTAAAGCATACTTAGTTTAGTCAGATTTTAATACTACTTTACTATCACTTCATTTTCAGGGGGAGAAGACTATTCACGCTGTCTAATTTCCAGCCTCCCAAGTTCTGCAATACCTCTCAACTGACATTAGAGCAACATGAATCAAATTGATGGGTAGCCTTGTCAGGGATTGCAGGGATCAGATGGTCTCTACAGCTGCTACAAGAAAGGGCACAGGAATGAGCAACCCTGTGTCATGGGAGAACAATAACAAGAGGTAGGTCAGCTCTGCTGTTCCCCATCACTTGGAGCCAGGGGCTGCTGCTAAAATGAGCAGTTCATTGTTTCCCATTGTGTCAACATGATCATTAGCACACCTGTGAGGATGACAGCTAACCAGCTCTTTTGTGCAGCAGTTGCCTAATATGGCTTCATGAACAGTAAAGCCAGAACAGGAAAAGCAGAAGAAATTGGACCCCCCAAGAGCAAGAACTAGCTTTCTCAATGACAGCCTGTACTTAACAGCATTTTGAAGTAAGCAGGGAACTGCATTCTAATCCAGGGTGCTGGCTGAGTAACGGAGCTGACTTATTATGTTACTCTATACATTGTCCACATTCACATATGTATCTAATGCACACAAAGAGAGAGGACATTGGTCTAGGGAAGCTGACGGTCTGTGAAGTTCCTACCCGTACAGCTTCCTGAACGTGTGCAGAAACAGCTGTTTTCAAGGCTGCAAAGCACACTGCGCTGGTGAATTCATCAGGACTGAAAATAAAGGTGTGAAGGGGAATCAAACTTGAATTATTTCACTGTTTGGTTCACTACGTAACCTCAAAAACAATTAACTTGTGCAACAGAAGGGAGACTGTGGGCATATGCAGACTCCTTCAACCGAGGACAAGTAACTAGGCAAAAAAAAAAAAAAAAAAAAAAAAAAGCAGGCCCCTTAAGCTCTTGTGTCTTAGAAGCTCTGAAACACATCCAAGTTAGATACCTAATGTTTCCTAAAATTCCCAAATCAACTTCCCAAATGCCCAATTTTTGACAATTTCCTTGGAAAAATGCAATGGTAGGATAGGCCCAATGCACCATGACACACAGCATCGCCAAATTCTCAGACATTTTTATATGTGACACCTGCAATCACAGATGTCAACAGAAATTTTGTGAGCAAAGTTCTTGCTTTAAGTCTTACTTACTCCATATGGGTGTGAGAACCAAAAAAAGGTTCTCACTCGTACTAGGTTCATTAGGTTCTCACTCGTACTAGGTACTAGAAATATTTACTTGTTTCATTTAGCCTGTCCACGCTTTTCCAGCTGGGTAATGCAGAGAGCTTGCGTTCCTTCTGTTTCCTGAATTGTCCTTTCTGCTGCCTCCAAAGAGCCTCAGACACAGACGATGCAGGGTCTAGTCCTTTACTGGTCGTATCTTCACTAGCCAGGGAAAATGCAGACTGAGACCTCTGTGGGAATAAAAATCAATGAGCATAATTTTAAGATAGAAATATTTAGTTAACTCTTCAATTACTATGAGCATGGAAGTGTGGGGACTGCTAGCATCCAGAAATGGAATTTAAGTGGAACTTAATGAAACTTGATAATCTTTAAGGTCCCTTCCAACCTGAGCCATTTTATGTTTCTATGACAGTTTCAGTGCTAGATTGCATGCTTATGTGCATTTCTGATGTTATGCAAGGAGGCAGGAACTTGTTTGTACTACAAGGGACCAGATGGAAAGAAGTAATTAAAGTGTAGCTGTTCTGAATGTGCTTGATGAGGGCTGATATCTAACAGTTCCCAATTCAAGCTATCCAGAAAGAGATCCCATTGTGGTGAGACATGATGATCTATTGTTGGCTCAACAGGCCATCTGTTGTAACAGTTTTCAGAAGTTAAAAATTAAGAAGAAAAAGCAAACAAACAGCCTGTTCCCCAGAAATAAAATTTCAACTCAACTAATTTTAAAGCTAAATTATTTTGTTTGCTAGGATATGCATATCACACAATATGCTGGACAGTTTTATAAAATCTTGCTAATGCATTCAACATAGCCTACAATTGCACATCTATTTCCAGTAAGGTCACATTTCAAGCAAAAATGAAGTAAAATACTGTTGTGATTGGTTAATGAGCCCTATTAAAGGGCCCTATAAAGGGTTTCCCTTTGGATCCACATAGATACATCAGATATTTTAGTTTTGATTTAGGGATCAATTTTCTTTTTTTTTTTTTTTTTAATTATTTTTTTTTTTTGATTTGGGATCAGTTACAGAAGTCATATTTAAATTTGGCCAGTTTTTAAAAAATGGTGAAAGCTGGCAGTGCCCTACTGATTTCAGGAGAATTCACTCTTACATGTCATATCATCTATGTAATTTTAGAGACATGGCTACAGCAGATTGACTCAAGTTTTATTATCTGTGTATTTTGCTGTACTATTTTGCTGTAGCACAATTTATTTATTTTTAATTAATAATTTTGCTTTTGATGACTATATGTTTAGGCATCTTGTAAGGCAAAAGAGATCACTTTTTGAAATGTCAATTAGCCTTTCCCCCCTTAACTTCTTACCACTCAAAAACTCTTTCTAGGACTTCCTTGCAAGGTCATTTGAAATTGCCTGTATACACTAGAGTTTCATTAAGAAGTATGCTTTCAAGTAGCTCAGCTTCTTTACACAGGCCACGTTGGCACTCTCAAAACTTCATACATTTTAACTCATGTTCAAATTACAAATAATTAACTAAAACTGTTATTCTCAGAAGGGCCAGTTTTTGCCTGCATCAGAGCTCTGCTCTGCACTGTTGCTGATGAGGAGAAGGATAGCTTGACTTTGAGATATTTTCAAGTCCTTTCTACTCCCATGTCAGCATAAGCATTGCTGCAAGTCCTGCTGGCTTGAGAGCAACACTTACACACCGCTCTTCTGGCTGTAACTCCTCCCATCTGAAATGCTCCTATATGGAACCTATGCATCATGCCAGAAGATTTAATTAACTGCAAATCTTCCGTTATCTTTGGCTCAGCAGCATGATTTCATAACAGATTCAGTAAAATGAAACATAGCCATGCACTAGGGTTTAGTCGGGCTTCTGAACTCTGAAGGAAAAGCCAGAATTATTGTCCTAGAATCAAATATTTTACAAACACAATGACCACACATCTTGGTGAAACCTGTCAGTGCAAAGACAGCTCCTAATGTGATGCATAGGAATGTTTGCTTTCAAATTTGGTGACATGAACAAATAAGAATCACCTCACAGTCCTGTATAATTTTATATTGTGGAGTCTTTCAGGTGAATCACTTTTACTTTCATAAACTTCACCTATAGTCAGGTATATATTCAGGCTGTTACAAACCTCCAACCAAATAAGTAATCAAGATCACCTAAAACCTCTCTAACCCTGTAAAAGGGTTAATAATGTAACAATATAGACAGGTAAATAAACTATATCACTATAGAATTTGCTCCTTTTACTTTGTTTTCGTCCTGTTATACAGCTTGGTGAAAAGCAGGATATATGGACAATATAAATAATTCTTCCACAAAGTAGCTGCCTAAACTATGATAAAGCTTAACTTTGCTGTGACTGACTTCACTTAGTTATAAAAAAGGACTACCAAACTTCACATTCTTACAATCAATTAGGTCCACTTCAAGCCTGTCATATACTCTGATATTTTTGTGTTTAAGTTGTCACGTACTGAGAGCAGCTAGTGGTTGTGTCTGTCTCTATCTGCACAGGATGAAGAACATTCCCTTAAGTGAATATTTTCGCCACCTATGTGGCAAACACGAACGGACAAGAACTGCTGAAGAACCCAGAAGGAATACCCTACAGTAATAGTTTAATCACTATTATCTCTTTTCCTTATTACTTAAAGAACTGAATCAAAAGGAGGAGAAAAAAAGTCATGAAAACCTTAAGTAGTCTGTGTAATGATAACCTGGGCTTAGATAATGAAAGCAACATGTTTTTTCTTATTTATGTAAAATCTGTAGGTTTGATAACTTTTCTGGTGTTTTGTTTAAATGGCAGCTTCTCGCCTGCCTACTCAACATTTCATAAACATCACAGTAAAGGTTGCATCATGGCAATGGCACTGTTTGCACTTAGCCCTCAGATATCTTGAGATCTGCTAACAGCTTAACTATGATAATGCAGAACTTGGCATGGGCTGCAAATACCATGGAAGGAACTCAGCAAATCCTGCCCTAAGACCTCTGCTTCTGCAGCATCACTGAAAGAAGGAACCTGAGCAACTTAAAGCTAGCTTGGAGGCATCTGCACTGTGGGGTAGATCCATCTTTCAGATGGATTAGAAAATACACAATAGCATGAAGGATTTTAAAAGGGAGAAGGCTATCACGAGGGACCTGATGGACAAAAAGCACTGAATGACAGAAGCACAGCAAAGACACTGTCCCATGTGGTGATGGAGCCTAGGACCTCAAATACACTGGATGCTTATAGAAGACCAATTGATTCTTTTGAGTTGTGTGCTGAAACCTTCAGGTCAGGTCAGAGGGAAACTGTTGTCCACAGTTTCTATGAACTTACTGTGGACAGCACAGAAACAATATGCCAAACTATTGCTAATTCCCAGGAAAATTCCTCCAAATGCAAGAAGGGCAAAAAAGGTGCCTCTAAGATTTGCCTTGAAGCCTGCCTCATCCTTTTCTATGCCTTATCTGAATCTTTGATAAAATGTGTCTTGGATTGCTCTGCTAGAAGTACAACCTCTTCTCACTGAAGATGGTTCAATGTCACAGAAGGCTTGAGGAAAGAAGAGTAATGCCATGTTATGACAGCTGACTGCATCCCAGCATTCAGATTCTGAAAAAGAGTAAAAAGATGCTACTGAGGAAGCTGTTGAACTAACACTTTTCACTGCTACTTTTGCAGTTCCATGTAGTTGTTTTATCTGGAGAGATTAAAAAGATCAGAAATTGTAATTGCTAATAAGCTGCAATCGAGTTGTAAATAAAAGAGGGCTGGGCTATCTCTTGTTCTGAAAGTCAGTTTTAGGTAAGGATGGAAGGACAAATAATAGAATTGTTTTACTCAGACAAATATGGGTGGAGAGGAAGTGTAAATATTAACTCCTGATAGCAGTTCAAATGACTGGTACAACCACAGGTAACCCTGATAACTATACAAAAAAGGACAGTCAATACCCAAGACTGGGGCAGGAATATGACAGAAACATGTCTTGGCATGAGAAAAAATTGGTCTACAGTGGCATAGACATGGCCATTTTATTTATTGATTTATTTATTCATTCATTCATTTATTTATTTATTTTCAAAGCACAAAAGAAAATGTCTAGAAGTTCACCTCTAATGAATTACTGGCCTGACAGGTGACTGTATTTGAAGAACAAATGACTCAAGACCTCCTTTTGTTTTTTTCATAATTAAGAGCAGAGACAAAATAGAAATTTAGTCATCTGGGTTGAGGTTACACAGGAAAAGCTCTAATCTTGGTTGGCACATCTGCATCACCTTCAGCTCAGTTGGCACTGCTAACTCAGCAGCCATACAGCAATAATTGCATGGCCTTCTGTGTGGGCCCATGTAGATGCCTGCTGACTGCACTGCTATGCTTACTCCTGGCAGACAGCACAAGTATATTTTACGATGTTGCCTTTGTGCCTGCCTTCTTCCTGGAGATAACAGCCCATCTGTAGATCCACATATGATGCTTTTCATATAGGAAGCATTAAACTTGAGGGAACAGGACTGAGAACCCTACCTGGTGCTTCATGTAGCTGCATGTGGAGGCAGAAAGGAGATAGAGGTAATGCCAGCTACACTGATAGGCTCTTGGATCAGCTGGCATTGGAAAAAGGGCATTTACTGAGTGAATGGAGGAATCGTAGCCTAGAATCTTTATCAATTACCTACAAACTTGGACAGAAACAAGATCTCAAGCAGACAAACCAATCTAGTGCTTTTGCCTGAAGCATACAAATAATACAGTAACCTAAATACAATTTTCAAAAGGAGACAAAAATGTAGGAGCTCTGGTCCTGATTTATAAAAACACATGAAGTCCAGACCCTTCCCTCCTAGTTGAAAACACTGATACTTTTTCTAACCAGAAGTTTTGGTTCCTCAGAGAGAAAAACAAAACCAAAAACAAACAATCATACACTTGTCAGCCAAATGGTATTTTAGTTGTATTTGTTTGTGATGAATTACAAAGCTGCCCTGCCCTCTATGTTTGCAGTCAGACACTAAAGTCCAACTGTTAGTACCTGCAATAAATTAGTATATCAGGAGATGGCACTGCAACCAAACAGGTTGTTTGCTATACTCCTGGCATGTGTTTCCTTCTTGGAGATGCATGCTGCATACCAGATTGCTGTGCAGTACAGCAAAGTTTGCAAAATACAGTTACAGTATTGATAGGCGTTTTCCAACACTTTAGTTAGATGAGTTGCCCACTGAATCCTGCCTAATGGCATCTACCGTGAGATATTTTGTTTATTTTTAAAAAAGAAATTCCAAACACATTATTTTTCTACCCTACCTCTTCAGGCAATTTCTGCTGCGTAGTTTTAACATCTTGATGGAGAGAACTCAGCCTTCATTTTGTATTGGGGTAGCACTAAAAGGAATAATTTTTGCATGTACAATCTCATTTCACTGCTGTCCTATGTAATTCCTGAAGATCAGAGAAGGATTGGATAAAAAGTAACCAGATATGAAGTCTTCTGTTATTTAACAAATATAAATATTTCATTTTCTGAACAATTTACAAGCTTCTGGCCACTGGATTGATAAAACCAGAACAAGTAACCTAAGGGAAGAACAACTATTTATAAAATACATTTGTGAATATGGAAATCTATTGATTATTTACCTTGAACAACTCTTACAATAAACTATAATATACTTATTTTGAGATAATATACTTATACTTATTTTGTTCTACATTCTTCCCCAAAAGATGAAAAAGTATCATCAGTGGGTAATTCCTTTTGCTTCTAAACAGAAGCCAAAGTAGTAATACAATATAGATCCCCAAAGCAATTGGTTGAATTCTACGAAGAATATTCTGGATCATGCATGTTTTTCTCCTCACTTCTCTCCCATTTCCCCCTATTTCTTTGGTCTTGTGTAATTAGCAAAACCTAAATTTATTCTGCACTTATTTACAGTAGATAAAGGACTGTTTTAAACCACTGGTGCCACAAGGCAGCTGCAGAGCCACTGTGACAGGAGCCCTTGCAAGCATCAACACAGGGGTTGAGAGCAGTGAAGGCACCCGTGGATTTGAGCAGCAGAGCCCTGTGTGCTGTGCAAGCTCCAGCCTGTGGGGAAGCTGTTAAGTTGGGCTTTGGAAATTCCTGTTTTTATTCAGCAGTGAAGCCTAAAATTGACAGCACAAACACAGGTGACTTAGGTACAAATATAACCATCCCCTCTCCTCACCTGCAAATTTTACAGCTACACCTGTTAGTGGTGCAGCAAAAAACTATCACCCACTTCTCATCTGTGCTCTATAAATACAGTCAGTGCATAGACAGAACCAGCAGGTCCCACCCACCTGAGCAAATACTGTAGCAATCCTTAAACATCAACAGCTAATGCATCCTTTGGTAAGTAAACTCCCACACCAGGAAGACAGGATGAGCCTGTGACACTCTGCCACAGCATATTTATCTCTGCTCAAATGTATGCAGTCCAGACATTTAGCAGTGGGAGTGAAATACCAAGGGTTTCAAGCATCTGTTCCTTAGTTAATCTTGTATGTGGCAAAGTGCCTGCTAACAACTCTATGGCTTCTGAAAAGGGGCAAGAACAGACAGACAAAGGGGAGATTTTCATACTCAATTGAAAGAAAACTCCCTTCATACTTTGCTCCAAACCCTGCTTAGGGTATCATACTATCCTGAAATGCCACCTCAAGAAGTAGCTTTGTGCCTGAGCCATCAGGGCAAATCCTTGAATAACAGACTGGGAGAAAGCAAAACTGCTCTCTCTCCTGTAAAAGCCTCAGAGCATCCATCCCTCCAGGGTCTGCCCAAGATGACTTGTTTGCTAATGACAGAGGAGACATAGCTTGGCTACGTGTTAGGTAGGTTTTCCATCCTTTCACTGTCTGCTTAGACAGATACTCCCTTTAACATTCCTATAACAGGAGTTCAAAAGTAATGCTCAGTTAATCAGGGATAGGTCCATCAGCAAAACAAATTGCACAGCTGCTTAAGAACATGTAGAGCCACATTCGGGTGTGCATTTATTTTGGTTCAGCGTAGATTAGCTGACCTTGAGGACCTGGAGATTATAAAGGAGAGAGACAGGAAATTATTCCCCAACAATCCCATTGATGCAGGGTATGCAAGCAGCTCTAGACATTATTACACAGAAGTATAATCCGGTGTTTGATGGATTTTTTTTTTCCAAATAAGAAAACTCTATTGCTTTTAGTGCAAAGGATTTGTAAGCTAGTAGTAAGGAATATTTAAATATTGGTACCATAAGATGAGTATAGACATTCTTTTTTGTACTTATGGAATTAACAATTTGGGAAAGTGGTAGGTTGCTTAAAATAGCATAGTTCAATCAATGTTATGGATGTATGTGAGCAAGTCTGTAGAAGTTTCTGGTAAATCAATTACTACAAGCTCTGATAGGAATAGAGAGATGTAACAATGCAACTGTAATCTAAACAGTACCTTTGCAGGTACCTTTTTTAGGTCAGTTGTTATTACTTGTCACCGATTCTTCAGTGGCTCACTCCTGAACTTTTAATGTTCTATTATGTCTCTTTAAGAAAACAAACAAAAAACCAGCAGTGCAGATACTTCCTGGTGACATAATACCCTTCATTTGAAGACACTTGAGAGCTTAGTTAGCATCCTGTGATGACAGTATCATTGTATTATTTACAGATGAGAAAGTAGAGAAACTGAAAAGGACAGATACCTGTTCTGGTGTAGGGCAATATAATTATAAGTTGGTACTAGTCTACTCCACTGTAAAAGTGGATGTGTATAAAAGCATAGGTGAAACGGCATTTTCATCTCAAGTCTAGTTGCAGCCTCACACATAAACTCACATTTTCTTCAAGGGAATACACTTTACTGAACACAATTAATCTTTTTTTCTTTAATTTCTAGGTTGCTCAACCTTTCATGTCCCTTTCTGACCCTCATTTACAAAGTTGTGATCAAAAAAGCACTCACCCATCACAGAGGATCAATGCATGTCCTAGTCAAACAACTCCTTGACAGAGAAAACCCTAAGTGTTCCATGTTTATTTGCTTCTCTCTGTGACAATATACATCCTGTTTTCATCTAAAAATATAGTAAGATTTGCCAGACAGCCTCTCTCTGAGCATCACAAGTTTTAAATAAGACATTAAAGCTTTGTGATACCCAACAGTGTGTTAGGATAGCATCTTTAAAAAAAAAATAAACAAAGGAACCATATATAATCTATATTCTTCAGAAAATAACTCTGTAGAATGACCATGTTTCTCTGTCCCTCTCCTATTCCCTTTCATGCCTTAAAACCCATCTTGGCTTGCTGGCAGTAAATATAATGCATTTAGGCCTGCATGGGCTTGAACATATATCTAGCATCCAAAACTGTCTTTTTTGGATGTTTGTCAAGTGCATGAATAGTACTATACAACTGAGAATGAGTAATCTTCTGCAAAAGCTGCATCTCAAACAAATTCTACTTTAAAATAATTCTACAAATACTACTTTAAAAGAACAATGCTGTTGAGACTTGCAGTGTATGTTTAGCCACTTGAAACCTTAAATACTGATAATAACTGCCGAGTGAGGATTGCTAAGGCCTATCCTTTGATTGTTGTAGCCTACCCTTCTGCTACAGTGGAAGGTGGGAAATTAACAAGATTGCTATGGCCAACACTGTCTTGATCTGAAATGCATGATGTGTCATATAGTAAGGTAACTCCAGATCATTTTTCCAGTGAGACTATAGTGTTACACCTGCAAAACCAGCATATTTTGTAGCATGCAAAGTGCAAAGTACTTAGAGAAAGCTGGATCGCCTCAAAATAAGTAAGAATAAAAAAAAGACCCATTATTTCTAAAGTACCAAGAGCTTTTCCATCTCAAAGTTTATTGTTCTTTCTCGTTATGTGATAGGCTGTGCAGAGAAAATATATAATCAGGTTAACCAGTAAATTTCTGCTTCCCTTGAGGGGCATCATAATGTGTATTTAATGAAATCCTCCTTTTCCCTATATCCCTAGCTGTTTTAAATACTATAAATTATGGATGAGCTATTATAATATTATTTATCTATGCAATTTATCTATCTATTATATTATTTATCTATGCAATCTTTTAGCTGTAAAATAAAGACTGCTAATACAGAACTTAAAGCACACCAGGATACCTGCACTCTATCAGTGTTTAAACGGGATACAATACACCAGCTGCTCATCTGCTCTCACTGACAGTGACGTATGAGAAGAAATGGAGTGAGAAAGCACAGAATCATCTGTTCATTGCATTAAGCTCCTCCTATCCCAACACTATACAGCCTTTGCTTATAAAACATTCAGCCGTGTTAAAAAAAAAAAAAAAAAAAAAAAGTTTTTTTTTTTTTTAGCATGGGGAAGGGATCTTAAAGAAATTGAAAAGATAAAAAAAGGAAAAGACAACTTCAGTACTGCAGTTAATCAATCAATAATACATTTCAGGGAGATACAAGGGGGGGTGAGCTCATTAATGCAAAGATCAATAGATTTTGTTCTAATTAAGCAAGTCTCACACAGTTGGTCTGCTGGTGCTGTGATGTTCCTAGCTTCCAAAGCTCAAGTTTTCTGCATACAGTATCTACTTCATACTACAAAGAGGTAGAATAACTTATCTAATGGCCATTTCAAAGCAAGTGATTTTGAATGAGCAGAGAGGTAATGCAGGGCTTCCAGAGCTCACTGGAATTTTCTGGCTGATGTGGATGAGCTGCATATAAATAGCTGTGATTAGAAGAAAATTATTTGGCAGCTGTAACCACACTGTTAGTCATCTGGGATTACTACAGATCCCCCCACACTGTTAGCAAGTGTCTGATAATACAATGCAATGCAATAAGGCACTTTCCCATGCCTTTCTGTCTTTCTGTTTTATTATTCATTTATTCTTCCCTTATGTTTAATCTATACTGCTTTTGCTTGCTTCAAGTAATAAGTTGTTTGCCAAGTTACAAAAAAAAGCCTCACACAGACAGAGCTCTACTTAAATAATCCTTATGGGGAAACAGGTTAATGTAAATAACTCCAGCCTCTGTAACAGCAAACTTGGATAGATTTGAAAGAAAAAAGAAACTTTTATTTTTCTTCCCTTAGGGTTGTTGTGGCTGACCTCTGCTCAACTACGGCAACAAACACATACAGCTCAATGGTAGGATGTGTACATGAAAATTGAGGGTTTGCATTATTTGGTGTCATCAGTTAGGAAATGTGAAAACTTCACTTGTTGTAGTGGAGCCCATGAAGATTTTCTGTCACACATTTGGACTCAAGAGCTCCAAAATCCTCCTACAAGGCTGTAAGAAGCTTTTCCTGGGAAGTGCATCTGGGCATAGTTATAACTGCTTCTCTAGAATAGTTTTTGTTTTGGAAAGGAAAAGTATTGCAATAATTTTGACAGAAAAGGTAACTTTCTCAAATGATAAACAGAAGAGAAATTTATGCAATTCAGTCCTCCAAATCTGACAGATGCATGCTTACCATTCATAGCTGTATGAAGGCAAAGTTGAAATGAAAGCAAGCTTAGAAAAAGGAATTTGGATTGTTCCATTGCTGCTGCTGAACATCAAACAGGCAGTAACTGCTTTACACTTGCTCTGTACAAGTTGTCTTTCAGTACACTTTCCTAGCAGGCTAACATAACTGCATCAACATCAGCTACTGGGCTTATTCTAGTTTTCCGAGGATGTCTAGTTATACTAATTCCTCTCTATTCAAAACAAAGCAAAAATAAGCACATGCATACTTCAAAGGACAAAAACAAACAATAAAGCAACACTAGCAAAGCAAAATGTAGAAACTGCATTTATGGAAGGGTTTACAGAATCTGGAGCACTTGGCTTAATGGAAGACAAACCAAAATGTGACAAATCTGGAAAAAGAAACTTTTCAGAGGTACAGTTTTTATAAACCACTTAGCACACCTGAATCTCTCATATTGACTGATAGCTGCAGAAGTTTTGAAGCTGTTCTTTGCAGCTGTTCTCACCTTAGCATGAAAATTTTCCACAGGTCTACCTGTGGATGTCTACCTCCACAAAGTTTACAGTTTCTCAAATGAAAGGAGAATCTCCCTCTGGTGAAAATTTGGGACTCAAACTTGTTATTTCAGAACAGAATTTCAAAACGTGTTGGGTTCAAGTTTAACTCTCCAAACTCAAAACAGCAACAGACTTCTGATGTAATAACTGAGGATATGAAAAGTGAGTTCCCCTAGTCCTTAAACTCCAGAAAGAAAGCTTGGTTGTGTCAGAGAGAAAATCAACTCTCCCTCTCCTGGCTCCTATGTACTACAAGCAAGTTGCCTAGGAGCAAAGCATTTAAACATGCTTACTCTGACTTGTGATAGCTCAGTAGCTTAAAGGCATTACTCCTCCAGTTTAGAAATAGATGGGGAAAGATACTCCCTTACATATCTCAGTAGTTCTGGCTCACAGTCTTAGATTCTGGTGTAAATCTATTTTCACTGTCAGCATAAGCTAGCATACTAAACTGGAGCTAAGGCACAACGCACATTCAATTCTGATGGCTTTGCTGGGGGGGGAAGCACACATGAGCGCAATAGCAGGATGTCTGGGAGCAGCAGCTTAAACCAGTGTATCAAAATTCACTGGAACTCATCTGTCACTGTCTTTGCTCTACTATTGTGAAACAGCCTATCCAAGCCTATGGCTTATTTTCACTTCTTTTCCCTTGCTGCTCTTCTTAAAATGTTACTAGTGCAGCTTGTCAGATTTTCTTCAGCTTTATAAGCAGGAACTAAAGGCACTGTACTGAGAAATAAGTGAGAGGAGGAAGAAACACTCTTCAGTGAAAGGCATAAATGGTGCTCTAAAGTTTTTAGTTCTTTGTTATTGTGGTACTGACTGTTTTCTTTAAGATGGCTAAGGTACAAAATATGATTTACAGAAATCTATAACTGTACAAAAGAAGACATAACATTCAGCAAAAATCTAAATTAAATCTAAGTAAGCATAAAAACTTTTAGGGAATAAACACTGAGACATGGCATCCTGTTAGCTTTCAAATCAAGCAGCAAGACTGCTTGTATTATGATCTTAGTTCTCCCTTGTATTATGATCTTAGTTCTCCCTAACACACTCACCAATGCAAGACAATGTCTCTGATGTACTTCCATAGCCCATGATGTGCTATGGAAATCATGCAACTGAGCAATATGTTTTGCTGTTCTCTGCAGATCTATATGTACCCTTTCTAGGAGGCAGTAAGTATAGTAATCCAGGATTTCAATATTCCAGTTTTGTGCATCAGAAAGCATCAATATTTGTATTTAGTCACTCACCCATAATGTGTAGGATCCCCTGCGACTCCCTGGAAAAGTCAGCATACTCTGATCTGAAACAGCAATGGATGCCAGGCCACTGCTCCTGGATGGTGGCCATTCAAAGTCAGCTTCAGCCTGCTCGGTTTTGTTTTTCTGCTTCTTTATAATCTGTAAGGTTGGGGTAGGTGGGGTGGGAGCACAGGAGACGGAGAGAGAGGGAAAAAAAAGTACTTTTTTTTTTTTTATTTTTAGAACATCATATTAACTCTGTGTCAAGGTAAACTACCTAGAAAGAACACTGGAGTTTCCCTTTGCTTTTTTCACAGTTCATGCAGGGATGATTCTGACAAGCTGCTTGCAGGTTTCTCATCTAATGTCACACTGCTTGCAAGCACATAAGCAACAATACAATAAATCATAATCAGTGCCTGTAGGAATATTAGAGGTGAATTAAATAAGCATGGAAAAATGTTGCTACTGTAACACTTTAAACATTAGCAGCATCTAATGTCAAGTATTTTCTCAGATAAAGAATGCTTGCAAAGAAACATAAAATACAATATATGAGGGGAATTTCAAAGGCTCCCATGACATCTAGACATATTTCTACTGAAAACAAAGAGGTTTTAGGTGTCTAGACACTATTTTTGTTTTTGCAAATCTACACTGTTTTGAGAGAGACATATAAATTACCTACCACCCTACACTGACAGATTATTTCCTGCTACATTTGATTTCCACAACTTTCCTGGCTCCTGTTTAAAACATATACAGGATATTGTTCTACAGCATAAAAGATCTTGTTAGGCAACTTTTGATAAAAGTGTTAGCAATTCAAGTTTAGCTGATATAGACTTTGGACATTTGGACTATCTCCTGATAAGGAGAATGGATCTTCTAATATCCCTGTTAAAAAAGAAGACAGATCATTTCCCACTGAGCATATACGGATGTGGTAATGAGCTTAGTTCACATGTAGCCAGACTGAATAAGCAGAGTGGTTGCTTCACTGATCCCTAAAACTCAGAATCACTCTGTTCATGTTTGGTCTTGCCTTGCTCCAGCCTGTCCAGACAAACTCAAGGGGTATTTGTTCCCACTAGCACTCCATTTTGGCCCTGCATCTGAGCCAACTGCAGCTTTACAGTCAGAAGACCAAGCTTCCCAAAAAATGCCACACAAATCAGGGTTCTGTGTATTTTGCATCTCTCTCATAGAATCCTTAACAGAATTGTACTTTAATGATTAATGTTTTCTTCTTATGTTTTCTAGATGCAGAGTTCAGTAGAGTTGGTACAGTCAAATGCCTGCTCCTTTATAGTGGAAAAACTTTGTGCCTTTTGGGAACTGAAGTATATACATAAAATCCTAGTAAGGAGTGTCCTCCTTTTCCCAGCAAGCATATCACAGACCTGAAGGAGTCTTACCTCTCAGCTCTGAGGGTGTAGGCCATCAATTTAGGCACTGGATTAAGCTTATTTATAGATTAATCTCTCTGTCAGATACAGTTGATTAAGCCTAGATTGTTCAAGTTGCAACTTGTCATTTACTGTGTACTTACTACAATGGTGTCATCATCTTCTCTGTTAGCAGAACCACAGCTCACCAGACTAAAGAACTATGTTTTGGCTACTGAACAAGCTATGGAAAAAATGCCTGCCATACCTTCTGCACAATGGTTGTGGCCAGCTCTTCTATGAGGTCCTCCTTGTGTTCTTGCAAGTAGCAAGCCTCGTTCTGCTTGTCCTGCATGAAGACAGTTATCTGTAGATGCTAAGATCACATAAAAATGGCCTTTCCACAGAACTTGTATAGATCAGAAATTGGGTAATATGCTGTATTGGCACTGTGGGAAGAAATTGCAGGTACTTACATCATGCATCACCTGAAACACAGCATACATCTTGAATGCAAATTCGTAAAACTCATACCTAACTCTGCAGGTGATGCACACATCGTCACTTTTCTTTTTCTCTTTTGTATCTACCTGTTTTCATACTACTACCAGAATTAAAAACATGATTGCTCTGTTTAAATTAACAAAATGTGTTAGAAAATGTTACCAGACTGTCACTGTAGGTCTCTGCCTTAGAAATAGCTTCTTCCACTGCTTCCTCTGCAACACGTAAGGCCACAGCAAGGGTATCCATCATGCTGTGTCCTAGGTGAGGAAAAAATTGAAATCACTTTGTTCATTATATACATATATTTTGCATAAAAAACTGCAAAATTCAGACCAATATTCTGGACATATTTTCAAATCTCAGTTTGTTCATGGCTAAATTTATTTCCTCAATCCATAATCACGCATAGCAAAATAAACACCTTAAGAGAGAGCAATATATCTCAATTTCTATTTAACTTGTTAAATTTACATATTAAACATGATAAAACACAGTATTTCTAAGCTGTTTATCTTAGAATCCAGAAAAATAGTTAGGAGGAAGTCATAGGAGAAAAATCCATAAGCTTCCTATAAACACCAAGAGGATATCAGAAAAAGAATGAAAAAAATATGATCATAGGAAAGGAAGAGAGAAGTAGCAAATAATGAACATTAAGACAATCATGTTAGAATAAGCGTGTAATATTTGGGCTAGTAAAAGCAAGAAATCCGAGCAAGGTTCATGTGAACACAGAGGATTTTTAGTATCTTGCTAAACATTTTAGCTAAAAGACTGCTGGATCTGTAAACAGGACTTATCAACACTCTAGGCTATTTGTCCAGTAAGTCAAAGTGTAAGGACTGAGTTTTAATTGAATGAGTTTTTAGGAGTGTACCTTCTGTCTGTCTGTAGAATGTAGAGTCACTGCCACAAATGCTTCCTTCATTTTCAAAGCTCCCTTCAAGAAAACCTCCTTCTGCTCAAAAAAAAAATAAATTTCTTATACTAACCATGAGTTAGTATAAGAAATATACTAACTCATGGTTAGTATAAGAAATATCCATTCACAGCAAAGATATTATTAGATTAGAATATTCTCTTAAGGTACAGTGGCACCACACACAAAGAGGAATAACCAGATATTTCCTCCTACCTTTTTGTATAAAGCATGATTGCAGCCATTTTTGCCAAAAAAAACCCACCACACTGCTTTTATGTGAAAGCCCTAGAAAATTAATTGTACTTTAAACGAGAGAAGAAGCAGCTACTAGAACATAAAACTTACATGGTGAAAGTTAAGTTTGCGGAATTTGCTTTTAATATGGCATTTGGGGTGGAAATTGATTATATATTTTAAAGGGCAACACTGTATAAATAAGCTAAAACCTAGACATGTATACTGGCATATATCTTCAAATGGAACAAAAGATTTACCTAACAGTCACACGAAGAGTAGAAGAAAGTTATCAATGACATTTAGACTCAAAGGCCTTCCTCATAAAAGTCTCATAGATCAAGCACATGCCACTCCAACTCGCCATTGCACAGTTCACAGTTCCACTCAGAGACAAATTCATTTACAATATGGCTTGAGGGAAGACAACACATTATAGTAAAGTTCTGAAGGATCCATCCCCACAATTTTTAAGTCCACTGTCCTATTTCCATTCTGACTGGTATGAGCATTCTTGCCTTTACACATATTTGTGTATTGGCTGTTAAAGAATCTTCTCTAGAAAAATGAATTGATTGCAGAGACAGCAGAAAGACTAATATATCAGAATTTAATGCATTGCTCATTTCTTCCTAGAAGTTTTTATGCCAATATTCATAAGAAACACCTAGAATTTTCACTCAGGATTAGAGAGTCCACTTGCCATCATATAACTTCAGAAAAAGACAAATTAAATACTACATAAAAATTGCAGTTGCTGTAGAAATTTTGAAGGAATTACATTAGAAAAGTATCTGGTCTAATAAAGCCAGTGAAATCTCAAACATTCAGCCAGTTGTGATTTGATTAATTCACTAAAATTACCACTCTGACACAAAATACCATTTCTTCTAATCTATTTTACATCTTCAATTACTATTACAGGGTTTTTAACACAATAGTTCAGGAAGGATTGTGTCTCTTCATTTAAAAGGGTGTCACCAACACAGCATCATTTAACCATTTACAAACATAATTAAAATAAAATGTGGCCTGTTTGAAATCTTTAAGAAAGCAAAGCCTTAAGTGAGGACAATCTACGTTTTGGTCAACTTGCATATATAGAATGTATCCAATGTTAACAAAATTTTGCTTCAAATGCCATGAAATATGTTCTTAAGCCAAATGTTGAATGCAATATTATTTTCTTATCAATTGCCTACTCAGAACTACGATAAATTCTGGGACATGGACTAGAATGCAAACTGCAATTTACTTTATGGACTGAAGATCACAATTCTGCTGTTAGAAGGAGTGGCATAATTATCAGTGGAATAATTAAAATTAAATATTCTTTGAATTATTAAAACAACTCTCTAAGGCACTTCACCTCTTTTTCTCTCTCTACTATGATATTTCTGAAAAAAATATAACATTTAAGTTATTATTTTTTGAAATAATCTCAGAATTTTCATTGGTTTAGCTCGTGTGTTAAAGTAGGTAAACTAATAAGACATGAACACAGCTGTTCTTACCTATTACATCAGGACAAACTCCGCTTTCCAGTCTATGCTTCTTGTATAAGTTCTTCAGGACTTTGGCACTTCCAAAACACTTAAAGCGGCTCTTCACATTATTATAGTACCAATCCAGAGACTGGGTCCTCAGGAGCCTAAAACGAAAAATAAACAACATATTTGGAATGATTCTACAATAAAGAAACCTAACTGTTTACTATCCATTTATATCAAAAGAGATCCTTACAGTGTTAGAGCATAAAAATACTAACTTCTGAATAGTTCTTCAGAGTTTGTATCTTTTATGTGTCTGGTACTAGAACAAAAAGTAAAGGCAATTACTGAGCAAATATCTGCTTGGCATTACTCAAAGTTTTGTTTTGTTTTGACTATTATCAAAACAGTTGGTCTCCCCTGTTACATTACAATTCCAACACTACAGCCTTTTGAAAAGCATAAACAAGCTTTGGAACTGCACAGGAAGGTTTTAAAAATAGCCTTTATTTCCACAGATTAAGACATAATGCAAGAACATTAGCCCACTAGTACACTCAAAAATATTTTTTTCCTAAAAGTATATCACTGCTTTTATTTATTGAAAACACTACATTGAGGACCTCAAAGCAGAATGAGAAAGAGAAGCAGGCAGACAACTTTTGGGAGGTTGTTCTCACAACTGTGGTTTGGTCTGTTACATCCAGCAATAAGCATCACTGATGTTAATAACCTAACCTACTAGATCTGTCCCCAGAGCTCACACACTTTTAGAAAGCCATGAGATACTGTTCAGCTCCGTATTCTTTTCTACCTGGCAGAGGGCACTCACTTCACCTCTTCAGTGGTTGGTGGTGGAGCATATGCCATATGCCCAGGAAACATAACCACAGGTTACTGCAGGGAAATCCACAGTACACCCATTTGTTTCCTATAGAAGGTGACAATGGATCCTAAGCATCTAAGCTCTAAGGTCCTACCTGTAAATTAAAGCTGATTTACCCAGATGCCTGCAGGAAGGAGAAATAAGCTTGAGCCAGCAAATATGAGTTAATTCTGTGCATTCTCTTTCCTGTCTGAGCCCATTTGTTCCTCTGCATACTGCCACAGTTGTTTATTTTTAGTTAATTTACTGCACTTACAAGTGCAGGAACCAAGATATTTTGATATGACATGAAAACAGTACAGGCTACTGTCCTGGTTTCAGTTAGGATAGAGTTAATTTTCCTCCTAGTAGCTGGTAGGGTGCTATGTTTTGGATTAGGATGAGAAGAGTGCTGATAACATGCTGATGTTTTAATTGTTGCAGAGCAGTGCTTGCACTAAGCCAAGGACTTTTCAGCTTCTCGCTCTGTCCTGCCAACAGGCAGGCTAGGGGTGCAGCTGGAGCTGGGACAGGACAGACCCAGGACAGCTGACCCAAACTGGCCAAAGGGGTATTCCATACCATGTGACCTCATGCTAAACAATATATAGGGGTGGCTAGCCAGGGTGGGGGGGCCGGCTGCTTGGGGTTAGGCTGGGCATTGGTCAGCGGGTGGTGAGCAACTGCATTGTGCATCACTTGTTTCGTACACATTATTATTATTATTATTTATTATTATTATTGTTATTATTATTGTTATTATTATTTTCCTGCTTTAATAAACTGTCTCTATCTCAGCCCCTGGGTCTCACTTTCCCATTTCTCTCCCCCATCCCAGAGAGGGAGGGGGGAGGGTGAGTGAATGGCTATGTGGTGCTTAGCTGCCAGATGGGTTAAACCACAACAGCTATGAAGGCAATTCCCCCCTTGTACTAATTACTAAAATAGAGGTCTTAAACCTAGAAAGCCCATGAGCTTGTTATGTAATTAAGCAGAAATGACGCAGAAGAACTTAGAAATCAAAATGCTAAGGTTAGTGACCAGTGTCAATATGCTAACCCCCACAGAAATTATGTTACTGTCAGTAGTGCTGGACTCTCATCACTTCCATACTTGAAGAAATTCAATGATTTAACTCCATTTATTAAATCTGGGGCCTTGGGTAAAAAAGCAAAACACAAAACCCAGTCTAACCTTTAGATTTTTCTTCAGGGACTCCGGACTTTTCTTTATAAAATGAAAAGCATATAAAAATCCACAGTTTTTGTTTAACATATGCCATTTCACAAGGAAATAAAGTCTCACCTTTTGTGAAACTAACAGTGTAGTTCTTACTCAGCACTAAACTTTAAGAGATGCTCAATAGAGACCAAGTATGCAGAGCAGAGGTTTCAGGTAAGTGCTTCCAGTCAATCTCTGGATTTTTTGATTGTCAGTATAGTTAAACAGGAATATCTGCTTCATGTAAAGCAGAACATCATGATCTAGTCCATTCCTCTGTCACCACTGGAAAGTGTTTAGTAGCAAACAACAGCAGTGATAAGAAATGTGTGCCTGTGGTGCTTAGGAACATGGTCTAGTGGTGGACTTGGTATTGTTATGTGATGGTTTGATGATGATCTTACAGGGCTTTTCCAACCTAAATGATTCTATGATTCTATGCATAGGTCTGTCTGTGAAGCAGAAGATTTCTGAATTCCTGCAACTCTGCTACCAAGGAACCAGTTATGATCAGGAATCAGGTCCAGAGCAGGGCTTGGCAGCTGGGACATCGATGAATCCATGAATGGAGGCAAGTTGCTCTGCAGTTCTTTGGTGTTTTGAGAGCCTAACTCCTTTGTTGGCAAGAACTGTGTGCTTTCATGTAAACTGTACCAGAAAGGAACAAACACTGTCTTCTGCTTGCTGAATTTGATTCCACTTAATTCCATTTTGTCCACTCAGTTTCTGCATGTGCTAGGAGCATAATATATCAGTCAATATCATGGAGTCACAATCATTACGATAGATATAACTAAATTTGGATAACTGGGCTGGAAGAGGCTTAGCAAGAGGTATTAGCCAGGAAAAATGCTCTTCTGCCCCATATTTTTTCCCCATGTTACCAAGTTTTCCTGGGTCTTGTCAATGCTGTTTTTGTAAGAACAGAAAGCTAATAGCACTGTTTTCTTAAAAGGATGATATGGTGCTTTGCAGCTAACACAATTTAAAGGTAGGCTCTGTATTTGTAATAATAACATTTTCCATACATGAACGTTGGGAGAGTAAAATTGATAAGAGATTACACATCTCAAAGAAACAATGAAAGAAGACATGCTTGCTTCTTTGTACTAGCTAATCTGGTATAAACAACAGGGTTGGGAATTTTTTTAAACTTCCTCATTTCTGCAGGATTAACACTTTGTGAGTAATCTAATTATCTCATGCTTCTCTCTTATGTGTTGGAGAGCTACCAACAGCTCCAAATCTATGATTCTGTCCTGCATACATTTTACAGGAGATTATAAGGTCTCTTCTAAAGCTTTTCAGCCTCTTAACTTTCAAGTAAGTCACAATGTGCCTGCTGACTCTTCCTGGGGAGAAAGGATTTGTAGAACAGAGCAGTTCTTGTTATAGATACTAAAATAAAGGGCCCACTCAAAAGAAAAATAAGAGCGTTTTACCCTTGTTTCAAAATCCTTTAATATTGACCTCTATTTTAACGTAATGCAAAAGAACAGCAAAGGCTGTTCCATGAGGCCAGAGTAATGAAAGACTATGCCACTACTAGCATTAAATTGTAAAAATTTAACGCTTCCCTTATGACCACTAATAGAATGTGTGCAAGTTCTCTCCACAAAATCAAATTCACACAGAAAGGATATTAATTGTATGCATTTTAAAGAAGCAGGAATAGTTGAAGCTATTTCTCTTTATTTCTGTGCCACAAAGACTGCTATGTCTTTATTTTTAAATACCCTGAAATGCTAAGGACAGTCTTTGTGTTATATAATATTACCATAGAGCTGAGTTACATTTTGACGTACTTTTCGCAGTGGGGAATACTGTGATTTTAAAATTCTGCTTTACTAGAAAGTGTGAAAGCTAAACAGACACTTGTGCTCTAATAACAGAAAAACTTGAACGAGTATTAAAAGCCCCAGCCTTTTTTTTAGTGTAGCAATTTGTTTGCTTTAATCAAGTAGCACCACACGAGTAACAGATAAGCTCATGCAAAATTTTTATAAGCAGGAATATTCCATGAAGTTTTCAATACATTTCTCACCTCCAGCTCTCAACCACTCTTTAGGCTTCTCCTGAGGAAAAGAGTACACCAGCTGTGCTGCGGAGTGAAGACATGAACCATATCTGTCCTTATTAGTGGTGATCACAGGAAAATCATGTGAAAGACTCCACTTGTGATTACAAGCATTCACTAATCAATTCAGACGATATTGTTTAGCAACTTATTTACCACTTTATTTTTTTCTTCTAAAATGTGAGGTTTTATCTGGTCTGAAGGCTGTAGGAAGCTTCTGCAGTAGATTTTCTCTAAAAGGTAGTACCAATGTAATGTTCACGACCTTAATCTCTACTTATAATGCAAGATAAACTACAAGGAAGCAGTTTTTAATGACATTTTTCCATGAACTTTGTGAGAAGTTTTCTCTCAAAGTAATTCAGAAGAACTTGTCTCTTTTTGACAGGAAAAATTGTTCCTTCAAATAATTTCTTCTTGTTTAGCTCAGTCTTCCCCTCCCCTTACTAGTCCAGCACTGCATTTACTAGTAACAGATTTAGGGGGCACTGTTGTGATTTTCATTATTAACTCCATTTTCAAGGGCTTATAACATTGTGATGAAATTTTCCCTGTGGTTCTTACTTCATAAAATAATAAAGAAATAATGAAAAGGACCCAACAGCAGACCTACGGAAGTGATATCAGCCATATAGAAGATATGGCACTGGTCAGCCCAGAAACACAGACACACCGCAGCAATTTCTCAGGCAGCTGATGATCAACTCACACCAAATCAAGCTCACAAGAAGCCAAATAAAACAGCTGCTGAAAATAACTTCAAATAACTTCTACCTGGGGGGAAGGATTTTAAAAATTGTTACTCTGTGCTTCTTGTGCTGTGTCCACTTACAGCAGAGGTCTCCATGTAGTATATACAATGTCAGATCTCTCCTGACTTGTGTTTAGCAATGGTCTGGATTCAGTCAGGAAGGGAGTTGCTTTACAAGTCTTGCACATTTTCATTTTTGTGGATATGGTATTTTATTTTTTTTACATTAAGTAATAAAAACTAAAAAATAAAAATAAAAAAAGGCAAAACTGAAACAAAATGAAACAAACCATAAAAAAATCCAACAAACACGAACAAATCCAGCTTTGAAATACAGAACAGGACTATCCAGAGACCAGAACTGCTGCTCTGTGGGAAATTCCAATAGCAATGCAACCATGTCAAATCAAAAAAAAACAATCAAAGTTAAAATGGCAATCACAGAACCTCATACACCGACTCTGTCCTTCTACTGTCCTCACTCAGGAAATGAAGCTCAAGATCCTCATTTCCATTTCCCAGGCACTACATGGTCTCAGCCTGAGGCCCAGAGAAACAATTAAGATTTAGCCTGTCACTTCTTATTTAACCGGTTTTAGAATAAACTTGCTTCAAACTCAGCATCCTGTAGTATTCTTTCTGTGCCAACAGCAATATTTCTTTCTTTTTACTTTTTTTTCCTTGCGCTGATATTTTAGGGCTTATAATGTACTGGAACTAAAGTGTTTCAGTTTCTTTCAGTTTCAGTGAAATCAAACTTAATTCTAGGTTAAAAATCAAATATACTGCCAGGGTAAAGAATACAACTTCATTTTCTTTTCCTTCAGGATGGACCATTACTGTAGTACACAAGCACAGCACATATGAGTATCCTGCCAATGCTTAGTTCCCCGAAAATCAGACTTAAAAACATAAATTGAGAAAATTCAGCCCCCAAGGTCCTGAACATGAACTTCTAGACATCACATTGAGGCCAAGCTCCTGTCATTCCAAAGATGGATCTTATATTTGCACATACCCTGTCTGTGAAAGGCAGCTTGTTCACACCTCAAGAACGACACCTGCTAAACACGAAGCCCAAAATGCTGCTGTTAACTCTTTATGATACTTCCTTCCCAAACTTAACATTGAAAACCTATTGCCCTATTTCTGTTTTCCCTTTCTTTTCATTAGAAAGTGCTTCTCTTTACACAGCTGATTAATATTACCAGTCAGCCCTGATGAAAATTAAGTAAGATGCCACTGGATATTTGAAACCAAATTGAAAGAAGTTCAAATCCAATGCTTGCCTAAAGCTGGAAAGCTCATATTCCCAAGATGGAACATTTGACTTTTTAGCTTCAAAAAGCTTTTTATGAGGGTATCTTAAATTACAGGGTACATTCATTCTATTTGTGTATAATCTACAGGATTTATTTTATGATGTGGAAATCACAAATACACAAATAAAAATGTTGCTACTGAAACAAACCTTCCCCCATAAACAAAAGGACAGATTTCACTTTATCGGAATGCATTTTCCCCTAGAAATTTCATTTCAGGTGAAATTCTGTATTTTTGTTTTTCCCTTATCTTACTTTGCTGTAAAATACACTTCAGTATCTCAACATTTTTTCAAAGGGGAGAAATTCTGTATCCTGGTCACCCCTGTACTGGATATTTTTAAGGCAAATAACAAGAATTAATCAATATGCATAATTAGCAAATTTATTACACTCATATGCATGCAACATGCTAAAGCAAGCATTACAAATTTATTCTTTGTATCTATCCATTGAAGTAAGGCAAATTTCAAACAAAAAAAAATCATAAATAAACTTCAGAATGCAGAGAGCAACATCAAAACACTCTCAGGAAAATCTGGTCATTGAACTTTGCATTAATACTAATGAAATGAAATTATTTTTAGTCCAAATATAACAACTAAAACATAACAGATACCAAATGAAACTATAGAACACTAAGCAATTTTGATTAGTTATCTAAATTACCTAAGTGAAGGATTTTCTTTCTGCAAACTTCATTTTTAATCCACAGATTCTTGAAAAACAGCTGAACAAAAAATAAGCGAGGTCGATGCAGCATAAAAATCTTCACAAAAAAGATACAAACTCCACTCCATCAGAAAAAAATACCAGAGGATAAACCATGCAAATTAATTCTGTAATCCTGATTAGAAAAATACCCAGGGCTTTTAATACAGATCTAAAGAACACCAAAAAGACAACAATCCTCTGCTTTAAGGTCTGTTTCTGCTCTTGTGTTGGGAGAAAGCTGTGAACAAGCTGCTGTGAAATGTCAGCAAAGAAGAGAAAAAACATCACCATGTAAATTCAAAGAGAAAACAGAGCTCATTTCAAGATTATTTAAAGAAAGAAATTTTAAAAATAAAATAAGCCAAAAACCCTAAAACTTTGATGGGTAGTGAAGAGATGCAATTTCTCATCTTTTGTAATGGTACTCTCTCCCTGCAAGCCCAACTTGTGCTAAGCTAGGCTGTACAGCCTTCTTCTGGGAATTAAGTGCACAGTGACTCCACCACCTGCTCCCTGAGATTACATGTATTTGTAGCTTTTCAACTCCACAAGCCACACTACAGCTAAGAAACATGCTGTTCAACTGGAGGCACTGCTTTCTTACATATATACATTTATATATATATATATATATATATGTATGTATCAGTATATATAATGTATTATATTCACAGCAGGAGCATAACACATTCAAATCCAAGTCTCACAAGCTCCTGAGCTGGGGGATATAAAGAAAGCATTTCCTTGCCACCCACCCAGCCATGGCAAGGAGGAAAAATGAGATGGAGTGATGCTGCACTCCCCAGAAAGCAAAGCACCCAGACACAGTTTGGATAGTTATCCTGCACAGTTCAAGCAAAAAGATTTTCTTGAATTACAGTGGGAAACGGGCTAGATGGGATTAGCTGGCTAGTCCTAGAAAGAACAGCTCAGCCACCAACTGCACCTCAGCAGCTCTTCCCAGCATGGACCAAGAGCATGACTTGGGCAAGACTGAGGTGAGGGTATCAGATGCTGTGCAATGGTGCTGTCTGCTTCCACATGCCAGTGAGCGTCCTGAACATAAAGTGTGTGCCTACTGAGCTTTTTACCATTCTTTGCCTTTAGCTTTCTCTGTTTTGTGCTACTTGTGAGTAGAGCTCTGTGATTAAGATGTAAAAACACAGGACAATTTTTTTTTTTTTTAAATATAATTTCTTTTTTCAAACCAACTCAAGTCACCACATTTAAAATGAACATTTTTCCCTTGTGTGTTTTACCCTGTTGCACAGAAAATATTTTTAGTTGGAAGCTTTATTATGCAAGCTGTCCAGCAGTCTGACAAAGCTAAATTCCATCTTACAGCTGAAAACTGTAGGAAAAATTCCAAAGCCTTTACAAATTATACAAATGAGACTTTAATCCCAGCTGGCCTCACTAACATCTGGGCACACATACAAATATACTTTTCATATGGATTTTCTGCTATTTGAATAATGAAAAATAGAAAAAGAAAAAAAAAAAAAACAACTCTATTTTTTTAAATAGTTGTATCACAATGATCAAAAGAAAACAGTCCTATAAGTACAGATTAGCCATGCTGTCAGAGTAATAAAGCTGTTTCTGTAAAACAGCCCCACTCAGAGCTCTTGGGTAATATTGAACTGCTCTCTGGAGCAGAATTTGCTTTTTTAACCATCAAAAAGCTTCAAGGCCAAACAATCCTCCTGTCTTCTACAGGGCCAGCTTATGCTGTTCTGCACAAGGGCTGGCGGTATCCTCACAGGGCCAGCCAGTTTTGATAAGATGCAGAAATGCGTATGTGATATCAGCATGTTTGTTTTAAGTTTAATCAAGAGCCATCAAGAAAAATGTAAGAAACTAGAAGAAAGGATATGAACAGGAGAGGTTAAAGCAGGTAGAGGCTGCAAAGCCACCTAGTCATGCAGCAAAGATGACTATGTGCAATGGATTGTCAAGTCCCATAGTGCTGGCTTGCAACTGCTGGCAGCGAGTAGATCGCAAAAATCACAGCCCTTCTCAGCTAGATCCATGGTGTTCATTCAAGAAGAGCAATTACAACAAGGATTTTGCTCAAAAAGCACACCAAGGATTGTTGAGTTCCCATAACACTGAGATGGAAATGCATCCAAAGTGGCTGTTATTTGACCAAGATCTCTCTTCTTTCTCTTCTTGCCTTATTTGCTTTAGTTTCATTAAAAGAGGTTTTCATGTTTTGCTAAGGAAAGGCCAATGAGGCAATTTTTGTGGCATTTTTTTCCCCAACTATGCTGCTTATGGCCTAAACAAACAAAGGGACTTACTGTCAATCCATTGTATACAAGGCTGCATACAGTATACATTTTTGCATTAAGACACTGTTGTTTCACCTGATAGTAGCAGAGAAAGTCTCAGTGCAGTAAAAGGAGGAATCCTGTGTGTGGTGGCCACAGGAAGAGACAGAGCCAAAAGAAGCTACCTGTCTTACCCTCATCTCCCATCGAAGGGGAGAGAATATAGGTCTCTTCTCAAGCTGAACTCATCCCATAAAAAAAAGAAACTTGACCACATTTTGGGGAAGCAATCCCTGCTACTAGGATTTCCAGCTGAGCAATCTGATTGCACTGGGAACTGCTGCCTGCTGGTGTGGCTCGTGGTGCAGCCTGCCAAATGGCTGCCGAACCCAAGAAGGTCAGACACTGAGGGGTGTGTGTGTGACTCTCCTTCTGTGCATCTAAGGCGGGAGCCTTACAGGAATAAATTAAACTATCATTTCTCTCTGCACATGCACAGTTCTTCCGTCAAAAGGCTGTCGAGTAACTCTCAAGCTCTCAGACGAAGTTTCTTGTAATTCTTTCTCCATTCTTTTTTTTTTTTTTTTTTTTTTTTTTTTTCCCTTAGGAAAACATGAAGGTGGGACAAATGATTCACTTGCATTGCTGAAGATAAATTTGGGGAGTACTGGGGCAGTCAGTCAGTACAAGGTGGTGCATTAGGGGTATCTTCAGTGTACCTGCTGCTCCATTAGTGTACCGACCTTATTTTAGGAGGTGAGAATAAGAGAAATCACCAGCCGTTATGCAACACATCCAGGGACAGGAAAAAGCCTATTATATAAAGTGTGAAAATATTATCACATGATTGATGTCATTCTTTACTTGCCCTATTAGAAAGACAGGGCAGATGCTGAAGTGCATTCTATTACATACATACCCATGGGAAAATCATTTAATGACAAATTTTTAAGGATAGCGCTATGGACAGTGCAAGCATGTTTTCATCCAAATGATGCACAGCTTTGTAGAGAGACCTCTCAACTTCCCTCTGTCCCACCTTACAAGAGAGCGCTAGCCAGGTCACACAACAAAGACAAGATTTGAGGTAGATGCATGCACATAGGATCCTGGGACAGGCAGAAAGCTGGTCACACGATGCAGAGGGACAAAGATTTGTGGGGTAGCATTGCAACCTTGGTAGATTACCTATTTGCATCCTGCCTAAGGTTCATGGTGCAGGAAGGACTTGCATGTACACTTGTGGGATTGCATTGAGACAGGAGCCACAGCACCTGCAGCTTTCGGTATACTAGGCAGAACAGGTCTGAAAAAGCTGGAGAATACCAGTCTTACATGATACAGAATTATTTGACATGAAACAGAACAGTTGAGAAAGATAGACTATTGTGATTTGTTTTCAACCAAGGCAAAAGACAGCCTGCCTTTAAAATGATGAAAAACAAATGACTACTTGCTCAGGTGTCCTGGTTTCAGTTAGAACAGAAGTTTCAGATAGAACAGAATTAATTTTCTTCCTAGCAGCTGGTGGAATGCTGTGTTTTGGCTTAGGATGAGAAGAGTGCTGATAACAGCCCGATGTTTTAATTGTTGCAGAGCAGTGCTTATACCAAGCCAAGGACATCTCAGCCTTTTGCTCTGTCCTGCCAACAGGCAGGCTGGGGGTGCAGTAAGAGCTGGGAGGGGACAGACCCAGGACAGGTGACCCAAACTAGCCAAAGGGGTATTCCATACCATCTGACGTCATGCTAAACAATATATAGGGGTGGCTAGCCAGGGGGAGGGGGCCGGACTGCTCGGTTAGGCTGGGCATCGGTCAGCGGGTGGTGAGCAATTGCATTGTGCATCACTTGTTTATATATATTATTATTATTTTCCTATTATCACCATTGTATTATTATTATTATTATTGTTATTATTACTTTGTTATTATTATTTTCCTGTCTTATTAAACTGTCTTTATCTCAACTCACGGGCTTCACTTTCCATTTCTCTCCCCCGTCCCAGAGAGGGAGGGGGAGGGTGAGCGAACGGCTGCGTGGTGTTTAGCTGCCAGCCGGGTTAAACCACGACATCAGGACACAATAAATGGAGAGTAGAAATCAGAAGAATCAGAAATACAGAGCTGTGCTATCCAAGGCCAGAAACTTCAACCAATGCCTCCCCAGGCATGTTTTAGAAATCACAGAATCACAGAATAGTCTAGCTTGGAAGAGACCTCAAGATCATCGAGACCAACCTCTGACCTAACACTAACAAGTCCTCCACTAAATCATATCGCTAAGTTCAACATCTAAACGTCTTTTAAAGACTTCCAGGGATAGTGACTCAACCACTTCCCTGGGCAGCCCGTTCCACTGCCTCACAACCCTTTCAGAAAAGAAGTTCTTCCAACCTAAAACACCCGTGGTGCAACTTTAGCCTGTTCCCCCTTGTCCTGTCACCAGGCACGTGGGAGAACAGACCAACCCCCACCTCGCTACAGCCTCCTTTAATGTACTTATAAAGAGCGATAAGGTCACCTTTGAGCCTCCTTTTCTCCAGGCTGAAAAATTGAAGAGTGCCCAGCCTTCCTGGACTCCTCTACCCTTCAGAACCACTCCCCAAGGGACTCTACCAACCAGGGTCCTGAACAGCTCAAAGTCGGACCCCCAGAAGTCCAATACATCAGTTTTACTGGTCCCCTTCCTGGCTTCTCCAAGAATGGAGAACGCTACCATTTCATGGTCACTCTGCCCAAGACAGTTTCCAACCACCACATCTCCCACCAGTCCTTCCCTGTTTGTGAACAGAAGGTCTAGTGGGGCACCTCCCCTGGTAGGCTCACTAACCAGCTGAGTCAGGAAGCTATCTTCCACACTCTCCAGAAACCTCCTAGACTGCTTTCTCTGGGCTGTGTTGTGCTTCCAGGTTATATCTGGGAAGTTGAAGTCCCCCCAAGAAAAAGTGCTGACGATTTTCCAACTTTTGTCAGCTGCCTGTAGAATTCCTCATCAGTCTCCTCATCCTGGTTCGGCGGTCTATAACAGACCCCCACCAGGATGCTTCCCTTGTTGGCCTTCCCGCTGATCCTAACCCGTAGGGAATCAATCTTATCATTCCCAGTCTCGAGTTCCACAACATCAAAACTCTTTCTGATATAGAGAGCCACCCCACCACCCCTTCCATGCTGCCTGTCCCTTCTGAAGAGCTTGTAGCCAGACGTTGCAGCACTCCAGTCATGAGAATGGTCTCACCATGTTTCCATGATGGCAACCATGTCGTAACCTGCCTGCTGCCCGGTGGCTTCCAGCTCCTTCTGTTTGTTACCCATGCTGCATGCATTAGTGTAGATGCACTTCAGTTGGGCTATTGCTTTCTCTCCCAGCCTTGCCATTGTTACCCCTGGCACAGCTCTAACAAGCCTTGTTTCAGTGCCGTCCCCCTTCTTACCTAGTTTAAAGCCCTCTCAATGAGCCTCGCCAGCTCCTGGCCTAGGATCCATTTTCCCCTTAGAGATAGGGACCCGTCTGTGGTCATCAGGCCGGGTGCCAAGTAAAGCACCCCATGGTCAAAAAAAAAAAAATTTCTGTGTTGGCACTAGCCTCTGAGCCATGTGTTTATCAGGTGGGCTTTCCATGTCCGCTCTGTACCCCTCCCTGCCACTGTAGGGATGGACGAAAATACCACCTGTACTCCTGCTCCATCCACTAACGGTCCCAGTCCCCTAAAGTCCCCTTTGATGGTCTTCAGGCTTCTCTCTTCAGTGTCATCACTGCCAGCCTGGACTATTAAAAGAGGATGATAGTCAGAGGGGCAAACCAGGTTGGGAAACTTCCTGGCAGTGTCCCTGACCCTGGCCCCAGGGAGGCAGCAGACTTCCCTACGGGTAGGGTCAGGCTGACAAACAGGTTCCTCTGTTCCCCTGAGAAGGGAGTCGCCCACAACAATCACCCTTCTTTCTGTCTTGGTGGAGGCAGTCCTTAGGCATGGAGTCGACTTCCTCGCCCTAGGCATCCTTGTGGGTAGACTTTCTACCTCTAATACCTCTACCTCTTTCTACCTTTAAATACTACAAATGTTTTCACTAACACAACTTCTATTCCTCAAAATAAGTTTAAAATTACTTTGGACCTAGAAAAACATTAAAAGAGTCATATAAGTGAAATACAGAACAGATTATTATCCAAGATGACAGATTAGTCTATATGTGTAATGAAAAGCGGAGTGTCAAAAATGATTCTTCTAGTTATGAAGCAAAAGATGTATATATTGTCTGCTCAAGGTTGTTTGCCCTCACTGAGTTTTCTTTCTTCATCTTTTATGATGAACTTTCACACATACACCAAACCAAACCAACCAACCAACCAACAAAAAACAACAACACATTATTTTTTTCAGAAGTTCTCTTCCAAAATAGGTAGAGACCACAGGGGTAGAAACAGTGGGAAATGAGAAAAAAAAATCAGGAAAAAAACAAAACAACAATCCTGACTTGAGTTTCAAGATGAAAAATATAAAACTTTCTTTTCTCCTCCCCCCCCAAAGTAAGAGGTTGTACCAATATAAAGCAGTCGGAAAATCTATTTACTTTCAGCATATTGAGGAAAATAATAGAAAGATCTACATTCACGGACACTTGACTCCTAGAATGAATCATACCATGAGTGATGACAGCTTAGTACTACTGTTAAAAAATATTTGGATTTTATATGTCTAATCCATCTACAATATTAGTGACATAAGACAATCTGAGATAATATTAAATACTCCACTAGTTGCAACAATGGGAATATTTACTGAGTATACCTAAAATAGGACCACATGTAGGGAACATAAAAGATTTTTCAGAAAAAAAAAAAAGTCCAGAAAGAGAATTAAAAACAAGAACTTCTTAAATTACTAGTAACAAACGTATTTTTTGGATCAGAACCAACTACTAAATTCTGTGATCCAATTCCTAATCTTTGGACAAATAATTTTTTAAGAAACTAAGTGTCACAATTCTACAGTTGGTGAAGAAACTAATAAAAATATTTGATATATATCCTGCTTCATGCTTCATTTTTATTTAGAATTTTATTACTCTCTACAATAATCCACTACATACCATATATCACAGTTACTAAAACATATTTACTCATGGACATTAGTGAAACTACCTGAGAGCAATTAAAATATTTGAAAGGAAACCCACTAAGTCTCAGCAAGTAAATAAAAGAAATGACTAAATATCCTTTAAAGCCAGTTTATAGGTAAAAAAAAAAAAAAAGAGGCACTGAAAGACTTGCTTCTAGTTACTTTGGAAATCTAGCACGTTTAGAAAGGAATTCAGATAACCTGACTCTAAAGCTGGTGTTTTTGACTCAAGCTGACCCATCTCCCCTCTGAGGTGTAAAAATTTGTGTAAAAGCTCTGCTTTTTTTATCTGCAATTTGTTTGGATTAAATATTTTATATGAAATATTTGTGTCAAAGAGAAAAGGAAACCAACACTCTCAAAATCTTTAGGCTTAAGTAACTCTGAACAAGATCAAAGGGTTGAGTAAGTCAGCGTGACAACGCATGCAATCATCTTCCAAATCCAGTAGACAATTAGCATATCTGAATTTGGAAACAGCCTTTAGCCAAGGATTTTGCAGATTGTTTTGTGAAGATATATGACAAGAACTATAAATGGCTGTATATGTAATGACAGATACAAACTTGAAAAGTGATCATGTGCATTAAGCTTATTTAGCACTATTTTTATTACAACAGCTACATTTCTTTACTCAGAAACTTATCAAAGAAATAACACATTCACACTTTATAGGCAAGGATCCACAAATATATATCATGTATCTCAGCCAGCTCCTGCTGTACAGGTTCCTTTGTGCAACTCTGCACTCCCTGTGGCCCAAACACTGTCTGGCTTTATTCTTGGAGGAATTTGGATGGCACAGAAACCTACATGACCACACCTACAGGCTTCTTCACAGTTTCTCATGCTTCCTCATTCAGAAAAGACTGTAATTGCTCAAGAGCCCAATTATCAACAGGGCAACACTTGTAAAAATATTTTTGGCCAAGGTGATAAAAAATACTCCGCATTCACAGAGACATCACAGCAGCAGGAGTCAGGTCCACTTAATTGAATGCTTTTAGTTTTATTCCCTTTATAATAAAAATCATCTCTCTATGTTTGGGTTTACTGAAAGCAATTGAAATCTAGTCTAACTGAAAGCTCCACAAAGTAGGAGATTGCAGGAGAAAAGGGAATTGTTTCTTCACCTGACATCATCCTCAGATCCAATGTCTCCTCTGAATTCACCTGTAGCATGTTAGTTTGGGTAAAAAGCAGTCTTGTATTATTCCTATAAGAACACAAATGTACAAATAGCCTTGAAAGCCAAATGCACCTTCCACTATACCAGTAAAAAGCCTTCCTTGAAAATTAACATCAGGACTTTGATTTAAAGTTCACAAATGCAGATTCAGTGCAAATCAGTCAGTGTAAGTCAGTGGTCTATACATGGGGATATGAGGACATGAGGACAGCAGGACCACCAGGTATAGTCAAATGATGGTACAGATGCTGTCGTACCAGGCAGAGCGGTACAGAACAACTTTCTGTCATGGTTTAACCTGGCCGGCAGCTAAACATCACACAGCTGTTCGCTCACCCTTCCCCCTCCCTCTCTGGGATGGGGGAGAGAAATGGGAAAGTGAAGCCTGTGAGTTGAGATAAAGACATTTTATTAAGCCAGGAAAAATAATAATAATAATAATAAAATAATAACAACAACAACAACAATAGTAATAACAATGATGATAATAGTACTACTAATAATAATGTGTACAAACAAGTGATGCACAATGCAATTGCTCACCACCCGCTGACCAATGCCCAGCCTAACCCCGAACAGTCCGGCCTCCCTGCCCCGGCTAGCCACCCCTATATATTGTTTAGCATGATGTCAGATGGTATGGAATACCCCTTTGGCTAGTTTGGGTCACCTGTCCTGGGTCTGTCCCCTCCCAGCTCTTGCTGTACCCCCAGCCTGCCTGTTGTCAGGACAGAGCAAGAAGCTGAGATGTCCTTGGCTTGGCGTAAGCACTGCTCTGCAACAATTAAAACATCGGGGTGTTATCAGCACTCTTCTCATCCTAAGCCAAAACATAACATTCTACCAGCTACTAGGAAGAAAATTAACTCTGTCCTAACTGAAAACAAGGACACTTTCAAATATCAACCTCCATTCTAGTCAATCCAAATTTTTCTGTCACCCAAACCCATGCTATATAATACCATGGCTATATATCTATGCACCCATATCCATTACCGGTGTCCTGGTAATGGGAGACGCTGGGAAGGCAGAGATACTGAATGCATTCTTTGCTTTGGTCTTTGCTTCAAAGAATCCTCCCCCCTTCCTTCCCTCCCGGGACTGGAGGAGAAAGAGTGGAGAAGAAGAGGAGAGGAGAGGAGAGAAGAGAGGAAGTGCAGATCTCCCCCCTTGTTGATGAGGGAGTGGTTCAGGAGCGTCTCAGTGGGATCAGTGCACACAAATCCATGGGTCCCGATGGGATGCATTCGCATGTGCTGAGGGAGTTAATAGAGGTGATTGACGAACCTCTATCATCTTTGAAAGGTCTTGGAGAAGAGGAGAGTTGCCTGAAGATTGGAGGAGAGCCAATGTCACTCTGGTCTTCAAAAAGGGCAAGGAGGAGGATCTGGGAAACTACAGGCTAGTCAGTCTCACCTCTGTCCCTGGAAAGGTGTTGGAACAGCTTGTTCTGGATGCCATCTCTAAGCAATTGGAAGAGAAGAAGATTATGAGGAGTAGTCAGCATAGATTCACCAAGGGAAAATTGTGATTGACCAACTTCATTGCCTTCTATGATGGCATCTCCAGCTGGGTAGACGGGGGGGAGAGTAGTGGATGTCATCTACCTTGACTTTAGCAAGGCTTTTGATACTGTCTCCCAGGACATCCTGCTAGCAAAGCTGAGAAAGTGTGGGATAGACGAGTGGACAGCAAGGTGGGTTGAGAACTGGCTGACTGGCCAAGCTCAGAGGGTGGTGATCGGTGGCGCAGAGTCTGGCTGGAGGCCTGTGACTAGCGGTGTTCCCCAGGGGTTGGTGCTGGGTCCAGTCTTGTTTGATATCTTCATCGACGACCTTGATGAGGGAATAGTGTCCACCCTCAGTAAGTACGCCAATGATACAAAGCTGGGAGGAGTGGCTGACACACCAGAAGGCTGTGCTACCATTCAGCAAGACCTGGACCGACTGGAGAGATGGGCAGGAAGAAACCAAATGAGATTTAATACGAGCAAGTGTAGAGTCCTGTACCTGGGAAGGAACAACCACATGTATCAGTACAGGCTGGGGGATGACCTGCTGGAGAGGAGCTCTGCGGAGAAGGACCTGGGGGTCCTGGTGGACAACAGGTTGACTATGAGCCAGCAGTGTGTCCTGGTGGCCAAGAGGGCTAATGGGATCCTGGCGTGCATTAAAAGGAGCGTGGTGTCGTGGTTCCGCTCGAGTGGGCAGCCGAGCTCCACCACAGCCGCTCTCTCACTCCCCCTCCTCAAAGAGGAATGGGGAGAAAATATGTGAAAAGGGCTCAAGGATTGAGATAAGGACGAGAAAATCACGCAATAATTATTGTAATGGGCAAAACAGACTCGGCATAAGGAGATAGTAAGATTTATTGCCTACAACTAACAAGCGAGAGAAGTGAGAAAACAAAGGAAAAAAAAAAAAAACAAAAGCACCTTCCCCCCCCATCCACCCTTTTCCACCTCCTCCCCCCGAGCGGCGCAGGGGAACGGGGAATGGGGGTTATGGTCAGTCTACAACACTTCTTCTCTGCCGCTCCTTCTCGGTCACTCTCGTCCCCTGTGCTGTGGGGTCCCACCCACGGGATGCAGTCCTTGATGAACTGATCCGGCGTGGGCTTCCCACAGGCAGCAGCTCTTCCAAAACTGCTCCAGATATGGGTCCATACCACGGGGTCCATCCCTCAGGAGAAAACTGCTCCAACCTGGCTCCCCTACGGGCAGCAGCTCCTGTGTGGTCTCCTTTCCATGGGCTACAGGTCCGGCCTGGAATCTGCTCCGGCAGGGGTCTTCCACAGGCTGCAGCTTCCATCGGTGCAGGTCCACCTGCTCCACCGTGGTACTCCATGGGCTGCAGGGGGACATCCTGCTTCACCATGGTCCTCACCACAGGCCGCAGGGGACTTCTGCTCCGGCGCCTGGAGCACCTCTCCCCCTCCTTCTACACTGACCTTGGTGCAAGGCTGTTCTCCCACTCCCTTGACTCTCCCGGCTGCTGTGTGGCGCAGCGTTTTTTCCCTGTCTTAAATATGCTCTCACAGAGGCGCAAAACAACATCGCTTATTGGCTCGGATCTGGAAAACAATGGGGCCCTTCCCAAACATGGGGCAGCTTCTAGATCTTTCTCACAGAAACCACCCCTATGGCTCCCTGCTACCAAAACCTTGCCACGTAAACCCACTACACGTGGCCAGCAGGTCAAGGGAGGTGATCCTCCCCCTCTACTCTGCCCAGGTCAGGCCTCACCTGGAGTACTGTGTCCAGTTCTGGGCTCCCCAGTACAAAAAAGACAGGGACCTCCTGGAAAGAGTCCAGCGGAGGGCCACAAAGATGATACGGGGCCTGGAACATCTTCCCTATGAGGAAAGGCTGAGAAACCTGGCTCTGTTCAGCCTTGAGAAAGGGAGACTGAGAGGGGATCTCATCACTGTGTATAAATACCTGAGGTGTGGGGGACTGAGGGATTTGGTCAACCTCTTTTCAGTGGTTTGTGGGGACAGGACAAGGGGCAATGGCCACAAAATGGGTCACAGGAAGTTCCGCACTGACATGCGAAAGAACTTCTTCATGGTGAGGGTGACGGAGCACTGGAACAGGCTGCCCAGGGAGGCTGTTGAGACTCCTTCTCTGGAGATATTCAAGGCCCATCTGGATGCCTACCTGAGCAACCTGCTCTAGGGAACCTGTTTTGGCAAGGGGGTTGGACCAGATGATCTTGAGGTCCCTTCCAACCGCTTCAATTCTGTGATTCTGTAATATGGCATAATGAGGGACAATACAGTCACAGGGCATATTTTATGCAGCACCTTAGGACTGCAATAGATCTATGGAGGCTGCTTTGGAGGTACAGAAGTCTTGCATTCCAGACAGCTCTGCCAAGCCAAGATACTGCAGTGATTATTACCTGTTTCAGTTGGGTTATGTCCAAATTACCTATCACTCTGGGGCTGCATTTACTGGTTACTTAGCACAATGATGAAACTTAATTTGTAGAGGGACATGTTTCTTCATGGGGAAGCTCATTTCTGTTAGCCAAACCTCTGATACCAATGGAGTAGTATATTGCTGCCTTTGGGATTGAGTCATTTCAGTAGAAGGACAGGGAGGATGAGGAGAATATTGAAAGCTTTTTTCAACATTAAGTCTTCAAACACATCATAACCCAATTTGTAAGGATGCCAGCCACTCCTTTTGGCAGACTGCAGGATGTCTTGTTGTATTCTACAGACAATTTGTTGATTCTAATTAGCAATTTGAGAATAGAGTAAGAAGAAAAGAAAAATAAAAAATTGAGAGCACAGTGCCAGTTACTACAGCAGGACACACACTCTTTCATTATTATTTTTCTAACTGTCATTGAACAATGGTCACATCCAGCTGTTTCTTCATAAGCAATCATGCATACAAGTGGCCCCTATTACATCTGACACCAGCTGAGTAAACGCTTGCTCTCCTTTCTGTGTAAGCATCCTTTGTGATTTCTTGGGGGGACTCCAACATGCAGCCTAGCAGATAAAAGCAGATGTCAACAAATACATGTTTGTTTGTTGTTGTTGTTGTTTTTTCTTCATATCCCTTATGCTCTATGTTTCAACTTGATAGCAATGACCTGGGTGTTTTGCTATTCAACATGGCTTAAAACACAGATCAAATCCAAGTTCACCATGTTGCAGGTTATCTGGTCCTCTTAAAAAACTTACAAGAACATTTTCAGCTTTTTCTCTAGTAATAAGTGTAACAAACTGGTGGTGTCAACACACCAAATAACCGTAAACCCCCCAATATATCTGCACAGTCACTATGTTCTCTCATAGGAACCACCCTGTTTGTGTGATATATTCTCTGACATGAACCACCAAAGCATTTCCACCAAAAATCCCTAAGAACCCGCAGATATTGACAGATCAATTTTTCGAGGTTTAAAAAAATAAAAGGCAAAAGAGAAGACTGTGATGATTACTGCAAAGAAAAGGCAAGATGTGCATATATTTTATTTCTTCCCCTCACACCCAGGCACCTTTCAGAGATCCTTAGACAAAAAAATACAGTGGCAGATGTAATCTTTTCTGATGCTTCCTATATACCATCTTTAAACCTTTCCTTTGCAAATGCATCTTTTGGTCCCTTTTGCCCAATTTATCCTACCTGGAGAGATTAATTTTTCTTGCAGATAAAGAATTGATAGTTCATCACATCTCTTCAGCAATAAAGCTGGATGCAGGGACTCATACTGCCTGCAAATGGCTTGTTTTGCCTGACTGGGAAGAAACAGCCAAAAACATGTAAAGTCCTCAGCTGGCCTTTACTTCTCATATATTGAACTTTTGGCTTATGACTACATGTTTCCCCTGGGGCTTTCTCCAAAGCCTGACTTCTGAGATCAGGCAGTGTTTCGCTGTGGGAGTAGCAGACAGTTCCACGATCTCTCACAGCTCAACGGATGCTCCCATCTCTCTTCGAGCCTTCAGGTAGAAGATCTGGGTAACACTTTGCTTGGTGAGCTCAGGCTACAAAGCAACAGTATCCAGGAAAGCAGACTCTCCTCTCCTGTAGGTATCACAGATAACGTCTCATTTGAGATAATGCAAAAGGAATTCTTTCAGATATTTTTGAAGGGCATTTTGTAAACTCTTCCCTTTGCAGATGATGGGGATGTGGGGTGGCAATCCATGCACAAAAGAAAGATGGGTAAAACACTTTGGTTTCAACATCAGTCATAAGAGATTATCTTCACTATGGTCAGCACTGACATCTATACCTTTGCCAATGTCCTTCAGCCCTTCCTCCCACCATCTTTCCTGTTTAATGCAGTGTCTACTCTTACACGTGCAAAAATATAAATAGAACAACTTTCCCTACTTCCACCATTGCCTTTCCTCTTTTCTCAAAACTTAGGTTTTGGTAAAGACAGCTGCTATCACAGCTTTTATTGCTGGCTGAGTACAGAGCACTTGAGTGGCACAGGAGGCTACAAGATACTCATCCCTGCTGGAGCAAGCTTTCATTATTTCTTTCTCAGCAAAAGCAAGTATATCTTAAGCAGCTGCCTTCAAAAGAAATGGAGAAGGAGCGAGCTGAAGACTTGCAATGGCTTTGGCAAGAACTGCCATTAAAATGTCAGTAACAGCCATGAGCATTCGCCCACAGCACTAACTAGCATGTTAAAAACATAGAGAATGCACAAGTAATACAAAGTTTAATGATACTCTTTATAGTAACTGATCAAGACTGTATTTTGAAAGTGTATGTTCCTAGTGAAAGATGACATTTGATTTGGAAACTGTAACTCAGGACAGTGAGGCATGAATATTTGGCTGCTAAGCCATTAGTATCTCTTTCAAGAAGAAAGCGTTCCCAAGGTGTATGATATTTGTATTGAAATGTTCAAATTTCCATGATGACAGTAGGACTAGATACAGAACACTCACAAATCTAGAGCAACTAAAGACACTACATGAATATAGTGTGCAGGGGTTCCTCTCTTTTCTCCTAACCTTTCCCTTCACCCTCTTCTAATAATCGTGTTAGGTCAAGAGTTGCATGTTTGTACTCCAGACAGTCACTGTCTAGTGTATCTGCTGGTTTTACCTACTGGGCTAGCTCACAGATCTCTGGCATGCCCAGCAAGTGACAGGCACTGGTTGGCTGGTGTACAGCAACCAAGCATCCATTAGATGGTCTATCTAAATGGATAGGCTGCCCATTTTAGCCATCAAGTCTAGGTTAGCCAGAGCGTGTGACTGCTCTTCCTGAGCCTGCTAGCCAGAGGTTATAAATCCAGCAAGAGCTTGTTCCTGTGGTGGGGACAAGACAGGGGGCATAAGGCAGTACTGGAGGTAGAAATGCAAGGAAGAGTGACAGATCCAAACCAAGCTAGCTTGCTTTTGCTTGTTGTGCATCTTTGCTCTGAAAAATTTAGGGCAAACCAAGACTGTACATTTTTACAGTTTGCCAGTGTCACCACAAGCTACAGCAATGTACTAGAACTATTACAAAAGATGAGAATACTACAAACCATACAAAAAAAAAATCCCTTTCCTTGAGGAGAAAACACAGTGAGTGTCACTAACAATCACGTAAGACTTGCAAAAATTTGCATGCCTGTATGTGTCTGTTTTAAAAGCTCTGTTAATATGTGAATACCTTAGCTTCACTAGGGAGATAGCAAAGAATATGCGTTTACTACATAAAAGAGATGAGACCTAACAGTCTGACTCAAAGGATGAAAAAAAAAAAACAAACAAAAAACAAACAAACAAACAAAAAAACTCTGAAAGACCTGCATTATTTTCTGCAATTTTGGGGATTTCCTTACATGACAAAGTCATAATGTTTAATGCTTCCACCTCAGCCTAGCTCTAGCCCTGACACAGACTCACTTGGCCACACTGATGGCAAGTTATTGATGTAAAAGTATAATGCTTTATCTGGAGAAGTGTCTGAGGGCTGAGGTGGTCTGGGTTACCTGCACTTCTTCCTTCATACTCTCATCATCATTGGTCCAACTCTTTTGCAGTCTAGCTCAGAGAGGGGTATGCAAAAATCCCAAATTCTTCCTCAAAACAAAATCCCTATATGAAGTCTTATTTTTTTACATAACTCACACTATGCCAATTTCACATCAACACTTTATCCCACCAACACCTTAAGCTTAGCAAAACCTCATATAATTAAATGCTGCCTCCCACCTTGGCTTCAGCACATGAATCTTCTCTGTTTGCTTGGCTCTAGCTTTATGTTTACATATACTCTCCTTACCTACTAAATTTCAAAGCAAAAAGAAAAATGTGAAGATCATCTGTTTCCAAATAGTTTCTCCACTTAAGGACCTACTTAAATTTTTCCACTTAGGATCTTGGACAGCAGCTTCTTGTTCACACTTAGGATGCTGGCATGAGAATTAGCCAGGGGTGACCAAGTAAACCAGCTGCTTATTGTTCAAGTGAGACCTCCTAATATGCTGGCTGGACCAGATTGCCTTCCAGTATCAGCATGTTGGTAGTGTCCTTCAGAAACACAGAAGAAAACAAATAAAAACTATCAACCATCTAATGCAGGTAACAAAGAACAAAATAGATTTTATGTAAGTGTAGTCCAACGGTGTTCCAAGTTAAAATGGTCAGAAAAACTGTAAAAGTAAAAGACAGCAACAATTTTTTCCTCATTTTTTTAGAGAAAGGTGGATTGACTGCACTTGCTACAGAAGTGATTCTGTCAAGTACAGAATGTTAAAAACAACCTGCAGATTTATGTGGATTAAGGTGTTTCAGAAGGTTTGAGAGAAACTACATAGAATTAGCATCTTTGAGGAGCACTTTATAAAGACATATCTCAGAATACTTGCAGGAAGAGAACTATTGTGAGAAAGTATGCATTTCAGTTCAGTTCAATGAGAGGTCAGAGAGGTCATTGATTGCCCCAATATGTTAAATGTCATTTCTGTGCTTTATGTCAAAGTTCAGTCAGGCAGTTCAGTATAGCATTAGGACCATTATTATTTCATGATATTTGATAGGAAGTGGTTTGTAGCAGCAGCTTCTGAAATTAATTCCTAAATTCTCCGCTGAACCATTTGGATAATTTGTCAGGCATTTGTGGTTTCACTAATCATTAGCAGATAAACCTAAGCTACATTGGCTGGGCTTTAAGATAAAAGTAAAGATTCTTGCTCATATGCAGGTCCAAGGAAGGTTAATGAGTCATAAATATACAGCACAGAAGAATAAGGATGTTCTGTGTTACAGACGGCCCTCTGACCCAGACACCAAGACATATACCAAGATACCAAGACAACACATGTAACAGATAATATTAAAGGGCTTTATTCTTAACATGTATCTTAGGATTAGGAAGTGTGATCACAAGATTGCACCCACCTACATCTCACATATTTGAATTAGCCCTAGAATGCTTATTCAGATTAATTCAGTATCAACTTCAGGAAAAAAAATACGGAGGACTAACCTAAATGTTATGAGGTGTATAATAAAAAACTTAATGTTAACTAATCTTTCTGTACTCCACTTATTAGATTTTCAGTGCAATCAGAATTTAAGTTTGACAGTTTACAGAACTTATACAGGCAAAAATGAAATATTGAACTTAAAGTAGGATGACTGCACTACTGAAGAAAAAATTCCAAGCATTTGTTCTGTAGATACTTCTTCCAAAAGGTGTAAATCTCTGCTGCATCAGAGTAAAGGCATTCCAAAAAGAACCTACAAGATTTCTGTAGAAGAATCACATCTCTAAACTCTTCTGATTAAAAGGTACTTTTAATGTCAAACTGCTTATTATTGTACTGTCAATTTGTTCATCCTTTGCTATTCACAAAATATGGCTAGTTGAAGTAGATGGGTCAGCTTTATTTTTGGAAATAGTTTCTAGAATCCTGAGGTTTTATACCCAAAATGAGCAGGTATTTTTCCCCATTAGAAAGTAACACAAAATATTTGGATGAAGAAATGCTCCGGTAAAAAAGTTATGTGCCAGTTTACCCTCTTTACATTAGCATCTTTGTTAGCACTGACACTATTTCAAATCTTTCTTGGTGTTGTTATGCTTACGACTGGATTCCTAGAACTGCACAACATTCCTCTGCATTGACAGCTGTAAGAAGATGCTGCTGTAGCTGTAAAATTCACTTCTCAGACTTTTACTGGAGCCTTCGATAAGTAATAACACACCCAAAGCTGTTGTGCAAAAAGGAAAAGTGACCACCACAAATTCCAAAGGCTGCCAGTAGTGCAATTCTGGAGAGAGGTACTTTCTCCAGAAAACATGTTAAAATCTGCACTGGGGTGGCAGCAACTACTCAGAAAGGCACTTAGATCTGCATTGGAGGTACATGACTATTATTACTGTTTACAGTAACCTCAGTAAACTCAGAAATAAGGGTAAAGGGCATTCTTAGCTTTCAGTACAAGGCCTAATGAATTCTTTATCATTTAGCACACCACCTTCTTTTTTTCTATCAGAAACATCCATTTAAAAGTCTACACTAACACTAACACTAATTTTCAATTTATGAACAAGCTAAGTGACATGACTGTTGGAGCATTTGAAGATAACATTGCTGTTTCAAATGAATCTGCCTTTCTACCAGAATGACGCTTGTTCTCAGAGGCTCAGGAACACCACTTCTCCTTTTTAGCCTCAGGCTCTTAGGCTTGCCTGTTCTCTGTTCTTCTCTCTCTCTCTCTTTTTTTTTTTTTTTTTTTTTTTTTTTTACAGCCGCTAGATCTGAGCTCCTCTCAGGAACCTTGTTGGCCACAGTTAGGGGCCAGCCTGTGTGCACAACCTCCATGCCACAGTGAGGCTGCACAGAGAGCTGCTCCATGGATAATGGGACTTCTCCAGGCAAGAAGCAACCTACCCTAAGGCCTGCAGAAATAAAAGGGCATCTCTGACTTCAGGAAAATTCACCCAGTAAGCATAGGTGATGCACGACATGTGGAAGTCAGGATCACCACTCAGGTACTCAGTGTTCCCATAGATTCATACACAGATTCTGGGTTAAAAATGCTGCTGCACTGAGCACCGTGGAGTACAGCTCGGGTACACCACATGATTTCCAGGTAAAGCAGCACATAAATCAATTGCAAGCTTTTTTTAGTTTCCAAGACATGCATAATGCTTCAGCAGCATCAACATGACCAGATGGCCAGTGTCATTCAGGAACCACACTGAAATCCTACAGAAATATATAAAGGACAGAGATGTTGAAAAGTGTAAGTGTTTGGGTTTGTATTCATCAGTGTCCTCAAACAATGATGCACAAAAGGGGACAGATTTCCATGAACTGAACCCCACTTCTTCCATAATTCTATTGATACTCAGAGCAGATCATGGTTTTCTACGAGATTGAAAACACCAGCACAGCTGGGAAGTCTGCCCTGGCATGGCTAATCTCATCTTAGTTTCTTGCACTGACATGCACAAATATATTTGTTCTAACACTGCTGACCTAATAGGTTTGTAACAGTGTGGTTGCAAAGCAGAAAGGGATGTGGAGTCAACACTCATATCCACACATCTGCACCAAACAGGACAACGCGTCCCCAGCCATAGTGACACAGCAGGTCACTCAGAAAGAAGGAAACCCAGGTTCCTTTGACCCCTTACTCCATCTATTTATTACCTGATCATCTGACATTTGCTAAAAAATGTAGCCTGGCAGATGCTAACAGAAGGGAAGAAGTAGAGAAGATTGTGCCTGCATAGATGGGCTCACACAGTGTTGTCTTTGCAGGAGCCCAGCCAAGTCATTCACCAGCTCTGTAATATTGCTGACATAACAGGAGAAGGAGGGGGCACACAAGCAAATCCACTAAAAATGACTCAGACAGAGTCGTTATCAAATGACTCAGAATAACAAGTGAATAATAGGGCTTATGAAAGTACACACTGTTGGATGAAGTCATTCATATGACTTGCGTTTCCCAGTGACGCAAGAAGCAAATGAACTGAGGACTATTGACAATGTACGATTTCTATCTTGCACTCTGCAAAACAATTTAGAGGATGTTTTCAGAGAAAGTCTGAACCATAGATAAAAAGTGACATGAGGTAGCTGGGGAAGAAAGAGAAACAGACTAAGCTGAGGTTTTTTGCACTTTTCTCCCCAGAGTCATGAAAACAAAATGGATTGCTAAAAGCTTATCAAACAGAGCTCATTCTTCAGTCGCACTGCTTATTTGTCTGGAGAACTGGAGAAGTTTTCTGCGTGACTGAAAGGCTGTCTGGAAGCCTAGCTTCTCAAAGCTAAGTATCTTTCACCTGCCACCATGGAGCACCTTTCTCTATCAGCCAGACATGGTCTGGCATGACCAGCAACTGAAACCCAGGCTAGTACTTTCCACAGACCTCAAGGTAATTACACAGAACACAAGAATTAAAGGTCTGTTTGACATCCCAGCACATCATCCAGGGTCTAAACCAGGAAAATTGACTATACTCATGTCTTTTGTGGCACTTCTTTATCTGCAGATCTGGAAGCCTGATGAGCAAGTATCCCAAATCTTATCTGCATTTTATAGATGGGATACAAGAGTGGTAAGCACACAATGCAGTGCTTTAATGGTAGTCATATGAAAACCATACTGAGTTACAAGAGATAAGGAACAAATGATAAATAGTTCAGATTGAAAAAAAGATTATGTAGGTGAGCAGAGGCAATCTCACCATCTTCCAACATGGAACAGAACAAGGCCTGTGAAGCAGAAGCAGCTTGCTTCCCTGACATACATAAAATCTGGGGCACCTACTTTGTCTCTGGATGGAAGCCTCTTCAGAAACCATTGGTGCTACTTTCACTTAGCTTGATTGTCCCTCAGGAAGTCAGGAAGGAAGAGAGGGTTAAGCACACACATTGTCCTGGCTTACTTTGTGTGAACTCCTCCATGGGACAACTGCAGAAAGAATTACACAAAATTTCCAATGAACTATGTGTTACACTGGTAAAATAACGGTAGATTTAGAACTTTCTAGTATGAAATAATACTAAATGAATGCCTTAATCTTTCCCCCAAAAGGCAACTTTCTGGATAATGTTCGTCACCACTTCTAGCTATTAAGGATCTCTTGGCACTTTATGGGAGTGTTAAACCTTGTGTTACTGCTGAAAACTTACTTTATGAACTCTATTTTGTCTACCTGAACACCTCCTCTAACTGAGAGGCATTCTCTAACTGAGAGACTTTTTATCTCATCATTGTAACCTAGATCAGAGAAATGACACATAAGATCTGATGGACTACTTACTAAAATGTTCTTCTCATTTGACTTCATGGATTTTGATAGAGACTCTTTTTCATAAGAGATTTGTGATTAATTTGTTATTTCACGTGTCTAAACAGAGGACATACCATTTTTCTAAAGCCACTTTTCCCCCACAGAGATGAGATTTTTCTTTTCATTAAATATGATGATAGCCGAAGTAGGACAAAAGCAGCAGCTTGAATGATACTGAAAAGGCAACAAGTATGCCAAGCTCATTACAAACATTAAGAAATGTAAGAAAGTTACAAACTTTCTCTGGTCTAATGGAAGAATTGTATTTGCTTAGAAACTGCAAATCTTTTTTGTCCATCCCTCATGTGATATTAAAAACAACACTCCTCCCTCCATCTGAATACCCACAGGCTTATAGACTGACTCAGCAGATAGAGATCCTAGACCCTTCTTCCTCTTTTATCTGGGTTTAATTAAAACAACAACACAGGAATACTTCTTTTCTCTTACACTAATTACATAAGAGGTATGAAATACAAGGAGGCCATACTAATATCTGAAACAAAATCAGTATTCCCACTTCCATTCAAGTCTTCTTGTGATGTGGCTTTGGAGCTGATGTGATTAGTAGCACAAAAAAATCAGCTTCAGCCTTCTCCCTAAAAACACTTGTTTGCTCTTGTAATGCTTACAGCATGGTCAAGTTACTGAGCTACTGTAATTCCATGGATTAAGTAAGATAATTAACTCCACAATTTTTGAAGAATGACAACTTCTGAAAGCTGGGCAGGAAAGTGGACAGAAATATCTCACCAGTTCCCATGCACATTTTAAATTCAATCATTATGTTACAGGTTTTCCACACTGGATCTGTTCTGGAGTTACAGGCAGGTCTCTTAACTCACCAACAGAAGAAGCGCTATAAAGCAAGCCAGGATTTCTTCTGAATTACCCAAACAACTTATTATCAGCACTGCAAAATACCATACAGATCTGCTTCATGCAACTTGAGTGCATTTGAAGCAATATTCCTGATAATTGGAGCTTTAAGCTCCAATTGCTACACTCCATGCTTCCTTCATTCCTCATCTTTAATCATTTCTGTATCTCTTTAGAAAGATTTACTCCAAGGCATATTTAAATGTTATTAATCTATTCTCACCAGAAAGCCAATGTACTCATAAATTGTTTCACAGAACATAAGTCACTTTTGTTGGTCACAAACTCTTCCTTCCTTGAATTATGCTGTAGAGTTCACTGGCCTCTGTAAGCATCCAGAAAAACTGGGAGCTGTTAGTAATGCAAGTCTTGAATTAACTTCTAGCAAAGCATTACTTCCCCAAATCCTCAAAACCCAACTAAGTGCTTCTACACCACTTACTGGAAACTGTGTTGTTTGTTGAGTTTGTTGACAAGGTGGTGCTCAGTCCCTTCCTTTCGGGCCTTTCTAACAGGCTGTGAGAAGGAGACCCCGAGAAGGCCAGCAGGGCTCGGCAGTTGTGATGGGCTACAGCACTATGCTCTGCTGGGGAAAAGCTGAAAGCCACTGAGGAAAGAGTCAAGGTGCTCTGCCAAAAAACAGCAACCTCTTGTCAAGGCATGAGCTGTGGCTCTTACATTTCAAACATGGTAAAGGAATGAGAGCTTAAACTAAAAAGCATAAAAACACTGACCTACTGCAGAGGTTAGGTTGCTCCCAACATGTATGTGCTGTCCTGGGTCACTCAGCCCAATGGCAACTGCAGAATTTGGTCTGCTTTAAAAACAAACAAGCAAAACCCCAAAGTTTGTTGGTTTTGTTTGCTTGTTTGTTTGTTTTCCTTGCAGAGTAGGCACAATGACCAAATCTGAGCACTGTAATATTTTCAGCTCTGCATGTCTCAAAAGGAGATTTTTCATTTACATAAATTCTAAACAATTACAAAAAAAAAAAAAAAAGACAAACTTCAGGGTTACTTATTCTTTTTAGAGATAATACACTTACTGTTGGTTTGTTTAAGATTTTGCAGGCCAAAGAGGAGGCTGGAGTATTCAATAATTGTAATTAGATGTATGTAGCTCTTCTAATTAAATTGATATTCTAATTAAATTCTAATTAATTCCAATTAAATAGACAAATCTAACAAACACAGGTAACTTTTTTTTTTTTTTTTTTAAATTCTTGTTAAAAACAATTCATAAAATTTTAATTTTCTGTGTTGATAAACTGAAGGTGGAGGGAAGGGGCAGGACAACATAGGCTGCATTCAAAAGTAGGATGAAGCAATAATAGTTGCCACTTCGGATATTACCAACCAGAATCTCAATGGGAACAAATCAGGTTCAATTTAAGGAGTTTAATGAAGCTTGTGTAAGGAAAGTAGCCTGAGTTACATATAGGCAGCATCAGACACAAAAAAAGCAATGTTATCTCTAATTCTAAACAATTATTTCTTCTAGGAAAGCTCAACCTGCATTGCAGCAGTGGGGAAATACTATGAACTGTTTTTAGAAAGGGGAACCAGGACATAGGGGGCTACGTGGATCCAGGCAAGATTTACAGCTGCAATATTACAGACACCACTTAACAGCCTTTTATCAGCATTATCAAGTTGCTTCCTAAAACGTTCTGTATTTTATTTTAACTACAATTTTAATCTTGCTGAATTCTTTAAAAAAACACAAACAAACAAACCCTAAAATCAAATATCCTCAAATTGTTTTAATTAGATATATGGAGAATTTTTCTCTAACTGCTACAGTTTTACATATATTTTATGGTCAGAGAATGTAGGAAACATTGAAGAATGATGATAATTGGTGTCATATTTTGCCCAGATACTTTATACTCTCCCTTGGAGATTGAATGGATTTTTCATTTTTGTTGCAAGTGATTATTATTTTCTTAATATAGTGGACATCGAGGCCATGCAATTATATGGTAGATGTTACCATTACAGGAGCCTTGTGTAGCAACAAATACTTCCGAGCTAAGCTTGTGAAAGAAGACATTAATTCTTATAAAATTCATTTGTTCATTGTCTAAAGGAAATTAGCAACTCATTGTTATTTTCTGCTCACCCCTAATCTTTCTGGAAAAAAAATAAAAATAAAAAATCCCCCTATTCACCAAAGGAAAGCATTTTAGAGGGATTGGAGTGACTAGAACCATAGTGTCTAAAAATATTCAGCCTAGTTATTCTGCCAAAGTGAAGGAAATGCCAGTAGGGACATTGAAATTGCAGAATGAAAATCTATTTACATGTTATTCTTGCATGTATTTTTACCTTTTCATCTACCTAGTCACATGCTGCAGCTGGAATACAGCCCTCAACAAGCCCTTTGCGGTGCAAACAGTAAACACTTGCACTTCAGAAGGTGGTAGGAATTTTGCAATGGAGTTTAACATTGTAAAATGAGGCCATTAATGAGAATGTCATATACAATGGCGCACTTCTGTCTGTCATCAGCCACATCATAACAGTAACTTATAAAATGATAGAAATGCTTTTGATCGTTCATTTATGATTAACTCTTCTTGCACTGTGAAACTGTCTATTGCAATACATTAAGGCACTATCAAAATGGCTTTGTGACTAATCATTGAGTTATATCTCACCTAACCTCAGTGCAGAAGGCACCTTTGTGTTCCGTATCATTCATGAACTTAACGGGAGCAGTACAACAAAGCTAATTGTATTCTTGGCATCGTTCTTCAGTGATTGCTTATTCTCCATTTCTTCACATTTATTATCCAGCTCTTACAAATGAAATTAATTAACAGGTTTTCATCTTGTCAACTATTGGGAAATGGCTATTATGTATGAAATAAGAATTTGTACGTAGCCAGCTGGATGAGTCTTTCTCCTACCACTTGCACCATTAGAACGACTGCTTTTTATGTCTTTTTTCACATACAAATAAACAAAGAGGTACATGGTGGTAGGATTTGTATTTTGTTGTATGAACACAAACAAATAGTCTGCTGGTTGTATCAGCAGACAATAAGCATCATCTAATATATTAAATAATCCTTTTTGCATTTTTTTTAATTTGTTTGTACATAGTGAAAAGACTATTTTATCAGTTGGAGACATACTGGAACTCCCTCTAAAGTAGAATAGAAACTTTAAAATGCCATCAGGTAACCATTTTGTTCTGGACAAGAATCCACCAGTGTACAAAAGCAAACACTATGGTATGGTGTTCTGTGATTTTATCCAGAGAGATTTCTGGTTGTTCAGTGCTTTCCTAAATGGGAGAGCATGAGGAAAGCCTGAAATATTTCTGATATTTCTTTGTAGATAGCAGAAAAGTGTACAAACATTTTTATTTATTTATTTTTAAAGCATCCCCATCACTTGCTATTTTACTAGTAGTTAAGGACTATTTGTATCAGTAATTGTCCTTTAAATACAATGCCAGGCTGGGGTAACTTTGTATCAATTTTAAGATTTCCCAGCAGATCTTCTTTCTTTGGTTTCAAATATTTTTTTCCTGATGATGTTTAAGCCACAAATCCACCTTTATTATTTTTAATAATAATAATAATAGTAATAATAATTCATTGATAATATTATGCTCACTGAATAATATATATGTATATTTTTTAATTAGGAAAACTAATCTATATGAGTAATTTCTTGGAGCAATGGGTTACCTAATTGTGGACTTCCACCTCCTGCTCTTACAGCTAGGGCAGAACCAAGGTCAGAAGACCAGATCCACCTCAATGTGGAATTGTCAGCATTTCCAAGTGAAAGCTGTGTAGTCTTTCCCTCTTCTCACTAGACTTCTCTAGAAAAAATCCCAAAGTTATACCCAGAAGTGTGAAGAGATCTGCAGAGAGCCCAAGAGCAAAGGCTCAGCAAGGAGAACTTTATAGAGCAGAAGGGGGCAAGGTCCAGCTGCTCCTTAGAAGACAGTGGGGAATGGCATGTTAACAGTGAGCTGAACCACGGGTGCTTGTGCCTTGCATGTAACCAAACGCTAAGGAGAGATTCCTAAAAATCACTGAACAGCCACACAGACACTAAAAGGGGAAGAGGTGAGAGTGTGTGAAGTGGCAGACCTGAACCCAAAGACATCTGCCCACACCCTGCACTGCAGGGAACTCCCAAGACATTTCCAGGATAAATGTTTGTAGCTCATCAGCAACTGAATCTGACACCTTAGTTTTCCATATGCTGCTTTAACTTTGTCTAGCAGCCTCCTCCCTGTACCACTGTGCCTCCCTTTTTGTTCTTTCCTGCATCAAACATTCACCTGACAACTCAGACATTCAGAAAGTATGTCAGTGCATGTAATTAAAACAACTGAAATCTGGCGCATGTTACCCTGCACCTGCAGAACTGCTTGTAAAAGTGTGACAAAGGCAACATTTTAGTCGTGCCTTCTGCTACATCATCATATTTAGTTTCTTGTTTAAGAGACTGAAAACCCAACTGTGTGAGCTACAAAATCAGAACAATACTCTGGCGGGTGTGCTAAGTGTTACTTCACCAACAACTTGGCCCAGAGGGTGAGCAGGTTGCTCCAAACCGCCATACCTTGCCTGCAGCTCCCACCCAGCAACCTAAGCTTCATACGGACAAGCAAGTGGCTGTCCCACCCTGTTGGGCAGTCCCTCTGTGGCTAACACAGGCACCTGGCTCATGCCCTGCCTTGATCTTGTCTGCACTACAGGCTTTCAGGAGCTACAAAGACTTGTCTGGTTTCTATGGCTCTCCCTTAGCATTCTTCCTGTGCTCTCTTTAGCAGCTTATATGTATTTTTCCATCGTAAGGACTTTCTCTTCTAACTGCAGAAGTATTAGCAGGGATTGGAGAAAATTCCCACCAGTCTCCTAGCAAAGGAGAAATTTAGGACAGAAAACAACCCTAAACTGGATCAAAGGATGGAGCTCCACACAAGCATTATTATTAAAAAAGATGGGATCTCAGGGCTAGGGTCTCCTTAATATCATCAGATCTTTGCAACTAATTCTCCTACTGACAGCCACAGCTATGCTTTCAATTGCCTCTAGAATTACAATGACCAATTATTCATACAGCTGTATTTTCTATGAACAGCATAGAGAAAGACTGATAGTAGTAGATCATCTCCTAAACACAGAGAGCAAATATGGGAACAACTCTGCAGCAATGAGCTCAAAGTACAGTTTGTAATTGCTCTGTATCAGTTTTATTTGATTATACTTGCAAGAGAGACAATTGCATCCTTTAAAGCTGCCACCACTATGAAAGTGTTTATAGACAAGCAGGAATATGCTTCACAGTGACCCAAATGAGATGATTATTTGAGCATGACTAACTTCTTTTTTTTTCCTATCCATCCTATAACAAAAATAAATATTCAAGATTTTGAAGCTGCTGTGGCTGCCAAGGCAAAACACAGAAGGGAGAACTATCCTCCCAATACCTATACTTAAGTATATGCAGTGTAACGATGCTTCAGCTTCTGCTCACTTTAGAAGTTATGATTCCCTCTAAGCTAGTGGGATAACATATCATTGCTCCATCATCACAACACAGATGCTGTGGTGCATCTGGGAAGATTTCACATTGATGCCTGTAAACCCCATGTTATGACTGCAGCAGCATAAAACAGTGTTTAGTGTTAATGCTGCTTTTCTGGAATACATTTAAAAGGCATTAAGAGAGAACATCTCCAGAAGTGCTAAAGAATCTTTGTCAAAACACTGTCAAGACAAAAAGAAAAAAAAAAAAAAAGCAATGCTGAAGGAAACCTGTCCTATCTCTGTTACAAAGAATATCATTGATCATCAAAGTGGATGATTAAATCCATCAGCTGTTTGCATCTAAGAGCTCTCAGCATATCTATCTGGCCAAGAAAACTACTGCTGTGATTGTGTCCACTTCCCTGTGCAAACCTCACAACACTGCACTGCTTGGGATTTCAGCAGTGCCAGTAGACACTGAGTATATATTTGTATTTACTCACTAATTTGAAAAGTAAAATTATTTTATTCACATATACCTCTCTGTTTCCTTTTTTTTTTTTTTTTTTAAGTCTGCATTTTGGGACAAAGCTATTTCAAAACATCTTTTAAAGTCATTACAAATGTAATGATAAATCAAAACCTCTTTAGGAAAAACAAAGCTCCCCCTAGCTAATTCAGTAAATGCTGTGCAGAGATGCATTTGTCACAAGTTCAAGACACTGAAACTTTAAAATTTTTCTGCATCTCAGTCTCCAAAATTGAAAGATACTCTCAGACCTGTGATTAAATCAAGCATTAATGCTATGAACTGAAATAATTGAATTGCAAAGACAGTGATGCACAACACAACGAAAGAAGTCATCTCATTTTAATATCATGCAAGACAAAGATACGTGTATCATCAGTACAAATGATAAGAAATAAAGCAATAAGCAGATTTACCTGGAGTAGTTACTGTGTTCTAGTTCTGCTCTGTTTCATACTCCTTTCAGGATAATCACCCCTAAAGTATATTTCCTGCTTTGTACTAATATTTTATTCATGACATGTGTGTTCCTCATCATTAAGTGAAGAACTGCAATGTTTTTAGATGGAAGGCAGAGGGAGGGAGAAGAAAAATCCCTCCATTCCCAGCCCTTGAAAATAACTCTCGTGATGCAGGTGGACGGGAATATTCTGCTGAAGAGAAGGCGCAGTGCATGCAGCTCCTCTCAGCAGCACTTCTCTCCACAGCAAATGCAGCTCACTCGCAGTGGAACAGCCTGCAGTAGAATAATAAGAGAATTTCTCAAGTGTAAGCAAGGGAGGGGGGTGTGAGGGAAAGCAAGGAAAGAAAATGCTCAAGAAGCAGCTTCTCCCTTCACAGCTCAGGCATGCTGCATGTCCCTGGGGTCTTCTGAGGATAGGCACACAAAAGATTTCAAGGCTCTGAGATACACTATGTGAGATCTAACGCAGACAGCTAGCTAAAATAACCAAGGTTAGGAAATGCAAAATAGTAGGTTTCCAATAGCAACATCAACACCTCCCTGTTGTAGCTCTTGTAATGTGATGTACATTTTAAGACAAACAGCAATATTGTGAGATAATATCTTTGGCCTGAAATCTAGTTGTAGAATCAGTTGTGCTCTGGTACCCCTCCCCAAGACTCATTTGTCACTGTTTTTCTTGTTTGAATTTACAGATATCATTTTCCCCACTGTATTTTCTCTCTGATGCTGAATAAACAACTTAGACATTAAACCTCAAAGGCACTTAGATCTGTTTGCAGCCCATTGCTGGATGGTAACTGAGGTGACCATAGAGATAAAAAACTATTTTGTATGTACAAGCCACCAACAAATCTACACAGCACACATTCTAAAAACAAAGAGAAAAACAGTTTTTTATCAGATCCATGCAAGGCTCATCCAATCATCATGCAACTGGGGTATGAGACACCTGCTGAGCCTCTTTGTGGAACAGGGGTATTCATCTGGTGTTCCCTACTGCGGCTTACCTCCGGCCCCAGGAGGCACTTTTCTGGGGCCAAATCCTAGGTGTTCCCTACACCTAATCTCACAGTTAGCCCCAGTGCTCTGCAAATGGCACCTTTTGCATTAAACCACAGGAACTGAAAGTCTCATATACATATTGCTTAGAGATAGAAGGGTTTTGTTTATTTATTTGTTTGTTTATTTGTTTGTTTTTAAGGAACTAATTCAAATTACTACAGCCTCTCTTGTCCTTGCTTACTTTAATTATCAGCTCTAAGCAATATGAACTCAGTTCTCCCTCACCCACAACCCATGTTGTTTAAAAAACCAACATTATTTATGATTATTTTTTAAAATCATTGGTTTGCTAATAGTATTCACAATGATATAGTAATGACTACACTTTGTAATCTAGTAATAATAGCTCAGAGAAGTTACTCTCAAGGAGAATTTTCATCCCAATGTGGTTTATATATGATAATTCCTACGCAGATTAAAAACCCACTGACACATCCTATTATAATACTTGCCTACATTGTACATGGATTTGGTGAAATCATCACACTCATATAACGCTTTGGGAAAAGAGCATGTCCCAGCCTGTCTGGGAGCAGCACACATAGTTGCTAGGATGAGAAATGAGATATGCTCTCATGACAGATCCCTATCCTCCACTCTGGGGGGTGGGTGTTTACTAAAATGGTATGGACAGTGGGTGGCAGCAGGTTATCATTTCTTTCCTACATTACGTAATCAGTACTGTCAATCCCAGCCTTTCAAAAACTCAGAGTTTAAGAAGCAGAATAAACAGATGTGTTTTTACTTATCATTTCAATATGATAAGATACCCATATTCCTTTAAGATTCATATTTTCTGCTCTAAAAAGCTGAGCATTGCAACTATTTTTAAAAGGGAGACCTCAGATTTCCACCACTGTGTAAACTGAAGCTTTAAGGGAAATCACGACAAGATCCATAATAAAATGATGATTGTCAGCAACCTCGTGTAGTATGCAAAGATGAAATCCCTTAACATGAAGTTGTCACTAAGCTCAAACTATTGACAACTTAGTAGGAAGGAACAGCAAGTAACACAAGCTAGATTGTGAGTGTTGTGTTAGTGAACAGAGTACAGTTGTGACACTTCTGGAGGGGAAAGGGGAAGTGGCTTGTACTTGGCCGGGGAGGGAGGCACAAATGTCAGTCCAAGTGGCAGTGCCCTATGTATTGCACTGGAAGTGTCTGCTCTGGTGAGTACCATGTCAAAAAGGCAAATGCAGTTACTGAAAGACTTTCAAAACAAGAGCATTCCCTCAAGGCTGACTGCAGAGGCCCTCTAACAAGCCAGGAAATGAAAAATCATTACTTTGTATCACTTACCTCTCCAATAGCTAGTTAATGATGTGCACCCTGGTTTGCTTTTACATGCAAACCCAAGACATAGCTCCAACCAGTGCAAAGAGAAGACAACACTGTATATTCTCTCTCTCACCTCATGCAGATCTTGATCTCAGACAAAATATAATCTCTTTTTGCTTTTCCAGACTTCACATGGCAATGCAGACACACCAGCCAGGGCTACAGGTACCTTGAAATTTTCTGTGTGGTTGAAAGCTGTTGCATGAGCTTATCCGGCAGATATGCAGGGCTGACTGGCTGGCAGAGCCAGCTGACTGGCTGATGTGCTATCTGATCACGTCTTACCCTTTGGCCACCCACACAAGCACAGGTCATGCCACACTCCTGCATGTGTGACAACAGTGTTACAGAGCAGGAACAACACCTGTATGAGTTCTAGTAAAAGCACTGGGGACAGAATGGGTCTGGCACATCAAAAACAGAAGAGCCTGGAGGTTTTAGCTATTTCCCTGTTGTACATTAGTAATACAATGGCCAGGAACTTCCATCTCTTTGTGAAGATTAGGTTCCTTGGATCTTTATATCAGAGACAAGTCTTAGTACTCATGTGAATCACTATTGTTATATTATGGGAGACCCTGAGGCTTCAGATGAAACCCAGGGAACTGTACAAACAAGATGCATTCCTTGCCTAGGGGAGCTAATCATCTAAATGAAAATGACAGACAGAGAGTTGGAGGGGGAGCAGAAGCACAGAGAGGTGAAAGCAATTTGCCCAAGGCCTGTCAGCCAGCCAGTGAGTGAACCAAAAATAGATGCTGACCCCTTGATTGTCATCCCACTGTCCTCTCCACTAGACTGAATCTCCTATGGTGGATGTGACATTAAATTTGTATTTCTATTTTACTGCTGTAATTTTAAAAAATAAATCACGATGGTAACATCTCTGTACTGAGTTGCTGTAATCAAGGCCACATAGGCACATTTAAAAACAAAAACACCAGGAACTTTTGCTAAGAGAAGAAAGCAAGGCCCTTGGACACTGGGTCTAGAAAACATGTCCTGATTACCAACTACTCCTCTGCCGTTAAGTATAAGGGCAATTTCAGTTTTGAAGGCTTTTGGCATCAATAACTTTTCCAGTGCAAACCCTGGGCAAGAAGTCCAGCTGATGAATGCAGCTAAGGGCAGATGCCATTTGTGGTGGTTTTACTCAGATTGGTGGCCGAGCTCCACCACAATTGCTTTCTCACTCCCCTCCTCAAAGACGAACGGGGAGAAAATATGATGATAAAGGGCTCAAGGGTCGAGATAAGGACAGAGAGATCACGCCGTAATTATCATGACGGGCAAAACAGACTCAGAATATGGAGATAGTAAGATTTATTACCTATTACTAACAAGCTGGAGAAGCGAGAAACAAAGGAAAGAAACCAAAAGTACCTTCCCCCCATCCACCCTCTTCTACCTCCTCCCCCCAGGTGGTGCAGAGGAATGAGGGAATGTGGGTTATGGTCAGTCTATAGTGCTTCTTCTCTGTCGCTCCTTCTTGGTCACTCTTGTCCCCTGTGCTGTGGGGTCCCTCCCACGGGATGCAGTCCTTGCTGAACTGATCTGGTGTGGGCTTCCCACAGGCATAAGCTCTTCAAGAACTGCTCCAGATATGGGTCCGTACCATGGGGTCCATTTCTCAGGAGCAAACTGCTCCAACCTGGGTCCCCCATGGGCAGCAGCTCCTGTGTGGTCTCCTTTCCATGGGCTACAGGTCCGGCCTGGAATCTGCTCCGGCAGGGGTCTTCCACAGGCTGCAGCTTCCATCGGTGCAGGTCCACCTGCTCCACCGTCGTACTCCATGGGCTGCAGGGGGACAGCCTGCTTCACGATGGTCCTCACCACAGGCTGCAGGGTGGTGCTCCAGGCAGCACCTGGAGCACCTCTCCCCCTCCTTGTTCACTACCTTGGTGCCTGCAAGGCTGTTCCTCACTCCTCTCATTCTCCCAGCTGCTGTGTGGCGCAGCGCTTTTTTTTCCCTGTCTTAAATATGCTCTCACAGAGGCGCAAATCAACATCACTTATTGACTCAGCTCTGGTCAGCAGTGGGGCCCTTACCTAACATGGGGCAGTTTCTAGATCCTTCTCACAGAAGCCACCCCCCTATGGCCCCCTGCTACCAAAACCTTGCCATATAAACCCACTACACCATTAGGAACCTAGAAAGCATCTGGCCTTGCAGAAGGGTTAAAAGAACAGGAAGGATTTAGGATTTTAAGCATGTTTTAAAGTGTCTCTCAAACCGGCAAGGTAAATGCTCCTGAGCAGAACTTGGTGCTGCCAAACCTGGACTATTGCAGGTGACTGATCAAGATCCTGGTGTCTTCTGTACACCACTCCCAACTGCAAGGTTTTCATATCCTTTAAATGGCACTTTTGGAACATAGAACATGGCAAAGATTTCCATAAGACTAACACCTATGTTTATAAAGGCTGTACCAGTGTTACTTCAGGCATTACAGATGCAAAACAGGACTTCTACCAGTGTGTAACCAAAGCAGTTTTTCAAAAAACCCTAATATGTAACATAATGCTTGCAGGCCTCTGCAGGAGAAACAGAAGGAAAAAATCACTTAACCTGTGTTTCATCACAAGCACAATTCATTCTGAGTACATCAACATTTTACCCCACTCATTTTGTAACAAAACCACAGAGAACTCTTCCAAGCATCTTTTTAAACACACAGCTTCTTTTGTGCACGACCTTAGTCCTCCAAACTGGAAGTCGACAAATGTCACTCCATTCTTCAACAATGGCAAGGAGGTGGACACAGGGAACTGTAAGTTGGTCAACAAGATGAAAGCACTAGAGCATCTTTCATATGAGGAGAAGCTGAGAGGGCTGTTCAGCCTGGATATGGAAAGCTTATGGGAGATCTTACCAGTATGTATAAATATCTGATGAGAAGAAATGAAAAATAGGGAGCCGTACTCTTCTCAGTAATGCCCAGTGGAGCCATACTCTTCTCAGTAATGCCCAGTGACAGGACAAGAGGCAGTGGGCACAAATTAAAACATGTGGAACTCCATCTGATCTAAAAAAACACTTTTTTTTTTTTTTTTTTTTTCATTTTGAGAATGGTCAAACCCCAGCACAGGCTGTCTATAGAGGTTGTGGAGTCTTCATCCCTGGGAATACTCATAACTTGACTGGACACTGTCCTGGGCAACCTGCTGTAGTTGAAGCTGCATGAGCAGGGGCATTGGACAAGATGATCTCAAGAGGTTCCTTCCTATCTGAATGATTCCATGATTTGCCAAAGCTTCAGTCAGTACACAAACAAAGTAGTTAGCTTGCAATGATCAAACTACAATGACTGTAAGAATATGGAAACATCTCTTCTTGGTGTGTTTTTTTCCCCTTCTGCTAGCAGCAGATCGCATCAAATTAAAGGATTTAATGCTACTTTTAAGACTTAAATTCACTCCTTAATAAGCAATGGTAATTCACCATTATATCTTGTACCGTTCATACAACTGCTGTGCATATTCCAGCACTTCCAATCTTTTGGCATATGAACTACCTTCAATTGCCTCATTACCACTGACAGTTAAAATGTAGAAATGAACTCAAATTGAAGGCAAGTACACAACCGTGACTTCATTATAACAAACAGAGGATACTATTTTAACAATCACATTGGACAGAATAAAAAAATAAAATGAGAATGAAACAAACCAATTTTAAAAGAAATTGCAGTCTACTATAAATAGCAGAAAGACTGAGTTTTACATGCTGATATGTGTCAGAACACCATACTTTAAGTAAAGGTAAGAAGATAACAAATATTTTGTTTAGCAATGTTAGAAACATTGTAATGTTCTTAAGCAATAAGCAGACAAATTTCAACACATAATTAAATATGGATCCTTTGCAATTTTTCTTCTCTTGGGAAAAAAAAAAAAAAGCATAGGAAATCTGCTTTTTTGATGTATTAAAATTTTCATTATTCTTAGAATGACTTAATTTAGAAACTAGCAGTTCCAGATGTCTGTAACATGGATTTCAATCTACTTCTGATATAACTAAATATAAAACATCTTTGAAGGTAGAAGGCAGAAAAAAACAAAACAAAACAAAACAAACAAAAAAAAACCACAACACATAACCACATTTCCAAAGGTATCTTGGGATATAGTTCTTTTCAATAATGTAAGAAGAAACAGAATGATGTCAGAAATTCAATTATACAAAATACTTATGCATAGAATTTATTATAATTTCTCAAATAAAATAAGCTACAGATAAAGGTTTTACAGAACTCTGTGCATAGGCTTTTCTGTATTTTGAGGAAGAACTGTCTTTCCATATATTTGGATAACACTATTTAGTTCATGGGTGCTTTTAGAAAACAATAGTAGAATAAGTATCTCTGGATGCAACTTCTTTCATGAGAATTCTCTTCTAATTTAAATCAGAAAGAGGTTTAAAGACTTGCTGCATTGGAAAAAATAAATTTCCTATATTTGTAGCTACGCACTGCATTCTTAATGTTTAATACAAATTCTGGAGCAATACTTGACTTTACTTTTTAAAATTAAAGACATTAAAATTCCTAAATGTATACAAAGGACTTAGTGTGGTTTTAGAGAAATTAAGCTTACTGACAAAAAAGCAGTACTTATAAAACTACTTTAAATCTCTGTAGTTTTGAAATACAGTTCTAAAAGAGAACTCTATGGGGCTTGAAAACTAAGATAGACTGGAGAAGGGCGAGACTTTCAATTAACGTGGCAATGCAAACAGTTATAAGTTCTCATTTCTTGTTTGGATATTACCTATTTAAGACTGACATCTACAAGCCATATGCTAAGATTCATCCCTGAACTTTGGCACAGAAACTGGTTCAATAGTCAGCTTCTAAAACCAGTGGCTATGGCAACACCAGCTTCCTGTTGTACTCCTCACAGCACAACAACATTTCAGAATACAATGTTGTCAGAGTAGAGTAAAAAAAAATCCTCAAACTCAGGAAGCGTATGTAGTGCAATTCTCTGTAAAAATAACAAACAAACAAACAAACAAACAAACAAAAAACTCAATATATTTTACTTTAGGGTAGTATTGATCTTGTGCTCTTTGATTAAACTTCCTTAGAAAAAGATGATTGCAGCATATAGACACTAAAATTTAAAGAGAAGTTAGCAGTACTTTTAATTAAAACTTCAATATAGTCCACTGTTCGCAATGTCACCTTTCAAGTCAGAAAGACAATCTTCCCCCCTACTAAATTTTCCTTTGCATGATTAATTCTTAATTGATCATCAGGAGCAGTAAAATAATTCTAAGTTCAGCCTGGATTGCAATGGCAAGAAAAACCACAGCATGTTCACACCGTCAAATAATCCTCAGATCTGTGTTAATTAAGGCTTTAATTTGCTTTTCAGGCTCTGAAGAAAGATTCCACTGGGGGCTGGGTGGGGAGGAAGAAAACTCCCCCAGAAAGATGAGGGAAACCAGCAACACAGTTTTCTGCCACATCTCCTATAGGACTTCTGTAGCAGGTCTGTCAGTGTTAGGACCCTACCATGCCCCACAATAAAAAGCAGCAGGAGGAAATACCTCTGCACAGAAAAGCCAGCAGTCTGTCAGCATGGGGAACAATCCAGGAGATACAAGTTAAGCTTGCTGAACTACTGAAGGATAGCTCTTACATGGAGCACATGAATGGCTGCACGGCAGTGACATGCTCCAGACTTCTGAGCAGTCTTTGCTTTAGCAAAATCAGCAGGTCTTCCTGCCACACAGAGCAGCACTACAGGGATGAGATTATACATTACATCCACACATAAACTCAATATATCTATATAAATCTATATAAATATATATACACACACTGATCAACTCCTTTACAGATTAGAGACATGAGTGCTTTTGTAGAGTACATCTTATTCCTCTGGAACTGTGCAATAGGAACAGGTCCATGATCTCCACTACATTAATGGACACAAGGAAAAAAAGAGCTCAGAACTAAAGTAACACTCTTGCTTCTTCCTGTTTCCCAGTATCTGCTAGTTTCTTAATGCTTTTCAGCAGATGAAACTGTGTTGCAAAAACTGGTACAGTTACAAAAGAAAGTGATAGGGCTGCAAGGCTGTAAGACACAGTTGTATGGAGTCTCACTTGCTGAAACAATCTGCTAAAATGTAGGGGAAGAGGAGCATGCCCTGTACGGCAATTATATTCTAAACCCAAAAGAGGCACAATGATCAGAAGAAGATTTATTAATATCAGCTACAGAAATAACTGGAAGTACTAATCAGTGATAGCAAGTGTATTCCTATTAAGTTAGCTAATTACATGACTGTCAGGAGGTGGGCAGGCAAGATCTGAAGTATAGCATAATCTGGCTTGTCATTTGCTGTTCCAGTTATGATTACCTGACACATCTCCATCTGTTGCTCATTAGTTGGATAAACTTGAGCTCCTTTGAATTACATGTGCTATGGACTTGTCTTAGTTTAAATATTTTGAAAAAAATAAAATCATAATAATTCTGCAGTTTCTAAGAATGAGGCTAAAGAACAGCATCACATGCCTTCCACATATCTGAAAAAATTAATCTTGTGATCTTTGAGATGGTTGGCACTTGAATGCAGTGGAGGATAACATCTTAAATGGACACAACGAATTCTGTGCTTCACCATGAAAATTCACAAAATTTGGCAAAAGTATGTCATTTTGTGAAATCATAGTTAAGTTTACAGGAGACTTAGCAGAGCTGTGTGACTTAGCTGCCCTCAGATACCCCATGCTCCTCCACACCTACATGTGTGAATATACTACACCAGTGAAAAATCAGGCAATTTGTGAACACACTTTCAATTAAAAAACATGTTTATTAAATGCTCACTAAAGCAAAGACAGGAGTGGAGCCTGAGTCATTTGCTGTTGATAGATCTCTGTGAAACAGACTGACAAAGCATCCCATTTCCCTCTCGCGTAGTCTTCCAAAGGATAACAGCCTGCTACTCCTCTTGCCTTGAGTGCCAAAGACATGCAGCATTTGCTGAAAGATGCTGGCCTTGCTAAAGATGCACATAGCTCTCAGTCCAATGGCACATGGGGAAGACTTTATTTATTTATTTGTTTGTTCGTTTATTTATTGACAGAAAGAGTACAGAAGCTTGGAGTTGGAATCCCATGCAGGAACGTAAACTGTGTCTCCAGCTTATTGACCACATTACTGCCAGCTTCTGAGGCAAATGAAGCAAGTGTTTAATTTTCATCCACTAGATAGTTCTTTTTTACTCCCACAGTAAGGCAGATGTGCTGTGGATAAACTGGTAAGAAATCACAAACTGAAGAAATGTATAATGGTCATGTCTGAGCCATCACTTCACAGTCTCTTTAATCACTGCATCACAAAACTTTTATGTGCTTACCATTGCAACTTAAATGCACTTTAAATATCTGTGTGTGTCACTGTGGTAACTATACCATCAGATTGTCTTTAAATAATCCCAGTTATTTTATTTTGGTAGCCTTCAAGCTTTTACAGAATGTTAGAAATATTTAAAGAACTGAAAAGCTAAGAAGAACCAATTCACCTTTAATGCAAAGAATAAAACTACTGTATTAGCTGATAAAATACAACACCAGTAAAAATATCCAAGACCACTACAATCTATCTGAAGTGTATATTTTCTCAACAATTGCCACCTCTTTTATTTCAAGGTAAAGGTAGAAAACAGGAAAGCAGAAAAGTGATGTTATCATGGAAATGTTTGACACCAAAGGGCTCTAGAAAAATGGCTCAAGTTTAAAATAGCAGGTATCAAGTGTAAGGACTAATCATCTCCATAAATGAAGTGTTTTTTTTTTTTTTTTTTTTTTTTTTTTTTTTTTCCCCCCGATATAATTTAAATACATAGTTACAGTTCTTCAGCCTTAGTCTCACATTGCATTTGAGAGTCTGTAGCAGTAAACTCATGCTAAAAAAATCATAACAAAATCAAAAAAATCAAATTTGTGCCAACTATCACAAGAAAAACTGACATTAACTTCCATCTCTAATAGATGCAGTTACACAACTGCAAAGCAGGATTACTCAAGCAATTAAAATCTATAACCATTGCATGTGCTAAGTGTACACCTCTGGTGAATGCACAAGGTTCACAAATTCCAGGTTAGATTTTAAATACTTTTAAAGAACATTTTTCATTTCTACTCAGACTGTACTATGACACAGCAAAAGTTATGGTTCATTTGGGAATGCAACATGAACATGTCTGTACTACACACTTCAGGGATTGTTTAAATGCAAGGTCACCGTCTTCACAACAAAGGGCTAAGATTTAGCCCCTGTAAGAGATCAGTAACATGCCTTTTAAAAGACATCTGTCCTGCTGAACAGAAGAGTAGTGGAAGTCACCTTGAGAGAGGGAAGGAATTTAAACAGTTTGTGACACTGAAAGATTATGTTTTCATTCCCTGTTGAGAAAGCAGCTTTCAGATATAGAGAATGGTGGAAAAATGATGACTGAAGAGTATATTCTCCAAATATACTCAGCTGCAAATGGTTTCAGTGATTTAGTGTAATAGGAAGTATAAACAGCCTACCTTGTTCTGCTATTACTTTATATTATGGACAGAAATGATTTAGAAATTAGATTAAATTAAAATTAATCAAGATACTCATAAAATATTCAGAATATTTACTTCAATCCCTAAATATATTTGTTAGTCCTAGGAGTAATATGAAGTGTCCTTCTTGTGAAGTATCCCTCTTACGATGCTCTGCTTCAAATATTAAATTAATTTTAATATTAATTATGGAAGCACAAACAGCACTGGCATAATAACATCAAGTAACATTTCACAGATGATGTTAGTGAATATTTATTTACATAAACTAAAACAGGGCCACATGATAACACCAGATATCTGCATAGTGACTGTAGAAGTCAGATTTGGTTTCAGTGTTTTTCCATGACTCTGACAGCACCACTGTGGATTTTTAAACACTCCAATTTAGCATCTCTTGTGTACTTTTTGTACCAAGGCCGAACAGTCTGTAAACACACAGAAAAGCCATTTACACGTGGAGCTTTTACACACAATTGAACTCATGGCATCAAAGGAAATGCAGAACCTGCAAGGACTTCTCCCAGAGACTTTGAACTATGTAAAAGACTGGAAGCATTGTATAATCCAACTTTCAGTGTAAACTTATGAGAACAAGAATAAGTTGAGACAAAACAACCAGAAATTTCAGAAATTGTAATAAAGGCATAACAGCAGAAAGCCAGGCAACACACCCTCACTGGAAGAGTTCAAAGAGTTTGTTATCACTTTGAAAAAAAAAAGAATTTTTCCTTTGCAAAACCACACAAACAGCACAACATTCCATGAAACTGCAGGCTCTTTTTTTTTATATTATTTTTTTTTTATTTTTTTTTTTATTATTAGTTATAAAAGCAGCACTCTCAATAAATCCCAACAGTAGGGATAATGGCAAAATCATTTTACTTGATAACATCAAGATCATTTTGCTTTCTGAAGACACTCAGAGGCAGTAACTGCTACATTTATTCTGAGAGCAGTGTTCAGACTGGAGATAAATCTGTCGAAGCATCTGGAGACAATTATTTAGCAAGAATTAAAAGCAGAACAGACCTATGAGATTCGCATCTGAGGGGAAATCTCTCTGGAAACGATGGTCTGCCAGGGCCTTGCAACCTGAGGCATTAAAGATTTGGTATATTGGAATTGGTTCCACAGAGCATTTGACTCCTTCTAAGAAGGCAGTGCACTAGCAAAACTACTTGTTTTAAATGAAGAAAGGTGAAGATTTTCTGCCTGTCATATAAATTACAGGGATTAGGAGAAATCACGGGGCAGTAATAATGCTATTTAGCATTTGGTTCCCCACCTCAACCCTCTTTGGTTTTGCTGCAGTATGCTACTGCAGGAAGAAGACATTTTTAGCTTCACAGAACTATGGCAGGACAGTTCAGCTTTCCAGCCTGGCATCACAGAAACTTCTTACTACTAAGGAGAGAGTCACAGTTAAGAGCATTCCCATAAGAAGCTGATTTTTTCCCCACCAGATATTGTTTCTTTTCTGCCATAAATAAATAACTGAATGTGGGAGGTGCTGCCTATACTGCTTAACTAGCAATTGCCAGAGCACTGTTGCAGAATGATCCAGATCTTACAAATGAAGGGCATCATTCATTTTGCTACATACTGACTTTATCTTCCGTGGTTTCTAGCAGTGAAAATTGTAACATGCAGTTTTTTTCTACAATTCCTACTAAATGTAAAGGACTTTCAGAATCCCAGTTCTCATTTATACTAAGTTCTTACTCCTGCCCCCAGATGCATCATCATCCTTGAAAAACTCTCCAGCTGGACCCAGAGAAGGGTGAGGAGATGCTGCTATTTGTATTAGGATGCCCACAGCTGATTCCATGAACAGGATTTGCTGTGATTTAAGAAATCACATCTCTATGGACAAGGTTAATCATGGAAAATCTCATTAGAAGAAAATACTTATAGTTTATATATCAGCTGCCCATTTTCAACCCAATCAGCTAGCATCAGATGCCGATCTTAACCAGCCTGTTAATTGGGATGAATGTCAATTCTGGTCTACATGGTAACTAGGAGAAGTACTGTGTTTAGATTCTTTCTCACTATTAAAAATAAATAAAAAAATAAAACCGTGAAATCTAGAATCTAAAGACAGTATGGAGGAAGTGTTCCTCTTCACTAAATGCAAGGCTCATTTTTATTTCTTTCTGATCAAGACCCCATTTTCCATCTGTTGTGTTAGCAACTAAGGGAATTTGCCAGCAAGCTCTCCTCACATTTCACTTGAAAATCATTTGGACAGGAAATGCCGCTTTTCCTACAGAACTCTGGTGTTCAATTGCATTGCCTTGACCATAGAAAAAAACACCACTGCAGTAACAGCAGTAATTAAAAGTAGTAAAAATCCAGTTTGGATCTGATGGCAGAAACCTCAGATCTGATTCCCCTTGTTACAGCAGACATGGGAGCAAATTCTAACCGTTTTGTTACCTTTTTGATTCAGTATGAACCTGGGGGATTACACAGTTCTCCAGCAAAACTGAGTAACTTACACTCTTCTAACCTGAAAAGTCCTTCTTCAAATTCATATTCTTGCACAGGCTGCAGAGCAAGCATGAAAACAGTAAAGCTAACAAAGAAAAGTTTACTGTTACATTCTGATAGATGAGACTCTGAACTGATTCTTGCTGAGGGCTCAGAAGGAGAAATTTTGAAAAGTCTCACCTGGTTGTCTGGATGGCATAGCTGCGGTTCCTTACTAACACACCATAAAATTATCAGATCCTTCCAGAACCTCCGTTTCCCATACGGTTCCCTCACATGAATGGTTTTAATTGGACACTCCGGGTCTGTACAATCTCAAGTTGAACAATAGTTATACGAAGGTTATACACATTGTATCAAGGTAGGGATTACTCTCTCTAAATAAAGCCAAAAAGGCAAAGGCAGGTTGGCCTGGTCACCAGGCAGCAAGTAAGGTATGTGTAGGAAGCAGGCTCTCGTTCCACTGCCTGCTTCTTCACCTAATGAATTCAGGCACCTAGAGAGGAAGAAAAAAAATCCTCTATACACTGTACAAAAACAAAGAAAAAACCCAAACAACAATCTGCAAGCCTTTCTATATGACTTTTATATAAGACATGGAAAGACATGAAAGAAACACTCTTTTCCTCTGTGGCAAAATTGTTGAATTCATTTTCTACCTTTATATATACACTAAAGCTGTGTTTTGAATTTGAAGTTCTTCTGCCCTTCATAAACTATTTAAAGACATTTGAAATGCACAGAATCAGCATCAGCAATTATCCAGCAAAATGGAAGTGTCCAAATAATTGTGGAAGCCACAATGATGCCTTTATAACCTACATGAAAAGTGTGCAAATATCAGACAGCTCACGAGATTCAGCACAGTCCTGAAGCTTTGTCAATCAAGATTACATAAATTCACTTTCTATTTTAAAAAAAGTAATTCTGAGAACTAACACTTTTCAGCCTCAGTAATGCTGGGACAGCAACTTTCTTTGTGATACAGAAAGGGTAGAAGTGTGCATGGTGTATCTATGTCCTTTTAAAAATGGAAAAGTACATTTGAACTGAAAAAAGCATAATCTTTGTGTGACAAGAATTAACTAAGGTTTTGCAAAGGCTAAACTACGTATTGAAAGGCACACAGTTGTAAGAAGCTAGAGTTCAGAAATGGTGCTGATTTCTGCTTGGATTCTAGTAGCAGTCATCATCTGTACCCAAGATTTGGGCAGGATTCAGAGGCGGTTCTTCCCTGAGAATCTCTATACTAAAACATAAATGAATTTGCCACCATTATCTATTATATTTCCCCAATAAAGAATTAGGGCATACAAAGTTTAACACAGCTGCCTTTAGACAGAGATGGTCTGAAGGAAAACTGGGAGCTAAGTCTGGGCTTGCAGAATTTCAAAGTGGTAATTACATCATTTGACTCCTTAGCATCATCAAGTGCATCTGAGCAATTGAAATGTCAAACACTGCCAAACCTGGAACAAGCCTTGAAAAGTTTACATATGTGCTCATTTAACATTTACATATATGCTCATTTAACATAATGCTCTGTATCCCTTTTAGAAGTCAGCAGATTTAAATAAAGCCCCCAAAGAGCCTGGAGGGCTAGAGTCCTGGCTACCTCAGATAAAAGAGGATTTCTATCCTGAAATCCTACTACTGTAGCTTAGTCCAGGCTGATCACTTGAGAAGTTCACTTGGTATCCATTAATTCCACTATCAAAAGTGAGCTATCACTAACAGCAAGTATCACAAAAGTGATACTGGCTGCTCTTGGCTTGGACTGCCGCACGCTTCATTGGGTTAGAAACCGGCTGGATAGCCGGGCCCAAAGAGTCGTGGTAAATGGAGTCAAGTCCAGTTGGAGGCCAGTCACTAGTGGCGTTCCCCAGGGCTCGGTGCTGGGGCTGGTCCTCTTTAATATCTTCATCGATGATCTGGACGAGGGCATTGAGTGCACCCTCAGTAAGTTTGCAGATGACACCAAGCTAGGTGCGTGTGTTGATCTGCTCGAGGGTAGGAAGGCTCTGCAGGAGGATCTGGATAGGCTGCACCGATGGGCTGAGGTCAACTGCATGAAGTTTAACAAGCCCAAGTGCTGGGTCCTGCACCTGGGGCGCAATAACCCCAAGCAGAGCTACAGGCTGGGAGATGAGTGGTTGGAGAGCTGCCAGGCAGAGAAGGACCTGGGAGTGATGGTGGATAGTCGGCTGAATATGAGCCATCAGTGTGCTCAGGTGGCCAAGAAGGCCAACGGCATCCTGGCTTGTATCAGAAACAGTGTGACCAGCAGGGCTAGGGAGGTGATTGTGCCCCTGTACTCGGCTCTGATGAGGCCGCACCTCGAGTACTGTGTTCAGATTTGGACCCCTCGCTACAAGAAGGACATCGAGGTGCTTGAGTGGGTCCAGAGAAGGGCGACGAAGCTGGTGAGGGGCCTGGAGAACAAGTCCTACGAGGAACAGCTGAGGGAGCTGGGCTTGTTCAGCCTGGAGAAGAGGAGGCTCAGGGGCGACCTTATTGCTCTCTACAGATACCTTAAAGGAGGCTGTAGTGAGGTGGAGGTTGGCCTGTTCTCCCACGTGCCTGGTGACAGGACGAGGGGGAATGGGCTAAAGTTGCGCCAGGGGAGTTTTAGGTTAGATGTTAGGAAGAACTTCTTTACCGAAAGGGTTGTTAGACACTGGAACAGGCTGCCCAGGGAAGTGGTGGAGTCACAATCCCTGGAAGTCTTTAAAAGACGTTTAGATCTAGAGCTTAGGGATATGGTTTAGTGGGGATTGTTAGCGTTAGGTCAGAGGTTGGACTCGATGATCTTGAGGTCTCTTCCAACCTAGAAATTCTGTGATTCTGTGATACTATGACTACAGTGAGCTCAGCAAAGTGCATGGCTTCAGGTTTATCTCTGCATTTTTCCTAAGATCCTCATTTGCAAAGAAAAGCATGAAATAACTTTTGAGTATCCAGCTTTCAGACATTTACAGTTAACTAAATACCACAGAGTTTGTGGTCATCTTTCAGTCTTCTACAGGACATAGGCTACCAGCTCAGACAGACCAAGAATATGGCTCCAGTCACGTCGCATAGTCTCCCTGTATCTAAACTGGTGAGTTGACTTCACAAGTAGAACCCTGGGTTCAAAGAATTGTGAGCAGCAGTACAAGGTCCAAATGGCAGCCAGTTACCATGGACTCATATTTAGGCCAACCATGTTAAATGTCTTTATTTATTTGAATGATGGGATGATGTGCACTCTGCCAGTTTGCAGGCAAAACCTAAACCAGTAAATACGTGGGATGGCAGGGCTTGCTATTCAGAGGGACCTGGACATGCTGGAGAAATGCACTGACTGGAAGATCATATTGTTCAAGAAGAGCAGGAGCAAGGGTTTGCATCTCAGGAGGAACAACCCAGGCAACAGCACAAGTTGGGCACTGATGTGGCTGGGCACTGAAGGGCTTGGGGATGCTGGTGGACAACAAATTGAGCACAAGTCAGCATCATGCCTCAGAGAGGCTGGGGGAGAGGCGTTTGTGTGGCCTCTTGGGGTATCAAAGGCTTGGGGTGTCAAACTGCTGCCCACAACAACCTCAGAAGAGGGCTTGGAGAAGGCAGCACCAAGTTCTCCTCAGAGGTGACCAGGGATAGGCAAGAGGCAGAGAACACATGAAAACATTGGAAATACTGATTGGATAGCTGCTAGCTACACCCCATCCGCCAATTTTTATTTTTATTTTAAGCTATTCATGAAGCTAGCATATTGCATCATCACAGCCAGCTAGCTATGCAACTGGAGTTCTGGTTTTGCTGGAAGTATTTATAGTAAGTATTGGAGTATGTTAGTGTACAGCACATGTGAGGCAGGTATCTGTCAAACAATTTGCAAATTATATACTGGAAGTGTTGTTCAGGATCCTGAACATTGCTCTCCAGAGTTACTGATCTTTTATGGAGATTTGTGCTGTTTAATTGCAAGTTGGGAATTACGACAACACATCACATGACTAATTTTTCAAACTATAATTGTACTATTCCCCTCAACCTCCTCCTCATACTTATCCTATCAATCTCCTTTCACTTTTCACTTTTTGTTAACAAGTAAAAAACATCAAAAGTGGAAAATATGGCACTTAAATGTACTACACAGGACAGACACAAGAGATCTATGCTTTTGCAGGTCTGAAAAACAGCCTTCACTACTCAAAATCTTCGTAAGACTGTTTGGAAACCTGGTGTTTCCTGAGAATTTTCAATCTCTAATAATAATTTTATTGATGAGAAACAAGAAAATGTATTGCCACACACTATGTTTAGGAGAAACAAACTCATTTGTTAAGTATCTTTTCCATGTGAGAGGTCTAGTTTCTATACTCTGAGAAACTAGTTCATGGAGCAAAGGTAATGCCAACAAATTCTAAATTATTAACCTCAAATTCCATTACTTCCAAAAGCCCTCTGATCCTAGAGGCAAAACACAAACAGGCATTTTGACAAAGTTCATGGAGTTTAAGACAAACAAACAAAACAACAACAACAACAAAACACCAAATACAAAGCAATTTTGTCATCAGCAAATTGAAGGCAGCGTGAACTATGCTGTCTTCATTATCCTGTTAACCTGTATAACCTCAGACTACAGCAGACGATGGAACAGAATATTTCTTTACTAAATGAACTAACTCTTTCATTCACTGCTAATTATCTCCTGGAAGCCTAATGAAAAGAGAAGGAAGTGTCTCTCAAGCTGAGGCCTGGAAAGTATCTGTTAGTCTGCACATCAATGGGCAAAAGCAGAGATGAGACCTAAAAGAATCAGTGAGGACATCTGGCTTGTAGCTGTTGCCAAAGGACATCACTCACTAAATTCCAACAAGCTTTGCTGCATAGTAAATTTGAAATCAAATTGATAAGGGCAATCACTACTACAACCAGAGCAGCAAAGGCCATCTCATTACCTTACAAAGTTTACCTCCCCAAAATAAGCAAGATCTCTTGGTCACAGAACATCCCCTAGACAACAGGACAATTAAAACAGCTCCAGAAATGTGCCAGCAGTTTGCTGTTGGCATTCAACAATCCAGAGACAAAAGTCAAACCATAAAACCATATCACATTAATTCCCTGAAAGTTACCAGTTTAAAATATTTTGGGGGACTATGGGGAGAATAAAAGACATATTTTAAAATAAACTATTAAATACTGGGAAACTAACTGATCCACCTGATTCTGAGAAAAGCTTTTAATCTCAGCTCCCATGTTTCAGGGGACTGTTTGTTTGTAAAATTTCCATGTTGGACCTCATAATTTTCCAGATAAACAAGTGTGCCATCTGTGAAGAACTTCCATTTTTCACTAACAAGTTTTCTGATGAAAGCATTTCATCAAGGAAGTTCTTAAGCACACTGTAAAATGGAAATGAACAGGAAGCTTTCTTTTGCTATGATCAAACAGCGGATTTAAAAGTATCTTGTTTTTAGAAAACTTTTATTTAGGCACTCTGTCAATATCCGATCTTCATCTCTAAAGCAGTTTCTGCAAAAAAAGATACAACGACCTGAAATAAAGGCAGATGCAAACTCAAGAACAGCTTTAGGTCACAGATTGTTTTCCCCCTACATTAAAATTATTTTATTTGTGGATCCAAAATAAACACAAGGGTTGCCTACTAATTGCTAAGCTAAAATGATGTTTGCCTGAATAGCTGTAGCACAAGATGCAGATGTTACGTGCAACAGGAAAAAGTAGGAAACGTGTTTACAATACAGGTACTTTTGACAGGCATAACCACTTATTTCACCATCTACAACAACTGTAGGGTCATATTTTGAAAGCAGATAGGGTGGAAGATGCAAGAGACATAATTAACTCCAATAGCCATACACTTGTCCCAGTATCTGGAGAAAGACCTTAGAAACACCTGACTGCAGAAAAGATATGCTACTACAAAAAAAGTACAAAAAGCCATATACTTAATTTTGCATACAAGTTTAGTAACCACTCCTTGTCTTTGGCAGAAAGACATGGCAATTGCATTTTCCACCTTTCTTTACACCTAGGTCACAGAAGCAGGATAAATTACTGCCTTACAAAATGCATAATTTCTTAGTCTCACAGATTCATATTGAAGATAATAAGTGGTATGTGCTTGAGTATCTATTTCAAGTGAGAGGTGTGTCTGAAGAATAACAGCATATAAGGGATTTACTTATCGGTGTCGTTGAGCTTTTAAAAAATGACAAATTAAATTTTCATGTTAACTTCTTTGGTAACAGAAGAACCTTTTAAGATACTGTTCCTAATAGCAAAGCACACTAGCTACGGAAAAGACACATTTATTATTGCCACTCAGACCCAGTGGCTACTAATCTGGAGAATTTCCAATTTTATCACCAGGAAAAGAAAACTTGTGCAAACCACAGCATTTATAATGCTCTAAGTGCACCCACACATAATTGGTTAGCTGTTCATAGTTAACAGGATAAATCTCCATGAGTATAGAAACTACACAAATGGAAATAATGTCCTATTACTGATAAATGAGCAAAGAACCCCACTGTCTGGCACCAAGTATTAATCCAGAGGGCAGAGCAACTGTGTCTGGAATCTACTTAGCCACAAACACTTAATAATACATGTATGTACAGACTGCTGCCCAAACACATCATTGTATGTGTGTCTAACTAGAAGACATTGTACAAAGCTTCTGAAGAACCAGAAATGCACTACACACAAATTGAAAACTTGACACCGATAGTATACAATTTTATCATAACATACTTAGAAATTAGAAAGATACACATGAGCAAAACAAATAAACAAACAAAAAACAAAACACTAGAATGTTAATAAAGGCCTTCAGAGATAAATCTAAACCAGAATGTATTAGCAGAAAGTGTTGCAGAACTGAAAAACTGGGAAAATGAAGAAAGGTTCTGCAGTTCCTCACAGCAACATTGCTAGAAAGCCGTTTCCAAGTATTCAGATTCTATGCCGAGACGAATTTTGTAATACCTAAAAGATGCATCAAAAGAAGAGATACGCTTTAAAGAGTACAAACACTTTTTTTTTTTTTTTTTTTTTTCACCCCCCATTGGCTTACAGATGAGCTTACTGCCTTTAGAAGAAGCGAAGACTGGCCCCATTTTCTACAAATGTTTTATGTTTCAAATCCTGACCTGCATTATTTGCTCTCTGCTAAATGTTTAATGTAGATCTCCATTTTGGAAGATGAATACCAATTTCCACCGAACATGTAGCTCCAGTAGGGTCATGCCTTGAGAGATTAACTAAACATACCAGATTTTCTTCAGTGTCAAGACCACCCCTGTGTAGAAATCTACCAGTAAAGTATTTACAGCCTGCAGAAGTTGATGCGACTCTTTTAGAGGAAGCTTATAGAGAAAATGATGATCTAAAGGTAAGGACACAGCTCTCAGAAGTGTTTTAAATTCAAACCCAAGTGACTCTTAGGCAATGCATTACTCTCCAAAATAAAACAAAACTAACAAAAAACATCCCCAAGTCTTTGGTCCTGGCTCCCAAATCATAAAGGAATTTTAAAGATTTTTTTTTGCATGTATATATAGACACAAAGCAGCTTTCAATTCACCTAATTAGAGTTTCAAGCTCTAATGTATGAGGTTAACCATCTTTAAAAAAACAATTACTTCTAGGAATGATTTATAGCCTTTTGTACAGTAAGAAACTGCTTCCAACATAAGAGAATTGTATGACATATTCCAAATAAAAGCTAGAGGTGAAACTCAGGGTATTCCAGCACTGCTCTAGAGTGGAAGAGAAGAGCACAAGCAGGTCATTAAGGAAAATCTGAACTGAAAGTGTTCATACTTTCCCAGTTCAACTAAGCCCTTTCTACATAGCAGAGAATTACGAGATTAATTCTTACATAATTAAAGAAATATGGGGGGGGGGAGGAGGGGGGAGAGTGAACAACCTGAAAGCACAGTCCTCTGAGATGTTTCTAGCTCAGTATCTAATAGTGTAGTAAGACATTCAGAGAAGTAGCAGCTAAACAAAGAGCTATGTTTACTACTAGTGTTATCTTATTATAGGAAAAAATAAAAGACATAAGAAAAAGAGGACATCTGGAGGAATAGGAGGGCATAGTCCATGCTCCCTCCTTCTGTGTCACTGAGAAAGGGACTGGAACTGACAACAAAGTGTGGCATTTCCCCCCAAGTTTTTCCCTGGGAGAAATACTGAGTGGTAGTTCAAAACAATACCCCCTCACATAAACCAAACACACAAAAAAAACAAGCCAAACCACCTCAGCAGCTTCCAGGGAATTCTCGCCCCAGCTTCCCCTGCAGGTACGTGTAAGTCACATGGTCCAGTAAACCAGGGCATAAAATTATTAGCATCAGTGTTAGTTAATTTATTTACTGAAAAATAACTCAAACTGAGTCCCATGTTTCATAAATGAGGAAAATGTTTGTAAACACTTTACAATTGAGAGAAGTGGAGGAAAGAGGTGTCATGAAATGGTTAAATAAATAAAGCAGAATTGAACACTGTCTCTGCAGCGCTCTGTGCTGCTGGAAAAGAGACTCCTGCCATTCTTCTCTTGCCTCGGCAGGGGTTGCTTGGAGTAGGTTTCCCTACGGAAATGTCAGAGGAGGATCAGATGCTCCTGGGGAATACATTCTCCTTTCAGCTCAAAGGCTGGCATTTGGAAACAGAGTCATTCACCTGGGATCCCTATGATCTTAAGCCCTATGCAAAAGGGCACACACTTCATTCACAGATATGATGTGAAAACTTAAGATTCAAGTGGGTGTTGATCAGAAGCAAGCAGGAAGGAGTGGCTGGTAAGCACAGAAATATTGTACAACATTGGAAAAGGACACAGCTCTTGCCTTGATGCTCCAGCCATCTCAGTCATATTTGCTCAGCTGTTTTACTTACCAATGTTCAAAATTAAACTATGAGGAATTGATCAAATTCATCTATGCTTCTCATCCAAGTAAAGAAGTCAGAGATGATACTATGATACTGCAGCTGAAGCTGCTTTTGGTACCTGGCCTACAATGCGGATAAGAAAGACTATCAGAGTCATCCTCCAAGGAGTGTTCCCTTTCCCACTGTTATGTTTGCTTAGAGTAGCTTTGGTTTTCTGGTGCTGTCTTTAAAAGTGTTGGCTATATTATCCTCAAAAGAGTGAAACAAGTAAACCACTGATACCATCTGTAAACAGAGGCCTGACAGCATATTCTTAACAAATGTTAAGAATTATAACAGGTTGCACTGCTGTTTTGTACAGTTATTTGCAAAAGTAAGCCCAAAGAATTCCAGCATTTGGAAAAGCACTCCAAAACACATTCACAGATGGATGGTCTAGTCACCAATATTCTTCTTTCCATGCCCCACCCATCAACGGGATTTGCTGGAAAATTACTAACTACACTCAGGTTAGGTTAGTTACCTAGACATTCACATTCAAGATCACAGACATGTACAAGCTAAGTCCAATTAGTGCTTGCTGATTCATCAGATCAACTAAACAAACCTGGGAAATGCAACAGGTAACCAAACATTCTTAGAACAAATTAATCCCTAGAAAAACAGGTACATCACGTCTCAGGAACAAATCAACCTCATCATGAACAGATACTTTGTGTCCCCTACCGACAAAAAGCATAGGTCAGGCCACAGCTGCTTTATACAGGCTGTTGAACAATAGGTCCCTACCTTGTTTGCTGGCAGACACTGCAAATCCAAGCCTTCTCCTTCTTCTGGTAAGAGCTGCAGCTCTTGCAGATGTTGTACTTGCAATCTTGGCACTGTCGCTTGCTGTTGATAAGAAAGGTGAAAGGGGAACAGCAGCGAATACAGCAGTGCTCATTGAACTTCTGCTGCTTGGAAAGGATGTTGCATTTGTTACCCTCTTCATCCAACTTCTGCTTCATTTCACTGGAACAAAAAACAAAAGAACAAATATAAATCTCTTTGCCTTTTTCCTCTTTCAATATGCTCACGTGATACTATTTAAATAACTTCTGCAGGTGTAAAACAAATGTCAGAAATGCACATTCTAAATCCAGAATTGGGAAGCTAAAGCTCCTATATTCTCTGGAGTCACATGTGACTGGTCCATGTAAACTCTGCTGTGAGTCAGAGCAAACAATTTCGGTTCACACAGCTCCAGTAACACTCTGCAACACCAGACTACTTCTTTACCTACTCCAGCTGTCACTCCCTTGTGACATCTCACAATTCGCTTTCAGAGCACTTCGCAAATCAAAAACCAGGCTATGAAAGTCAAAAGACTTGGTGTACAGTAATAAAAAAAAAAACCTCTGTTCAATAGTTTTGAAAACAAAAGTGCTACGTTTTCTGAGTTCTAATTCATGGAGTCATATTATGCATAAGAGCTCAGTCAAGGAAGCTAATAGAACATTTCTTTCCAGAGTTTAAACAAACAAACAAACAAAAAACTAAACCAGGACCAATACTGAGCCAACTGCCAACTGCCTGTGACAAGGTTTGCAGACCTCTATTGCAGACCTCTAGAGTTTTCTGTATTTCAGCAAAAGAGTTCATTTATTTAAAAAAAAAAAAAAAGAGAGAGAGAGAAAGAGAAAAAAAAGAAAAAAAAAAACAATTTTATGTATGGTATTTATTAATTTGCTATCTCCCATTTTATAGCGCTTTTGATATTTTCCAAATTAAGCAATATATTACATGATATGAGTAATGAAAAAGTGAAGAAGTCAGAATGAACAGTTGTGTGAGTGGATAGTTTCTGGCATTTACAACTAGTATCTGCATTAAAAGAAAACAGCATTCATGAAAAACATGTTAGCAAAAGCCTAGAACAACAGTGTAACTATAAATATATCCATTTTCTTCTGTTTTTCTGAGTTAGTAGTAGCTAACTTATTATTTCTAAGCACTGATTAGAACCACTTATAAGACTAGAGTAACAGAAAAGTATAAAAAAAAAAAAAAACAACAAAATCTAGAGGTACCATAAGAGGTGGATTAAGCTGCAGGAAGACAGTCGTGACACGGTGACTTGCATTTAAATTTATGCTTAAATATCTTGGTGCAGGAAAAAAAAGAAAAAAAAAAAGAATATTCTTGTTGCATACTTATTCAGAAACTCAACCAAGATAACCTATAAGCATTGCTATGAGCCAATCCTGGAATGTTAAAAAGACTCACTTTACTAGGCTACACATCTTCTAATTTGCCATTTCTGTCTCAGATGAACAATTTGAAATAAAAACAGCCTGTTTATTAAAATCTGACAAGTCAATTCTAAACCTCAAGTCTAAAAGGCTATTACAGTAGTGATCTAAAGCATGTAATTTCTGAACTTGCATGTATGCCATATTTAACCATATTCCAGATACTGGTATTATAAATTTAAAACTTTAGAATGATGTATTTTTCTGTTGTTTGTCCCCAGTATAAAGGTTTGGCCCACCTGCTTGAACTTGAATAAATATTCTTCAGAGTTTCAAGTAAATAATCTTTATGACTTCTGTTCAGATTGTAAAACCTTCTAAAAAGCTGTAAAACTTTTCTTGCTTCTCCTCGAGAGGTAATGCTGTGATTACACACTCAAGGGTTGGGGGCAGGTGGAGCTGTAACTGCTAAATGCAAAGTTAAGAGCAATGCACATTGGCAACTCGCCATACATATTGCGAAGTTTAAAACAAGGTAGAGGGAAGACTAGGACATGATTGAGAAACAGGTTAAAACAAAACAAAACAAAAAAAAGTCTAGGATGATTCAACTCCAGGCCTCTACATTGGGAGCTGCTCTGGAAGGAGTTCATGAAACAGCAATGCTGAAGGCCCCAGTCAGCTTTATTAAAATATAAAACTACAAAAACCCATCTGCTTTCCGTATAACAAGGGAAAAAATTACCAGCAGAAACCTGGTAGCAGTCCTTTAAAAAAGATGAAACGTATCAACTACAATGTGGGATGTTAAGCTCCAGGACAGAGTCCTGGCACAATTTTGCTGCCAGTTTCCCCCAAACCTGTTCCTCTGCTCCTCTCTGGGGGAGCATCTTCAGCTGATGGGATGCAGCCAGCTGACACTCACCTCACACCAGCCTATATTTCAAACTGGCACACTACAAAAGGCCAAGTCCAGCTGGTAAGGTTGCCATACTCCATGTAACTTCCTCAGGTGATGGACAAATATAATTGTAGACCTGCCAGCTGTGTATCAGATGCTCCTTTAATCTGTGCAGAACCTGACGGTCCCTTACTCCTTGGCTACCATGAGAAGTCACAGGCTGATTGCTGAAACTTTTCTTCCATTCACACCTTTTGAACTTGATGTTCAAGGTCCCAGATTGTTATTACTGAAAGGGGGTCCCCACCTCTGCTTTTGCTTTCTCACTTTTTTTTTTTTTTTTTTTTTTTTTCCTGCCTAGAAGTGCACAACCAGGTGAGTGCAATGCCACTAAATTTAGGGAAAACACTAACTGTAAGTTTTATAGCCCCTCACCACTCACCAACATCTGCTCTGGAGTTAAATAGACTGAGATGCCAAGGAGAACTCCTCAGCATTTCATCAGTTCCATAGTCTCTATACCATGAAGTGTATTGTGCACACACAGGTAAAGCTATATACTGCCAGGGTCATATATTTTTCCCCCTGCTATATACAGTAAGAACCAAATTCTTCCAGCGGGCATATGCCTCCCTCTATGGATTCAGCACTAATTTATTTTAGCTGCCTCCTTCTCAGGTAGTTTATTCTTCTCCATCAGGATGGGCATCTAACACAAATCCCTTGTTAGAGGCAGTGCTACACCATTGCTACAGACATTTCGTTTCTCCTTACATCTTTGCTAAATAGTCCCTGAGGAAACTCTATTTGCCTCTCTTTCAAAAAGTGGAGCACAGGATTGTACTGGGTACCTTTGGAGCAAATGCCAAGTTACACCATAATCTTAGAAAGTGTCTTTTTTCTAGGCTCCTATCAACATGAGTCACAATTGTACCTTGTGGTATATTTAACACTCAGTATGTCTATTAGTATTCTACACATTATTAGTGCTGTTAAAAACAAAACAAAACAAAAAAAAACCAACAACATCAAAAACATGTTAGTACATGTGCAAACATACTGCTTGCAGTTGGGGACCCTTTGAAGAACACCTTCAATCTGCACAGGGATATAGATCCACCAGCAGTAGCTGAGTTTCAGGGAGAATTAGACAGCAGGGAGTCTATCAGAGGAAAAAAAGAAGAAGAAAAAAAAGTAACATTAAAAATCCCTCAAAACCAGAAAAGCACAAAGCTTTGGCAGGCTGGGGGAAACACCTCAGCATTCAAGTAGTAAGAGACTCATAAACTGTTATGAGTAAACTACTTCTTGTATCAAAAATTAAGACAAATATTTCACAGTCCAATTACTGCAGCTGTAGTTGTATTCTATGTACTATCTCACGAGCATTTTTCAGGTTCTTTTTTTTTTTTCCCTTGAGTTACTCATTTCTACAAAAATAGCCTCAGATCTTCCTTTGTAGTTTTTCTTGGCCTCTCTTTTCAAAACTAAGAGCTAGATGGTGCTGCCTATGTATTAACTGATGATATTGTCCCATTAAATTGTTTTAAATTGTTGTCCAAACCTTGCCTTTGCCACTTATTTCAAAAGGCCTACAATGACAGTGTTGCCTTCAAAAATCAATGTTAAAGATTCAGTGACTACTGTGCATTCAAACTGAAAAGGAACAGTGTTGACTTTTCTCTTATTTAAATGGTTATAAAGCAGGAATGGATATAGCAGGGGTGATGTGCACACTAGAAAAAGTAGAAACAGCATCCATGCACACATAGGGAGATGAGGGAATTGGGCCGTACAGATAAGATTTTTAAAAAGCATCCAGAACTGATGTAGCAATGTTCTGCCTAAAATCAATAACAATTTTTAATATTGACTGACAGCAAGCCTGCTATGAAAGCCACTACATCTGAAGCACTCACCATGTGGCCACCGTCAGTACGAACACCACCAAGAAAATAGCATCAGAATTAGACACATGTAAAGTGAACCGAGTAGCATGCAACTACCATCAGCAGTCTGATCAGATAACGATGTATTAGGAGTTTAGGATAACTTATTTTTATAAATAGGTAAGGCTAAGTGAGGTACACAAATAAAAACCTATTTCAGTACTTCATTACTATTATTATTTTGAACAAGGCTTTGCAACAAGCATGTAGAGTCTAAATGGATCCTGTATTACCCTAGCAACATACACACCTGCCTAGACTGATGCTGAACAAATTCTCACTGAAAGAAAGATGTATATTTCACCTTTAACGAATAAAGTTATCCTTCTACAGTCTGGGATAGCATTGTGAAAAATAATCGGTTACCTATACGAAAAAGTATCATGGATTCTGATGATAATTTCTTTCTAAAAAGAAAGAAATCCACAACTGTGGTGATAATGTCTTTGTTTTTTGTTTTTGTTTTGTTTTGTTTTACATTTGCAAACAGTTCTGATAGTGGGAAAAGAGTTGCTTTAACACCTTTGTATCTCTTATTAAATACCATAAAATAAATGTGGTGAATAACAAGCTGAGAAAACTGAATACTAGTCACAGTTGAACAAATTCCACTGCTGATAGAACCAGAAAAATGCCAACATGCTTGACACTTAGCCTTGTCTTAAAAACGTATCAGACAATGAACTTGCTACATAGAGAACAGAGTCAATCAGCACCAAGTTCAGATGTAGCTCACTTGCCATGGACTGATACCTTGCTTCATGTATCAGGCTCTATCCTAATCTGTTAATAATTTTCTTACCTCAGGACATGAAGGATTTGTCCTCTATTATTCTATAGATGCGGTACTAGGGGCTCTTAAGGAAGATTTCCTTTTCTGTTGCTGTCAATCAGTGTCTATCATCAATGGGAAATTACTTGACATATCAGAGTGTAGTTAAATGAAATAAATACACTGGTATTTTTAAAAATTTTTCTCACCCTGTAAACCTGTAAATTGTCAAGAGACTGTATTTAACCCCATTTTCTTTTGTAACATTGGATATCACAGGAGCACAGACTGTACTTCATCTAACTGTTAGACTTTGAAATCTGTGTGCAAGGGGAGCAGAGAGGGAGAAGCAGGTCTGAAATTTCAGAGCAGATATTCTGGGGAGCTCTGATGACATCAGATATCTCCGTGTGAAAGTTGAAATTATCTTTTCCAAGAAGCAGTGCTGTGAGTACAGACTGCTTTGTCCTCCTGTTCTAATACTGCCACATGGAACACATGGAAATAAATCTGTTTCAACACTTTTTTCTCACTTTTCTTTCTATTCTGCCCTTCTAGCTCAGTTAAGAGACTGCTTTGCTGGCAGGTGGGGTGTTCTGAGGTGAAATGATTCATTAGTATTTGGGACAAGCACTTCTTCTGCAGGTTAAATCCTGGGTTTATATTATATCCATACCAATGTTTACCACTGGGCAGTGTGAATGTTAAAAGTTAACACAGATCCAAAGAGCAACTGGAAAAAAATAATAGAAGAAAAATGTGTCCTGAGTTAATATATACAGAGATACCTTCTCTGGATTAGAAAAATCCTGGTATGCAGATTCCTAGAGTATTCAGAGAAGCAGTACTATGTTTGGTTGTCTATTACCCTTTGGCTTTATCTTCTCTTAATTACCCATTAGGCAGTTTTAGACTGCCGGTAGATTCTCCCTCAGTCTTCATAACATTGAAGAAACACAGCTCCCTCAGCCTTTTGGTGCATGTCATATGCTCCAGTTCCTAACCATCTCTGTGGTTATAGTGGTGAGGCTTATGCTCCAGTTTGGCAATGCCTTACTTGTACTGGGACACCTAACGCTGTACACACTACTCCAGATACAGACTCAAAAGTACTAAATGAATGATCACTTGCCTCAACCCACTGACCACTGCTACAAGGACTGACTGCTTTAAATTCACTGTCCATCAGGAATCAAAAGGTTCCCTTCAGCAGAGCTGATCGCTGGACAGTCAGGCCCAAGCCCATTCTACTGCAAAATGCTAGATTGGTATTGCTTTTTCAGGAAGTTCCCAGCAACCCATTTCTCTCGAGATTGACCTTGAAAAGCTGGAGTAGCCCCATCTACCAGTATGTCAACCCTTCCAACCAACTCTGTGTCATCTGTGCACCTAAAGAAAGTGGACTGCATCTCAAAGCCCAGAACATTAATGGAGGCATTAAACCAAATTAATCCCACTATCAGTCCCCAAGAAGTAATGCTTGTAACCAGTTAGGCACTGACCACTACTATCTGAGCTTACTCATCCAGCCAGTTTTCATCTATCTATTTCGTAATTTCTGCTTTGTATATAATATTCTCCCCAATCTGACTACCAATCTTTACGCTTTGATTAATATTTTATTATTTTGCGATACCTTTCTGTTAGATTACAAACATGTAACACTACATTGTACTACCCCATGAAAAATGTCAACAACCTAGCAAAACTGTATTAGTTTTACCACCTTTCTCAAATTCCTACTCTTTTTTATAGTTCCAACATCTTATATAGTGATTCATATTTATACAAGCATTTACTACATTCCCATCTATCTCATTTCCTCTCAATAAATGTCATTTTGCTCTCCCTAAAAGTGTATTTCTCACTGCCTACGTGGTGTCTTTCTATAACTAGAATGTCAATGTTTCTTGCATATCTTAGGTAATTATGGCAGAATTTTAGAAATGCAAAACATATACATAAATATCAAGAAGTCTATGGAATTGCACTCAATCAACAGCAGAAACTACTTTTGGGAAGCAGTTATTGATTTGTCCTGCTAAACTCCACAGTCTAGCAGCTATCCCTTCTCTACCATCCATTAAGGGTTAACCTACATATTAAGCAGACCAAATGTCTAAAAGCCTCTCAAATACATTATTTCTACATCAGTCACTGCCTCTATTTACCATTTCAAAGGTCAGGATAGTGCATTTTGTCAAATATCTAATACTGACTTTTTTCTCCTTGTTGCAATTGAGTGGGGAAAAAAAAAAAAAAGTTTAATAGAGTTAATTCCTGGGTGCATCTAATTTTAAAGGGATAAAAACTGAATTTCTGACCATGTTGACCAACTTCCTCCTTCTTCAAGTATTTCATTGTGTATTCATGACCACTAAAAGAAAGTAAATATTAAAACAAATACTTTACAGTGGTAGCATTTATCTACACTCCTCCCTGCCATTTGTCACTCTGTGCCTCTTGCCTGTCTCTCTCACTAGGAAATTTCATGTTTGTCCTGTCAGCTCCTGACTTGCAGTAGAAAGTCATTTGAGGTTAATGGCTTTCATGTATCCCATTTGGTTGTACCTGAACAATAAATACAGACTAGCATTCTTAGGACTGGAATATTGTTCAGTGTAAACAGAACAAAGAAAAATTAATGAAAATATTAAAATTTACACACTTTTCCATCACAAACATGATACCTTCTCTGCATTTCTAACGGCATCTGTGAGTCTACCTTTGATATGCATCCATATTTAAGCCTGTATCAACTTGTACCATTTTCTTTAAGAACAGAAAGGCCCCTACTACATTAAACAGTTCTTCTTCCAGTGCTCCTTTCACAGTGTAATCCAGTTCAACCTTACAAAATCTGATTCATAGCCTGGCTAGTGTACAGTGGGACAGTAATTCATACATCTCTGAAAAACTCAGAGTATTCACCGTGAGTCTTCATTCCTTTTTCCTGGTGGGATTTCAAACAACACAGACCTACTAACATTTGTGCTAGAACCAGTGTTGTTGCTGAGTTAATATTATTTACTGCTCTTTGCATCAGAAAATGAAGGGAGTTCTCCTTGACCCTTCCCAAGGAATGTGCAGCAGAATAAACAAGGCTATGTAGCAGAATAAGCAGCAGAGCTTGCTACAGAAGCAGGCTTTACAGTGTGAGAAATGATAACATCAGAGGGCTGTGTGTGTGGTGTTAGAAAACAACACAAAGACCACATCACATGCAGATGAGATGAGTAATACTTCATATGTGGGAGTCTTCTGCCTCAAGAAGCTGGTGATCAAATCTGCCCATCATGACTGCTGCCTTCTCCCGAGAGCACCACTGGCCACTCCAGAAACCTAGTGGGATGGGAGCCGGAAGAGACATTTTCTCTGCCAGCACTGGGAAGCACATAATGCAACACAGGCAAATCCATGCAGTTTTACCCACAGAAAACTCCACAGAGTATTTTTCCACTTCCTGCAAGAGCCACAGAAGCTGTACTATGCAACAAGAAGAAAGCAGGTGTTACTAAATGCTCTAGGCCATTCAGACAGCAGGCATTTCCTTTAGGTGAAACTCCTATGCAGTCCTAGGAAGCACACCAGGCTCATACTAAGTAAGGTGACAAAGAAAGAAGAAAAAGAAAGAAAAGCCTCAAAGCAAGATATTCTACATAGGATCTGCAATTTAAATATATATTTTTTAGTAAATTTAATCCTATAAATAATGATTTTATTGAGTATAGGAATTGCCTGCAACAGCCATGTGGGGTTTTATTTGTTTTAAAGACCAAGACTTGCAAGTTTAAATTTACCATATACCTCTATTGTACACAAGACAGTACTTTGGCAGACAAAAGAATCTGTTCTCACAGAAAACAAGTTACGTTTAACATAAATTACCCCAGAGTGTTTTACAGTAGCAGTATTAACACCTTATAGAAGTAATAGTGTGTCCTTTACAACAAAACAAACAAATCTCTGCAGAGGAGCAGGAAAATATCTACAGCACCCCCACCTCACCATTCAAACACGCATTTAAGGTAGTTCTTTAAAAAACATAGGTATTGCTATAGCAACAGCAGTATTTACCCAAAAGACCTAATCTTCATTCAACCTGTTATAAATGAAGATACAACTCAATCTGAATTTAGTAATATTTATAAAAGGCAAGTAAACAGCGCTGGGAGCGTGGGGAGTCTATGCTCTACCAACACACACCCATGAACATCAAACTTTCTAAATATACAGAACACTGCTTTTACATACTAAACCCAAGCATGCATATACATATGTACAATCAGAAAAAGTATCAATTGTAACATATCAATTGAAACATAAACATGGCAAAGTTTTCCAAATTCTGGCAAGTGTTTAACAAACAATCCTTTAAGTCTAATACTATTAATGTCCATTACTGGGGGAGCATAGTTGGAGTTGGTAATCCTGATTGAAGTGCTCCCATATCCTAAATGACTACATTAATTTTTCTCAGATAATATACAGTCTCAATTTTCCATTCATTTTCTTGATTACAAACAGCAGAAAATTCCAGGACGAGTCATGGGGACAATTGTCTTGCTTTAAGTTGTTAAGCAACTCGGCCTTCAGGCCTTATGTATCCTATTCTTCATGGATTGAAGGGAAACATTTCCATCTCCTTTTCAAGGCCAATAGGGCCTGGGTCAAAAGGCACGTCCAGGTCAACAGGGGGTGGAACAGCAAAAGCCTTTGATGGCTGTAGCAGCAGAGGGGCCCATGGCGTAGCAGAAGGATCGGTGGACGAGCCTGCAGCTCCCTCACTATCTGGCAAACCAGACATTTCTGATTGTGGTCCCACATGGCTCTTTGTACTGGGACAGTCTTCGTTCCTAAGGACGTATGATTCCCCATAATGCACAGCTGCTTACCAGGCAGAGGCAGTTGTGTGCACAGGTCCGCTTCTCTCAGCTTGAGCTACTTTCCAGCTCCGGTGCACCTATTTCCAGCGACTTTGTGTACGAGCTTCTCTGAGCAGTTTGCTGAGTCTGGCCAAACCTATCTTCATGAGGCAATCAATGTGCCTGTTCCCGTCCTGGTAACAGAAACAGACTGTCCTGGTAACCATACAGCTTATTCTCCTTATTAACAATCAGACAGTTTATGATCCTGAAATATGGGACCAAATTGAGGTCAAGGTGTGGTACTCTGCAACTAAAAACAACAAGGTTGCAGTGGGATTGCTCGGCACCTGGCAAGCAATCTCTGAGGCCTTAAAGAGCCATGTGGGACCACAGTCAGAAATGTGTGGTTTGCCAGATAGTGAGGGAGTTGCGGGCTCCTTTACTGATCCGACTGCTATGCCATGGGCCCCTCTGCTGCTACAGCCATCAAAGGCTTTTGCTGTTCTGCCCTCTGTTGACCTGAACGTGCCTTTTGACCCAGGCCTCATTGGCCTTGAAAAGGAGATGGATATGCTTTTCTTCGATCCAGGAAGAATGGGATACATAAGGCCTGAAGACCGAGTTGCTTGACAAATTAAAGCGAGACATATTGTTCACACTACTAGCCATGGAATTACGGAAAATGAAGACTGTTGTTTGTAATCAGGAAAATGGAAACTGTTAAGTCATGGAACTTAAAGGATTGTTTGTTACCTTTTCTGATTGTATAACTTAAAGGATTGTTTGTTACCTTTTCTGATTGTACGTATGTACAGGCATACTCGCGTTTAGTATGTAAAAGCAATGTTCTATATGTGGGAATAGAAATGTTGTTTTTGCAGAGTTACATTGTTTAGAAGGAGGGAATGTGGTACTGAGATATACTTACAGTGATAAGAAAGTTTAGCAGGTGACCTTGTAAAATGCAGACAATCAGACTCCTTAGGACAATTAGGTGAAAATCACGGTGTCAAGTCAAGTCAGATAAGTGAAGAAACATTACCACTTCAAGCAGTAAAAATGTCAAAAGAAATTTGAAATTTAACAGGCCGGCGACTGAAGGCCACGCATTGTTTGTGAAGCATCAGATAATTGTGAATCTGGATTACCCACTCAGTGGGGAAACAGGGGAGGGTCCTGCCATCAAAAGGTATATAAACTATGTTTTGGAACTAGTAGATGCACTCTCTCCTGCTTGTGGGGCGCCCGCCATTGCAATCGCGAATAAATTACTACTTCACTGAGATCCTCGCCTGAGCCTAAGTTATTGGCTACGGAGTGTTTCTCACAATTTGGGGGCTCGTCCGGGATCCAGTCACCTACTGGGGAGCCCCACCGCCGCAGCAGCAGGAAGGCATGCCCCGCTGATTTCAGCAGTCCTGTGCATCGACGGTGGCGGTTCTGCGGAAAGCTGACAGAGGGCCCGAGACTGGTTAAAGAGGCAGGATCCGTGAAGTGGTGGGGAAAGGAAGAAGGTAGGCACTCCGTTTTTTTTTTAAGAATCGATCCGGTAACTCTGTGCACAGACCAAGGTAAGAAATATTAAGTATTGCCTTGGGGGTCGGGTGATCTGGTGTGTGGTAAGCCCTTGCACGGGGAAGTGCTGGCACTACACCAGGGGAATCTGATGTACGGTAATCCTTGCACGGGGAAGTGCTTGGAAGTACACCAGGGAATCTGGTAAACTCAGGTGTGCAGTAACGCTGGCACGGGGAAGTGCTTGGCGGTACACCCCCATCTTTCAGTATGTTGGTGTGTGGTACACTGCAGAAGGGAAATTTCTGTAGCACATACTGGCGAGGGTTAGGAAAAATGGGAAAATATGAGTTCCAGGGGACAGGGATATCCCTGGGGGAGTGCCTACTAATAGTTCTTCCTGAAGAATGATAAGAAATTGGAAACATAATCCCAAAATTAGAGGGATTGTAAAAGAAAAGTAATTAAAAAAAAAAAAAAAAAGGATTAAAAATTGTGTATCAGTCTGGACAAAAAAAAAAAAAAAACAATTAAGGAAACAGCAGTATTTTGGCCAAAATATGGGTCTGATGAAAATTCAGGCTTTAAATTTATGTGTAAACAATAAGATTCCTTTTTCAGAGAAGGAGCCAAGTTATGCTCCCTATAATCTTAATATTGAACTGGTGGCAGCAGCAGTCACTCCAGGAAGGGAGACAGGGACTGGAATTAACACTGTCCCTAAAGAAGGATCGTACTCTAGGCTCTGGCAAGAATTAGAACAAGGTAGAAGATATATTGAGAATTTTGCCTTCCCTGATACTAACAGTACTAACACTAACTGTGTATCCTCTTAGGTGAACTACCCCCTCCTCCTTACCAGCAGAGAGGTTAGGACTTTTAAGAAGAAGAGGAAGTCTTTATTCGAGGACCCCAACAGCCTAGTTGAACAATTAGACCAGTTCCTACAACCTGATTTATACTCTTGGGGGAGGGAATTATGTCTATAAGTATGTTGTTTACAGGGAAAGAAATGTGAATGATCAGGAGGAGAGCTGTTATACAAGAATGGGAAAGAGCTCATCCTCCAGGACCAGGGGTAATACCAGCAGGGCAGAAATACCCACTTGCCAGTCCTGGCTGGAATAATAATAGTGTGCAACACAGAAATCATATGAGAGACTTGGGGTCAGAATGAGAAAGTACTTGGGGATGAGACCTGAGGACCCAGTATCCCAAGGGCTCTTGAAAGTTCATTGTGTGATTAAAGCCTGGCAAAATATGCAGAAAATGCTTCAGAAGGTGGGGGGATGTAGTGAACAGTCACTGGGGGACCCTCCTGCGGGACACCCTGGAGGTGTGTGTCCGGAGGGGAGATGAGAAGGAAAAGCAGAGAGCGAAACTAATGGTATTGACAGTGCAGCGGGTAGTGAGGCAGAGGGTTGGAGAAAGATGAAGAAAATCTTCAGGGGGAGTCAGGGCCAGGATGGAAAGGAGAGGAAGAGAGATGAAGGAATGGCAGGCAAAGAAGGCTGCCTGTGTTGTGGCCCGAGTCCTAGCAGAGACAGGCTTTGATAAGATGTTTTAAGTGTGGCCAGGCTGGCCACTTCGAATAGGAATATCTGGAGTGGAAGAAGGAGGAAAGAAGGAAAATGGGATGAAATATGCTATATTGATATGTTGTTTCAGTATCTTGGAGGGAAAAGGTATGGAATTAAGTTGGACCCTGACTGAGCCTTTGGTGCTGGTATTAGAAAAGTACAGTCTGGAGAAAGATGAAGGAAGTGTTAAAAGGGTTGCTGAAGGTGTTAAAGGTGTGGCATGTAATATTTAACAGAGCTGTCTGAAGTTGAATGAGCAGGGAAAGGTGATGTAGGCATTATCTAAGTAACAGTCTAGAAGTTTTGGTATATTTGCATATTTGCTGTGGTGTTTGGTCAGTTTCCCAAGCATCGGGGAGGGGGACGGTGGGGGGGAACAGCCTGCTCCACCAGGGGCCTCTCCAGCGGCCGCAGGGGCGCTTCGGCTCCAGCGCCTGGAGCGCCTCCTCCCCCTCCTTCTGCACTGACTTTGGTGTCTGCGGGGGGGGGGGGGGGGGGGGTTTCTCGCTCTCCCAACTGCTGTTGAGCAGCAGGTTTTTGTTTGTTTCTTTGTTTGTTTGTTTTCGTGGATGTGCTCTCACAGAGGCACGGACTGTGTTGCTCATGGCTTGGCTCTGGGCAGCAGTGGGCCCCTTTGGGGCCAGATGAAATTGTCCCTTATCTGCCACGGGGAGGCTTCTGGGTTTTTCTCACGGGGGCTGCCACTGCAGTTTCCCACCCCCCTACTCACAGCCCCCGAACCTTGCCAACAAACCCAATACACTGGGGAACAGCTGGGTCATTACTGACCTGTAAAGTATCAGGGATTAAATTAACTAATGAAACCCTAAAAAGTGATGGGGGTAGAAGGGGCTGGGATAACAGTGCCACTTTGGGGGGGATACCAAGCTGAGACTAGGGGATAAAATGATCACTGGGTAATTATTGTATGTACCCAAGGCAAGGACTAATTTGTTGGGAAGGGATTTGATGATGAAATTGGGCATTCAACTAGTAAACTGTTAGACTGGAATAACAGTGTTATTAATGGAGTGCTCTCTGGCCCTGAGAGCAAACATACATGTATATTCACCTCTGACTGGAAAGACCCTGAAATGGGGGTGGAAGCAACAATATAGGTGGACAATTTTACCTCAGGGGTTTACAGGGACACCTATCTATTTGGGTAAGTTTTAAAAAATATTTTGGAGCAATTCCAACCTCCCAAGGAGGTATTAATGTTACAAATATGTGGATCATTTTCTATTGTCAGGACAGGAGAAAAGAGTTGTGAAGAAAGCTACTAACAAGCTATTCAACTTTCTGGGAAAGCAGGGCTTGGGAGTATTGAAAACAAATAAATAAAAAATTACAATATCGAGAAAGAGAAGTCAGGTATTTAAGGCATCTAATGTCTGAGGGAAAATGAAGAACAAATCCAGAGAGAGTTCAGGGAATTATTGAAAATTAAGAAAGAACTAAAAAGTTTTAAAAGAAAGATTTTTTTAAGGAATCAGGAGCCATGAAGTCTGAAGGAAAACGGATACTCCCTGATGGGAGAGAAATGCTGAATAAAGTGATAATGAGGCAAATATTAACTGTTTTACATCAAAAGAGTCATTGGGAGGTGCAAGCAATGTGTGATATTGTGCTAAGAAAGTATGTCTGTGTAGGAATATACACTTTAGGGAAGCACATATGTAGAGGATGTACCCTATGTCAAAAGGTAAATAAAAAGGTCTTCTGTAACCCATCTAGAGGGGGACATAAGCCAGGGGTTTGACCTTTCCAAAGTATACAGGTAAACTTTACTGAGTTACTTGTTTGTCCTAATTGACCATGTGACTAGATGGGTGTAAGCTTTACTGCAAGGGTTAAAGCAGGCCTTAGAGATTGAGTGGGATTTTCACAGCCCCTGGCACCCTTCCTCTGCTGGGAAGGTAGAGCGAATGAATCAGACATTAAAGAAGCAATTAACTAAACTAGTGTTAGAAACCCAACTTCCTTGGGTAAAATGCTTACTCCTACAGGTTTAAACAGCACCAAGAAAGGATATAGGAATTTCACCATATGAGATGCTGTTCAGATTGCCCTATCTGGGCAGAAGGGATGACATACCACAATTCAAAACAAGAGAGTTTTCTTAAGAACTGTATTCTGGGGTTGTCCTCTTCTTTGTCATCTCTCAGGACCTGTGGGTTGTTGGCTCAAACCCCACCTTTGGAATTCCCCATTCACCACCATCACCCAGGAAACTGGGTCCTGATTCGGACCTGGAAAGAGTCAACTCCGGCCTGAATGGGAAGGACAATTACTGACCACTGAAACAGCCGTAAGAACTGTGGAAAAAGGTTAGACTCACTATACTCGAGTGAAGGCATCCGTTGACCCTAGTACCTGGGAAGCTGTTCCTACAAAAGACTTGTTGGAAGTTGAAATTGAAGAGAGAAATCTCATAGTGGACTCTGAGCAGGATAAGAGCTTACAATTGTAAACTAACCTTTTATTTTCACGGGTAACTAACGAGTGTGACTTGTGATTGAGAGAAAGGACAGACCTATAGCGAATTGCAGTGCTCCCAAGGGGGGGTTGTTATAGTAGTAGTGTACATCTTATTTTTTTGTATCGATAATTATTTGGAAACCTAAGGTTTAAAAATAATGACAGGGAAAAATCGATTACTAATTTTGTTTTTAGTGATTCTAGGCCTCGGAGAAGGCCTCGGTCAATTGGTAACTTGGAAAAGGCATGACCAGATAACAGCAAAAACGGGATACCCCATCAAAATATGGGTGACTGTGACAGAGGGTTATGTACCACAAGCCACCACGTTTGATGCTTGTGAGGTGTTAGCTTGTGGAGATTTAAATGCCCAATGACAACTGAGCAAAGAGAACAAATAACTGGGAGAGACCCAACAGCCAGATTGAGAATAGCTGTATGGAAACAATCCTCTATTGCCATCAGAGAAAGGGAGAAACTCAAGGAGAAAACAGGAGAGAAATCAGGAGGCCCTCTGAAATGTGGCAGTTCAAACATTTGAGATTCAAACAGGGTATGGGGATGTGAATGCCTGGATAGAATGGGTCAAATATACTGTCCAGAGTCTCAACCGTAGCTACTGCTATGCTTGTGCCTCGGGATGACCGATTGCCCAGATAGTGCCCTTCCCATGGGGGTGAACCGAAGACTCCCAAGGGATGCGATGTATGATTGCATTGTACCAAGAAAAGACTGCCTGGGGAAATGAGGCCTGTAAGTCTCTCTTTGCCGTTCCTTGCATGATAGCAATATCGCGGTTCCCCCTGTATTCTCTACAGCTATAGGTAACCATACAGCTTGCCTCTCACGGCAGGGTGTGAGTGCTACCTGGCATCTGGGAGAATTTGCCTTGTGCTACCAAGGACTTGATGGGAAACTGCTCAAGACTAGAGATCCCCAGGGCAGATCTCTGGTGGTACGGTGGAGGGAAGATCTTACGGTCCTCCCTACCATCTAATTGGGAAGGCACTTGTGCACTTGTTCAATTAGCTATACCCTTCACCCTGGCATTTGAAAGAGAAACATCACAAATACCCAGAAGAAGTAAAAGAGGCTTAGGAATATCATTTGATGATAGAGTATACATAGATTCTATTGGGGTACTTAGAGGAGTTCCGGATGAACATAAAGCCAGAAATTAAATTGCTGCAGGGTTTGAGTCACTGTTCTGGTGGGTAACAATCAATAAAAATGTGGATTGGATTAATTATTTCTATTATAATCAGCAGAGATTCATCAATTATACCAAGGATGCGATGAGAGGAATCGCTGAACAACTAGATATCATCAGCAAAATGTCTTGGGAAAACAGGATAGCATTAGATATGATGTTCATGGAGAAGGGTGGTGTATGCGTGATGCTGGGCAACCATTGTTGTACTTTTATCCCTAACAATACTGCCCCGGATGGCACAGTAACTAGAGCATTGCAAGGGTTTACCACCCTTGCCAATGAATTGGCAGAAAATTCGGGAGCAGACACTTCCATCACAGGATGGTTGAAATCTTGGTTTGGTAAATGGAAAGGGATGGTAATGTCCATATTTACATCCTTGATTGTAGTAGCAGGAGTTTTGACGGCTATTGGCTGTTGCATTATCCCCTGTGTAAGGGGACTTGTCCAGCGGTTAATTGAAACCGCATTATTGAAACAAATGACCATAGATCCACCACCCTACTCAGATAAAATGATTATATTAGAGGAAATGGAGAGCAAAGAAAGTGAAGAAGAGGAAGATATTTACCAAATTACACTTAAAATAAACAAATAAATAAATAAATAAAAATAAAAAGAGTTTTTGCAAAAATCAACAGTTTATAAAAAAAAAGAAAAGGGGGGAATTGTGGGAATAGAAATGTTGTTTTTGCAGAGTTACATTGTTTAGAAGGAGGGAATGTGGTACTGAGATATACTTACAGTGATAAGAAAGTTTAGCAGGTGACCTTGTAAAATGCAGACAATCAGACTCCTTAGGACAATTAGGTGAAAATCACAGTGTCAAGTCAAGTCAGATAAGTGAAGAAACATTACCACTTCAAGCAGTAAAAATGTCAAGAGAAATTTGAAATTTAACAGGCTGGCGACTGAAGGCCATGCATTGTTTGTGAAGCATCAGATAGATTGTGAATCTGGATTACCCACTCAGTGGGGAAACAGGGGAGGGTCCTGCCATCAAAAGGTATATAAACTGTGTTTTGGAACTAGTAGATGCACTCTCTCCTGCTTGTGGGGCACCCGCCATTGCAATCGCGAATAAATTACTACTTCACTGAGATCCTCGCCTGAGCCTAAGTTATTGGCTACGGAGTGTTTCTCACATATATATTTAGGATGTTTGATGTTCATGTGTGCGTGTTGGTGGAGCATAGACTCCTTGCACACCCAGCGCTGTTTACTTGCCTTTTATACCTTTTATACCTTTTATAAATATTACTAAATTCAGATTGAGATGAGACTTCATTTATAACACAGTTGAGTGTGGTTACCATTCATCATGGAACTAAAGCCTAGAGAGAAGAGCAGGAACAGGGATTGGGGAAGACGGTACTTCAGGAGATCAGGACTCTGAAAAATTACTTTTGTTAATACAGACTGCATGCTCCAAAATCCCTGGCCAGGTCTGTTTAGTGCAAACTAGAAGTGTAGTAAAGGTGCAGTAACCAAACCATGTATTAATAACCAGGGTAACACGTAATTTGAAGTGCTTTTCCAACCAGTATAAGCCAGAACAGTTTCATTACCTTCATGTTTAATTAGATGTCAAAATGATAGAGAGTAAGATAAACCTTTTTTCACAGTTAAATGGAGGTTAAAATTATCAACCATCCCTGGCTCAATCATGTTGCCTAACCAGGGCTGATGGACATCAGCATCATCAGGCACAAATAAGGAGTTATGAATTCTGCATAATGGAGCACTGGACTAATATTAGGCGGGACTTGCTGGTGAACATTTACTGCACTTTGCCAAATTACAGCACAAAATGCTGAAATTCCTCTGTGAAGCAGAATTCAGATGACTACACCATATAGGTCAATGACTTGCAGATACTTCTAAAAAAGACAGTTTAAACCTAACAAAAAGATCAGGACACTTTCAGGTCAGCTAGTTTAACTAACACAGCTGAATGAGCACTCTTGAGACAGTGGAAATTTTCTGACTCCTGTCACAGACCCATTTCTTCTTCAGTTCAGGAAACTTCCAGGCATTTAATCCAAACAGTGTGATGATGGGCCTTCCTAGCATGAGAGTTTTCTGACACTGTGGAAAAGGAGAAAGCATTTCCATGCCTAGCTGTAAAGATTCCTCTTCACTGCTAGAAGGCACGCTGCTTACTGTTCTCAGGCCAGCATAAAGTGTCACAACACCTTTAAACTGTTCTATTACTCCTTTACAAATCGCAGCAAATGGTTTGAAAAGTGCTGTTTCTATCTCCCTGCCAAAAGCCATTCTGCATCGCTGATCACATTCACCACCCTTCTTTGTGCCTTCTCAGTTCTACCATTCTTTTCCAGATAGCTGCTCAGGACTGCCCACACCATCCAAAATGCTGGGACACTATAAACTTAAAGCAACACAGCAGTCTTATTTCTCAATCCTTTCACACTAATACTAAAATGTTCAACTTGTATTTTAATCACCACCAAATACTGAGTTTATCTTCATAAAAATATATCTCTCAGGATGTTTAAGGTCTCTTTTCTCAAGAGACCCTACTGCTGCATTTTTATTTTTGCATATGTTACACATATTAACATTGGCATGTTTGCATTTATATGCAAATATATATGTGTGCATTTCTATGCATATATATGTGCATGTGTGTATAAAAAACTAATCTTATCAATATTTATTCTCATGTGCTGCCTTGTCACTAAGGATATGGAGCCTCTTTGCAACTTACTCAAACTTAATTGTTTTGTTACTTATTCTTCTGCCAGGATAGTAGTAATAGTTTTTTTATGGGAAATCCACTAATAAACTCACACTAATGAAAGCAATCATTTTGTTCTATTTTTTTTTCTATGTCCTTTTTTTTTAAATCTGTGATAAATCCATTAAATATATTCTCTTGGTGCTCAACAGGTTTGTATCCTTGAGCTTTCAGTGAGGGAAGTCGAGAGACTTTTAAATCTCATGTGCAGTACAGCAGCTTGATCGCCTTAATTCACGTGGTTCTTGGCTCCGTTATAGCTGTCCACCACATTTGTAAAGAGTGCCTTAGCTCTCCAATATCACATTGATTCCTCTCCAGCATTCCCGGTGTGAGAATTATTTTGTTTATTGTCTTTGACACTCATTCAGTCGCAGAAACCAAACCTTCTAGTCTGCAGTTCCCCTGTTACTGCATCCCCTTTACAGAAACCAGAAACCGTAGTAAATTCATCCATTCTCCTGGTACCAGGAACAATTTAGGAGGCTGTTTTCATATCACAATTCAAAGACATCATTTTTGAGTTCCTTTGGAACCTGTGAGTAATTGCTTTCTGGTTTTAGAGACTCATCTCTGTTCCTTTTATTCACTTAGTCTAGAATTTATTCTTGACACTTCCAATTAAGGCAGGCCCTCACAGTGTGAGAAACTGATGAGGAAACTCTCCTAAACTCTTCCAAAAAGAGCCAATGCAAAAGATTTATTTTGTATTCATTAACAGACTTCATCTTCCTGGATTGCTCATTTTCCATCATCCTCTTTAGACAAAGGACTCCAACAAAGACTCTCCATTAAGCTTCCTCCTTCTGATATCTTTGCACAAATTTTTACTTGCTTTTTTAAATTATTTGCCCCTACTCTTATGATGTGCTTTAGATCTCCTAATTCACTGGCAAGTTATGTCACTTACGTAACAGAAAACTAATGATCAAAATGTGATTACTAGTCATTCTGCAATGAAGCTTCCCGTTCTTTTAAAGTCTTAAGAATAGGCTACTTCCTCTTCTTCCCTGCACATTCCCTTCATCAAAGAAACCATTAACACTAATAATATCATCACTGCCATCTGAATTGATATTAATGGAATAGTTTACACCTCCAAAATATAATTTCAGCTTTTGTTTTTTGCAAATTCAGGCAAACATGACTGAATTGGTTAGGTTCTAATCATGATTTCCAAAGCTTTTTCCATTATGCAGTCAGATTTTTTTTTTCCCCATGATAGTATGAACTACTAAACTAGCATCCAAATGTTTTGCTCAGATTTTCAAAATCAGAAGGAGACATACCTGCAGGAAATTTTTATACAAAAATACTCACGTCCTAATAAAATGCCCAAAGTACTTCAGAAAGAAGGAATCTACTATCGCTAATTTACAGAACGACATCTACTCAGGAGCTGTCAAATGACTGGAATAAAATACAACCATGTATTCATGAAACATCCCAAAGTCTTCCAGAACTGATGAATAATAGCAATATTGAACATTGCACTGCTATTTTTTCATTACAAAGTAATTCACTTTAGAAGTCATTAGACAATTTCAGATTATTTAAAATGAGATGCTGAGCTGCTGCTACTGTTTTGTAAGCCTTTGACTCCTGACTTCAGCCTGTAGTTATGCAATTCTGCAAAAACAGATCCCTCTGGTTTCCAAGAATAGTTTTACTGAGTATACAATTAACTAAGCAAGAACCCAGTGGTTCTGCAAATGATGTAATGCTCTTTATTATTTCACCTCTAAACCTGATCATTTCACCAATAAACCTTATTAGCTGAGGTCCTGTACAACACCAAGAAAACAGACTGCAAGCAACAGTTTGCTTGTGTTCTTGATTGTGTACCGTAATGTTCTGCTACATTACCCACTGTAGAAAATTAAATTATGTGCTTACTAAATGAATTTTCTCACCTGCCAACACTGGAAAGCTGTTATATGAAAGAAGTTTATTTACATCAAAGGTTATAATTAAGCACAGTTTGACAAAAGATACTGCAATTACTGTTTTATTGACTTTAATTAGCAAAATAAAACAGCAAGTGTATATATTATTACTAAGTATCCTATGACTTAATTCAGTAATATTTGCTCTGCTTTTTGAGCTTGCAAGCATGCAACATAATTATTTTTAATTTATTTGTTAAAGTTTTGGGCTTAAATGCAGTTACAATATCAATTTCCATTAATCCAGTCTGGTACATTTTGGACTGATTTCCTATAATGCTACAGGAAACTTCACCACCTGGAGGGATTGAGAAATTGTTGCTAGAACAGATTTACAAGCAGAGCAGTTACAGAGCTCCAGCAGCCTTGTACAGTATGTGCCCAGTGTACACAACAGCTCGTCAAACAGGGAAGTTGGAGGTCTTTGCAAGCAATGTGAGTTCTACATAAAAGCTCTCAGACCATCCTCCATAGCAGGATATCCCCTTGTGACATACCTGACATAAAATTCTTATATGATGACAAAGTGAATCAAATTAGAAATACAGAAGTTTGAATTGTAAAGGTCTGTGTAAGCTCACAAAAAGAAGGCAGAAAAACTGAGAAGTCATATGTGGCACACCAGGACAGAACTGCTTCGTTTCAGAAGTATGGAAAATTACACGAATACCAGTAAAAGGGTTGGACAAGGCTGCAGTTTTTAAATTATTATTAATTTATTTTTACAAAACCAGTTGACAACTCATTTCTAAACAGACTCACATTTAGAGAATTAGCATATTGGAGATGCTAGGACATTGCACTCATTCAGTGAACATGAAAACTGGTTCTCAGACACATTTTTGAATTTTTCATTTTTCAAGGAGTTTTTGAGTGTGTAATAAACAGCTCCACCTACTGTCCCAGAAACAAGAAAAACATTTCCCAAATCTTTGTTTCCCAGGCTGCAGGAACTATAAGAGACCTCTCACAATCCACCTTTTAACCTGTCCCTTTGTAACGAAGAGCTACATCTGAAAAACCTTAATATCAGAGCAAAAATGAGAAAAGGCAGTCATGAAATTTCTCACTTTGAAGTTCTTCAGATCTCCTCTGCGCAGATGAAGGTCCAGCCAGAAAAAGCATAAGGAACCCACTGAGAAGCAGACCCTCCCATTCCACTCCTGACACAGCTCTCAAAAGAAAAAGGAGAGCCATTCCTCAGCAGGTCCCCCTTTCTTGACGTCTTGCAAGAATAGCAGTGTCTTCCTGCCACCATCTTTCTCCCATTAAGAAAAAAAATATATATATAACTGAAAAACACTGAAAAGCATTACCTAGGCCAAATCAAAGCTTAACACAATCTGTTGCAGATTTTTTTTCCTGAATTTTGAACATGTAAGCTTCTTGAGTGCAATAGCGAGTATCTAGAAAAAGGAAAAGACAGGCAGCTTGAGCTCATATCTTCTGAATGACATAAGAAACAACACTGTACCAAACCCTATCACAACAAAGCGAAAAATTCATCAGTTCCTACACTCTCAGTGTAGCTCAGCTTTTTTGGTGCACTGGTCAGACTTTTACTCACACCAAACCATAGTTTACAAGGAGAGTTTCACTCAGTCAGTTATAAATAGGGAGGTTGGACAACATGATTTCCAGAAGTCCCTTCCAACCTCAACCATTCTGTAAGTCTTAGAAATGGTAAAGAAGGAAAGATTATGCACTTTTCTTTCAAGAATCAGAAAAACATTCAAATCCTACAGTATGTGGTACACATTAAAACATAACAAATAATCTTTGAGACTGTGCCCCCAGACTATGGTTTGTAACTCGTAAGAGTCCTCAAAGGTTCATAGAATCATAGAATCATAGAGTATCCCGAGTTGGAAGGGATATTGTAATCATAAGGATCAAGTCCAACTCCTGGCACCACACAGGTTTACCCAAACATTTAGACCATGTGACTAAGTGCATAGTCCAATTGCTTTTTAAATTCAGACAGGCTTGGTGCAGTGACTACATCCCTCGGGGGCCTGTTCCAGTGTGCAACCACCCTCTCGGTGAAGAACCTCTTCCTGATGTCCAGCCTAAATTTCCCCTGCCTCAGCTTAACATCGCTCCCACGGGTCCTATCACTGGTGTTTACAGAGAATAGGTCACCTGCCTCTCCACTCCCCCTCATGAGGAAGCTGTAGACTATGATGAGGTCCCTCCTCAGCCTCCTCTTCTCCAGGCTGAACAGGCCCAGTGACCTCAGCTGCTCCTCATATGTCTACAGGTTCTCCATGTAAGCAAAAGTAACAGTTTGTTTAACAGTGTTTAAATAAATAAGTTAAATTAAATAACCAGTAACTTAATATATAGAAAATTAACCCAGATGCTACTTATATCCTCTATAGGACAGACAGAAGTCGTATGATCCAAATTCTGCAAGTACAGACCACCTGTAACTTCTACTCTAAGAAGCAGACTTTTAGCATCTTAGAAAAGAAACAGAGCTAACAAGTTCAAGAAAAAAAAAGAAGAGCACAGCTTGTCTGGCTGATTACTTGGTAATCATCTTGAGACTGCTCTGTGGCAGTGTACTGGCAGCATTTACCTCCATCACCCTAGGGTGGGATGATGACCCTGGATTTGTAAGTAACACCATCTCTTTGCAATTACTGCATACTAAAGATAGAAAAATGCAGAAAATAAAAATGTTTGGACAGTTTGTTGGTTTTGTTTTGTTGATTTTTTTAACCATATAAAACTAGGATGATTCAAATAAATTACATTGAAGTTAACTTTGCTGAGAGAAACTTTAGATCATTTGACAGCCAACTGTCAGGAACTGATCATAAAACACCTATTTTAGTAGGAAGAGTTGTGCTAGGAATTTGAGAACAACCCAACTTCATTTGATTTCTCTGGGCTACACCAAAGTGATGATGTTAAAGAAGAGAGGTGTGCAGAGCAGAAGTCACCGTAGCAGCATATGGCTTCTCTTTCAAACAGTCCTGCTGTCTTCCCCTGAACGTTCAAGTTAGAACATTAGTCACACTGCTTTACCATGATTTCCAGTGCTTTTGTAAATGTCACCTGACAAATTTGAATGCAAGGCTTATGGCTAACAATGCAAACCTGCAATGAATCTGCTAAGATCCTCATCCTAGTGATACTTCTGGCTCACTCTGACTAGACTCTGCTTTTAACTCCAAAATTTAGGATCTGTTACTGTATCAAGTAGATGGCACTACAAGCTTTGGCTGAGTAACTGTGGAGCACGCACTCAGTAGAAGTATATTCTAATATACACAGGAGGATGTGTAAACTAACAGTATAACCTAACCCTTCTAGAGAAAAGCAGCACCTTCTTAACTTCTGCAAGGGCTACTAGCCAGACAGATATGTGAGGCTACTGGCAGCATACAGCTGCCCAGAGGGGCTTTCAAAAACAGAAATTTGCAAGATACAGATTATCATTTTTCATAAATATAGTATATAACAGTATAAAATAAGTATAAAAACTTCTTCTATAAGGAGGAATTTATATTAAATACCTGGTATCAAAGGATTTTTTTTCTTTAATTACTAGGATAGCCCAGAGCAATGTGTCCATTTCAAAGATATTACAACTTTTACCATTCCTCAGCAGCAAAAATCATGGCTGGATGAAGCCTAGTTTCACCTCAGACTTCCACAAGGACTGTCCCACTTTATGTTATACCTTGCCATGTCAGCACATCCCTTACCTGCCATTATTTACCCCCTGTGAAGAGAGCTGGGACACAAAAGCATTGAATGTGCTGGTAGCTGGAGGCTGCACAACTTGTTTTGCATTCAACAAAATACCTACCAAGAGGACTTCAAGCCCCCCATGAAGCTAGACCAGTAAGTGCTTTGGTGCACCAAGAGTAAATTTCATGTAGTTTCTGCTACCTTGCAAACAGGTGTACCTGAATTAGCTCTAAATTCAGGAACCACCTAAGATGATATAACTGCAATGAAGGTGTGGCGTTTCTGCTTTATCTTGTTTTGTTTTCCACATCCAACGAGACAGAAAAGCTACGGTTATTTATTCACATATGCCTCTTGATATTTATGTCATTGACCACTGCAAGACTAAAGTTCAACAAATTCAGATAAAAGAGAGGCAATTTAATAACAGCTCTTGGAAAAGCAGAGCAGGATTTGTACATTTGCACTGATATGGTTTGATACTTACACAGGAAATCTCCAAGTCACTGCACATGTGATTAAGTTTCCTTAATATGTGCTGTGAATCTAAACTATGGCCTCTACTACTGTAGATTAAGTAAATGAACTGTCCTCCTTTAGAAAAGGAGGATCAGAAAACACTCAAGACCTGGCAGCACACTGTACCAATGTCCAGCAAGTAAGTTTAGTCAATCTCCCTTACAGCCTTTTGAACTGTGTGATAAATGAAATCCAAGTTTTAGCATCACTGTAATGAAAGTTATTAATTCAAACAAAATAGTAGTCATGCTTTGCTTGTCTCTTGATTTGAATACATTTGTTTTCTTATGGATGAGCCAGGTAAATCCTTTATTTCTTAACAGGTGTAAACCACAAAATCCTGTAATATCCTAGAAAACACCAGGTGTCTAAAAGTCAGTGAAACTGTCTGACTCACACAGTATCCTTAAAATCACATTATTTCCTCTATTTTCTGTAATACCCTCTTTTACTCAGTACAATAAAGCAGTTCAGTAAAGGTGCCTTCACAATGAATTCAAGTTAGTGTTCTATGAGAGATTTTAATATAATTTTATGACAAAGAACAAGCTATCTGTCTGAAACAGATTTAGTGTTTACACCTATGAAGGGCTTTTATTCTCATATATTGTAATATGATTAACTGAATATTTCTAACATTCTCAAAAATGGAAAAATATAAGAAAAATGTGGGGGAAAGGACACACACGTGTATAAAACAATTCACTTTGTTATTGGCATCTTTATTATGAAGACACAGTGAAAGTTATTGTGCTGAAAAAAGTAACAGTAGCTGTAGCAGTGCCAAGCCTCCAGGGCTCCATGTCCTAATACCTAAAAATCCTGAGTTTATTAATTTCCAGGGAGAGAAAAAAGTTCACAGCTAAGAATCAAAGTCACGTCTTTGTCTTCAACATTTTTTAAACAATGCATTTGTGTCAATTTAACAGTCTACATTCAACATAAAATATAGAATTAAAGGAAAAAAAAAAAAAAAGAAAAAAGAAAAACACCTGAGCATGGGAAGACCACTCTGGCTGCATCTAGATATGCATCCTAAGAAGGGCCAGAGTACAGGTTAATCAAATGTTCAGGTTAGGTCCGCTGGAGCATCAGGGTGAATTTCAAGGTTTCCCCAACAAGAGAATCATTCCTGATTCAGAAAAACACAACTCCTCTCTTTTTTTCCCAAATCCTCAGAAATATTATGAGGATATTTTAGAAAGCAGTAAGAAAATTAAATTCACTGCTTTGATACACACACAAGATGGAAATTTGAGCCAGTAGTGTGTTTGAGTTAAAAATTCAGCTGAGTGACTCATTGAAAGAGTTAGTTTTCCCTGCACTTCTTCCATATTATTTATAATCTTCTGCAGTGTTATGAGTTTAAATAAAAGCACACCCTCAGAGCAACTCCAATTATACAGAAAAATTGAGTAGGATAAACTTTCCACACAGTCCACTTATAACTCAAGTATGTTCGCATGAAGAGAACGATGACCAATCATTACTAACTCACTTTGGTTCCTGCTAGTAGAAAAACATCCAGTGAAACCAAGATCTACTTTAGACTAATAGGAATTACTGTTAACAAGCAACACTCTGGACTCTTTGCCCTCTTAACTTGAAATCCCATCTGCCTTGGTTGAAATGAAATGAAACACTCATATTTTGCTCACTACATTTGCAGATCTCAAGCAGGTTTATACAGGTGATGGCCCTCAGGCTCTTCTCTAGCCCCAGAGAGCAGAATCCCCATGAAGACTCAGCCTTCGCACATCCTTCAGAGTGAACCTGCAATGTAACACAAATGAATACAGTGCAACTTTTACCAAGGGGGGGAAATGAACAGATGATGCGCGATGAGCAGCTTTTAAAGAGAAGGGAAAAGTCAAACTGCTTCCATCTTCTTCATGATTCTATGGTTATGCTCGAACCTTTTCAACCCTGTATTCCTTTGGGTTGGCAGGCATGTTCTAGCATGGCAGGACTGACTGCTTATTTAGGTGGAGCAACTAGGGCTAGCAGAATTAGAAAAAAATGCTCTCTCATAATATGCAAGTTGTCAAAGGCCTTGTATCTTATGTTGCTGTTCTTCTATCTCCCTCCCAACAGCAGAGAACAGTGTTTAACAGACATCAGGATTACAAATTGATAGACATTATTGTAACCACCCATCAACAAATACTAAAGCCAACTCATAGAGAACAGTGTCTGAGAAGAAAAACTAATGCCATTTCCAACCAGTATCTTGATCCTTTTTTCCCTTTCACTTCAAACATGAAAGATACAGGTGATTCAAATGGACAAAGCACAAGTCTCTGGACAGACTGAAGTGTCCATTAACTCCTGCAGTTAAATGTTGTCAGTGAAGTTGTGACTTGGTGCTTACACATGCCTTTTCTTTGCTCTCAGTCATGCAATTGCTCTGATCAAATATTTGTAAATATATAGGATTTGGCACAGGGCCTCAGTTACAATCCTTAAATGCAGAGAACACACACACACACACACACACACAAAGACCAAGAGGAATTGTAACATATAACATCTTGCATGAAACTGCAAGCAGATTCAGAATATGATTTTATACAGTATCAACTCTGCATGAAAACAGAAAATGGAAAATATGAGATGATAAGAATTTTTCCAAATAGTCTAATATACACATACATATATGAACTAATATAAAATAGATGATATTTTAAACATCAGAACAATTCTAACTTTCAAAATGTTGCTTATCTGGGGGGAAAAAAAGAGCTTTCAGTAATGTGAGTCAGTGAAGATACTCAGTGGGTATATGTAAACACAGTTGAAAGCACCTATAAAGAGTCAGTTGACAACAACTTTTGTGAGCTCTTTGCTTTGACTAGACAGACCAACTGCCTGGGAAAGGCCAGTCCACAGATTATTAACATAAATGGCCAATAGTCACTGATACTATGAAGTTCTGTCATGAAACAAACATGATTTACATCCTATCATTTTGTTTCAGAATACAGGCAAACACTGCTTGTACTTCCCAGATTAAACAAACATTATGAAAATATCAGGACATACTTCTGTTTCTAACACAGGTTAGGTGAGAAAACATTGTTACTCATGTCATGCTGGATACCCCAAAGTATCACCTGGCTAATTTACAATATCAAGACATTTTATTACTGAAGCCTTAGCTGCAATTTCCTGCAACCTTGGCTGCTGCAGCTGCACAAAGAATGAAAAGATAATTTGAAACAAAACAGACTAAATTAAATGTTTCCTAATTTGTTCATAGTTCTTCATATTTCATTAAACTAAACTCCAAACCTTTGTGGCTGACAGAAAAAAAAAAAAAAAAAAACAAAAAAAAAAAAACAAAAAACAGAGAATAAGTAGTTGTTGTGAAAATGGGGTATTGTTTTTTCTTTGATAATATGGCCAAACAGTAGCTGAGCACCTTGTATTCACCCACTTTTATTTATTTATATATTATTTTTAACTAGAAGAAACATTTTATTCAAGATTCAAAGCACAGAATTTAAAACAACTTTTTAATACTAATTTTCTCAGTAATCTTCAGTGCCCTACTTCTTGTCTTTTGTTCCAGTAAGAGACCAGGTGACTAAAACGTGTTTCAGGCAACTAAAGCAGAAAACTGGACACCTGAGATATTTCTCTTAGTGCTCCATGTGACAGAAAATTCTAATTTTTAGGATGTGTTTCATGGAGGTGACCAGACAACCTAGGTAATACATGATGACCCAAGGTAAACTGGGCAGGGAAGGGTCCACATGAGATCACTTAGACCATACTTCACACCCAAGGCAAAATGACATACATCTATATATCTTCTGGCAAATACTTCCTTATTCTTAAAACATTTTCTTAAATGGAGATCCTTCAGTCTTTGTGAGTAAACATTGCAGGGCCTCACTTACCTCAGGGTTTAAGGGCTCTACAACATTTACACTTGCTCCATTTTAAAGCCATTAATTCATATCCAGTAGTTTAGCCCCTGTCTTTTTACACAAACCTTTTTATTTTTTTAAGTGTATATGGTACAATTTAGTCTATCCAAACTCTGAAGTATAATATCTACAAACTGTTCCAGACTCAATCCAGAATTTAGTGCATGCAATATTTATTTCACCTAATTCAGGTTTCTCTGTCAATGCAGGTCAATAAGCTGATTAGGATAACAGCTAGAGGAGCTGTATGTTTATTGAATGACAGCTTCCTCACCTTTCAAAGTACATCAGAGATCTTCAAATGGGGAGCACATACGAGGACATGGGAAGACCACACACACCTTTGTTTTCTATTTTAACAGACTTTGACCTTCATTCATTAGTCCACCTGTTTCTCATGTGACTGTTATGGATCATTCATCCTTTTCTGAGAAGTTCAAGCCTTTCACACTTATTCTAAGTACCAACTAAAACAAGTTTTTACCTACTGAAAATAAATAAATAAAATAAATAAATAAATAGACACATGCAAGGAGCAGCTTATATGTCTTACAAGATAGTTTCCCAGGCCAGCTTAACACACTATAAGTGCTTTCCATATTTCTGTTAGAATTATAATTAGATCCAAAATGCATGCACCCTTTACAACATGCCACCCTGGCTTTCTCCCACTTATTGAAGTCTGCAGTGGAAAGGTAAACACACAGTAATATGAGTCCACTTATTTTCCATACAAAGGCTAGTAGTACATGATAAATATTTTAATGTGGTTGGTATTAGGACAATTTAGTAGTTGGTATTAGGACAATTTAACCTTTTTGACTCAAGCATATATTCAGGGAACTAGTCAGTAAGGTCCCCTGGGAAACTGCTCTTGAAGGCCTCGATGTCCACCAGTGCTGGTCACTCTTTAAGCGATGCCTCCTAGAAGCACAAGATAAGGCAATTCCAAAATATCGCAAGTCAGGCAGGCGGGGCAGGAGGCCGGCGTGGCTAACCAGGAATGTTCTAATGGAGATTAGGCGGAAACAGAGAGTGTTTCGCTACTGGAAGGAGGGCCAGGCGTCATGGAAAGAATACAGGGATGCTGTTCGTGTTTGTAGGGAGAAAGTTCGAGTGGCCAAAGCACAGCTAGAGTTGAAGCTGGCTGTGTCTGTGAGAGAAAATAAAAAGGTTTTTTTTAGATATGTAAATGGAAAAAGGAGAACTAAAGAATACATAGGGCCGCTCCTTGATAGGGAAGGTCTCCTCACAGACGATGACGTAGGCAAAGCAGAGACGCTTAACGCCTTCTTTGCCTCTGTCTTCAATGCCGATGATGGGCTTCGGGACCCAGGGTGCCCTGAGCTGGAGGACCGGGACGGTGGGGATGACAAACTCCCAACTGACCCTGAACGTGTGCGGGATTTGCTACTCCACCTGGATCCCTACAAGTCCATGGGTCCGGATGGGATTCATCCCAGGGTGCTGAAAGAGCTGGCGGATGTCATCGCGGAACCTCTATCAATTATTTTTCAACGATCCTGGGAATTTGGAGAGGTCCCGGTAGACTGGAAGCTGGCAAATGTTGTGCCGATTTTCAAGAAGGGTCAGAAAGAAGACCCTAGCAATTACAGGCCTGTCAGTCTCATGTCAGTGCCTGGTAAAATCATGGAGAAGTTGGTTCTCGGACTTATTGAGGCGCATGTGGGGGACAAAGCAGTCATTGGTCCCAGCCAGCATGGGTTTGTGAAGGGTAGGTCCTGCCTAACTAACCTGATTTCCTTTTATGATAAGATCACTCGTATGGTGGACCAAGGGAAACCAGCTGATGTGATTTTTTTGGACTTCAGCAAGGCTTTTGACACGGTTTCCCATAGGATCCTACTGGACAAAATGTCCACCATACAGCTAAATAAAAACATCATACGATGGGTGAGCAATTGGCTAACAGGCAGGGCCCAAAGGGTTATGGTAAATGGAGCTGCGTCAGGCTGACGGGCGGTCACCAGTGGGGTCCCTCAAGGCTCCATTTTAGGGCCGGTACTTTTCAATATTTTTATAAACGATCTGGATGTAGGAATAGAGGGTATTTTGAGCAAGTTTGCTGATGACACCAAACTTGGAGGAGTTGTGGACTCAAATGAGGGCGTAAAGGCCTTGCAGAGGGATCTGGACAGGTTGGAGAGCTGGGCGATCACCAACCGCATGAAGTTCAATAAGAGCAAGTGCCGGGTCCTGCACCTGGGACGGGGAAACCCTGGCTGCATGTACAGACTGGGCGATGAGACGCTGGAGAGCAGCCTAGAAGAGAGGGATCTGGGGGCTGTGGTAGACAGCAAGTTGAATATGAGCCAGCAGTGTGCCCTGGCAGCCAGGAGGGCCAATCGTATCCTGGGGTGCATCAAGAACGGCATCGCTAGTAGGTCAAGGGAGGTGATTGTCCCGCTCTACTCTGCGCTGGTGCGGCCTCACCTCGAGTACTGTGTGCAGTTCTGGGCACCACAGTATAAAAAGGACATGAAACTGTTGGAAAGTGTCCAGAGGAGGGCTACGAAGATGGTGAAAGGCCTTGAGGGGAAGACGTACGAGGAACGGCTGAGGTCACTGGGCCTGTTCAGCCTGGAGAAGAGGAGGCTGAGGGGAGACCTCATCACAGTCTACAACTTCCTCGTAAGGGGGTGTCGAGAGGCAGGAGACCTTTTCTCCATTAACACTAGTGACAGGACCCGCGGGAACGGGGTTAAGCTGAGGCAGGGGAAATTTAGGCTGGACGTCAGGAGGGGGTTCTTCACAGAGAGGGTGGTTGCACACTGGAACAGGCTCCCCAGGGAAGTGGTCACTGCACCGAGCCTGTCTGAATTTAAGAAGAGATTGGACTGTGAACTTAGGCACATGGTCTGAACTTTTGGGTAGACCTGTGCGGTGTCAAGAGTTGGACTTGATGATCCTTAAGGGTCCCTTCCAACTCAGGATATTCTATGATTCTATGATTCTATGATATATTATACACATACAAACCCCAGATTAACAAGGCTAATCTTTTTTTAAGAAAGAAATGAGATGGTCTACTACAAATTCATGTAATACTTCTACACTATTAAGAAATACTTAAATTATTTGAAATCCAATAAATCTTTCTAAAACTAGACTTCATTACTTCTACTATTCTACTACACAACCATGAAATTAGCCTTTGTCCTGTTTTTATGTACTCTGAGGGTATTGCTTTCCATTTTGTATTATGCACCCCCCTGACTCACTTATTTGATCAGCCTCTGAGCACAGAATGAAAACATTTCCTGAGTAGATCACACAAATTGGATTATTCTGAAACAATTTCATCCAAACTGAAAGAAAAAAAAACACAGCTGTGTAAGAGGATAGGTTGCAGAAACTCAGTGTAAAAGAGCAGGTACATGTGAAAGCTTTCATCTAAGTAGAAAATAGTTTAGGGTTAACAAAATGGGTAAAAACAACCACAAGTTATTGAAATCTGATGCAGAAGAGAATGTCAGGAAAATGGATATAACCAAAATCGTTACAATTTAAGTTAGTGATGTAAAATCCATCTTAGAGCAATGGAGTCCTCACAACTATCAACAGTCTTAAATAATCACAAATAGTAGCTAAAGATCTCTCTAAAACTGCTAATTCCTATTCATTCAAAGTAATCAGAGTTTTCAGGAAAAGCTGTAATATCCTAACTAATTAAAATAAAATATGAAGATGTGTCCACATTAGGTTACTACATTCAAGAGAAGTCTCAAAATCCCTTTAGTGGAGGGACCATTTTTTCTGCCCTGAATATGGCTTCAGATGAAACTGGAGCATGATGTTTTGTATTGCACCACACGCAATTAGGCTTTAACACTTGGATGTATGAAGTAAACTTATCTTTTATTCTTTGTAATTCATGTTTTCCTGTATTCTCTCTTGGTCTTCTGAGCTTGAATAAAACTTGCCTTAATGGTCTTAATGCTACCTACATGTAAATTGTTGTCGTACACAATATAAGTCAAAAATATATTTTGTTTTTAATTGAGCTAAAGCATCTGGCTATAAATTCTCAAAAATGAAGTGTTCTTCCTTCATTTCTTAGGTATGTAATTACTCATGACAGCTTCAGTTAAGTGAATTTCAACAGATAAGGTCAAATCATAAAGGCCTAATTAATTTAAAAAATACTCAGCAGGATAAACTAAGATCTCCTTGGGGATTTAAAGAACCTGAAAGTAATAATTAAGAATGAAAATAAGACATGTTAACCTAAATTGATTGAATTTTTGCATACATTTGCATTCTAGTTGGAACCCACTCAAAATATTTCATCAAGTTCTAGTTCAAAAGTAAGCCAAGAATGTTGAAAATCTGCAAAGAAATTATTATTTTTCCCATTCTGTTTATCTTCATTTTTAATTCAAGCAAAATTCTCAATATTTTATCTGTATATACAAGTGAGAGTAGGATTGCTAGCTATTTTTAACAAATGTTCATCATTTTCTAGTTTTACAATACAGTGGAATTCATTTCTATAACAGAAGAAAATGTCTATATGAAATTCAGACCTTTTGGAAGTAAAGAACAAAGAAACAAAAAATAATATATGAAAGGGATATACTTGAAAGCCACAGATTTATTTAAATACTATATTGAAAAGAATCTGACTGGTTGATTTCAAGATACTGATTTCTTCTACCTTCATCCAAAAATAAAGCATGTAAGTAGCATACATTCGCATAGTGCATTCATAAGCACACAACAGTACACATAAAATTCTAACAAACCTGAATACTTAGAAAAGTTTGAGGGTCAAACAAATCTGAACAGAAAACTAAATTGATAAGCTCCTTTATGCAAGTTACAAAAATACTCAAAGTTTTATTTGACTTCAGAATTTTATGGTTCATTATTTTCAACATTTTGGCCCAGCTACATGAAGAGAGTCTTATGATATTGACTGCCAGTGAATAAAGTGGGATAAAAAAAAAATCAAGATTCATTCAGCCATCACCTGTTCCACAGTGAAAAATGAACAGGACTACACAATATATATAGTTCTACCTTGTATGTAAAGGACATGTGATACAATGTCATATTGCTCTGTCAAAAGAAGCAGATAAAACAGTAATATAATTAACTGCATTTTTTTCTGCTGTATGGATTTCTAGTCCCCCAAAATATGGAAAATTAATTATGATATAATAGAATACCACATCTTAGAAGCGGCGTAAAAATATTACTGCTTAAATAACAGCAGAGTTTGGAACTTTAAGACTTTAGGTTTGGTTTGTTTTGCTTTTGGAGAATCCAGTATTATTTCCCATATCCATTATTTCCCTAGGCACTCAGGACTCATGGAGCTCCAGGTTGAAGCTCTAGACCAGTTTTGTCATAAAGAAATGAACAAATCTCTCAAATTTGTTTAGATGAAGCGTTTCTGGTGAGCTTCTGACTTCTTGCTTTTCAAATTGCTTGGGCAAAACAAGTCTTGTTTTGCTACCAACAAGCACTTCATGGATAGACTTCCTACCTGCCCTAACTGGATTCAGTTAGGACACAGTTAATTTTCCTCCTAGTAGCTGGTAGGGTGCTATGTTTTGGATTAGGATGAGAAGAGTGCTGATAACATGCTGATGTTTTAATTGTTGCAGAACAGTGTTTACACCAAGCCAATGACTTTTCAGCTCCTCACTCCATCCTGCCCGCGGGCAGGCTGGGGGTGCAGCAGGAGCTGGGAGGGGACAGACCCAGGATAGCTGACCCAAACTGGCCAAAGGGGCCACCTGACGTCATGCTGAACAATATATAGGAGTCGCTAGCCGGGGTGGGGGGGGCAGCTGCTCAGGGTTAGGCTGGGCATTTTTCAGAGGGTGGTGAGCAATTGCATTGTGCATCACTTGTTTCATACACATTATTAGTAGTAGTACTATTATCATAATTATCGTTGTTATTATTATTATTTTTTCCTGTCTTAATAAACTGTCTTTATCTCAACTCACATGCTTCACTTTCCCATTTCTCTCCCCCATCCCAGAGAGGGAGGGTGGAGGTATGGTGTTTAGCTGCCAGCCGGGTTAAACCACAACACTACCATCACCAAAATAAGAGAATGTACTTTCAAGAAATAGGATATTTTACTTTTAACAAATAAAAAATAAGCCTTAGGGCTTGCATAAATAATCTCCCAGATACAGTTTTACAGTGTTCCTTTATCAAATATCTCACAAGCATACACAGATTTTTTTCTGAAAATCTGTACTTGCATTAAAAGTGTCTTCTTTAAATAAAAATACACTCTAACCCTGGTTGTCTGACTATTTGGGGCTGACAAACAGCAGAGGCTGTAATTTCCATGCAAATTAGCAGAGAATCAATAGCATCTGGTCAAAGACTATAACTCTCAGAAATGAACCCTTAGCTATTGTTTACTTAAAGCACCATTAAAGTAGTTCCATTTAGTTCATTTTATGAGTTCACTTATTATTTTAAATGAACAGCTCACGATTTGCATTTGGGATCGTTTTAAAAGGCTGAAAGTGATAGGCAGACACGGGAATAAACATTGAATAAGTAGATTGCAGAGAGAGGGCAGCACAACAACCAACCACCAAAGCAGATGAGGGAAATTAAGGAGGCTCTTGATTCATGGAGACTGTCACCTGTCAATAACCTTTCCCTATTTTAAATGGGAATGTTTTCACATTAACTTCTTTCCTATCAGCTGAGCTAGCAGCAGCATATATACACGCCAATGAGGTCTCCTAACCAACAAACTACCAGGGTCTCCAAAAGGCTAGCCCAGCTCCAAAAATGAATTCCACCTGGGAAACTGATAACAGTCTGGATAATCCTGAAAGTGGTATTATCTGACTTGGCTTTAGCATCCAGCTTTGTTAGATGGTTATTATATTTTGCACAGCATTTGATTGCTGCACAGTTTCTGGACATGCAGTTAAACGTTGCAGCGCACAGCAGCACAGTGTAGCATGTTTAATGCTACACTGGCTTCTTATAAATTGCAGAGGTCACAATGACCCTTCTAAGAAACAGTTGGAATAAGGCTTCTTAACCCTTCAAGCACCACCTTCAACCTCCATTGCCTCACTGGAAGTACAGGGTTATTAAAAATAACAAGAGTTATTTTTCAAGCAAGATCCCCAGGCTTGGATTTTGGCCAAGCTATAGTGAAGGATGCAAGAGCAAAGGGTGAACAAATCGACTGTTCACCTCCTTGCAGCTGCAGGCAACATGTACAGAAACTCCAGACTTTTATAAATTATGCAAACTTGGAATGAGGCTGCTAGCAATCTACTAGCTACCAAAAGGCGATTCATTCTTCTAATGCATTGATCAGCCCAGAGGATGCTCCTAGATTTAAGGATATGGAAGTCACTTGCTCTGAAACAGAGAGGAATACCCAGCTAGGCAACACCATTCAATGTACTGAAGGTCTTGAATCTAGCTCCAAAGTCAAAAGAGCTGCAATCACTTGGTAGAAAATGCAATGTATAATGAGCATGGTGAGTTACAGGGGATTCTGCTCCTTTAAGGAAAGGAGCAGTTACTAAAACACAGACAGTATTAATTCTATAGCAAGAAGCATTCCATCTCTCAAGCTTGAAATCAGTACTAAGAGAATCCTGTTTCAATTACTACATGAGATTGTGATGTATGGAGTAATAATTAGTATCAAGAAGATGATTGATATTAATAAAGAAGGGGGAGATGTGGGAATGTGGCCATGGGGGTCGGCAAACCCCGTGGTTGATGAGAACATCAGACTCTTAATGATGAGGCCATGAGGAATGTAAAAGAGTTTAGAGGGAATGAAGAACAGTGATTCAGGAGACGCCATGCAGTCTTGGGTTTCTTGTTCTCCAGCCATTAAGGCTTGGAAGTTTCTGGGTGTTAGCTGTTGCTGTTACATGCAAAGTTGTTTGACCAATGAAAAGTTGTTTTTAAAAAGGACTGCTGTGGGGAGAAGGGTATAAGAGCAGAGCCTGTCCTCAAGATGAAAAAGGCAACACAATATCATGAAGTTATATCATCAATAAAGAAGTAGAAAGAAGGAATGAATAGGGACAGGCTAGAAGAACAGAGACCAGGACGGGAACAGGCACTTTGATCGCCTCATGAAGATAGGTTCGGCCAGAATCAGCAAACTGCTCAGAGAAGCTCATACAGAATGTCACTGGAAATAGGCACACCGGAGCTGGGAAGAAGGTCAAGCTGAGAGAAGTGGACCCGCGCACACAACTGCCCCTCACTGATCAGCAGTTGCGCATTATGGGGAATCATACATCCTTAGGAACAAAGACTGTCCCGGTAACCTTACAGCTTATTCTCCTTATTAACAATCGGACAGTTTATGAGCCTGAAATATGGGACCTAACTGAGGTCAAGGTGTGGGACTCTGCAACTAAAAACGACAAGGTTGCAGTGGGATTGCTCGGCACCTGGCAAGCAATCTCTGAGGCCTTAAAGAGCCATGTGGGACCACAGTCAGAAATGTCTGGTTTGCCAGATAGTGAGGGAGCTGCGAGCTTGTTTACTGATCTGACTGCTACGCCATTGGCCCCTCTGCTGCATTGGCGGCCTTTGCTGTTCTGTCCCCTGCTGACCTGGACATGCCTTTTGACCCAGGCCCTATTGGCCTTGAAAGGGAGATGGATATGTTTGTCTTCGGTCTGGGAAGATTAGCATATATAAGGCCCAAGTTGCTTAACAACTTAGAGCAAGACAATTGTTCCCACAACTAGCCCTGGAATTCTCCGGTGTTTGTGATCAGGAAAATGAATGGAAAATGGAGACTGTTATAACTCATGGAACACATGGGAGCACTTCAAACAGGCCAACTATGCTCCCAGTCATGGACATTGATAGTAATAGACTTAAAGGATTGTTTGTTGCCTTTTCTGATTGTACATATGTATAGGCATACTTGGGTTTAGTATGTAAAAGCAATGTTCTATATATTTAGAATGTTCGATGTTTGTGTGTGTGTGTTGGTAGAGCATAGACTCCCCGCACACCCAGTGCTGTTTACTTGTCTTTTATAAATATTACTAAATTCAGATTGAGTTGAGACTTCGTTTATAACAAGATGATGAGCAGCCTCCACGCCCCCCGACATGCCTTTAGAGACCCTCTGAATGAAATTCAGGGAGTAACTACAGCAAAATTGGAGATACAAAAAAAAAAAAAGAAACAAGTCTTAAAAGTTTTTGGTATCTGATGAACCAGAGGAGTCCAACAAGTGCTCTGAGATTTTACAGGCTTTGCCTGAATGCTTAAGTGCACAAATGCATTGGCTTCAGGTCAGTTTTGTACTGCTGAAAGGATAACTTCTCTGCTGTATATATCAAAATATATCATGCATATTTCATTAGCCTCCTAAAAGCAGATTCAGCTGCCTAGGAGAAGATTACAAAAATAACAAGTAAGGACCCAAGACTTCCATATATTTCTTGACATTACTAACTGCTGCTTTAAAATCTGGACAATCTATAATAACTTACATACTAGCTGGCTCTGAGTTGACTCCATGATTAAGTCATTGTAATTTATGTCTCTTGACTAAATATAAAGTGAATGGGAAATATCTGCTTATCGCTGCAAGGGATGCTTTCATTTTAAACTACACTCAAGTCAGATATTTCTTTCAAGAAACTTCAATCCATAATAGTTTAGGCATCTTTATTAAAAAATAAAAATAAAAATAAAATTAAAAAAAGTGTATATGTTTATTAATTTTAAGACTGTACTGTCACCTGTAGGAAAAACAAACAAACAAAAAAACAAAACAAACAAACAAACAAAAAACAAAAGACAAACACAAATAGGCTATTTATTTTTGTCATTCATTCCCTGGCCTACTGATGAACTTCTATAATACTTTCTCTGTGTGCTGAGAAGTATTTAAAAAGTGTAAGAACTTTCATTATTGTGAAACAAACATTGAACAGGTTCATTGAACAGGTCTGTTGCTTTTGAAAGCACTGCTCTTCAGAATTAACATTATACATCCAAACATTTCTATGTTTTTTGTTTTGTTTTGTTTTGTTTTTTTTCTTCAGCACATACATCCTGAAAGTATATCATTTTTAAGGTGAAAGAAATGGAATTGTGGAAAAAAAATATAGCTGCTCCCTCATCTTTTTATAGGCAAGGTAGGAACCAAGCAATACACAGATTTAAGGTATCTGAAGGGTTCTGCCCCTCACAGCACATCAGTCATACACTGACCTCTTCACCTGAGTGGTTTTCTTCTCTATTCAAAAATAAGCACCTAAGTAAAGCCTTCATCTCACTTCAAAAATAAACAGTTGCGCAAACAAGCATTAGGATTGTGACTACATAGTAGCGACAAACATTGAGCAGATAGGAAAGAAATCATCTTACTACTACAGGCAATGTCTCACACTGAGATAAACAGAAATGGTTGGTAAATTTTGTTCAATTCGCTGCCTTTAAACAGCAATACCAACCATTGGGTGTTCTTCACAAAAACCGAATACAGTAAAACAATGAAATTTTTTTTTACATTTGAAAAGCAACCACTTTTTTGAAATGGCAACATAAGAAGTTTATTACTTACATTTCACACTACTAATAATTCAGACACATCGCAAAGTAATAGCAGCACAGTCTTCTTTACACTGGGCATATGATTTTCCCTGCTTTTCAGATGGCACAGTATATAATTTCAATGTATTTTGCTTGCATTTCAGAGGCTTTGTTGTCAATATGCTGAAGTGGCAGAAGATATGGTTGACCAATTTCAAATAACATTCCAGGATGGTATAATATAGAGTTATTTTAAAGGTTATATTCTGAACCCCCTCCAGATTTCAAAATATGGAAGACATCGAGCATGACTTGGACTCATCACTTAAGATTCTTTCACACTAATGTATAAATGGCTGTAATAATGTTTACTGCAGTTAACATAATCATGTGTTTGCAGAAACCTGTCTGTTTAGAAATATTTTCTTTCATCTTGGTCACTCTTCTCTTTGCGATAATAAAAGCTATCCCAACTTCATAAATGAAGCATAATTTACTCCTAGTGTGAGTTACAGTTGTGAGAAAAACAAACTATTTCAGTATAATAACTGAAAAGTGAGATAAAAGGTGAAATCAAATTGTCAGACTAGTCTTTAATTTTCATTGGAATAATGGTATTGGAAAATTTGTATTTTGGTGCATTTTGTATATGCAGTTGTATTTTTGTCTTTGAAATCTGCAAAGTTTAACTACCATCAAAAATAAACCTGGTTAGTGTAATGAAATAACCATATTTCATTAGATGATTCAACTGAGACCCAGCAGCAAACTTATAATGTTTCTCTCTTCTAAGATAAAAACAGTCTAGGCTCAGCCCTGACAAATCAAATTAAAATTCAGCACAATACAATAACAAGTCTCTGCTATTTCATCTTTCTTGCACTATTCTCTAATGAGCAATGCTGAAAATCTCCCTTGAAAATAACAGGGACTAAAGCACATCCATTATGTAGCTCTGGCTTTTGTGCACAATAATCAGTTTCTCCACTGAATAAGCTATTTCATTTGAACTTCTTTATTCCAGCATAACTTCCCCTTAATAAAGTAATCCCCTACACACCCAACTTCTATCCATTGCTGTCAGTGTCTTAGAGGCTTGATGGTATAAGCAAAACTAACTTTGATACTTTTAATTTCTGCTAATTTTCAGTCCTGACCTCTCTTCTCCAGTTCCAACTGCCAGAAATTTAATAACCAAAAAAAAGAAAAAGAAAAAAAAGCATCCATCCATCTGAAACAAAAGAGTAGTGCAATCTACTGGGGCTTTTGAAATCAATATTTATAGTAGACAAGAACACTGATATCTACACTGATTTCAAGGGGTTGGAACGACACTTCTCTCCAGTACCTGCATACTTGTCTGCAATGCAAGACAAGAATATACTGGAAACTGCTGCCTAAAGAGAAAAGCAACAAAACGGGGTGAGGAGGTAGGTGGGTGGGACTTTGTCCTGAAACATAGGACTTTTAAATTTGCTTTTGTGAACAGAACATAAAGTTTACAGTTTATAAGAAAGGATCTGATCATTGGAAATCTTAATTTTTTAAAATAAGTTGATGATAAGATTTTAGAAAAAGTATTAACAGTATTGCAGTGACAGATATTGTAATGGGTTGTAAATGTAAAAAATCATCAAATTATAAGCAGCCATGAAACAGACATTTAGCTTAAGTCAAAAACACAACAAAACATGAATGACAAGCTACATGTAACAAAAGCACCTACCCTCTAGACCTTATCAGGAAGCATAAAAGGCAGAATGAGTAGGTCAAAGAATGCAGAAATTATCCATATCAAGGATTCATACTATAAGGAAATATACTACAGGAAATTTAGCGCAACAGATTCCTATCCAACACTGGCAGCATACCCGGTCTGCGGACAGAAAAGTGATAAATTCACAATAATCCAGTGAAGACAGAGGAAAGCATTCACTCCTGACATGAGGACTGGCTACCAGCATACTCCCGAACTGGACATGGTGTAGCTGTGCCCCTTCACCCTCAGAGGATGCGTAACCTTCCAGCTGCTACCCACACTCCCCAGACATCCTACAGAGCACTGGGAGGAAAACCAAACAAGACAAGACAAAGAAAACAGGAACGGACCTGGAGATGACCAAAAGAAGGGGGTTAATACAATAGACATGAAACGCAATCAGCAAACAAAGTGTGAGAATTTCAAACCCTTTTAGAAGCAAAAGCAATATCCAACACCTTTGATTCAGAGCAGCAGGACAGACTGCTTTTGGAAGATATGTGAAGCACATTTTTTACAGAACAGAAAAAGTTTAAGAAATGAAGTCTGGCATAATTGGCAGCATTACAACAGGAATCAATCCTAGTTAGCTGTAAGTAAGGGGCACTATTACTAGAAACTTTGAAAAATGGAGGACGAGGAATCTGACTTAGGTGACTGCAGAAGATCAAACTGATGAAGGAAGTGACAAGCCAAGTGAGCAGCTTAAAGGTTGAAGCATGCAAGGATTCAGGTATTGAGATTAGACAGACTGAAATCAAACTGTATGCAATGACCAAGGCAAGGACTACAGTTCTGAAGGCAGATAGACAAAAAAGATTCAGTGTGGCAAATCAATCAGGTGGCATCACGTGCCTGTATCTTTTGTTACAGCCCAGTCACTGGGCCCTAAAGGTAGGTGTCAAGGATGACACTTGGCTTGCAGGGTCAAAGTGACAGGCAGGATGATGAATTAATCCTCTGCAATGAAAAAGGTAGTGGAAAAAGCCAGGTAAGCAAAGCTTAGGAGAAATAGTTTAGCTACAAATAGGTAGTAAGAGTCCCATGTTTTTCACCACCACCCCCCCAAACTCCATCCCCCTTGCTTGAGAAAGGGAGAGAGAGATAGGCTAGAGGTTGAGTTTGTACCAAGAAGGAGATAAATCTAGGGTAGGATGAATCAACTCACTACCAGTAGAAAGACAGCCATCCTCCAATAAGACATATCAGATCAAAGATCCAGGAACAGATCTTCTGGGATGCACAAGAAAAAATGGAACCCTAGAATACAGGTAATGACTATATAGCAACAGTGTTGCTTATAATAATAAAAAGAAAAAGCAATTAATCCTGCACGTACTAGAACCCACACCTTTGAACCTTTCTACCTTCTGTTCTTCAAATAAAGAGTTTGAAATGCAGGCAAAAGGTGGCACAAAAATGGTAACACTATAATGCTTCTGTTCCTTCCCCTCCCCCCCTCACACTTTTTAAAGATTTAATTGTAGCACTAAAAGGCCATTTTAAAACTGATTTATTTTTTTCTTGTGGATCTCAATCATGCTAAATAATATTTTTTATCAGATTAAAAGGGGTATAAGGGACATTTACAGCAATGCATTTCAGTCAAACTAATAGTTACAGGAATGGGTTGACCAAAGCAAAAAACCTCTTCATTAATTCTTACAAATGAAAAAGAAAAGCTTATTTCCAATCCAAGAAACCATTTGTTTCTGTGTGTTGTTTGTTTGTTTGTTTGTTTTTAATTTATGAATATTAATTAACAGAACATTTTATTTATGAACAGTAAGAGACAGGCCAACTTAATGGTTGACATCACTGGAGAAGCTCTGTTCAAGTAATCCATATGAAAAATTAATCCTCCCAAACTATAACTTAATAAATCCCTATATACATTACATAAACAACCACACACAGATATCTAAGCTTGTGTTCATATCATGTCTCAGCTTCAGAAAAACTCAGGGCAAAGAAAATGCTCAGAGGCAATCCATTTTGGTTTGACTACTCTCTGACTGCATATTTGCAAAAACAAATATACTCTGTAGGAGTTGTAGAATAATTAAGTGCCCAGATGCCCATTCAGTTCTTATCCTCTGGCAAGCTTGATCACTCCCATGCCATTTGCTACATGGGCACATTTCCACAGGGCTCTAGGCTAAGACCAGCAAGTCACTGCATGAGCACAGAGCAACTACTTTGTCATTGCCTTTTATATCTGAATTTGAACTTGTGATCTCAAGGTAAAAAGCTTCATATCCTGGCAATGCCCTAAAATCATTTAGCTTTTTAAACACAGGAACACTAATGCAAATCACATAGGCAGAGGAAAAAAATGGAGGAAGGAGTCTGAAGTCTTTGCCATGACATTTCTAACACACTACGTTGTACCTTTCAGCTATTCAGCTTCTCTGTTGTTAATATTCTTGTGATACCCACTGCTCTCATCTTAGGGTAATACAGGTGATGTTCACAACCTATCTTTTTTGGCTTGCAAGACAGGAGAACATATGTCTCATTTTACTTATTATCATGGAGTATAATCCTGCTTAATTGCTGTGTGTTTTTGTTTTTGTTTTGTTTTGTTTTTAACATTGTATATCTTTATTAATGGCAATTTAGTTTTGTCAATAGTTTCATTCTTAAAGAGTGAAAAATTATATTATTCTAAACTTCTATATTTTGCAATTAATTTTAATAAGCAGTGTTCTTAATTACGTGTTTTATGTAACTCAGTTCTCAGAATGAAGGAACATAAGTACATATGTAGCCCCCTGTATAATTACTGTCTTTTATTCTACCATGGTACATGCAACAGCATTACAAAATAGGATGCTACCCTTTAATTTTGTACTTTCCCATGATACTTATCTAGAGTGTAACATCATGTAGATAGATATTTAACGCTGCTGCTTGACCTCTACTACAGTGGTCCTCAAAAAATTCCACTGGGTTGCATATTTTTCTTATGATGCATCATTACTTACTTACTAGTCTACTAGTCTTACTAATTACCTTGCAAGACACTGCTGCCTTTAGGTACTACCACAGACACCACAATTACAGGATAATACTACTTCACTGTGTAGATGATGGAGCACTGACACAGGTTGCCCAAAGACGTGGTGGGCTCTCCCTCCTTGGGGATCTTCAAAAGCCACCTGGATGTGGTCTTGAGCCACCAGCTGTAGGTGGCTCTGCTTGAACAAGGGGGATGGACAAAACAATCTCTAGTGGCCCCTTCCAACATCAGCCGTTCAGCAATTCTAAAAAACATGGAGCCTATTATTTTGAAGTCTTACAGAGTCATCTTGACCATGCATAGGAATTTAATACAAGTTACTTCTGACAAAAAAATAAATAGCCTGTCAGCTGAACAGAACTGAAGAATAAACACCATGATATAACACCATGCTTAATTAATTTTCTTTTCTATCAAAACATCAGGATGCTTTATGGAACGGTCATCAGTGGGAAATGAGTGCTTGGAAAGCTGCCAGGTGGAGAAGGACCTGGGAATATTGGTTGACAGTCAGCTGAATATGAGCCAGCAGTGTGCTCAGGTGGCCAAGAAGGCCAACGGCATCCTGGCTTGTATAAGAAGCAGTGTGGCCAGTAGGTCTAGGGAAGTGATTGTCCCCCTGTACTCAGCTCTGGTGAGGCCGCACCTCAAGTACTGTGTTCAGTTTTGGGCCCCTCACTACAAAAAGGACATCGAGGTGCTCAAGCAAGTCCAGAGAAGGGCAACGAAGCTGGTGAGGGATCTGGAGAAAAAGTCCTATGAGGAGTGGCTGAGGGAACTGGAATTGTTCAGCCTGGAGAAGAGGAGGCTCAGGGGTGACCTTATTGCTCTCTATAGGTACATTAAAGGAGGCTGTAGCGAGGTGGGGGTTGGTCTATTCTCCCACGTGCCTGGTGACAGGACAAGGGGGAATGGGCTAAAGTTGGGCCAGGGGTGTTTTAGGTTGGATCTTAGGAAGAACTTCTTTATCGAAAGGGTTGCTAGGCATTGGAATGGGCTGCCCAGGGAAGTGGTGGAGTCACCATCCCTGGAAGTCTTTAGAAGATATTTAGATGTTGAACTTAGTGATATGGTTTAGTGGAGGACTGGTTAGTGTTAGGTCAGAGGTTGGACTCGATGATCTTGAGGTCTCTTCCAACCTAGACAATTCTGTGATTCTGTGCTAATGATCTATTACTTTGCAACATAACATTACACACTTACACCCAGATAAACAGAAAAATTACGTTGTCTGATGTTGTCCTGGTTTCAGTTAGCACAGAATTAATTTTCTTCCTAGTAGCTGGTGGAATGCTGTGTTTTGGCTTAGAATGAGAAGAGTGCTGATAACACCCCGATGCTTTAATTGTTGCAGAGCAGTGCTTATACTAAGCCAAGGACATCTCAGCCTTTGCTCTGTCCTGCCAACGGGCAGGCTGGGGGGTGCAGTAAGAGCTGGGAGGGGACAGACCCAGGACAGGTGACCCAAACTAGCCAAAGGGGTATTCCATACCATCTGACGTCATGCTAAACAATATATAGGGGTGGCTAGCCGGGGGGAGGGGGCCGGACTGCTCGGGGTTAGGCTGGGCATCGGTCAGCGGGTGGTGAGCAATTGCATTGTGCATCACTTGTTTGTACATACTATTATTACTTTCGTATTATCACCATTGTATCATCATTATTATTATTATTATTATTATTTTCCTGTCTTATTAAACTGTCTTTATCTCAACTCACGGGCTTCACTTTCCATTTCTCTCCCCCGTCCCAGAGAGGGAGGGGGGAGGGTGAGCAAACGGCTGCGTGGTGTTTAGCTGCCAGCCGGGTTAAACCACGACAGATGTGTCCAATGATTAACTAAGAATACACTGTCACTGCTTCCAGTTCAAAAACAAGTGACACAAACTATAAATTATACCTATACATATTAAATTTCTTCTATATGCATGGAATACTAAAATTAGCCTTTGTTCCTACTTAATTTTAAAATTCAGAAACTATCTTTGTAAAATCAGAACAAAGAGACCACTAAGCTTCTGCCAATAGAAGCAACAATGTGCTATGGGATATGAAGCATCAATATCCACAAATGTTCCCAAGAGAGACAGCATACTCTTGACACACCCAGTCTTGGGATTATTTGAATTCTCTTATTAATAAGAAACAACGTGGATCTGTCTGCGATTATTAGATCAGTACAAAACAGTTTTCACAGACTGCAATATTTTTAATGTGGCTTTAGCCCATTTCAAGATAGTGTAAGGACTTGGCAAAAATCATGAGATTGCATTGAGTTAGGCTGCAGTTTGGGGATGAAAAAAGTTAGACTCCCACTGAGAGAGCATTAGTTTTCTTCAGCTAAAAGGGAAAGCTTGCCTATTCTGCAGCTTGCCTATTCTGCAGCTGGTTGATAACATTGGCGGGCCAGGCAGTAAGCACATGCTAGCGCAGGCTACAGGCAGACTGGCAGGGACCTGCACTTACCAGGATGGAGGACAGGCTGCCTCTGTTCACAGAGTACTTTCTGTACACTCCTTTGTCATTCTAGGGGAAGTTGTTTTGATGCTATTTTTAGCTGCATATCCAAATTAATATTGAATGAACTGGAGTAAGAGGATGTATCCATGGGGCAGTCTGCCCCAAAGTACATTCACCATAGCCTTCCACTGCAGTAGGCATTGCTGCTGTTCTGCTCTCCCAACGCCATGCTGGTCCCAGCCACAAAGCAGAGAGTGGTTATTGCTGCTAAGAGCAGCATAATACGCTATGTATTATACATCGCAGTGTACACATGTGCACATGTTCCCTTTCCTAGCTCAATGGTCTAAAATACTCTAGTAAACAGCCAGGCACCAAACACCTCAGCTAAGCATCATTTTCCCCATGCATGCATTCACAAGACAAAGTAACTCATTTTTTGTGAGTTTCCTTACCATTTCCTAACTCCACACACTGTTCCCCTTGAAGAAGCATTCATCCCAAGGAAAAAAGCAAGTTTACAAATCTCAAAATAAGATTAAATAAAAAACTAGTTAGTGTTAGCAACCCTCTATAAGCTGCAGACTGTCATGTCAAGTCACACACATACTCACTCCACTACAGGAGACACATGGTCGGTGTTTTGGATTCAAGCACTGAGGAATGAACCTCAATGCGTAACCTCACTTAACCCTAAACACAGTGAAAACTGCAGCCTTGAAAAAATAACATAATTCATTACACTGCACACTGCATAGTAAAAGCAAACAAACATACAAAAAAAAATTATTTTGAGTCAGCAAAAGTTCAAAGGCAGTGTGATTCAACTAGGTAAGTAATAAGAAACAAAACCAGAAACTTTGATTTTTGTAAGAACCATGGAAAATATCAGGACTTTGCAGAAAACATGTAATTTGCATCCATTAAATATGAAAATATTAATGAATATGTTACTGAAAACCTTGGAGAAGTGTTCCCTGTTAACTCCAAAACAAATGGAAACCAGCACAGAATTTGCCAAGCAAATCCTAAAACCACTCTTCAAAACTGACACTAACAAATTCCCACTATTACTGTAGAAAGAGTTTTTTTTTTTTTTTTGTAAACATCATTTTGCATGTTGCAGTACTAAATTAATTTAAGAGATTTAAGAGAAGATACTCTTATCCAAAAGGGCTTTTCATTGTGTGTTCTACTATTCATGCCTGTATTTTTTCCATGAAAATACTCCTAGCTATTTCATATCATGTATGACACAGATGTGGTTAAAATAAATTCCAAGAATACATAATTCATTCCGCTTATTCCCTCTCCACAATTTCCATTCATATCCATAATTTCAGATGCCCTAATTTATGCCATCTGCCGAGTGCCAAAAATAAGCTGCTATCCCAGCTATGCCTGCACCACTTAAACCTCCAAATAGCACTATGACAGGAAGATCACGCACTGATTGCTGGGCCGGAAGAATAATGGAAAACCAGTTTAGTGTAGGCAGGTACATAAACCAGCACATCACAGTTAAAACAGCTGATTCACAGTTGTTTTACTGGAAATACACATATATTTATGAGAGTTGTGACAGAATGCAAGAAGTATTTGCTTGGAAAACGCTGATTACCAGAGCTAAATTCATTGCCTACCCCAATGATCTTGAGAAAAACCCTGACGTTATGAGACAGTGTCTATTGGTAACACCTCAGAGGAATGCCACCGAAATTTTCTCTCCTCACAGGGTAAGCTTGACATAAGCTTTCCAAGTCTTGGCAGAGGCCACAGAGAGCTCATGCCATGCATCTGCCTTTAGCTCATTAGCTGCAGAAATGGGAGCATTTCCTACCTTTGTCCTTCTTTTCCTCGTGTTCCTCTTGTGAGGCTTTTAAGGGAGCAAGTTGGTGCTCCAAAAACAGTGGTTGCCCACCCCATCCCATTAGCCCCGTAGTGACTGATTTTTTTCTTCTTTCTTCTTAAGCATTGGTTAGTGTGCCTGTAATATTTTAACCCAGACATTTTATTTACATGATACAGAAGTAACTAGATGTCATTATCACAAACAAAAAAAAATCTGTAATTAACTGTATTCTTACACAAAACACTTACACGGATTTCTTCTTTCCCCAGTCAGCACCTGGCTACTTTGTGATCGAGTAGGGACTCAGTACTCAGAATCTTATTTAACAAATCTTGCAGAGCTACGAAATACTGTTAACAGGAAAGGTTTCCTGTTTGGATCCCATTCATTCCATTTGGATTCAGTGCAACATCATGCCACCTAGTCCCAAAGGTGAAGTCTTTGAGAATGGGCACTGAATGAATTTACTGGAAAACCATTAAAACTTTTTGCCTTGCACTGCTCAACAACAGTGCTTTCTAATATACAGAACTACATCACTATAACCAGTACAACAGTGTAAAATTAGAATGAGAAACTTTAAATTATCCACAGAAGGGTGTATGTGTGTGTGTGTGTGTGTGTATGCGTGGAGGGGTGGTACATCTGGCGGGCTGTACTCCAGTTGACTGAAAAAATCTCAGATTGACAGTACTCTGATGGTCAGATTGCTAAAGACAGAAAAGACAGGAAAAGATGCCAGAAAGGTTACTGTCTCTGGAGGCAGGGAGGTGGAGAATGCTGCCCCACATTCAGAGCCATGCCAACCTCTAAAGCATTTTGAAATAACTCACATTTTGAAGCATTATGGACATTCAGCTAAAGACCAACAGAATTCACCAGTCAAGTCTAGACAAATTATCCTGATCCTGAAATAACGGTGTAGCATAATAAAGAGTAGAATATGTTGTTCTCATACTGACAGTGTCTTTTCAAATTAAAATTTGAGTCAAGCATTAGTGCACTTTGTTTCTTCTCCTTTAGAAAAAAATAAAGCCACTCCATTATTTATATTTAATCAATCATTTAAACACATCCACTGTGTCTATTTATAATTCCAATGTTTAAAACTAAATATAGTGTTCTGGTTACTTCTTGTGTTTTTCAATATCATACGGTAACATCTGAAAGTTTATTTAAAAAACAAAACAAAACAAAAAAAACCCAAACAATTCAATAGTATCTATAAAACTAGAAACAAGCGCCTCACAACCTTTGCACAGTGATGCTGACTGCTAGGACTCCCAGACCCAGTTTGTGTCCAGTGGTCTCCAAGTAGGGTACAGCACTGGAGAGCAAAAAGGAAGCCCCCAGGAAGCACACAGAGTGGGGCAGGAGGAGAAAAGATAACCAGGGAGAGGCCATAATATGACCGTAGTCAACTGATGCTAGCTGCTTCTTTCCCCACTGACTCACTTAGCCTTAGTATTTTTATCTCCAATCTTCTTGGGGACCAGTATTTCCACTCAGCTGTACACCCCAACTTTTTGAGAGCAACAGAGATGGTTCCCTATTTCCCAGAAGACAGTTTGAAGAAAAATTTGAAGCATTTTGAAGGAAATGTTGTCTCCAGAGCCCTTGTATTTGGGATACTGCAGCAACAACAGGGGAAAAATACGAAAGACCACAGAGTCAAGTTTTGTGCTGGGCAGGACTGCTCTGATGTTGTCTCTAGCTCCTGATCAGGGCTCAACTCCTCAGACCTCTCTGTGGGTTTCCCAGATCACTCCCAGATCTGAAGGGACTGGGCACCTGCTCCTCTTGGGAAAGGAGCAACCAGGCTTAGCTTTCTGAAGACACTGCACATGATTCTGGCACTCCTGCCATGCCCTCTCTGAGCACAGACACACATTTTCCCCCATCATTACCATTTCTAGCTGTTCACTGATCCTTTCAGTGCCTTGCTAAGGAAACTTCCTCACTTATTCTCATGCTTCACACATTACAGACTCACCATTTTCCCCATGGGTTCAATGGAGTAAGAAGTGACTACAATGAGATCCATGCTGTTTGATGTGCAACACGCATAATCTGACCTTCTCAATGTACTAAATACTGAAAGAAATAACCACACCAGTGGCAGAGGCAGGAGAGAAAGCCCCCAACTAACACTTTTGCAAGCATAAGTCACACCCTGAACCCACTCTATTCAAAGCCACAGCAATCATGAAGGATTTTTAGCCTCGCTCTTCACTCAGTCTGCTCTCCAAGTGAGAATCAGATGAAATGAAAGCAAGTAACAAGAAAACTAAACAAAACACTAGAGTATCCCATATTTCAGTTGACAGCATCAGCTGAAATAAGCCTGCCTTTTCTAATGTGGTCATTGCTTCAATGATACCGCTTGAATCCCTTTTGGCCTTAGTTAAAGCATCTTCATATTCAAACAGTCATCTCTAAAGAGGCCATCCACATCCTGAGATCAAGAAACAGGAGCTCATCTGAATGTTGGGCATGAAAAAAGGCAACTGACTTCCTATCACCCTAATAGCACATTATGGCTGCCATTAAATCAAAACATGTTTGTAACTGAACACCAAAGTGAGGCTATACACAGTGCACAAAGAAAAGGAGAATGCTGGCAACACTGCATGTCTTCTTGGTAGTTGTGCATATCCTGGCTGACAGTACCCATCTCACAGAGGGGTTCATTCTTCTTTCTAATCAGTAATGGATGACACTAAATTCCCTTTAAGTAATTATGCCCACCTGAATTAGTTGTAAAGATGGATTTCACACCACTAGATAACCAACTACCTGCTCTCAACATTGTGCCTGCATGCCCAAACAGTTCTTCAAACACTCCCTGTTCTGCTCCTTGCTTTTCTGACCTGATGCAGTGCATGTTATTTGTTGTATTCTCATGAATCACCCTCCTGAATGGCTGTTGGATCTCTGTCTCTACCTGCAGTGATAACTGCCACTCAACCAGCCCCTGCTCCAAAACACAGTCCATGCAGAGTTCAAGGTGCAAGCAGACCAGAACAGAGGAAGTCAATGTTACAAGGAGGGAAGTTACACTAGAAAGGTTAAATTCACAAATTTATTATCTCAGATTATAAGAATGTTTATTTAAGATTCAGTGCATTAAAAAAACAAAACAAAACACTGTTGCCAACTGCTTATAACTCACGTTTCAATCTGGATGGACAAATCTTCGTAATGATTTTGTAAACAAAGAATTACTGCTGCTGTCATATTCCAACCTAATATTGATTACTAAACCATGATGATCTGTGATTGAGTAAAAGGGTTGAATAACTTTCTAGTTGAAGTTTTCTTTACTTCTCAGTGAGGTAAGAAACAATTAAAGGAAGGAAATGCTTAGGCACAACATTTCAGAAGTCAGAAGCAGTTCTCGTAAAGCACAAGAACAGTACAATTCAAAACAAGGAAAGCCACACACAACTACAGGTCAAAAAGTTGAAAACATTAAAGGGAAAAACTGAAAACATTAACAGCCTAGAAGGTCATAAATAAATAAATAAATAAATAAATAAATCAGAATCGATTAGAACAGACCCAAGAAAAAATACAAGAACGAAGTGAAATTTGACAGGGCATCAAAACACTAGGACAAAGGGATATATTCAGTACAATGATGAACCTTCTGCTGTTCAATGCACTAAGAGTTTATGTCTAGTAGAAAGGCTCGGACACAACCCTACTTACTACTATGTCTCCTTTAATTCTCATCCAAAATAGTCTTCTGGTATTTTCAAATGGGCATCTCAACTAGGCTTTCTTTCCATTTCCTTCTCCTCTTTAGCTCCCCAGTTTAGCAACTACAATCTAACAACATTCCAGTAAATATCAACCAAGATACTTGAAACTAAAATGAACACTTAAAAATGAAGTAATGCTATGCGGAAACCAAAACAATATCAAATGGAGACAGTCTAGACTTCAGACTTGACTGTAGCTCTTTTCAGAGAAAATATGCTAAATAACCAGAAGGCATCTTTGCTTTTTCCAGATTACAATTTGCCATAAATACAGATCTGAATCTGGTACAAGCTATATGAAATTGTACAACTTTTACAGCTATTCATACTAATAACATGCAAACTTCATCAATAACTAAGTTTCCTATCTGGAAGAAGAGCTTATCAGTTCAATGTAAGGAAGACTTAGAAGATAAGTTTGTAAAAAATAAGGTTACATGGAAATATATTACAGGCAAAATGGCTGTGCTGCAATCACATTGCCCTCCAGTAGTGCTTCTTGCTTATTATGGATTAAAATAAATGAATATATTTTTGTTTGTTTGTTTGTTTTTAGTATTACCTGTTATGCACTTTTAAAGTTGGCCTTGAAAAATCTGGTTTGGCTTTCATCGTTGTGTTTCTATATTTATAATGGCAAAGTTCCTTTTTATTTTCTTCAGTGGATGTGGCTGTCAGTTTTTGAAGGATGCCTTTCATTCTGCCCTTCCCCTTCCCCCCCCCTTTTTTTTAAATAATTTTTTGGTCTTTTCAGACTTTCCTTTACTTGATGGGACATATTTACTTATATAGCTATAGCTTTCATCCTGCCTCCAAGGGTCTTCACTTTTAGCTGTTTTGTACCATAAAATAATTATTGTCTTTCAAAACACTAGAATACAAGACAAAAACAAACAAACAAACAAAAAACAAGACAAAAACAACAAAAGAGAGATACAACAGTGCCACCACCTCTTCTGTTGAAATTGCTTTGCAAACAAGAAGAGGTCTTTCTGTTCAGCAGCTATCATTATTCAGTCTCTGGCAAAAGATGCACGATATCTAGGAAAAAATAAGTAGTAAAAATCAGAGACACTTAAGTTGTCGATGTAACTAAGAAATTAAGAACTAAATGAGAAAGATTATACAGGTAGTTTCAAGCATCAATTTTCTTTTCAAAAGTATATTATGTATATTTCTCTGTAGCTAAATTTGGTAATAAATCCCTTGAAAAGCCTGAAAAAAAAAAATATTGCTAACTGTAAGTCATTGTGTAGAAAAAACAAACAAGTAAGCAAGCCAAACATAGGTAGGCTTGGTAGTGTTTTGCTTCATTAGGTAAAACACAGGAGGACCATTTTCTACACACTAAATTTGTACTTATTTATTAAAGGTTTGGGACCATGTACATATCAGTGTCTCTTTAATTTACCATTTTGAATTCCATATTTGCATCAAGTCTTCCAGCTTATTCACCCTTCTTACTGCTACTACTTCTATGATCTCTAGGGCTCAGCCTTGCCCCATAAACTTCCCAATACTTGTTCGGCACAAATAGTTCTGTTAAATCATAGGAGACATAGCTCCCAAAGGACAGCTCCTCTGACACTCTCAGTAGAACCCAACTGCTTTTAGTGACCAAGAAATAATAAAGTGAACAATAAACAACTCTATCCAACCCAAACTCAAGGACTACATTTTCCTTATTTTCACTTTCTGTAGATAATAGCTTTTGCAATATGTCTTTCTCATACTGTGCATTCATATTTCAGGGTGATCTGCTGCCAGATTTTAAGATGTCTAACATCTTAAAATTCTGTTCCATATAAATAAAAATATAATTGCTAACACTGAATTAATTAGGCCTAAAAGCGACTTAGATTAATGCTTTGTATCATGTGAACATTTTTCACAGCCAGCTGCTGTGAAGAGAATTGTAGCGTCATATGCAGAGGATTATGATGTCATGCTGGACACGATCAGGAGTGGATGGTTTTATAAGAAACATTGATCCTGCTTTCATGGGAAAGACAAGAGCATATTTTTCATTCACTTTCCAGAATGCAGCAACAGGAATCTTTTCTAGAAAATATATTTTTTTAAATTAAAAAATGTAAAAAGTGCATAACAAAACAAATCCAAAGGATATACAACTACTGAAAAGCTCCTTCTAGTAAAGAAAGACAGATTTACTGAACTATATATTTGCCATCAGCTCACTGTGACTTTTTGTGCTGTGCTTACGAAGAGGTCCCTTGATTTAATCCTCCTGTAACAGTGCATCATATATCAGAGCACATTGAGCCAGTGCAATACCTCTTACACTTCTCTCCTTAGCACACTAGAACATCCCTGCCTAAAACAGAACTATTCTCCAAGAAACTGCTCAAACAGGAAGGTCCTAACTTAAAGGACTAAATAGTTTTTATTAGCAAGTTTATTACTAGAAGCTGTTTCAGAAAGACTGCCTTTTTTGTTTTGTTTTGTTGTTTTTGTTTTTTGTCTAATACCCTTAAACTTAAAATATAAAAACTTTAGGAGAATGGAGAAATGTTGCAGTGTCCTGAGGCCTGTCTGCCCTGTCCCAAGCTCTCCTCCCCCCCACCCCCCCTCGCTTCTTGGTACATTTTTCTTTAAAATGAAGTCCTTAATAAAAGAAGAAAAGGAGCTAATTGAGGTCTGGAAGCTTTTCCATTTTCTCAGACATTTTTCCTCAAGGAAAAATTCCTCTCAGCAACATTCCTCAAGGACTGTCTACCCATATCATCCTGAAAAGTTAGTGTCCTCACTGAGGAGCTGCATCACTGTGACTTGCTTTTCAGAAATTCACAGCTCTGGTCATTCTTATGACACCTGTTGAGGAATTTTTGAAACAGCAAAGATCCCTTGGCTTGCTGCAGCTGAGCAAACCAAGCTACCAGGACAACTATGAGAAGTTCCCATGACAGTGTTCCCACATCGCCCAAATGAGGAATTTAGAAATATATTGTTGCCAGCAGCTGGCTTCAAGGACAAGTTCTACATGACTGCTAATCACAAGGGGGTTGTTTTCTTGCAGGTGAGGTTGTTTTCTTGCAGTTGTTTGTCTGAGTGCTTTTGACCAATAATCTTGGGTGAGACACTATCCGCCCCTGTTAAGTTTGCTATAAAAGTCAGACTATTTGGGTAATAATGAAGAAGAGCATGATCTGACCATACTAGTGTCTGTTGTGTTTTTGGCTGTTCTTCCTGCAACATATGGTGCCCGAACAGGCTGAGACCCGCAGAGGCTGAGAGACACTGAGAGACCTGAGAGACGCTGAGAGACCTGAGAGACTTCAGAGACATGGAGAGCCCTGAGAGACATGGAGAGACCTGACAGAAGCTGAAAGACCTAAGAGACACTGAGAAACTCCAAGCACCGACCCAGACACAGATAATTGCGGTGAGACGCGGAGAGAAATCGTGGTGAGACGCAGACAGAATCACGGTAAAACGCGGAGATTGATTGATAGAGATCGCAGTGAGATGTGGGAACAAAGGAATTGCAGTAAGACGCAGAGATTGACTGATAGAGATTGCGGTGAGACGTGGAGATTGACTAATTGATACGGATCGCGGTGAGACACGGGAACAAAGGAATCGTGGTGAGATGCGGGAAAGTGACATAATCGCGGTGAGACGCGGGGCATCTGGGATCGAGTTGCTATGGGAGACCAGAGGCGTCAGTGAACAACAGCAGACAACCCTCACTGTGTGGCGAGTTGGCATATAGCAGAGGGGTGGAGATCACGACCCTGCAGCCCGTCTGATGTAACCATAGAGGAGGAAGCGGCTGTGCAGCTTCTCTCTAGCATTCTCTCTAAGAGAGGCGTGTGGAGGAATGGTTAAGTGAAATAGGACATGTGGATGTTGGGCAGTTAAAAGGCAATGGGCTAGTGAAGTACCGTACTCAACTCACAGGAGTCTGGCACGTACGCAGCTGGCTGAGAGCCAATCAGGCTCAAGGACACGATGCCCTTGGGCGATGGGGAAAGTCCCTAAGGCGGGATGGTGGCTAAAAGAAGGAGGAACAAACTGAAAAGAGCCGGAAATGTTAGCCAATGCTGAGCTTAGTTTTTGCAATATGTATGAGTTGATTATGTTCGAACTAGATAAAAGGCGACTGAGCTATCCATTAAAGTTAAAGTTCACTGTTCGCTCATATTGAGCGTCTGTGTCTTCCTCCCGTCGACAACAGAGGCGTATCTTGCAATGTAAAAAAGATCAAATCCTTGGTACACTGGGCCCAGAAGGAGGGTTTGCTAAAGGAAATCCTTCTAATTTTTAGCCCAGATGAGTGGCGGCTCGTAGAAGATCATTTAAGGGATACAACCATCACAAGTGGAAAGTTTGATAAAGATCTATGTATGACCTGGCGTGTGGTGCTTAACACGCTGTGCGGTATAAAAACCAAACGGCAGTTGGCTATGGCAGCGACGCAAGCTTTCTCAGTACCGTCGGGGACTGACAGACCGCTGAGTACGAAACCTGAGACCTCAGGAACGCGGCTGGCACAATTTTTATCGTCGGTTGCTGCACACACCCCGGTTCGGGGTATGACCTCTCCAATAAATCAATCAGTGGCGGAAATAAGTGAGGGACTATCAGAGCAGAGTGCTAATGGCAAGTGGGGGCTGTCCTCCCCACCCCCCGCTCTGGAAAATCTTGATAAAGCTGTGCTGCCAGCATCTGTGCCGCTGCCAGGCAGCAATAAATCCACTCAGGATGCTTCGCCAATGAGAGGTGCAGCAGCAGCTTGTGAAAATCAACCTTCACTGAAGGAGCTGATGGGTACAGTGCAAGGAAAAGAAGACCTGATTAACAGACTGCAGACTCAGCTAGCAAAACAGAAACAGGTGAGGACTGAGGAAGTCAAAATTGTTCAAGAGAAAGCTGCCAAATGTGGGTAACATTTAAGCTGAGAGAGCTTGAGCTAGAAAACTACCACCTGAAAAACTGTAATCAGAGGCTGACGGAGCAAATTGAAGCCCTTCAGGATACATTGCAAGGTATGACCAGCATTTCTCCCTTTAAATCTCTTTGGAGCTGTGTCTGAAGTCCAGAGCACCACAGGCTTCTTTACCTGAGAAGATAGACCAGAAATCTATGCTTCTTGCACCTGGTTTCAGGCAGCTATGTCAAACAAGACCTACCAAACATGTCTTCTCTACAACAAGCATCGTCCTTGCCAATGAAACCTTCACTGAGGATGGAGAGGACAAATCTCTGCTTTCTCAGAACACACTGAAGCTCATGTCTGACCCATCAAGCTGGAATCTCTCTGCAGAGAAAGACATATTTTCAACCATAAGCTCTGAACACAGGTTAGGGTGCTCTGATCCTGTGTCTCTGGACCCTCCAGCTGAGCCCACAAAAATCCTTGAGGCTTTGACTTTCCAGTCTTCACTAGAGGGAAACCATTGCACTGTGAGCACCTTGCAACAAATGTCTTTGGACGGAGCCGGCTCCTCTGATGATCTGAGTGCCAGGTTCCATTCCCACCACCTGGATTCCACTTCCTCAGGAGAAATAATGAGCATGCTTGAGGGCACCCTCCAGACTGCTGGGCCACCCCTGGCCATGTCAACGTCGGCTGTTACAGCAGGTTCCATCTGTCCAAGGAGGGACAGGTGCTCCGATGTCATATGTGATGCTTTCATAGAGGGGCATAGGCATGCTACATCCTTGGCCTGCCCTACTATTATCGACCCTGTGCAAGGCACTGGGTTGTGGCAGCCACATGATTGCAAACTTCTACAACAAGCTCGAAAAATGCTTTTGGACTATGGATTACAATCCCAGGCAGCTCAACAGATAATTCAATGGATTTTTCAGGCAAAACCAATGTGTCCACTTGACTATCAAAACTTGGCGCACTTATTGTTAACTCCTTCCCCATTGTTATTGTTTGAAAGGGAATGGTTGCAGTTACCACAGGGGGAAGTGGGTCAACTGCATCAGCTGGGGGACCCCCTGTATGGGATTACTGCAGAGATGTAAAAGGGAACGGGTCCTTATCTCAATACCCAGATTCAGTTGCAGTTCCCTGCAATTATTCACCAAACAGCTGTGCTGCTCGCACTGAGGGCTCTTCTTAGTCTCCCAGGGGAAAAGAAAGCACCCCCATTCACATCTGTAGAACAGGCCCCTGGGGAACCATATGCTAAATTTATCGATCAGTCCAGGCAACCAGATGTGGTGGAACAGAACTGTCAAAGATTTGCTTTTACGGTACCCTCCATTAACAAACAAGCCCTGGCAAAGCGCTATGAACGGCTAGTGCTTCTACAGGGGATGAGGAGTCCCCCGACATTATGTCAGTTATATATGGCCTGGGCACTACAACCAATTTGGACACATGGTGTGACATAATTATTTACCGTTATATGGATAACATTTGGTTTGGTAGGCCAGAATGCTTCCAGGTTTCAGATTTAAAGTTTATTTGGGATACTTTGGAAGCAAAAGGGTTGAAGATAGCCCCAGAGAAGGTTCAACAGAAACAGCCATGGTTATACTTGGGATGGAAAATATCAGACTCTGCTATTCATCCCCAGACAGGTGATATAACTATGGTATTACATAAATTGATAAATGTATGAATGTTCCTGGATAATATTCAGTGGGGTTGCCACATTGTACAGATTACTAATGACAACTTAGCTATATTACTACCTTTATTGTGGTGCAGGAGTGCAGAGCTGCAGATTACACTAACAAATGACCAACGCCAGGCTCTTTCACAAATAGGTTCTAAGGTTGCAGCTGGCACTGCTTGCAGACGTATAGCAGACGTTGCATTCTCTTTCCTAATTAGTGATCATGTGTCTCATCCATTTGTGGTGATTGGTCAGTGGCAAAAAGAAAAGGGGGAGAGTAAGGGGCGACAAAGAAACAGTATCAGGAGGATGCACTGACACTAACAGCACGGGTAATAGGAGTAGTATAAGTGACACAGGTGATGGCAAGGGTGGAATGATAGGGCAGCATTTTCGAGTTCTGGAATGGATTTTCCTACAGATTCAGCCAAAAACGAGTGTTCCATATTCTCCACGGGCCAAGTGATGGTTGAACGATCACATCATGTTTTAAAGGAACTATTAGTGAGATTAAAAGAGAACAAGAACATTGATGAGCGATTGTCCGAGGCATTGGTTGTCTTGAATCACTTATGTTTTACTAGGGACCGAGAAGACCCTCCTGCAAGTATTCATTTTCAAACAATAAATATAGCAGCACCAAATGTGTTACCACAAATAAGAATGAATTACTGAGATCCTGCTACAGGAACTTGGAAAGGGCCATATGGGTACAGAAATACAATTAACACCTGTGATTACAATGACACTGCTAGGCACAGTTTAGGGGCTTATGGCACGGAGACAAGGGGTAACAACTATAGCATTTGGAACAATCATACAGCTATGGCCTTACCTCCTGATGTTTTTCTGATTTGTGGGGATAGGGCCTGGCAAGGTATCCCTGCAAATGCTATTGGAGGTCCATGTTACTTAGATAAACTCACTATATTTGCTCCTAGCTTGTCACAGTTGCATGTGATCACCAGAAAGAAATGGGCATTGCTCGCATCGGATTGCAATGATAATGTTGAATTGCTTGGTGTTGCAGCTAGAGTGGCATTGGCAATTTTCGTGCCAGGAGTGGCATCTGCGGCCGCACTTAACAACTTACAAAAATTGGTATGCTGGGCCAAGAAGCAAGCCCATGCCACAACAGAGATATTTGAGGAGATGTTACCAGATCAAAATAGTCTGCTACATGTGCTTTTACAGACTTGAGCTGCTATTGACTTCTTGCTCTTGGCTCAAGGGCATGGGTGTGAGGACTTTGAGGGAATGTGCTGTTTGAACCTTTCTGATCATAATGAGTCAATTCACAAATCCATTACTTTCCTGAAAGAGCACATGAGAAAGATTCAATATGATATCAATCCTTTCAATCAATGGCTCACTGATTTGTTTGAAACAATGCATAGATGGTTACTGGGATTAATCAAAGAGGGATTAAGGATTCTGTTTGTTGTGGTGTTAATCATCATTGCGTGTTGTATTGTAATAAATGTGGTTAAAGGGTTACTTGCAAAACTGTTGCATTGGGCTTGGTTTGCTCAAAAAGAAAAAGGGGGAATTGTTGAGGGATTTTTGAAACAGCAAAAATCCTTTGTTCCTTTCCCAAAAATCCTTTGTTCCTTTTCATTCCTTCTTTCTGCTTCTTTACTGATGATATAACTTCATCACATCGTGTTGTCTTTTTTTTTTTTCATCTTGAGGGCAGGCTCCCCTCTCATACCCTTCTCTCCACAGCAGTCCTTTTCAAAAACAATTTCTCATTGGTCAAACAACTTTGCATATAACAGCAACAGCAAACACCCAGAAACTTCCATGCCTTAATGGCTGGAGAACAAGAAACCAAGACTGCATGGAGTCTCCTGAATCACCCTTCATTCCCTCTAAACTCTTTTACATTCCTCATGGCCTCATCGTTAAGAGTCTAATGTTGTCATTAACCACGGGGCTTGCCAACCCCCATGGCCACATTCCCACATCTCCCCCTTCTTTATTAATATCAACCATCTTCTTGACACAAATTACCACTCCATATATAACATCATCAATGTCTATAAATACCTGAAAGGAGGGTGCAAAGAAGGCAGAGCCAGGCTCTTTCCAGATTGATTTAAAGTCATCAATTATTAACCTTTTATGGGAAAAAATCTGAAAATAAGTGTACCAAAGCATCTTCCCTGATGCTCTGAGGCATTCAATCAAAGCTTTTGGAGCAGCCCCACAACATGTCTAGTGGATGGCTTCATGTGAAATTAATGAGAAATTTGGTTTGACCACCCAAAACATGTTTACAGTCAAACCCTTTAGTATCTATCTCAATTTGTATGTGATACACTATTCTACAAGTGCTCTCTGATTACAATGCCCAAGATTTTTTAGGAAAAAAAGAGTTAGAAATATTTCTGAAGCCTCAGATTGTATGCAACACTTATGGTTTTTTTTAATTACAGGATCTCTCTCTTCACTGAGCTAGTATCATACACCAGATCTGTTGTTCGGGCACTGTGTGTTTTCAACTCTCAACACTAGGTAGCATCCCTGGCTTCATTTATTGAGCATAATGCATGGAAAAGATGATGATGAGAAAACTGTTTCTGACAATGAAATTTATTTTTACTTCCAATTAAAAACTGAATCATTGGGATTAAAAATTAGAGAGTGATTGATTAAGAATGAATATGTGCTATATTTGCGATGTACTGCGCCTGTGCTGCGCTTAGGCCTCCAGATAACAGGAGCCCCTCAGACCCCAAGAACCAGATCAAAACAGCCTTAAGGCCCAGATTGTGAACAACGCCTCAGAGAGCATGTGCAAAGAGATGAAGCGAAAAGTTCAGCCCTGATGAAGAAATCTTACTTCATCCCCACGACCCTCAGCGCCCACCATCGCAAGGCACTGAGCAAGCGCAGACAAGAGGAATTTATGGAAATGACTTGTTGTAGCTAATTTTAATACTAAGCGGGGACAGGTTATGCATATGTATAGGTGTATTGGGAAACTTCATGCATATGTAACTCTTTTCTGCATATAACCATGGCAAGTTGCCACGTTAGGTGCGCACAACTTTGGTGGGACTGCCCCCCGTGCTGCCCAGCACTGAATAAACATACCTAACTTTACAATCATACTGATTGTGAAGTCAGCTTTCCACGAGTCAAAACGACTGAGAATTTCATTGAAAAAAAAATAAAAATAAAAAAATAAAGCAGCATTGCTTGCACGTCATGCTTACACAGCTAAACAAGTGTCAGGAAACTAATGAATTCATACAGAACGTGTCGTAAATACTGTATCAGGAGACAGCTTTTTATTACATTATCTCATGCTGTGGCTTCAACATACTCTTAAGTTCTCCCACAGATATACAGAGTCCTTATCTTCAGGGTATTTTTGAATCCTGAAGCAGATACTTCTAGCATGAAGTTTTCCTTACTTTTCATGCTATTGTCAGGAGTTATTGCTATCAGAAGTCTTGACTAAATTCCACTACATAGCCTAGTAATATATACATATATCCACTAAGTTATCAGTTTTGCTTACAACAGAAGTGTTCCCAACACTCATTAGTTTAAGAGAAGAGTTTGAGCCTGAACTAAAGATCTCCTCCAAGGACCTGAGAAAAAAAAAATGGAACTCTCAAGCTGGCTAACCACCTCATGCTGCCTTCATTTAACTTTGAGTGTTTCCCAGCATCTGGGAGGTGGAAGGACTAAAGACGTTTTTTAAGATGGAAAGGCTTTTGTTTAAAAAAAAAATAAAAGAAAAGAACAAAACAAAACAAAACATTTAGCACAACACAAAGAGAAAACCTGCAATAACAGAGTTATTGTTTATGACCAGTGCCCCAGGAACATGCACCTAATAAGTGAGATTTTTTTTTTTTCTGTTATCTGATGAGAATTGTCTTTAATAAAACCAATCTAGCCTTATTGAATAATACATGCCAGCTTCAGACAGAACAAAAGAACAGTTACTCACTAAAAAATGACTTCTAGGAGGGAAAAAAGGCACATCCGTACTCAGATCTGCTTCCTGATACTTTCAGTCAGAAAGATAGCCATTTGCTCATATATTTAAAAATTACCCCAGAAAGATCACCTACTCTTGTTGAGCCAACACTGCCAAGAAGCAGCACAAGCCACTGTGATATGCTTCTGCTGCCAGAGCTACTCCTTCAAAAGCACAAGGCAGGAGGGTTTCTGCAGCACTGTACCCAAACAGGCCTTCACCTGGGTCTTACTACACCACAGAAGCAACAGGTCAGGGATGCTGTGAATCAAGTCAGAGAGAACCGTAGGAACACACAAACAACTAGCCTTAACTTAAGCTGTAAAAATAGCTCTAGACACAACCAAGAAGACAAGAAACGCAAGACTTGAAACAAATGTGGAATGAAACCCACTCAGTGAAAAGGTGGTTGGCAGCTACTGCCCAAGCAGCTACCTTGGGAACTATTTATACCTCCGACTGAGCTGTGGTTGCATTTTCAACTCAGGGCTTAACAAACTGACCGGATAAATGTTCTACTGGAAGTATATGAAGGTTAAATTCCCATCAAATAAATTACTGTACCTCTGCCTGCTTTGAATTACTGCAGCAGTCACTTCAGTTTACTAGAAAGACTACAAATTATTCTGACAGTCTTTGCTATCCTTTAAAACATGTTTCAAACATTATGGTAAAAATAAAAGGTTCAAAATTTAGTGGAAGAGCTATGAAGCAAACTCAGAACTCATGTCCTCCATCTGTTGGTCAGCAATAGCTTCTAATTTAGCTCTGAATTGTAATTACCTTTTACAGAGGTACTTGTACCAAGGCATAGAACCTGTCCCAAGCAGATTTTAAAAGGAACAACATATACACTTATAGGCAGCCTGTCACTCATAATATATCTGTTCTGAAAGCAGGGACTGGACGATTCAGGTTCATAGGGATCAGTGAAACACTACATGTCAAGCCCAGAGAACACTGTACTTGAAAGCCATTAGTTGAGGGTGGAGTCTGTCAAACACAGAAGATAAGGCAGCTCTGGAAGATTTTATCAATGCTTCTGAGCAAACAATAATAGAACCCAGTTGGGAGTGAACTTGTAGGTATGTATGTGTCAGCAACCAACTTCAAACCTTAGAAACAATATGGAAAATGTAACACCACATTAAACAGAGCACAGATAACATGAACTTCAAATGTATTTTATTTACGTACACACACGCCTTGCTTTTTGAAAAGGATACCACAATTGACAGATGGAAAACGGCAAGTTCAATGCAGTGACCAACTTGAGCTATGACAAATCTGATAAAATCCTCACTGAGATCAGAAGTACACATACACAAGAACAGTACCCCCCAAAATATGACATCTTAGGATTTTAGACTTCTTTATAACGCAATGGAAATGATGCAAGACCAGCTCCATTTACTGTCTTTATGATTTTGAAAACAGGAAAGCATGTTGATGCAGTAAATGTTTAAACTGAAAAAAAAATAAAAAAAATAAATACATGGTTTTCAATAAGATATTATATAAGAAGTCATCACAATAGCAAAATAGGATGGAACTGAAGAGGGTAGCAAAAGAGACAAAAAATGACTTTCAGTTCATAGTTGGTCTCAGCACCACTACCACACTGAAAGAAAAAAAAAAAACAAAAAAACAAAAAAACACACACACAAAACTTTCACACCTCTTTATGTGTATTACCCCCACTTTTTGACCCAAATTCTAGCTGTTAGCACCAGTACTATGTCAAAGCTAGACACACAGGATGTTCCTGAGGGATAAATTTGTATGCAACACTAACCTGATCTGCCTTGTTTTTTCCTTGCATAGCTTAACACAGCCAAACTTATTTGTCCTTCTGTGCTCATTATCCCAGAGAAACTGTTCTGGCTTGACAAGTTCTCCCTTCCTACCAGTAACCTCCATTCTGATTTTATTATTTTTTAAGCTGCATATCCAAGTTGGCAATGAACACAGAAAATACTTTTTTATATATTACTTCATTAAAATAAAAATAGAGCTGATAGCTCATTGACATATATTTCTTTAACACATAAAAGAGAAACACGAAGTTTAAAAGCATTAGGCCCACTGTTGTAACATGAAAACAGCATGAGCCAAGGCAGCAATACTAGCCTTCTTGTGCTCTGCTGAGGGGGTCCATATAGGATTAAAGCTGACAAATCTCCATGGGTACATGGTTCCAGAGAATGCATGTCTTAAACTTCTGGCTTTTATTAATACTACAAACAGCAAATGGAAGAACAAACCTTTGTTAAAGCAGATACACAAGATTATTTCAAGAAATGCCAGTATTCCAACTCAAATCCATGAAGCTAAAGAAACACTCTCAGGAAGGCTGAGGCTGGAGATCAGGTCACTGTACACAGCTAATCCTTTCTAAGCAGAGGTCTTTGCCCTCTACGGTCTTTGTACCCACAGAACGAATCACAGTGCTTTCCTCAGATCAAGTATGCACTCGGCTAAGTTTGCAAGTCTATTAGAAAAGGATCAGCTTTATTTCCCAGGGTGCTTAAATTGGCTCTCAGCTTCTCCACAATCTACTGCAAACTTGTCCACCTTCAAATTCCTGTATGAAGGGTAGGTAACTGGATGGGCAACCTCCAAGGAACGGCATAGTTCAGAGCCAGACAGAGTTGCCACTATCAGAGCGTGACCAAAGACCCTCAAAAACAAACCATGCTGGACTGGTGCAAAAAACATGAAAACTAACAGAACAGCCAACTTCACACTGAAGTGCAACACTCCCTTTAGACTGTATTAGAGCTGCTCTTGCACTACAGTAAGAAAGGGACACCTTGCTCATGGATACATGTTCAGCCCTCTTTCTTTCTGCTCCTTGACTCACGCCAAAAAGCACCAGAAAGAAAAGCTGCAAACCCAAAGCAAGCAGGAGGGGGGCATGGACCAACAGCACACACAGATTAATCAGAAACAGCTAACAGTGAGACATATGAATCAAATATGATTTTTCTGAAGAACTTCTGAGCATCCAAAGACATAAAGACAAAGTGGTAGTGCTGTAGTAACAATCAGAAATGTTCCATGGAAATAAAAGCAATTATGCTGACATCTTTAAAGTGTGCAGGTTGCGTTTTTTTGTGAAATACTATACCGCAGCAAGTACAAAACTCTCCCAGAATGATTTTTATAGGAAGGGATGCTGTCAGAAATCTGATTTAAAAATCAGTTGTGGGGAATGGGGAAAACAAATATCACACAACTCTGATTACGCTTATTGCCCCCAAACAAAGTAACCTTTTTTAATTCTGTCAGATTAGTGCCTCTGTACCCTGTGGTCCCTCAAGTAGTATTAAACCCATTACAGGGGATTTTACAGATCTTATGTAACCCTGAAAAATTTATCCCTGCCAGGTACATGTGATGCACATTTGAAAACAAAACAAAAACAAAAACCAAAACCAAACAAAAAAAGGCTACTATAACACACTAGACCCCATTTATCACTGCATTATCTTGGGGTAAAACCATAGTCCACCAAATTAAAAGACTTTCCTGATACAATGCAGAGGTTTGTCCCTCCAGGTGAATGAGTAGAAGATGAGTACAGCTGTCAGAGTTAGTTATATTAATCAACAGAATTTTGTATACACTGCTTGCAACGATAAACATTTTGAAAAACCATCAGCTATGTTTTACCATTTATATTCAGAAAACCCATGTCCACTTTGATTAAGTCAGGACTAGGTTACTTAAAATTGTGACACATTTCTACTTACATAAGAACAAGATAATACAAATAACAAGACGGAAAACTTGCTTTATATGAAGATTAAAGATGAAAGAAAGACTCCTAAGAAGCAGGCCGACTTGCCTAAAGACATGTCCAATAAGTACAGCTCCAAATAGTCCAAGGGACAAGTAACACGGTTTTTACATACAGGGTAGAGAATGCTACCATATGAATTAAAGAAAAAGATTAATAACTCTTGCCTTCCAGAAAACAAATAAAATGAAGTTTGTATTTATCATTTTAACCAGAAGCATTTGAAAAATTATTCACTGAAGGGCAGGCTATATTTCTAAAACCTGGGCTGACAATAATGTGTGATTGAATTTCTCCCTTCCAAACAGCTATAGGGAAGCATCATTTACACAGAAGTGTTTGGTTCTCAGCTGCAAGCCCCTTTCTTAAAGTTCTTTCCACATGCTCTTGACAGGACTGCATCTATTCTGGAGCACAGTAAAATACAACAACAGATCTGCTCACCTCCAGAATCAATAGAGTCACATTTGTACTGCCCCATGAGGACAGATATACTCCTTTCATCCTTGAGTCTATATGTCACTCAGTAGGGCCTGGTACTACTGCACAGCCTTACTGACAGCATGGCTCAGCTAGCTTCAGTGCCCAGAGGAGGAATTCCCCCAAACAAGAGCAACAAAGTATGCTGCCTAGCTGAGCTAATACCACCCACATCTTCCACTCAGTGCAACTATTAATTAGAATCATAGGATCATAGAATATCCTGAGTTGGAAGGGACCCTTAAGGATCATCAAGTCCAACTCTTGACACCGCACAGGTCTACCCAAAAGTTCAGACCATGTGCCTAAGTGCACAGTCCAATCTCTTCTTAAATTCAGACAGGCTCGGTGCAGTGACCACTTCCCTGGGGAGCCTGTTCCAGTGTGCAACCACCCTCTCTGTGAAGAACCCCCTCCTGACGTCCAGCCTAAATTTCCCCTGCCTCAGCTTAACCCCGTTCCCGTGGGTCCTGTCACTAGTGTTAATGGAGAAAAGGTCTCCTGCCTCTCGACACCCCCTTACGAGGAAGTTGTAGACTGTGATGAGGTCTCCCCTCAGCCTCCTCTTCTCCAGGCTGAACAGGCCCAGTGACCTCAGCCGTTCCTCGTATGTCTTCCCCTCAAGGCCTTTCACCATCTTCGTAGCCCTCCTCTGGACACTTTCCAACAGTTTCATGTCCTTTTTATACTGTGGTGCCCAGAACTGCACACAGTAGCCCATCATCGGCATTGAAGACAGAGGCAAAGAAGGCGTTAAGCGTCTCTGCTTTGCCTATGTCATCGTCTGTGAGGAGACCTTCCCTATCAAGGAGCGGCCCTATGTATACTTTAGTTCTCCTTTTTCCATTTACATATCTAAAAAAACCCTTTTTATTTTCTCTCACAGACACAGCCAGCTTCAACTCTAGCTGTGCTTTGGCCACACGAACTTTCTCCCTACAAACACGAACAGCATCCCTGTATTCTTTCCATGACGCCTGGCCCTCCTTCCAGTAGCGAAACACTCTCTGTTTCCGCCTAATCTCCATTAGAACGTTCCTGGTCAGCCACGCCGGCCTTCTGCCCCGCCTGCCTGACTTGCGATATTTTGGAATTGCCTTATCTTGTGCTTCTAGGAGGCATCGCTTAAAGAGTGACCAGCACTGGTGGACATCGAGGCCTTCAAGAGCAGTTTCCCAGGGGACCTTGCTGACTAGTTCCCTGAGCAGCCTGAAGTCCGCTTTCCCCATATCTAGGGATGAGGTTTTGGTGGCACTTTTCCTTCTGTCACCATAAATTTTGAACTCAACCACTTCATGGTCGCTATGACCGAGGCGGCCACCAATCACCACATCTCCCACCAGACCCTCTCTGTTTTCTAGCAACAGGTCTAGGAGGACACCTTTCCTAGTTGGCTCCGTTAGCACCTGCACCAAGAAGTTATCATCTAGGTGCTTCATGAACCTCCTGGACCTGCTCGTGTCAGCCGTGTGGCACTCCCAGTTAACGTCCGGCAAGTTGAAGTCCCCCATAAGGACAAGGGGAGTTAATCTCGAGGCCTCTCTTAGTTCTGTAAAGAATAATTTATCGGCGCTATCGTCCTGGCCAGGCGGTCTGTAATAGACTCCCACAACGACATCCCCTTTATTCGTTCGTCCCTTGATCCTTACCCAGAGGCTCTCAACTTTGCCATCGCCGACCTGAAGTTCCACACAGTCCAGCCCCTGCTTCACATACATCGCCACCCCACCACCTCGCCTACCCTGCCTGTCCCTCCTGAAGAGCCTGTAACCATCTATCGCAACACCCCAGTCACAGGACTCATCCCACCAGGTTTCGCTTATGCCGATGATATCGTAGTTGCGGGACTGGGCCAGGACTTCTAGCTCATCTATTTTATTCCTCATACTGCGTGCGTTTGTGTAAAAGCATTTCAAGTGCGTCTCCTTACACTCAGCACCTTGTGGATCTGACCGAAGGACCTCACTGGCACACAGCCCCTCTGATTCTAACATACCATCCCTTAGGTCTTCACCGGCGTGCCTGGTTTTAGCCCCTTCCCCCTTCGACTCTAGTTTAAAGCCCTATCTATCAGCCCTGCCAACTCCTGACCACAGATCCTTACCCCTCTCCGAGAGAGGCGCATCCCATCCGGTGCCATCAGGCCCGGTGTAGCGTAGACCTTCCCGTGATCAAAGAAACCGAAATTCTGCCGGTCACACCAGTCTCGAAGCCACGAGTTTATGTGAACAGCACGCCTTTCAGCTTCGATCCCCCCTATCGGAAGGACAGAGGCAAACACCACCTGCGCCCCTGATCCTCTAAGTAGTCGCCCCAAATCCCTAAAGTCTCTTTTGATCGCCTTCGGACTTCTCATTGCTACTTCATCGCTACCAGCCTGAAAGACCAGTAGTGGGTAGTAGTCAGTGGGCCGTACCAGGCGCTTGACTTTCTTGGCAAAGTCTCTCACCCGAGCCCCAGGGAGGCAACAGACTTCTCTGCGGGTTGGGTCCGGTCGGCATATCGGTCCCTCTGTCCCTTTCAGGAGGGAGCCCCCCATAACAATAGCCCTTCTTTCTTTTTTGAAGGATGATGTGGCAATGCGACGTGTAGGTCGCATTGTCTTAGGCGCCCCCTCCAACTGGGACGGGTTTTTGTCTACTTTGTCATTTAGATTGTCTTGCTCTAGTCCTTCATATCGATTATTTAAGGGTAGATGAGAAGGTGAGGTGGGCAGAGAGAGGGCTCGCCTACCACCCCGAATAGGCACCTGCCTCCATTCCCCCCCTTGATCTAGGTCTCCTCCCGCTGCCTGGCAGGAGGAGGGAACCTCCGTCTTCTGCGTAACAGGAGACGCCTGTGCCGTGGCAGTCTCGTGAGCCTGCCTCAGAGAGGGTAGAGCGCACCTCCACCAGTCAATTTCCCTCTCTGATTCCCTGATGCTCCTGAGCCTGTTCACCTCCTCCCGGAGCTCCGCTACCTGGCTGAGCAGTTCTTCAACCTGGGCACACCTCCCACAGGCACACCCACCACTGCTGTCGGAAACCGACAGAAGGCTGGGGCACACTCTGCAGCCCAGGACCTGGACAGCTGCGTGTTTCCCCGAGCCCTCCGTCTGAGTAGCCACACTGGCGACCGTGGCTGGAGATGCCGCACGAGATGCGGAGGCCACGGTTTTCTGCCTGGTTGATACCATGGTCAGGTTCTATGTAAGCAGGTTACAAGCACCGAAGGGAGAGGCAGCTGCAACAGAGCGACGATGATCTGTATTGATCTGTAAGGAAAAACAAAAGCCTTGGAGGGACATCTGAGCATCTGGCAACTAATGCAAACCTCTCTTTTGCAAGTGTTCTCAACTTGCTGTCACTAGGAAGAGACAGGTAGGAGATAAGCAGACTCTCCCATATCTTCGTTACTAGGAATTACTTTCCCAAATTGTTTATGATTTTTTGTTCTCTTTAGAGTTCAGGTTTAATGAACCAATGCCAGATCAACTGGCTTGAACTACAGGAAGATGTGTTTGAGTAGATGGGTCTGTGATTTCTCTCTGGAACAGTGTCTTGGGGTAGGAGGTTGGTCCATCTCCTGTTTCTGTTAGGATGGAAAATTGGCCCTGGCAATGCTTCAAGAACACTCAGGTGGATGCTTGTGCACTGCCAGAGCAGTAAGGAGACATTAGCTACCATGTACTGAGTTATGAACCATTTCTTTATATAAGAAGATAAACTTCTTCAAACATTATTTGTGGTTAAGGACAAAGACTTCAGCCTCCTAAAGTTTCCTTCACATTCTCTCTCTATAGATGAGCAATATAGCTTTGACAATATTATCCCCTAGACAGGTAAGTACACTGACATCTATTTACAGGGGACAACAGCTACACAGAATGTTGAACCATGGCCTTACTGCCAGATGCTGACACAGTAACTATAATGCATTGCTATGGGTAAATAAGTTTTTTTTTTGTTTGTTTTGTTTTGTTTTTGTTTTGTTTTGTTTTGTTTTGTTTTTCCTGGAATAGTCAGAGGTTTACTCTGGAGACATAAACATTACATTTATCCAAAGCATGAATATAGGAAGCCTTCAACTGCAAACAGTGGGAAGGTAATACTACCATCCTTCCATATCAGAAAGGGAGTGGGAAGAAAAAGGAAGGAGGAAGAACATTCTCTTTTGGTCTACAAAAACAGGAAAAAGATGAAAACATGGCACTTCCTCCATCTCTTACTACTTAACCTTAAATAAGGGAAAATGAATTATTTTATAGCCTAAATTTAATGATAAAGTAAAATATATGATCAAATGAGAAATTCATACAGTAAATAAATTGAGACACTTTCAACCACAAGTCATAGAATTGTAGAATGGTTTGGGCTAGATGGGACCTTAAAGATCGTATAATTCCAACCCCCCTGCCACAGGCAGGGATACGTCCCACCAGACCACGTTGCTCAAAGCCCCATCCAGCCAGGCCTTGAACACCTCCAGGGATGGGGCATCCACAGTTTCTCTTGGCAACCTGTTCCAGCGCCTCATTGCCTGCACAGTGAAGAATTTCTCCCTCATATCTAATTTAAACCAGCCATTTTTAGTTTAAAGCCATTATCCCTTGTCCAATCGTTACACTCCTGTAGGTCCCCTTTAGGTACTAGAAGGCTGCTATAAGTCACCATTTGTAACTTTCTCTACTGCAATTTATTACACAGTGTGCAAACAAATATTTTACTGAGGCAGTCGGCTCCGGGGCAGACGTGTACTGTAGCAGAGTGGGTGATCGACATGGGCAGTGCTTTTTTGCGGCACTGAGGCCACTCGAGGCAGCCGAGGGAGCCACCAGGGCCCAGCAGCCCTCGCAAGGGAGGCTGAAGAGGTGTGGGCAGAGCCAGCAGTGCCCCTTTCCCTGACGTACAAAGGCAGCCCCTGTGGAGCGCAGCGACAAGGGCGGGCAAACAGGGCATGGTGGATCAGTCAGGGCATGGCAGGGCAGTTTGCTCAGGCAGGGCAGAGCATTCCACCCTGCTCACATGAACAACTCATCTACTGGCTGTCTACCTATAGGTAAACTGCCACGGTCTCCACTAGGCGGAGAGCTCTTTCTAGAAAGTCTGTGGTGACCCAGATGGAGTTCTAGCTCAAAAATGTGGCAGTTCAGATCTCTGGATGCACGGAGTGTCTGAGCCTGTTGCTGCCATCTGAGGACGGCAGAGGCACCGCGTGTGTGAGGTGTGAGCAGGTGGATGACCTGCTCAGCCTGGTGGCAGAGCTCGAGGAGGTGGAGAGATTGAGGGCCGTCAGGGAATGTGAGTAGGCAACAGACTGGTGGAGAAATTCCCTGCAAGGCCTGAAGGAAGGACACTGGGGTGAGACACCCCAAACAGGGGTGGACCCCCTGCCCTGTCAAGCAAAGGGAGGGGACCTAGGAAATAAGGAATGGAAGCAGGTGGCATTGCAGGCAACCCACCTCCCTACCAGCCCTGCCTTCTCAGGTGCCCTGACACAACAGGTTTGAGGACCTGGAGCTTGAGAGACTGGTGGGTAGGGATGAAGTGAAAAGTCTACCCAGGAGGATGCCTGGGGCAAGGAAGTCAACTCCATGGCTCAAGACTGCCTCCACTAAGAAAGAACGAAGGGTGATCATTGTGGGAACTCCCTTCTCTGGGGAACAGAGGGCCTGACCCTACCCGTAGGGAAGTCTGCTGCCTCCCTGGGGCCAGGGTTAGGGACATTGCCAGAAAGCTTCTCAACCTGGTTTGCTCCTCTGACTACTGTCCTCTTTTGATAGTCCAGGCTGGCAGAGATGATATTGAAGAGAGAAGCCTGGAGGCTATCAAACGGGACTTCAGGGGACTGGGATGAATAGTAGATGGAATGGGAGTACAGGTGGTATTTTCGTCCATGCATACAGTGGCAGGGAGAGGTACAGGGAGAGGTACAGAGAGGACCCAGAAAACCCACTTGATAAACATGTGGCTCAGAGGCTCAGAGGCTGGTGCCAACACAGGAATTCTGTTTTTTGTGTTTGTTGTTGTTGTTTCCTCGTGGAGTGCACTGTGCCAGGTTCCCATTCCAGGGCGTTTTTTTCACAAAATCATGAGAACAAATAGACACTCCACCAAATGATTCCCGCCAGGAATCCAATCAGCTTTTATTAACATACTATCAGTGCCAAGTGTGAGCTTTGTTTAAAAATGTATTTACATTGCCTTTTCTGAGATCAATAACAGAGACAGTAATTATATAACTCAAATGTTCTGTAATGAACAATGCTGTGGTTTATTATGGCCATAGAAATAGATTATTTACTGTCTCCAGCTCTAAAATTGTAACAGTATGTACAATCTTCTAAATATTTGCTTACCCATTAAAGCAAACCTTAAATATTTTTCCAGGAAGGCTATTATGTGCGATGAATACAAATTAGTCAATAACAGCTCACAAGCCAGGTAAGAAAATGTTACCACAGTTTAAAGCTTTGCAAAGCAGTGAAATACTTTAAAACAAAAGGAGTTGAAAAAGAGAGAATTGTTACAGTATGTATACCCATGTACGTATCAGGACATACATCTATTCAACACTTGAATAGATAAGGCTTCCTCTGAAATCTTCTATAGAGAACTAAGATCCCTAAAGTCAAAATCTTCCAAGACATTTATGACATGTACCACTGTACCTTGATTTTGAGATCTACATGACTCTATACAATGAGAGAGGATAGGCAAATCATCCCATTATGATTCCCTGTTTCATGCTTATTTATTTTTAACTCAGCTTTCTAATTTAGGTTCCTCTCTCTGCTACAGAGAGTATTTTAAATGGAAGTAATGGTTCAAATGAACCAGTAAAATTTATTATGTAGTCACAGGCTTATTATTAACACAGAAAAAGTCTGTGCTCCACTGTTACCAGACAGTTACCTCTGAAGTCAGTACAACTCATTAGAAAATGTGCAAGTAACGTGGGTCCTTCTGAAATAGGTTTCATAGTTTTTGATCTATAGCCAAGGAGCTCTACTGGCAACTATTAAGAGATGTAAAGGAACAAAGGTATTATTTACTCAACCCTTTATTAAATTTCACGTTTTCAGGGAAGACCAGACCCCTCACTAACAATAAAGGTCAAGAATTTATCTGTCCCCTAAGAAAAATCACTCAAATAGAAAAAGAGAGGCCTGTGAAGCTCTTTGTATCCTCAAGCTTTTCTTCTGACTTCCCGAATCCCCCCAAAAGCCATAATCATAAATGGTTTTAACATATTCAAACATAAGATATCTGGTGATGTTTTACTCAGAACATGGCACCATTCAAATTTAACTGCTGGTAATCTGTGACACATTTTCTAGCTGCAGATTATCTGTGGAGAACCTGTTTGTTTTTCCAAGATTGGAAGCATACCAAAAAATAAAAAATAATAAAAAAAAAAACAGTGCTTGCGATTTCTGTCACATGATTTCTGACAGCTTCACAAAAGCTAATATCCATTAGCATCTCAACAACAAACTGTGTCAATCTGGTTTACTACATGACACATGTACAATGTAGGATGGGAAATATGACCAGGTTCCCAAAATGCGGAAGACTTAGGGCTTCATTATTTAGTTTTTACTATTCAGAAGACAGAGGCTAAGCCTTGACTTTAAGTCCTCTGTGCTATCCGCTGCTACCTAAAGTTGAAGGTGTTTGCTTATAAGTGAAGAAAAAATTTATAATACTGAAGAGAAGTTTTATCCATGCAAGGCTAACTGAGCTAGATTCATAAGTCATACTAGAAGCAGCAAAATCATGAAAACATAAGAAAAAATGCACATCAGCCTCTGATTTCACTGGATAACAGTAGCTTCTGTGACATTCTTTCTTACTGCAGGATTCCCTCTCTTTTCCTAATCTTCGTTGTTTCAGATAATCTCAATTACCATTAGAAAGTGTTGTTTGCTTCAGAATTTTACAAATCAAGGGTAAACACTACCGTATTGACAGTGTTAAATATGGAGACAAAGACACACTGAAATGTTCTGCCAAATTTCTGAAGTTACTCTTCTGCGGCATTTGGTAAATACTGGGATTAGACTTTTTCCCCCCTCTGAATCAAAAAAGCATCATAGCTTTTTCCAAAATACCTCCCTGTTCACACATGCTACAATTATGCATTGCTCAACATGCTAGTAGTACTTAATGCTCATGTTAATTACTGATGCTAAAACATCAATCTCTGCAATACTGAGATATCATTTCTGATCATACAAAGATCATCATTTCTGCTGAAAGGGATGATACCAGACAGTCACATTCTCCTCCTGCAACACTGCCCTCTCTGCTGATTTATTCAAAGGTGGTGTTGGGCTGTTGTTGTTAAGTGGTCTACTGCAAGACAACACAACTGCTGAACCCCAACAGCTTCAATTGTCATTCCCAGTAGAGGTCAGTACTGCCTCTGAGGCACACCTTACTTAACACAGATACATCATGCCTGGGAGTGGGGGGAATTTTCAAGCAACATACATGTCATACAATGTGCCAATGCTATCAACTTAATCAGGGACAAGTAGATCAAAATAAAGCACTACAAAAAAAGTAAACAAAGTGAATTTCTCTTATCAGATGATGATACAGTTGCTGTCTTCTTCTTCAAACTGAGTCCTAAATTGATTAAATAAGCTTCTGCATGTTTTTACATAACCAAAGGGCAGAAAGTCTTTAGAGTGCTTGAGCTGCTTCCTCAACTGATTAAAGACAAATGAAATTTGAGAGAATTGCTGACCAGGTGAACGCTCTTAGAGCCTCATGGACTGTGCTAAGAACTAGAATAGTGTGGGGGTTTTTTGTTTGTTTGTTTTTTTTGAAAGAAAAAAAATATGTATTTTCACAAAATCACAGCACTGAAGAGGTTGGAAGGGACCTCAAAAAATCACTGGGTCCAACCCCCCTGCCAAAGCAGGTTCCTTAGAGCAGGCTACCCAGCTAGGCATCCAGATGGGCCTTGAATATATCCAGAGAAGGAGACTCCACAACCTCCCTGGGCAGCCTGTTCCAGTGCTCCATCACCCTCACCATGAAGAAGTTCTTTCGCATGTTGGTGCAGAACTTCCTGTGCTCTATCTTGCAGCCATTACTCCTTGTCCTGTCCCCACAAACCACTGAAAAGAGGTTGGCCAAATCCCTCTGTCTCCCACACCTCAGGTATTTATACACGTTGAGATCCCATCTCAGTCTTCTTTTCTCCAGGCTGAACAGATCCAGGTCTCTCAGCATTTCCTCATAAGAAAGATGCTCGAGGCCCCATATCATCTTTGTGGCCCTCCGCTGGACTCTTTCCAGGAGAAGCCAGTCTTTCTTGTACCAGGGAGCCCAGAATTGGACACAGTACTCCAGGTGAGGCCTGACCAGGGCAGAGTAGAGGGGGAGGATCACTTCCCTTGACCTGCTGGCCACACTCCTCCTAATGCACGCCAGGATCCCATTAGCCCTCTTGGCCACCAGGGCACACTGCTGGCTCATGGTCAACCTGTTGTCCACCAGGACCCCCAGGTCCTTCTCCGCAGAGCTCCTCTCCAGCAGGTCGTCCCCCAGCCTGTACTGATACATGTGGTTGTTCCTTCCCAGATGCAGGACTCTATACTTGCTCATATTAAATCTCATTTGGTTTCTTCCTGCCCATCTCTCCAGCCGGTCCAGGTCTCGCTGAATGGCAGCACAGCCTTCTGGCATGTCAGCCACTCCTCCCAGTTTTGTGTCGTCGGCGTATACTTGCTGAGGGCAGACACTATTCCCTCATCAAGGTCGTCGATGAAGATGTTGAACAAGACTGGACCCAGCACCAACCCCTGGGGAATACCGCTAGTCACAAGTCTCCAGCCGGACTCTGAGCCGCTGATCACCACCCTCTGAGCTCGGCTAGTCAGCCAGTTCTCAACCCACCTTGCTGTCCACTTGTCTATCCCACACTTTCTCAGCTTTGCTAGCAGGATGTCATGGGAGACAGTATCAAAAGCCTTGCTAAAGTCAAGGTAGATGACATCTACCACTCTCCCCCCATCTACACAGCTGGAGATGCCATCATAGAAGGCAACGAGGTTGGTTGAGCACGACTTCCCCTTGGTAAATCCATGCTGACTACTCCTCATAACCTTCTTCTCTTCCAATTGCTTGGAGATGGCATCCAGAACAAGCTGTTCCAATACCTTTCCAGGGACAGAGGTGAGACTGACTGTTCTGTAGTTTCTCGGATCCTCCTTCTTGCCCTTCTTGAAGACTTTTTGGCTCTCCTCCAATCTTCAATCTTGGCTCTCCTCCAATCTTCAGGCACCTCTCCTGTTCTCCAGGACCTTTCAAAGATGATAGAGAGCGGTTGAGTGATCACCTCTGCCAACTCCCTTAGCACACGTGGATGCATCCCATCGGGACCCATTTGTGTGCATTGTGCCCACTCAGATGCTCCCAAACCACTCCCTTGTCAACAAGGGGGGATATCTCCACTTCCCAGAGTCTTTCTCCTCCCTCCAGGGTCGAGAAGTCCCGGGGGGAAGTCCTTGAACCAAAGACTGAAGCAAAGAAAGCATTCAGCATTTCCGCCTTCTCAGCATCTCCCATTACCAGGACACCCACCTCGTTCAGCAAGGGACCCACATTATCCCTAGTCTTCCTTTTACTGTTTACATACTTTAAAAAAACCTTCTTATCATCTTTTATCTCTTTTGCAAGCCACATCTCTAGGTGGGCTCTTTAGCTTTCCTTGTCGTGTCCCTGCAGGCCCTGACAACATTTCTATACTCCTCCCAAGAGGACAGTCCCTTTTTCCACATTTCATAGACCTTCCTCTTCTTTTGATCTTATCAATGAGCTCCTTGCTCATCCATGCAGGTTTCCTGCCCCCCTTCCCCAACTTCCTACTCTTAGGGATGCACCTATCCTGGGCTTGGAAGAAGTGCTGCTTAAATGTAGCCCAGCTCTCACATGCACCCTTGCTTTCTAGCAACCTAACCCATGCAGGTTCTCCCAAGAACCTTCCAGAACCTGCAACTCCCAAGCAGGTTCTGGAAGAGGTCAAAGTTGGCTCTCCAAAAGTCCAGGGTTGCAATCCTGCTTTTAGCCTTACTTCTTCCACCAAGTTCTATCTTGAACTCCACCATCTCATGGTTGCTGCATCCCAAGCTGCCCCCAACCTTCACATCCCTAACAAGCCCATCCCTGTTAGTAAGGACAAGGTCCAGGAGCACGCCCTGCCTCGTTGGCTCCTCCACCACCTGTGTCAGAAAATCATCTTCAATGAATTGTAGGAACTGTTTGGACTGCGCATGCCTGGCCAAGTTGCTAACCCAACAAACATCTGGAAAATTGAAGTCCCTCGTGAGAACCAGTGCTCGTGATCGTGAGGCTACTACCAGCTGCTTGTAGAAGGCCTCATCGACCTCCTCCTCCTGATCTGGTGACCCGTAATACACCCCCCCAACAGTGTCCCCCATTCCAGCCCAGCCCTTAATTCTCACCCAATTTTCACCTTTTCCATACTTATTTATATTCTGAACACAACAAAATAAAACTAACAGTCTGCAACTGAATTAAGTGTACTGAAAATGTGAAGAATTTAAAGATTGTTCCTGCTTAAACCCAATACAAAACATTAGAAGTACATTTTCCAGAAGTTACTTACAGACTACTAGATTACTCTAAGCCAGGAAAACCTGTTATAGCTGGCTCACCGATGTGCCATCCAAAAGACTATTTTACACTATTCTAAGTGTACTAACATTAACTCAATCTAAATGTCTGTCTGAAAGTGAGCTGCTTGAGAGACTCTGAAGTAGTTTTTCAAATTTCAAGTTTTAGCTCTCCAAAGATGCAAAGTCAAGCCTATGTTTACACAAAACAAGGTGCACGTTTGACTTGCTATAAATCTCTTATTCCCAAGGCTGTCTGTCCTCTTCCATTTTCTTACCTGTTGTAGCACTCTGAAGGCCCTAGCTGACAGTGTTGTTGTGAAGGCACTTTGACAGTGTTGTTGTGCTGATTATACAAAGTTAGATATAAAACTAGCAATGAAATTTTAAATGGCAAAAGAAATGAAAGTCCAGATAGCAGAAGGAAAACCAACCATTAGGCTACTGTACTGTGCCTGGTAAAGCACAGACAATCCACTAGCTCTAGACTGATATATAAACTGCTTAAGAGTTCTGTTTTGAACTTAAATCCACTCTTGCTTTCACACAGACTTAACTGTCTATCACAGAACAAAGCTGTTCACTGGGTAACTAGGTTTTATGTTATCATTAAAGAAATGTTTTCAAGAGCAGGAATGGGTAAAATATGAAAGGGGAAACTATGATAAATTCACAGTAATTTTAATTAATGGTAAAATGAAATTTGTCTTCATCTAGATGTCTAATTAACTATACTTGAAATGTAAACTTACATTCTACTCCGACTAAGTGCCTCTACCTGTAATAGCAGAATAGTCAAAAAGCAACATTAAATATTTATGAGGCATATAGAAACTTCAAATGATATCTTACAGCTTGAAATAGATTTCTTCACTAGTGACAGTATCATTTAGATTACAGCCTCCTATCTAATGAGATACTATGCGTCTGTCATAGAAGTATTTGTCTGTTTTCCTATTAGTTCATAACCCATTAAAATGAAGTTTTCAAGATGTATAATCACAGTTAACATCTTCCCATCAAATGAAGCAACATTAATTCCAAAGACAGTTTCATTCTTCTGTGTGACCAAGAAAGATAGCCACAGGTTTCCTTCCAGGATGCTTTACAGCCTAGATGCAGTTACAAAGACCTTAAAATTAAACATATTTTCAAAATTCCTTCTCAAAGCACACTTTTTTTTTTTTTAATTATAGTTATAAAGAGAAGTAAGAAAAAAAGAGGGAGATCAGAAACTCATCACTTCGTGCAGATTCAAAACCGTAAAAACTATGATAGTGGCAATAGTACAGAACCACCCTCCTGTTAATGAACAGGCATTCTATTGATATGCAATGGTTCCATACTTTCTAGTGTTATGCTCAGAGCAAAACCCAAAAGTCTTGATGCATTCATGAAAAATAACGGGTGTAGGGGGAGAAGAGAACATGCCATTGGCATGTCATCAGCAAACATCATTGACAATGTTACAGAAGCCAAGTGATAGAGATTGTTGTTTCATCTCACTCAAAGTGTTTCTGAACAGCAGAAAGTTTGCTTAAATCTCTGCCACCTCTAACAAGCTTCTCTGCTATGTTCTTTTTGACTTTATACATTTTTTTGCTTTTATTTGTATAGAGATTTATGTATTTTTCTTCATTGAATTTGGATAGTAGTCAAGAGTAAAAATAGTAAGATTATTTTAGTATTTTAAATTTTAGTAAGTACCATAAAGGAAACAGAAAAATAAAGCCCATTTGAGTTCACAAAGTTTTCCTGAAAGCAGATAAGTCATAACTAACAGGAGAATCAAAGAATGAAAGTAATAAAGACAGAAACATAAGCAAATATATTGACCAGTAATAATTAATTCCAGTCAAATATAAAGGAACAGGCCGTTTCACAATCTTATTTGATATGCAGTTCGAAGACTTTTTGTAGCCTCAGACACAGAGGTTACCACATCTGTGGTTCCACACCATCTGCAAATATGATTAATAGTATATTAACAAATTACTCTAAGTTCAATTACAATGAGAAGTATTAATCTATAGTAACTGTCCATATGCATACTCCTACCCCAAAGTAAACATGAAGCTCCATACCTTATCCCTCATGGGTAAATTACAATTACCTTACATTTATCATGGGGTAGAAACATATACTCAGGTAGTACCCATTACAACAATGTTTTGTGATACATTAATTTTCATACCATCCTCAGCTGATACAACAGCTGATGTTTGCATGTCTAAAATACTACAAGTGTGTAGATCAAAGTGTTAGTTTATGCTATTTAAAAAAAATAATTTTCACAAAGGTATCAAAAGCCAATACATTTTATTTCATGTGTTCAACCAACAAATGTACCTACAGTAACAAAGCATCTCTGAAGACATTTCTGAAACAACATTTTGAAAGCGTTGAAGTGTGTGGGAAAATCACAAATGTCAAAACATGTATGCCACATTTTTCATTTAGGCAAAAATATTCACCAATTTTGTTTAGAAAGAAAATGCTGAGAATTTTGCCATTTGTAAAAAAAAAAAAAAAAAAAAAAAAAAAGATAATCTCCCTTTAATATACCCCTTACTCTGGTCAGCTCTGTACTGTTCCCAAAGTTGTCTAGCAGTCCTTCAAACTCACATAAACACAGAACATGTTTACAAACAATAAAAATTGAGCTTCCCCATAACTAAATGTTGTGAGATTTCTGGAAAGCAAGCAGATCACAGCTTGTAACAGTTCATTTTGAAATGTGGTAGAATGGTGAAGAATCGATCAGTTCTTTCAAACTTTAACTTCCAAAGCAGCTGTCTTTCCATGAACTTCTCATGACATAGGTTCCTAGAATCAGGACAGGTTTCTAAGAACTGGTGTTCCATTCATTCCAAAGCTCATTTCTAACACAGAGCATTAAGTAAGAAGCTGCATGTGACAACTAAAAGTTGTAAAGAACTTGAAGGATGAAGTGTTAGGCAAAAACAAAGTCACCATGTCAAATTTGTTAAAATTCACTTTCACCTCCACTGATCAATACCTTGGGGAAGATCCTGTCACACTCTCCCTAATCTTCAGCATAGTGAACAGTGATATAAATCACTTGTTTCGCTCATTCTAATACACTGTTTTTACCTTCTTTAGGTGTTTCTTCTACACCCTACTCATTTATTTGCCATGCACATTCTGACAGGCTTTCAGTTACTCATAGGCTTTGGAAAGGATATGTTAAGAAATATTCAAAATTCATCTTTTCACAGCTAAGACCACTGTCAAGAGGAGACAGCCCTACTCTGATTTGAGTGCATGAAAGCAACTCAACATCATGTCTCTTCCACTCTGACATCTCCCTGGGCAACTACTTACATGTGTTCTTGGTTCTGCTGTCAACCAAAGGCAGAAGAATGGGCCACAAGAAAAGACCAGGGCTTTTCTATGAACAACAGAATGGAGATTCTTTGAGTCTTATCACAAAATAATAAAAGTTCAAATTGTTGCAAAAAATAAAAGTTAACAAAGGCAATGATTGTCCCTTGATTCACCACAGTAGTTGCTCTGAACTGAAACATCAGTGAATACATTTTAAGGACAATATTACTTTCCTTAAATATATTATCTCTAAAATATGGAAGTACTTTTTAAGAATGGTTACTGTTTTGTAGGTAGAGGGAAGTCTTTTACTTTTCCAGATATGATGGTTTCATAAATATTTCAAATTGACAAACTTCATAATGATGAGCACTTTCTGATTTTCTTGAAAACCAAAGGCAAGTATATTTAAGATAGGAAGCCATACAGCTTCAGACAGATCCATAAACAGATTAATGTGCCACAGGACAGGTCTACAACATGTTGCTATAGAAACTCATAAAAAAAAAAAAAGTCCCATCTAGCATCAAAAAAAATGCATTTTAAATATACCACTTCTTCCACAACTAAACTTGGTACTTGCTGCTTCCAGTTGGTGAACATTTCATGGAAATGGATTTTGAGCATTTATGTATCAAGAATTCTAGTAAGGAGATTAAGTAATCAGTTACAATATGTGTCACTTGTTTTCATGTTTATTTATATTTTACTGTAACTTAAGTAAATATTGAAAGTTTTATTACTATAGTAACACCTGAATAGAGAAACCAAGAAATAAAGTAGACTTAGGTCCCGTGTAAATAAGTACTGTAAGTTGAACAAGACTTTGACCCATAAAGCTTTTTTTTTTTTTTTTTAAATCCAGGTTTTATCCCCGAACTAGATAAAAACACTCCTTCAAAAAAACCATAGGTTTCATACAATGTATCCACTGAACCTTGATGCATTACACCAGATATAGGCCTTTTAATCACTTCTGTAATTGCAGCAGCAATCTCTATTTTATTTCATGCACTACAGTAACAGTTATTAGACATCATAAAAAACAAGCCCATGAAGTTACGAGGATCCAGTAGCTGGATCCCCACTCCACAGTATTTATTTGGCTTTTCCAGCTTTGGATCTAATCACCCTTCCAAAGTGCAGATGCCTTGTCCAGAACTTCCTCCTCTGGAAAAAAGCCCTGAAATTCAGCTGTCTGGGACCTGACACATGTGCTCTTCAACATTCTCCCCAGCACTGTAACAACTGATTTCCCAGAAGGTCATCTTTGCAAGTACTATCGTTTTCAGTTTTCATCTTCAGGAACATCAGATTCTGTATAAGTGACTTATTTCCCTTTCATAAAACCTTATTTACTACTTTAGATAGCCCAACACATACACTAATCAAGCTATTTGGTGCATCTCTCTAATAACCTCCCTGGTTGCTCAAAAAAAATTAGGCATCTCACTGGAAGAATTATTCTCCAGCAGTCTGCTTCATTTAGTGTCCATGAGGTCAGACAACCTTTCCATCTTTCTACTAAGAAAACAAGTTTCCTTTACCAAAAGGCTGAATGTTCCCAGTGATTACATGCTAGAAGATGGGTTTTTCCCTCTCTTAGGAAAATTATCCACCCAGCAGTGCTGAGTGGAGACTAGAAAATTATAATTTTTGGTTCACATATTAGCATTTTGTTCCAGTATAGAGATAAACAGATGACAAACCCACAGCAGACAAGCTCAACTTTCAACACAATGTTTGCCCAGATCCAGGTAACCTCTAAAGGATCACAGAATCACCAAATCATCTAGGTTGGAAGAGACCTCCCAGATCACCGAGTCCAACCTCTGACCTAACACTAACCGGTCTTCCACTAAAACATATCACTAAGATCTACATCTAAACATCTTTTAAAGACCTCCATGGGATCAAAAGGTTGGAGTTCAGGGGACAATGGGAGACAGAACTCAAGAGGTCCAGAAGGTTCATCTTCATGCCCAAAGCGGGATCTAGAAACTGATGGTATTCAGATAGAGCCTTGAATAACCCATCCTTAAAACCTTTAACACTGATTATGTGACTTCTTCAACAACCTCTTCCCTCATCAGATTCCATATACTATCTCATGAACATTTGTGCATTTATCCCATGAACTAACAATGAGCTCTAATAAATAAGTTTCCAATAAATAAAAGCTGAGTAGCATATAAAAAAGATTAATAATCTTGTTTCTTAAGAAAAAAAACCTGAAACACTTTCTCTGCAAAAGACAATATATAATATTTTCAACAACTATTTTCACCATGATTAGATTGTATAGAAATTATATAGACAATACTCCATACTCAAGAGAACATCCCTGCCTGCCAGTGCAGGGCTGCTCAGGTGAGAGATTAATCCTAATGTTAAGTTACATTTAACACCTTAGACTCCTCATACAGAAGATACTGAAGATTAAATATTGGTTTTACATTATTGCCATTCATTACCACTAGGCATGCTCACTCCTTTTAGCTAAACTATGGCTGTTAATTTGACTAGTCATCACCTGTGACAATGACCAAATTACCACAAAAAGCTTGCAATAAATTTTATAAACTCTTGGCAAAAACTCTCTTTTTATTAAATGCATGCCAACAGACCATTCAAATTTGGCACAGATCGAACAAGCATCTCTAAAATTCACTAAAATTAGGCTTCTTCCTTTTTGCACCATTTCATAAAGATCATCTCATATTTATTCACCCTTTGTTCACTAGCATTTCCTCTCAGACAAAGTTGCATTTGTAAACACAATTAAAACAGAATACAAAATTCCCATTTGGAATTGTCTGTATTAAAACACTTGGCACAAAATTCAAGAAAGACAGCTTGGGGAATGAGGTCCTGTATTTGCCAGCTTGTTGAGCAGTTCTGGCCACACATTCCCTAGAGCAACCAAATGGCATTCAAATAACAACAACAGACATTGTGGGCTACCACTACAGTCAAGAGCAATGGAGAGCACAAGTGAGCATGTCCAAGTGAGTGGTACAAAGCTGCTTTTAGAGATACTTATGCATAAGCTGCTCTTTTTAGAAACACAGTGGTATTTAATTCTTAATTAGGCTACATAAATATGGGCCTAAATCTGTAACTTCAGCAACTAAAAGCTCTTTGCTACTAATTCTAGACTCTTTCCAGAGCCCTGATTTCTCTTCAGTAAAGCACAGGCTAGATCCTACCCTGCAGTCAGCTGCAGTCACATTCTCTGATTGTAGGTGGAGCAGGTACCATTGCTGAGCCAGCGGAACCAATCTGCTCTTTGAACTAGGACCATCAGCTGTTAGAGCAGGGAGCTGCTAGAGCTTTGTTAGAGCAAGCCACAGAAAGAAGAGCTGCAGAATCCCAACTCAACACCGCTGCACTGCACATTAACAGCCATGTTGTATCACTGCTGAGATACCTACTTCCTTGCGTAATTCCAAATACAGCATAATTTGACTGCAAGCAGCACATGGGATCAATGTTTCTTGAAATTAATGACAAGTGCCAGTTTCTAAATGCATTTTAAAGTCCTTACTGACATTGCAGCCAACGCAACCATTATCCATTATCTGTCTTTTATTCAGAATTCATCCAGGTCATTAACTATTTCTTGATAAGCAACTTATCCTGACCCAAGAATACTGTTAAGGGATTTCTGTTAAAACATGAAGTATCACTGTTTAGAGAGGGCTACAAAATAACAGTATATAGCATCTAGTAAACAGATGAAGTCAATGATGACTCTGTCAACCTGCATTACCTCAGAAAAAAGGTTTCTTTGCATTTTGGAACATTATGTAGCAAATTTAGTGATAATCTATAAATAAAAATGTCTTGCTCTTAATCTCGTTACTGAACCTTTACGTCCATGAAACAGTGGTACTACCCTAGATATATTTAATTTTGTCTTAAAAGCCAAAGCAGTAGCAAAATAACATATTAAGTTGCAGCTACAATTCTGATGAATCATTCATTGTGCTCAAAAATAAATTTAGATAGATGAGTGCTAAGCTTGTGACAGCTCAGTACAGCCTTGCATTGGAGAAGTGTGCAGCTGTGTTAACTTGAGAATAGCAAAGATCATCATCCTTCCTCAAAGGACTAAATTGTTCCAAGCTTTTTTTTTTTAACCATAAGTAGAGAACACATTTGTCAGGACAGCCCACAAATAAGTGCTAACCATTTTCCTTAGCACTGCATGGGGCCTTGCTCTTGGAGCTAATGGGAAGAAACAGATATGAAGTGGTATGTTACAGCCTCCTTCACCAGATCCCTTGAGGAGTTAATGAGCAGGCACAGGAAGCAGAACTGTGACTACCTGCTACAAAATATCAGAATTCTGGACAGGAATGCTTTTTGTGGTCTGCCCATGCTGTTCACTGGGGCAAAGGGCAGGCAGACTGACCTTAGAAAATCCCTTCTGACAACAGGTATTGATCAGCAGTCCACTTGCTGGAACTCTGAAGCCTGTGGAGAAGACGAGACCAATCTCCTACTCCCCTCTCCCCAGGAAAACAGCTTTAAAATGGCTTTGTTTGGACTGGAGGGGAGGAGGGAAGAAGGATAGCTTTGTTTTGTTTTTATTCAGGTATTTGATGATCTGCCACAGGAAGAAGGAACAAGAACTGATAAGCCGAATCAACAGATAGCTACCCAAATGTCAAACTTGGTATTTCGCCTGTTTGATATGACTCATATGGACAATATTTCTATTAACAGAGGTTAGGAGGAGTATAATATTTTATCCACTACAAGACCCATGACACATACTGTGCATACACTGAAGCCTACTGTAGTCTCACAAGAAAAAGCATCGAACTGGTTTCTCAGTTTTGTCAGGTATGAGAATCTGTACCCTAAGAAGCCTCTTCACAGTCCTACTCATGCTCCAATGAGCTACAGTGTGAAAGGGACAGAGAGGAAAAAGTATGTAAAAAAAAGCAACACCTGATTTAAAAGGTTTCATCTTCTTCCACACAAGGCTCTATTCTAGGCCCTTACCAATTATGGGTAAAAGGAGATCAGAACAACCAGAATATAGAAGGCCTTCCAGTAAGCACATATGTGTAATGTTTTCTGCAAATAAAGCAATACTGGAGATTTGATCATGGATTAGTGAAATTCATCTTTACCACAGCTGAAAATGTAACTGCATTGTAACAGCAAAGCTGATTTTCACCAGCTAGCTATGACATACAGTATCAGGCACAACATGGCACTGTGTTCTGCCTGTGAGTGACATTCAACTGACAACACTCCTCTCATGCTGTCCTGGTGACCCCACGTAACGTACTAGTTGCTTAACATGCTTATGACGACATGTCCATGTGGTACCAGAAGGTCAGTAATTTTTCCTTGTAATTCTGTTTTCCCAGATGATTAAGACCAGTTGTTTAAACCAGGCAGACCCATGCCCTCATCCCCACAGAAACATTTTCCACCCCTGCCCCATGCAAGTTTCCATAGTTTACCATGAAAATACCACCCCACACATAGCTGATTTAGTATTCAATATGGGGATGGGAACTTCTGTCATTAAATGTTTATAGAAATACTGCTTATGTGGCTTAGCCCATGGCCTTCTGAAGCAAAGTAGGTAGAGTATCAGCACTGAGTTTCCTGCCTCACTGAACCCTTTCAACCCCTGCCCGCTTTCCCACCCTTCTTTTTTCCCCCTTTACAGTTCTTCTGAATAGTAAATTCAGTATCAGCGCAGCACCTATCCTTCAATCTGTCCACATGGACAAAACATAACAAGTTAGGAACTGCTCCAAGCAGTAAGAAAATCCATCACTTTTTTCTTGTAAATTATTATTTTACTTTTAAAAACATTCTTACTTCACAGCAGTCCTGACCTGGAACAAATGGGCTAGCACATTGATAAATATAACAGTACTGTAAAAACAAAACCAATGTGGGAATATATTTTGCCCACAGTGGAGGAGACCATAGTGCACCTGGATGATCTGGAAGATTGTTGCTTTTTGTTTCCATTTACTGCTAGTGCATTCAATCTCATTTACACAACTGTTTGTGTAAAGAGGCCTATCTCACAAACAAACATTTGGCTTTCTAAGCTCTAATAAGCTCTCCTGTGCTGTTTCTTTTCAAAAAGCAAACTGCAGACATGACACAGAAATCATACAGAGCAAAACATTAAAGGTTCAACCCTCATAACAGTCCAATCTTCCTCTTTGCTCACTCAGATACATGAAGTCTGAAATACAAGATTAAAAATAGATTGTCCATGAGAAAACAAACCACTAGCATGTGCAGCAAATTTACTCTAAAAGCAAATTATAATAATTAGTATCCCAGTAGCCAACTGTAGTAGCCTGTAGAGCTTCTACGGTAGAGGTGAAGTACACAAAGCTGTACTACCACAACCCAGTAAAGAGCATGTATGCCAAGCAACTCCAACTGATCACCCACCTAATTTTGCCAGATCTGCCTGGTTTGCCTATTTCTGATTCACAGAAAACCAGGACCATCTATTTACAAGACTGTGTTATAATTTTAGCCTCAGTGACTGTGGATGATTACACCAACACTGAAGTAAATAAAAACATAGCACTACTGCCAAAGAACAGAACCATCACAATTGAAATAGAAAGATTATGGGTGAACAAGCAACAAAGAATAGTAAATATTATTGATCTGATATCAGGCTGAGAGCCACAGGGGATAAAACAAAACAAAACAAACAAAACAAAAGAAAAAACAAACAAACAAAAAAAAACCACCTTGCACTGACAGAAAACAGCAAGGCATAACAAATCAACCACACTAATCACTAACTATATGCAGTTATCTTATTGTTATCTTACTATTTTTACTTTTTTTACTCCACAAAATATACAGGAGCCAGTCTGGTAACACCAACACAAAGTGAGGAGAAATATTTAAATTAGAGAACCACTACTAAAATTTCTCACTGTAGAGACAACTCAGCTTTGCAGCAGAAAATGCAAATGATGAGTGTGTCTTCTTGCATGTTCTATTTCATTTCAGTATTTACATAGCACCCATGTGAAGGATGACAAAATTTATATTACTGTATTACCGGGAGGAGAACTTCAGTGTGCACAGGTTTTATTCATAAAAATATAAAAACAAGACCAAAACAAACAAACAAACAAACAAAAAAACAATCAAGAAAGGCCTTTGACTCCCCTCAAACTCAACTCTCATGAAGTTGCAGTGTTGCTTCAGTTCTTCTCAAAAGATGTATAAAGTCAAACTTCCCCAGGCTCTGAACTACTACCTATGCTTTAGGAAGATCACAAATTTGATTAGCAGCACATCTATGAAAGTACTCAGACAGAAATATGCAATTGTCTCCACACATTCATTATATCATTTTGTTTATAGAATACATAAAAATAAATGAACATGTAACCAATTGCAATGCTGTAGAAGACGTTGGTGTCTAGCTCTGAAACAGCTGCCTTAAAAGCACCTGCTGGGAGTAAAGATAAACTTCAGTTCCTGTGGCATGTTATTTGACTCTTCAGCTCCTGCTAGCAAAGCAAGACCATCTATCAAGGCTTTCTGATCAACTTTCTGTGGGCATGCCTTACATCCTCCCCTGTCCTTCTCTCACTAGAGGATCTAGTTGTATAAAATAGGAAAGATGCCCAGTGCTTGCTAGCTGCTGTATGCTTGCTCCCGGTAAGATAAAAAAGTCACACAAATGAGGCAAGAGAAAGCCCCTGTACTCACTCTCCTTAACCTGTCTCTATAATATCTCTCTGCTTTATTGTGAAGGACTAAAAAATAAATAAATAAAATTTAAATAAATAAATAAATAAGTACAACCCATGACAAAACAGACAAGAAAACCCTTCTGAATGCCTTCTTCATCCAGTCTTTCTTCCCAGCAGCAAGCTTGCACTACCAATCCAAGCAAGAAGTCTTACAGCACACTGAAAATTAATCAGGCCTATGATGCAAGTCTTCTCTTGTTACTGATGTACCAAGTAGTTTCAGAAAATAATAGAAAATACGTGACAAAGAGAGGATTTCCCTCAATTCACCATTGCACATAACATATTCACCTAGTTTCACATTAATTTCAGTCATCTTCCTGCTCTGCTGACTTCAGAATGGTGGTATATAATAAAGAAGCAGGTATCTGTGATTAGTAGTATTAGAGAATGTGTATTTGCTAACTAAAATATAGAATACCACGATGTGTTCAAAGAAGGTATTAAACAAAAAAGAGAATTCAGGAATATATTGTTGAAACTACAGGAAAAGTAATGCATCCAATTCCTGTCTCCGCCAGTAGCCCCCTTTGTCACGCACTGAAGTTCCAGGGCCTAAAAAGCTACCTTGCAATAAGTTTCATTTACTTTCTTTTGGGTTGTTTCTGCTTGCAATCCTTTTGTGTTTACTGAAAGCAAAGTTAAGTTATCAGTATAATGGATAGCACCCTACTGTTTATTTCTGGGGAAAGAGATGGGTTGAGTTTCTTCACCTTCAGATGTTTGCATATAGACAAAGTATCTGAATAGAAGAAAAGCATGCCAAAACAGCTATGTTCTCCAGCTTCTCCACAGAACAGGTTGTAATGGTCCAGAACAACTAATAATTCTAACCATGTTTTAAATCTTACCTCAGCCTTTCTTCTTCTTTCTTACGAAGGCTAAAATCTCGCTGAACCACCTGCAGCACATGCTCAGCTTCTTCATCAGTCAAGCCAGAAAGATCCAGTTTTCTCCCCATTATATACTCTGCACTGGATGTGAACAACTATGAGGAATATCTGAAAACAAAACCAGCAACAAAACACAACATAAATTGAAAGTACTGATATTTTTCCCGAGTGTGTTAAAATCACAGGTACGACTTTGTGCAACACAAAGTTTCTGCCATAAATATTAGAGAAGAAAATGATTCACTGCAGAACTGTTTTTTTTTTTTTTTTTTAACATCCCATGTGTTGAAAGTAATCACCCTCAACTTTAAAATGAAATGCAAGAGATCTATTATTTGTGATATTAAATATTGAAAGAAGACTGTAATATTGCCCTCAATGAGAAATACATTAAAATGACTGAACTGAAATTAGGTTTAGAAATTTCTTAAGATTTTATGTCAGCAGTTTGCAAAACTGTTTGCAAAATGCAACCCCTGAAGCTGCGCGTGAACCAAGAACAAATTATTCTATAGCAATCACAAGTGTTTTGTACTACCAACTAAGGATCAGGAATTATTTTAAAACACCATAAAAAAAAAAAAAAAAAAAAAAAAAAGAGTAAGCGTAGATATTTCAAACACTTTTCCCAGAGCTACTGGAAAGATTTAGATGTACCTAGCACCATAGTATCATTATTTCCCCTTCCTGTGAAAGGCAACTGGATAAAATAGTGGTCAATGTTATGTGTGAATAGAAGGTATTACGAAATTTTAATTAGAGCTTTAGTCCATTTATGAATTAATGAATTATCATCAATTTGTTCTAATTTATTTTCTCATGATCTAATTGTGTTGAAAATTAGTAAATTCAGCTCTAAGAATTAATTTCTACAATTTGATTTATAGAGTTATTTGAGTAATCATAAAGGTATCCATCTCCACATTAAGTTACAGTTTCAGAAACAGCACAGTTTTCATAGTTCTTTTATGAGTTCCTCACAATATAATATATATAATAATTAAATATAAAAGTTCTTATACTGTACCAAAGAGGTAAATATTACTTAGCATCAAGTAAGTGTTCCAAATAATAAAGTGATATATACAAAATATAGTCTACTGGTACAGACTAGCAGTCTTTGATTTACCTGTCACTGCTGACTGCCAACATATATTAGATGGGGAAAATTTACACCTAAGTTCTGCGATACATGTGCAGCCCCTCTACCTCTGATTTCTATGGGTTGGCGAGGACTTGATCTCAAGTCTATTTAGAATTATCAGATACTATAAATAAAACACATGAAAATCAGTATGTAAATAGAAGACTCAGTCTGCATCCCAATATGCCATTAACCTCTAAAGAACTTGTTTTTTGCTTTGTTTTGTTTCCTCCAGGAAATTATTTTTCTTCACATTGTCAAATCACCTCTAATCTAGGAGTATCACAGGAGTATATAAATATTTATAAACAATGCTCAAATATCTTTTTCAGTAGATCCAGATTATGCAATGGAAATATACAATGGCAAACTCTCTATAGAAAGAGTTACCAGGAAAACAAGTCCCACCAAATAGTTTCTCAGCCTAAAATAACTTCTAGTCTTAATTGAAATTACTTGAATGAGGCTGTTCAGATGTTTGCCTTCATTACTAGTACTTCTTTACTAAATATCAGTTTGAATTCAAAAGTTCAAAACTCAGAGAAATTACAGTGAATAATATAATTCCCTAGAAAACTTCTTCTCAACAAATTAACACATTGTAACAAAAAAGCCTAGGCTTACAATACTTGATTGTGTATTGTTTGTATTATACTCTAAACTCAATACTACTTACAGTCTGGTTTAAATCTAATTAAAACTTCCACATTGAAAACATTTCTTGAAATTAGCCCCTTCTAAACAAACAATAAAATAAAAATAAAATGTTTTTAAGAAGTGCAAATAACATTTCTGCATTTTAAGACAGACAAGGGCATCAACACAAGAAATGAAGACAAGTAACACATTTCCTAGTCACTTATATGAGAGCTAAATTGCTTGGGGTTGCAGTCAGCAGAAGATTAGCATTACATGAGGGTGGGAGGAAAAACCCACAAACCACCTCCCCCCCCCCCCCCCCCCCCTTTTTTTTTTTTAAACAGGTCCTATGTATGGCAGAGAGACAAATTACAAAGTTAATTATACAAATGGCCATAGTGATTATTGTAGAACAGAGATACCTATTTTACTTTAATGCTGCAGTGAAGAAATCCACACTAGCAAGGCTGCAGCTGGACACTGTGTTCACTTCTGGGATTCCAAGCACAAGCAAGATAGGGACTTATTGGCACAAACTCAGCACATAGCCGCAGAGACGGTGAAGGGCTGAAGCACCCTACATGAGAGGAGAGGTTGGAGTGCCAGGACTGTTCAGCCTGGAGAAGAGATGTTTCAAGGGGGCTTACAGTGTGCATCTGGAAGACATCCCTCCAATACCCTGGCACTGCAGACAAGAATGCCCTACATATTCCACTTACGAGCAAATTTGCATTGAGATTTCAAGCAATTTGACAATGCAGTATCCTTTTTGATTTGAGATGTTGTTCCTATGCATTAATAAAATGTGATACTGGAGGAGCCAATCTCATAAACTCATTCAACCCAGCTACTTGCAACTTGTTTCAACTTCTAAAGGAGAGACTGATCCAAGATGTGGCCCTACACTTGAGAAAGACACAGCTCTCCTGGCATATATTTTTAGCATGTATTTCACTGTCATTTGCTTTCTAGTTCCTGTATACTCTCATTTCACTTCAGTCTCATCTTCCACTGTTTATGTTAAATTTAGGCAAACAACATTCAGCCTTATTTTCTCTAGTTAGCAGCAACTGTCTTATGAAAGAGTGTGTAGTACTGATGATCAGTCTGTCAGCATTCTGACTGTGAGAGACAGATTGTTACTTTTCCCAAAACGAGGAAGACAGCTTAGCAAGAAAGACAAAATTGGAGCAGTAATGCGCTGAGACACAATTGTTCCTTAGATGATTGGCCTCTCTTCCTCATGCCTTCCATGCAAAGCATGGAATGCAGCTCATTACCCTAACGGACTGTCAACAAGCCCCAGGTGAATAACCACAGGTCTGGGAGAAAGCCAGCATGCGGAGTTAGGTAGGGCATGCAACTGGTCTCAAAGAGCCCAACACATTTAGATGTTTGTACAGCTCTACGCAGGAGACAGCAAGAGCTTCCTGCTGGGTGCCTGACCCACACAGTGGGACCCTAAGCTCCCTGCACAGAGAACAGCAGGCTGCTCAACGGGGCTGTTTCCTTTCTTCTACCCTCCCACCAAAACCCACATGAGGGCACGCACACACAAACACAACCAGCACACAGCTCTTCACACTGCACTTTCTAAGCTTGACCTAACAAGAGAAAAATACTAAACAAACAGCTCATTTACATTCCTGTCTCTCTCCTGAGCATTAGCATTAGAGTGAGGACTGCAGAAATGCACTTACCCACCTGGGTTGCACCATGCATGCCACAACCTCCTCCCATGACACCTGTCAGTCTCAGCATCACACAATCAATGGCCATGCAGTGAGCTACAGAGATCGCAGGGAGATGAAAGAAAGAGTAGATCCTCCTTTGTTCCTTCAGAGAACTGATGGCAGTTTGTATCTTGTTTTAAAAGACAGACAGAGAAGATGCGAGAATTTGCCTTATCTGTGTGACAGTAATACGTGGAAAAAGGCTCAGGTTCAATGCCACATTGAGCCAAGGAATGTTCAAATAGATACTCTTCCACAGGGAGGGAAATAAATATCTAATCTTGAGAGGTTAAACAGAAGCATTTGCCACCTTGTATGCTTTTAACTCTGCAAAAAGTAATATAAAATTCATTCATGAAGAAAGGCATATGAGAGAACACAAGTCAGAATATCCCCGTGCAGATTCGTGTTTCAGATGCTAACATCCCATCTTCTGGAAGGCCTAAGGAAACTGAATGATAAAGAAGGTCCAATACCATATAAGCTGGAGAGTGGCACGTGAAAAACATAATTTAAAGTTAAACACTTTCTCTAGTACCACAGAAATCACTATTTCAAAAAACAGATACAGACGAGCAACCTACAGAAAAAAAAATCAATAAGCTAGCCAAGAAAGCATAGATCCATGAAGGCAATTCTTGTAAGTTCAAGATACCAAACCATCGTTACTATATAAGGCAGTGGTAAGATCTCTGATCTGATTTATTCATAACTTTAATCTAGGGAAGGAAACACTGAAAGGAAAAGTGAAGCTTTTGTAAGACCTCAAACAGCTCTGGAAGCACCACACATTTCATATCTGCATAGGAATTTAATTTTGCATTTTAATAAAACAGGAACATCATTATAATAAATTATGAATCTCATCATAACTTGAAACCTATATAAGTTACAAAAGTAAACAATTAAGTGTATTGTTCACTACCAAAATATCTAGACCAACCAATAAACACACCACAGGTATACTATGAATATCCTACATGATAAAATGGATTTTGCCCCCACACCATATGTTATTTTAACTGACACCTTACACCCCTCTTACTAAATATCATTCATTTGAATATCCTTAAATTTTAACCAAGAACTGATCTTTGACTGAGAGAATCTTTTTGTAGGACTGGAATCAGAAATTTGGGTTTTCAGGGGTAAGAAAATACTTCCAGCAGCAGCTGCCACAGTAATACGGTGTTTTCTAATAGTGCCAGATGTGAAAACAAATTTAATACAGTAAATCATGACTAATTCAAACCACTAACAGGAAAACCCACTGCAAATTACTGCATTTTACAGATTAGCAAGTAAATGAACAAAGTAAAAAAATAACAACAACAAAAAAACACATCATAAGGCTGTGCCTTCTGCATTCACCCTGACACCTGCAAAGTGCTTCTAGCCCTGATTTATGCTAGAGCAAACAAGAATGCTAAGAGTTATGGCAGAGCAAAGAGTGACATCTGTAAAGCCACATGTCCCAGTTCACTGAGACTTGGTGATGAGCTGCAGTTGGTCGACACATAACTTATGCACCACACGTGGAAAAAAGGTTTTCAGAAGCAGGCTGTCTTTGAATTTTTTAGATAAACATTTGTTAAGAGATATAAAACAAGAGTAAAATAAAACCAGAGCTGTAAAGAGCCTCTGAAAACTGAACTGGAGGCTGGGTTAATCTTTCAGGTGGGAGCATTAATGGTTTAGTTTGTCACCACAGATTTGACACTGGGACCTAAGCACAGCGTGGAGTAGAAGAGACATTGGCTTTGGACGTGAGCTTGGCTACTCTTACACATTAACATGGCACAATGTGGAATTACCCTGTTGTCTGGCCAGAAAGTACAAGCCCGAACTTCTCAAGTTTATACAAACAAAGAACATTTACATTCAAGTATAAGACCCAGTCAGGCATTTGCTGGAGTCAAAGACCAACTTCACAGTCATGTTTTGACTTCTGGCTCACTCATATTTGACTCCAAACTGGAGTAGCCATGCTGTTTCTTTAGATTAGGGAACCAAAAGTGTTCATCCTCTTACATGCTTAGAGAATCAACCAGACAGCACATAGACACCTTTATTCCATCCTTCTTGGGTGTCACAGTGACTATTATCTGGTCAACTTAACAATCACATTATTAAGCCACCACCTTTAGGGGCAAGCTGGGATACCTCTATACCCAATTAAATTGCTTTTTTTCTCTTTTACTCCCCCCACCCCTCCCTTTTTTTTTTTTATTTTTCCCTTTATCAAGGTCTACTCTCAAAATTGTAAGCAGCATTACCAGTACACTGAAAAAGCATACTTCTACATGAGCACCAGCTTTTCAAATACCTAGAAAATTACAGTTTCTAGTCCCCTATGTTAGCTTCTCCAAATTTTTAGGTTATCCAGTATCCTTCATGGGTCTTATGGACCTTGATAAAACATTGACACCAGTTTTCCAATTGAAAGCATATTCTTAGGTATTTTTCAGCTACCACAACTACATAGCATATTTCTACAAAAGAGGTGCAGACCACTTAATCACACATAAAATCCAAGCCCACAGTATTTCCTCCATTGATTGCCCTCTTTTTGAACTGTGATATTAACTACTAACTTGGAAGAGGAATCTAAAGCCTCATCATTAAATGTTAGAATAGAAAGGGGAAGGTGGAAGGATAATCAGCCTGACCTTCCTCTAGAGCTGAATTGGTTTCTTCATGATTTGGGACTCAATCTATTACTTTTATTCTTTTGTTAATCAACATACAGACAAGTTTTGGCACTGACTTTTAGATCAAACCTGAAATAGATTGTAGAAGCCAAAGTATATCTTTTAGAATCCTCCTGAAAGCTCTTTCAATTGCTTTTAAAATCTGGTGTTGTTCCAATTCATCCACAAGAGTTTTTAACTTAAAGCCTACTTGTGGTCTGTCATACAGATGTCAAAGCACTTAGGACTGCTAGTTGTCAGTGTTGAAAGAATGGCACGCTAAGCAGTCTTGGGGATGACCAGTGAAGGGGGGAGGGATCGGTTCTCTTGGCAGAGGGGCATGGAATAAACCTCTTGCAAGATTTACAATGGTTAGAAAAGAACACATGCTGTGCAACTTGAGGTATTCCAGGACAGTATTACCTATATGTCTGTCAACAGCACTTAAATCATATGCTGAGCATCCATACCACAGCAATTAGCAATAATGGCACAACCCACCAGCACTTTTCTATTTGAACTGCATTGTGCCACAGCATCCTGTTCACACAGCCCAAAAAGGGAGAGAAGAAAATTGTGTTAAAGTGACCTTCTGTATCAGAGGTAATGCCTAATAAGCAAAGAAGTTCTTCTTGTATTAGTTTCAGAGATGATAAAACACCTCATTGCAAGAGCAGAACAGATAATTTACTCCTCAAGCTGTAAACATGTTTTGCTTTCTTTTCCTTCCAGAAGAAAAACAACAGATTATGTCCTGTCTTCTCCAGGAACAGAAAGTTAGATTACAACAGCAGATCTACATATTCTGCATGCAAGAGGGCTGACAGTGTTGGTAAGGGAGTGTTTTGTTATTAAAGAAGAAAAGCATACAACGATTTCAGGTGTTTTCCTGGCTTCAGGACTTATTCAAACCAGTAGGAACGTAATGGACTTCAACAACCTTTGCACAAGGCTCTACATTTCAGACTGCAACAACAAGAGACTCATGTCTCATTTCCTACAGTAAACTACCTCAGCACCCTTTGAACAGACTTAATGCAGCCAGTTTCTGGATCGAGTCAGTTACCTGCTTATTTGTCTCCATCAACAAGCAATATTTGTTTCTGGATGCTACCCTGCAACAGAAGATTTTTTTGGAACTGCTGTTCTAAAAGTTCTGTGCAGCACAACTTGAGCTTGGGTCTTCAGCAGGTAGGGCAAGCTAGAGCCTCCCTGCCTGCCAGCCAACATCAGCAGAAGTCAAAAAGACTACTTAATTGATTACCATGAGTCAACTTCAGACAACGCCAATGAAAACATCTCATTTGAAAGATTAATCTCCACAGTGTTTTTTTCATCCACTTCAGTAGGCAATATTTTATTTCAAGGTGTACTTTGCATTGGACAATCCAAAATTAATTTCTTGCAGTAATATTTTATCTTAAAACAACCAGGAGATAACTGCAATAATCTGAACACCAAACATCAATTTTAGTTTTTCTTTTATGACCATCAATAGGTTAAAAAAAAAAAAAAAAAGCACACAGGTAATAGGAAGTAAAAGGAAGTCTTGTTTCCTTGAACTTGCTCAGGAGCTAGTGGGTCAGTACAAATTTGCACAACAAAGGTTTTTGTTAGCATAACATTCTTCAGAAATAAATTTTAAAAATAAGAAATAAAGAAATCAGAATTGCCCTGCTGTTGAAATGTAATGCATATTGGCCCAGAAAATTAATGTGTTCCTAGAATAATATTTATAAGAATTTAAAAGCCTGTGCTTACAATAATGCTGAAGTTAGGCTATGACCAGTCAAGACATTATGGTCCTTATACTCTACTAATACTACACTAATGCTGTTAGGTGATTCATTGCTGCTTTCCACTACAGTGTTTATTCATTTGTTTTCAGGACATAGAAATTTGAAGAACTTTATTTACTGAAAATAAAGTTACAGAAAAATACTATGCTGTCTTTTTTTTTTTTTTTTTTTTTTTTTTTTTTTTTAAGCATTCTTAAAAAACAAAGAAACATGGTAACACAAATTTCTACTGAAAGTTAACTAGCAAACAGGTCATAATCACCAGTTTACACCACATGAATGACAGATCCTAATAGCGTGGGTGTCACATACAAGGTGTCAAATTGAGGTCTCCTCTCAATAAAGTTTGGAGATATGTATCTTTGCCCAATCTCACAAAGATATGCATAAAATGAGACCATGGCTTGAAATCTTCTTTAGCCCTTCTACAAAATTTCCTGTTTATACTATATATAGGTCAAATTTCCTTGATAATTTGAGCAACAATGCAGTGTGCTTCCCTCCACATTGCAATGCAGCAGTTACCATCCTCCTCAAGTCCAATAAGCTTCTTCTGAAAGTACACTGTTCCAAATCTATAAATATAAAAAGCTTGAGGCTGAGGGTGGTTTATTTTCTGTCTCAGCGGTTCAGTAGTAAGCCGGAAGCCTTTATCATCTCTACATATTTATTTAGTAATTAACCTACGTGGACCCAAAACAAAAGCAAATACAGCACTCTACATGAAGTTGAGTTCGTTCACTCAATCAGTGGGTTTTCCTGAAGAGAAAAATTGTCCCTATGGTTTTAATGGATCTCTGCTTGACTTGTTTCTTTCTACTTATCCAACTCTCTGAGGGCAAGTTAAGGCAGTTTATACTGCCAAATTGCAGTTTCTAATCTGATAACAATAGGTCATGCTAATGTTGGCAGCAACACAAAGGAGTCACATTGTCATACAGTTGTGCTGTTTATGAACAATAGCCCTTTTGGTATATACAGCCTTTCTTCAGCATCAGCCAAGCATTGTTCGGGACTTTTTTATTTGTTTAAGTACAAGTTCTTCAAGTGTTCTGTTTACTGCGACTATGAAGTCAGAAAGATGAATTCTTACCATGCTCATAAAGTTGGGTACACCCTATAAAACCAAAAAGCCTGGTTGAGTAATCAACTGTCAATACACTCAGCTATATTCTTCAGGTTAGGCTGGAAGCAGGAAACGAACTCAGGAAAATAAATAGAAGTTTTAGTTTTGCTTTTGTCTTGCTCTAGAGTGGTATTGTGTCACATGAATCGGAAGCAGCTTCAAGATGCAAGTCCTGTAACAGAGGCAGAGCTCTTCATGAAGCATCTCTCGTCATGGGGGCAACTGGGGTGGAATCAACTTCTGAGAGTTCTCACAGGCAATTCATGTATTGCAGCTGTTGAAAATGATACTCTACTGTTTGTGTCTGCTGCATGCATTGTGCCAAGCTATCTAACAAATTCCACAGGAAGGCTATGGAATTGCTGCATACATTTTTGTATCAGCACACATGTACTGATGCCTTAAGCCTGAGTGTTCAATCTGGTACCTGAGTGATGATGGGTAAAGCAGGAGGCTGAAAGACCCGGTAGAAGATAACCTTCTCAAGCAGATGATGCTGTAACAGAGCTACGTGAAGAGCTAGAAGGGACCAGCAAGCACTATGGTTTGACAGTTAGCCACAGGGACAGAGTCAGTGGTTTCAATGCAACTCACAGTGAACCGCTACCACCATTAATAAGCGAGTGGAAAAAAACAAAACACCTGTCTAGCCTGATGACTGCTCCCTCAAAGTCAGAGAAACGTCTGGTAATACAAGAAACAAGCAATCTTTCCCTCCTTTCTCTCTCTAGCCTTCCAGAAAAGGGTTATCAGAGGAATGAGTAAAACCCTTTATTCCCAAATCCTCGCTGTGCCTATTCTAAAGAACTCCAGGCTCCAGAGCATGACAGCTACCCACATCTTCAGAAAAGCAGGAAACAGTGGAACGGTACATATAAGGCTAAAACCCACCATCTGTCAACATATATATCGCCAGACATGGCTAACATTCCCGGGAACATGCTTCAGGAGGGATGCACGCGCATTCCAAGGCATTTTATGATCGAACATGGTTACATTAAACTGAAACCCAACACAAACCACAGCATACCACGTAGCCCTACTTAATTAGATTCCCCACAAACAGTCAGCCTAAGCCATATGGTATTTTCCTCGGGAGTTACGATAAACTGACCTTGATACTAGGAAAACGCATGCTCTTCACCCCGAGGCATACATTACCAGCGCGGAGTCCCGCGATGCTCCGGCAGGGAGGGAAGGCAGGGACAGCGCCCCCGCCGCGCCGCACCCACACCCTCGGTGCTCCCGGAGAAGTTAACGAAGAGTAAAATCCCCCGTTAACAAAAACAACAACGCCGCGCTCCAGCAGCCGTTCCGCCGGCAGAGCGCCGCGGACAGCCGGCTGGCGATGCAATCGAGCCGGCTCCTTCCCTGTACGCGCATCCCCGAGCGCCGGTGCCCGCAGGAAGGGAGGGCGGTGGCAAAGACCCCTGGGGGGGCGTCCGGCCCCGCGGTACTCACCCGGGGGCTGCAGCAAGATGGAACACGGGCACAGTGCCACGTCGGTGGGGCTGCGGACCCCTGTAGGGGGGTATGGGGAATCGCCGGGCACGGGCACGGGCACGGGCACGGGCACTCCGGGGAGAAGCCGCAGCCGCTGCTGCTGTGCGGCCGCGCGGCTCACCGACACCTGCCCGGCCGCCGCCGCCGCCAATGGCCGGGCGGGGGCCGGGCGGGAGGCGGGGTGGAGGCGGGGGGACCGGGCTAAGGGGGGGGAGCGGGCGCCGCAGGGAGGGGCTGGGTGCCGGGTTCAGGGATGGAGGCCGCGAGTGAGGGGCAGGGAGGGTCCCCGCAAGTTCCGCAGCACTGCTGGGGTCGGTGAGCCGCATCGCTGGGGGATCCGCGCACCGCGCCCACCTTCCAGGTTGCTCAAGGTTCCTTCCCTCTAGCTCCAGCGTGTGCCCAGGGATCAGCAGCGATCCTGGCCGTGCCGTAGCGTGGTCTCTCAACCCTTGCCCTGTCCTGCCACAAACAGGCGTTCGAGATGACCGCAGAGGGTCATCTTGGCGGCTTGCCCGCAGCGAGAGAGCTCCTTCGCCAAATAAAGCAGGGGAAGGCAAGCAGATGCTGCCAGGTGGTTCTTGTTTGAGCCTTTCTGTGAGTACCGCACGCAGGCCGTGCGTGGAGGTATCTTCTGAAAATGAGGCCAGAGGTACAAACCAGAGGCACTGCCGTAGGGATTCGGTGCTCTGGAGAATCCTAATGAAGACATGCCATCGTCATCCATTCAAGTGATCAGTGCGTCACTGCTGTAGTGCGACCGTGCGTTTTACACATCTGGTATCACTGCAGATTGCACTGCATTGGGCTGATTGCTTTTCCTGTGGTGTTATTTTTCACCCCTGTTCTTCATGCTTGCTTAACTTCATTTTAAAATAGCTGCAGCTGTTCACTGCGAGGTACATTTTTATTTGATCTCAGTTGAAGTGCTTTGTCAAGACGTATTCAATTAATCTTGGCAGTTTTTCAAGGAAAATATTTTCTAGGAGAATATTTTTGTTTATATTAATTTCATTGTATTATAAACAGACTGTTTTATCAAACATTTATTTCTATGTTAACTTACACTTCTATGTTAGTAAAGTGAGTGCCACTCTGTGAGACTGACACCACGTTCATTTTCAAAAGTGCTTGTAAAAATATGTCAGGAATTGTTCTGCATCAAATAGTGTTTTGTATTTCACAAACATAAATGTAATAAGTACATATTTGGGTATTTCCCAAGCAGAAAAACAACAACGAAAAATGTTACTTCTTTGAATAAAAGATAGAAAAGGAAACAATCATCTTCAACAATAACATTTTTCAGGAGCAATATGACATGGGAACAAATCAGGAACTGACTAAAACTAAAGGTCAGTCATTGCCTTTTTCAGAATAGTAATCAATAACATGCACCAAGCATTTTTTAATAATTGAAAAAATATCTGGTTAGAAATCCATCTACAATCTTATACTTCTAGCTGAATCACTGAAATAGCTATGTTTTAAAAACAGCCATTAACATCAATTAAATATAATGCCCATGACTATATAACCATTAGATCAAACAGGAGAAACTCTGTGACTACTCCTCACACTCATGCTAGTAAGCCAATATTAATGTTGAGTTCAAGAATAATGTTTCACCCTCGCCTCAGTATTGTACAATTAGATACATGCAAGTTTATAACTTGTACTATTTCATGTTCTACTGCACTGGAGGCAAAGTGTTAGAATAGAGGATCATATATTCCCTACTAGCATAGTAACCAGTAGGTTTTTTCTATGCACTCCATACATTAATCCATTGGGAAGTTATTAACTTACACCACACTTAACCAGTCGTTAACTGACAGAATGCAGCTAAGAGAAGGGGAAGAGAAAAGCAAAGCATAAGTGAAGGAATACTGTAATAGTCTTAGGTTGGTATGCTGGACCTCTCTCTTTGTCTGCCTGTTGGATGTCCTGTTTGTCTTCATAAACTGGTTTTGATGTCTCACACTTCAAAAGAAAGCAACTTCTCTGCATTGGTAGCAAGTATTTTCTGATAGATGTCAGTCATGTTAAAAAAGAAAAACACCTGCTGAATAAAATTACCTTTTCACCTTTATACAAAAAATTTATAAGGGTTTGATGAGTGAAACTGAGCAAACCAGACTTTTGCTAGAGTCATATAAGATGCAGCCATTAACTAATTAGAATATGTATCTAAATAAGGACACAAAATAAACAGAATTCTAAGGAAGAGAATCTCTGAAACCAAAGATGAGGTCCAAGTGATAGTAGGGGAATTTTGCCCTGTGAGCAAAATGTGTTTCACCCCTTTGCACCCAGAATGACTGACTGAAGGAACATGAAGATAAGGAGAGGGAATTCTGTAAAGAGGAGCAGGGCATAGAAGGGTACAAGGGATACCAGAAACAATGAGGTGGTCATCAGGGAAAGGGGAATGCACTGTATGTTTATATCACTTTCTATAGCTCTGAAATTCCCAGTTCTCCTTACCTTCACAACTGAGTTATGTTGCAGGTCATGCAATCTTTTGAGTGGCAATAACCTCCATAAGGAGAGGACTGAAGAAGTGGTCAAAGCCCCCAGTATGCATCTGTAGTACAACAACCACTGTTGTAGTACAACAGTGCTATCTGTATAAGCTGTAGCATGGAAAAATCTTGTAAAAAATAGTTTATCTAGTAATAATGGGGTGCAGCACAAGAAAATAAGTATTTTATTGGTGGTGAGTTTCTCCTGTCAGACACTTTTTTTATAAGGAAAAAAAAAAAGGAATCCAAATGTAGATTGAAATAAACTGTTGTTTTTTCCTTGGAAAGCTCTGAACTATGTTTGGTGTTGGCATAAGCTACACATGGACATGGGGCCACAGTGACCAACACACTATTCCTGAGCCTATCCCCAAGCTGCACTGCCTGAGCAACAGGCTGTCCATCTTTTGTTGAACAGCATACGATTATAACAAAACCTGCAAATAAATGGGGTTAGGGGGGAATAAAATTTGCACTGGTATCACTCAGAGGATATACAGTGGGATGCAAAAAGACGGTGTTAGCAAATGCATTCACGCTGCATTATATAAAGGACTTTGTTGACAATCACAGAATACTCCAGGCATGTAGGAAGGTATCTTTTCTGAAAAAAAAAAATAATATTATTAAAAAAAAAATAAAATAATTGCATACAAAGAGTTCTGAAAACCAAAAGGCTGTGTCTAAACTGGAGGGGAAAGGCACTTCAGTTCCTGGATTCAGGAAGAGGAGCTTGCCCCATCCCACACGAAGAGAAGAGCTGGGAGCAGAGCAAAGTCTTCTTCCTGTGTGTCCCCTGTATGAAAAAACTCAGGGACTGAAAGGGAACTGTATTGGCATCTGGCCCTGACCTGTGGCCCAGCATGTGACCACTGACCTCAGAGGAACTTTCTGATTTGCATTTATTTCAGTGAGACAGGGGCCAGGTTTTTGGCCTTCCTGGCATTGTTCATATCTCTAATAAGAAAAAGGGTCCCAAACTTGCAAAGTTTGCTTTCTGAGTGTCCCCAGCCTTTGTGACAAAGGTAGACTTTCTTATGCAAACAGGGTAAGGAAACTGGAATTGGGACAGTACCTGTTAGACAGGGACAAGTCACTGTGTCAGCCACAGGGACCAATTATGAATTTTTGATAGCCCATTGCTATCTCAGGGCAGAATATAAATAAAATAATAAGTAATTAAGCCACTCTTGCTTACAACAGGTCTGTTAAGACCTCAAAGTATTTCCGTAAAACATAGTGAGCAATAATTTGATAGTAATAACTTGGATACCATTGTAACCTTTTACTTTATGGTATCTAAGAACTGCATAAATACAAATAATTTTATAAAGTATGCAACACAGTGTACTAGGATAATTCAATTAAACCAGTTAAGTAATTCCATGGGCTTAAGTAAAGCCATGGGCAAATAGGGAAAAAAGTGAAAGAGCTTAGAATAATAGACAAATTTTTAAAAATACATAATACATACAGCATACACTTTCATAGGGCACTTTGCCATGGCTTTTCTTCAGAGATGCCCACAGTCATGTTCCCTGCCCTATGAGTCTCACAGTGTGAGTGTGAACAGAGAAAAAGAAAAGATGAGAGAAGACAGAATTAAAATTATATATTTTAGTAAAGAAGACAGCTTGAAGAAGTTTTCCTATTGAACCAGCAGCAGAACTTAGGCAAGGTAACACTTTGAAAAGAAACAAGTATACCAGAGTCTCAAAACTGGGATGAGAACAGAAAGAGACAAGCTGTAACTGACAGAGCAAAATGATTTGTTGTGATCAGCAGTGGTGTAAAGAGGTGAGTGGTTTTGATGGTGTCATTTTGTTTTTTCTCTGTGGTCAGCTAAGACTTAACAATAAGAATAGGAGTTAGCAAGAGAGATGGCAGAGCAACAAAAATGGTGGTAAGAGCTACCCATGATTATAGGAAAGAAGAATCAGAATGGGAAAAAAGGTTTTGGAAGAGAACAGAATGCTGATGGTACCTCTGTTACAGTAGATTTCCTCATTCATATGGAGTGTATAAATGAAATCTTGAAGGTGTCTTGAGGGAACATGTTGCATGCAGTGAAATGAAGGCTCCATTAATGCTCTTCCCTTATGTCTGCCAGCGTAAGGGAGATGACAAGATTCAGCTCTTACATTTCTGCAACTGAAAAAGAAATTTCTTAGAAAGTTGTGCTGGGTTCTCTAATTTCCCTGAAGAATGTACTTCATTTTGTGATGGTGGCTGAAATACACAAGGCAAGTGTCCTACATCCACAGGGGTTTGTTATACTCATCCTTATCTCCAGTTAGTCCCACCTTTCCTGCAGTAACTCCCTCTTGCTCATCAATGCAGGGACAAGCAGCAGCACAGGGGAAGAGGGCCACTGAAGTTTTTCTTTGGAGCTTAATTTATAGCCTGTGCAAAGTGGCGCTGAGGGTGTGGTAGAATCTTTTGTACAATTCAGCGTTGTTTTGTTTACAATTTAAAAGAGAGAGAGAAAAAGCTGCATGGTGGCCAGGAGAAGAATAAGGAAAAAAAAAAAAGTCTTCAGCTAGCCAGGAGAATATTTGTAAAATATTTGTATTTATCTTAAGTCTTAAATCAGCTTTGACTTCACAGAGTCAAACAATAACTAAATGGGAGCCAGTATTAGTTCCTCCTCATTGTTCCTCCTGTGCTTATAGGTATTTTCTTTCTACCTTTTTTGTTTGTTTGTTTCATTTTGTTTTGTTTCTTTGTAGCAGAATCAACAGGTGGCTGTAACATTTTGGGTCAAAACAAAAACATTTAAAAACTCTTTGCCTGACTGCCTAGACTACTGGTTCAATTCTCTAGCAGTGTCAAACTGCTCATTTGATTTAAGTGTAGATTTTTTTTTCCACCTTTGATGCCCAAAGCCAGACTACAGTCAAGTAGGTTATTTTTCATAGAAAGACATACTAAATGCTCTTCATATTCAAATAAGTGGAGCTTTTTCATTATTTGAAATTATTTGAAATTCTAGAAGCTGTCATGATCCCAACAGCCTTTGGCTAAAGCTGCTAAATGTAGGTGGTGGTGTTAGAGGATTTTCTTCCCCCATATAGTAACTCCATACAATCTATCTACAGATGCAAAGATTATACACTGTATAATCCCCTCTTTATATTTAACAAGCAAAATCAATGCAGCAATGTACCAAATCCATATCAACAGTCTTAAAATCCTAAACAGTACAAAACCAGTGAATTCTGTTAAGCAAGATTAGTGAAAATTAAAATATATTAATTTATTAGATTTTAGTACATGCTGAGTAATTTTCAGAAATTCTTGTGTGAAATAAAGCCTAATCCTGACAGTAAATTCTGTGTGGGAATAGAGTCAATAAAACCAGCTGAGCAGAGTTTTCCAACCTTTTATTTGGGCTATATAGAATGTAACTACTTCTCAGATGCAGAGAAAAGGTGACCTTGCTCATTTTTTTCTTTCCCATTAGGCCATTGTATGAAATTAGGTACATTTTCATGCACACAAGTATTTATACAATTATAAAACTTTTATGTACCTATCTTATATATGTGTTCTGTGATATTCATCTTTTCAGAATTATTACCACGTAGTTGGTGAAAATGGATTTGGTAAACAGTAAAAATGCCTGGTGACAGTGGGGCAAGCTTTTTTCGAACAACACAGTCTAGTTTATGAACGTTGCTGAGCTAGGAACACAGACTATATTAATTAGATGCACTGAGAGGTAAGATTTACCCAGCTGTACTAACAACAGCTACGGAGAAACTTGTCTTCACAGAGCATCTATCAGAGAGAGTTATTAAAACAAAAATGATCAAGAAAAAATGATTTCTGTGATTACTTTTACATTTAGTTAGCTTCTTTGTCACCAAACCCAAAGTTTAGAGACAAATACATAGCAGCAATAGTTATGTCAATTAAAAGATGGTTGCATGCCATAATCCCTTTGCAGAAAAGAATTGAGTCAAAGTATTATGAAAGTAAATGTGTCACGTGCTAGCACATGTAATGTAATGACATTATTGTCACAGAATCACAGAATCACAGAATTTTCTAGGTTGGAAGAGACCTCAAGGTCATCGAGTCCAACCTCCAACCTAACGCTAACAGCCCTCCACTAAACCATATCTCTAAGCTGTACATCTAAGCGTCTTTTGAAGACTTCCAGGGATGGTGACTCCACCACTTCCCTGGGCAGCCTGTTCCAATGCCTCACAACCCTTTCAGTGAAGAAGTTCTTCCTAACATCTAACCTAAAACTCCCCTGGCTCAACTTAAGCCCATTCCCCCTCGTCCTGTCACCAGGCATGTGGGAGAACAGACCAACCCCCACCTCGCTACAGCCTCCCTTGAGGTACCTAAAAAGAGCGATAAGGTCACCCCTGAGCCTCCTCTTCTCCAGGCTGAACAAGCCCAGCTCCCTCAGCCGCTCCTCATAGGACTTGTTCTCCAGGCCCCTCACCAGCTTCGTCGCCCTTCTCTGCACCCGCTCAAGCACCTCGATGTCCTTCTTGTACCGAGGGGCCCAAAACTGAACACAGTACTCGAGGTGCGGCCTCACCAGAGCTGAGTACAGGGGGACTATCACCTCCCTAGCCCTGCTGGTCACGCTGTTCCTGATACAAGCCAGGATGCCGTTGGCCTTCTTGGCCACCTGAGCACACTGCTGGCTCATATTCAGCCGACTATCAACCATCACTCCCAGGTCCTTCTCTGCCTGGCAGCTTTCCAACCATTCCTCTCCCAGCCTGTAGCTCTGCTTGGGGTTATTGCGCCCCAGGTGCAGGACCCGGCACTTGGCCTTGTTAAACTTCATGCAGTTGACCTCAGCCCATCGGTGCAGCCCATCGGTGAAGCCTATTGTTTGACATACCCTTGCACAACTGCTCATATACCCCGATTATGCTCTCAGTATGCTTTGTGCTGTGCTCTTTACAAACCCATAGAAAATACATTGTTTTTGTTTCAAAGAGCTTACCCCATGAATGCTCTAATACCCCTCGCTGGATTATGTATAATCAGTTTGTTCCTTGGTGTTTTCTCACACAAAAAAAATTCTTCTTACTTAACTTAACCCCAGAATAGCATGGGACATACTGGAGCAGGATTATATTTGTTGCAAGCTGCTGAAATGACTGTGTGGTTTTATGCAAATCAGATCATCCTGGGACTGTCCTAGATCCACAGGAGGTTCTTCTGTTTTTCTGCCTGCCTTGGGACCTCACATTAGCTGTTATGCTTTCCCATCTTGTTTTAGTTATTGCGTCTGACAAGACAATGCCAGTTTTTTTCATCTTAGCTAAGTCCTTATTGAGGGCTACAGACATGGCACAAATACATCCTTGTGCAAGGCTACAAATCTCTCTGCGAGGTTTGTTCCTCCTTTAACTTTGCCAAAATTAACAGTATCTTACTGCAAAACAGATTTCAAGAGTTTCTCATTTTTTATAATTCATATAAGAACCACCTTTCCAGTTTGGAAACAAGTATATGAACACTTCCGTACACCCAGGAACAAATCAAATATACCCTCTTTCCCTGATCAGCTCTAAAGCTAACAGGGTGTGTCATTCTAGACAAATATTTATATACTGAACTTCATTTCCTTGTTCAAGTTCCTGGTGAATATATACAAATACAGTCACTGAGATTTTAAAATCTGAAATACCCACATCTATTAATTAATTAGGAATTTAAGGGGAGAGACTGGTCTCTAATTGTAAAGCTCAAATAGTTTAATTTCCTATGGGTGCCAATCACCGTTCTCCTCAGTGACATCTCTACTGTATGCCATGGGGTAATGAAGAAAACTGAGTAAAGAGTACAAATAAGATATCTGTGCAGTATTAATAAATTCAATAAAAATTATACAAAATGATGTGTACTGAGGTAGGGTCTAGAATGGAGAATGTTTGTCTCATTTTTCACATGTGATGCTGTCAGGACTAGAAGGCTCTGCAGCCAAGTCTTAATCCAATGGTCTTTCTGATAAAATCGTCCTTTCTTTCCTGACTTCTACTTTGGAGGACCTCAGCTGATTTCTTGTGGTCATCCTTATGAAGGATTACTCAGATGTCTTTGCTGTTGGCTGAGGAGACAACTCAAGGACCAGAAAGATGCCTGTGACTCCTCATAGCAGGGCACAGCAGGACTGACAGCTGGTTGTCCTAGGAGAAAGAGCATGGACCGTGACAGTGTAGAAAATAAAAACAAAAACAAAATCCACCCCAAAACAAATGAACAAACAAAAAACAACAGTGCTGATTACTTTAAACACACATGGGCAGTAGTATGGCCATAAATGGCAGCCTGTTGCAAATGGCCTTCCTGGGTGGGTGTTTTCCGTGCATCAGTACCAATGATGTGCTGCACATTGCTACCACCCAATAAGTGAAAAACCATGGTTGTCTGGATCCTCCCTGAATGCAAAACCATCCAGATCAGGCCTCCATGGGCATGAGCAATTAAGCTGTTACAGCTCAATTGCTTGATGGCTTAATTCCTGGAACAGCAAATGGGACACAGCTCATACTGGAAACTTCATCCCTTTGGATTTCAGTGCTCCTGGCTCTGTACTTCTATGTACTTATGTCCGAATACTGAAGCTGGAGTTGTCTTGACATGCAATTTGAAACACAGCCCCACTCTCCTGTTCCCAAGTGCAGATAAGTGAGGAATTTTTTCTCCTTTAATTATGCTGTCTTAGGTGAAGGTCATTAATTTTTCTTCTTCTTTGAAATTGTTATGGAATGTAATCATTGGGAAAACAAACAAACAAACAAATAAAAACCAACTCTATGACTATCTACTGCTAAGGTAGAAAAGAAGAGACAATAAGGTTTCCACAGCAACTGTTAGTGGTCACCCAATGTAGATCCCAAGTATTACGTGACTTCATTACTTTTAAACCATTCATTGGTCTATATTAAACAACATTAACAGGAATAGATTCAGTTACAGTTTTAATACCACATCCCAGTTGATGTACTTGATGTCAATAGCTTTACTGCAAGCTATAATTCTTTCACACACTAACAAAAAAAAATAAACAGCACAGCAAATAAGTTGTTAGTTCAATGTTGCTCTAAAACATTAGCTTTTATATCTGATATAGATAGGGCTACGTAAGGGCTACGAAGATGGTGAAAGGCCTTGAGGGGAAGACGTACGAGGAACGGCTGAGGTCACTGGGCCTGTTCAGCCTGGAGAAGAGGAGGCTGAGGGGAGACCTCATCGCAGTCTACAACTTCCTCGTAAGGGGTTGTCAAGAGGCAGGAGACCTTTTCTCCATTAACACTAGTGACAGGACCCGCGGGAACGGGGTTAAGCTGAGGCAGGGGAAATTTAGGCTGGACGTCAGGAGGGGGTTCTTCACAGAGAGGGTGGTTGCACACTGGAACAGGCTCCCCAGGGAAGTGGTCACTGCACCGAGCCTGTCTGAATTTAAGAAGAGATTGGACTGTGAACTTAGGCACATGGTCTGAACTTTTGGGTAGACCCGTGCGGTGTCGAGAGTTGGACTTGATGATCCTTAAGGGTCCCTTCCAACTCAGGATATTCTATGATTCTATGATTCTATGATTCTATATTCATTCATTTCATTCACAGCAATATTTCCCTTTCTTGCAACTTAATCTTACCTCTACTGGATTCATAAATAAACAAACAAAAAAAAATCCTGATCAAGTACCAAGAAATGAAAAGTGCTCTATCCTTGATGGTATTACTGAGGTTCTTCACTTAATGAAAGTGGATATTTTGACAATGAAGAAGTGAAAGGAGAATGCAAAGGGACAGGCAGAGAATATTCAGGATCCCTGTAGCTCCCAGATGCAGCTTCATCTTTGAAGTGAGTTCTCTGAATGAGAGGTGGTGTGAATAAGGATGAATTCTTGATAAAGAGCAAGACAGAAAAGCATAGGATTTTACCAGCTGTATGAAAAACGAAAATAAAATTCCTTTACCCTGTTGAAAAAGTCTAATTCAGGAACAGGACATTTGTACCAGCTTTTCTGGTCAGCTATAGTACCTGAATATCCTTTCCTACTTATAGAGAAAATTATAAAGAAGCAGCTACACACATGCATGGAAGCTGATATCTCAAATCTAGGATGTATCTGGAACACAGGAAAAGGGAAAAGGGACATGTTATGAGACGGTACTTTATAATGCTACCTTTAGTGGTGGACTTTAGTACTAGGTTAAAGATTGGAGTAGATGATCTTAGAGGTCTTTTCCACCCTGAATGATTCTATGATTATATAGTAAGTGATGGGAGAGAAGACAGCAAAGTAAGAAAATAAACTCATACATTTCTGACTTCCTTTTGTGTGGCTGTGATTGTTGTTACTTTGCAGGACTACTATTCATATATAGGATTACTTAGATTTATTATTTAAAGTAAAAGTTAAGTGAATGGTTGTCTTTACCAATACAAGGACAAAGCAACAGCAACATGGTTCAGGTACTTGTTGAAATAAGCTTATCTAGGAGAAGCTGAACACAAGGAAGATAAAATTGTGAAGATGTTTGGAGAAAAAATACTCTAAAGACATTTTCAAGAGCTGGCAGTACAAGTGAACAGTGAACTCTCATTTCACAGGAGTCACATGTCATTTTTGGTGAGACCCCTCTGCCTATACTGTACCAGACCTATAATAGATGAGACCAGTGATTTCATAGCAAAAATAACTTCATTGGGAAATATGAGCCAATTGCTTTCCAAATTTTTATGTGACTACATTTAGTATTTTGCTTATTATTGTTTTATTATTTTGAAGATTTTAAAATGGTTTCCTGTGACATTATATCTTACACACCCATTCAGAGAATTAATTTGGTTGAATTGCAGCAAGTATTTCATACGTAAAAATACTTTATTTTCACCTATCTGAATATTCAAGTGTACTTTTCATCTACCAACTACTAAAAGTCTGCTCCTCAAATTAAATAATCCGTTTTACCCTTTCAGGATAGGAAAATATATGCCTACTATTCATTAACTTTTTTAATAAATGAAATAATAAAGGACATCAGTAAAGGATCCAGCAGTAAACTGAGCAACTGTTCTTGCATTCTAACTATGAGGATAAATTAGATTTTTTTTCCACAATAAATCTTCATGAGAACCAGTTATTTATGTCTTTGGCCTACTTTCTCTCTCTACTGGTCTGAAACAGAACCTTTCCAACAGGAAATTTCAAGACCTTTCATATTAAAATTTGACCTTTGTATTTGTAGGACAGCAAAGAAAGCATAATGTCCTTCCAGAGCTCATTCTTTGCAGTACTAGTGAATCATGTGCCATAGTAGTTCATGAGCAAGTGACAAAAACAATAGACATCCTCAATGCTCTGGCCATATTTATGATAATTCTTAAAATACCTCAGCTCTGTAGGGATTTGAACTTGATGATTTACACAATAGCACAAGAGTTAATCATGAATCCATGATTGATCTGTCATCCTGATCCTCATTCAAGTGATAAGCGCAGTTGTTGGTGAAGTTTCCTCTCTGCTAAGCAAAATGGAACCCAAGGATGAAAAAAGATGGGGGCCAACTGTCATGAACACACCATATTGTAAAAACATCACCATATCTCCGAGGTTTGGAGTTCCTTGCTAATGAGATGTCAGCCTGGGTGAAGGTTGCATTCAAATGGTGTTGTCACTATGTTCCTCCTCAGTCATGTTTCTCTCTCTTTGGGCAGCCACATGGTGAGCTAGCCCAAGGAACCTGTCTGGCCAAAAACTGTCTTCCCATATAACTCTCAAAACAGTCATTTTTAGCCAGCAACTTGCACTTCAATCAGCTTACTGTGACAGTGAATCTCCACCTGGTGTTCTGAAATCTCAACGTTCTCTGTCTTTCCTTAATATAGCAGTAATTTGACTCACCACATTTCCTGTGCTCTTGTTCCAGAAGGAGATGATCACTCTCTCCCTGGTTTTCTAACTTTACTTTGTGTCTAAGAGATGTCCTTTAATATACAGTGCCAACACAGGTAAGCGTGCTAACACTGAAGTTTGCCTAACTGCTTTGCTGGGTCAGGCACAAGTGCATTTCCCCAGGACACAGGGGAACAGGCCAGTATAGAACATGCTCAGATAAAGATATGCTGGACATCCACCTTCCCTGTATCATTTCCTCTAACCTACAAAAGAAATACTGATTTTTAGGATGACTCATTGACAAGTTTTTACCTCACTGTTTGCAGTGAGGTAAAATTGATGAAGGTTCCAGTTACAGCCTTCCTCCATCCACAGAAAGACAACCAGATGATTTCCTTCGGAGCTGAGCTCTCCAAGGGGCCAGCTTGGACTGCTGCTGCTCCACAACCTGCCCAGCAGCATTACGGATTTCCTTTGCATCAGGCTGCTGAGGTTTGTGCTCCTGAAGCAGGAACCCACTGTGTTTGCACAAACAGCAGATCAGGGAGAGCAGATCCACAGGAGAAGGTTCCTGCATCAACAGCGCAGATTCATTTCTGCACTACAAATTTCTTTACTTTTGCTGGTACAACCTCAGCAAAGCCTGTTATTCAGGGCCTATAAAAAATAATGGCTTTTTTTTTTTTTTCTTTTCTTACCACAAGCTGTTAGCTTGTAGCTGGAGGGAGGGGGAGGGGAGTAGGGTGATTACCAAAAGTAAACGTAAAAAAAAATCACAGCTTGTAAGCACAGTTATGTTTGATGACAATGTGAAATGTTTGCTGAGGAGCTCAGAGAAAAGGAAGAAGAACAGATACTTGTCAGTGTTTAAAGGTATACAATCTTGCTTTCAAAGGAGAAGAGACTGCTAAGATAGAAGAAAGAAGCCAAGCTCAGCATCAAGGATGACTGAGCAAGTGTTTAAAGCTAATCACAATTTGGAAAGACGTCCAGGAGTTGTGAAGCAGGAAAAAAATAGAGAAGTCTAAAACCATGTGGCCAAGAATAGGAGAGAAACACTTAGGAAACAATCCATAAGTAGCACAACTGGGCAGTAGGAGAGCAGGTCTCATAATGCTGGTAACTTGTAAATTAAATTTCTGCTGTTGCATTAAACAGAATTAATTAAACCTGAAGAGTAGCTACCATGCCCTCCTGGTTTTACCTCACAGCTGTATAAATTGTACCCATACCAAGATTGCCTAGGTTGAATTAATGATTGGTATTTGAGAGTTTCCTTGAAAATCATTACAAACCCCTGCATTCTTCCTCACTACTTTATCTGAAGAAAGCAGTGACATCTCCCAGCAAAGTGCCTAGGCTTTGTAGGAAGACATTTAGCTTCCTGTTCCCTTTAATACATTTGATATGAAGTCATCTATCTCTGCATGCTCGGATGAGACAGGTGGGCAAGAAAGCAAGAGGAGCAGGCTCTGCTTCTCAACGTGTCCCCACAAAAAAGGGCAGTTGTTCAATATACAAGGAAAGGACAGGGCTTTGCCACGAAACAGGTAGGAGACAAGAGGACTGTAGTGGCTGCCAAATATCCCAGACAATGAGGACCTAAGTCTTTGATTTCTAGACCAGCACTGGCCATGTTAAAGCTTCAGGTTATACTCATGTAGTCCTGCCAGTGCTTAAATAGAGCACCTGGGCACTGTCTGCACAGAGATGATAACCACCATCATCACCACTGCTGCCACTGCCCCAGGTTACATATGAGCACAGCAGGTCTTATCAGGATCCAGCTGAGAGAAGAAAAGGGAAAAAGAAAAGGCTAGCTGGGCCCAGGGAAGGGACATGTGAGGATCATGCTGAGATATGTCTGTGGGAGCAGGAGGACTAGCAAGCTGCTAAGCCATAGAAGTGGTAATTGTTGCTCAGACAATTGGCACATGATGAAAACGCACCCAGAGCTTCCTACTTGGCTGCTATTTGCTCATTTCTCTTCATCCAATTAGAGACATTTGATCCTAACAGTTTAACATCACTTTTTGATTTCTGGTGGCTGGAAGAACCTACTTCTTCTCACCAACTTAACCAGTGACTGCTGTTTGGTAGCTCAGCCTGAACAAACTTCTGCTCACACTGCATAACTCAAGCCTGAACCATGGCAACTTACTTGGATTTCATGCCTGCCCAACCATGGGGTTTCAATGCCATCTGCTCCAGCCCCAAATTGGCACATCCACAATTCATATCTGTGTGCTCCTGCCACAGAGAGGGCACTGGGCCAGCAAAATCCTTTGTGGTCCAGACGCTCAGCTTGTCCCCTGCTATGCCCGAGCCCAGTGCTCTTGGTGTGCTGCAGCCTCTTCTTACTCCTTTTCCTCCAGCCTGCCTTGCTTTGGCCAATTCCCCTAAAACAATTCTGAGTGGAATCATGGAGCCATGAGAAAACAAGGCAAGCAGGTAGAGGATGAAATAAAACTGATTGCACTTTGGAGAATGGCTTAAAGCTGCTTGCTATCAGCACCTGATGGTGCATGTCATGTCTGCTGTCTGCTTACTTCTTGAACTCCCTTTACAAGTTATTCCAGTCAGGGGAAAATAGAAGTGACGAACAGTGCTGATAGGCTCATGCTCTAAAGAGAATAGGGGCAAAGTCCTCTGCGAGGTGTTAAAAATAGATGTGCTGTAAAGGGTACAGAAGGGTACATACCAAATTTCTTTCCCCCACATGCTGCTTCTGCAGGCACTTTAAATGCTGGCAGTGTCATCACATGATTTGTTGTACGTATTTAGTGAGGATGGCAAGGCACACTGCTATGCAGCTGTCAAAATGCAATGATTTCGTGCTTTGGGATCATTATCTAATCTGCTCCTCCAATATAGCAAAAAAAAAAAATCATACAGCTTTTGCCTTAATTACTTACACAGCTTCCAGACATTTGCAGTAGAAAAATTAACATATCGTCAGTTGCTGCAGATCAATTTGGTGTATGACAGATTACAAAACAGAGTGGGGATGCGACAGTGTTTGGGTGGGCATTTTCCCACTTGAATTATCCTCCCAAGCTTCCTGGAAAGAGCTATCATATTCACATTCCTGATGTTGTTATTGTCTTCATCATTAAAATAGTTGGAATGACTTGTGGAAAACAGACTCCACAACCTGCAAGGCTGTAAAGTATGTATGTTTATTCAGCGCCGGCAGCACAGCAGGTAGTCCCACCACAACTGTGTGCACCCACCACATTAGTTCATCTTGTATTTATACAGAAGGGGTTAAACAGGTAAGGGATTGCCTATACGTATTCATAACCTCTCCCCGAAAGGGTGGTCTTTATTACAATGAGTTCCAGGAAATCATTTCCATTGTCTCCACCCTGTCATGATTAGTTCACAATACCTACAGAAATCCCTTATCTTCCAGAGCCCTCCTTTCTCAGTACTGATTAGTTTACAGTACCTATAGAAATCCCTTTAGAATCTATTTCTTACTTCAGGAGCAGTATATGAAATCAAAAACCAAGTAAGCACACAATTAAAAATGAAATTATGTTTTCTTTCTACAGTTTTCCTCAGTGGCAGTTTAGTGCAGTCTTTTACAAAAAGTCTTGGCTTGGTTAGAAAGATCAGATTTATCAAGACAGTTGCAGTTAATTATAAGGTGTCTCTATTACCTATAAAGGCTACTGAAAAGAAATTGCATATTCAGCTCTGCCTACCAAGACAGGCATTCACAATTATGTGGAGATGATATCCATCCCATTTAAATAACTTTTTATCATGGGTTAGTGGAAGGCTGTAAAAGGACAATTAAATTTCTTATTGGCAGTAAGATAAAGACAATGGTTGTGATAGGAATTCAATAACATTGTATTTGGGTAGTTATTTTGCAGTGAAAATATGTCAGTGGAAAATTGAAAATACTCCAATTACTAAGTACTTAGCTAATACATACTAAAAATGAGAAATATTCCCAGGAAATTTAGGGTGTTGCTTTAAGAATTTCATACTGGATTCAATAATTAGTGGTAACCAGTGCATTGTACTGTAAAGGGAATTTTGATTTCAGCACCTTAATCTTAGGCTGAAAAATAAGAGAGAGCTTACTGAGAAACTCCAACTAGCATGAACTTTGCAGAGAATGACAGAAGTGTTCTCCCCAGGACTTTGGTAATACTAAACTAATTTACTCAGCATTGAATTTGCCCTACCTGCATACCTGTGGTGGTTTTACTAGGGTGGGCAGCTGAGCTCCACCACAACTGCTCTTTCACTTCCCCTTCTCAAAGGGAAAGGGGGAGAGAAATTCAATGCAAAGGACTCAGGGGTTGAGATAAGGACAGGGAGATCACTCGACAATTACCGTGATGAGCAAAACAGACTTAGCATAGGGAGATAGTAATATTTATTGCCTATTACTAACAAGCTAGAGAAGCGAGAAACAAAGGAAAGAAAACAGAAATGCCTTCCCCCCATCCACCTACTTCCACCTCTTCCTCCCAAGTGGCACAGGGGAACAGGGGAATGAAGGTTGTTGTCAGTTTGTAGCGCTTCGTCTCCGCTGCTCCTTCTTGGTCACTCTCTTCCCCTGTGCCATGGGATCCCTCCTGCGGGTCACAGTCCTTCCCAAACTGATACTGCGTGGGCTTCCCATAGGCAGCAGCTCTTCCAGAACTGCTCCAGGTATGGATCTGTACCACGGGGTCCATTCCTCAGGAGCAAACTGCTCCAGCACAGGTCCCCCACAGGCCCTGGCTCCTGCCAGGTCACCTGCTCCTGTGTGGTCTCATCTCCATGGGATACAGGTCTGGCCCAGAATCTGCTCCAGCGGTGGTCCTCCACAGGCTGCAGCCTCCGTTGGTGCAGGTCCACCTGCTCCACCGTGGTCTCCTCCACAGGCTGCAGTGTGGAACCCTGCTCCACCGTGGTACTCCATGGGCTGCAGGGGGACATCCTGCTTCACCATGGTCCTCACCAGAGGCCACAAGTGACTTCCGCTCCAGCACTTGCAGCACCTCTCCCCCGCCTTCTTCACTGACCTTGGCACCTGCAAGGCTGTTCCTCACTCCTATCACTCTCCCAGCTACTATATGGCACAGTGCTTTTTTCTGCCCTGTCTTAAATATGCTCTCACAGAGGCGCAAAACAACATCGCTTATTGGCTCAGCTCTGGTCAGCAGTGGGGCCCTTACCTAACATGGGGCAGCTTCTAGATTCTTCTCACAGAAGCCACCCTATGCCCCCCTCCTACCAAAACTTTGCCACAAAAATGCACTACAGTACCACATTCAGCCCCAGATCTGGGTTGCTTTTAGTGGATCTCTAGTGTTTATATTACTTCTGAGAAGTAGCAGAAGTATAGTCTTACTATAACATTTTTCCTTATTTCACATATTTTTTCAAAAAATTATGACCAGGCATTTGGAATCCAAAAGCAATCAGACTTTCTGGAAGTAAAAAGCAAGATTGACATGGGCAATCAAAGAAACATAATTTTTTTTTGCTTTAAGAGCAATCACATGTCATTTAGCACTCTCTAGGCTCTGTTTCACATTCAGTTCTTCAATGAAATCTAATGAGAAAAAGAAAAATAGTTTGTTCTATAGACCTGATCCCTACCCACAGATACATCCAGCATATCAGTGGAGTTAACCTGGTTCAAGTAAGAGATGTCTTCTACTTTGATGCTACATACAATCCAAGAAGAAACAATCCAAGTTCCCTCACCTGACTCATGTTACAATTGAACCACATCCTGTAGTGCTGTAGAACAGCAGATGACATCTAGAAGAGGAAATGAATGATTCCTGTTACCAGTGCTCATGTGAGAAACACTCTGTAACATAGGCTCAGGCGAGGATCTCAGTGAAGCAGCAATTTTATTCGCGATTGCAATGGCAGGCGTCCGACAAGCAGTAGCGCGCCTACTAGTCACATAGTTCTGTATATATACTTTATTTCTCAATGACCAGGACCCTTCCCTGTTTCCCCATTGACTGGGTAATCCAGGTTCACAACCTATTCAATGCTTCACAGACAATGGCCTTCAGTTGCAGGCCTGTTAAATTTCAAATTTCTCGCATAAAGACATTCAAGAAGTGTTTACACTCGTTCTAATGGAAATTGTCTCCCTCCCCACCAACTACCAAAAATGAAATGACAATTCCAACAAAATATTCAGAGAAATGCAAGTATCAGCAGGGTGTCATTTTTGACTCATCTCCAAATTCTGTTGTAATAAGACGGGGATTCCTTTCAACTTTGGAAACTTCAAACATCAGCTGGGAACAAAGCAAATGAACCAAACAAAGCAAGTGATGTCAGCTCAGTCATCTTCTATTTACAGGATGAAACATGACATTATTTTTGCTCAGGGCCATTTACTATCCAGAAGAAATAGTAGCATTGCACACCACAAACTGGTACCATAATGAATCTGGAAAAGGAAATAAAATTAGCCAACATCTGCCTGAAGCCAGTGCTATTTGTCCATTTAAACCCTTTCTAGCAACAATTTCTAGCTGAAATGTCTTCAACACCATATTTTTTTCCTAGCTACATCTCATTCTTGTTTTGCACTTTCCCTTGATAAACTTCTTGTAGTTATTCGGAGGCATTTTAATAACCAAATATTATTGAACATGCTTTCCCTAAAATTGTGACAATAAATTCCCAGTTTAATTTATTGTGTAGTTTATTTTTGCTGCGGAAACACACATCCCTTTTATTTCTCTCTGAAGTCATACCTTTACAAATTTCCCTTTTCCTCCTTCACTTCTTCAGAGAAGCTTAACCACCTACAGGTTATATTTTTTCCTGTAGGAACACCTCTCCGCTGCTTGTTCAGTTGTGATTGATTCAGTGTTAGCAGAGACCTTGTTCTTAGAAAGAGACTTTTGGTCCCTCTAAAATTAAGCACACAGAACAGGGTGAAGCATCCCTCTCATTGTGTTGCTCTCTGCACCATTCTCCTTTCCTCTTAGGAGTGGATCCTCTTTGTACAGAAGTAGCAAGTGGGTGCATTTGCATGATTTCCCCCCACTAAATTTACATTCTAGCCTCTCCATCGATCAGACAGGCCTTTGGTCCTAAATCAGGACCTGGCTCTTACCTGTTTTTATTGTCAGTGTGGAACAGCCAGGTAATTTCCATCATTTAGATTCTTTGGATAACATGTCCCAGGGAGCAATCACCCCATGGTCAAGCACACAGCCTCTCTTCCAGGATCTCCTCCTCTACATTTCTCTTGAAAAACAGTTGTAATTACATACTGGCAAAGTTCCTCATGCATGTTATGTCACTGCTCAGGTACATGAGACTGCATGTGTTCTTGGTGAAGTGACCTGTCAGTCTTAAATAATCTAGATGATATAGATGTGTTTGTCATCTCTGAAACAGATATGAATGCAAACAAAGCTCCAGGAAAAAAAAAAAAAAAAAAAAAAAAAAGGGGGGGAAGGGGGAAGCAGATTTCTATCGATGCTTGAAAGGACAGGGAGCATCCTCATCATCTAGGATTCCTCCACGGAATACAGAAGTCCACAGGAATCCCCTTCCAAAACCACAGGGTTGCTGAAGTCCTAACTGATTAGCCACTCGAGGTGAGAACAGGGGAGGGCACTTTGCATGGGGTACCAGGAGGACTTTTCTCAGCCTTTTGCTCTGTGTTTTCCCTTTTCCTCAACAAGTGATGAATGAGAACAGAGGACCAAGGGCATAGAAGGAGCTCCCTGCTCAGGTGATTTCCCCATTTCTCTTTTGCTGGCACTGGAAAAAGTACTAGATGTATTGATCCAATTTGTGTGATGCAAGGGCTGTGTGATGGGTTGATTTTCAGTTTGTGTGATACAAGGTCATTCTTCAGAACAGAAATCCTGGGGCTCAAGGGGTCTTTAGGACCTGCAGATATTTTTTTAATCTGTTTTTTTTTTTTTTTTTTTTTACATAGACCATTTGTGGAGACACTGTGATCACTGCCCATGCAGTGTACCTACAGATGCCTGTAAAAATATTACAGATGCCTGTTAAAAGCTCCTTTTTGCTGATTGTTTCACATCTGTTGTAAACAGAGGAGACATCAGTAAAGCTAGGGTTGTGAGAATGCAGGGTTGTATTAAGCAGCCTTGAAGCAGCCCTCAGAAACCTGTCAGACCCTGCCTAGCCCATATGGAGATTTATTTTTTCCTGTAACAGCAATTATCTAATGACCATGTAGGTAACTATTACCTGCCTACTCAGTATTGCAACATTGTTTGATGCAGCAGCTGTTGTTATATAGATCTTGTAACTGATAAGGGGAATATTTAGTTATTGTTTGTATAATGAGTGGCCTATGATCATAAAATAAAATGGAGCTTTGAGAAATACAGGGACAGAACTGTATAGGAGGTCCCAGGGCTATAAACAACTCATTAGTGGTCCATTACTGGCCATCAGAGAAATGAAACCTTGAGAGCTCAGTATAACCAGCTTAGAGACTAACAAAGAGAGCAAAGAACATATATCTAACATGCATGGAATATACCATGGATAGTAAAGTTGGATCTAATGTGGATGTGCAGACCATTGAAGAAAGAGAAATGTGGAGACTGTGTCAGCAAACATAAAAACCCCAATACAACCATCCTAAGTTGAGAAGGAAGGAAACGACATCAGTAGCATACTCCTCTAGATGAAGGATCTGGCGTGCTGAGGATTTGACATATACCTCCTCTCCAGATTGAAAATGTCAACACTAACATCCAGGTGGTCTGTGGAAAGATGCACATAACATCAGAGAGAGGAGCAGAAAGCTGGCATACATATCATTTCGATAAATCATTCTGAAACCTGGGTGCAGCAAATTAGGAACAATTGCCTGGTTTTATAGATGGAGAAAACAGATGCATGAAGCATTTCAAAACACTTTCATGAAGTTGCAAGGGAAACACAGCTGTACTAGACTCAGGAAACATTCCTTGTTCTTTTGAGTGTCAGTCTGGCTCTTTAAACACATTTTTTTCCACCTCAATATATCTCAGTTTAGAATTCCCTCTGTTCTTAAGAGCTTAAATAACATTTTCAACCTTTCTTTTGCCAAACTTCCTCTGTCAAGCTGTATTCTGTGGAAAACTAGACAGGGACTGAGATTTGGATGTGAGACATTCCTTCTGTACTGGGTCATGTGGAAACTTCAAATCCAGATACCCTATCTCAGAGTGAATTCAGATATGGATCAGATGACTGAAACAAGTCTCCCATTGCAGCGTGCTTGAGAGTGTTTCCAACACTCTGTTTCAATGGTGACCAGTGTGCAAAGCAGCACCTAGGAATCAAGTAAATGAACTAGGAAGAGGCAGGAACAGCAAATGGCACTGAGCATAATAGCACTCCAACATGAAGTTAGTGCTCCATATTCAAATGATACAACAGATGAAGATGATTCTCTATTTTTTTAGTGAGTGTTCACCTGTTACATCTCTAGCCACAGCTTCAGTTTCAGAAGACAGAACAGTTCCTGGCTTCTGCTTATCTGTTAGGTACCCACATAAGATGCTGCACTGAAGCCAAGTTAGAAGTAATGGCAGGTGCCTCTCTCAACATGCTCCAAATTGTCCATGCTTCTGGCTGTTCAAATAGCACAGCTAAGGGAGGGAAGAGCTGCTGGGTGGGGACTGCACATAGCAACTATGGAGGACACAAGCTCTTTGTTCTTCTTCCCCCAGTAGAGAAGAGTAGCTCTGAAAGGTCAAAGAAAATGTCAAACCATGTCCCAGTTTGCTTCTGCAGCAACCTCAAGCCTGATGGAGATGCAGGTGCTCATTTTCTTCCTTGTGGGAGAACACCCAGCAGAGCATCTTCTGCCAGCTGTCCCTACTCTGGGCTGTTTAGAGATCAGGGATGTCTGGAGATGGGAAGATGTGTGGCCCTGTGGAGGTTTTCACTTAAGTTTGGATTTCCTGGATCACAGAAGAGCCTGAAATACATCACACATCTGTATACATGTAACACATCATTCTCATTGTCTTAGCCTTTGCTCTGTGTTTACCTGGAACAGCCACTCTACTCATTCTAGAGGAGGGAGTTAGTGACCATGGTGTGTTTACCTGGAACAGCCACTCTACTCATTCTAGAGGAGGGAGTTAGTGACCATGGTCAGAACTGGCCTTCTGGGGATCAAGGCTTAGGGTCATTTACTTTTCCCTGCACAAGCTTGTTTTGTTTTATTTTGGTTTGCTTTGTTTTGGTTTTAATGAGAGAAGACTATGCCTAACGGCTCGGGTACAGTAGGAACCAGTCAGTTACTACAGTTCTCACACTGCAAAGGAAGGCTGACCTAATCATCTCCCTTTAATGCTCAAAGATCACTACTCAGAGGGGCCATTCATTTCCTTACTTAATGGGGAACTAGGAAGAAGAGCTTAATATATGGTTTCTATGGAAATGAATAGCTTATATAGATTCAGTGGAACCAAGTCTGTTCTGTATCCTGGAACCTAAATTTGGCTATATCAGGGCAGCAAACATTTTTAATTCAATTTGAGTGGACATTATGTCTTACACCTGTGCCAGAGCCTTCAACCTTAGCCTTAGCAGCATAATTTCTCATATTATTATTCTTATGTGAACAACATGATTTGTGCTTTCCTGAGCAGTGAAGAAAGAGAAGGCGATCTGGACTGAACAAGTCTGTATCCTTCTGTAAAGCCACTTCCCATTTTCATGTGAAGGGATTTATTTAGGCTGCCCAGGGAAGTGATTGAGTCATCATCCCTGGAGGTCTTTAAAAGAAGTTTAGATTTAGAGCTTAGTGATATGATTTAGTGGAGGACTTGTTAGTGTTAGGTCAGAGGTTGGACTAGATGATCTTGGAGGTCTCTTCCAACCTAGATGATTCTGTGATTCTGTGATTCTATGTTCAGCCTCAAGTACAAAATACAGTGGAGTCAGCTGGTGTCTCTCCACAGTCTGCACAGAATTACTCCTTTACACTTCCACTCTTCCCCTTACCTCCTCTTTAAAGCTTTGCCCATTCCCACAGATGGATCTGTCCCTTTACTGGGCCTGTGCTCAGGTGGCTGGAACCTCCTCCCAAATACGTAGTATCAGCCTGCTCCCATTCAGTCCACTTGAGCAAATCAACAAGCAACAACATGCAGTTGGGTCATTTTCCTGGGGCCAGGCTGTTGCTAACCACCCCTTAAGCTGGTTGTGTTGCTGCAGCCTGGCAAAGGCTTTCCTCCACCTCTCCAGCCAATGCAGAGCAGAAGCTGCAGAAGTCTACCATGGAAAGTACACACACAACATTTCTTGTACAATGCCTTCTTCCAGTAAACATTTCTAATAACATCTGGATGTTGTGCTGCCTGCTCAACTTGGAAGAAAAGTGGCTGCATATCAAAATTAACTAGCAGACTAGATATGAAAAAAAATATAATTTACTAAAAGGCCTTGGTAGGAAATGGGTTGTTCCACAGTAGCTTTTCCTGGGTTATGTTCCAAAGAAACAGTTTTTAGCTTAAGATAAATAGAATCACAGAATCACAGAATCACAGAATTTTCTAGGTTGGAAGAGACCTCAAGGTCATCGAGTCCAACCTCCAACCTAACGCTAACAGCCCTCCACTAAACCATATCCCTAAGCTCTACATCTAAACGTCTTTTGAAGACTTCCAAGGATGGTGACTCCACCACTTCCCTGGGCAGCCTGTTCCAATGCCTCACAACCCTTTCAGTGAAGAAGTTCTTCCTAACATCTAGCCTAAAACTCCCCTGGCTCAACTTAAACCCATTCCCCCTCGTCCTGTCACCAGGCACGTGGGAGAACAGGCCAACCCCCACCTCGCTACAGCCTCCCTTGAGGTACCTAAAAAGAGCGATAAGGTCGCCCCTGAGCCTCCTCTTCTCCAGGCTGAACAAGCCCAGCTCCCTCAGCCGCTCCTCGTAGGACTTGTTCTCCAGGCCCCTCACCAGCTTCGTCGCCCTTCTCTGCACCCGCTCAAGCACCTCGATGTCCTTCTTGTAGCGAGGGGCCCAAAACTGAACACAGTACTCGAGGTGCGGCCTCACCAGAGCTGAGTACAGGGGGACGATCACCTCCCTAGCCCTGCTGGTCACGCTGTTCCTAATACAAGCCAGGATGCCGTTGGCCTTCTTGGCCACCTGAGCACACTGCTGGCTCATATTCAGCCGACTGTCCACCATCACTCCCAGGTCCTTCTCTGCCTGGCAGCTCTCCAACCATTCCTCTCCCAGCCTGTAGCTCTGCTTGGGGTTATTGCGCCCCAGGTGCAGGACCCGGCACTTGGCCTTGTTAAACTTCATGCAGTTGACCTCAGCCCATCGGTCCAGCCTATCCAGATCCTCCTGCAGAGCTTTCCTACCCTCAAGCAGATCGACACACGCACCTAACTTGGTGTCATCTGCGAACTTACTGAGGGTGCACTCGATGCCCTCGTCCAGATCATCGATGAAGATATTAAAGAGGACCGGCCCTAGCACCGAGCCCTGGGGGATGCCACTAGTGACTGGCCTCCAACTGGACTTGGCTCCATTCACCACGACTCTTTGGGCCCGGCTATCCAGCCAGTTTCTAACCCAACGAAGCGTGCGCCAGTCCAAGCCAAGAGCAGCCAGTTTCTTGAGGAGAATGCTGTGGGAGACGGTGTCAAAAGCCTTGCTGAAGTCAAGGTAGACCACATCCACAGCCTTTCCCTCATCCACCCAGCGCGTCACTCTGTCATAGAAGGAGATCAGGTTCGTCAGGCATGACCTGCCTTTCATAAAGCCATGCTGACTGGGCCTGATCGCCTGCTTCCCCTTCAAGTGCTGCATGATGACTCTCAGGAGGATCTGCTCCATGAGCTTTCCTGGCACTGAGGTCAAACTGACAGGCCTGTAGTTTCCTGGGTCAGCCCTCCGGCCCTTCTTGTAGATGGGCGTCACGTTTGCTAGCCGCCAGTCGATTGGGACCTCCCCCGATAGCCAGGACTGTTGATAAATGATGGACAGTGGCTTGGCCAGCTCCTCTGCCAGTTCCCTCAGTACCCTTGGGTGGATCCCATCTGGCCCCATCGACTTGTGCACATCTAAGTGCCGTAGCAGGTCACCAACCAGTTCTTCATGGATAATGAGGGCCACATCCTGCTCCCCATCCCCTTCCACCAGCTCAGGGTACTGGGTATCCAGAGAACATCCGGTATTGCCGCTAAAGACTGAGGCAAAGAAGGCATTGAGCACCTCCGCCTTTTCCTCATCTCTTGTAACTAAGTTTCCCCCCGCATCCAGTAAAGGATGGAGATTCTCCTTAGTCCTCCTTTTTGTGTTGATGTATTTATAGAAACGTTTTTTGTTATCTTTAACGGCAGTAGCCAGATTGAGCTCCAGATGAGCTTTGGCCTTCCTAATTTTGTCCCTGCACAGCCTCGCTACTTCTTTAAAGTCCTCCTTAGTGGCCTGCCCACTTTTCCAAAGCTTATAAACCCTCTTTTTATAGGAGGCATAATTTCCCATTTTGCCAGTATAGACTCCCAAGAATGCTACATTCACTATTTTATGTGCTGACAAATGAAGCTGTTTCACTTCAACCTTCAAACTTTTAGAAAAACTTACAAAACCTTAAAAATCATACTGCCTTGACTTCCAAATGTAATATTTACTTCCTAAAAGCGTAAAAATGTGTGGTCTTGTCCTGACCAGAGCTGGGGCCAGATATGGGTCCTGAGTGACTGTGGCTCCTGGTGGATGCCTGAAGAGCATTCAAGAAGAGAGCAAACATCTGGTGAGCCACAAAAGCTCAAGACAGCTGTTCAAATGGCCCAATAATTGTATTTAAATATTTGTTTTTGTGAAGGGTTATAATGAAGATGAAGACAGTGAACATGTTCTTGTAACACAACAGAAGGTGCAGATTCATCATTCTGGAGGAAATAACAATGTTACTTGAAAAAAATAGCATAACTGAGCCTGGTACAACAGGTTAAAATAGAGTTATAGGATCTTCATAGATTGCTGTCAAATAAATGTAAGGTTACACACGTTTGAAACCAGTCTTATCTTATGTGCTTTTTGTTACCAGTACTATTTTAGAGGAAGCAGCAGGACCATTTTATGTGGGAAAGGAATTTGCAGGTGGCTTTGCACTGTTTCACATGTCCCTGAATTAGAGATAATGAGGAAATAAGTGGTAGAAACTAAAACCTGAGAAAGGTTGAGATAAATTAACCTGGCTGCAGTGTTAAAGATGAACTTTGGGCAGTGGTGAATTGCTGGCTGGCTCGAGGCATGTGTCTGAGGGTCTCTAACCAATTGTATGACCAATTCGGGTGCGTGGACAGTGTATGGGGTTATGGGGAAAGTATATGTAGTGAAGAAAAATGGCAATAAAGGTCTCCTGTTCAAGAGCCTTCAGGAGTCCGTGTCTTTCATCCCTTCAGTTCTATAAAGAAAGCACCCCCCTACTCCACTAAACAGGTATGGCCAGGCATGCTACAGAGACCGACTAATGGGAACACTCACCGGCTTGAAATGACAAACAACGCAAAGGGACAGAGATGTTTATCATGGCTTGACTTGGTTTTCATATAATTTTTCCCCTCCTATTTCTTAAATCCATAATGCTCTCATGTTCAATGGCTATGGATGTGCAGCATGTCACAGTTGATTATGGAAACCAGTCTCACTTATAGAGAGCATTCTTGCCATGCAGCTTCAAAAGCAGCTTCAAAAGCACTGTGTGGTACCAGCAGGACAAGGCTCCAGTGCTACGAGTTGGTCCCCATGAACAGGTTATGGTGTCCAAACCCGTCCACCTCCCAAATTACTTCTGTGGGAGTAACAGGAAAGAAGGAAGAAATTCTCTTTGGTCAGTGCAAATACTCCCCATCTCCATACATTCAGGGTCTTTTGGCATCTACTCAGGAGCAATGGATTTTGGCTTAACAGCATTTGCTGCAGGAAGTTGCAGTTTGGGTTTGCAATGGCAGAAAAAAAGAATGAAATGTTAATTAGCATTTCTAATTTCTGTGATTTAAAGGAAATGCTGTATAACTTCAAATTCTAAAATTAGCTCTAGAAAGCCTGAAATGTTATTCCTGTTAATCAAAATGGTCCAAATGAAATTTTCTACCTGAAAGCATTAATGAGAGAATAATGAAATCAGTGTTCACAGACAACCAGCCTGAAATCTGACATTAATATAGACATACATACACTGAAAGATGATATTAAAAACCTCACTAGGAGAGAGAAAATTAAAAGTTTTACATTTTGGGAAAGCACAGTGTATTTAGAAATGACCTGTTCACTTCATTCCTCTTTTCTAGTTCATTCCAGCAATTTCTAGAATTTACAAAGATGTGAAAAGTATTTATTCAAGGGTGGGATAAAAAGTCATCTTTTTTAAAATGGCTTTCCTCATTTGGGCAAATTAAAAGTTTTGAAATTTTTAGCCTTTAACTTTCAATGTTTCCACTTCATTTTGTACCATGGACTTAACCTATGCCTCCCCACATATCTGATACAATTCTTCAGTAATGACTGCTTATAAAATCCTGAAAAATCATTGCACAAAGTCTTCATAGTAAAAACCTGTCCCCAAATAATTGCTACAGTACTCTACAGTAACAGGTGAATGATTTTTAGAAGATTAAATCTCAAATTATATTTTTATATAAAATCTGTGATTCTGTGATATCACCATTTGTTCCAACCTCGGTTTCTACCATGTAAGAGCAAATGTACTGTGTTCCTAGGGTAAACTGATAAATATATGCTATCACTTATCTGTACTCAACTTAGGCAACTTTAAAAATATTTTTAGTATTAATATGGCAAAAATTAAACACTAGAAATATATATAAATAACACATTTGCTTAATTATCTACATTATATTTAAAACGTGTGATTTACCTATGTAAGGACTTAAGTTCATCTGCCCCACTAAGATTTGACCTTTAATATCATAACACTGTAAGAAAATAATATTCTTAGCTCCTTTTAGCTAGCAATGAAATCAGAGTGGATGTCTGACCCTATAAACTCTTTGGTTTATTTTTCACACAACACCAGGAGAAGAAAGATGTGACGCTTCTCCAGCCCTGAAAGGGCTGTTTGCTGTCCAGAAGCTTCCTTAATAATGTGTGAACATGCTGAAAAATATATGAAAAAAAATAAATGAAAAATATAAAAAATATACTGCTGAAAAGCAGATCTTTTTCTTAACGATTTGGCAAGGTTGCTTTAAACACCAGATGGACCAAAAATAATAATTGGAAGGAAAGTGGTATCTTATTCTGCTGGTTCCTCACAATCTTTTTTTCTGTCACACACACCTACACTTCTCCAGTCATGTGCTGAACGCTGCTCTCAGTAGGACTTGGGAGCATCTAGTACTTCCCATGAAATGAGCCTAGTAATGTGCTCTGTAGTGATCCTTCTTTCGCTGGCTCTAGGTAGGAGGGGGTGCTTTTGTTTAGCTAGGATGCAAGGAGCCCCTAACCTCACCTTTGAGTAACCATGTGCAACACATGGGGTGGGCTGTAAACAAGTGGTGGAAATCCCTCTGACACTGGGGATGCAGACTGGCTCTGCTGTGTGCTGAGACCAGGCTCACTGTCCCCGTGTCCACTTTCTAGCTCCTCTGGCAAAGTCATGCATGCTTGAGCCTGGCAGGTCAAAGTGACTGTAATTGTGCCTGTCTTAAATAGCAAATCCTCTTCCAACCTGTCTATTTTTATAATGTCACATTTTCTATATGGCTGACCTTTTCCCTTTCTGAGGTTTCTATCTGGCTTGACATGGGGCAAAACAGAGTCCCAGACTTTGTGAAGGAGGGCAATGCAGCATCTCTGTGTTGACCTGTGTTTTGGAAATGCAGTGCAGCTGCCTGCTTCATATTACTGATTGAAGGGCTAAATTGCAAGTCTGCCTGGCAGCAAAACACAAGTGGATGGCATAGTCAAATGTCGAGGGAAACTGGTGCACTTAAATTGTGAAGTATCCCTTACACAGCTGGCAGATCAGCCTAGTGCAGGACTAGCCTGCTGACCAAAATAAATTTATCAAAACAGTGATTCAATGCTTTCAAACAAAGCAAGCCACTTTTTTTTTAAATTATTTTATCTTATTAGCAGAAAATCTCTCCAAGCTTCTATAGGCTCATGTCACTCGAACATTTCCTACAAGGATTTAAACTGATGGAGCTACCTGAAGCCTGTGGGGTGCTGTACAGAAAGCTTGTTGAATTTACTTCTTCTGAGAGCCCTTCAATGTCTCCATGGCCAAAAGAGAGCAAGCTCTCATGGCAAAATAGATGCCTTGCCACCTGACTTGTCACTCCTCTGAGATTATAAGGGAGGTGAATACAGGGGAACAGCACTGCTCCTGCCCTTTAGGTCCACTGATGGCCATTCCCCTGAAGTTAGAGAGCAGAAATAGAGTAGACCTTTATTGCTTGAGGCAAGAGATAATAAACATACAAGATTGCCAAGATGGTACTTTCAAGTTCTTTGAATTTTATTTTATTTTATTTTATTTTATTTTATTTTATTTTATTTTATTTTATTTTATTTTATTTTATTTTATTTAACACAAATGACCCTTAAGTTCCTCCTTGTCCCCAGCACAGTGACAATCAGTTCCAAGCACTGCATGCAACATGCTTACCCTCATGTTGTGCTAGGTAATGGTAATGGTCACCACCACTAGATATCATCACCACTACTTAGGTAGTGGTTTTGTACCTCAAACTTCTGCTATTTCCCTCAAGAGTCAAGATAAACACGCTTTCAAGTGTTTTTGCCAATAAACTGCATGTACTGAAGGTATTCCTTAGACAGCATTTCTGCTTACCAATTAGCCCTGTGGGTTTTGTGCAGATAATTGAGACAACAGAAGTTCTGTTTTTAATTGGGTCTTTTAACCTTGCAAACCAAGTTGCAATTGTGGGACCTTGGACCATCCTTTCTATGCTTTCAGGCTCCTCCACCAACACACACCGAAAGATGTTCCCTGTTTCCACCTTCCCACTGTGATTTTCAAAGATATCACCTGGATTTTGTTTTCTGAATCAGAAGGTTCCACTAGAATAATACCTTATTTAACTTCCACAGTGCCCTGCAGTACAAGTGACAAATTGTAGTGGGACAAATACATCCAAAGGCATTATTCTGAAAAGTAAATCTTGTAAATTCACCAAATTCAGAAGTCTGAGGCACAGAGAGGAGTTAAATTGTGATTTCCAGCAGCCCTGGATGGATGTCCTGGGGCCATTCATACACAAGTGGTCCTGCAAATCAAGCATTTGCCTTCTTTTGCCTTGACGTCTCCCTCATCCTGTTATTATCTGATTGAGCAAAGACTTGCTCTCCATCTTTTTTATCAGTTCCCTTTAAGTAACGAAAAGTTTCAATGTCAGCCCGGAGCCTTCTCTTTTGTAGGCTGAACATCCCCAGTTCTCTCAGCCTTTCTTCGTAGAAGAGGTGCTCCAGCCCCTTGATCAACTTTGTGGCCCTCCTCTGGACTTGCTCTAACAGCTCCACATCCTTCTTGTGCTGAGGATCCCAGACCTGGATGCAGCACTCCAGGTGGGGCCTCACAAGGGCAGAGCAGAGGGGCACAATCCCCTCCCTTGACCTGCTGGCCACCTGTCTGTTGATGCAACCCAGGATGCAGTTGGCCTTCTGGGCTGCAAGCGTGCACTGCTGGCTCATATCAAGCTTTTCATCCCCAAGTCCTTCTCTGCAGGTCTGCTCTCAATGAGTTCTTCTGGTCCGTCCTTATGTCCGGGATTGCCCCAGCCCAGGTGCAGCACCTTGCACTTGGACTTGTTGAACCTGATTAGGTTCACATGGACCCACTTCTCAAACTTGTCCAGGTCCTTTTGGATGGCTTCCCTTCCTTCTGGTGTATCAACTGCACTACCCAGCTTGGTGTCATCTGCAAATTTGCCGAGGGTGCACTCAATCCCACTGTCATTGTTATTGATAAAGATATTAAACAGTATTGGTTCCAGACAGACCCCTGAAGGTCACCACTCATCACCGGCCTCCACTTGGACATAAAGTCATTGACCACTACTCTCTGGGTGTGACCTTCAAGCCAACTCCTTATCCACTGAATGGATAATAGATAATTGCTCTACCCATCAAATCCTTATCTCTCCAATTTGGAGAACAAGTTGTCATGTGGGACTATGTCAAAGGCCTTGCAGAAGTCCAGGTAGATGACATCAGTCAGTCTTCCTTTGTCAACTGATGCAGTCACTCAATCACAGAAGGCCACCAGACTGGTCAGGCAAGATGTGCCCTTGGTGAAGCCATGCTGGCTGCCTTGGATCACCTCTTTGTCTTGCATGTGCCTTGACAGTACTTCCAGGAGGATCTTTTCCATGATCTTTCCAGGCACAATGGTGAGGCTTACCAGTCTGTTGTTCCCTGAGTCTTCCTTTCTAACCTTTTTAAAAATGGGAGTGATGTTTCCCTTTTCCCAGTCACCAGGGGTGTCACCTGACTGGATTTTTCAAATATGATGGAGACAGGCTTGGTGGCTACAACAGCCAATTCCTTCAGGACTCTGGGATGCATGTCATCAGACCCCACCGACTTGTAGTTGTACTATCTCCAAATTTCCCAGAATGAGGCTGTTCTTAGAAGTTAAAGGAGACAGATGATTTTGGGGTGCATGGCTCTCTCACAGTCTGCAAAAACACACAGGGGGATCCAGGAGGATCCAGACCCTTGTCTACAAGCAAAGCCTCACAGCTTTTTAGAGGTTCTGGTGGCTTTCCCCACTACTGGTACGTTTGGTTTTACACAAGGAGTGTGAGACTCACCATTTCTTCCCTGCCTCGCTATGATTCTGTGAAAAACATGCATCTATGTCATGCTACAAAGCAAGAACTCCACTATCCCCAAGCCCAATGGGATGACAGCTGCCAGTCATTGGACAGAAGAAGAACTCTCCCTCATGGCCACTTCCCAGACAGGCTATCAAAGCCATTCTAGGCAGCTGCTGAGGTAGCAGCTAGGTAGCTGAGCCAATTTTCACCTCTGCAGCCATTATCTCAGAGCAGAAATGTGGCATCACCCTATGACACAACATGAAGTATTCTGTTGTTGAAGTAGAGCCTCTGTCTTGGTTGCCTATGTTTGCTGAAGGGGTAATCTAAATAAGAGAATCTGTAAAACACTTTTTCAATATTAATCCAGAATGCTGAATCAGAGTGGGAAAGTCAGCCTCTCACTGCTTAGAAATGGATATGCTTACCTCCTTACATTTTCCTCTGGGGCTAAAACAGGTGTTTCTTGCTAATGAAATTGATGAGATTTAATGCAATTTAATATATCCATACACATACATGTAGAACTGAGCAAGGGAAAAAAGCAGTAAAAACAGTGTGATGACTCAAGAAAGAACTATGATTTCTAGGACCACTGTTTTGTTTTTACTTTTTTTTTTTGTTTGTTTGTTTTTTGATTTTCCCTGCCTCCAGAAAGATTTAAATTGCTTCATTAAAACATGCCAGTCTTTTGTGTACTTCAAAATCATTGGTCTTTGTGTGAAGAGTGTTTGTTGGCTGATGTTTGTCCCCATCCAGACTTCAGCACCAGCTAATATTGTCCTGGGAGACACATGTCAGGATGGCACAACTATCATAAAACTTCCTATTCTCTCTACAGGGAAGTACAGAGGAAACCCATGTAGACATGGGAAACAGGCAAGCTACCCCTACTGTCTTCCCTCCCATGAAATCCAGAGATGTTTCTATCAGCAGGGCTCTGGAGGAACACTTCAGGATGTGAGGTTTTACTGCCACCTTTTAGGGCCCAGAAGGAGCTGGGGCATATCTGACTGGCTGAGAAGCACACAAGCTTGGCATCATCACACCTGGAAAGAATGATGTGTTTAACTGCTGTCCAACCCTTCCTAATTCCAGAGCATATTTAATCACCTGAGCCAATGGTTTTCTGTCACAAAGGTGACAGAAAGGTCCATTGATGCTTCCTTAAATAGAACAAATTTTTCTAACCTGTCACAGTAGATAAGTATGAAGGCTTTAGACTAGCAAAAGAGCCATAAGGATCAAATGGGGATGAGGGTAGGGGAAAACTAACGTTTATTTAATCCCATGAAATCTACTGTGAGATGATCTTTAAAATTTGATCTTTAAAGTTATTTGAGGTGGTTTTAGGCATTAAATGAGGGAGTAGCTGTCAGACTCCTGTCTCTACTACCTTGCCCAAAGCCCTACACCAGCCCCCTGCAACTGGGCCAGGAGCTAAGCAATAACCACAAGATCAGCAGCTGTCTCCTCTCTGCCCTTTCCTGGCCAGGAACAAGATGGAGTGGGAGTGGGAGGAGGACAGTAGGGTCCCAGGGCACTGCCAGGATGGGAGGAGACACAAGGACACCACCACAGCAAATGTATGGCTGTGCATGTCCCTCTTTACATCCATCACCTCACCTGACACTATCTCATCATCATGACTGAGAAAATGTTGAAACTAAAAGGGAGCATGCAAGCTAAAAAAAAAAAAAAGAAAAAAGGAAATAATGCAGGAAATGCTGTTGCCCTTATTGATGCAATATGCAGGACACAGATTTAAGCTGTGTACATGCTGAGCTCATGGTGAGGGTTGATTTTTCTTGCTTCTCCAAGGCTGCTTAGTCCAGAGGACACACGGGCTAAGCAACTCAGATCTCCTTATGTTGCTCAACAGTCCTTTTACAAATCCCTTTTCTCATTTTACTCTGGACAGTGCATCTTAATATTTAGAGGAAGTCCCAACTCTATTAACAAATAACAATAATGACTAATGCCACTGTTTGGAAGACTGTTTCTGTGCCCACAAACTGTAGCCTCAGCGGATTGCTGAACAAGAGGTTTGCAATTATTGACTGAACAAGACAAGTCAAAATCAAAGGCACAGAGCTCAAATCCTCAGTGTGTTGTATTTATGTAAATACCCAAATAAAATAATCAACAGCACAATTCTAAGAGGTGAGGAGGAGTGGGATAGATTGGGGTGCTGTGATGAGAAGACATCTAGAAACCTTAAAACCTGAAGCAGCAAACATCAAAGTGCCTTGAGAGTGATTGATTTGGGTTCTCCAATCACTTTGTGTTTCATTGTACATGACATTTCTGCTTTTATGTTTTTGAATAGTGGAGGCAAGGCCCCCCTGGGCTAAAGGTTAAAGGAACCAATGGCTGGAAAATGCAGTTGCTGAGAGAGCTTCTGAGATAGGTGTTTGGACTGCCCTAAACCTAGCGGGCTGGATAAGGGCTGGGACATGAGATTAAGGCTCTTTGGAGCACAGTCAATTCAGATATTTAGCTGAACAAATCTCTGGGGATGTCTTTTGTTCATTTATCTCCACTCTGCAGCTTCTGAGATACCAACTTTTAGGCATTTTTTTTTTCCCCACTTCTGTGCCATTTCCTTACTACAGCTCCCACATGTAGCAAACACACAGGGGTACTGAGTGACAATGGGGCCATCTTCAGGACCATCTTCCCCCCAGGGAAGGGTTATCAGTGTCCTTCCTACCTTGGGAAAAAGACTAAGAAGAAACCTGCATCTACATTTATGAGGACTTGTTCTGCCCAAGTGGAAACCATATGCTCTTTGGGTAAATGCAAATCAAACAACAATTTGCCCTCTGTCACAGGCAAATTCGGATGCTGAAGGAGCCTTTTCTCCACACCACAGAACACTTCTCACCTTTCTTTTTCAGCTTGCTTTTGGGTACTGATTCCTTTTCTCAGTTGGCCTCAGGAACCCACAATCTCATCTCATGGCCAGGAGGATAGCCCCTTGTAACTGTTTGACACTCTTCAGGAGTTTGCTTAGGGGAGAATAGGATAAGGTTGCAAATGTTCTGCCCTTGGTTTTGCTCATTAAAGAGAAAAAATGGGACACTTTTTTCTCTGCAAACAAAGTTAATCAGCGTCAGTTTTTTGGACGTGTGGCTAAGTGAGAAAGGCCAGAATATAACTTCAGAAGTCACATACGCTGATGTCACCTTGTGGAGGTCACCTAAGAAGTCAATTTAGCCAATATCTTGCTTCCCAAGAGTGCTGCTATTTCTTAGCCCTGTTAACTAGCTTGGCCTGTGTGAAAACATGTGGTAATGCAATTGAGCTCTGGATATTTTATGCACAATTTGGACATTTTCAAAATTAAGTTACCATCATTTAGCATCTAGTTATTTATGTCCCTGGAGGAAAGCTTTTATTAGTATAGGGTGAAGGTATTCATATTTTAATGGCAATAGAATAAATTACCCAACTAATAGTTCATAAAATGATCTTCCCAGCTTGCCTTGAATAATAGCGCAAAAATAATATAATGAAAAAAGCTTTACAAGACCTTGATCAAACTTGATCCTTCAGGGCTAATGAACGTCATTTTCCTGCATATAGATGTGGTTCATTCAGTTCTACAGGATTACATACTACATGAAGACATCAATATTTTCTGTAGAATTAAGCAAAGCAATTAAATAGCTACTCTATTGCTGCACTGTAGGAGTTGGAAAGGATCATTTCTTTGGGATACATTGTCTATCTCTAATCATGGATCACCTGGACCTACGGTACACCTGCTGTGAATGAATGCTTCCCTCTGCACCAGTCCAGGTTGCTCCAGGGGCACTGCCACACCTAGGTCAGGCTTTAAATTTCCTTTATATGTGCTTTTTTCTATATGAAGGAATGTAAAGTGAAGTATAGAAGACAAAACCACTTCCCTTTTCAACCATTTGTTAGGGAACAGCAACAACAAAGTGGTTTAACAAAACAAGAACAACTAAATTCACTCCCAGGTAGTCTAAAGAAGCAGGTTTGCTCTACTTCTGAGGTCCTGATATGAAGAAAGTTCCTCCCAGCCACATTTAAATTAGTGCCGCCGATGGACTTCAGAGAAATGCCTGTTCAGTCTATGTGAATACTTCAACCTGAAACATATGGCATCATGGGGAAGATGTAATAAAGCAGGGAGAGAAAATGAGCAGATCCTCCAGAAGGCTCCCTGCATGGTGTAACTAACACAGGTCTCTCAAAGTACTCATATGCATCATGCAAGACAAGCAGCAATAGACATGCTTAGATTTGTCATTGTACAGACGTCCTCTCTATTGACTTGCTAGGATTTGGTGACGAGTCCCAGTGAACAGACCCTCATGCAGCAGTTTGTTGTTGGTGGGATGTTTTACAGAGATGGACAGCAGAAGTGGGCTTGATCTGCTGTGTGCATTGCAGGCTGTTATATAAATTATATAAATCCTGATAAAGCAAAGATTTTACATCTATTCATGTAGACTGAGCTGCTCAAAAATTGAAAAAAAGAAAGAAAAAAAAAGTGCAAAGCCAATGCCCAATATCTCTGAAGATGTTATTTGGTGCTTCTGCCACTGCTCACACAATAGGGGCTGACACAATGAGACTTTTATGCACTTGTGCTATGTACTGAGGTTATTACAACTTCAGAGTTCATGGAGTAGTTAAATTACTTTCCGAGTGTCAGATAGCTCATGTTTATCAGAAGTCAGAAGGGAAGCCAGATGCTCTCATTGCCACCCAATACTCCAGGCTCTAATAGCTAGATTTTGTGTTTCCCAGTAGTTTACTACCTTTTGCTACAATAAATGTAAAAGCACTTCATCCTATATGTGGGAAAGGAAGCAGAAATGTAAATGGTTGCCATTGTTTTGCTTTGATTTATTGCTTTACAGCCTCAGCTGAAGATCAAAGATGCTCTAGAGAGAAATATTTCCTTAGGTTGTTGTAATGTGCACATCTCTGCTCAATGCTAAACTGAGTCACAGGGACATAGGCAGGGAACATTCCCTTTCCTCACCAGAATAATTTATACCTTTAATTCAGTAGTTATAATCAACCACCCAAAAGGTATTGTTGCTTCTATCCACTGACAGCAATTTTTCATTCAACCAGCATCAAATTTGAAATTCAATAAAAACAATTATACTTTGTAGTTCCCTGCATGGCTTATTGTATTTACTCTGAAAGGAACTTCTCTGTCCATTAGATGTATACTCCTATCTTTCTTCAAAATGTCAGACAGACAACAGTAATTTTATGGCATTTCACCCCATCTGTCTATATCTTTTAGAAAAAGTTTTGCACTTTATGTATTTTCATCTTATATCCAAGTCCAAAGCCATATCATTCTTCAGATAATTATTGTTACTGTTTCTTTCAGATTATATAACTCTTTTCCATGTCTATCTAGCTAGTTTAATAGGTTTTATATTGATTAAACGGAATATACTATACCACTGCTAATTTTACTTCTAACGGTGAGTTTCATACCAGGGCAAATAATAAACAAAAGAAACAAAAACACAACATAAACAAATGAACAAACAAACAACTAAAACCAGCATGAATGTCTATTCATAAAGTAATTTACTTTTCCATTAATTTTCTGTTCTCCCTCAACCCTTTGGTATTACTGGAGATCTTTTGAGTTTGAATTAACTCTGTTCTTTTGCACCCAGATTCATCTTTGGCTTAGTTCCCAAGCAGTGTTGGTAGCTGAGGTACTTCATGGGCTTAAAGACAACTTCTGGCAGACTGCTGTCCTGAAGGGCAGTGCATGTCCTACCAAGTAAGGAAAAATATGTCATTTGCTGGGTCAGAAAGTGCTCAAAAATTATGCTGTTTACTTGTGTTTTCTGTCAGTCTACAATGGAAGAGAAAAAATATTATTTCCAAAACAAATAATAAGAGGTAGCAATAATAATAAAACCAACAAGAACCTGTAAAAAGATTATCCTTAACATATGTGGGTAAATGCTTTGTCAGCTACTGTCTGTGACTGTGCCCTCCCCCCCCCCCCCCTTTTATTTTCCTAATTGCTTGAAAATATAACATGTAGCTGTATACCATTTGTGAAAGTGTTTAGTGATTTCACTAACCTGAAACAGAGCTCTTGGACTTAAAGCCTCAAAGTCACACCTCTCAGCTCTCAGGTTTGGGGGGAGAATAACACTACTCTGCCACTCTTACCCTAATACTACAAATAGGTATAACAGAGAGAGGAGTCTTAACTCTGCCCTCCCCCCCCCCCCCCCCCCCATGCCAGCCTCCTTCCCCCAGACCCACCACCACTCAGAAGTTCCTCACAAGCTTACCTAGCAGCTTTCAATTTTTCAGCAGAGATTTTGGATGAGTATCCCAAGCACTGCCCTCCCTGCCACCAGCCCCTACCGCTAGTCCTTCTCACTATTTCTGAGGCAGGGATCCCACATGGTCTTGCAAGCTGCGACCTTCCTATCTTCAGAAACAGAGTGACTAACACTTGTATTAGGCTACAAGACACCAAAAAGGAGCATAGCAGGTGGAGGGCTGTTTTTCCTTGCCCCTGTGCAGCCAGCAAGCCATCCCTTGAAGGTGAACACATTTTTTCCTTACATTGAAAATCTTTACAGTGATGTGACGAACATGCAGAGCATTAATCCAATGTTATTTCCCATCTGCATTGCTAAAATGCAAAGGAGCACCACACCAGATGGCTGTTTCACTAGGAACTGTGCTAACATGAAGTGCAAAGAGAGCTCCTGTCCTCGAATATGTCAAGAAATAGCACATCGAGATAGAAGGATGTTGGTGCAGACAGAAACCAGTAATCTTGGCATTCCAGCAGATTAACTGTTGGCAGGTTCAGATATCTTAGTCATTTGCAAGCAGTATGGAAGATCTGCTTTGATTTGAAAGATGCTGCTCATGGCTGTTAGGTAGCACAAAGGCAAAACAGTGCAGACAACACTGGAACGCTCCACGCTTGTCATCCTGTACCCAGGACAGCTAGGAAAATTCAGCTCTTGGTGCTTGTAACACTGGGATAATCAGAATCATATTAACATTTAGGCTGGAAAAGACTTTCAAGATCCTCATGTCTAACCATCAGCTTGACCTACTGAGTCCCATCAGTAAATCATGTCCCTGGTCTCATTGGATTGTTCTTGATCCATATGAAAAAAGCAGGCCCGATTTTCTTCCATTATTTCTATGTTATTCTGCAGTAATGTAACTTCACTGACTATGGGAGAAGCTTACTAGTAAATATACAGAAACTGTAACTGTGTCCACTAAGACTGCAGTAATGTTTAAAATCAATAGCAAGTTTCCAATTAACTTTAGTCTATCCAAAGGAAAGGGCTCTAACTGCACTCCCTCCAAAGCACAATCTGAACCCGTATGTATTTGGGTCCAATCCCAGTCTTTTTCCTCTTGGCTCCAACATCTCACTGCATTTCATTGCCTTTGGGCCAAAAAGTGCTACATCATTTCCCACAATTCTTACAGCTCTTTGATGACTCTTGGGAGAGTTTGATTTATTGCATTAAATACATTAACAACATCTGAAACACAGTGCTTCTCACTGCCAAAATCATGCCCTAAAACAAGAATGAAACAACTCCAGGGGGAACCTCAGGATAAAAATATTCTATGCTATCTTTCAAAAAATACCCTACATATTCCATTCCTTCCTGCAAAATAATTTCAGGGCAGGAATTCCATTGCATTGTGACCAAACACAGACATGACAAACCCATCTGTGGTAGAAAATAAGCCTAGGAAAACAAGGCAAAATCTAGAAGGAATTATGTATTTGTCCTTGCCTTAAATGTCCATTTTCTGGCAGACTTAAACTTACTGCAAATTATTATAATAATTTGGAGGTATTCAGCAGCTTTATCTGCATTAAACTCCCAGAAGGATATATGGCAGAACTACAGCAAAGATGAGGATATTTTATGGGTGACCTGCAGTGAGCTGTCCACATCCTATGTGTACAAGATAATTCAAAATTCTGAAAGAAATTCTGATCAAAGTATTGATTGTGAGTGCTTTAAATATTATAATTAAATCATATTTTTTCTTCTCTTATGAAGTGGAAAGTGTTGTCACTTCAAAATCCTTTGTTTTGTGCAGGAAATTTCCAGTAGAAATTGGTCCAGGATGTAAATTTTTGCATTTGTATTCACCCTACAGACAGCTAAAATCTTCTAAAATGTTCACCTCCTATGAATATTCAGTCTACAAAAATTCAGACATTGTTCAGTTGCAGGCCAATAATTCTAAAAACTTATTCAGCAGAAGAGCTGAAATATATATAATTGAGCAAATATCTTTCTTTCCAGCTACCTGCTTGGAAAACTCCTCTAACTGCAAATAAAATTGTGAAAAACATCTTTAAACATTTGATCTAGTGAGAACTTCTATCAGGACTGGTATAGGAGAAATATTGCAGAAGACAGCAGCCAGTATATATGCAGGCTATTAAAGACTTCGTTTTCCCCTGGAAAGGAACCCAGAAATGACAAGCTTGTGCTTTAAATCTCACTAAACATTGACATTTGTAACTAGAGATTAAAACAATGGTAAAGTGGTGGAAAATCACAGAGGAGAGCTGGGTAACTTTGCAATAGTAGCTAGCAGGGAACAAGTGCCTGTAGCATGGAGTGAGGGCAGGTGAGAAAGCTGGTGGACCAGATGTGTTTCCAAAACCTCTGAGGGCACTAAAGGAAAGTACCGTTAATTGCAGTAGGGAACATCATGCTAACTTTGCAGATATTGCTGCTGCAAGCATTTACCTTTCCTCAGGCACCACTGTGCTATCAGTCTTTGGGTTCTTCTCTACTGCTGCCTTCAGTTAGGAAGTCCCATCCTGCTCCCGCTGCTCAGTGCGGCAGCTGAACTGTCAAAAACTATGTATAACTGTACTTAAGTTAATCTAAGTTAACTTTAAGTGTACTTTAACTTTAAATTTAACTTTAAGTGTACTTTAAGTTAACTTTAAATTACTAACTTATGGTTACCAGTAAAATGCTTGAATTACACATTCACTCTAATCTGACAAGGTATTTTTTTCCCAGTGTAGTAGGATGTCCAAAGTTTTCTGGAGGTCACCTGGAGCACTGGGAGCTGGTGGCTTCTGGATGCAGTAAAAGACAGAAGTACATGCTGATAAAGGAGCTGACAAAGCAAAAGCCAAAATGCTATTAATATGCATCAGAAAAGGCATTTCCAGGTGGCAAAGAAAACTATTAAAGCTCCTGCACAAGCAATTTCTGCTGCCTCATCTAGGGTACAGTCCACATCCCTTGGCACTTTGAAATGTCTAAGAGAATTCAGACCAAGTTAGAATAAAGCCTATGAGGATAACAAATGGAGACAATTTTATTGGGGAACTGTATGATACAGTTGTCTGCTGTATCAAGGGGTAAGATATTGTGGCCCCAGATCCCTTCCAATCCTGTGCTCCTGCATTTAAAGCATCGTTGTTTTGCAACATCCGTCTGAGACAGTACCTCCATGACAGAAATAATTAATTCTTAAAAATGAGGTGACAAATGATAGGATTAAACTATTGGAAACAATACTTTCTTCTCAGAAGCTCACTCTTCTGCTTACAAAAGTCAGAGATTTCAAGGATGGTACTAAATGTGCTGTGGGAAATTATTCCCCTGTTCCTCTCTGACTGCCTGAAGTAAAGAGAAGCTCTAAGCACAAATTCAGAGGATAATGTATTATTCAGATACAAAACGAAGATCCACTAATAAACTTTTTAACATCAAAGGGTAATGTTACCAGTAGACTGCAAGCAAGTTGCTGTGATTATGGAGTCTGTAAAGCAACAGACTTAAATATATATATATATATGTATATATATATATATGTTTTCCAGGGTGGCTCTGTCTGTTTGTTCCCATTTTGCAAACTGTGTGGTAAATTCCCATAGGAAAGATGAAGACCAAACAACAAGAAAAGGCCTATTTCTTAATTATGAGCTGCAACATGATCTCTGCTTCTCCAAACTGGCTGTATCAGAGCCATGTGCCAATGCAATATGGCGACACACTGGCTGGTTGGACCTACTCTCATCACATGCATGAGGCTCTTCATGAGCAGACAATTGAGAAGTACTACCTGAAACAGCTGGGACAGATGACATAAATGGTGTACCCCTCTAGATAAGATTTTCAGGGTTACTGCAGCTGGAGTTAATTCATGTTTGCTATCCACCTGAAGGACTGCACGAAGGTGGGGAGACCATCCTGAGCTAAACAAAGTGCTTTATTCCCATGGCTTGTAATTTGCACCAAGATACGGGTGTGCTACCATGGGTTAAGTGTTTTTACATGAAGATACAAAAGAGATGACAAGAGAAAGAAATCTGTCACAGCTGCTGAGTACAAGAGAAAAAAAGCCCATGGGGAGCTAGGGACAGAAACCTGAACTATTTAGGTTTCCTTCCAGTGACTAACTCCTCTTCATTACTCTGAGCTCTGACTTCATGATATACCAGTGACAATAGCTGCAGTTAGCTACTCTTGGATTCAGTCTTTGAAAAACTCCATGCCTCTTTGGATTCTGCTATGTTCAACCTGTATATTGTCATATGCTGTGTGTAATCACATTTATTAATTTATCTGGGAAAACCTGTCATCAAAATAGATAGTTAGTACCAGGTTCTTTCCCCAGGGACCAGAAATGACATTGTTCCGTGATACTGCAACTATCTTTCCCTGTTAGCTAGATCCCCACAACTCACAATACATAGATTTCTTCAAGACAGGTAAATATGCCAGAGTGGGCCAATTTTATGAATGTTTCTAGAATCAAAGTAAACAAATGAATATTTTAAGAGGGTGTTTGATATATTGTTATTTTGCTGATGCTGCTGTAGGCAGAAATGTCTGTATTTCTTATTGTCAATACACTATCCTCTTGGATTCAACATGGAGAACAGACAGCACAGCTAGGCCCAAGATACGCTTTGTTAAGCACTTTACATGTCAGATGAAACATTATTTGAGATATCAAAGGAGACAGTAGCTGCTCAAAAGAGCTCCCCACATGAATCAGGAAGAGTAAACAGATGGACCCAGGGAACCTGACATGTGTAGCCCATTTATTGCCTAAAGATTGTGTACTGCTGAAGTACTTTTCTTTTGAATAATCCATCTTTTGCTGAAAGACTATGAATTTCAGCATCCACTGCAACAGCTCCAAAAGGAGCAGAACAGCAGGTACTGTTGTACAGCACGTCTCAAGGGAAACAAGGGAAACACAATGAGAATTTGGCAAATATGGAGGAAAGTCTGAGAATTGAGTGAAATCCTAAGAAAAGTTTCAAATTTGAAAGGGAAGTATTTCCTCATTCCAGAGGGTCAGAGGTGCACAGTAATAGAGATCTCTCTGGTTCACCATGAATGAGCCTTTCTAGTGTCTTTCCAGATTGTTTTAAACACCATTTGCCTCATCTGTGCCTTTCTGTATTATCATAAAATCATACTGAGCACCCTCATTAATGGTCAGGTTTTGATGTATTTTTGTTCTAAGATATAAACATTTGTTCTGTGAACCTTCTTGGAACGCTCTTTCCTTACCCTTTCTATCTTCTGTTACATCCAGGCTAAGAGATTGACAGGCTAAGATGTTACAGTTGCTTGCAAGCTTTATAATATTTAAACATATGAGATTTCAACAACCAAGATTGAAGTATGAGATATTCTTGCTATTTGTTAAACAAGTCTAGCTGAGTGTTTATCTACCCAGCATTTTGCACAAATTTCAGACCCTACCTTATTTTGTTTTCCAAGTGTGTGTATATCACCACATGTGTGAGATCTTTGCCTTTGCTTTTGTTCTTTATTAGTATGAAATTAAAATCAGCCAGTTCAATGCTCACAAAGGCTTCCCCACTGATGACAAGGGAAAATGGTGCAGTAGACTCTTCTGTAGGTTGGTCTTGATAATGTGTTTCAACACCACTCTATGAGGATACTCTTCCTGATGGAGGAGAGGAGAGCAGATATTCCAGATCTTGTCCTGTCTGCTTAATATGCCAATAAATCAAGATTTATTGTTGACCTAGTTCACTAGGACAGATCAATGGAGCTGCAAGTAATGAGCATGGGCATGAAGGAGCTCTCTTCACAAAAGGCTGAAAGCTTTTGTGTGAATCTAGTTCTCCCACTGAACTAGCTCACATGCCAGTGGTACATCGGGGATTCACATCCATAGAGAGCCCTGAAGACATCCTAACACAGTTCTTCTATCACCACTGGCACATTGCTGGTTATAGGAAAACAGGCTCAGCTGGAAACTTGTCAAGAGACTTGTCTCCACTCTTCAGCCCAACTTGGATTTCCATTTCTGTATTAATTTTTAATGTGCGGTACAACATTTGACAGACAGGTCAGCAGTAGTCCTTCATCAGAAAACTCAGTAGCTTCCTTCTTGTCTTGTTGATATCCACCCTACCTTGACCACTGAGAGTTGTCACCAAGACATCATCATTCTTGCAAATCACCTTACTGAATCACCAAGATGAGGAACTCTGGGAACTTTTAAACTGTTGTGTTGCCTGTTCAGTTCAGTTCAGTTTCACTTAATTAAAAGACAACTGACAACTGAAAAGCTATATATACATATATATATATACATATAAATCCATTCCCTTTAAATATAATTAACTCCTTTAATGCTACCTGTGCATTGCTCAGTGTGGGACTAGGGGTGTGTGGCCTCAGTTTTGTTCTCTGAGTGAATTGTGGGGAACACAGGCATTTACAATTTGATCTAAGATCCATTTTCCTGAAAGTGCAATAGTTCTAAACATACAACACTTGATTTTGGGACGGCTACACAATGACTGGTTATTATGGTGCCTGTAGGAAAACAAAACAAAACAAAACAAAATGGTTATTTGACTAAACATGTTTCCAAAAAGCCTTTTCCAGAATATTCTGTTCTGCAATGTAGTGACCCCCTGCACCACTAGTCACGTTTTATTTATTACTTTTAGATATTCCTTGAACAAATAGCTGAAACCATATGCTCAATAATAAGATTATTATTTTTTATGCCAAGTTTTAGGATGTAGGTATGTCATTCATAGAGCAGGGGATGAGGAAAGCTACAGTAACAATGGTACAACCGAAACAGATGTATTTCAGTGCCTGTTGTCTGTCATAGCAGACCCTGCAGACACTTGGTCCCTTCTTTCAAGGAACGTATTTACAAAGTCTTAAATCACATGAAAACATTCATTTTTGCAGCCTATTCTATGAAAATATCAGCGGATTGCAGAATCCAGGGAAACACTTTTAATGCAATCAGGAACCCATGAATTAGGATTTCACTGGAGCCCCAGAAAGCTTCCAGATGAAGTTTATGACTCAGGCCAAAACCAAGTTAATCTCTACTTTTAGATCTCATGCTAGTAAGCATTTCTGGATTTAGAGTAAAAGTTTGGATTCTAGTTGCAATTGGGGGTTAAAGATGAGATGAGGAAGCCTAGATTTAGCCTTATCCCTTTGGAGTCCTGTCATTCCATTCTGCAAACTGGTAGGTGCTTGCTAGAGTGAGCTCTAAACCCAGTCAGCACCATCATGCAGATCTACTCCACCTAGTGAGCCCTCCCCTCCCCCTCCCCCCCCATCTTGTCTTAAAATGAAACTCATCCTAACCTGCCATTTCCACTCTACAACTGGAAAGACAATCATTGGTATAACCAGTTCAATTATATGTGAAACCACTCGTTCCTCCTCCAGTCCTTCAAGCATGGATTCCAGCCTGAACCCCAACTTTATTTTTGGACTTGGCTGTACTCCACAAGACCTGACCAGTATCTGCCCTACACATGCTTTACCTCTCCTCTGCCTTTTGCTAATGCCCCATTTCTGAGCTACAGTAAAGCGCACAGGCATGCTTCCCCCTTCATGAGTCTCTAAGTGATTTAAAAAGGACATCAGCTAAAAATTCATTTAGGGGAGCAAAAAGAAAGTGTCTGACTCATGGGTAGGCTGAGAAACCTTAGGATGGTTTTCTCCTGAGAACTGAAATTCCTGGTTTAGTTTCTTGCCAAGTGAAATTAATGCCAGCTACAATTGCCCATGAGTCATTGATCTAGCTCTGCACTGTGGCCACTTGGGTGCATTTGGCCTGTTTTAGCCATGCCAGTTTTCTTTTGTTAGGTTGAATGGCTTTTATATTGTCTAGTGATGCACTGCATATCACTGAAAAAGTCTCTGGAATCCAGTGTTAGTTAAGTGCCTGCAATCATGTCCTTTTTCCTTTCTTTTATTTTTTATTTTTATTTTTATTTTTTTTTAAAACATCTGAATTATTTTTGAGCTGAACAGAGGGCTGAATGCTATAATGTCTTCCTTCCTGTGAATTCACCACTTATCTGATTACTGAATATTGCAATAAATTATGCCCCCTACAATAATTTTACATAACCTGCTGAGGATGGAGCATAGAAAAGGGACTGCAATTACAATAGGAAGATTACACCAAAAATAGTTTACTTGCAAGATATTTTTTGATCTTTTAGCACTTTTTTTTAAATACAAGTGGAACGTTATTATTCTTACTTTCATTCCATTATTCTTTTTTTTCAGAGATGAAAAGTACATATATCTATATATATACAACACATACATGTAAACCTCTGCAGATATCTGTATCTAGTTCCTCTCACCATGGTTGGAATTAAGCAAGGTAGAAAGCAAAATCAACTAAATGTGATCAAATCAGCTAAGATTTGGTCTCAGATTAGGCAGAACTTGGGACACCCCATGTGAACCCCTCTTGCACTTTTCTGCTTTGATCTCAGATGATACTGAAATCCCTTTTCCTCTTGCTGCCTCTTAAGGGTGGGATTACAATTATATATGGTGAGATCAATCGATATGCTTTGTTTACATGTGTTGCAATCCCAAGTCTTTGATGCAAAAATGCCTCTATTCTTTCTCTGAGGAAATCCATCTAGAATGACAGCAAGCACTTCTGTACCCTGGTCTCTGCTCCTTACTCTTGCAACTCTGGCCAGGGCTGCTCTGATATAGAGCAGCATATTTTTAGCAGCACTGGTTTATGCGTTGTGATGAAAAGCAACTGCAGGCAGATTGTGGGGTCCTTGGTAATCCAAGGAGAAAGAGCTGGAAAACTAACTCTTTAATTTCTGTTGGCTTGTGGTTATATCTGCTTTCTTTAATACACAATTCCTGTTTATAACAGATTGCAAATACATAGAATATAGGAATTATATGGCAGATCAAAGCTCCTAAATACATTGCTGTAAGTTTCCACTGGAAATAATATTTAGAATAGAAAACAAGCTTTCAGGTGTCTGAAATTAAATTGGATTAAATCCAGATGGTACCAGAAAGTTGATACAGTCTTGATTTTAGATTTCCACAGTTGAGGGTGCCTTGTCTGCCAAAGTTAGAAAGGACCAGTATTTGGCTTAGGTCTGCATATGAAACTATCCCCTTTTATTTCCCTAAAAGTCATGCATCCAAATGTGTGGAGTCCACCACTAATGACTGCAGAGCTGTTCCATCCATAAGGCACACCAGGTTCATGGGTGGGATGACAAAGAAGTCCTCGGTGACCCCAGCTCAGGAGGACATCACTGTACAAGGTGACTGGAGGCACCATATCAGCTTTGAATGAAACAAAGTTGAAAGCAATTCAGCTATGCTCATGTGACATTGCACAGACTTGTCATGAGCTTAGAGTAGCCCATGGACACAGTTTCTGCACTAGATCTGTTACCTCTACATGTTCTGGTGTTGTCCTGTGTGGTGATATCACAGAGGGATGAAGCCGCCTGAGGGATGTCTACAGAAGAGCAGTTGTATCCAAAGACCCTTAATACAGCAGTCACCCACCTTACCAGGGTCAGTACTATAGCAAGAGAGGCAATGAGCAGCACAGCTGTGAATTCAAATCTGTCCACTTTAAACATGAATCAGAATCCATTTATTAATAAATAAATAAATAAAAGTCCTTAACAGAGAAAAGGTCAACTTCAGTCGATAAAATGGCTGCTGTAAACATTTCAGCCATCACCATTGTGGGAATGTTCTCACAGACTTTTAGTGGTATTTGTAAACTTAGTCCTCTTCTGTGATGTTAAAATAGTTATGAGTCTCCCTTCCTAATTACTGAACATCTGAAAGAGCAGAAAATACAGCAAATACTAAAAAAAAAAAAAAAAAAGAACTGACAAACCAACAGAAAAAAAAATAATAATCAACTGCTTGGAAATTCAAACACTGAAGAGCAATAAAGAAATTAGATGAGTGATGCCATTTATGATTTTAATTACTATGAAGTAATTCAGCCACATCTTGATAAATGGGAACTGCCTTGCCTTGTTCTAGCAAAATACAAGCTTACCCAATCCTTGGGAAGACTGTGGAGAAGAGAGACAAAGCAGGAATATGAATTAAAAACTTGGTTTAAGGCAACTGGAGAGAAAGCATAAACCTGATTCTTACAGCTGTGTGCTTCAGGGAGGGTTTGGGCATTTCCACCCCTTCCATGAAGCCACATGCCCATAACAAGATTTCAGAGCTTTGCTGCCACGTTGCAGGATAAGAAGCAGCCAGGAGAATCATGTCAAACAAATTACTGCTCAAGTAAATCACAGACAAAAACCCACAGCCGTATCTTTTTTCATAATAGCATGATAATCCTGCCTGCTAGAAAACAATGTCATTGGAAATGCTTATCTCTCAAAACAGTTCTACGTATCAATTTATATTTCAGGCACAATCTTGCAATTAAATTTCTGGGCTTAAAATACTTGTTTTCCACTCCTTCCATTTCTCTGTCCTCCAAGATTAACAAAAACTCCTCTGTGCCAGAAAATTAATCACACTACAAAACTAAACCACTTATTGAAGCTGCAGCACACTAAAATTGCCATTAAAAACTCAATATTCCTATTTTCTATCTTTAATTTTATGGTGCTGTTTGCAGCAGTCTCTCCTCTAAGTATATGCGGCACCGCAATAAATACCCTAACAAACGCTGAACTACAGTGGGTATTGACTGTGCCACTAGATTGCTGCTTGTGTCAAAAACAGAGCCCTTGTCTGGTGGCTTTTTGATGTCTACAGTGCTCAAACACACACACACACTGGTTCATATAAGATTCACCAACATCCCCTAAACTGTCCCACCAGCCTGTGTTAACTGATGTTTTGCTGCAGAGGACGAGCAGGGAAAATGATTACTGCACACAGATGCAGCTGTACTTCTTGCTGTAGTATGAACCTTGACAGTGCCAGCTGCTCTGTTATGGCCCTCCCCTCAAAAACAAACAATCAATCAAACAAACAAACAAACAAACAAAATCATTAGTCTTCTTCCGTTCTGATCCTTAGCTTCTTTGGAGAGAACTGTCTGATCCAGCAAATAGTGACAAATTATGTTGGATCTCCTCTGTCCTCTATCTACCTCATGGTTTTGTAAGCTGGTGGGTGGCAGGCGTGGGCATGGGCAGGCTGCCCTCCCACCCCCATAGCCTGGGGCAATGTCCTCTGGAAATTCATAACCCCATCTCCTCAGGGGTCTCTCCTTTAATTTAATTTTTCTATTTTGTTGTTGTTTGGAGTAAATAAAATATTTTGTCAGACCCTATTTTATACTAGTTCTGCAAAGGTAATGACTCGTGGAAAGCTGACTTCACAATCAGTATGATTGTAAAGTTAGGTATGTTTATTCAGTGCTGGGCAGCACGGGGGGCAGTCCCACCAAAGTTGTGCGCACCTAACGTGGCAACTTGCCATGGTTATATGCAGAAAAGAGTTACATATGCATGAAGTTTCCCAATACACCTATACATATGCATAACCTGTCCCCGCTTAGTATTAAAATTAGCTACAACAAGTCATTTCCATAAATTCCTCTTGTCTGTGCTTGCTCAGTGCCTTGTGGTGGTGGGCACTGAGGGTCGTGGGGATGAAGTAAGATGTCTTCATCAGGACTGAACTTTTCACTTCATCTCTTTGCGCATGCTCTCTGAAGCATTGTTCACAATCTGGGCCTTAAGGTTGTTTTGATCTGGTTCTTGGGGTTCTGATGGGCTCCTGTTATCTGGAGGCCTAAGCGTAGCACAGGCGCAGTACATCGCAAATATAGCGCATATTCATTCTTAATCAATCGCTCTCTAATTTCTAATTCCACGTTTCAGTAATACTATAGAGCAAGAGACAACTTGTCCTTGCACTTAGTGTAGAAATAAGATGGCATCCTGAGTTTATATAGAAAATAATGGAAATGTTTCATAGTTTTGGACAATTAGAACAAATATACAGATTGAACTGCTGAAACATACTGCTGAACAATCAAAAGCTGAGCCCTAGTATGGTAGCAGAATACACCATGGTACCTTGTTCCTAGCCATCTCATTTCATATTCAACAAAGAAACATAACAAGAAAGGAAAACTGCAGCTTTAAACAAAACATGAACATTGGCCCTCTCAAGGATTGGTGAGATCCCCTGGGAGTCCACAATAAGGCAGGAATCCTATCAACAAATCACTTCAAACCCTGCAGACACTGAGTCAGCTATTACATTAAATACTGAAAGGAGCATTCAGGCCCATGCACCTCTGACTTGCAACTGAATGATGCATGATTTTAAGCATGCAGAATGATCCCTGGCTGCATTAAGAATCCCTTTATGTAGCTTAAGTTTAAGCAATAGGGTCTTAAACTGCGGGCAGAAAAGCTTTGAACTAAGCCCTTCTAAAAGGCACCTCGATATTGGCTTGATGAACTCGCTGAAGGCAGAGCTTCGACGTAGGACTCTCCACCACATCCTGCTCTCACCCTGAGGTGCAGAATCAAGGAGGCAGATCAAAGGCACAGCAGGAGGTACAGCCCTGGAGATTCATCTCTCCCCATGGGAGATGTGGAAATTCATCAGGGCTCTGGCAAACTCAGTACCCCTCTGAGTAAAACCTCTGTCATGTCACTTAAAGCACCTTCTTGCCTTGCACCACCCTGACTTAAGTGTGCAAAGGGAAAGATGATGAAACTGAAAATGAAACCTGCTTCTTTAGCACACACAGATCCCTGATGCTTGCTTACAAAATAATTGCGTTAATAATCTTGTAATAATCTTGTAGCTACTTTGCTCACATGGCATAGAATAGCAAATCAATCCAAGCTTTCAGATCTGGAAGACAGTCTCCAGCACTCAACTGTTCTGCTTAAATATACATCAACAGTGTTCTCTCATTACCAGCATCCTTTATTGCTACACAAAACACTTTTCCTTGCACAGTCCAGCTGTGCATTTTTTGCCATATGTGTGTGAGACATTGCGGATTGTGTAATACCGTAACTCTTCCAATCGACCATAGTTAGCCAGTTGTCTTCCTCATAATATCCTGTGTTAAAAGATAACCTGAACCAGAGGTATTTTTTGTTACATCCATAGCAGCATTATCTGACATGTTTTGCTCTTGTGCGCATGCTGGCTTTTCCAGCTTTACCAAATGCTTCAGGTTCCGAACAAGGAATCCAGGACTCATCAAGGCATTTTTTCCTGTATGTAACATCAAGACTATAGCAATCTTTCCTGGAAAACAAGGCATGTGAGTTCCCACTTGGTGATGGACCTCCAGGGTCTTGCTGCCCACATGAGCTAGAAACCAGAGCAATGCAGGGAGGATGCTATGATGGGTGAGTGGTGATGTGGGTGAACAAAAACTAAGGTGAAACTAAACTGGTTCTGCATGCAAACATAAATCAGCACTCTCTGATGGGAGAAATATTGCAAAGGGAAAACAGAGATCCTACTTGGTGTGTTGGTCTGTGCTTGGGCTTATAAGCAGAGTTACAAGAAGGGGCTGAGGCTCTGTCCTGGGATGGAGAGTCTCAGCTGTGCAGCAAGAAAACAACATCAAGATGACTGAGGACCCCTCTACCCACCCATCCATATACAGTATTCCCATCCTCTATCTTTCACTCTTTTCCTAAAGAGCACCTATATTTCCTTTGGTGACACTTGATATAGTTTGTTTTATTTTTAAAGTGTCTATCAAAAAAGAACAGCAAAGCAATATGGTTTTGTCTGAGACTTTTCTTACTCGTCTGTAGGTTTATATACTTGTGTGTGCATATCTGCAATAACAAGAACAGAGAAATGAATTAGTTGACTGTTACCTTCATTCCCTGTGCACATGTACATGTTTTGCATTTTATGTAATTAATTCCTTCAGATATCTGGTTTTGCACATAAAAAAGATCTGGAGCCAAAATGCCTTTTTGTTAGCACTGACAAACCAGCTACACAAAGGAGCTAACAGCTGAATACCACAGTCCTTCAGAATGTACAAGTTGCTATTAAACAAGCCTTGTCACAGTGATGGTGGCTGTAAGTTTAGGGCTTCCCTTATTTATTTTCATTGCTTCAAACTTTGCAGATTCATTTTCATTCTTCCTCAGGGAACCACATTTTAAATCTCTCTTGAGGTGTGACACAGCATTGGAGTCATTCTTCTTCAGCAAGACAATAGCTTCTTATCTGACCCTACTCTTTTAGCTCTCCAGCACATCCCTTTCCTTGCCTTCACGGTGAACTTCTTCAGGTTTGCTTTGATGATCTTGCTTTTGATGTGGGTACACAAAGATTCAGTCACCATAGCTCCAAATCTGAAGCTGTTTGGTGTGCATAGCAAGGATAATGAATGTGTTGGCTTGTACTCACACCCCTACCCCTAACTCTCTGCTCCTTTCCCACCCCTTGCAGGGCAGAGGAAAGCACATTGGTGGTACCTTGTCTGCTGCCCACTGGATTCCCAATACCGCCTTCTCTGCTGGGACTTTGAGAAGCCAGACTACTTTTGTGGGACAGGGAACATATTTCTTTCTCTTCTTCATGTGCCTGACAAGGTGGCATAAGGTCAAATCATAACCTTACCGCTAAGTCTTCTCTAAATAAGACTAAGTTCAGATTCTTTTAATAAACCCAAATACGGCCAAGGAGAAATCTTTTTTTTTTTTTTTTTTTTTTTTTTTTTTTTTTTTTTTTTCCCTTAAGTAATTCAAGGTAGATCCCAGAAAAAAAAAAAAAAAAAATGCTGTTTGAACATTTTCCAGGCTAGTTTATGGCTTTGGGCACCCAACATAGAGCTGTTTAAGAGGTGCTGGTTTTCAGAATGGGCTTAGTACCCATCTTTTTCTGAAAATCCTACTCTTAAAAGTGCATCTCAAGAAGGAAGACATAAAAACACCAACCTGACCTGTATACTAAGAATCCCAGTGTTGGTGTGACACAGTCTTCTGTGCCCAAACTAGATGCTCAGAGACAAAAACAATTTCTAGAATAGTCCACAAGCCATCAAAATAGCCTATGACAAAACACACTACCACAGAAAACACTGGGATCAGAGCCCTGAATACCAGAGACTTTTACTTAGTGTCTTGGTTTTGGCTAGGATAGTTAATTTGCCTCCTAGTAGCTAGTATGGTGCTGTGTTTGGGATTTAAGATGAGAACAGTGCTGATAACACACTGATAAAAACACCACGCTCTGCATTGTTGCAGAGCACTGCTTACACTAAGCCAAGGACTTCTCAGCTTCTCAAACCGCCCTGCCAATGGGCAGGCTAGGGGTGCAGCAGGAATTGGGAGGGGACAGAACCAGAACAGCTGACCTGAACTGGCTAAAGGGGTATTCCATGCAATATGGCAATGCACTGAACAATTAATATAGGGTGGATGGCCGTGGGGGAACCTGAAGAGAATGAGGACACGCACTCCAAGATAGTCGAGACCTGGAGACCCTTTATTGTTCCAATCCAGATCTTATATAGCTTCTGACCCAGCTACACGTGCTGCACGTGTCTAGCATGCATCGTTACAGACTTCTGATTGGTGCATTCCTTTTGATCACGCATAGCCCTCTATACGCCCGTCTGAGCCTAGCAACTTCTTCTTACTGGTTCCCACTCCTTCTTATTCTGCCTGGTTACCGCTCTATGCCCTTGAGTAACCTTCTTCTTAACCCTTAGTACACCACCATATCAATCAGCTCCAGTTTATCACCAAATGGGTCACCCATAGGAACCGGCTGCTCAGGGATAGGCTGGGCATTGGTCAGCAAGTGGTGAGCAATTAATTGCTTTGTGCATCATTTGTTTTCTTGTTTTGTATAAATTATTATTAGTAGTAGTACTATTATCATTATTATTGTTGTTTTCCTTTCTTTTCTGTCCTAATAAACTGTCTCTATCTCAACCCCCAAGCTTTTTTTTTTTTTTTTTTTTTTTTTTTTTTTCCAAATTCTTTCCTCCATCCCATGGCAGGGTAGGGGGAGAGAGGGTGAGCAAATGGCTGAGTGGTGCTTAGCTGCTAGGTTAAACCACTATCCTTAGTCACAGCTCTGCTTTAGCAGAAGCAGCAGTAAAATGCACTTCACAAAACTGGTGTATCATATGCATGCATTTAATTTCAGCTGTTATGAAATCTGTTAATAAGAGGATGAGAAGATCTTCAGACACAGTTTCACAGATTGATTGGGGTCCAGTGCTTTGCTCCTGACCTCCTGGATATGCAGCTTTTGGACATAAAATATTCCTGATCAACATGTTTTTTCCATGAGCAGGGTGAATTCTTAATAGGATTGTAATTTTTCTTATTTAGGCACTGCCATCCATGTATCTCTTAGTCAGAATACTAGTCAGGTGGAAAGTGTTTAAGACAAAAACTTGAGCATAAAAGCGACTATTTCCACCCAATCAGCAAATTTCAGTTAATAGTTGGTAACTTCTGGTCTATATTTCAAGCAACCCACTGACTGTGGTGAACACAACATTTCAACATAGTTATCTGGAGTGTTTTCTTTTGGCTTTTCTTTTTTAACTCCGAAGGAATTACACCTAAGTTTTCAATATGTTTTAAAGTTCAGATGAGATAAAAATGGCCAAGATCAACACTGGGAGTTTAGAGAGATTACTGAAAGCCTTCTTAGGATTTCAAGTAATATTAATAGTTATTATCCTTGTTTAAACTCCGTCGATGAGCATGACTCATCCCTTTTCCCTGAAACCATTTCAAATTTTTGCATCTTGTCAGTGTTGAGGGGCATATTGTCTATCTACTCTGCTTTGTTTATGGATGGGATGTTTGGATTAAGAAGAGACCTGCATGGGTAATTATACAGAAAAGCATGTGCCAGCCAGAAATACCAGCTAAATCAGTGACAAACTGTAGACTATGTGGCTGTATCAGGATGACACAAAACACAAATGCTCTTTTCATGAGGGTTTGATTTCCAATGCCTGTGATTAGGGAACTGGATATTGCATATCTTGGACTTCGCAAGGCGTTTGACATTGTCTCCTATAGTCTCTTTATAACCATCCTGGTGTGCTATCACATGGATAAGTGGAATACAAAGTGGGTGGAAATCTAGACTGCCAGCCTCAAAGGGCTGTGATCAGCAGCATAAAACCCAGCAGGCAGCCTATTGATACTTGGGCCAATATTGTGTATCACTGTCATTAATATCAGAACAGGGAAGTGACATGATATCTCAGAGAGTTCATCGCTGGGGGGAGCGACAGTTGTAGTGGACAGTTAGGCAGCTATTCTGAGAGTTGAACAGGGAGGGGAAGAGGGTGAGCAGGAACATCATGAAGTTCTGCACAGGCAAATGTGCACAGGAAAAAGTCCTGTGTCTAGGATGCAGTAACCCCCTGCAGCAACACCAGCTATATCTGACTGTCTGGCAAGCAGAGGTCAGTCCTGATCTGGCCTCCTAGCCTGTGTGGTTTGAATGCCACAGCTGGAGGTGTGGTCAGGTCCTGGAACGGCCTTCTCAGGGCATCAGCCCAGCAAGCCACCTTCTGCAGCAGAGCTCACAAAGAGCGGAAACAACGTTCAGGAAGCTAGACTTCCCACAAAAGCTGATGTGGAAAGAGTTGCTGATTGGCATAAATTACACTATGAGCATGACTTCCCATTCTTCCCAAGAAGAGAACAAATATATATAGGAGAAGAGTGGAGGTGCTATGGCATTGCTGTCCCAATGACATAACTTCACAACTACATAATTTAACTTCATAACTACATAATTTGCTTTCCTCTCATCTTTAAACATCAGGATAAAAGATTTTATTGATGGCTTCAGTATTTTTCTTGCTTTGTGACTCCTCTAAAAATGGAGTAACTCGAGCAAGTGTATATCCCCTTGTTATTTACTGCTACCAATTTAAAATGCTTTTGTGATATTTCAGAGAATTCATCTTTTACAACCTCTTCCTCTATCTGTATAGCAGTTTGTTTCATTACTTGCCATGCCAAATATACTACTCCAAAGTACAGTTAAAATTTACTCAAAATTACATTACTCTTTTCTTATTAACACTAATATATAGTGAGAGAAAATTATTATTATAAACAGAAGCATATTGAGAACTATTTTTACACAAGCAGTTAGATAAGGCTTAGCTTCACACATTTTTTGTGCAGAAATCACATTCTGGTATGGAAAAATACTCTATTTTGCATTCAGAAGAACTGAGTATTTGGCTGCAGATGAAATGCAGTTTTGTTTTGTAAGCAGAGGTTATTAATTATCAGATTTGCCCATGGCTATTTCACTGGAGGTAGGAATATAAATATATTCATATTTACTGGTGCTTTAAAGAGAGTTTCAGGTCATGCTGACACATATAAATTAAGTCCATTTTTTTAAATTAATTGCTGTAAACACAGAGAGCCTTATAGAAAGTTCTCAGTTAAATTGTCTGTCATGGAAATATACAGAAACCTCTTCCTTTAAAAAAAAAAAAGAAAGAAAGAAAGAAAAATGAATTTTGAATTATTTTCCAGCAGACCTATTTTTAATTTTTACCATCACACACTTGCTTTGCCTCCAGTCCTCCTCCCCCAGGCTGGGTTGTAAGGGAGCTAGCTGGTAGTAGCTCCCCTTTAAGTGACCAGTGTACAGCAATTGTGTTTCAAACAGGAAGTCCACAGAAATGTTCTGGAGAAACAAAATGCTAACAAGATACCTTGGATACAGAGAAGTAAAAATAACTCCTGCAGGTGTGAATGGTGCATTGCACACCAGGAGCACTGAGGAGAACAGTGAGGAGAGACCTTTCCCTTGCCATTGCCAGTGCTGCTGCACTTCCCCACAGAGCTGAAAGTCACTGCCTATTATTTGTAATTAATGTTGGTGCTGTTGCAACGCCTACAGGCTCTTGTGAGGAATGACAGCCTCCGGGCACTGAGCAGAAAGCCTGTCCTTTTCCCCTGGGGTTTGTTTGAGATGTGTGGTGACCATTGGGCAGCCTGGAGGATGAGTGTAGGGCGTCCACACAGCATGTGCCTACAGCAAGCTGTAGCAAGCTGTTACCTGGATTTGTGCAAAGGGATCAAGCAGATGGTGCATGTCTCTTCTCTTGGGGCCTCCTCTGGCTGCTCCTGGTGTGTCTGGCTCATGGTGCCCATGGCTTCTCTGGCATGGAGATGCTTGTCCTCCCAAGGATGCTGCTCTGATGACAAGCAGGTATCGGGTGCCTTTGGTCCTCAGCACCTCCCTTGCGGGTCGATGGCAGAACCTCAAAGACTTGCAGCCCACCAGCAGCACCTCAATACCTTGTGCCCCACCAGAAGGACCTTGATGCCTTGACTGCAACCAGAGGGATCTCAACATCTCATGTGCCACCAGAAGGACATTGACATCTTGCATGCCACCAGAATGACCTCAATGCCACACCTTCCACCAGTAATACCTCCATATCTCACGTTCTAGCAGTGGGACCTCAAGTGCCACCAGCCAGACTCAAGGCAGGCTGGATGCTCAGGCACTTACGGCCAGCTGCCTTTTGTGAGGCCACAGTGAATCTGGGGTGACATCACAAAGGTCTCAGGATGCCCCTGATGGCAGCACTTACAGAAGTAACCTGACTGTCATGGGAAGATGCTGACATGAAATGGCTGCTCAAATTGTCAGGAATAATGTCTGCCAGGCTGGGGTCCAGGCTGGGAGCTCAGCCTTTTGCCTGGGAACTGTGCCTGGGAGTCAAGGACATCCTTGACATTCAGCTGGACACCTAAGCACTGGAGACATCCTGAAGAGACTATCAGTGAGGACACAACAAGAATTTGAGGAACAACTTATCACCTGGGAAGGTGAAAAAGCCCCCCAAAAAAGTGAAATTGGCCCGAGAAATTGGGAACATGCATGAGAAATCAAAAGTTGTTTAAAGAATATCAGGAGCATTGTTACCTATTGGCTGTCTCAGGAAGACAATAGAAATGAACAGCATCTTTCTCAGTTACCTGAAGTGGTGGTGTCCTACACCATCTTATGTCTCTGTGGAATAAAAAGGGCCTGTTTTTTACCCAAAACAGAGATACTTTCTTTGAGAAATTTCCCATGTTGCACATGCTCCTCCCTTTCTTTCTAGTAGCTGGGTTGTATTTCAGGTTTCTTTTTTTTTCCCCTCCTTAAACTGGTTGAAGTTTTGCCGGAAGGTCACATTAACTGATTTAAACCCAATGTTGTGATCTCTATGCACCCATGGGCCAGGTAACCCCCTTTTGTATCATGACAGCACCTGGGAGCTGCCCAAGCCTCAGAGACAGAGTCTGTGCTTGCAAAGCCAACTGGCAGCCTACTTCACACCTTCCCAATTGCTCGGGCCTGTTTCAGTGATCCTGCGTTAGTTCAGGTCTGTGCCCAACTGTCAGACTTACAGAGGGGCTGGGGATGGAAGGAACCTGAAGGTCTTCTGCTTCAACCCCCTGCTCAAGCAGGACCACCTAGAGCTGGACATCCACTGGGCACCACTGACAAGAGCCTGGTTCTGTCTTCTTTCCATCCTCCCTTCAGGCATTTCTAGACATCGACATGTTCTGGATTAGGATGAAAAGGGTGTTGATAACACACCAATGTTTTAATTGTTGCAGAGCAGTGCTTACACCAAGCCTGTTTCAGCTTCTCGCTCTGTCCTGCCAGTGGGCAGGCTGGGGGTGCAGCAGGAGCTGGGAGGGAACAGACCCAGGACAGCTGACCCAAACTGGCCAAAGGGGTATTCCATACCATCTGACGTTATGCTGAACAATATATAGGGGTTGCTAGCCAGGGTGAGGGGGCTGGCTGCTTGGGGATAGGCTGGGCATCAGTCAGCGGGTGGTGAGCAATTGCATTGTACATCACTTGTTTTGTGCACATTATTATTATTAGTACTATTATTATTATTATTATTATTATTATTATTATTCCTGTCTTAATAAACTGTCTTTATCTCAACTCACAGGATTCATTTTCCTGTTTCTCTCCCCCATCCCAGAGAAGGAGGTGGGAGGGTGAGCGAACGGCTGCGTGGTGTTTAGCTGCTGGCCGGGTTAAACTACAACAAATCCGCATGATTTTTTTTTCTCTTTACACATTGGCAGGACTCCTGCATGCTAGTAAGACAGCATTGGGCACTTGCCTAACCAGTCACTGTCTCTGTATTAATTCAGAGTCTTGATACTCTAGGCAGCACCTCCAGCTGTTTGCTGGAGGCCAGCTGGCTAGACTTGCAAAATCTTGGGGGAGGGAGAAAACATCACTACCATAATGTCAGAAAGCACTGCCTCTGAAAGACAGTCCTTTATTTCATCCATTTATTACCTCCAACTCTATAGAAAAAAGAGATAGATGTTTTAGATTCTAATCTCTGCAATGAATAAGAAATAATAATAGCAAAATAAATGTTTCCAGGTAGGAGAAAGGAAAACCCTAATTTCTTAAACTATGTTAGATAAGAATGAAACAAGTGGGCTTTATCATCTTTAAATATCACTGTAGTGACTTAAAATAAGTGATAAGATGGTTCCAGGCTCAGTTCCCTGTCCCCTGCAATGGAGTAGGACAGAGCTGATCTCTTCTGCAAGGCCTGTTTGAAAGCATATGACAAGGAGACTAGTGGAAGAGAATCATAGAATCATAGAATCATAGAATATCCTGAGTTGGAAGGGACCCTTAAGGATCATCAAGTCCAACTCTTGACACCGCACAGGTCTACCCAAAAGTTCAGACCATGTGCCTAAGTTCACAGTCCAATCTCTTCTTAAATTCAGACAGGCTCGGTGCAGTGACCACTTCCCTGGGGAGAGGTTGACTTCCACTGAAGGACACCTGAGATTTAAATCTGTACTTCAATTTCCATGGTCCTGTTTTACCTGATTGCACTGAACTGGAATTGGAGAATGTTTGAACATTAAATCAAGTACTTCATTCAACTTAAAATAAAAATAAGTGTTACTAACGTTTATTTAGCGCTAGTAAAGTTAGAGTGAAGATGGAACAATGTAAAATGTATTTGAGTTGAAAACAAGATGGTGCATTCAATGCAGGAAACACACCTCAGATGGGCACAGTCTCATGGTCACCACTGCACTCCAGATCCAAGTTCAACCCTTTGCTGTTTCTCTATGTTCCCCAGAGTTCTCATGAAGTTCATTTACTCTGTGCACAGGCTTTCCTCCTATATATGGGAACCCTTCTTCTCCCACTCCTCGGCAACTCTCATCTGTCCAGATTGTGATTTGCATTTTTCAAAGTTGAAAAAACCTCTTGTAGCATCACAATGATTCCTTTAAGACACACAAAACCATGCATGACATCTCTCTGATGTTATATGGAAGCTTGAAGAAGAAGAAAAAAAAAAGATATTTGGAATACCTTTCCAGGGACAGAGGTGAGACTGACTGGCCTGTAGTTTCCTGGATCCTCCTTCCTGCCCTTCTTGAAGACTGGAATGACATTGGCTATCCTCCAGTCTTCAGGCACCTCACCCGTTCTCCAGGACCTTTCAAAGGTGATAGAGAGCAGTTCGGCGATCACATGTGCCAGCTCCCTTAGCACACATGGATGCATCTCATTGGGACCCATGGATTTGTGTGCGTTGAGCCCACTCAGATGCTCCCAAACCACTCCCATGTCCACTGTGGGGAGCCCTCCATTTCCCAGACCCTTTGTCCTATTGCCAGGGGCGAGGAGTCCCGGGGGAGTGTCCTTGAAGCAAAGACTGAAGCAAAGAAAGCATTCAGTATCTCTGCCTTCTCAGCGTCTCCCGTGACCAGGACACCCCCCTCATTCAGCAAAGGACCTGCATTATCCCTGGTCTTCCTCTTGCTGTTTACATACTTGAAAAATCCATTCTTATTATCCTTTATCTTTTACGCAAGTCTCATCTCTAGGTGGGCTTTAGCCTTCCTTGTCACATCCCTGCAGGCCCCGACAACACTTCTATACTCCTCCCAAGAGGACAGGCCCTTTTTCCACATTTTATAGACCATCCTCTTCCTTTTGATCTTATTGATGAGCTCCTTGCTCATCCACGCGGGTTTTCTGCCTCCCTTCCCCGATTTCCTATTCTTTGGGATGCACCGATCCTGAGCATGTGCATAATATCCTGAGCATTAATACTGGCTGTGCTGTTCTTCCTCAGCCTGTGATGCTATTCTTTCACTTGCTCATAACAAGGTTAAACCAGAAATTAATGGTGGCTTGACAAGGTGTAGAAAGACAATATAATTTTACTGGCACTGAATACGAACACCCGAAATACACATATATATGCTCCAAGAAACTGGGATCTCAGAACATGAATGATGAAGAAAATTTGGTTTTAATATGACAGCTTTTTGTCTTCCAAGGAAGATTAACACTGAATTGATGATTAACATGGGAAATAAATTAATTGTCAGCACTTCACAATACTTCTTGGATACCCTGGCTTTGGAAACTTGTTCTTTTAAAAGCCACTCTTCAGATAACTTCTGGATGAGAATCTAATTATCCTTCTCAATCCTCTGATCCATTGGGAAGAAGGGAGTTAATTATCTTTCAGTTTTATTTAGGAATAAGATCACAATGAGCAGCAAGAAACAGAAACATATCAACCATAGTAGGAAATAGCAATTAATATAAAATTTTTTAAATGCTCTACTTTCCATAATGCAAAAAGCAGTAAGTGATGCAAACCCCTAAAGCAGGCAGACTTCTTTTAATTTTGTTTAATTTAAGCTTGCTTTCTAAACATCTGTGTGCTGATGTGAGATGAATATCTGAACCACTAATAACTGCAGTTAGATATTATGTAAAAAGATTCGTATCTACCATTACCTAGTGCTTTTCCCCCAAAAGGATTGCACTGAATTTACAGTCTGTGGATGCAATACAATACATAAAAATGCAACACACCATCTATCACTGAAATGCAGAACCAGTTCAGACATGAAACATGACAGTTATTTAACAGCAGCAATGTGCTTAATTAATGTTTAAGACAATAAGTTATTAAATCCTATTATGGATATTTGGGTAGGCAGAATGCCATTGAAGGGAAACTTTTATGTTTTCTGCTGTTCTTAAAAAGCAAATAAACTACTGAGAGAGTGCAGTACAAGTGGTCAAGAGTTCAATTCAGATTTTAATCTGAGAGTTAGAACTTTCAAGAATCAGGTGGAATAATCTTGAAGGGTGAAACCTATAGTAGCTACAATGGTTAAGAGACCTGCATTGAACTTCTTGACACTTCTGATCACTTCCCGTTCCCCTTACAGAGCATCTTACCCAACCCTGGGACTTGGGGAGGAGGTCAGGATTGGTCCCCAAATCCTTAGGAAGGCAGCAAATGTTTTAGAGGCCAGAAGTATTTGAAAACAAGGACTGAGAGGCTACCACACAATACACCCATGTCCTGTGAGTTGATCACACACTCTTCAGCAAAAGCAAAGACAATGATCCACCAAAGGGAAATAAAAATGAAGCAGCTTTAAACTTGTATTTTGGTGTTATTGAAGGACAATCCCAAAAACTGATATTGTGACTCTCATTAACATGACACATGAAAAGGCAATGAGAACAGAAGACAACCTTCAAAACCAGCACAGATACAGAAATGTCTATTGACTTTTGGCTATGTGCAAAAAGATCCAGCAACCACCAGAATGGTTTAATGCCCCATCCTTGGTAGTGTTCAAGGCCAGGCTGGATGAGGCTTTGGGCAAGCTGGACTAGTGGGAGTTGTCCCTGTCCATGTCAGGTGGGTTAGAGCTAGATGACAATATATAAGGTCCCTTCCAACCCAAACCATTCTGTGATTCTATGGATTAAAACTATAAAACTTTGATTTTGGATGAGCCACACATGCTTGCATATTGGTTGAGTTCAACCAGCAACACAGGGCATACCATAGGTCCAGCATCTGAGCCTTGGTTGAATAGAAACACGAATGGTTTAATTCAATTTGCAATTACTATGATTTTAATCAAAGAGAGAACCCTGTACCTATGCATACTTTCTTAAATCTGTATAAATCTAGGGTGTTATTTCAACTGACAGTCCATCACTGCCTGTTTTGGGGAAATAGGGAAGTTATTGCACATTTTAAAATAACTGACAGTCAGCAGTCAGAGAAACCCCAAATCCCTCTGAGGGCTGGAGACAGATACACATGAAGTGGAGGTTGCAGACACAACTGACATGCCATTCAATCCCTTTCCTGACTAAAAGCATCGACTCTCATTGAAGCTTGTTTCCTTTATTATTACAGGCACTTGCAGACTTAGGATCATGAATGTATCTACAATACAGAAGATATGCCCCCAGCAATTATCATACACTGTGCTATGGTGTCACATGCAATTAGGGTTGCTCCTTCAACACATCAGACAGGTACACTTCCTGCCGAGAATTATTTTTCATCTCTCAGCAACATGAAGGCAATCAGAAAAGACAAATAGAGAAAGCAGCTAAAGCAAATGGGGGTTGAATTCACAGTGCCTGAGAAAGTGGACAAGCTGAAGAAAAAGACATGCAAGTTAAAGGAAGAGAAATGTCCTTACTCCGAACCTGGGAAAACTGAGGATGGCTTCTTCCAAAAGTAACTGAGGGTGAGCACAGGACACTTAGATGGGTGTTCAGAAATGCTCCTACAGCATGTCCAGCACCTTCCTGTGGGGAGAGAAGCATAGGGTTGGAGAGGGGCAGAGACAATCTGTCACAGTGGTCACATCTTCCTGCATGCAGCCCCAGGTTTGCTGTTTCCTTCAGTCAAACACACTTTTTCTGCCAGCATAATGTAAAGCTCTTGGGGTTTCTGCTATTTCTGCATTCCTCCTTGGACAAACCACCTCTCTGCTGGGCTGTTTGCAGTTCTGTGAACCCACATCAGCAATATTTGGTGCTTGTGCAACATTTTTGGGAAAACAAGTCAGTGCCTTGCTGGTATCAGCAGAGTCCTCATAGGAGCTGGCAGCACAGTACTGCTGGGGAAGCACTGCACAGCCAAGTGGGTCTTCCAGAGGGCTAGGGAAAGGCAAGCGCTTTCCCAACAAGACAAGACCAGAGATAAGGGCTTGAGTAAGCTAACATGGAAATAATTGTGTCACTGCTGCATGTACACTGAACAGCTATGAGTATTTCACAGGCTTCTCCTGGTATCAGCAAACATCTGATCAGATTTATCAAGTTTCTTCTTCCAAATAAAGCTTCCTTCCACATAAAATGATATAGATTTAAACTAAAACCTCTCCACAGCTGGATTGCATGGACTAGTTTGGAGCCTGATCCCATGGCTGCTCTAACCACTGTTCCCCTTCACCACTTTTACACAGCTAGAAGGTCATGTGAATCTATCCATTTCCCTTAAAAAATGGGAACAGGATCCTGACTGTGTGAAGATCTTTCATTTTAAGGACAAATTCAAACCATCTCTGACCTCACCAGAGTTTGTCATGTTCAGATGAGAAATAATACAAATGTTCAGCTGCCTAGGAGATATCACCCTTCAACCTCTCCAATGTTTTAACTACCACCAGTACAATACAAGCAGCATGCAAAGTAAAAATAAAGACCTTTCTTGTGACTTTAACAGTTCAAATTACAATCTCTGTAGGAAGAAGATTTCATGGTATTCTAATGTGTAAATTCATGCATTTGAGAGATGGGTCAAGACAGCAATCCATCTGGCACCTAAAAAATATTGTGACAAATTTGACACTCTTTATAGATCCTTTTGAATTGTTTCCTACAATCCAGACAAATAGATTTAAAGGTCACTGAAAAGGCAAAATGTATTTGTGTCTGGTTTGCTTCCTTATGCTTTATGTTGGCCTAAGAATGTGAGATATTTTACTTTTGCCTTTGGGGGAGGAAAGTGAAGACAATGTTGCTGGAGGATGGAGAGGTATATGTCTTGGAAATTGAAGGCAAGTCATTCAGTTTTCCCTGGAGACTGTGACTAACCAGGAACTAGCAAAAGCTACGAGCATGAACATTGAGTGACTGGGACAATACCTGTTTTTTATTTAGGATATTAGTTACTTTTGTCAGTGTCAATTTAACTTCATGATTTTTTTTTTTTTCCCAAGAACAGGCAGTCTCCCTTCCCCATGGAGATCCCAGTGAGTGCCATTCCCAGAAGAATCAATAATGCTGCCAGCATTAAAATTAAAGTAGTACACTGAATTTCATGTAACGAAAGCAGAATAGACCTTTCCACTTCAGACAGTGTTAATGCATTTAAAGGAGATACAGTAAAGGTACAAACATTTTTAGCCACATTAATGACTTCTGCAAAGGAGTTGGTGGTGGTCATCCATACATAGGTTGCTTGCTGTCAGCCAGAGAGCAAACCTGTCAAGGAGGGTACATCTTCAGTGAAGCCTACAACTCCCAAAGCTTTCTCAGACACTGCTAGCCATAGCAGTAAGTTGTCAAAGGGATATTCTAAAATCCCATGTATGTCACTAAATCTTTCCATACCCTAATAACTATGTTGATGCAGACTTCTCTTGCTGAACTCAGATTTGGAGACCAAGCTCTGTGAAACTGGATTTTGAGCCCTGTCACATATTAAACTAGCTTGTACAACAGATAACATCCTCATATCATCAACTCCTCCTGTCCACACACTTCCAACTCTACAGAAAGTTTCTGGCAAGGAGAAAAGATCCAACACATAGAAACACAGCAAAGTATTCTGAAATAGCATGTTGTTGGGGAGGAGGTGAGGGTATCCACAGCTTGCAACATTGCTGCAGAGGAAAGATCCACCATCCCACACTGCCTGAGCAAGAGCCATGCTTGGAAGTCTATAAGGAGAGTTTAACCAATAACCTGCACGTAATGGAAGTGCATCAGCTGTTTGGCAGCCTGGCATCCTCCTGATCAAACTAGAGTCTTGCATGGGGCTTTTTTTATGGGCAGAGTGCCAAATCTCTACACAGAGTGCTGGCTTGGTATTTTCAGAGCTCAGGGCCTGGATTCAAGTGTTAAGCAAGCTGGTAGAATTTTGTATGTGGTGCTGCTTTACTGCACTTTCTGATATGAGAGAACAGACTGCTGCCCATTTAGACATAGTTTTTAGGTGAACAATTTAGTGAACCCGAAAAAAGGATTTTCCATTTGGAGCATGAAGGGATCCATATTTTTATCAATAAAGGAGGGGTACACTTCTTAAAAGAACAGAAGTTGTAATGTGTAAGACAATTCAAATATTAATAGAATGGTTTGGGAAAGCTTCTCTCTTACGTCTCACCAATGAACTAATTGCTCCAGAGTTTCTAGATCATGCTTTAGAAACACCATGGTCAAGCTACTGATGGAGATGAGTTGTTGGATTAGATGAACCACTGTCCTGATCTAGCAAAGCAATTTCTAAATGCCTATGTTCAATTCTCTTCTCTAACTCTTATCATCTTTCATATGTACAGCAATCTAACTTTACCTGTGTAGCTTGCAGTGAAGGAGTTTCACATACATTTTCACCAGCTACATGCAAGAAAAGGGATTTCCAGATCCAAGACTCTTAAGGAGTACAACCCCAAAATCTCCGAGCTTAACTCCTGGCCCTATAATGTTGTTGTCTGAGTTCTAATGGATGACAATAGAGGTAAAGTTTCATTCATGGTCAATAAGTATAACTATATTTGCATGGTTTACATCACCATGTTGTGAACCCAGGAACACAGAAACTGATATATCCTTTCAATCACTTGCTCAAAAATACAAGCTACCAGTTCACAATGTTTTCTTGCAAAAACTATATCAAGAAATAGAATTGTTTTAAAATTCTCTTTGCTGTAGCATCATCCAAAAATGATTAGCGACCCTTGAAAATGGTGAAATTACCTAGAATATAATTGCTTGAGGCATTAGCTGTATTTACTTGTTAAAGGGCAGCTAAGGATGTGGCAGCAAGTTTGCTTTTAATTCATGTTTTATGGGTTCCATATTAAAGCTTGTTCATCTTCTTAAACTTTACAAATCCCCAAGTTTTCCATTAAAAATTAAGCTTCCAAGTGTTAAAGGAAATAACTAAGCTGTACTTTCTTATTTGCCAAACACAGAATCAGGTACTGCCATCTGTGATAGTTCTTCAGCAAGGGCAGTTTTTGACAAAGATACGCACTCCCTGTCAGCAAGGATACAGAGCTCTTGGTGGCAAAGTCATCCAGGAATATGAGTATCTACACTCACACCTGACTTTAACAAAAACCTAGATTTCCATGATCTACTATATGCTGCCTTCTATAATAATACATGTAATATATATATGCTTTTAATCATATTGAAGCCTCTTCCATTCACACATGAGAAAGTGAATAGTTAACCTGGACCAAGAGGTTTGAGAAAAAGATGGTTGAAGTGGATCAAAGTTAAGCCTTTTGTTCTTTACAGGTAAAGAATTCTAACATAACATTAGCATAAGAAAACTTTAGAGGCTACAGGCCACTTGGGGGACAAAATAGATTAATGAGCCAAATCTGATCTATATCCCAGCAAATGCAAGTTTATGCTTTGCTCTGCCACACTCTGATGCTTCAGGACTCTTGTCATCTTTATAATGTGGATATCTTTTATATCTTTTATAGGATATTATGCCAATATATCATCTTAAAATGTCTTAAAAATGTAACTTTAAGAAGTGGTGCCTTGGGCTACTCATTCCCCCATTTAAACCAGAGAAGTAGAGGAGACTATCACAGCGATGTATTACTGTCAAAACGTGAAATGAGTGATGTTTTTAGATGTAGTAACATGGGGAGAAAAACAAAAAACAAAAAACTGTCCATGGCTCTAGGCAGCCTGCCCATTACCAGAAAACACAAAAGGGATAAAGAGCAAGTTTAAGTTCCTAAACTGGGGTAATAAACTTTCAGATACCCTGATAAGAGCTCTCCATCCCAGATCCTCACTCCCACGAATGAGTGAGCAGGAAAGGTTGTGTTTGTTTCCCTGGAATTAGATAGGACAAGCAAGTTTCAACATAATGACAAAGGTAGTGTCATCTGCTGGTTAAGACACAGAATCAAGCCCTGGTGCCACAGAATCAAGCCCTACCAACTCTGTTATAAGCCCACCCAGTGCTCTTCAGGAAGTCAGTGTTTCTACTTACACACTTGTCTACTGAGGCTATTGGCTTGTCAGGGAAAAGGCTGTTATCTTGCAACCTAGATGATCTTGTGATTCAGTTACATCAGTATGCCCCATGCTTCTGCTGACCTTGGTCTCCTTGCCATAACAGCATCTGAAAAATCTTCCTTCAGGTTGACCTTCTGCAACGAATCCATATGATGGTTAAAAGTACTGCAACACCCAGTGTGTACAGTGAACAGAGCTTTGATATACCACAATGCATTTATTCTTAGATTCATTGCTTATATAGTGGTACTATCTACTAAGCATTAAAGATGGACCATACAGAAGAGGGGACTGGCCTGTGTATTCTTCCATGGGCTTGCTTGGTTGCAGCCACTGTTCCTGCTGCAGCTGCAGTTACTTATTTTTCCAGCTTTGGGAGGCCTTCACTAACACCTCGTCTCTTTGGCAAGGCCAGGACCACAAAGATGCCTCAAAGAATGGTGATTACCTCAGGAAGTTTTCTGATGGATCAAATGACTCACTGAAATTTTAGCCTTCAACACTGAACTAAAATCTAATAAGAAAAGCTTAGAAGGGAAAATAAATGTTTATTTCACTGCAGAGAAGGCTTTCATGTTGCACAGAAAATGAATGAATTATACTCTGCTTAGCTTGAACTATCCATGGACATGCCATTTATCAATAGATAATGCAATTTATTCTTCTGACATTTGCCAGTGACTCTCAAGAGTTTTGATAACAAGACCTGTACTGTCAGACTCTAATTTTGTTTAGTTTGTCTGCTTAGTGGAGGTATGTAGAGAAAGAAGGATTTAGCTCATGTTTCTAAATTGACGAAACTCAGTTAAATATTATTAACAATACAGTGAAAATAAATACTGCTGGCTCTAGAAGGGTAGAAAAGTCAGAGAGAGAGAGAGACCATGAAAAAAGCTTTCTTACCACTATATATACTCAGATGATGATGAGCCTATATCTGTGAACAATAGGAAACATAGTTACTAACGTGCACACAGAATACAGGGGACAGTGCTAACAAGCTGCTAAGGATGAAGACTCTGGCTGCCTTTGGATATTTGCTTATGCATGCGCCCTCTCTGGAGGTTAGCATTACTAGCCGAATTTCATCAAAGTTACAAGAAAGCCAAGCAGTCAACCAATCAACCCACATCTGCATCTCAACTTCAAAATCTATTATCTAAATGGCAGAAATGAATTGTACTAATAGTCAGTTCAATGTGCCTCAAATCACTTTTTTTAGAGTGACACATCCTTTATTTGCTTGACCCAGACAGAAATTAGGATAGGGATGTAGAGCTTGTAAAGCCACACACAAAAGTTGAGAAGTAAAAATCCCAAAGTGCTTGTCAATGTTATAGCCTCTTGGTTATACTTGAATTTTCCATTAGGTGTACTTGGATTTGGCATGGTAAACCAAGGTCTACTCTGCTACCCTAGTCTACAACTCATGCTGAAGCTGCAATTGGAGGGAGATATGCATCCTTTGATGTGCATCCTACTGGAACAATTAAAATAATGAGGAAAAGTACATACCTGTATAACCTAACTGGTACTGCTTTCTTTTCTATGAATTATAAATTTCTATATAACACAGACATGTAAATCAAGTCTGGGCCTTAAAAGCTTTTGCTTTCCTTTCATTGTAATATCTGAGAATGCCTTTTTCTAGCAGACCAAAAGCATGGTTTTATGGCTAACAAAAACACTGAACAGGACCAGTAGAGAATTGCTTTGGGAGACAACCAAGTCAGTGACCCAATAAAATGCAATTTCATTTGTTATGGTTCGAAAATATGCAGTGTTAGCCCAGTATAAAGATTTTCCAACTCACTTAGAAAAAATCAGCGAAGTTTTAAAAAACATTTGCTGAAAAATATGGTCAGCAGTATGGGAATATAAATGTTGTTTTTTGCAGAGTTACATTGTTTAGAAGGAAGGAATGTGGTACTGAGATATGCTTACAGTGATAAGAAAGCTTAAGCAGGCGACCTTGTAAAATGCAGACAACCAGACTCCTTAGGACAATTAGGTGAAAATCACGGTGTCAAGTCAAGTCAGATAAGTGATGAAACATTACCACTTCAAACAGTAAAAATGGCAAAAGGAAAATTAACAGGCCGGCGACTGAAGGCCATGAATTGTTTGTGAAGCATCAGATAGATTGTGAACCTGGATTACCCACTCAGTGGGGAAACAGGGGAGAGTCCTGTCATCAAGAAGTATATAAACTGTTTGTCATCTCTCAGGACCTGTGGGTTGTCGGCTCAAACCCCACCTTTGGAATTCCCCATTCACCACCATCACCCAAGAAACCGGGTCTTGATTCGGACCTGGAAAGAGTCAACTCTGGCCTGAATGGGAAGGACAATTACTAACCACTGAAACAGCCGTAAGAACTGTGGAAAAAGGTTGAACGCACTATACTAAAGTGAAGGCATCCGTCGACCCTAGTACCTGGGAAGCTGTTCCTACAGAAGACTTGTTGGAAGTTGAAATCAAAGAGAAAAATCTCATAATGGACTCTGAGTGGGATAAAAGCTTACAATTGTAAACTAACCTTTTATTTTCACAGGTAACTAATGAGTGTGACTTGCAATTGAGAGAAAGGAGTAACCTATAGCGAATCAAAGTGCTCCCAAGGGGTTTTTGTTCTAGCAGGAGTGTACATTTTATTCTTTGTATTAATAATTATTTGGAAACCTAAGGATTAAAAATAATGACAGGGAAAAATCAATATTTAATTTTGTTTCTGGTGATTGTAGGCCTCAGAGGAGGTCCTGGTCAATTGACAACTTGGAAAAGGCATGACCAGATAATAGCAAAGACGGGATACCCCATCAAAAAATGGGCAAATGTGACAGAGGGTTACTTACCACAATCCATCATGTTTGATGCTTGTGAGGTGTTAGCTTATAGAGATTTAAATGCCCAACGACAATTGAGTGGAGAGAACAAATAACTGGAAGAGATCCAACAGACAGATTGAGAATAACTGTATGGAAATGATCCTCTATTGCCACTAAAGATAGGGAGAAACTCGAGGAGAAAACAGGATGCCCTCTTTGAAATGCAGCAGTTGTCACAGTTAAAGAAATAAAAGAACTTGGGCAAACTTCAGAGATTGAAACAGGGTATGGGGATGTGAATGCCTGGATAGAATGGGTCAAATATACTGTCCAGTCTCAACCATAGCAATTGCTATGCTTGTGTCTCAGGATGACCAATTGTGTGCCCTTACCATTGGGGTGGACCAAGGATTCCCAGGCAATGCAATGTATGATTGCATTGTACCAAGAAAAGACTGCCTGGGGAAATGAGGCCTGTAAGTCTCTCTCTTTGCTGTTCCCTTTCCTGAGTGATAGCAATATCAGGGCTCTGTATTCTTTACAGCTGTAGGTAACCATACAGTTTGCCTCTCACAGCAGGGTGTGAGTGCTATCTGGCATCTGGGAGAATTTACGTTGTGCACGAGGACCTTGAATGCTACCAAGGACTTGATGGGAAACTGCTCAAGACTTGAGATCCCCAGGGCAGATCTCTGGTGGTACTGTGAAGGGAAGACCTTACAGTCCACCCTACCATCTAATTGGGGAGGCACTTGTGCACTTGTTCAATTAGCTATACCCTTCACCCTGGCATTTGGAAGAGAAACATCACAAATACCCAGAAGGAGTAAAAGAAGCTTAGGAGTATCATTCAATGATAGAGTGTACATAGATTCTATTGGGGTGCCTAGAGGAGTTTCTGATGAACATAAAGCCAGGAGTCAAACTGCTGCAGAGTTTGAGTCACTGTTCTGGTGGGTTACAATCAATAAGAACGTGGATTGGTTTAATTATATTTATTATAATCAGCAGAGATTCATAAATTATACAAGGGATGTGATAAGAGGAATTGCTGAACAACTAGATGCCACCAGCAAAATGGCTTGGGAAAATGGAATAGCATTAGATATGATGCTCGTGGAGAAAGGAGGTGTGTGCATGATGCTGGGCAACCATTGTTGCACTTTTATCCCCAACAATACTGCCCCGGATAACACAGTAACTAGAGCATTGCAAGGGCTTATCACCCTTGTCAGTGAATTGGCAGAAAAATTAGGAACAGGCACTTCCTTCACTGGATGGTTGGAATCCTGGTTTGGTAAATGGAAAGGGATGGTAGTGTCCATATTTACATCCTTGATTGTAGTAGCAGTAGTTTTGACAGCCATTGGTTGTTGCATTATCCTCTGTGTAAAAGGACTAGCTGAGAGGTTAATTGAAACTGCACTATTGAAACAAATGACCATAGAGCCACCACCCTACTCAAATAATATGATGATATTAGAGGAGATGGAAAGCAAAGAAAATGAAGAAGAGGAAGATATCTACCAAATTACACCTTAGAGAAAAGTTTTTCAAAAATCAACGATTTATAAAGAAGAAAAGGGGGGAATTGTGGGAATAAAAATGTTTTTGCATAGAGTTACATTGTTTAGAGGGAAGAAATGTAGTATTGAACAGTGATAAGAAAACTTAGCAGGCAACCTTGTAAAATGCAGACAACCAGACTCCTCAGAAAAATTAGGTAAAATCCCGATGTCAGATCAGATAAATGAAGAAACATTACCACTACAAACAGTAGAAAAGTCAAAAGAAATTTGAAATTTAACAGGCCAGCAACTGAAGGCCATTGTCTGTGAAGCATTGGATAGGTTGTGAACCTGGATTACCCAATCAACGGGGAAACAGGGGAGGGTCCTGGTCATCGAGAAAGAAAGTATATAAACTGTACTGTATGACTAATAGGTGTGCTCCTGCTTGTGGGATGCCATTGCAATCGCAAATAAAATTGCTGCTTCACTGAGATCCTCGCCTGAGCCTAAGTTATTGGCTACAGAGTGTTTCTCACAAATACTAGTAGCTTTTGTCTTTAAGAGCAGCTGTGAACAGAATTTGATGAAATAGTAAACAAAACCAATTGGCCTTTTGAACAAAAACACTACAATCTACTCCCCCTTGTATGTACCACACCAAGCAATACACTGCAAATAAAAGGAGTTACTATAGAGCCCTCAAGACACTACTGAAATCTCAAAAAAAGTCTTATTCTCTGTATAAATTGGGGTAATCACATCGAATGCCATGAAGTCAAACCTAGTTGTACTTCTTAAGAACAGTAGAGAGACAGCTTTATGTTAATAACTCAATCTAAAGCAGTAATCAGAGAACAGTTAAGGTTGAAAGGGACCTCCGGAGGCCATCTAGTAGAATCCAGCTGTTCAAGAAGGGACACCTAGCAAAGGCTGCCCAGGACAATGTCCAGCTTTGGAACATTTCCAAAGAGGCAGACTCCACAGCCTCTCTGAGCAACCTGCAATAGTGTTTGGCTACCCATCTTAGTGAAGCTTCTTTTCTCAGCTTGGCTCTCCCAGGTGTTTTGCTTTAGGATTTCCTCTTTCCTGAGTCCTTCTGCACTTTATCTTATCAGTCCTTCTTGTCTCCTTGCTTGCAACCATGTTTAACAAAAAGTCAGTTGGATCACCCCACCTGCCTGTGGGAGGTGGTCTCAAATGATATCCTATGATGACGTTACCTATAAATTTGACGATCAGAAAATCCACATAATTATTTACTTTGCACTGTCAGTGAACTCTAGTGAAAATATAAATGTTCAAATCAGATTCTTACTGGAGTCCAGACATGTATCATACAGGCCTGTTAAACATTTTCTCAGATTACATTGCATTTTTTCACTATGTCTCTTGTCTTGAAGTATTTTAAAAACTTTTTTTTTTTTCTTTTCTTTTTTTTTTTTTTGGAAACCTGAATACCTCTCCAGGTGGAGTCATCACAAACCTCTCCACCTGGAGAGGTTTGGAAACCTCTCTGTAATACACTGGTTTGGAAACCTCTCCAGGTGGAGTCAGCTTCAATAAGACATATAGGTAGAATCTAGGGTCATGGGAAAAGAGCTAAGCAACGACATGAACTAGAAGATGAGAAAGGTCACATTAAAATTATGAAAGTTGAGCTAATGTACTGAAAAGCTACTTTTAAGGATGATAAACCTTGGAAGAATTATTACAAAGTTAAAGCAGCAGCATCTAAGGTGGCAAATTCTGAGCCAGACAGATATATTTCCATGTTGTAACATGGCTTTTGTAGATGCAATAATCTTTCCATGCTAATAGCTTGTCTAAGATGGTTGCCAAAATGAAACTTGGATAGCATAGTATTGGTTTTGTTTGGACATCTGCTGCTACTGCTCTTATTTACATGTTGCTGTTAAATTTTTGACTTGTTTGCAGTAAATGTTATTGTTATTGAAGGTTTGAAGCATATGTGTCATTTTTGTGGAACTAAGCAGTGAAAAACATAGAGCTTGTTGATGCACTTGGAAATAAGCAATTAAACCAGCTATTTTACTTCTGTGTATTGCCAAAAAATATTGGTATTGGTGAAATAAGATGTAGTCTTCTGAGTCCTAAGATATGAAAGAAGGTTCGGTGTATACAAACCAGTTGAATTTGACTGCTTTCCTTCTGCAGTGTTAATGGGACAGACTGAAGGCTTGACTTTGACTGATTAGCCAAGAAAAAAGAATTGATATGCTGCTGAAAAGACTTATTAATCTGTCAGATGGAAAAGAAAATATGCCATTGAAACACATTTTGGGGCCATATATAGTGACATCATAAATGAAGTCAAGCCTACTTTTATACTGGATAGACTAGGACAATGTGTATCTTTGTGTAGTATTTCCACAAGAAAAAAGGAAAAAAGAAAAAGAAATCTCTTTTGAGCTATACCCTGGCTTGTGTCAGCACTGACAGATGTGTGAGAATGGTGAGAAGTGAAGGTGAGACATTACACCTTATGAATAAAACATCAACAGAGGCCCAGCCACTGAAGAGTTACAATCCCACACTACAGAGAATGAGTGGAGTACATGTACAATCAACTTCCCAGCTCAACAACTGCTACCAGTGGATAGCGGTATCACATCTGTACTACCACTGATTCCTGCCAGCCTCCCACCCACAGAGAACAACTACCAGGACACATGCATCTTTCCAGCTTCAGGCAGAGGACACTGAGCACCATGTAGCAGTCCCACCAAGCCATGGTTTGAGCAACTTCCTCACAAAGAAACCTACACCTAGTGACAGTGCTTCCGTAGAATATGCCCACACTGTAAGCAAGAGTCTTCCATTTCTTCTGTAAAAGGACACACCAGAAAGGTTTGACTGGTCCACCGAAGCATGATCTTGTTTGTTCTAACAAAACCACTTGGGTTCAAATGCACCTTTAAAATACACTCAGGACTTATGGGAGAGACAAGTTCCCAAGGACTTCCCAAGGAGAGACAAGTTATGTTCTAGCAGGGTGCCACATTTCTTCCAGTTCTGATATCTGGTCCAAGGTAGCAACTTTCTGCAGTGCACAATTCCTATGGTTTCCTTTGCATCTCTAGAAAATCATCTTTTTTCCCCACTCCTTGTTTTTGCCTATGACCTCAGTTTTGCTCTCCAATGTGAATGTAAAATCTATGTGATCAGAAGGTCCATCACTAAGAACCCGATACTTACCTCAAGAAATATAACTTTATTTGAACTCTGCTGCTGTTGAAAAGTGCCAGGAACTCTATGTAATACACTGGCTTGCCCTCTGAAAAATCCTCTTTTCCTGTCTTGACTCTATTCTAGAGCTTGTTTTACAAGGCTTAATTTACCTTCTACAGATAATCCCATATTAGCAAAGTCTATGAGGAGTACCCAAAGTTATCCTGGGCCTGAAGAGATGCAGCCAAGTCCGCTTCTGCAAAGTCACTAACCACCTGTGCATCACTAGCAGGAGACTGTGAGGGTCACTCTGCCTTAACCATACTGACCAGTGGATCTATCTAGGTGTTGCTAACCTTGATGTTATCTAGGGTGAGTTTCATGAAGATTTAGAGGAGACTTACACTGCTGTTTAAAAGATACATTTAGGCTATAATTTGTCTCAGTTATTTACACTTCCATTCCATGGTTGCCTATATCTGAGCAAGTGTCTGAGGATGCACCTTATGGTCAGCAGAGAAAGAAAGAAATTTCAGTGTCACAACACCTGGCATGTGTGATATCTGCATGGTGGCAAGGTTGAATCCTATCTCTGAAGTACCCGTCTCTCTTTGCTAACTAGAAGTGGAGCCAAAGATGACTAGCTCAGATATAAATGTCAAAAATAAGAGGTAGCTAAACTCAATATGAGTTAGCTAAACTCAAATGTCCTACAATTGCCTTACAATACACATCATATACTTCTGAGTTCAATTGTCTCCCGCTTATGATTTGTTTAATCATTGTAGAGATAGATTCATTAATTCTTAGTATTTAGAGGCTCTTTTTGACCAGTAAGTATATAGAACTTCAGTGTTGTATCAAAAAATGCTCATCACCAACTAGAAAGCTTTGTCATTAATAATATAATTACTTTTGCAAAACTACTTCTTGGTAAGTTTACATAGCTAAACAAAACCCACAAATACACATGCCTTCAAAAAGCATCATTAGATCCTGCCAAGTAAAGTGGTGTCGGTAGCTAAAATTTTAGATCATAAATTTGACAAGTGGGCAAAAAAATGAGAAGTTATAGCTTGCAGATTCAATAAAGCATTGTGTCTGCAGGCAAAAACAACAAGGGGAGAATGCTGTATTAAAAGTTAGAAGTCCTGGAAAGCAGAGAAGAAGATAATTTGAAACTAAACCCTATGAATAGCTTGAACAGAAACAGCAAAGCAGATGAAGATTGACTCTAAGAGGGTAGCTTGGAGATATGTCAAAACTGATGCTGAATAACCTTTGAAATACTTTGCTCTCACAAGGCATTGTTATAAATGGCGATACAACTCAACCTGAATTTAGTAATATTTATAAAAGGCAAGTAAACAGCGCTGGGTACGCGGGGAGTCTGTGCCCTACCAACACGCACACACTAACATCGAACTTTCTAAATATACAGAACATTGCTTTTACATATTAAACCCGAGTACGCCTATCCATATGTACAATCAGAAAAGGTATCAATTGAAACATAAACATGGCAAAGTTCTCCAAATTCTGTAAAGTGTTTAACAAGCAATCCTTTAAGTCTATTACTATTAATGTCGTGGGAAAAAAATGTCTTGCTTTAAGCTGTCAATCAACTCGGCCTACAGGCTTATGTATCCTATTCATATCCTATTATGTATCCTATTTTCTTTGATCCTCCAGATCAAAGAAAAACATATCCACCTCCTTTTCAAGGCCAATAGGGCCCGGGGGGTGGGGGGGGGAGGGAAAGGGGACGGGGAGGGCATGGCTCTTTAAGGCCTCAGAGGTTGCTCGCCAGGCGCCGAGCAATCCCACTGCAACCTTGTCGTTTTTAGTTGCAGAGTCCCACACCTTGACCTCAGTTTGGTCCCATATTTCAGGATCCTAAACTGCCTGGTTGTTAATAAAGAGAATAAGCTGTAAGCTTATGCAGATATAAATCGTGAAGGAAATGTCTTACCAACATTCAGCTGGGCTCAGCTGTGAAATCCTGTCACCCCTACTTGGAGCTTCTTCCTTCTCCTCACAGATTGCTGATTCTTCCTCCTCAAGATATCTCCCATGTTTACAGATTTGTTGTTGTTGTTCTGTGTTTTTTTCTCCTTTTTTTTTTTCCCTTCTGATATCATGCTGTGATACATGGAGTAATAATTTGTGTCAAGAAGATGGTTGATGTTAATAAAGAAGGGTATAAGAGGGGAGCCTGCCCTCAAGATAAAAAAAAAGACAACACGATGTAATGAAGTTATGTCATCAATAAAGAAGCAGAAAGAAGGAATGAAAAGGAACAGGCCAGCAGAACGGAGACTGGGACGGGAACAGGCACTTTGGTTGCCTCATGAAGATAGGTTTGGCCAGACTCAGCAAACTGCTCAATGAAGCTCATACAGAAAGTCGCTGGGAATAGGTGGCACTGGAGCTGGAAAGAAGCTCAAGCTGAGAGAAGCGGACCTGTGCACACAACTGGCCCTTGCTGGTAAGCAGCTGCGAATTATGGGGAATCATACGTCCTTAGAAACAAAGACTGTCCCAGTAACCTTACAGCTTATTTCCTTACTAACAATCGGACAGTTTATGAGCCTGAAATATGGGACAAAACTGAGGTCAAGGTGTGGGACTCTGCTACTAAAAACGACAAAGTTGCAGTGGGATTACTCAGCACCTAGCGAGCAGTCTCTGAGGCCTTAAAGAGCCATGTGGGACCACAATCACAAACGTGTGGTTTACCAGACAGTGAGGGAACTGCGGGCTCCTTTATTGATCTGACTGCTACACCATCGGCCCCACCACCACTACAGCTTTTGCTGTTCTGTCCCCTGCTGACCTGGACATGCCTTTTGACCCAGGCCGTATTGGCCTTGAAAAGGAGATGGATATGCTTCGATTCGGGAAGAACAGGATACATAAGGCCTGAAGGCTGAGTTGCTTGACAACTTAAAGCAAGACATATTGTTCAAAAGAAATGGAAAATGTAGACTTGTTTGTAATTAAAAAAAGGAATGGAAAATGGAGACTGTTAAGTCATGGAACTTAAAGGATTGTTTGTTACCTTTCCTGATTGTATGTATGTATAGGCATACTCGGGTTTAGTATGTAAAGCAATGTTCTATATGTTTAGAATGTTTGATGTTCATGTGTGCGTGTTGGAGCGTAGACTCCCCAGACACCCAGCACTGTTTACTTGCCTTTTATACCTTTTAGAAATATTTCTTTTATGAATACTGCTAAATTCAGATTGAGTTGAGACTTCATTTATGACAGTGTTCTGCTGAACTTGTAACAAACCATGGAGAAGCACATGAGGAGATGGTAATTTAATCAAGAGATTTTCTCATTGCTGGGACACAGCCAGGCACAGCACACACTGCTGAGGAGGCAGTGGTGGCAGGGAGGTCACATACAGACACCACACTGTCCTCACTGCAAAATCGTGTAGGAAAATCACTGGGGATGTGACAAGAAGGGTATGTCTGGCAAATTTCAGATCCAGGTTTGAAGTGCTCTGAAACTAGATTTGAATGTTATTTGGTCTTCCTTTCCAATAGAAAGGTTTTTGTATGAGTATAAAAAATACTTCTAAGAGAAATTATTACCCTGGGGCATCAATGTAAAACTAAATTATTCTATGCAATTTTCACATCAAGTTGAAACTAGTGATTCAAAGATCGAAGCCGAAATTTCCTTAAGTGGTATATTCTTTATTGCAGCGCTGGATGCATGGGGGATCTTTCCACCTATCGTGCATATCCGAAGTAACAAACCATCTCATATTTATACAGCAAAACGATGAATATTCTATTAACACCTATACATATTCATTACCTAAACCCGCCTATTCTCGCTTCGTATGCTAATTACCTTATCAGTCCTTGCACTTGCGCAAAGCCTTCCAAGAATTGTGGGCCGGGGTCTTCAGGACGTGGGCAGTGGTCTTTGGGAGGAAGACTGTAGGTCTTCCTTGTGATGCACTTTTCACCTTTTGCTTAAAAAATGCCAGATAGGATGAATCAGTTGTTTTCCAAGCTGAGTTGGCTTTCAGCCTAACTGAGGGTCGGCAGATAACAGGATGTCTCAGTTAACAAGACATAACAGAAGGTTGACTCAAGTTATCTCAAGTCTCAGCCTGACTGAGGGTCGACAGGTAACGGGATGTCTCAGTTAACAAGATGCTTCAACATAACAAAAGGTCGACAGATAAAAAGATGTCATCTATTTTGTTCTCATTAATTTTTAACCACAAGATTTATTCTATCCTAAAGTGAGTCTATACAATATCACTAGACCTGATTTTAAGTCAACATTATAATATTCTTTTTCTTTTCCCCTCTCACAAATGAGATCTGTCCATCAAATTTTGTCCTACTAACAACAAAAAAAGGGACACAAAACATAATTTCTGAAACAATTAATGATTTCAGGTGTCTCTACTTTTCAGGTACCAATTCTGGAATACCTCAAATGGTAAAGGAATGATTTTGACATGTTTTTTAGTATGTCTTTTGTCTTTTCAGGGAATCAGATTTCTTCACAGGTTTTGAAATTTAAGAATCAAAAAAAAACCCCAACATTCCAAATTCTTGAAGATATAATCCTATTCTTGATTCATCTATCTGAAGAACGGTAAAAAGATCTCAAGTAGGAACTCTCAAATGCAGCTTTGTCAAAGCAAGCCCCAAAGGAAAGTAAACTTTTGTTTCATTCTCCAATACTCAGTTATTTTAATAGAAGAAAAACTAATCTGCAGATAAAAGGACTAGTTCCAGGGCTGTAACCCTGGTTACTTGCAGGTTCCAGCAGACTTTGGTGAGTTTGCCATGACTTTATCAATGACCAAGTGTACCCCCTCAAGTGGAAGTGAAGGTTCTTTGAGCCAACCCCCCAGATTTTAGGGAGTAACATGAACCACAAAAAATTATATATATTTTTTTAACTGAATATCTCATGTAGGTTTGAGCAAATGCTGCCTCTGCGTGGAAGACAAGGATTAGACCTGGAGCAATGGAAAAGCAGACTGAAAACAATTACAAGAGTTTTCTGAATCGGGGGAGTTCTATCTAAAAAGCATCCAGGAAGGGATATAATGAAAGCTGCCTTTGTGCAAATTTTGATTTCAAGGGAACATGATGGTTTAGCTTTATAGCACCCTGAAGTCATACACCCTTTCAAACCATTGGTTTTTATTTAAGGATGTTCCAGGAGGGAAGGGAAAAAAAAAATGCATTTCATATTATCTACTCTCCTTTGTGCATTGCATTACTCCCTTGACACACAGCCTCTCCAATGGTCAAGGACGAGCTCTAGCTGCTGACTGCATGCCCAGTGTTCTGCACAGCATACCTGTGACTCCACCATCCAAGAAGTAACAGCGTATGTGCCAGGCTTTCCCTCCCTTCAAAATCAAGAGATACCTGCTTCCTGAAAGACAGATAGAGCTGCTTGGAGATGAGAGCTTTTCTTGGACAGAAGCAGATCCATCTTTCTGTGTCACAAGGTACTTTGAATGCAACATGTATCCATATACCACCGAGTGGTGCAGAGGACTTTTCAGGAGTTCTCAGCCATAACCAAACTCTCCAGAAGTCTGTGAGTAGGACTTTTTGTCCCTGATCACAGAAGAACTTTTGAAAACCCAGCCAGCATATGAAATTTTCCAAATTGGGTAAAAATCACATCCTCTTCCTTCCAAAAGTCTATGAGCCTAAACTAGGAATATGCTAAATATGAGATTTAATTGCAATGCAGAATTAAATAAACACATGAAATTAAATACTCCAAGCCAAAATTATAATTAATCAAACTATAATTACATCCACACATTGCACTAATCTGACAAATTCAACAAGTCATCCTAGACTTCAGTTAATATTATTGCCTCTCCAAAATTAGCATAATTATATTTCACAACTTCAGCCACCTCAAGTTAGTTTAGCCACTGGTGTTACTTAGCTCCAGAAGCCTTGTCAAGAAGCTGTGACATTTTGCTTACTCAACACAGTGGATGTCATCACTGAATCAGCCTTATTCCCTGTACTTAACCTGAGATGTTTTGCTCTGGATGATACCCTCCAATACTCAGTATGGAAAATAATCATCTACATACAGTGATATACTTTGACTTCAGCTGACAAAATTGGTAAGTCATCATAATAACACCCTCCTGCTGAAGAACTAGGGAGTCTGCAAAGATCAATTGTAGCTGTTGTGTTGAGCACAACTGTGAAAAAGGCTTTGTTCTGTGTGCCCTTTGTATTGGAAATGGTGTCTGTATGTGGTTGACAGACAGCAGAGCTGACAAGAGGTGATCCTAATTTTAAAATACTTTTTTTTTTTTCATTTTTTTTTTGGCACTTAATGAGGGCACTATAGAGAGCCACTTGTAGAAAACAGACGAACAGAACAATGCTGGGCTGATTCTCTTTAAATGATCAGAGACACAAATGAATTTTAGTTTGTGGGCACAACACACAAAAGCAAAAATGGAGAAATAAATAAATTTATTTCTGGAAATACTTATTTTCTAGAAAAAGGTAATCTGGTAAATTGCATCTTCTTTGCATTGGAAATTTATTAAATCACTATGGAGGATTATTAAATGAATTAAGAATTAACACTCCTGTGTTAATTCTTAATTAACACACTTAATTCACAAGTGGTTAAAGTGACTATAGCCAGCTGGGCTGAAGAAAGATTTCATCAGGCAAAAGGAAAACTAGAAGCAGGATTCATTACAGATTAATCTCTTCATTTTTTTCTATTCACATTCATCAATGTTTTAATTAATTACATTGCATCATCAACAGATTTCCTACCAAGATGTCAAAGTGGGAACCCACTGCTAGCTAAGACAATAAGAAAATTGTCTAAGAAAAAAATAAAAAACATTAGACAACCTCAAAGATAGGACTAATGGAAAATTAATTGTAAAAAGTGCCAGATCACGCACTTCAATAGTCTAGTAAACCAGACACATATAAGTGTGGGATTAGGGAGCTGTTTTTATAATTGTTAGCTAAGGGTGTAGTTATTTCTAGTTGCTGGTAGGACTGGAGTGTGTGGACACAGCTCCCCACAGTAAAAAGAAAGGCAATAGGCAATGGGTCAGAAGAACAATGCTGCTCTTAATAAAAGAACACACAAATATGATCTGGACAGTGATAAATCTTGCTTGGAAATTAGAGCACTCATGGTTTGAAGCTGTATCAAAAATAAAACAGAGGGTCCAAATAACTGGAACTAATAAATTTTCAAATTTACAACCTTTATGTGTTCACTTTATAAATCTTCAACAGTGAGGCTGCAACTATGCCCAGATCACTAGCAATGAATTTTACTACAGTCATCTCCAGACCCTGATTTCCTCTTTGCTTCTGAGTTGATGAGTCTTTCCTCCAGGAAAAATAAACAACCAAACAAAGCCTACTACTATATTTTCACATGTATAATCCAAACCACATGAAAAACACAGTCTAAAGTGGATCTGCAGTCATTGACAGTGGGGATTACTCAATGTGGTTGTTTGCAGCAGTAATGGCTCAGGCCTGTGGCTGTAGAAAGTTCTATTTTGCACACTAATGGAGACTGTACACAGTTGTAGGTCAGGAAAGGGAAGACAAGAATGACTGTACTGTGTAGGACCAGAGGCCCACTAATCCCTAGCTAGTGTTTTCACCAATGAGTGTCCAAGAGAGAGTGCAAGAACAGGGTAAGTCTTTAGAAATACCTCCTTTCATGCTCCCTTGGGGAGCAGGGCTGAAGTACTCTGTGAAGGCAATAAGAGGAAATATTATCACATTTTAAAAGGTGAAAACATTGTACCTTCACTAAAGTCACTGGCTCATCTACCAAGTGAGATGGAAAATGTCATTTAGCATAGACTGTATGTTAAAAAGGAGCAAATACATTTTTGGACTTTTGAGTCAGGGGATGCTACATTATGACTTTCCACATAATTTATTTCTCCTGTCCCTAAATGTCTTGGATGCTGTTAGCAGAAATTAGGAAAAGTGCTGTCTTTAAACTGCACTACTTCATGTTATACAGTCACTAGTATTCCTCTATGTTATTCCTGTAAGCAAAAATATTAATAAGTGAATATCTGTTGACTTTCTTGATAGCATACTATCAGCTTTGTCTGCACCCTGATTCTGATCTAGATAGATAGATAGATAGCATCAGGGTTCAGATAGTCCTATATCAACAGCCAGTTTATGTAGTTATGCATTAAGATCCCATGCAAATGTGAAATAACCACCTCTTGTTAACTCTGAGTTTTTCACTGTTTTCCCATGCCACAGACTGCTCTGCAAATGCATAATTCCTTCTTTGCTGATAAATACTGCAATATGCAAATCTGAAGCATATAGCCAAGAAAAAGGCTATTTTCTCCTAGGTACAGACATTGCATGTCAGTGCTGTTCTAAATTGAAATGAATTATCTGAACTGATGACTTCCCAGGCCAGCACAGGTCTAATTTCCTTGACTATCTCCCTCGCTCTATCTCCCTTCTCTGCACAAACTTAGATGGGAATTTCCTCTAAGTTACAGCAATGTACTGCAAACTTGGTAATAGTTCAGCAGCAAAGATAGTAATCATCTTGATTTACAGGCTATAACATGGGTTTCTAATGTGTGGGCACTGGGCACACAGTGTATAAGAAGAAAATCAGAGTTAATCACCCCCAGAAATGAAGCTAGCTCCAGCCGCTGACTCTCTGCAAACAAGATAAAGGAGAGTGAAGAACTCTGGTAAATAAAGTACAAGAGAAACTGCAAAAACATTTTACAGCAAGGCAGGTACATATACATCATCTACACAGTAAACAAGCTCAATAACAGGAATTTCTATGAATTTCAAGAAGGCAAAAAGGCTCTGCAACAAATGAGTGGAGTAACAGAGTTCATCCATCAAAACCTCAATTACTGCCAGTTATCTGGGTGGAGGGTGGTGGGCATGGTTTAAAGTACAGACCATTGTTTGCTTCACATGAGCTTTATGCTTTTGTGTCATAGAGTTTGTTAGTTTTCCTGGCAAACTTTATAACTACTGTAATAAAAAAAAAAAAAATAATAAAAAAAAAGGATGTTCTCCAAAGACGGATGGATGAGGCTCTGCTATGGCACTGGTTTAGCTCAGCTCATCAGAAATTCCTTGGGGAGGCTCCCAGGAAGCTGGAAACTAGTGTATATCCATAAATAATCAAAAAGGAAAAAGCACTCTTAATGGAAAAGTGGAGAAAAAATGTCTCTTTCATCTTGTGTCTACCCAGCTGCTTCTTCAAAAGGACACACAGGGATGTGCTTCTGTCCAGTGTTGATGGACACGTCCTAATATGTAAAGGAATAAGTGCCAGGGAAAGCTTCATGTGCATAACCTGGTCAGGTTGTGACTTCAGTCATGAAGTGCAATGTGGTTTTTAGTCCTGTCCTTTCTCTCAGAAAGAGAGAACAGAATTCTCCTGGTCCTGTCCATGTCTGGGTAGGGAATTGGAACAGGACAGAGCTGTGCACTTGAAGAGCTCCATTTTCTTCCAAAGGAGTGGTGGGATTCTTTTTAAGTAACAATTGTTATGACTCATGACTTTCATGACTGATGTATCATAATTGCAAATCCCTGTTTGTTTTGTGTGTGCATTACACTGAATTGCATATTAGTGTTATACTGTTCTATTCTCCCCTCCCCACCCTCCCCCCCCCCAGAAAAAAAAAAAGAAAAAAGAAAAGGCTCCCACACATTTGATACTCATAAACATTCACTTTCTGGAACCATAACAACTGTTTCATAAACAGTTTAAATCACTAAAAGCAACTGGAGATGTTTCAACTGGCAGCACTGCTAGACCAAGGGAAATAATGAAAGTGAGCACCTAAATATGAAGGCAGATGTTGGAGAGGATAGTAGAGGACCCCTCTCACAACTGAGAAGTTGTAGGTGGGAAATAACACTTTTATTGAGTGGGTCCGGAAGGACAAATCAATTCTTTCTGAAATAATACTATGAACAAGTAACCTAAGAAACAAAAGGCTTCTGCTTCTATTCCCCGGCTCTTGAGAAATATACACAGAATCACAGAATGGCTGAGGCTGGGAGGGACCTCTGAAGATCATCTAGTCCAACTCCCCAGCTGAGCAGGATCACCCAGAGCATGTTGTGCAGGATGGTATCCAGGCGAGTTTTGGATATCTCCGGAGAAGGAGACTCCACAACCTATATGGGCAACCTTTGCCAGTGCTCTGTCACTCACAGTAAAGAAGTGCCCTTTCATATTCAGATGGAACCTCCTGTGATTCAGTTTGAGCCCATTGCCTCTTGTCTGATCGCTGGGCGCAACTGAAAGGAAACTGGCTCCATTCTCTTGACACCCTCCCCTCAGATACATGTACACATTTTTGCCTACCCAGAATAAGAGGGGATATTTAAAGTCATCAATGATTTTATAGGGATTATAAAGCTTGTCCTGACACAGATTGTCCCAGCTTAGATCTTTGCTGGCTCACACTAGGTAAGAATTTATCTCATCTGGAGTTTGATCAGCCTTCAAAAAGTTGTGCAAGAGGTCAGGACTCTGAATCACAAGTGCATCAATCCCCTAAACTATTTAAAGCCACGACTCATTTTCATGCTGGAGGTTAAACATCAACTGCCAAACTTTGCAAGTTCATGAACCTAGTGGATTCCTCTCACACGGTAAAATAAATGTAGAACAGCTTATTTTGGTGTCATATTCAGAACAACTGTCACCTGCTCAATACATGGCCATTGTTCTTGTCTCATTGCTTTAAAGATAATAAACCTTGAATTCACAAAACTGATTAACTTAAATTTAAGAAGCTGAAAATGAACTCATAGATTCACTAGAAGTATCCTGCAGTTGTAGATGCAAAACAAACAGTCAGACCAAACTATACTACATTTGTACAGTAAAACTGGGGCCAGTATGTGCTAAGACATTGAAAGGTGGCTCATTTCAGGTGTTTGCATGCCTAGAACATGGCTTTGGAAAACCAGCAATTGCAAGATACATTTTGATTATTTTTTTAGTGGTCTGCTCCTCTCAACACCTCTGTTTGCACTGTCAGATTGTGTCTAAGGGGCTCTGATGGGACACAAACCTTTGACATCTGTGTCCTTCAAACTAAGTCAGAAATAAACAAGAAAATCTGTTCTCTCCTGGAAAAAAAATAAATAAATAAGAATACAAATGACCCCCATATGAGACACTCCAAAAGAAGAAAACAAAACCAACATAAACTAGTCGTTGGTGGTGGGAAGAGGGAAAAATAAAGTCCTCTTCCAAGTATTTTTCTTTTTTTATTTTCAGGTTGTTGATATACTTTGTAAACTGCAGGGATTAAAAAGATCCCTGGGGTTCCCAGGTGTGAAAGATGAGTGCTACTGAAAGTAGCTGAGTGTAGGAATGTTCATGAACTATATCTTGTCATCATCAAATCATTTTGCTGAATACATCAAATTGCTAAACACAGAAATATTTACATATAAATCAATGCACGTTCATAGCACAAATACACAAAACATCTTATTTTGGCATCATTATGGCAGAGAAGTGCCAGCTCCAATGCTGTCCCCAAAAGGGGAAGCTATGCCAAGGAGAGTCTGGCTTACAAGTTCCCCCCAGATTCCTCCATAGAAAGGGATTCAAAGCTATAGGTAGTTACCGTGAACACCTGAGTTAAACACATTTTAACTCAGCAGCCCCTAAATTCCTCACATCTTAGTCAGACTACATACATAATCTACAAAGGCCAGCAGTACTGACCAGTGCTGGTAGTCCTGCAAGTATTTTGGTTGCCATTCCTAAGAGCATGGGCTTTGTTCCCCTAAAATAAATGCACGGACTGCAGGATCATGTCTTCAGTGTGGCAGGATAAAGCTTCCATCTATTAAATTAAGGCATGGCATTAATATATCACTTTGCAGTATTTGAGGTGGGCTGGGACCAGCAGAGAGCATCCACAGGGATTTTGTTTTCTTGCAGAATCCATCATATCCCCTCTCACAAAATGTACATGACAAAAAGGCCCAACCTCCAAACGCACCATGGAGGTTTTAGGCAATTATTGATTTTGCTATTCAAGTAGAAAGCACAGTTCCCATGGCAACAAGCCCATCACTCTCTACCTATGGCATCACTTGCTCTCATAACATGAGCTCTTCATTTAAAGAAAAATATATGCTCCCACGGATGCCCCTCAGAGACCAATTTCCTTTCATTTCACATAAGTGATGACCCACCTTGTGTCTGATTACTTAAAAATACACCAAAGGCTTCTCCACCTCCTGTGGTTCCTGCAGGGAGCTGGCATCACGGCACAGTGGGCAGCCACTGCAGGGGTGCTGGGGCTGATGCTGCACCCAATGCCACCAGGACTGCCCCAAGAACACCTTGTGCTGCCTTCGGAGAAGATGAATGCTCCAAAGCACTTCCAGACAAAATACACCAGAGTATAGTGGAAATTGTTGTTTTGCACTGAAGCCCCACTTCCTCAGCATCAATGCTAAGCACGAGCAGAGATGCCCTCTCAATGTTTCTTCTTCATGCCACATTAAACCTGGCATCAGTGAGAAGCAAATTCACCATAATTCACAGGATCACAGAATCACAGAATCACAGAATTTCTAGGTTGGAAAAGACCTCAAGATCTTCGAGTCCAACCTCTGACCTAACACTAACAAGTCCTCCACTAAACCATATCCCTAAGTTCAACATCTAAACGTCTTTTAAAGACTTCCAGGGATGGTGACTCCACCACTTCCCTGGGCAGCCTGTTCCAATGTCTAACAAGCCTTTCGGTAAAGAAGTTCTTCCTAACATCTAACCTAAAACTCCCCTGGCCCAACTTTAGCCCATTCCCCCTTGTCCTGTCACCAGGCACGTGGGAGAACAGGCCAACCCCCACCTCACTACAGTCTCCTTTGAGGTACCTATAGAGAGCGATAAGGTCGCCCCTGAGCCTTCTCTTCTCCAGGCTGAACAAGCCCAGCTCCCTCAGCCGTAGTCCTCGTAGGACTTGTTCTCCAGGCCCCTTACCAGCTTCATCACCCTTCTCTGGACTCGCTCAAGCACCTCCATGTCCTTCTTGTAGTGAGGGGCCCAAAACTGAACACAGTACTCGAGGTGCGGCCTCATCAGAGCCGAGTACAGGGGGACGATCACCTCCCTAGCCCTGCTGGTCACACTGTTTCTGATACAAGCCAGGATGCCGTTGGCCTTCTTGGCCACCTGTAGTGGGTTTACGTGGCAAGGTTTTGGTAGCAGGGAGCCATAGGGGTGGTTTCTGTGAGAAAGATCTAGAAGCTGCCCCATGTTTGGGAAGGGCCCCATTGTTTTCCAGATCCGAGCGAATAAGCGATGTTGTTTTGCGCCTCTGTGAGAGCATATTTAAGACAGGGAAAAAACGCTGCGCCACACAGCAGCCGGGAGAGTCAAGGGAGTGAGGCACAGCACCAAGGTCAGTGTAGAGGGAGGGGGAGAGGTGCTCCAGGCGCCGGAGCAGAAGTCCCCTGCGGCCTGTGGTGAGGACCATGGTGAAGCAGGATGTCCCCCTGCAGCCCATGGAGTACCACGGTGGAGCAGGGTTCCACGCTGCAGCCCGTGGAGGAGACCACGGTGGAGCAGGTGGCCCTGCACCGACGGAGGCTGCTGCCTGTGGAAGACCCCTGCCGGAGCAGATTCCGGGCCGGACCTGTAGCGCGTGGAGAGGAGCCCACGCAGGAGCAGGTGACCTGGCAGGAGCTGCTGCCCGTAGGGGAGCCAGGTTGGAGCAGTTTTCTCCTGAGGGATGGACCCCGTGGTACGGACCCATATCTGGAGCAGTTCTGGAAGAGCTGCTGCCTGTGGGAAGCCCACGCCGGATCAGTTCATCAGGGACTGCATCCCGAGGGTGGGACCCCACAGCACAGGGGACGAGAGTGACCGAGAAGGAGCGGCAGAGAAGAAGTGCTGTAGACTGACCATAACCCCCATTCCCCGTTCCCCTGCGCCGCTCGGGGGGAGGAGGTGGAAGAGGGTGGATGGGGGGGAAGGTGCTTTTGTTTTTTTTTCCTTTGTTTTCTCACTTCTCTTGCTTGTTAGTTGTAGGCAATAAATCTTACTATCTCCTTATGCCGAGTCTGTTTTGCCCGTTACAATAATTATTGCGTGATTTTCTCGTCCTTATCTCAATCCTTGAGCCCTTTTCACATATTTTCTCCCCATTCCTCTTTGAGGAGGGGGAGTGAGAGAGCGGCTGTGGTGGAGCTTGGCTGCCCACTCGAGCGGAACCACGACACCACCTGAGCACACTGCTGGCTCATATTCAGCCGACTATCCACCATCACTCCCAGGTCCTTCTCTGCCAGGCAGCTCTCCAACCACTCATCTCCCAGCCTGTAGCTCTGCTTGGGGTTATTGCGCCCCAGGTGCAGGACCTGGCACTTGGCCTTGTTGAACTTCATGCAGGATTCACTCGTAAATCTGTTTAACATTAGCTAAGGAAGAGTAACTCTCTCTCTTTCTATCTTTCTAGTTTTAAAGTGTTATTGCAACACTACAGAAATGTATGACAACTTTCAGAAGAAAAAGAAAATCAACCACTTTGAATATTGGCATCACTTAATTAATATGCTTGCAGCAGGGGCTGGCTCCTTAAGATGACTCCCCATTGCTTTAATAGCAGTCAAGTTGCACAGGCTGGCGAGCAGGTTTTGCATCTCAGGAAGAGAAACTACGCTCAGAAAAATGGGAGATGGTAGGGTGACTGACAGGGCTGTGCTCAGGGAGACTTGGGGCACAATACTACACATGCCAAATGTTTGCACCTGGCTTGTGATGTGGCTCCTCTCCCAGGTAAAGAGATGAGAAGAAAAGACACTGGAACTTGGTGAAGAAGTATGAAAAGCATCAGGTACACTGGTTCAGCTTGGAAGTTAAAAGCAAGAAGCATTGCGCAGAGAAGATGCAAGATTTTCTTTCTAGAGATTGGCCACTGAAAGACAGAAATCAGTTGGGTGGGGCTGGAGGAAGGATGCAACTTGGCTACAGAGGTGACTTGCTTTGCTTCTAGCTACACCGAGAAGGATGACATGTATGGACAGAGACACACACAAGCAGGATCTTGGAGATGATGACAAAATGATGGAAAGAGTTAAAGCAGGGGAGAGTAAGCAAGCTTCAGCTTGGAAGAAGTAAAGGTGTTAAAGCTGGAGAAGCAGTGTTTGGTCTGAGAAGAATAAAGAGTAAAAGCATCAGGAGAAAGAAACAGATAACTTCGTGTGAAAAGATATGAGGACATAAGAGATACAACAGCACAGATCCCGGAGAGATGCAACAAAGACTGAAGAGATATTAATGGGTTTTAAAAAAATAATATGATTTCCTGTGAGATGCCAGATATGACAAGGGAAGGTGTGAGGAGTCAAATCTGGTTACACGGCTGGGAGTCAAGGACAGAATAGCCAGGCACGGGATCAGAGGATTCAATGCAAAACTTACAGAAGTAGGAAGCTATAGCAGGAGAAGACCACTGGGTCTAAATGGGTGGTGGTACACACAATAAGAGCTGTCTACCACCCTGAGCTTGTGCTATCAGGTACTGCAGAGAGAGCAGAGGTTGGTGGTGTGGAAATAGCTGAAGCTTCACCTCAGAAGTGTGGCTTTGCGGACTTCCACATCCTAGAGCAAACAGGATCCCAAGTGCTTGTCTAGAGGTTATTACACAGGCTTGATTTTTTTTGTTTGTTTTTGTTTTTTTGGGGGGAGCTGAATGAATGCCAAGCCTATTTGTACATACAGAGACATTAGAGAAAAAATATATAGAGAAAAATGGGAATAGAAGCAAAAAGAAACATCACCCTACTTACTTGACATGCATCATGGATCCAAGAAAAGCTGGAGGGGCCAGTTTTTATCAGTTATTTTTTTCTGAGTAGAGTTAAAATTGAACCTAGATACTCTTAAGTAAGGTTTTTCTTCAGCTCATAAACTCATATTCTTCTCTTCATTCTTGGATTCCTGGCTGGAAAAACAATATTTGGGTATATCTTCCTGTCTCCACAAGCTGCTTGGCTGAATCTGTTTCCTAAAATACCTTTTTTTTTTTTTTTTTTCCAGCTTATTACTGCTGTTGCATGGGGATGTTCTTCACTGCTTTTAAAAATAAGGAAAAAAAAAATAAAGCTTGAACTGCAAAAAGACTCAACGTCAGAATGACTGAAAGACAGTTTTCTGGCTTTTTTATTTCCCTTAATACTGTTAATAGTGTCCAAGTCTGTGAATTCCCACTCTTAGAAGTGAATATCTATTTCACAGTCAGAACTGGTACTAGAGTGTTAGCATTTATGAATCAAACCAAAGGGTGATAGAGGGTAGAACTTGCATGTTAGCCCACTTTATCAGCAAAGGGAGACAAAAATCTTTTCCCATTGTTAGCTTTCATTTTTTTTTGTCCAATATGTAACTGAGCACACAGTCCTCACAGGTCATACTTGAATAATTAAAAATAAGATGGGAAAGAAAGTTATTGATATTTTGTATCATATGCTGCTTCTCTAATAGCGATGTCTACCATCAAAACTGCTTATTTTCCCTCAAATCACAGAAACTTCAGGTTCTTGCTAATTTGTTTCCATTCCTTTTTCCACCAATTTTTGTAGAATTGAATGCTGTGCATCGTGTCTCAGGATCAGGTTATAGAGCAGCATTAAAGAGGTAAGAGAAAATTATTTTGTAGCTGTTTCTTACATCAGAATGCTTTGATAAGACTAATAACATTTTTTTTCCAATATCCATTTCTGGATCTGCACAGAATTAAGAATCTTCAAAAAAAAAAAATAAATTAGGGATAACTGGTACCATCCAGGTGCACCCCATGGACAGGCTACTTTATTGTCCCAACAACAACACAGACATATTTTGGCTACTGTCAGGGAAAAAGAGCTGTGCAAGATGGGTATCTATTTACAAGACTGTTGTCATTCATTTGATGCAGCTGATGTATGAATGACAGAAATGTTCTCCCTGCAAATAGGATTGCTGGATTGTTCATAACAGAAATAACAGCATGATTATTATATATATATATTTTTAACTTCACTGATATATGAGGCCAGGATGCAATAGAAATGATGGCCTTGGCATCTCATACATCTTACATAAGTCGTAAGGAGAGACATAAGTCTCTCCTTCACATTCGTTGCCTTACTGATGCCTTTATAGTGGAGTCAAGAAAGATTATTTTCTCAAAAAATAAGCCATGCTTCATGATCACACCCAATGGGATAGAAAGAAGTGGATAAAAAGTAAAATTTTCTGCTATTTAATCTATGGATAGAAAGTAGGGATGGATGGCTCCTTTCCTGTTGACATTTTGTCATTCTGTGAATTAGTCATGATGGCCCAATTATCTTTAAATATGTAAAGTGAATCCTTTTAAGTAGACTAATTTATGAGCTTGTTTCATGGCCCTGTGCATCAATTTACCACTTAGTTCTAAATAAGAGGGCTAAATTTGTCTTTGTGTTGTGGCACATTCAAGTACAAGACAGCAGAGGGGTGCAAAACTGCATCTGTCCCTTTCCTTTCACAAGGGAGAGAAAACACAGCCTCTTCCATAGCACAGGCTCAAAAAGAACCCAGACATCTCCTGTATTAAGCCAAAGAATAAGAAAAAAGGATGAGAGGATGTGAGCATCGCGGGGGTAAAGATTCTAAAGTTTTCATCCCATCCAGAACTGCTCAGGGTTTAATCCACCTTTAACTGTAAGTTTTGACCCAAAGCATCGTTGTCCTGTGGGTGTTATGCAGTTCATACTGTGAAATATGTTCATCTAATTCATGTCAATATGGAACAATGCTAGGGCCACATGATTAAATGTGACCTTCTGTCTTACATACCCTTGTATAACCACAAGTCTAAGAGAAACAGAGTGGTTAATGTATATAGTTCTTGTATCTTGCAAAAGAATGGTCTAGCAGTTCATGTCAATAGAAGGTTTGAAGGGTAAACCTTGAGACTCAGGTCTAGGGGATAAGAGAACAAAGGAGTTTCCAAAATCTGCTGACTTTTGCATGGGTCAAGTCTCTGATATCTGAGATAAGAGAACAAAGGGGTTTCAAAATAACTGCTAACTATTGCATGGGGGGCCACACGGGTCTCTGATATCCAGCTAAGAGATGACCAGATAAGGAGAGGGGGGAAAGCTGAAGAATGACCAAAGGACAAACCCTGGAAGGAAGACTACAAGCCTTCTGTACGAGCCAACCCCCAGAGGGACCACTGGAGACCAGTACGCATGCATCCGTGGGATGGTTCGGATCCTGGGAAACTAATTATAATAACGCTGTCTTTTCCAAAAGTGGTGTTGAATATGCAGTAGCCTAGGAGCATAAAAATCAGCCACCTGATGTAACAGGTGTGCGTCTTGGTGGAGCAGAGACTCCCAGCACACCCAGCACTGTTTGCCTGCCTCTATTCATTTAATAAATTGTAAACTTTAATCGCAATCCTATTTGGGACTCAGTCATTTATTACAACTGGGGGCTCATCCAGGATGGCTTTGTTTCCTGAATTCTGATTTGATCTAGGAGAGGCACCCTACCATTTGGTGGCTCCTGTTCGAGTCGGGTCGGGACTAATGCCATCTTGAATAAAGGCAAGCAAAGATTTTAATTTTTATTTTTATGAGCTCCCTTGCCAGCTGCAGCACTACATTTTGCCCGTAATTCTGTGCACGAAGATCCGAACGAAGACGACAAAGTTGTAAGTATTTAAGGTGTATATCATTCGGTTGGGTGGGATTCGGTTGCTTGTGTGTGTAAGAGTGTGACTGAGACAGAACAGTTACGAAGTGATTGTGGAGGTCTTCTAACCATGGTTCCAGTGGGTAATAGGTCCTAAACCCCCTACAAGACACTCTTACTAAGGTAACCAAGGGCTGTGGGAATTGCCATAGTAAAATTCCTAGATGGGTCAGACAAAATCAAAGACCAGGGACCAGAAGAAAGGGAGCAAATTACCAGACATACCACCAGAAAGTCCATTAGGAATAATGATTAGAAATTGGAATTGTTATAAATGAAGTCTCAACTCAATCTGAATTTAGTAATATTTATACTTATAAAAGGTATAAAAGGTATAAAAGCTATAAAAGCTATAAAAGGCAAGTAAACAGCGCTGGGTGTGCGGGGAGTCTATGCTCCACCAACACGCACGCACGAACATCAAACATTCTAAATATATAGAAAATCGCTTTTACAAACTAAACTCGAGTATGCCTATACATAAGTACAATCAGGAAAGGTAACAAACAATCCTTTATGTTCCATGACTTAACAGTCTCCATTTTCCATTCCTTTTGAACAATATGTCTTACTTTAAGTTGTTGAGCAACTTGGTCTTCAGGCCTTATGTATCCTGTTCTTCCTGGATTGAAGAAAAGCATATTTTCAAGGCCAATAGGGCCTGGGTCAAAAGGCACGTTCAGGTCACCAGGGGGCAGAACAGCAAAAGCCTTCGATGGCTGTAGCAGCAGAGGGGCCCATGGTGTAGCAGTCGGATCAGTAAACGAGCCAGCAGCTCCCTCACTATCTAGCAAACCACACATTTCTGACTGTGGGCCCACATGGCTCTTTAAGGCCTCAGAGATTGCTCACCAGGTGCCCAGTAGTTCCACTGCAACCTTGTGGTTTTTAGTTGCAGAGTCCCACACCTTAACCTCAATTGGGTCCCATATTTCAGGATCATAAACTGTCTGGTTGTTAATAAGGAGAATAAGCTGTATGGTTACCAGGAAGTCTTTGTTTCTAAGGACGTACCATTCCCCATAATGCACAACAGCTTACCAGTGAGGGGCAGTTGTGTGCACGGGTCCGCTACTCTCAGCTTGAGCTTCTATGCAGCTCCAGTGCACCCATTTGGAACGGGGTTAAGCTGAGGCAGGGGAAATTTAGGCTTGACATCAGGAGGGGGTTCTTCACAGAGAGGGTGGTTGCACACTGGAACAGGCTCCCCAGGGAAGTGGTCACTGCACCGAGCCTGTCTGAATTTAAGAAGAGATTGGACTGTGCACTTAGTCACATGGTCTGAACTTTTGGGTAGACCTGTGCGGTGTCAAGAGTTGGACTTGATGATCCTTAAGGGTCCCTTCCAACTCAGGATATTCTATGATTCTATGATTCTATGATTTCCAGCGACTTTCTGTACAAGCTTCTCCTGACTCTGGCACAATATGGTGCTTCTGACCGTGGTCAGAGACTGTTAATATTGTTGTTTTCAAAAGAAGTGTTGGCTCTAACCAGTTTGCATTTTCACCCCACTCTATTCAGTAAGGAAAAGTCTTAATAATGATGTTACAAATTTCTGGGTAAAAAGACTACAAATTAATGAAAAACAAACAAACAAAAAAATGTATTTCTGCTTAGAAACCTCTAGCAGGAGGAACATATTCTTATTCAATGCATAGCAACAAAAAGGAATAGATAGTGTAACTGGTGAAATGCTATGTAAAGGTGAAGTGTTGCTGCTGGTCTCAAGCATGCTGCAGCATCTAAAGCTTTATGAAAAGACAGGTTCATGAAACCAAAGGTGGGATGTAAAAACTGTAAACATGGTTAAACACAAATCTGGGTAAGAGAAGACCACATTTCTGCCATCATTGATCTCCTTGAGCTCATGGTTTAGCACAATTCAAACAGTTTCCCTGTCAAAACAAGAATAAAGCAATGTTTCTCCTAGGGCACAACTCACTTTTAGTTCCCCTTAGAAATTAAAAAAGTAGAAGAGCAGCAGTATTCTGGTAACTTAAAGTAACACACAGTGGAAACTCTTTTAGCATAACTTAACTAGATAAAGCTTGAGTCTTAGACAAACCCTAGAGGGACACCAAGTATAGCAGGTCAAAAGGAAAGCCATCAAATCCTTTTTATATGCATAAAGACACAAGCTTTAGAGAAGTCTCTTTAAATATTACATAAATCCAAAGAAAACAAACGGCCTTGTGCTTGGGAATACTCGGAAAGCATTCAGGGTAGAAAAAATCAGACGAAATCAGAATTTCTCTCTGACAGAAATAATGCCAACATCCTTTTTGTGAAGATTAGGAGGGATTTCAGATCCTCCCCCAAACTTGTGTTTTAGACTATATGCTTTAGACTAAGTAACCTAAATGGCCCCTTCTTCCTGCCCTCACAGCTCACAGCTGACAAGAACATGGCATTTTTCCGGTTATAAGAGCACTCAGGCTGAAGGCACCTGAGAAGTTCTCTAGTCTATTCCCCTGCTCAAAATGGGTTCCAAATTGGGTTCACACCAGGCTGCTTAAGACTTAGTCAGTTTTGGTCCTAATTAATACAAGCAGATTACTCGTTGCCTCTTCAATGGAAAAAATCCTGATATTGTCAAGAGTCCTGCAGTCATACAATACAATCACAAAACAGAAGGCATGGTATTAAGCTAAAAGGATGACTGTACATTGACAGTGAAAATGAGAGGTTGCTAATAAATTGGTCCTGGAACAAGCAAAAATGAAAAACAAAATCCATTCTGCCTTCCACATAGGTGGTTAATTTTATCAGCATCAGTTTGTCTTCCTTAAATGACTTATCTTTCAATCATTTGCATTTGTATCTTTGTAACAATTAGCTTCAGCTCAAACCCAAATCAAGCTCAATCAGCAGTGATTTAACAAATGAAGTCCATGTGACATATGTCTCTGATCATAGTAGTACCCTAAGAACTGGGCCAATGTCCATCTACTTGCTAAAGTTCATTAGGCTAAATTTAATTTAATTATGACAATAATTTATTAATTAATTTAATTGAGATCCTCACCTGAGCCTATGTTATTGGCTACAGAGTGTTTCTCACACTACTCAGTATGCTCTTTAGTACTCCCACTTCACACAGAAAGTCACCCTATTTGAAGAGAAGTTACTGATATAGGCACCCCTGCAGACAGCTGTGTGGTGGTGAATATGAGAATCAGGATCTCAAAAACATTCAGGCAGAAGGCAAAATTATATTTGTATTTGTCCCTTGTAAAAGAAACAAGTGACTGGCCCAAGGAACTGTGCACAGAAGAGGGCAGAGAGGTGCCTCCCTTTCACCTGCACTTCTACACTCCTGGTCCTTCAATTCCTCTGTGTCTCTTAAAAACATGCAGCAGGGCACCACTTTAATTATAGAATCATAAAATCATAGAATATCCCAAGTTGGAAGGGACTCATAAGGATCATTGAGTCTAACTCCTGGTACTACACTGGTCTACCCAAAAGTTTAGACCATGTGACTAAGTGCACAGTCCAATCGCTTTTTAAATTCAGACAGGCTTGGTGAAGTGACTACTTCCCTCGGGGGCCTGTTCCAGTGTGCAACCACCCTCTCGGTGAAGAACCTCTTCCTGATGTCCAGCCTAAACTTCCTCTGCCTCAGCTTAACACCATTCCCGTGGGTCCTATCACTGGTGTTTACAGAGAATAGGTCACCTGCCTCTCCACTCCCCCTTGCGAGGAAGTTGTAGACAGTGATGAAGTCCCCCCTCAGCCTCCTCTTCTCCAGGCTGAACAGGCCCAGTGCCCTCAGCTGCTCCTCATACATCTTCCCCTCTAGGCCCTTCACCATCTTCGTCACCCTCCTCTGGACACTCCCCAACAGTTTAATGTCCTTTTTGTACTGTGGTGCCCAGAACTGCACACAGTACTCGAGGTGAGGCCGCACCAGTGCAGAGTAGAGCAGGACAATTCCTTCCCTTGACCAACTAGTGATGCTGTGCTTGATGCGCCCCAGGATACAGTTGGCCTTCCTGGCTGCCAGGGCTCATATTCAACTTGCTGTCAACCACAACCCCCAGATCCCTCTCTGCAGGGCTGTTCTCCAGCATCTCATTGCCCAGTCTGTTCGTATAGCCAGGGTTGCCCTGTCCCAGGTGAATGATATATATTTTTATATGTATTATATATATAGTGCCACAGCAGATCAAGATGGACGATGGTCCAGCGTATGTTAGCAAAAGGGTTAGAAAATTTATGAAAATGTGGGGAGTAAAGCATATCATAGGTATTCCATTTTCTCCCACGGGCCAAGTGATGGTCGAATGATCACACCAGGTTTTAAAGGAACAATTGGTGAGATTAAAAGAGAACAAGAACATCGATGAGTGATTGTCCGAGGCATTGGTTGTCTTGAATCACTTATGTTTGACTAGGGACCGAGAAGACCCTCCTGCAAGTATTCATTTTCAAACAATAAATATAGCAGCACCAAATGTGTTACCACAAATAAGAATGAATTACTGAGATCCTGCTACAGGAACTTGGAAAGGGCCATACCGGTACAGAAATACAATTAACACCTGTGATTACAATGACACTGCTAGGCAGGGTTTAGGGGCTTATGGCACGGAGACAAGGGGTAGCAACGATAGTGTTTAGAACAACCGTACAGCTATGGCCTTACCTCCTGATGTTTTTCTGATTTGCGGGGATAGGGCCTGGCAAGGTATCCCTGCAAATGCTATTGGAGGTCCATGTTACTTAGATAAACTTACTATATTTGCTCCTAGCTTGTCGCAGTTGTGTGAGATCATCAGACAGAAATGGGCATTACTTGCACTGGATTGCAATGATAATGTTGAATTGCTTGGTGTTGCAGCTAGAGCAGCATTGGCAAGTTTAGTGCCAGGAGTGGCATCTGTGGCCACACTTAACAACTTACAAAAATTGGTATGCTGGGCCAAGAAGCAAGCCCATGCCACAACAGAGATATTTGAGGAGATGTTACCAAATCAAAATAGTCTGCAACATGCTTTCTTACAGGATCGAGCTGCTATTGACTTATTGCTTTTGGCTCAAGGGCATGGGTGTGAGGACTTTGAGGGAATGTGCTGTTTAAACCTTTCTGATCATAATGAGTCAATTCACAAATCCATTACTTTCCTGAAAGAGCACATGAGAAAGATTCAATGATATCAATTCTTTTCATCAATGGCTCACTGATTTGTTTGAAATGATGCATAGATGGTTACTGGGATTAATCAAAGAGGAATTAAGGATTCTGTTTGTTGTGGTGTTAATCATCATTGCGTGTTGCATTGTCATAAATGTGGTTAAAGGGTTACTTGCAAAACTGTTGCATTGGGCTTGGTTTGCTCAAAAAGAAAAAGGGGAAATTGTTGAGGGATTTTTGAAACAGCAAGGAGGCCACGACTTGCTGCAGCTGAGCAAACCAAGCTACCAGGACAACTATGCGAAGTTCCCATGACAGTGTTCCCACATTGCCCGATTGAGGAATTTAAAAAAATATTGTTGCCAGCAGCTGGCTTCAAGGACTGGATCTACGTGACTGCTAATCACAAGGGGGTTGTTTTCTTGCAGGTGGGGTTGTTTTCTTGCAGTTGTTTGTCTGGGTGCTTTTGACAAAAAATCTTGTGTGAGACACTATCCACCCCTGTTAAGTTTGCTATAAAAGTCAGGCTATTCGGATAATAAAGGAGAGCATGATCTGACCATACTAGCGTCTGTCGTGTTTTCGGCCATTCTTCCTGCAACAATTCCTTATAAAAACTTAACTGGAAAGCAAAAAAAAAAATAAATAATAAGTCAAAGCATTTCATTAATACAGATTTATGTTTCTGATAATGGCACAGGACTATGTTGTTTTGTTTTCCAATAGAAATTATCTGTGTAGCAAGGCCTTGAGATAATTTTGAACAGAGACTCCCAGTCCCTGCTCCCTGTCTCTCACCTCCTCCCTTCTGATACGTACTCCTCCCTTAACATGTACTTCTGACTCTGCACACGCTTTAATGCAAGACCCCTCAAAGTCCTGTGCATCACTGAGCCCAGGATTTAGCAGAAGCTTTAGAGTTATTTGGCACAAATCTGTGGCTGGTGTAACTTGTCAGAGACTTGAGGAAGTCTCTAATACTTTAAGAGCCTATAGTAGAGCCCTTCTGGGAGCTTTGTGCAATTTAGGAAGAAATAAGAAGCACGTATGATCCTCTTGCTATGAATGGATTGTCAGGAAACTTTCCCTCAGTCTCTCTCTCTCTCTCTCTCTCTCTGTATATACATATATATATATATATATACACACACATGTATATATGCACACGTATATATTATATATTCAGGAAAAAAAAAAGATTCTAGACAAAAGTGAAGGATTTATTTTTTTTCCCCATGGAAATCCTCTCAGATTCAGGAAGAAAGAGAGGGAAACTCAGCAATCACATCCCTCTGTGTCTGGAGGGGCTGGACAAGAGGCAGCAAAAAGACTCAACACTAGTGAAGGACATTCTTCTCATGGACTTATTCTGAGCCCTACGTTGCAGGCTTTTTGAGTACCTCCTGCAAAGCTGAGGGGCCATGCTGGAATTTATCCTCCAGAACAGAGACGAGCAGATGTATAAGGTAGGAAGGGAGTCCAAGATAAATGTTCCTCCACAAGAAACCTCTTACTCCAGAATTCATTGAATAAAACTTCTTTCTTCCCAGTTTTTCACATATGTTCTCTAAACAAGAATTTTCCATATAGAAATCCTTTATGATGAAATCATTCTCCACTTAAATCTTGCATGAGTATGTTGACAGTTTCATTCTTTAGAAGACAGGCAAGAGATTTCTATTATTTTAATAATTCCCCTGTTTTCTTGTCCTTGAAAACTTCATGACGATCTTCATGTTTGGACTTCATTGACGCTTCTGAAAGAAAATGGAAAAACTTTTGTGCAGAAAAAGTGTGGGAGTTGGGTAGAGGTTTCTGTCTCAGGTAGAAATCATAGTGGTTGTCCAGCACCACTGCTACCAAAAACCTACATGCTGTGTTTGGAGAGCACTTAAATGGCATGTACTTTTGTGGATTCAGGACAATTTCAAGGCTTAACCTGAGACATGGAGTTGGTGATGACAGATGTGAGTATTAGACCCGGGAAACTATAGGCCTGTCAGTTTGACCTCAGTGCCAGGGAGCCAGGTTTGACCTCAGTGCCACAGAGCACATTATCTTGAGTGTCATTATGCGGCACTTACAGGGCAACCAGGTGATCATGCCCAGTCAGCATGAGTTTATGAAAGGCAGGTCCTATTTCACAAACCTGATCTGCTTCTATGACAAAGTGACATGCTTAGTGGATGAGAGAAAGGCTGTGGATATGGTCTACCTTGACTTCAGCAAGGCTTTTGACACTGTTTCCCACAGCATTCTCCTCAAGAAACTGTCTGCTCGTGGCTTGGACTGAATTACACTTTGTTGGGTTAGAAACTGGCTAGATAACCAGGCCCAAAGAGTTGTGGTGAATGGAGTCAAATCCATATGGAGTCCGGTCACTAGTGGCGTTCCCCAGGGCTCAGTACTGGGCCCGGTCCTCTTTAATATCTTTACCGATGATCTGGATGAGGGGATCGAGTGCATCCTCAGTAAGTTTGCAGATGACACCAAGTTAGGTGCGTGTGCCAATCTGCTCGAGGGTAGGAAGGCTCTGCAGGAGGATCTGGATAGGCTGAGGTCAACTGCATGAAGTTCAACAAGGCCAAGTGCCGGGTCCTGCACCTGGGGCACAACAACCCCAAGCAGAGCTACAGGCTGGGAGATGAGTGGTTGGAGAGCTGCCTGGCAGAGAAGGACCTGGGAGTATTGGTTGATAGTCGGCTGAATATGAGCCAGCAGTGTGCTCAGGTGGCCAAGAAGGCCAACGGCATCCTGGCTTGTATAAGAAACAGTGTGGCCAGCAGGGCTAGGGAAGGGATTGTCCTCCTGTACTCGGCTCTGATGAGGCCGCACCTCGAGTACTGTGTTCAGTTTTGGGCCCCTCACTACAAGAAGGACATGGAGGTGCTTGAAAGAGTCCAGAGAAGGGTGACGAAGCTGGTGAGGGGTCTGGAGAACAAGTCCTATGAGGAGCGGCTGAGGGAGCTGGGATTGTTCAGCTGGAGAAAAGGAGGCTCAGGGGTGACCTTATCACTCTTTATAAGTACAGCATGTAGCGAGGTGGGGGTTGGTCTATTCTCCCACATGCCTGGTGATAGGACGAGGGGGAACAGGCTAAAGTCAGGCCAGGGGTGTTTTAGGTTGGATATTAGGGAGAACTTCTTTACTGAGAGGGTTATTAGGCATTGGAATGGGCTGCCCAGGAAAGTGGTTGAGTCACCATCCCTAGAGGTCTTTAAAAGACGTTTAGATGTTGAACTTAGGGATATGGTTTAGTGGAGGACTTGTTAGTGTTAGGTCAGAGGTTGGACTCGAAGATCTTGAGGTCTTTTCCAACCTAGAAATTCTGTGATTCTGTGATTCTGTAAAGCTAGAAGATATCTGTCCAGCCTGACACAGCTCCAGGACCTGCCATTGCACACCCTCACTTTTTTTTTTTTTTTTTCAATTGCTTCAATTCTCCATGACAGGCCACCTGAATTAGCAGTCCTCTGGCAGTAATTGTTCTTTAGCTAAAATACAGACCAACCACATGTTCAGAACTTGCTATGATCCTTCCCAGGAAAATCTCAGTTACACCTTCAGGCATGAGGTGAGCCAAAGCCAAAAAGAGAACACTGTGAAATAGTAACAAGAAAGAAAACGAAAAAGTGATGGCTCTGCCTCTGAGGACCTTGTGCTCCCCACCTTGGCTTGAGATTATTCAGATAAAGGTTATTTTCATGGGTAAAAGCACAAGGTGGCAAGACACTGAGCTGAACATCCCAAACACCATAAGATTAGTCTCACACATGTTCTTTCAGTGAGACCAAATGGTCCCTGAAAGTAACTAATGCCCATGGTACATAAACAGCATAGGATGTATGTTTGGCACCTCCAGCCACAGTCAAGGCCAACCATTCTGCTTGGGAGACATAGGACTTTTTTAAATTTTCAGAGACTGCAAAAAGCTGAGAAATTTCTTTGCCAGATTATGTTAAATAAATGAGACTGTTACCCACATATTTACAGCAAGTGCTGCAGATGAGTCCTTACACTATGAGCATTTCCCTGATGCCTTAACTGAGGTCACTCCAGACTCCTATACCAAAGTCCAGAGCAACATTGCAGCATCGCGGGGACTGTGTGAGAGCAAGGGTGACCTCTGCATCCATATACGGTCAGGTTTAACATGTATCCCAGGCTGCATTTCCATGCTTTAGTCTCTTTTTTTTTTTTTTTTTTTCCAAAATAAAATGCATATTTTGGTCAACAAATTGGATCACAACTGTGCCTGATCCAATTTTATCAAGCATGTCTGAGAGACCCTGGAAAACATGATTATTTTCCTTCCCAAAAGTATGTAGCTTTTCTTAACCATCAGTCCCACAGAACTGAGTGCTGGGAAGTGATCTCTAACTTTTAAATGTCTGTCTCAGACATTTAAGTTAACATTAGAGTTGGCTCTTACGATTCTCAACTTTTAGGCTCTGATCAAAATATCCACACACAGTTCAGGTATTTCTGTTATTATTGAAAAACCTTCTCAAGTCAAGATTATTTATTGATGAGATGAATATTGAATAAATGTAATCCATAGATTAATTAGCTAAAGCCCTATGTTAATAAGAAAGCAAGCAAGAAAGAAACACTATCTCATTAAGCATTTAGGAGCATGTTGTATGTGCCTCCAGGATTCAGTTACCCTCTCTCCATAACACAACGGCTTTTTATTTAACACTTGGAGGTGTGTGAGAAGTCTAATGTCCTTGTATGTTAAAGCTTGAAACTGCCAAATTATGTAGCATTACATAAAGTCACCAATGAGAGGAGAAACAAACTAAATAGTATAGGACCAGAAAATTAGTGATAGAACTCCATAAATTGCTCATGCTATGGATAAAATCCCGATATTTACGTAAGTAATAGCTAGATTCATGATTGTGCATTACTTATTCATACCTTGTGTGGAGTAACTCTGAGGTAACAGACTAATGCATTAATCCCTCTTCATCTGTAATCCTAAGAAATCATAAAACCAGCAAGACACTTTACCCTCTCAGGAAAATCAAACTCATAGCTGAGGATGATAATATATTTGATGATGAAGTTTGGCAGTGTTTCCCCACTGTACAGGTATGTGAGCCCAGGTCAGTCCTAACCCAAACTGTTTCAGGATCTGTTTGATACATGGAAGTTCCTCCTGTGCAACCTCTCTCAGAACACAGATGGCTTGGTTGCTCTCTCAGGCCTGCCATGATGGGTGTTTGTTGCAATGTTTTTTGTATATATTTCCTTTAATGAAGCAATCTTCAAAGAAAGAGAAGCACCAAAATGGCATGAAACAAAGTATATTTTTCCAACTTCACATATAGCATTTTTATAGACTATCTCAGCTTTTTTTTTCATGAGTAGTTCAGCTTTATACATAAACAGTATTTTTTTTCACTCTTCCTGTCTTTGACCAACATTCTTTGCTGTCCAGCCTACCTGAAATGCACTACAAATGCCACACATGCAAAATAGCACAGAGGTACAGGAAGATCTCCTTCAGCCAGATTCTGGGGTAAAATTACAGATCTCTAAGCACATATCAAAAACCACGTCAAACCTTACCACTGCAAGGTTCCCCAGGCTCACCTGCCCAGCCTGTCTGCTGCATCCCACTATCTGGCACTGCCTGGTCTTCCTCTGCCTCTCCCCCCAAGGATATGCTTCACAAGGGTCAAAAACCTTCAGGTTTGTTATCATCCTCATGTGGCTGTAGGTGGACCGTTGCTTCTGGAGGAGGAAGGCAACACCAGCTGGAGTGGTTATTTTGTTTATGCTGATGTGAGACTCTCAGGCAAAGGAGACTGATGTATAATATAATACAACAAATCTGAAAAGCAATGTTGGGATCTCACCTTACCAGCAAACACTCAGTCAGACATTTTAATAATCTTTTTTATTAGGACATAATTTCCCAGCATTATGTACCTCCCTCTTCTCCACATGAGCAAGCCTGATGAAGTTGGCAGTGTGAAAGATAATGATGCTTCCTTATAAAAAAGAGAGAATGCTGACACCAAACCTCTAAGAGTGCTGTTTGGTTATGGTCAACTTTGCTATGTTTGACATTGTAGGTGCAGTGAATGGAAAGCCACATCAATAGAGAGCTTATTGCAAATAAATTGAGCAACTAAACAGCCATGTTCATGCATTTCCTGACATTAAATACAGCTAATATTTGTGCTCTTTCCTGTACCCCTCAGGAATGAGGGGTCCTGGGACCCCTCATTAACACCGTCTATCTAACACACCTCTATGGTGTGGTGGGATCTCATCCTCTGTGCAGTGAGGGGCACAATGTGGGGGCCACAGATTTCCTCTGAGTTTGTTGTGCCCAATACACCTATAACTGCCATGAAAACACTGCAACCTTGCCATCACATCTATAAGCTGGAGTACATATTATAACATCAGAGGGCAGGCATTTTGGCTCAGCACAGGAGGCAGCAGTAGTACCTGGTCATGTACTTGCATGTGTTAGCAGCTCTTCTGGGGTCACTGTGTTTCACATGAATGGCTATGCAGATCTCAAAGACACAGTGAACCACAGTAAAATGTTTCTGCAGTCTGTAACACCTTCCAAAAATCATGTAACCAGTATCTGTGGGGATGCAAAGTCACATCAGTACTCCTGCAGCCCATGGTTGCCCCGTTTCAGATGAATATTGAATGACTGCCCATATGGCAGGGCAGAAACCAGGACACTCAAGTCACTCCTTCCTGAAGCATTTTGAATACCTCCAGCAATGAGATGCCCACATGAACATACCTTGAGAATGCAAGCAGCAGCTAGGTGCACCTTGCTGAAGAAGTAGCGTGCCCTAAATCAGAAGCAGCATCAGCACCAGAACAGTCCTGCAGGATTGTGATGGGCATCTGCACCCCTTTCATCTCTTAATCTGAACAGAGCAGTTGGTTCTCCAGAAACATGATTTTCAGTTAACAAGGGAATTGAAGTTCCCTTTAGGAAAGGGATGATTAGGTCTGAGCCCTGAGGCATTTGAAGTGGTTTACAGAATACCTGGTCCAGTAGCCTCCAGCAGCTGCAAGTTGGCCTGGAGCAGTATTAATTCAATGGTCCAGTGACCACATCTGCAAACATTTTTCAGCCTACTGCAACAGGTAGAGTTACAGGTGAAACTTATTCACTGGGAAGACCTTCAAACACTTCAGCCCCAGTCAGACCCACAGGTGTGGGGAAGCATGTTGGAAATTCCCTGTGTAATGAACTTGTAGAGTCAGAGCATTTAATCATGTATGGACACATATATTATAAATTATAAATAATATATATATATAATTAAAAATGTAATGCATTATGTATTTAGCTCAGGCTAAACTGAGCTGAAGTCAAAGGTAGATCAATCAATCCATGGGATCGGGCTTAGACACTCAGAAGGTGTCTGTGGACCAAAATTCAGCAAAAAAAAAAAAAAAAATAAAAAAAAAGGATCTCCCATCTAGGCTGGCACCTCCTAGAAACCCAGGGTTGGGGATGCATCGATTTGAGTGAAAGCTAAAGCTGTTGCTGAGTCCTTCTCCTGAAGCAAGCTGCTGGGGCAGACACTGGATTTTAAACCAGAGATAATTCAGACAAACCTATCACTGGAGGCTCAGCCCATCGAAAGACACAAGCTGCAGGATGCAACACAATACTTTGCAGTACGAAAGGACCTTCCGAATGAGGGTCTCGCATTAATTAATTAAGCCTCGAAGCACCTAGAAGGAAAATCTATCCCATTTTACCAGCAAGCACAATGAGTCTGCAGAAGTCACACAGAGCAGAAGGAGGGAAAGAAAAAGAGAGGCCGGCATCCTGACTGCTGGCTCCCTACTGCCTCTATTTGCTCCTGAGACCCCTACAGAGGACACAGGTGGTGGACAACAAGACTGCCAAGAGGCACCACACTAAGATGTTTCCTGTGGTGCAAGAGAAGGACTAACATGGCTACAGAGATTGAGGCAGGTCAGTAAAGAATATGGCATTAAGACAGATGATACTTTCAAAGTCTGCAGCCCTATGCTTATGTCAGAACCAGACATGACTTGTGCCTGTGTTTCATACGATATCACCAAGCACCTACCATGGGGCTTTCCTTCATGTTTAAATCATGAAATGCAACATAATGCCGACAGCTGCCTTTCAGAGGGAGAGAGAAAAAGAAGGGAAAGCATTTGGGTGGGCTGAGGCAGAGCTGTGCTCCTCTCTGCCTTCCCTGCCCGCATGGCTTACACGCAGGAGCCCAGCCACAGCTGGATGTGCCCGTCTGCCCACAATGCTAAGAGAAGGAGCACATGGGTGCTGCAAGAAAGAGTAACCTGCTTATGATCGAGGTGCACAGCAGCTTTGGTATCCATGCAAAAGACAGAGGCTGTCATGGGGAAGAAAAAGAAATGCACGTTACAGGTCATCATGGAAGATGGTTGGTATCACTGTGAGGTCATTTCAGTTCAGATGCTGCCACACACTTAGCAAAATGTCTCAGGACTTCCCAAGTGTACCATGTTTTATCTTTCAAAGACTGTGCAATTTCTGTTTGCTCATGCAAGGAATTTCTGTCTATTTGCTAAACGAAAGGGAGTATTAAGAGCATCACTGTAGAAAACGAATATTATGTGTAATCAATAAGGGATGTTCTGCCCAGCTCAGCTTGCACTTAAAGATCCGCTGTGTAAAGCATCATGTGTAAGTCCCAGCAATAAGTGCAATTACTCTTCATTCTTTGTCTTGCAGCTGGAATAGAGATTGATGGACAAGTCGAGAGTGACACACAGAGTGAAGGTAATGTAGAGATTAAACAATATGGTCTTGTTTTAAATCCAGGAGGTGATATCTTTCCTTTTTCTCTCTGGGTTGGGACATGCTCTACAATGGGAACCATTTCGTGAGCTACTTGTAAGCACACAGATTTTTCCCTTGAGGTTTGATTTATGATAGCAATATGTAAAACAGCAAGCTTAAGCAGCCTCTTCATCCATGCTCCTAGAGTGGGAGGCTGCTGTAGCCCTTGTCCCTCTGCAGCCATCTCAAGTATAACAGGTATTCCAGTAAAGCATCACCCTGTGAATGCTTTGTATTGTGTTGAGGTCCTGTTTGCTTTCCCTGCAATGCATGCTGCTATAATACACTGGTGTCTTGATTAACTCTGACCACAAGAAGATAAAAATGAAAACGGATTGAAGACAGTTTAATAAGGAGAAATAGCTAAGGGGTAGGATTATACCACTAAATAGAGACAGCTAAGACTTATGATTGTAACAACACTGGGTAGATGATACGAGTGTCTAGACAACTGAAAAAATGGTTCACAACCATGTCTGTACGATCTATACTATCCATAAAATGTGAGAAAGTAATTAGCTAAAAGACTATGATTTTTTTTTATTAATATATCTACCTTTCCCATACAGGCAAAGAAGGAAATAAGATAAAAGTAATAGATGAATGCTCCACATTTACCCTAGTATTTGACAGGTTGCAAATTAAAACTGTGATGGTTGGCTGCACAAAATGAACATTTTCTCAAAGAGCATAGTTGGTCCTTTGATCTAGATCACTATCTGAAATTCAGCTGAGATGGAACATTACATAGTAAGTGAAACCTACCTAATGACTCTCAAGAAATGAGTTGAGAAGTTCTTTCTTATTCCCAAAGTCAAGTATGATTACCATCTCCTATTTTTTTCTGACTAGCAAGCAAAAACTATTTGCTTGTTATTAATTTCTATCTTTTAATGAAAATAAAAATACAAATACTAATATCCTCTTTGCTTCCATTTTCCTCTCCTCTTAGGCTGTTCATCTTTGCCTATGAATCCCACTCAAGCACAATTTCCTTCTTCCATTATAATTTCTTCAACCCTGGGAAAAAAAATCCATGCCAAAACTACAAGCTTCATTTTTCATGAGAACCCTATATTCATCAGTCAGATTGTGGACAATTAGAAGTGAAAAGAACCTGAAAAACTTTACTATTGTTTTTAATGCACTTGGTGGCAAAAGGGATGGAGGGGCTTGGAGTTTTTAAAATGTTATTTTCCCGTTTTCCATGATATTCTGCAATTAAAAACATGTTTCATTTCAATCCTTTAAACTGGAGACACTTCTTAACCTGGACAAATGAGATTCTTATTTGAAATGCCAGTGAGAATAAAACATGTATCAAAGATTACCTGTTCTTCTTTCCTTGTGTGGATATAGACCTATATATATTCTTATAGAAGCAAAACCTGGTGCTGCCTAAGCACTACCTTTTCTATATATAAATAGAAGACCTCTGTACCAAGTTTAAAGAAGTAAAGAGCTTTCAAGGACATTGCAACAAGCAGCACATTGCATACTGTTTAACTGACTGCAGTTTCTGTTTCTGCTGCTCTGGAGTCTTTACAGGGCAGGAAGATATCTGTTTATGCTCTCTGATGGATGGGCTTTTGCTTTTGTAACTAAGCTCCAATTTACTCATAGTTACACATCAGCTGCTGATGTGCTAAAATGGGCCTTGCTATCTTAAATAGTTGCATACCAAAGTGCTGTATTTGGCTCTTGGTCAGGGCATAATGCAAAACCCAATCAGGTCAACAGGAATCTGCTCATTGCCATCCCTCAGGTTTGCAGCAGGCATTCTGCTGGCACTTTTCTAATGAATCTTTATTGTGCCAATCCAATATGGAAAGCTAAGTGTTTTCCAAAGTGTTTTTGTTTGTTCGTTTTTTATTTTATTTTGCTTGTTTTGTTTTAATCCCTTGCAGAAGATGAAGGAAAGGAGAAGACATCTAAGAAACAGCCCTGCAGGGAAACTGTCAGAGCAAGTAGACTTGAAAGAAAAAAGCCACAGAGAGACAAAGAAGATGAAAGCAAAGAGGAACACAATTGTCCGCGACAAAACAGAGCTTCGAGGAGAAAAACACACCAAAAGAAAAATGGTGATGGAAAAAAGGCAGAAGTAAAAGAGAGAGACAAAAAGGCTTCTACTAAAGATCAGAAGAATTCAGAAAATAAAGAAAAAAAAACAAATAAAAAAGGAAAGGAGGGGGAGAACAAACAGAAGAAAGGCAGGAAAAACAGGTAATTTGATGATCCTTGTAGCATGCCAGGTGACAGATGTGCAGCTGTATGGACACACCTTGAGTTTGCGGCGTATGGGTCAGAACTACAAATACATTATTGCTCTTCCAAAAAAGATACAAGGGCAAAAAACATTAACGTAAATTGCCATGCAATCAAACTCTTTCCAAAGTTTTCTTTCATTAAAGAAATGTCTCTCTCTGGAGAGCAGCCCTGCAGAGAGGGATCTGGGGGTTGTAGTTGACAGCAAGTTGAATATGAGCCAGCAGTGTGGCCTGGCAGCCAGGAAGGCCAACTGTATCCTGGGGTGCATCAAGCACGGCATCGTTAATCAGTCGAGGGAAGGGATTGTCCCGCTCTACTCTACGCTGGTGCGGCCTCACCTCGAGTACTGTGTGCAGTTCTGGGCACCACAGTACAAAAAGGACATTAAACTGTTGGGGAGTGTCCAGAGGAGGGTGATGAAGATGGTGAAGGGCCTAGAGGGGAAGATGTATGAGGAGCAGCTGAGGGCACTGGGCCTGTTCAGCCTGGAGAAGAGGAGGCTGAAGGGGGACCTCATCGCTGTCTACAACTTCCTTGTGAGGGGAAGTGGAGAGGCAGGTGACCTATTCTCTGTAAACACCAGTGATAGGGCCCATGGGAATGGTGTTAAGCTGAGGCAGAGGAAGTTTAGGCTGGACATCAGGACATTCTTCACCGAGAGGGTGGTTGCACACTGGAACAGGCCCCCGAGGGAAGTAGTCACTTCACCAAGCCTGTCTGAATTTAAAAAGCGATTGGACTGTGCACTTAGTCACATGGTCTAAACTTTTGGGTAGACCAGTGTAGTACCAGGAGTTAGACTCAATGATCCTTATGGGTCCCTTCCAACTCGGGATATTCTATGATTCTATTACTGCTTCTCAGCCCAAATTCTTCAGATCCAGGCATGTTCTCCAGGTTGGTCTATGGAAATGTTAAAATTAAAAGGAATCTGTCATGTTTTCAAGCCTCATCCTTGTTAAATCTTGTCACAGGCATGAAAAACATTTATCCAGAGCCAGTTGTTGCACTAGGCAGTGCTTCTATAGCTGGAACATGGTCCAAAGCACTATGTTGGTTGAGTTATGGTGGAATGCAATCAGCTCTTGATCAGCCATACTGGTGGGTGCTGCATGCTCAGGGGGCACTGCCCCCTCAGTTTATCTTGCTCCACGAGATCTGGAGATTTCAGTATACAAACAAGCAAAGGACTTCCCATGAAGCTGGGCACCCTTTCCTCCAGACATCAGTCTCTGTGGGATACAGACTGTTACTGGCAGGCCAGCTGATGGTTGTGCACATTGCCCCAGGACCCATGGGGGCCAGAGTCAACATGCCCACCCCACCCATGAGAGTTTCCCTCTAACTACGGTGAATTTTTCAATTTTGTGCTGTTAATTTCATGTCTTCCAGTACTTCCTCTGAGTCTTCTAACTCATTTGATGAGGAATCACTGTCAGAGGAAGAGCTTGCGATGCTGATGGAGCAGGTAGAGCAAAGGAAAAAACTGATTTCTGCCATGAGAAACAAGCCCTGGCGAATGGTGAAGAAGCTCTCAGTGCTCAGGTACCAAGAACCGTCACCCCTGGAGTCTTCACCAGCTGTCAGCTGCATTTTGCCTTTCCTAGAAACTACATTTTTTTGCTGCTGTTATCATAAGTCCTCAGCCTCAGAAAAAGTGACCAGCTGAACCTGGCCAGTCCATTTGAGCTCAGAGGATCAGAGTTAAAATGTGGAATTTGATTTTCAGTCTCTGTAACCAGAGAACAGACAGGGTGCAAATCTGTTCAACTGATATCCACCACCAGGTCATTCTACACTTGTATTTAAAACCAAGTGACTCACTTCTGTCAGTCTACTTGTTAAAGCAAACTCTGTGCCCTGCTTTGCTTATTCATGCCCATTGCTAGACAGAAATCAAAGCGGCAAGGTGTCATATTACTTCAGACTTCCTAAGATGGTGTTGCTTGGAAAAAAAATAGTGTATTATTTGCAAAGGTTTGTGGAGCACAGATAACTTTGCTGCCCACAGGCCAACAGGGAAAGGGCTCATTTTAAACCATTCCTATGTCAAGGCAAATCCCAGATCTTTGGTTAAAAAACACACGAAACCTCCTTTATCCCAAGAAGAATTTCAACTTCAAAAATAGCATTGTAAGGTGCATACAACCCCCTATGGATGTGGGTGATGTCCCCACTCTGCTTTTGCCAAATGGCTGCTCAGAGGTGCCATAATAGGGCTGTGAAGGTGGACAGTCCCTGTGTGCCTTTGCTACTCCTTTACACCCTGAAGACCAATACCTGCTCTATCTTCCCTTAGCATCAGGAGCCTTGAACACCTCCAAATATTTCTAAAAATCTGATTGTAGCTCTGTACAGGAAAACTGCATTAAAGCAGCATTTCTATCTCACAAGTACACTATGATCCTGAGATCATTACAAATAAAATTTTATGACCCTCAGATTCTGGAGTTCTGCAATAAAAGGAAAAAGAGCAAAGCAATATTATTTCTGACATATTTTCCCTTTGGGGTAGGACCAGGGTGAAAATTCTACCCAGTATCACATACCTTTGTCCTTTCTGGACCACTGCAATCATTACTACCTTCTAAGAAACCTAAATGAAACTGTCTCTATGGAGTTGTTTGTGGAAGGAAATTCTGCATCTTCTTGGAATTTGTTTCACTAGAAAATATAATTTTCTTCTTGACCAATGCACGAGGGGAGAGAAAGTATCATAGTCATGCTGGGTTCAAAGAAGCAGAGGTGTAAAGCTAAGGAGCCCCTTTGTTCTTTCAGTAATACATGCTTGTTTATTTTCCAATTAGGGAGGCGCAAGCTTTTGTTGAGAAGTTTGAAGGAGCCCTGGGAAAAGGGAAAGGCAAAAAGTTGTATGCATATAAGATGATGATGGCAAAAGTAAGTATGGAAATGACAGCAGAGAAAAGCATGGAAACTGTTTATTTATTCAGCATACTTTTGATAGATTATTAACTCATAATTGACAAAAGGGATACTAGGATGTCAGGATAAAACTTCCTGTCCATGTTCAAAAAAATACTAGCCAGCTTCAATTCTATTATGATTATTGAAAGAGCAGAGGAAAATTTTCCCCTACCTTAATCTCATTGTCACCTTCCCTGGAGTAAGGAGGGATTTGGATGAACAGCAAAAAGTACAGTTTTCTGGTTTTGATCTCCAGAAACCTTGAAGTGTGAGACAAGGCACCCCTAAAGACACAAGAGGCCATGCCTCTTGCACTGCCCTATGGACTCCTGTAAAACATCATCCTGCTAGTTAATGACAAGATAATGGGGGGGCATTGATGGTGTTTTAAGACTGAGGTTGGTTACCAAGTTGCATGTTGTCATGGGTGTTATATTGAGAAGTGAAAACCAGAGCCAGACCTGAGCTGATGCAATCAATGGGAATTTAGATGCTGGTCTGATAACGAAGGACGCAAGCTCTGTATTTTATCAAATTAAATTTTGTTTTAAAGAGTTATCTCTGCATCAGTTCTTTCAGTCCAGAGCTAGGGCTGAATTTTCCACCCCTCTATAACATGGCAAAATCATTGGACAACTGTAGTTTTCTAAAAGCCTGGGAAGGGTTAAAATTCAGATAATGAATGTGAACTCTTGGGGGATGAGGGGCTTTGGAGATGAAGGTAGTTTCTGAAATAGTCCAAAACATCAGACCTATATCTAGACCAGAGATTTTGATTTGGTCTTCAGGGCTTTACACCCACTTCTAGCAGTGCTGCAAAACCTTGGCATGAGGAAGTCCTCCAGACAAAGCAGCCTCGCACTTTGCACCTCTCTACTCACAGCCATATTATCTTGTTTCAGAAATGGGTGAAATTTAAGAGAGACTTTGACAATTTTAAAACACAGTGCATACCCTGGGAGATGAAGATAAAAGAAGTGGAAAGTAAGTGGAAGTTTCTCCATGCTGTGTGATGGCAGTGAGACATTTTTAAAGGCAGTTTTGCATTCATTCAAACCATGCTCCAGTTCCCCTGATCTCTGCTCACCCCAGGCACCAGTAACACACAAGGAGCACATACCCTGGGCAGCATTGATCTTTGGCTTCTCCACCAGCAGTGGGGACAATTGGGAGGGTCTTCGGCAATATATGAGGGAAGGTCTATGGGGTAGACGGGTCTAGGTCTTGCTGAGGACAGCTTAGTTCCCCTCCTCCCACCCCCCCCAACTCCTAACCATTACGTATCTTCTGCTTTAAGGTCACTTTGGCTCCTCAGTTGCTTCCTACTTCATATTTCTGCGATGGATGTACGGTGTAAATCTTGTCCTTTTTGGTTTAATATTTGGATTGGTTATAATTCCAGAGGAAAGTGCTTAATTCTCTCTGTAATATCATACCCATTGCTTAACATGAATGTGAGATTGTTGGCTCAAATAAGGATTTGTAACTGGCAGTGCTTTAGGAAAACGAAATGTGTAGGATCGATTGCTTACAGAGAACAACTTATAAGGATGTTACTGATACAGGAGCAAAAGTCGCATTGAAATCAGTAGACCTAAAAGGTTGCTGAAGATCCTGCCCATCCAGCAGCTCACATGGGAACTCAGAGACCTCACATTAAGCTATTTTCCTGTTTTTACTAAAGTGAAAAACACAACCTAGGTACAGGTTCATGTCCATAAGTGCCATAAAAAATGGACTGTGCTCTTAAATAGATTGAGAAAACCCCAATGACATTATGGGACATTTCCAAACTTCACCTCTCTGCATTGTATGAATCACAGCAAAGATAATGAAGTAGGTTCACATATCACTTCCTACATAATTATGAAGGACCAGAGCCATCAGCTGCAATGCAATCCTCACCAGATTTGATGAGTCCAGCTTTGACAAACATGCCATTGCATGAGCTTTCACAGGCTCAAGGATAAGGTCACACTGGAAAAACTGCCAAGGTTTCTGATGGATAGTACCAATACCTTGGGCTCAGGAGCCCATTTGGGCCCTCCAAGGGCCATGGCTTCAGATCAATGAGCACAGGAGATTCTTGAAAAGGAGCAATCAAGAGAAGTAACAAATGATGTCCTGAGCACTTTGCCAAATAATGTTTGTTTGGGAAATATCCCTTTTCTGTATTTCTAGTTCAGATGATTCACGAGGATGAGCTATATTTCTAGTTTTTGCATTTCTCACTGTACTTTGAGAAGGAAAAGGATTTAATAGCCAACTTTATGTGGTCGCTTATTGAAGAACTTTTTAATGTAGCCATTATACCTCTGTCTAAATTACTCTGTACAGTCTTTAAAGGCTGTGCCATACACAGACAGTGGCATCTGTTCTGTTCAACACAGATTTTTATGGAGCAAAAATGCAGCATAGAGTCTCTCTTGAGGACTATGCTTTTGTTCTCCTTGATGGGGTTGTTTGCACTATCAAAAGCAAAAGCTCTGTTTCCTCCCAGAATGAAGAGACATAGCCATTAGCACTGAAAAATACAAATGTGGTTTGTGTGTTTTTGTTTGTTTGTTTGTTTTGCGAACTATGTGTATGGTAGAAGACTAAACAGCTTTGTATAATTTGTTTTTGATGTATGCATAAAGTTACTCATTGCTACTGAGCTGTTACAATATGGAGAGTAGCTAGGCGATAAACATTTAGTCACAAATAATTTTGAAATTAATGAGATAGCCCTAAAAATAAGTGATAGATGATATGCTAGGACCTTTCTAGGCTAGGAATGCTGACATATTTTGGTACGGACACCAGAATCTGCTGGTAAATATGTTATTAACTCTCCATAGCCCTTGACATTCTCTGTGTGGACTTCAATAGCTGTGGGACTTGCTGCAAGGACTGCTATGCATGGTGTCATCAGGAGAGGCTGTGCTATGAAAACTATTCTTCGTGTCATTTTGTCATATGCTTCTTGCCCAAACCTAACTGCCCTTCACCTCACCTTGAGACCATTTTTCAATTCAAGACTGTATAATACAGAATCTACTGCAAGCTTAACCCAGTGCTATTGACTTCTCTCAAAGGAAGTCCTGAATAAATAGATAAAACTAATCCCTTTATTGCATTAGACCCATGAAATTCAAACAAAGAAGCCTCTTGCTAAACCAAGGACATTGAAACTGGAGCTGCTCATGGAGGAATCTAATTCATTAGCAAAATATTTCCTGTTTAATGAATGTTACCAAGGAAAGGGAACTCCTCTAGTTATTCAGGTGAAATTAATTCTAAATATTTTACACTGCTGTTCAGGTACTAATAAAATACATATTAAAAAATCAACCAAAAGCAACTCACTAGGGAACATAAACAACAAACAAACAAACAAAAACTACAGCGTGTTATACATCACACACATCTCTCTTATTAATGCTTACCAGGTCCTGATGGGAATGCCATACGGGAGCATGCCAAGAAAAACTGTACCCCGGGCTGAACAAGCAACAGCTATGGATTTTTCTGTTCTTTGGGATTTTGAGGTAAGTACAGGGGTGTTAATCATAAGAGATTAGTAGATCAGTTTAATACATAATAAAACCCTTCAGAAGTTAGTGAAGCTACGTGGATGAATTTATCTTGAGGTAAACCAAAAATTAACCTTTTTCTTCTAAAAGATGAAGAGATGCCCGCACCCATGAGTGCCATAGTGCAGATGCCATAGTGCAGATCCCCAGAGATTCCTGGCCAAAATAGCATATGTGTATTAAGACATATGCATATGGATTTGAATCCTTCCATCTACAAATGTGCTTCCTGGCATATCTCATATGTGTTTGTATACACACGTGTATATTTCTTGCTTTATCAGGAACAAAGCAAATGCACTTTTAGTCCAAATGGGATGTGTCACATCCCAACAGAGCTGGCTAACACCACCCAAAATGTGCTTTCTGGGGCTAATGAGGTGCAATGGGGCAAAATAAAATCCACTAAGGCCGGTGGAGTTGTAAAGCTCCATGCTGAGGGAAGTCAAAGCAGATTTAGGAACCCCATGCCCTTTAGTCTACACAATAATTTTACTAATGAAACACGAGAGCTGATGTTACATTTTTGCACGCACATTAGTAGAAGCCAGTCACAATGTAAATTGCCCAGTCATGAGCTTGGTACAACTTACTTACACCACTTTCATAGAGTTGCCCTATGAACTCAGGCAAAAAATCTTTTTCCAAGGAAAAAGACCCCAATTAACACATTTCTGCTTTATCTTTAGCTTGCATAGAACAAATATTGCATCTGTATCAACTCACTATCATAAACATAGAATTTTATCCTGAAAAACCAAAGTCTTTAGTACGAACAAGAGACATTTGACTTTTGACTGAAAAGGCAGCCACAATGAAGAAGAAAAACAAGAGCTGCTCCAACCCAGCAATCCAGAAAGGAAATGCAAGCAGCACTCCTGGTTGGTAGGCAGGGAACACCTTCCCATACCACAGACTTTGCTCACAGCCTTGGGAAGAGAATTATCCTCTCACCCCTACCATCCTCATGGGCCAGGCATGAAGGGATGCTGCTGCAAGCAATATCTTGGGATCTGAGTTTAAAAGCTGCTGCTTCTAGAAGCAATTATGAAATGCTTGTTGGTGCTTGCCCACGCACTGCGTGTATGGGACCCAGTCCTTCTGTAATAAACACCATCAAAACTTTGTTTGTTAAAACAAACAAATTGACAAGCTAATGTAAACCAGGCAATTTAAACTAGTTTATTAACAAAGCTTCAAGTACTGATGCATCAAGAAAGCTGACAGGGACAGACTTGTGTTCACTACCCATTTTCTGATGAGGATCCCATTATCACAGAATCACAGAATCATCTAGGTTGGAAGAGACCTCCAAGATCACCTAGTCCAACCTCTGACCTAACACTAACAAGTCCTCCACTAAACCATATCACTAAGAGCTACATCTAAACATCTTTTAAAGACCTCCAGGGATGGTGACTCAACCACTTCCCTGGGCAGCCCATTCCAGTGCCTAACAACTCTTTCAGTAAAGAAGTTCTTCCTCATATCATACCTAAACCTCCCCTGGCTAACTTTAGCCCATTCCCCCTCATCCTGTCACCAGCCACATGGGAGAACAGACCAACCCCCACCTCGCTACAGCCTCCTTTAAGGTACCTCTAGAGGGCGATAAGGTCACCCCTGAGCCTCCTCTTCTCCAGGCTGAACAATTCCAGTTCCCTCAGCCACTCCTCATAAGACTTGTTCTCCAGACCCCTCACCAGCTTCATTGCCCTTCTCTGGTCTTGCTCGAGCACCTCGATGTCCTTCTCGTAGCAAGGGGCCCAAAACTGGACACAAGGGCCCAAAACTGTACTCGGGGTGTGGCATCATCAGAGCTGAGTACAGGGGGACAATCACTTCCCTAGCCCTGCTGGTCACACTGCTTCTTATACAAGCCAGGATGCTGTTGGCCTTCTTGGCCACCTGAGCACACTGCTGGCTCATATTCAGCTGACTATCAAACAATACTCCCAGGTCCTTCTCTGCCAGGCAGCTTTCCAACCACTCATCCCAGCCTGTAGCGCTGCTTGGGGTTGTTGTGCCCCAGGTGCAGGACCTGCTACTTGGCCTTGTTGAACTTCATACAGTTGGCCTCAGCCTATCAGTCCAGCCTATCCAGATCCTCCTGCAGAGCCTTCCTACCCTTGAGCAGATTGGCACACGCACCTAACTTGGTGTCATCTGCAAACTTACTGAGGGTGCACTCAATGCCCTCATCCAGATCATTGATAAAGATATTAAAGAGAACTGGCCGTAGTACTGAGCCCTGGGGGACTCCACTAGTGACCGGCCTCCAGCTGGATTTAACTCCATTCACCACAACTCTTTGGGCCTGTCTACCCAGCCAGTTTTTAACCCAATGAAGTGTACATCAGTCCAAGCCAAGTTTCTTGAGGAGAATGCTGTGGGAAATGGTGTCAAAAGCCTTACTGAAGTCAAGGTAAACCACATCCACAGCCTTTCCCTCATCCACTAAGCGCGTCACTTTGTCATAGAAGGAGATCAGGTTTGTCAAGCAGGACCTGCCTTTCATAAACCCATGCTGACTGGGCCTGATCACCTGGTTGCCGTGCAAGTGCTGTGTGATGACACTCAAGATAATCTGCTCCATTTTGTTTCCTTTTTCCAGCCTTTTCACCTGCTTGTCAGAATCCAAAATCCACCAGTCAGGGTTCAATTAGCAACATTTCAAATAAGTTTGTAGCAAACAAAAACCTCATCTGACCAGCATGATGGAAGAATACAAGAAGCATCATTTAAATTAACACCTCCCTACTTAAAAAAAAAAAGCAAAACAACAAGCAACAACAAAAAACAAACAGGTGTGTTGCTGAACTACAGCTGTAGGTTTTCTCTAGTAGAAAATAAACCATGCACATCACATTCACATCAGTAAAGAAGTTTTCTTTTTGCTGAGGCTGTGCCATCATATCAAAGACGAGCTACCAACACTTGCCAGTCTCCTGCCTTTGGCTTGGTAAATAAACCTACATCACCCTTCTTTCATCAAGAGCTTGATCCTGTGGGTCTCTGCCAAATGATGCCAGCCACCCACCTGGCAAGCTTGTGAAACAATGTCCAGCTATGGGGCAACAACGTAAAACTGCCCTCTGCAGCCAGATGTTGAACAAAGCCCTTCACAGAGGCTTGTCCTTTGAAAATGAATGGATGTCCAGTGTGTTCCACAGGAGAGGTGCAGTGGGGAACATATTTCAGAGCAGGGGTAAAACAACGAGGCAATACTGTGAGTCTAAAAAATACATTTTAAGAGAGGAGTCAGGGGAAAAGCATGCTTTGACAGAAAGGAGGTCACATCATGGATTCCTAGAGGAGCAGAAAGGAATAAATCTCACTTGGATACCAGACACCATGCCTCACAAATGGAGTTTAAAGAGTATACTGGATAAGGTGCAGAGAGAAACTAATTTGTCAGTCCCCACAATTTCAATTTCAATAAGATGAAAGTTTGGGATTCCAATCTGAGAAAAAAAATGTCACTAGTGCCTTCCAGAAACATAATCTTCATGTTTCATGTTTTATTTTTTTTCATTGCATTTACCCAGTACATGCTATAAATAACATGATCCAAAACCCAAGCCAATGTGCTGTGGGTCTGCCAGCCACAGGCTTGCTGCATTACCCCAAGTTGCAGCCTGCAGCACCAGAAGAAAAACACACAAAGCTATCCTGTACCTGTGGCACTGTTCTTTGTGCAGGACAGATGTGCAGCTGATGTTGCACTCAGGGATGTCCCTAAACTAGACCCAGTGCACAGCCTTTGATATGGTTTTCAAGTGATGTCTCAATTTTGCTTTTCCAAAACCTTGATTGGAAGGGAGCTTGCTCAATTATCATGGGCAGACTGATTAACTACACTTAACTTATGAGATGAAAGGCACAATATACAATGATACACGTACAAGGTAAGAGAAAAATAGGGAGATCAAGTTAGGAGAACTGCATGTTTGCTGGATGCCCCACAGTTTGCAAGTAAAAAATAGGTCTACTTGAGACAACGTAGCTGTTGTTGTCTGAGCTCTGCTTTTCACAGAAATGTGAAAATACATTGTGAATACTTTGATATTAGTCTTTAGTTATATTTGCTCTGCAGGTAGGAGCAAGTAAAAGGAGCTAAATCCACAGGGTACCAAGCACCACCTGCATCTTAGCTGATAGGAAAATTTTCATATCATGGTGGAAAGCCTCTTTACTACAGCATTTCTATCATGAGTGTTTGATACTGACTTAGAGAAGTAGGAGGGCTATGCCACAAAGAACAGTAAGAAGTTTTTTCTGGTAAGGATAAAACAGTGATAGATAAAAAAAATGCATTTTAGTTTTGAGCCAGTATCTTCTGACGCAATCCCTTTCTTCCCTCTTGTAAAAGGATAAGTGCATTGATGGTTTTCAGAAATGACAAGGCAGCAAACAGCCCAGAGTGAGACACTAAAATAATTGCCAAGCTGATTTTCCTTGTTTTAAATGTTCAGTTTTCACCATGAACCTTTTTCCTACAGAGGAACAGCCACATGGCTTACACAAAGGTTTGTGTTTGCTTTTCCTCTAGGGGTACATCAAGTACTCAGCACTCTTCTATGGCTACTACAACAACCAGCGGACCATTGGCTGGTTGAAATATCGGCTACCAATGGCATATTTCATGGTTGGGATCAGTGTGTTTGGCTACAGTCTGATGGTCGTTATAAGATCGTAAGTAAGGCCAGTGTCTCCTAGCTGGGTTCCCAAGTCTGTGTTCCCTCCTTCATGTTCACATGAAGGAGGATTTTACCTGCAGTAGGTTTCAAAGCTTCCTTTTCACATGCTTTCACTGATTAAAATAAATAAATAAATAAAATAAAATGTGGAAAGCCAGTGTGAGCCCCACAGCTATCATGTCACACTGTGAAGACAGTCTGCAAAGCCAAAAATAAAACTCCCTGCCTCTCTCTGGAGGTCACACCATGCAAAGGTTATCCTTCCCTTACAAGAAAGGATAAGCCAATGTATTTGTATTGCTATTGAAATAGACTCTATTGCTATGCAGCGGAAAGAATCTCTTGAGTCTTTGACTGGAGTGGGGCATGGGGATTTACTGTATTTTTACTATGAAAAGGCAGCATCTGTTGTCTCATACGAAGATTTCAGGGATCAAATAATACAGAGGAAACAATAGAAGCCATATCTGCTCCTGTGCTGATTAACAAGAATAATGCCTTTCCTCTCCTTTAATGATTTGCTGCAAGCTCTTTCACTCCAACATTGTGCAGCTACCAAAAATATCACTAAAATGCTGTGTTGCAATGACTGTACTGGACAGCACCAGTGCTTTTTGACTAAACTTAACTACCTAAACATAGCCATTATCATTTACTCTACCATAAGGCCCAGAAACACTGTAAATAGTCATTCATCATGCACAAGGTGGTGGAAGCAATCCCTTGCCTGCTTTCATCATCTATTCTAGTTTTTCTATACATTATGGGTTTTATTATAAGGCCTGTATATCCCTAACAGTCACACCCAAGCCCCATGAAAGACCACCCTACTTTCCTTCCTCACCAACCAGCTGCCCCAGCAAAGCTCAAGGACGTGTGGTGGCTCTGTGAAACACTTGACCTGACCTTGTCACTGTGCATACCCTTACACAGGATGGCACGCAATGCCAATGAGAGTACAGCAGATGGGGACGATGACAACTTCATTTTCAGCTGGAAAATGTTCACAAGCTGGGACTACCTCATTGGCAACCCAGAGACTGCAGACAACAAGTTCGCATCCATCACCACCAGCTTCAAGGTAACCCCTAACTGGCATTTCTCTGTCTGCTTCTGGGGATGCTCCCAGCACCTTCCATTGCAGAGGGTTAAAAGGACAACTGAGTATCTGTACAGGATCTCTCAAAATGAACAGGGTATGACACTGAATCATAGCAGGTCTAGCTCCAATGCCCTGGATCACCCCAAGCCCCTTTTTAGGATTTGGAAAACCAGATGAGTATTGTTTTCCTCTGGAGCACTAAGTGGGAAAAAATAGCTGCTGTGGTCATGTGAGAACCTAACCATCTCCATCACTTCTCCATCACCTGTTTCTCCTTGGCACCAGGCAGAATATAAACTGTAGGAACCCAATGCCATTGCATGCCCAATGTTTGGGGCAGCAGGAGCAGCAGAGGGGACAGGCGGGACACAAGCCACCCTGCAGCATGAAGCCAAGGCCATACGCACAGGGGGCCACCACATCTTCATTACTCTTCTCCCATCACCCCTGAGTTCAGGGCAAGTTTCTGCCCACAGCCATCCCCCTCCTGAGGCAGCGTTTACTCTGTGACTCAAAGCACAAGAGAAGGCAGCAGCTTCACAGGGTGGCAATTTCTACAGCTTTTCCCTCCAAAATATCTTGTCTCTTCTGTTCCTCTGCCCCAGTCATGACCACATCTCATCTACAAAAGCTAAAACCCTCTTGAAGACTCAGCAAAACTGCCCTGTGTTTCTTGTAACATCCCAGATCCCAGGACTGTGTCACAGAGCCTGTTGTCAACACCACGAAGCCCACACCTCAGGCTCTCTGAACACAGTAGGTTTAAGTGTCCCATTTGGAGCCTATCTTAAAATTTCAGCAAAGAAGTTGAGGGATTTCTTCATTTCCATTTCAATGTCCACAAGCTCTCTGTGACCCACCACAGCTGCTGTCTGCACTACTGAAAAGTTCGTACTTCCAAGACAATTTCGCTGCTTAGCTGATGACACACATGTAAGTATGGGGGTAATACATACATACAGAAATAGACAAAGCTTACCTGCTATTAAAGTTATGTTGCATAGCATGAGAAATCCTATCTCCAGCATGCTGGAAGAATACAAACTGATTCCACTAATATCAGTGGATAATAACAGATTTGTAGTTATTTAATCATAAATTCTGGGCTAACCTAACCTCAGAAAAGTTCAAAGAAAACAACTCTAAGACAATTTAATAGATTTTTTTTTTTAAATTTTGGAAACCAAGTAAAAACAAAATGTGGAAGACAGTGAGGATTTCTCCAATGAAAAACAGAAAGTAAGTGCAGAAAAAAAAAAAAAAAAAAGTAAAATCTTTTTCTGACAAAAAATTTGCTCTTAAAGCCTACTTTCAAAGGGCTTTACTTTTTTTTTTAATTATTTTTAATTAACAAAGTTTGTAAAAAACAGTTTTATTTGAAACTGTAAAAAAAATAAATCCAAAACTATTTTTGGTTAACAGAAATTTCTATATAATGTTCTGCCTTTGGGCTACTAGGAGCTCCATTAACCAAAAACTGTTTCAAAAATTAAAAAATTACAAATAAAAAGTAAACAAAATACTCCACAAATTGGACTGAGTTTTGCGATTATAAAACACATACAAAGCAAGGCCAAATATATTGAGCATCTGCTGAAGGATGGAAGAACTTTTCCAACAATAACTCACCCCACACTTTCTTTTACACATTCATACCAGATTGAGTAAGGAAAAAGCAATAAATAAAAGAGCTGCCAGTCAGCATGTAGCTGCTCAATCTGAAAAGTAATTTCATCCAGTTTAACCTCGTTCAGAGCTAACACTTCATGTAAAATCCCAGAGAAAGGGAATTTAATAGCAGTATTGCACACAGATAAAACCAGAAGGATCTTTGCTAAAATGCACAAACCAATTCTTGGACTGTAAAAGAGCTAAAGCTTGGGATACTGAGCAGGAATTAGCCACAGAAAAAAAAATACACATAGAGTGAAGAAAAAGCCTAGCTACTGCGGATTTCAAAGGCTTGATCGGTTTTCTTTTTTGTGAAGATGAGTTGCAAGAGGTGACCTGATGACAGTGTGTAACCGCCTGTCCAGGAGCTAGCAGTGACATCCAAAAGGCCTTGCAACCCAGCTGTAGACTCAGCTAGGAAATGTTTTATTTTAGAGCCTCATTCCTCCACCTTATTGCCATGGGATGTGTCTGCCACTTTGTGCCTTCCAGGCAAAATGAGATGCCTTCATGGAGCTTTGTTTGAGCTCAACGCAAAGTACCATGTTCAATATAGCCATCATAGCTCAGAATTACATTTTATAAAGTAGAAAACTATCTGATGTTGCCTTAGGCTCAGTGCTACAACTTACTTGCTCCAATTCTGTGAGTATCTCTGTTTTTTTTTGTTTGTTTGTTTGTTTGTTTTTTCCAGGAATCTATCGTGGATGAGCAAGAAAGCAACAAAGATGAGAACATCCACCTGAGGAGGTTCCTGCGGGTCCTAGCCAACATCCTCATCATATGCTGCTTGTGTGGGAGTGGCTACCTCATTTACTTTGTGGTGAAACGCTCCCAGACATTTTCAAAAATGCAAAATGTTGGGTGGTATGAAAGGAATGAGGTATGGAAACTTTCCTTCCAGTTTTCTGATGTAATAACTTTCCTTGTACATCAGCATAATCATTGCCACAGCCAAAATGGATGGCATCCGAAGCAGAGGGATTCCCCACCATGGTCCAAAAGTCCTTCTGTGACTTTGTACTTGTGTTAGCCAGGAATCACACTGGTCTCACAGAGAGTTTTCAGGGCAAATTAACAGCTCCTGTAGGCAGGGGAAAATGCTCTCACAATAAATTGCATTAAGACTCAATGGGTCTTCAGTACTTACATCGTCATTTTTTAAAACACCAACCTCAAGTTATATATTAATGCTCAAAAATTCTGTTGTACTAGAAAGCTGAGTGTTGAAAATGTCCATTATCAGACATGAAGTTAAACTCAGATCTTTTTCATTCCTTCTGAGTAATGGGAATAAGATTTCATAATCGGTAGAAAAAAGTCAGTTGTCAAAAATATTTGTCTTATTTTGGAATGAACTGTTCAAAGTCGAAGCTCTCCCCACACTCACACAAAATTATTTCTATCTATTGAAATGCTTAATTTCAATGTGTACTCCATTACCATGTATCTAAATATCAAAGGGAAATCAAATTCAAACCTATGCATTTTCATAATTTCCTCAGAAAACATTAGCAAAATAACTCACAAAATGCTTTGATTAATTTAGTCAACTTTTCCCAAAGGGAAAACAAAACAAACAAACAGACAAAAAATCTAGTGACTGATACTTTCCTGGTAATAACTTAAGATCTGCATATATACAATTCTGGGTACTGTTGTTCTTTCTGGATACAGAAGTAAAAAACAAGAGACCCGTGAGTCAGAACCTGCTGGTGGCTGTCCAGACACAGTCCTCTGCAGGCCAACAGGCACTAGATGGCTGTAAAAATAAGATAGTGTTTACAAACCGTGCCTGAGCTAATGCTGACACATCAATGATCTCACTGACCACAGCAACCCAATACTTTGCCCCATACAGAGGAATAAATATGAGACGGGGACGTATTTTCTTGGGCTGCAACACTGAGTCCTTGATGCATTTCCATTCACATCCATAATTGCCTATTGCAAAAGGATACGTGCCAAATATGGCAAATAAACATTAGCATTGACTAATTGCTTTTTAACCTAAGTCTTTTGTTTACTCTAAAACTAAAGTAATAAATGAGGAGCTGATGCAGGCAATAGTATGAGTGACTTAAAAGACTAAACATGCATGAGCTTGGACTGACAGGGAACACACTCTGCAGAGCTCATCCCTTTGAGATAATAATAAAAGTGCTCTTGCAGGAGCAAGCCCTGCAGTCCACCAGTGCAGCCTGTTGCTGTGCTGTCAGCACACTAAGCCAAAGAGCTGAGCTCATTTTGGCTCCCTCCTAATCATAAAACCTTCAAGAATCTCCAGCCAGTTGCTGACAGGTTGCTGGCAGCTCCTGCTCTGCTCCACATGTCCCTTGGTCCAAACCTTATTGCTGTAACTGGCCTCTGTTAGCAGAGAAGAGCAGAAACTAATTTAGTGGAACACTATTACGTAACACAACTTTCTCTCTATTATGTGCTGCTTCCACTTTTGCTACCCTGCTTTAGTGGAAAGTCATTTGCTGATGTTAAAGAGATTTGTCAGCTTGCACCCCAGTGAAAATGGTCATCATGCACACTTAATTTTGGTCACAACTCACTGTAAGGTAGTCTCTGTTGTTGCTGTTAGCAGTAACCTTTTCCTTGTTTGGCAGGTTGAAATTGTGATGTCCTTGCTGGGAATGTTTTGTCCCCCCTTGTTTGAAACTATTGCTGCACTTGAAAATTACCATCCGCGTATCGGGTTGAAGTGGCAGCTGGGACGCATCTTTGCCCTCTTCTTGGGGAACCTCTACACATTCCTGTTGGCCTTGATGGATGACGTCAATGAAAAAGTAAGGGCTGAGATGAAAAGGTAAGTGCACTAACATTTTTTGGAGCAGAGGGTGAGTGCAGCACATCTCCATAGCTACCAGGGGCAATCCCACACTTTGCAGCAAGTGCCCCCCACCCCTCCCCAGTGCTCTCAAGCATTTTAAGCATCAATCTGTCCCAGATTGAGGTTGAGATGGATTCTGGGAACAGAGCTCCCTGCTGCTGAGCAGAGGTCAGGGACTCAAGGGAGAACTTCTAGGTCTGTCTATTATTGTCGTCTAAAATCACAGAATACTAGGATAATTTATTTTTTTTTCCATCTGACACTATTTGCAATTTCTATTAATGCATACCCCAAGGGTGTGATTTATAACCCTTTTTCCCTGCCCTCTCCTCTTTAGCATTATCCTGGTAGTATGCGCCAGGCAGATAACAGCAGGAAAGGACAAATGTCTAACTGATTTATAGAAAAAAATGACCCTGATTTAAGCTGAGAAGAATAGGAGGAATCAGGGAGACTTGTTCAGTCCTGAAAATGATGAACAAAGCAAAGAAGGACTGCACAGAGGCTCCTCTTCCATGAACGCTAGCAGCAGCCCTGCTCTTTGCTCTCCCTGGCCCTCAAACCATGTCTCATTTTGCTGGAGGTCTGGCTTCTCCATGTGCAGGGAGCTGGCTGCTGATTCCACAAAACTCATGGTGCCCCCAAGCTTCTTTTGATCTGGAGGGGCTGTTCCCTGACACCCCGGGAAAGGGAGCAAGGTTCTGTGCTATTCTTCTTTCCAGTGCTGTCACAAATCTGTTTTAAGCAGTTTCTTGTATTAGGGATGGTAGCTGGTAGAGAGGGGAACCCATTGGCACCCTCTGTGGTCCCCATATCCTTACATTTTTGGCTGAGGTATCTCTCTGTTGCAGCTGGATGAAGAAGATGTTGTGAAGAACATCACACGCTGGATGCTGCTTGGCCACCACAATTCATCCATGGGGAACAGCAGTGCTGACACCCCACCTTCCCTTGATCCTGCAGACGTGCCCAGGGGACCCTGCTGGGAGACAACTGTCGGCATTGTAAGAAATTTGTTATGCAGTAAGTCTCTGGGATGATTTGGGTGTTGTTTTTGTGTTTTTGTTTTTATCGTTAATGTCTTTAGCATATCCAGGATTTAAGTTTTACTTGCAAAAGACATCTCCTTTCCCAGCTCTCACACAGCAGTACCAAGGCAAGATAAATTCACCACTGTTTTCAAGCTATGGCTGTGAAAACTCCCAACACACACAGACCTCCAACACTTTCTTCAAAAGAGTAAAAAAGTCCAGGTAGCCTATGGCCATGCCTACATCATACCTTGGTTCAGATCGTGACAGCACCTTTGAAATAAACCTGTCGTCTCCAATTATTGTTGCATTTGATTTGCATTGCAGAGAGCTTTTGGAGTACACAGATGAAGCCTGACACAGAGGATGTGTTCCCAAGGGAACTCCTGACACATCCCAACCACTAATGCACCATGAGGCCAGGGAACAAGGGCAGAGCTAGATGAAGATAACCCACCCTGAGATGCATGGAAGGTGGTCTTTAAGTCCTCAGCACCACAGCTTTCACCCCACCAACCTACCCTTCAACTCTCTTGCTTTGGGCAGCTTTCATCATGCACCAAAGTTTTGTAGTTCTTCAGAACAGTGAAATACCTGCAAGAACAGCTCACAAATGTAAACCACAGTAGCACAGATTTCTTTGACAGCACTGTCAAAATTACCTTCTTTGTCTGCATGTTTTACAGCTTTATTGCAGCGTTAGCATTCTGCTTCCATTTTATGTGCTGCCACAACATATAGCACAGTCAATAATACTAACAACTATCAGGGCTAATAGCTGTAAGGGAGTTTGTTATTCCCAAGCACAAAACTGAAGGTCTCGCACTGCCAAGTGGCTGAAAACCAGTAGGGAGATTACTCACAGCATGCAGTTCTGAAGGTTACTGTCATATAGAGGGAGATAGATTAATAAATAAAATGCACTCCCAGAATGAGCTACTGAAATTATAGGAGCTAAATATTTTGTTTGTGTTTTAAATTGCAGGAGTTTGTAAGGCTCACAGTGTCCGATATCCTGGTGACCTATGTAACCATCCTGGTGGGAGATTTTATTCGAGCTTGCTTTGTCAGATTTGTGAATTATTGTTGGTGCTGGGACCTAGAGGCTGGATTTGTAAGTCAATGTCTTGTAGATGAGAAGCTGAAGAAACAGGGCCATTTGTTCAAATATGACACAGATTGATTTTGAATGATTGATTCTGGTCTTGTTTGATAATTTAAGCTGTGTAGGCAGTCTCTGCATCACTACTCATCACTACTACTTTTCACCCCAGAAAGTGCCCTACAAAAACACAGTTATCTTTCCCACCTCAGGAATTTAAATGATGAAGTTGAGTTGAAAAAAATTGACCTGATGTACATTCAGTTGTTATAACCTCAAATAATTAGGCCCTTCTATACTCATCTCTTCTCAAAGATCTTCTTTGATCTTCATTGCCTGTCCTGCAGGCAGTAAGATGTTTTACTCATAGCACAGTCTTCTGATCTATTCTGGAGGTTGGTGTTACTTTTGCTGCAGTGGAGTAAAGAGCTCTTCTTTCCCTTATCATGTATGCATAACACACAGTAGTGCTGAACTCTTTGGTATTCATAAAGGCAACATTACAAAGCCGCCAGCACTGGAGCTGCACAAATACAGAGCAAAACTGTGAAAAAAAGGTTCATTTTTTCACTTAAGTGACAAAAACAGATGGATTCAGACAGAATCAGGTATCAAATTGGGTCAAAAGCAGACATACTACACAGGATATTTCAAACATATGAGGGCATCACCCATCATCTTTCAGATTTGTGTTCTATATTGAAATGAAAATATTTTTTCAAGAAAACAGAAAAAACTTTACATAGTATAAGCGGCTAAATTGGACCTGAGTTTTTATGCAGAAAAGCATATACTCATAGAACAGTAGTGTCATCACTGGCAAATCTACCAGAATAATAACTTATAAAGTGTCAAATACTGCCAATAGATTAGACCTGCCTGTTCTGGACTTACCACCTTTAGCACCCACATTAGAAGGGCTGGTCCACAGGAAGCAATATTTTAACTATTATCTAGAACAGGGCAAAATGCCACCTCTCACTGACCAGGTAATATATTCCTTCACGTTCCTCTCCCCTAGGCTCTCCACTTCTGTTCTGCAGCAGCCTGCTGGTACAAGACCCACAGATATGGATATATCTGGTGTAGCATTTGCCCTCCAGATCATCATTATGGCTGTTTAAACATTCAATATTTTACCAGAATAAAACTGCAAATCAGCAGCCAGATACACCAGCTGAAGTATAAAGTCGAGTCCTGTGCCATGGCTCCTCTGTACACAATTGACTTTGCTAACTGAGAGAACATATAAACACCGTGCAACTCTAAGCACCTCCATATGTTTGTCCAATTTTAAGCAAGCCAAGAGAGAAGCAGCCCACAGCCCAGCTGCTGGTTATTCAAGCAGTGCACACACAGTGGGAGCCCTCCCAGAAATCACTTTATATCAAATTTAAATAAGTATTTTTATGCCCAGCAGCAACAGCAAGCAATAGCGGGTACCTCTAGCAAAAACAAAGACTTTCTCTTCCCATGCAGCCCTCCTATGCAGAGTTTGATATCAGCGGCAATGTTTTGGGTTTGGTCTTCAACCAAGGAATGATTTGGTAAGATATTTCCCTTCTTTGTTTTTGCATTATTGAAAAAAAGACCCACAGTGTAGTCAGAAGACTTCCAAGCCAGCTAGAATAGCATTTGGGATTTGGTTTCTCTGATTGCTGGACATTCTGCTCTTGTCTACTAAAGTAGAAAACTCAAAATGCCAGCTTAGTTGTCAAAGAACTGTTATCAACTGAAACAAAGAACAGTCTTCCAAACCCAGCCGTAGTCTCACTTTAATAAAATCATTTTTTCACAAAAATGTACTTCATCCTTTCAAGATGGCTCACGTGCTGGGGGAAGAGATCAGAAGAGGCTTGGGAACAAGGTGCTGTGAGCTTACTTGTGAGCACAAGGCTGGCCCTGGAGTCAGCTGAGCATGTCAGGCAAGAGAGTACATCCCAAAATTGCCCCAGTGGAGGGCAAACAAAGGCTGATCATATGACAGAATGAGAGTCAACAGGCAACCACACAAAATCCCACACCTCCTCTGGGAGTGAGGTTTCTTTCGCCAGGATTTAATGATCTTCAACTACAACATATCTGCAGACTCAAGAATGTCACTCCCTTCTGGGTTCCTTTACTTGACATATTCCAAGCTATCCCCAAACAATTTTTGTCACAAACTGCAAGTCTTTCCTTACAACCACTGAGGTCTGAGATCTGTCTGGTCCTCAGTTTATGGTCACTGTACATTAACATGGATGCAGGCAACTTCTCCTCCAGAAAGACAAGATAGATAGCACAAGCCTTCCCGCTCGGACTTTAGTTGTGGGTAAGCTTTCCACAACATTAGCAACATTTTTTCTTCTTTTGAAAATAAAAATCCTTCCAGTCTGTCAAACAAAAACAAAAACAAAAAAACAAAAACAAACAAACAAACAAAAAACCTTTTCCTCTCCTTTCCTTTTCAGGATGGGATCCTTCTATGCGCCAGGGCTCGTGGGTATAAACGTGCTGCGCTTATTAACCTCCATGTATTTTCAATGTTGGGCTGTCATGAGTAGCAATGTCCCTCACGAACGAGTATTCAAAGCATCCAAGTCTAACAACTTTTACATGGGACTTTTACTGTTAATCCTGTTCCTCAGCCTCCTGCCTGTGGCCTACACCATCATGTCCTTGCCTCCTTCCTTTGACTGTGGACCATTCAGGTACTAGCAAAACACCAATAATGCATGGTTTTGGCTTTGCTACAAAGGATTAATTTCATGAAGTTTGAAGGCCTGGTCTTCAGCAAAGATGGTATACACGTAATACTTCTCCATTTTCTTTCTTGTTAAATCCCTAGTTATGTGAAGCCACAGGACACACCCAGTCTGTTAGGGGTGCTGGGTCTCCACTGAGCATGTCTGCTTTTCTCTGGAAGGCTCTACAAACCCAGCTTTTTTACTCCCTCCTCTGATACCTGATTGATGGTGCTTCCCCAACACACAGTGATGGAGAAGCATCAGAGGACAGCAGGGGTGGAACAGTCGGGTGCAGCCCCCAGGAAAAAAGCAACAGGAGCAGCCTTAAGGCTCTCATCAACATTATGGTAGCAAAACTAGAGTCTAAAACCTCCTAAGACCTTCCATAGAGCCAAGAAATCCCACAGCATGAACTGTGTTGCATTTTTGATGGAAAATAGCAGGAAATTGATAGGTCTGAGCCTGAGGAGTTGTTGCTTTTAAAAAGAAAAGCCTTTTTTTTTCCTTCCCTTCTCTCCGAAATTAGCACTGTTCAGAGCATTCAGTGGACTGGATTAACATGCCAATAATGTCTAATCTGATTGAGTAACACCATTTCCTAGGCCCACGGAGTCTGACACAGCAAAGAAACAGATTGGAACAAATTGTTATCCATCTGCTGATTGAGAACGACATCAGAAAGCTAAAAGACTTGGGGAGAAGGCAAGAGACCAGAATTCCATCTGTTAAGTAACAAGGATAGGTGTCAACAGGCAATATCCGAACATCTGTCAGGAAACTTGCTGCCTGCATGCTATCCCTAAGAGATGACTCACCTGAAATCAGAGCACTATTTTAATTCCCAATCACACCTTCAAAATCTACTCAGCCTGGTTCACTCCCCTCAGCATAACTTTCCACCCATAACTTGACTGAAAACTTAACTCTCCTAGGTTTAAGGCAGCCAATGAAGTTGGAGTCCCGCTTAGCCACTTGGACTTTATTGACTTTTGTTATAAGGAAGGAATCCAATGCCTTCCTGAGCAGAATATGAAGGGACTGCAAGATCTCACAAGGAAGCAAGCTTAAAGATGAGGAATAGCACTCACAGGGCTGAATTAATAGATACTGAGGAAGAAGGTCGATATGCAATCCAGCCCAATTTTTACGGATTGGTGCTACTTTCACACAGAACACTCTCATCTCTTTTATCAATCCAATTTGAAATGACTCTTTCACTGAGTTTCCTATTAAGCAATAATCACAACTTGTTATTTTTGTCCTTACTTAACAGCTCTTCAAGTTGATTCATTATTTCAGAAAGCTGGAATTTGCATATGGAAAATTACATCTACTATGAGAAGGCTGCATTTAATAAGAAATTGATCAGAAATGTATAGTTACTGCAATCTGTAGGTTTTTATACATTTCAGGATGGCAAATAGGCAGAATTCATAAAGGATCTGCACATTGAAATAAACATACTATCTTTTGGGGCAAGTTGGTTTAACAGAGATTATTTGTATAACTAAAGAAGGGAGAGAAGGGAATGGACTACAATGTAATTTGAAATGAAGTTATTTTAAGTAGAACTTTTACTTCAAAATCCTTGCTGGCCAACAGCAAGATCACGCTCACTGGCAGAGAGGAAACATACTACTTATCATCATTAAGTATCCCTCCAGGAGTTCTCTACACACATTAACTGAATATTTCTCTTTCCAGTGGAAAGAAAAGGATGTATGAAGTCATTCAAGAGACTATTGAGCTTGATTTCCCTCTTTTTATTGCCAAGATCTTCAGCTACGTGGCAAACCCAGGACTGATCATTCCTGCAATTCTACTCATGGTGTAAGTTTTCCTTGCAATATTACATGCCCATCTTGCAGGGATGGAAGGAGGTTGAAAAAATTGCTGTAACTTTAGCAAGGTACATCTACGGAGATAATGGCCTGGATGAAAGCAGCCACACTCCTTGTTGCCTCCCACCCCTCTCTGACCCCCCCTCCCCAGCCCTTGCCCGATCCAATTTCCTGAAATTTAATTTCCTAACCCAATTAAACACAACCTTGTAGATGAAACACATTGCTGACATAGACCTCGTGGTAGTCACAGCTTCCATCTCTAAAATTTTCAGTAGCTCATAGGAACTAAATGGACAGTCTCAGCCTGGTACCTTGTGGAGAAGCAATTTCTGTCACAGCTGGTGGTATTTACAACACTGCCAATACATGGCATTCAAAAATTACTTGTTCCAAAAATATGTGTTTTTTTCTTTTTTTTTTTTTTTTCCAAGTAATATATCTGAAATTTGTTTCAGTAGCATCAGATCATTTCAGCTTTGGAGCCACATTTGAAACCATGGTTGATCCTCAGTTCCTTCAGCAGCCTGACCAGGGCAGTTCTCATTTACTTGTATTTTTAAAAGATATTTTTGGCATTACTCGTGAGGTTTTCAGGGCTATCAAAATGAGTGGAAAAGCTGTGGCCAAAGTTTACAGACAGCTTTGAACATGCTAGGCTAAACAGATGGAGATGTGGAGAGGGTCAGGGAGCGTATTACACAGGCTTGCCTCTCTTACACTTCCTTTGGCATATGTGCATGTTGGAGATGGGCCTCTGGTCTGGTCTACTTCTCTTGGGCACTGTGATCCTTTGTTTTTACTAGGTTACACTGAAGATAATACGATTGAATTAAATCAAATACAAGTTTATGTGTTATGGAATTTCTTATAGGAACAGACTGAGAAAAATCCCAATTAAACTGAAAATCAACCAGCATCCCTCTACTTGCCTCAAACTCCTTACTCACGTTAACCTAAATAAAAATGATCAGTTACTGTAACTGGTGCAGACAAAAGAATACTTGGAAAAATCAGATCTGATGCACACAGAAGACAGTCTCGTGTCACATCCCCAGTACGGCCAAGCATATTATTGAATTATTAGCTCTAGTCCTGTAGGCTTCACAGATGCTACTGCTGATATGAAGTGCAGATATGACTGCAAAACTAATCCAGCCCAAATGAATAACCTTTACAAAAGAGCAGCAAATCATTTTTTGCGGCTTTGATGCAAACCCTCCAAAAAGGTGTCATGAGAGTGGTAGAATGTTGAAAATAACATTTTGGTCAGTGACAATCTCCTGTCCTTTACTCCACTGACAGCTGGGATAGTGAACAGCATGAATCCCATTTACCTGCTGAAGACATTCCTTTCATCATCCCTTTTCCAGGAGGAGGGCTACTGCTCACTCCCACACAACAGTCTTCCATGGATCCATCTCTCCGTAAAACACCATTTGGTCTCTGCCCTGATTCCCTTTGAAAAAAGAGATACCACTCCATGTCCACATTACCTAAAACATCCTTGCTTCCCACCCAGCTACACTATCCGTGCAGCTTTTGGGGATATTAAATATTCGTGACTTCCAGTTGTGTGGCTACTGAAAGGGTCACAGCCATTAAAAAAAAAAAAGAAAAAAAGAAAGCTGATGCTTCCACTGTGCCTAAATAAGTCAGACCTACAGTCTGCTGCTAGTAGCTCCTGCATGTCCTGACAGCATCAGATGCATGGTGTAAGTACTGCTTACTATGTGCATGTAAACTTTTCTTGAAAAAGTTCCAGACAGAATTACAGCCACCATACAGGTACTTTTTCTAAGGATTTTTCTCATTTTGGAAACTTTTCAGTTGAGAGAATCACATTTAATGCATGATCTTTGTACATCTACAAAAGCCATACACCACTAGCTAGAAGACAGGCAACACACAGAGAGACAGAAACTTAGGTTTACATCTCTTTCACCATTTTCTCTGGACTATAAGTCATATGCAAGACCCTGATTTCTTTCCTTCTCTCTAAAAGTTTTCAGCTTATGTTATGGTACAAGTAGCCTCAAAGGATTATGGAGGTGTTATATTTCCTCAGCAATCAGTTTCAGAGTGTAGAAGGAAAAAAAAAAATCACATCCTTACAGAAGAACAAAAATAACAACTCTAAAAGGCTTTGTTGGGACAGAGAGCCTAAATCACCAAGATCACCAAGACTGAGTTTTGGTTTAATTCTAGGCAAAGGGAAATAAATGTATTTCCTCCAGACAGACCTCTGAAAAAAGTCTCCAGAAAAGCCATCCAGAGTATCCCCTTCCAATCTCTCACGTGGAAACCAATATGATGGTAAATGGTGCCTTGTTGTGCTTAGAGTCAGACAGAATCACAGAATCACAGAATTGTCTAGGTTGGAAGAGACCTCAAGATCATCGAGTCCAACCTCTGACCTAACACTAACAAGTCCTCCACTAAACCATATCACTAAGTTCAACATCTAAACGTCTTTTAAAGACACTGTACTAAAATCCTCTAGCCTCATTTGATAATGCTGAGCTTGGGCCATATGTTGTGTTTGGGAACTGTCAGGAACTATTTTTTAGACAAAAGTTTTTTTTTGTCGTTGTGTTTTTTTTTTTTTGGTCTGCCCTTTTCTTTCTTTCCTTTTTTTTTTTTTTTTTTTAAATATTAGATTTTTAAATTTTTTCTTTTAAACAAAACAAAGCACAGTAGCAGTGAACTGAATGGATTGTGCTTTTCCCAGGAATGGTCCAGAGTCACTAAGCAGATGATGTTTATAATTAAGGAGAATAAAAGCTCTCTACAAAAGCAGGAGGAGACATTTTTGACAACCTAAATATTATCAGGTGGTAGTGAGACATCCCCAGACACTTGGGCTTGTTCTGAAGCATGCCCCTCTCTGCTCACCAAAGACCGGCTGTCAGCATACCCTCTCAGAACCCACTTGCCTTCCAGTGCCCACAAGCTTGGCTGGTTTCTCCCTTTGCTTTGGCATGTCCTTTTTGCAGAGGAAGAAAAAACAAAAGCCTGCTCCCACCTGGTTCCTGCTTGTTCTCTGTTCCCATCTCTGCTCACTTGCAACTGGCAGACTGTGAGTTGAGCAATGCACTTTTCAGGAGAGTGTGCAGGTCTTTGTTCTGTCATGGTTTTCCTGGTTTCCTATTTGTTTTTCTGAGCTCCTTGACTAATCTGTTTTGTCTCCTGTAAGACATAGCATAAAGCCACATGTTTTATCAGCTGTATTGATTTTCCTCCAGAGAACAAGCTGAATGAGCTCACCATCAAGAAAGGACCTAAGGGCCATGGCTGGTGTAGAGGAAGACAGACAAGGCAGAGGCAGGCAGGCTGTTTTTCTTTTATTTAAGCAGAGCTGAGCTGTTAGACTGGTTCAGCCCACCTTAACTGACTTTGCCACAGGGCAGCTTCAGTTTTTCCTAAGCCTTGAATCTTTTAAGGTAGCTTGGAGACAGCCAGTGAGAAAAGTACATGTGAGGAGGTAGGTAAAACTTAAATGGTGAACTTGAGCCCTTATCCCCACCAAGTGAATTTGACACTGGCCTGCACAACATCCTTGTTTCTTAGTTGGAGACACATGGATTTGAGAGACGGACCACTCAGTAGATAAGGAATTAATTGAATGGTTGCACACAAAGAACTGCAGTCAACAACTACATCCAGGTGGAGACCAGTGATGAGTAGTGTCTCTCAGGGGTCTGTACAGGGACTGGAAATATTTAACATCTTTGTTGGTGACATGGACAGTAGGACTGAGTGCACCCTCAGGAAGTTTACTGATGACACCAAGCTGTGTGGTACAGCTGACATGCTGGAGGGAAGGGGTGCCATCCAGAGGAACCTGGATAGGCTTGAGAGGTGGGCCTGTGTGAACCTCATGAAGTTCGACAAGGCCAAACACAAGATCCTGCACCAGGACCAGGGCAATCCTAAGCACAAATACAGGCTGAGTGGAGAATGGACTGAGAGCAGCTCTAAGGTACAGGGACTAGGGGGTGTTGGGTTCAAAGAAGTTCAGCATGAGCTGGCAATGGGCAGAAGCCCTCAAAGCCAACCATATCCTGGGCTGCATCCAAAGAAGTGTAACCAGCAGGCTGAGGGAGGTGATTCTACTACTCTACTTTTGTGAGACCCCACATGGAATACTGAATTCAGTTCTGAAGCCCCCAGCATAAGAGGGACATGGACCTGCTGGAGCAAGTCCAGAGGAGGACTACGAGGATGATTGATCAGAGGGCTGGAGGACCTCTCCTATGAAGACAGGCTGAGAGAGTTGGGGTTGCTCAGCCTGGAGAAAAGAATGCTCTGGGAGACCTTATAGCAGGATTCTAGTACTTAAAAGGGGCCTACAAGAAAGCTGGAGAGGGACTCTTATCAGGGAGTGTAGTGAGAGGACGAGGGATAATGGTTTTAAATTAAAAGTGAGGAGATTTAGACTAGATATAAGAAAGAAAATTTTGCTGATGGTGGTGAAGCACTGGAACAGTTTTCCCAGAGAAGCTGTGAATGTCCCATCTCTGGAATTGCACCCAAATATCCCAGGTTGGATTCAAAGCCAGGTTGGATTGGGCTTTGAGCAATCTGGTCTAGTGGAAGGTGTCCCTGCCCATGACAGAGCGGTTGGAACTAGGTGATCTTTAAGGTCCCTTCCAACCCAAACCATTCTGTGATTCTGTAAGTGGCAGTGAAATCCAGGCTCAGGAATCAAGTCTAATTAAGTCGCATAGGTAGTCCTCCCTGGGATATTTGGGTGCACATAGGCCCACTATATGGGTTGCGATGGGTCCTAAAGAAAGTCAGTTTGGATTTTTAAGCTTCACCTGGTGCTCTTAGGAAAGCAGCACGTCCATGAATTTTATGCTTCCTCTCTATGAAGCTTTCTTTCTCCCCGATCCTAACACTACAGCAACATTTGTTTTTGTAGCCTTGCTATCTATTACCTAAATGCTGTGTCTGAAGCATATCAGCGCGCCAATGCAGAGCTGAAGAAGAAAATGCAAATGGTAAGTACTTGCCCTGCCAAGCCATGTTTGAAATACCATGTACTTCAAGTTTGATGTAGACGTATGCTTTTAAATTACTTTTCATTCAGACCACATTAGTGACACAAGGGGAGGATGCATTTAATGGTTGTTCATTCCACTCTGATAACATTTAATGGCTAACTGCAAAAAGTGGCCACATCCCATAATAGATTGCTATTTTATACATCAGAACTATAATGAGTGTTCCCATAAACTGCACTTTCCACCTACAAAAATAAGTTACCTCAAAGTTCAAGTAATGTTTTGGAGCCTGAGATTTCCCAGGGACAATGATAAGTCTATCAAAACAGTAGCCTGATTTCACACAAGCTGAAGAGCAAAGAGCCCTAAATAACAACATGGCAATAATGTTTCATACCAGTAATTATCAAAGCACTTTACAAAGGAGGCTGGTATCTGTCTTTGTTATATAGATGGGAAAAACAAGATGTAGACAGATGAGGTGACTAGAATTTGCAGGGTAGGATTTGGACCTTTTGTTACTCAGAATTGAGGGAGGTTGCAACATGCAGAGGACTATGATGCAAAGATGCCTGAACTAACATGAATCAGGTCTGGAAGCAGAACATCTGCCGAACTGGAGCTAGCTCTGCTCAGATAATTAGCCTCAACGAGAAACAGCAGAGCTATGACCAAGAATGCTACCAGGGCTGTGCTGGTCTGGTGGTAGCGGTCTCCCTCAGAGTTGCTGGACCCTGCCAGAGACTGTTGTATGACAACCCACTGAGCTCAGCAAGATTTGCTGTGGTTGTTCAAATGACTGCCAGGTTTGTCCAAGGGGACAGAGGCCTCTCTGTGGTTTGGAACCTCTCAGCTGTATTTAGGCCATGAGTCACTTTGGACACTGTGGCTCCATCATGCAATACCTTCCAATGGGGATCTAACTCTTGGGATGAGGGGTGGAGCTGGAGTGGCATCCATCTGGGTTTTCTCTTTGCATAAGAGAGGGAAGCCTATTCTTTCCTTGTCCCTACCTCTTCTTTCCTGTCCAGAGCAGGAAGAGCTCCCTGTTTTTCCTCTCTCTCTGTAATCCAGATGGAAATCTTTTGAAGACCTAAATACACACACACACACACAAACAAACAAACAACAAAGATAGCCTTATACTACTCTTCATCACCATGCTGTTGTGCCTTCCTCCCTTCTTCCTCATCCACTGTTGTTTTTTGTTTGTTTGTTTTTTAATCACTGGTACTCCTACCTACCACCTAAAATGCAACTTTGAAACAAACCAAAACTCCCATGGGGACAAATGGACAGCTGCAGAAATCCAAAGGTCTGGTAGATATAAAACACATTATCAGAAAGTGCTTTGCCCTAACAGGAGCAGAGACATCTCTTCTAAGGTTCTTGGTCCTGCCTGGGGTGTACTTTCTTTCCATAAAAAGTTTTTAACCCTAGGTCACTGGACCAAGGTTCAGCAACACTTTGAACTTGGCAAATACATTACTTTCCTAACAACAAAACCACATAGCCAGGCCAAGTATGACATCAGGCCACCATTTCACAGATTAGATCTTCACTTTCAAACTAAACCAAATGATTTTCATTGATGCAGCAACGTGAAGAGGATAAAAACAAGAGAAACAACAAAACCAACAATAATTCCATGATGCAAGATCTGGAGGATTTACTTGCACCAAGTACAAAGATTGAAATCTATCCCAAACAAGCAGAAGGTAAAAATTAAACAACTCCCACAACCTTCCTGATAAGAACCCCTTTGTCATCCAATGGTGACTGGGAAGGATTGAGAAAATGGGGTAGTACAAGGCTGAAAGGAATCAGATAAGTATAACTGCACAGTTTTTGTCCAATTACAGAAGTCCATGATCCACCCAGGAAAGGCATGTTTTTAGACTAGAGTGTGTGTCACACAGGCTTATCAAGGCATGGGGGTTGCACACAAAATTTTTTATCCAAATCCCAGCTACTAGTCATGCCAGTCATGAAACCAAGAACCCATTAAAAGAATGAAGTTTCAACATTGTTTCTGGACTGATGAATTAAGCCAGGTGTGACTTTTTTTCCTCTTTTACAAATCAAGGTTTTCATTGAAAAACTTGTAATGAATGAGATGGAAGCTTTTTATATGACTGCTTTGGTCCTAGGGCAAATAGATATATGTGGTAAATTCTGATGAGGGGGTCCCTGGCTGGTCAGAAATGTGCAGAAAACAGCACTGGTACCAGAGTCAGGGCAGTCTTGAAAAAGAGATTTATTTTTCAAAGAAATTTTTCTTCCATTCTCTGCCTTGGACCTGCCAAAGCCTCCTGCTCTCATTTGTAAAAAACTGTGCAGCACATGCAAAAGGTGTTGTATTTATATCAATGCAGATGAGGAAAGTAAATTAGTACCATCATAACCACCTTGCATTTAGATGGATAGCTGTTTCTTAGAGAGGCCAAAATGAACTGGAAATTTTGGACCAACCCAGTACAGATTCTTCCTGGAAGCAGATCCACAGCATTCATTTAAATTGAAATAGTTTTTGCAGCATTGTGGGTGTATTGAAAATAAAGACTATAATCAGCAATTGTCTGTGACCACCACATGGGCCACATATACCAGCACAGTTAGGAGGACTTATGTCTTTTAAATTCATCAATGAGAACCAGCAAAGAGGACTTACTGGCTCTTGTCCAGGGACTAACTGCCTTATTTATGGTTTCCTCATTCAGATGCTCAGGTGTGCTCAAGACACAGGTTATTGCATGCAGAAAAAACAGCATCCACTGGGGAAAAGAAAGAAAAGCACTGTTTGCTTTCAGGAAAATAACAGTCATAATCTTTACTCTAGGTAAGAAAATAGAGTCTCCTGATCAAGTCATCCCTTTTGGGAAACAAGGAAAAGCAGAAGTCCTGAATGGCAGTCCCATGTCTGGTGGGAGAAGAGCAGTGCTCATCCCGCCACCACACTTGCTTGTGACACGGCCACCGACACCAGGCATCTGGGCACCTTACTCTTATGCTGACAAGCCTTGGCCAGGGGCGCACCCACTGGGACTAGTCCCTGGAAGGGGGAGAGGACATCCATGCTACTCACATGCTGCTCGATAAGCTCAGCAACGTTGTTCCTATTTGACATTAAAATAGAGGTGTTGCATAAACAAGAGTAGTTTTTGCAAGAAATGACTACTATATGTTGGTCCACTCATGATGATCTGTATCTACCCAACATTGATTCTATCTAAAAATGTTTTGTTTTTAAAAAAAAAAAAAAGTTCTTAGAAGTTGCAACCCTTTATTGCTTGTTTTGATCATAAAGGGAATGGAAGAGGGTTGGACTGGAACTCCGTCATAGCGTTGCTAAATTACTATGTAGAAAATGACCTTGTGGCCACTAACAGCTGCATGGTGAACACACTTGGTGGAGTGAGCATCTGTCAGACCCTTTAAATATTTATTCAGTTAATAAAAACAATATGAGTTTACCTGTCAGTTCAACAAAGATTTTTTGCTGTCCCTACCTGAGGAATTAAGTAGTCTATAAAAGTGAGTATCCCTTTCCAGCTGCATGGCAGCCAGTACTGGGAATAAAGGTCTCCTAACAGAGCAGCACAAAAGGAGGCTGTCAGCTGTATTGTCCTTCTTGATAGCTTTGCTCCTGTCTATGCACTCCAAATTTTCACCCTTTTGTTTCAGCTCTGCTGTGCAACACTTTCTCCACCATTTTCTCTGGGTTCTCACTCTGCTCCTCTTTACAGTCTTCTCACAGTAGCTTCATTATTTCAATTCCTAGATATGACTTCTGATTTAGTAAGATTACACAGCACAGTTGAGAGACTAAAATTGCCTGATTACATGACAAAGCCCTTCTTCGTCTCTGGAGCATGGGCACTTTATCTCTGCTGCTCCCTCAAGATCACTCCTTCTAGATCACTAGAGTTCTAGATCACACATAGGTCTGTACCACGGGGTCCATCCATCAGGAGCAAACTGCTCCAGCATGCGTTCCCCACAGGTGGCAGCTTCTTTCAGACCCCCTGCTCCTGCGTGGGCTCCTTTGCACGGGCTGCAGTGCCAGCCCGGGGCCTCCTCCTGCTCTCCATGGGCCTCCTCCAGGCCACATCCACCTACTCCACCAGGGTCTCCTCCATGGGCTACAGCATGGAGATCTGCTCTGCCATGGGACCCATGGGCTGCTGTGGGAGTATCGCCATGATGCCATGAGGGTCAAGAAGCTCTGTGGTTGGTGATAACATCGGACTCAAGGATGAAGCCATGAGGAATGTGAACAAGTTAGAAGGAACAAAGTATGGTGATTCAGGAGACCCCTTGCTGTCTCAAACTGCTTGTTCTCCAACCCTTAAGACATGGAAGTTGCTAAATGTTTGCTGTTGCTGGGCAAAGTTGTTAACCAACAAATAGCTAGTGGGAAAGACTGCTTGTAGAGATAATGGTATAAGAAGGGAGCTTGTCCTCAATAAAATTGTTGAAGATATTGATCCCTAAAGATATCCTGGTGTCCACGTGGTCATTCACCACAGGCTGCAAGGGGACAACCGGCTTCACCATGGTCCTCTCTACAGGCTATGGGGAAACTTCTGCCCCAGCGCCTGAAGCAACCTCCTCCCCCTCCTTATTCACTGACCTTGGTGCCTGCAAGGCTGTTACTCACTCCTTTCACTCTCCCAGCTGCTGGGTGGCAGCAGGTTTTTTTTCCTTTCTTAAATATGCTCTCATGGGGGCACAAACACCACCACTTACTGGCTCGGATCTGGCCAGCAGCAGGGCTCTTATCTAACATGGGGTAGCTTATGGATTCTTCTTACAAGAAGCCACCCATATGGCCCCCAGCTACCAAAACCTTGCCACATAAACCCACTACAGTGACCAGTCAGAGTGTTGAAAGATTGACCATCTGCTCAATGTTACTGAGGAACTGGAATTGATTAATATAAAATAAAGAAAAAAAAATGAAACCACACACAAAAACAAACAAACAAACAACAACAACAAAAAAAAAAAACAGTGCACCCTTGCACCCTCTGCTCCACAAGAAAAAAAAAAAAAGAAAAACCAAAAAACTCAATAAATCCTAATAAACCCCCACATCATCACCTTCACACCATCAACACAAATGAATAAAAAAAGAGAAAAAATATTTAAAAACCAACCAAACAAACAAAAAAACACCAACCCCCAAAACACCAACCCCTCCACAACAATAAAAAAACAATAATGAAACAAACCACATGAGACAGGGAACAAGATGAAGGAGAGCGTGGAAGATAGTTTTCTGACACAGCTGGTTAGTGGAAGTGCCGTGCTAGATCTTCTCTTCACAAACAGAGAAGGACTGGTGGGAGATGTGGTGGTCAGGGGCTGTCTTGGGCAGAGTTGAAGAGAAAACACTACAGTAAAGCCACTACCAAGCACCCAAAGTCCACTGCAAAAATCCAAAACTAAATCTGAGAGAAAACCCTACAGAAAAGCTACCACCAAACACCAAAATTCCAATGCAAAATCCATGGGAAAATTGTAGGGGATAACAGAAAAACAAACAAACAAAACACAACAACAACAACAACAAAAAAAAAAACCTGCAAAATCCAACAGAAAAATCATAGGAAAAAAAAACTAGTGAAAAGCCACTACAAAAGCCCCAGAATCCAAAGCAGGATCCAAGGGAAAAGCTTTGTAAAATCCAAGGGAAAAACCTGAACAGAAAAGGCACCACCAATCCCCCAACAATCCATATCAAAATCCACAGGAATAATTTAGGGAAAAACCTACAAGGCCACAACTAAACCCCAAAATGTACAAAGCCAAAACCAAAAAGAAATATAGTCTTCTCTAGGTACTGGAAGGTTGCTCTCAGGTCTCCCCTGAACTTTCTCTTCTCTGGGCTGAACAACCCCAACTCCCTCAGCCTGTCCCCATAGGAGAGGTGCTCCAGCCCCTTGATCACCTTCATGGCCCTTCTCTGGACTTGTTGCAATACATCCACATCTTTTTTGTGCTAGGGGCCACAGAGCTGAATGCAGTCCTCCAGATGGGGTCTCACAAGAGCAGAACAGAGTGGAACAATCACCTCCCTCACCCTGCTGGCCACGCTTCTTTTGATGCAGCCCAGGACAAGGTTGGCTTTCTGGGCTGCAAACGCACAGTGCTGTTTCATGTTCATCTTCTCATCAGCAAACACCCCCAGGTCTTCCTCGGGCCACTCTCAATACATTCTCTTCCCAGCCTGCATTTGTGCTTGGGATTGTCCCAACCCAGATGCAAGACATAGCACTTGGCCTTGTTGAACTTCATGAGGTTCACACAGGCACACCTCTCAAGCTTGTCCAGGTCCCTCTAGATAGCATCCCTTCCCTCCAGTGTGTCGACCACACCACACAGCTTGATGTCATCAGCAAACTTGCTGAGCGTGCACTTGATCCCACCATCCATGTCACCAACAAAGGATTTAACAGTGTCAGTCCCAGTACTAACCCTTGAGGGGTTATCAGTCATTACTGATCTCCACGTGAACATTGGGCCATTGATTGCAACTCTTTAAGTAAGAAGAACTGTAGGAGGACAGGTGCCATAGCTCCTAACCATAGCTACTATGTGAAATGTGGGAAGTGCAGCCCTCTCTGCCTCCTGTCCCAAGAGTCTAACTGGGCAGCACTAGGACTTTGTTCTAGCTATGAGTGCAGAGCCCAGCACTGTATGGGACTGCTGCAAAGAAAGTTAACTCCATCCCAGCCAGATCCAGTACAGTGGCAAGTGCAGCTCAGGCTGCTAAGAAAGCATGAAAGCTACAGTGTACAGAATATGCAGGTCAACTAAGGACAACACTGCTATCAAAAGTTATTCACCAAATGTGCTTGTAGCTACACCCTGTGAGCAAAGCAAATAGGGTGAACTATGGAGATATGGAGATTCACATCAAAAGATTCACTTGCCGAGGAGATCGGCTCCGGGGCAGACGCGTTCTGCAGCGGAGCGGGGGATCGGACAGGCAGGGCTATTTTTTTCCGGCATCGAGCCCACTCGAGGGAGCCGCCAGGGCCAGGCAGCCCTCGCGAGGGAGGTGAACTAGGCATAGGCAGAGCCAGCAACGCCCCCTCCCCGGCCGTTCAAAAGCCGCCCCTGGGGAGCACAGCGAGCAGGGCGGGGCGCGTCAGAAGGGAGTGGCGCGGCAGTTCGCGCAGGCAGGGCGAACAGGAAGGACAGAGCGTTTCCCCCCCCGCCCATACGAACACCTCCTCTAACGGCGGCCTGCTGCTAACTAGTCTGCAATGGTCTCCACGAGGCACAGTGCTCTCTCCAGGAAGTCTGCACACACCCAGACCGACTGCCCGCCCAAAACTGTGGCAGTTCAGGTCTCTGGATGCGGGGAGTGCCTGAGCCTGTCGCTACCACCTGCGGGGGGCAGAGAGACTGTGTGCATGAGGTGCGAGCAGGTGGACGACCTGGTCCGCCTCGTGGCAGAACTCAAGGAGGAGGTCGAGAGATTGAGGGATATCAGGGAGTGTGAGCAGGAGACAGACTTGTGGAGCGACTCCCTACAGGGCCTGAAGGACAGGTACCGGGGTGAGACACCCCAAATGGAGGTGGACCCCCTGCCCTGTTGCTGTCGGGCAGAGGGAGGGGACCTAGGAGTTGAGGAGGAATGGAGACAGGTCCCTGCTCGACATCGCAGGCGATGCACCCCCCTACTGGCCCCACCTTCCCAGGTGCCCTTACGCAACAGGTTTGAGGCCCTGGAGCTTGAGAGACCGGTGGGTGAGGAAGAGGTAGAAAGTCTAGCCAGGAGGATGTCTAGGGTGAGGAAGTCGACTCCACGTCTCAGGACTGCCTCCACCAAGACAGAAAGAAGGGTGATTGTTGTGGGCGACTCCCTTCTCAGGGGAACAGAGGAACCTATTTGTTGACCCAACCCTACCCGTAGGGAAGTCTTCTGCCTCCCTGGGGCCAGGGTTAGGGACATTGCCAGAAAGCTTCCCAACCTGGTTCGCCCCTCTGACTATCATCCTCTTTTAATAGTCCAGGCGGGCAGTGATGACGCTGAAGAGAGAAGCCTGAAGACCATCAAATGGGACTTTAAGGGACTGGGATGGTTAGTGGATGGAGCGGGAGTACAGGTGGTGTTTTCGTCCATCCCTCTGGTGGCAGGGAGGGGTACAGAGAGGACACGGAAAGCCCACCTGATAAACATGTGGCTCAGAGTCTGGTGCCAACACAGAAATTTGTTTTTTTTTGACCATGGGGTGCTTTACTTGGCACCCAGCCTGATGGCCACAGACAGGTCCCTATCTCTAAGGGGAAAACGGATCCTAGGCCAGGAGCTGGTGGGGCTCATTGAGAGGGCTTTAAAGTAGGTAAGAAGGGGGACAGGGCTGAAACAAGGCTTGTTAGAGCTGTGCCAGGGGTAACAATGGCAAGGCTGGGAGAGAAGGCAATGGCCCAACTGAAGTGCATCTACACTAATGCACGCAGCATGGGAAACAAACAGGAGAAGCTGGAACCCATCATGCAGCAGGCAGGCTACGACTTGGTTGCCATCACGAAAATGTGGTGGGACCACTCATGACTGGAGTGCTGCAATGTCTGGCTATAGGCTCTTCAGAAAGGACAGGCAGCACGGAAGGGGTGGTGGTGTGGCTCTCTATATTAGAGTGTTTTGATGTTGTGGAACTCGAGACTGGGAATGATAAGGTTGATTCCCTATGGGTTAGGATCAGCGGGAAGGCCAACAAGGGAAGCATCCTGGTGGGGGTCTGTTATAGACCGCCGAACCAGGATGAGGAGACTGATGAGGAATTCTACAGGCAGCTGACAAAAGTTGGAAAATCGTCAGCACTTTTTCTTGGGGGGACTTCAACTTCCCAGATATAACCTGGAAGCACAACACAGCCCAGAGAAAGCAGTCTAGGAGGTTTCTGGAGAGCGTGGAAGATAGCTTCCTGACTCAGCTGGTTAGTGAGCCTACCAGGGGAGGTGCCCCACTAGACCTCCTCTTCACAAACAGGGAAGGACTGGTGGGAGATGTGGTGGTTGGAAACTGCCTTGGGCAGAGTGACCATGAAATGGAGTTCTCCATTCTTGGAGAAGCCAGGAAGGGGACCAGTAAAACCACTGTATTGGACTTTCGGAGGGCCGACTTCGAGCTGTTCAGGACACTGTTTGACACAGTCCCTTGGGAGGCGGTTCTGAAGGGCAGAGGAGTCCAGGAAAGCTGGGCACTCCTCAGGAAGGAAATCTTAATGGCGCAGGAACAGTCCGTCCCCATGTGCCCAAAGATGAGCCAGCAGGGAAGAAGACTAGCCTGTCTGAACAGAGAATTGTGGCTTGAGCTTAGGAGAAAAAAGGATAGGTTGGAAAAGAGGGCGGGCCACTCGGGAGGACTATAAGGATGTTGCGAGGCAGTGCAGGGACAAAATTAGAAAGGCCAAAGCTCATCTGGAGCTCAATCTGGCTACTGCCATTAAAGACAACAAGAAGTTTTTACAAATACATCAACACAAAATGGATGACTAAGGAGAATCTCCATCCTTTACTGGATGCGGGGGGGGGGGGGAGGGGAGGGGACTGAATTTAGTTACAAAAGATGAGGAAAAGGCAGAGGTGCTTAATGCCTTCTTTGCCTCAGTCTTTAGCGGCAAAACCAGTTGCTCTCTGGATACACAGTACCCTGAACTGGTGGAAGGGGATGGGGAGCAGAATGTGACCCTCACTATCCATGAGGAAATAGTTGGCAACCTGCTACGGCACTTGGATGTACGCAAGTCAATGGGGCCAGATGGGATCCACCTGAGGATACTGAGAGAACTGGTGGAGGAGCTGGCCAAGCCACTTACAATCATCTATCAACAGTCTTGGCTACTGGGGGAGATCCCAGTTGACTGGCAGCTAGCAAATGTGACACCCAGCTACAAGAAGGGCCGGAGGGTAGACCTGGGAAACTATAGGCCTGTCAGTTTGACCTTAGTGCCAGGGAAGCTCATGGAGCAGATTATCTTGAGTGTCATCACGCAGCACTTACAGCGCAACCAGGTGATCAGGCCCAGTCAAATCCAGTTAGAGGCTGATCACTAGTGGCGTTCCCCAGGGCTCGGTACTGGGGCTGGTCCTCTTTAATATCTTTACCGATGATCTGGATGAGGGGATCGAGTGCACCCTCAGTAAGTTCACAGATGACACTAAGTCAGGTGCGTGTGTCAATCTGCTCGAGGGTAGGAAGGCTCTGCAGGAGGATCTGGATAGGCTGCACCGATGGGCTGAGGCCAATTGTATGAAGTTCAGCAAGGCCAAGTAGCAGGTCCTCCACCTGGGGCACAACAACCCCAAGCAGAGCTACAGGCTGGGAGATGAGTGGTTGGAAAGCTGCCTGGCAGAGAAGGACCTGGGAGTATTGGTTGATAGTCGGCTGAATATGAGCCAGCAGTGTGCTCAGGTGGCCAAGAAGGCCAACAGCATCCTGGCTTGTATAAGAAGCAGTGTGACCAGCAGGGCTAGGGAAGTGATTGTCCTCCTGTACTCAGCTCTGGTGAGGCCACACCTCAAGTACTGTGTTCAGTTTCGGGCCCCTCACTACAAGAAGGACACGGAGGTGCTCAAGCGAGTCCAGAGAAGGGCAACGAAGCTGCTGAGGGGTCTGGAGAACAAGTCCTATGAGGAGCAGCTGAGGGAGCTGGAGAAAAGGAGGCTCAGGGGCTACCTTATCGCTCTTTTTAAGTACATTAAAGGAGGTTGTAGCAAGGATTTCCTGTTCAGGTCCCTTATCTAACTCTGCTTAATGGCAAAACCAGCTTTTGGGAGAACTATTTTCTTCCCTTCCTCAAAAATTTCTGATGTGTTGCCCCACAGTGATGTCAACATAGTGCATGTGTTATAGCGCTTCACCCTGTTCCAGGGCAGTCTGCAAATGATAGGGCTGTGTTTCAAGTCGACTGGACACCTCCAAGGGAAACCAAATCATGGTCTGCACTCTACCGCCAAAGGGATCAAGAAATAACACAGTAGCACTATCAGTTGGGGTACACAACTTGGTTTCCTTTGAATCCAGTTCATAATGAAGTTCTGACATGTCTGACACAGCAGCACTCAGCAATGGTATGACTTCATTCACGCCATGATAGTTGACTTTTAGTCTCCACTCAGCTGTTTGCTCACACCCCCACCACAGTGGGATGGGGAACAAAACTGGAAAGTGTAAGAACTCCTGGGTTCAGATAAGAACAGTTTAAGAGGGAAGAAAGAAAACTAAGAGTAAACAAAGTAAGTGATACACAATGCAATTGTTCATCAATGCCTAGTCAGTCCCTAAGTGTTATAAATTAGACCACACAATTTACTGGTCTATTGAAATTATTTTATTAATCAAGTAAGCAGACACAAGCAAAACAGCGCTGGGCAGCTGGGGAGTCTCCGCTCAGCAACAGCACGCAACTTCCCTTTCCAGTGTTGCTGTTTTATAGCAGTTGAATTCCGGCTTATCAGGACTTGTTGAACTGGCTGAGGCTGCACAGTCTATTGTTGAGAGGGGGGGTTGTTATTCCTCTGCTTCGTGTTCAGGCGGGGGTAGTGAAGCAGCAAAAAGGATGTCTTGTGGTAAGGAATTTCACAGAGTCTGGTTTAACTCAAGGATATTCACCCAACACCCCCTCCTGCTTCCTCCCTTATCAAGGCCATTAAATTTTACAACCTTCTCTCCCCAACAGATTCTCCAAATTCCTCAAAGACAATGAACAAACCCCCACTAATTTATCACACTAAGCAAAAGCACACACACACACCAATTCTCCCAGTTCTATTGTTCAGCACACCACCATATCATGGGACATCCTTCTGGCCAGTTTGGGTTACCTGTCCTGAGTATGTCCCCTCCCAGCTCCTGGTGCACTGTCACTGGCAGCGCAGCATGAGAATCTGAAACATCCTTGACTTAGCATAAGCCCTGCTCAGTATTATGAACTTACTCTAAATCCAAAACACCATACCAGCTACTGTGAAGATAATTAACTCCATCCCAACCAAAACCAGTACAGGACAATAGTGGCAGTGGTATATAGCTGAACAGAGCATTCTGACCTCCCTGAAGGTGGGTTAGATTCCTTCTTTTTGGCAGTCATCATGAACTTTCCTGGGTTGCCATGACCTTTCAAAAACGGTAAGAGACCAGCTCTGCAGTCACACCAGCCATCTTCTCTGCTCTCACATGCCTCCTGTTTAGTCCTGGGGACTTGAGCTAAACACCCCTCTCCACCCCCCCCAAACTACGTTCTGTTACCTTCCTGCCCCACTGACAGGATCAAGGAGACCTGGGTCCTCAGGCTCTTCATCTTCGCTTGAGTGCAGTAGAACCCCTCGAGAGATCTCCCCTGGCCACGGTCCCTGCTGACCACAGGGTATCAGGTCAGGTTGGCAGATAGGTGCCTCCTCCCCTTCACCCCCCCCCCAGAAGGAGTGTCCCCAGTGCCTACCTTTTCTTTTGCCTTGCTGCTGGAGACTCTTGGTTCAGGCTCCAGCATTTCTAGTATCTTCCTCAAAGTAGTAGCTTCCTCTTCTCCTGTTATCAGGGCACAATACCTGTTCTGCAATTGCAGATGTGCAGGCCCAAGCTTCTAGCTCTCCCCTTCACAGGGATCTCTATTCACCATTCTTCCATGTGCATTCTCTGGCCATCACTGTTTCTTTGTACCATGGGTCTTGGGCTTTCTTGCCTTGGCAAGGTCTTTGAGAAGACCATATTGCTCTCCTGTAATGTCAGATGTACCAGCTTCTTGCCCCTTCCCACTGCCTGTACAGAGCCCTGATTTCATGTGAGTTGCACCCCACTATCCTCTCACTCCCCAGCCCCTCTGCACCAGCTCCCTACTAGCCTCCACTCACCACCCAGCACACAGCCCAACAGCAGCCCTCATCCTGTGAATCCCACCTCCTTGATCTCCCCCTCCCTCAGCTGCTTGACCAGGTCATTGCAGACACATCACTGCAAACACCCTTGTGCATGCACATCCTTGGCATGGAAGCATTTGACCAGCAGCCTGGCCAGCTCACAGCTGTTACTAACACCTTTCAAGTAAGTCTCAGGACAATAAATAGTGCTGATAAAATTTGCACTCCTTCAGCTCCTCTGCTGAGGCTTCATCCAGCATTTTAATATATATCCAGAAGAACACACCTTGACCATGACCCACACCACTCAGTATAGTATTCTACATTTGACATGCCAACAGGGGGTAGAAGAAAAAGACATACCAAGCAGCACTCACGCAAAGCAGGATGTGTATTAAACCAAACTTTATTCTCACAGTACAGTGGCTCTGAAGTTAAGACCACTCCGTGGCAGTCCCAACCCACTCTGTTGCCTGGGCAGTGGGAGCTGCTGACCAGTCCTCAGTGGCAGGCTGGGCACTCCAGTCCTCTGCAAATGAAAGTGCAACAAAATTCTCAATGCATCCCTGCTCTTTTCACCCACTAAACCACATTACAGACTCTACTACTCTTTGTGCATGCAAGTGGAAGTACACATGGAAACTACCCAGTGCTCTTTTAATGACCCCAATAGCTTATTGTAGATTTCCAGGAACACTGAGCCAAGGCAGGCTCAAGTCTGCCTTAAAAATATATACATTTAATGTCTAGAGAGACAGTCAGTGCTGGAAAACACTTACATAGAACCATCCCATGAGCACCATGTTTTCCCTACAAAATACTGAAGTGAGACTTGCTTAAGACAGGCAAATCAGCATACCACCACTGGGCACACCCTGCAGCTGATCACACAGTGAAGACTCATTTCTTTCTCCCTAGACCCATGGACACCCCCACCCCCAAACTGACCTGTAGGGAACTGCTGTATCGGCACAGATGGGACTTGCACTCCCTCAGACCAATCTGCAACCTCAGGCTGAGGAGGAGCAGTGAATTCAGGAGCTGGGGCCGTCCATTCAGTTTGGAACTCCTCCTTCGTAACAGCTTTCTCAGCAGCAGCCTGCTCCTCCTTCTCAATCTGCAATGGAAGGGCATAGCTGACATCTCCCAGAAACATCTCACCACCCACACTAACACTCAGCAGTCAGTAAGCACCAACTAACAATTAACTACCACCTGAAGTGTCCAGTTCATTATATTGGCAAAGTCTGTCCTCAATGGCACAGGACCACAGGCAGGAGCACAAGCAGCACACCTCATACGGGCACAACACTTTCCACAGGTCTCCTACCTCCTCAGGATCCCTGTAGAAGTACAAGTCAGGCATGACTTCCCATGGATGTTCACGGGAGATGGTGCCACGCATGCGCAGGACCTCCCGAGCCAGCATCCACCACATCAGACCCACTGAATGGGCTCCCTGAACAGAGTAAGAAAGTTAGGTTTAGCTCTGCTTCAAAACTAAGCCTTTACAAGAGGAAGAGACTAGGGAGCAACCAAGATTCTTCCTGGCAAGAGAAAGGCATTGTTTGCTAATGCCTGACAGACCTGTTATGCACTTGGACTCAGGACATGGCAACTTCAAATTCATAGCAGCATTATCACAACACTGCAGTCACCAACATCTGAATTAGCCTGATAACCAATTCTCCTGCCCAATGTCACAGAAATGTTATCCACAAGACAGGGATTATGCTTATCATTTACACTACTACAAAGAAACGAAGAAACTTAAATGAATCTTACACATATAGTCAGATTTGGCTTACATTAGCTTTGGTTAATAACAATGTTTAAATAGGGATCAAGAAGTTTCCTAATTCCTTAACCTTTACCTTTCAGGTGGTTTCTGGTATGGCAATATTTCACATCAGTTTCATCATAAATTGACATGGTTTTTCTTTCTTATCAATGAACTGTGGCAAGATTGACTACCAAGCTCTTCATTGGGCCAAAAAGACCCTCCAGCTGTCAGTAAGTCCAGCCAGGTTACTGTAGCACACGCCCTATGCTTGAGAGCTCCTTGGCCAGAAGTTAGCCTCAGCTCCAAGCTCCAATTGTGTGCCATTCACCTCCTCCCCCGACCCACCTGCTGGCTTGCCAGAAACCTTAATTAGCTAATCACTTTGGGAACATTCCAGATACATCCAGGAACATCTCAACCTTCCCCTGCAAAAATGCATTCATCTTGCATCCCAGTGCATGTTTAGAGAAAGCAGCTTTCAGTGCTTCAAATCACTAACCTTATTGTTGCAGGGGATGGCAATATCCACATAGCGTAGTGGGGAGTCAGTGTTGCACAGCGCAATGGTGGGGATGTTGACATAAGATGCCTCCGTCAGTGGCTGATGATCAGCCCTGGGGTCCGTAACAACCAGGAGTCGTGGCTCACGGAAAGCTGCCTGGATCTGATTTGTGAAGGTACCAGGGGTAAAGCGTCCAGCAATAGGAGTAGCCCCAGTGGCAGCAGCAAACTTCAGAACAGCACGCTGCAAAACAGACCACAAATGTGAAGCAGGATATTCAATTTCAAACAACTTGCCCTGGTGTGCTGTCAGTGAACACATTAACTTCTTTCAGTTCTTGTGCAACCAAGGCTCAGGCACTAATTTAAAAGCAATAAAAGCACTTAAAAATAACTCCTTCTTTTGGTGTTGCAGGTAAGATCACATCCACCAGCAATGCTGGAAGTCAATATACAGAACAAAAGCTTCCCTAACCTAAATTAGTTGCATGTTCTACTCCAAAATTAAGTCTCAAAAACAAATCATGGAAAGCATAGGCGTAAAATGGCTTTATAAAACCATCTACACTGGAAAATACCTTCAAGATCATGTAGTTCAACCATCAGTCTGACCTACAAAGTCCCATAACTAGACCAGGCCCCTGGTCACATTAATCCATAAGAAAAATGATTTTACATCAACTACTCCTACATCCATTTACTATCCAGTAGTGTAACTTCACTGACTACAGGAAAAGCTCACTAGTAAATATAGGCAGGCTAACCACATCTACTAAGACTACAGTTGCAGTCATCTGCAACAGCTTTCAATCTCCCAGGCATCAGCCGGCAGGACATGTGGCAGGGCCTAGTATTAAATCCCAATCATAGAGGGAGCTCCTCTCCTGGCATTACCAAAAACCCTGCCATCTGGTTTGCTGTAGCACACTTCCGACACTTGAGAGCTCATTGGCCAGAAGCTGACCTGAGCATCAAGCTTTAACAGTGTGCAGGTCAAGTAAATAGGAACTCGTGCTTTGCTTCTGTAAATCTGTTCATCATCTTCCCCTACATTTGTGGCATCACATGGATTACTCCAAAGAAAATACGTGCACACGTAAACCTCAGCACCAATTAGATTTATTGGAAGGGTGCAATGCATCCCCTGCTATGAAAACAGTTTTTATGCTAAAAATCTAAAGTGATAAATTAAAAAATATATGTTACTATTTCCTGTTCAACAACAGAGTTCTTTCTTCTTTGAAAACCTTTCTATCGCATACTTTTTGTCCCCAAAAAGCCATGCTGATGACTCAAGGAATGAATGGGTGACTGGGGGTGCAGAAGACTGACTACTAATACACTGGAAACCCAACAGGATATAACCAAAAGAAGATAAAAAAAACAAATAAACTTCTCACATCCTCCCTGAAACCTATGGGAACTGGGGACAGGGGGGAACCCTCCGTGGAACTGTTCTACACTTCAAGCATAACACACAAGGAATGCTTCTGAAACAGTGTTACTAGTGCCGAAGTTTGAATTTTCCACTTTTATCATCAAGCTGCCACTGGCATGCCATGATGCATGCCAAAAGAGTCCTGCTCCCAGGACTGAAGGCCTTATCACCAGCAAAGAATGCCCATACCTGTCCAGTATTCCTGGAAGAGATTACGCTCACATCAGCTGGGTTCTCAATAGCAACAATGGCACGGGCTGCCAGGAGAAGTTTTTCCCAGGTCCTCTTCAAATTGATGATGTAAATACCTACGGGTGACAAAAAGATTTAAAGTAACCATCAAACAAGTTTCTAACTCAAGATAGCACTCTTCTGCTAATAAGTTTGTCACATGACTGCATTTACTTCAAAACTCTAGATAGTGGAAAGTTGTGCAAAGAAAAACTTTACCATATAGGCTTAAGATAGCATGCTCCAGCACCTACCAGTACAGACCAGGACCTGGCAAGAGTTGCTGCATTTTAACATGCTGCAGCTCAGCTTGCAGCTGAGTTTTGTCAGCTCAGTGCTAACAAGAAATAAAAATTACTGCTGTGACACTAAAATAATTTTGTTATCATAGTAATGACCATAATCAAGCACTGAATCATTTACTGAGGTCTAAAATCAGTGCTTTGTTGTACTTCTTGGAGTAACATGACTTAACTACTAAGGATTACCATACTTTTAAGGCCATCAACTACCAGGAAGCTCGAGCACTGGCACTTGCCATGTTTCCCCAGCTCTGCCCACCAAATCTCTGCAGCCGCCCGGACTGGCTGTGCCTAAAGCCTGCCTCCCACCCCTGGGCTCTACCATCGCTCTTCCTCTTGTAGATGTACTGCTCCATCTGGAAGTCAAGGTTAGTGCCTCCCAGGTGGGTCCCGGCAGCGAGGAATTTGAGGACATCCTCCTCCTTCATCTGCAGGACATCGAGACCTCCGGACATTGTGGGGTTTCCCTCTGGAAGCGACGACAGGGAACCTGCGGGCACAAGCACCCCGTTTCACGCATAGCACGCGCCCACGCCGCCATCATGGCCGCCATCTTGGCGCCCTCGGCCTCGCCTCCCCTCCCCTCCACCCCTCCCGGCGGGCCCCGACCTCTCCCGAGGGCCGGGCCCAGCACGGGGGGGACGCAGACAGAGAATCACCGCCCCCCGGCCGCCCCGACCCCCAGACCCGGGACCCACGCGGCCAACGCCGTGTGGAGGCCTCAGCAGGCGCCGAAAGAAAAGGACGGCCGCTTCCGCGCCATGCCTATATATGGCCCTGCGCCGGCCAATGGGGAGCCTCGCGCCCCCCGGAAGGGCGGGGCTCCGCCGGTTGCTAAGGAAGGAGGTGCCTAGCGACCGGGGGAGGCCTGCGCGTGGCAGGGCGGGCTGTCTGCCTGGGCTACCCGGAAACCGAGGGGAGGGGAGGGGAGGGGAGGGGAGGGGAGGGGAGGGGAGGGGAAAGTGCTTTTGCCGCTGCTTCCGCAGGGTTTTCATCACTAAAGCAGGCTGGCCAAAATCACAGAATCACAGAATTTCTAGGTTGGAAGACACCTCGAGATCATCGAGTCCAACCTATGACCTAACACTAACAGTCCTCCACTAAACCATATCGCTAAGCTCTACATCTAAACGTCTAAATCCTCACTCCAAAAAGGAACAACGGGTCTTCTGATTTTATGAGCTACTTTTTTTTTTTTTTTTTTTTTTTTTTTTTTGGGGTGGTGGTGGTGCAAGAGTATTCAGATAAATCACATGATGTTGGCTTCATTGTATCAAGCTCCCTTTGATAAGCACTTGAGATTGTACTTGTCACATTACTTACCGCATCTGTTATTTGGGACAGAAACAAAAAAGGAGGTGGTTCAATAGGCAGGGGAGAATTCTCAGTCAGGTTTTGGTTTAGCACGTCAGCTGGGTGCAGCTGGCTCTTCCCGCAGCACATTCCTCTGCCTCCCTTAAAGATGGACTGAACAGCACAGGGGTCGAATGGTACCTTCTTTTCTGATGGAAGTAATGCCTTGCCTGTCGTTCTGTGCAACAATTCCCCTTCCCTCATTAAAAATCAGCTTGTGTTTTTTTGTTCAAAGGACAGTTTGTATAAAATAGGGTTGGCCTTTGCCCCGCTGAGACTCATATTGATTTGCCAAGCAGTGCTCTTCCTGGTATTGCTGGTGGTTTGCTGCTTGCTGAGCTCCTCCTTGCAGGTTTCCCTCAGTGATTGCTTTAGGGATACTACAAAGCTCCATCAAATATATCAGCAACCAGCAGGTGTTTCCATCACTGTACCACCATCTACTGATCAGCTGAATCAATAAAAGATTTGCATTATTCTATTACTGCAGTTGGGAAGTGTTTAAAAACTCCAGAAATGGTTCTCCTTGCTTGTGCAACAAAATTGCAGATTGCTACAGCAAAAGAATACTTTGTCCACTGTGTGAGGCTGCACAATTTGTAACTGCTGCACCTGCCCTCCTGTGACAAATACCTTATTGTATGGTGTCATGCTCATGGCTACCAAATGCTTTAGTGACACACTGCAGCTAAAACAGGGGGTGTGAAACATGAATTGCCTGACTGCTGTGCACAAAGCATATTGTAATATGGTCGCTGCAGCGCTACAGTGCTTAACATCATAGGAAATTGCCCTTCGTTCCTAGCACGGAATAGCTCTCGTGTTATCCTTTGCAGTTTTTCTTCCACCACCACTGTAAATGTTTTCTGTAGCAAGTCTGTGCACATAGCAACGACATTTTTGAGTTGAACTTGATCTTTATGAACTTTTGAATGAGAACGATGACATTTATCACCCATTAATTTATGCTTGCTGTTGTTACAACATTATGTTACACAAGTATGTATTTTAGGATCTGTGGAGGAATGGTTAAGTGAAGTAGGTCATGTGAATGTTGAGCAACTAGGAGGTCGCGAGCTAACAAAGTATCGAACGCAGCTCATATGAGTCTGAGAAAGTACGTAAAATCTGGGAGGTTTCTGGGAGGTTTTAGGGAGGTTTCAGGGAGGTTTCAGGTACAAGAACATGATATCTGTTGGTATGCTGGGAAAGTACTAACTGTTATTTTGGTGGGAAACTAGCTGATAGAATAGAGAAATGCACTAACCAATCATGAGCTTAGCTTTTGCAATATGTATGAGCTAATTATATTGAATTAGATAAAAGACGACTGAGCTATCCAATAAATCGAAGTTCACTGATCACTCATATTGAGCGTCTGTGTCTTCCTTCCGTCGACAACAAATGTCCTCGCAACAAATGGCGCCCGAACAGGGACTAATCTGAACGGGAACAGGGACATGCAATACAGGAACAGGGACTTCGCTGGAGTTGAACCTGCGCTGGAATTGTACCTGCGAGCCATGGTTGGACGGAATACGAGGACCGGTCCTGCAACGCAGCTCAGGAGGTGAAAAGGATTATAAATTGCTGAATCCCTGCATCCGAGGTCTGAAAGGTGAATGGACAAGAAACCTGGAATCCCCACACCCGCAGCTCGGAAAGGGAGTCCTCGCACCCGGGATGAGCCTATAGAGGGTCCCGCCGGAAAGCGTCGCCGAGGTCTTTGCAAAGGCTGCAACGGTACCGACGTATATAAAGGTATGGAGAGACAAGCGGCGTATGATTTGCTCAAATGCTTTTTAGAAAAGCGGAGCACACAGCTTATAGACTGCAAAAAGGATTTACCAGGATTATTAGCATATGGGGTAGCTAAGGGTTGTTTTATCAATCCTGATACAGTTTTTGAACAAACAGAGTGGCGTAAATTTGGGGACAAATTGTTTGATGAAAATAAGACTGCTAAAAAATTATTGAAGCCTTGGAGAGCAGTCACTAACGCCTTAGTTATACATCAGGCTGAGCAGAGAGTTGCTGCTACCGCTACAGAGCGACTGGGATTGCCGGGAAGTGCTGGAGCTGTGGATTGCCCACTGCCGCCTTCAGTGAGAACGATAACGCTGCCTCAGGGGGCTACGGGGCAATGGGAGCCTCCCCCCCCTCAGTCACCGCCACGAGCAGCGCTGCACTCGGAGTTCCGCGGAATCGAACGGCAGCCGACCCTCACCGTGTGGCGAGTCGGCACAGAGCAGAGGGACGGACATCAGGACCCTGCAGCCTGTCTGACGTAACCATGGAAGCAGCGGCGGCTGTGCTGCTTCTCTCTGGCATTCTTTTTATAAGAGGTTTACCTTGCAATGAAAAAGGGATACTAACTGGAGTGTTAATAATTGTATGTGTTATTCTTAAATGTCCAGGTATTTTGTGTTGAAAGTATTTGTGTAAGGGTAAGGTTTTAAAACAAAGTGTTGCAAGTCACTTCAGGAGGAACACAATGAGAGGCAATACTTGTTTGTTTGCTTATCATTCTAAATTATATTCTTGTGGTATGATTGAGGTTGTGGTATGATTGAGAGTGAGATGTGCAAGAGGCCTCTGAGTGTACAATTGTGCTCTGAGTGTGCAAGTGTGCTCTGGGTGTGAGTGTGCTGTGTACTGTGTTAGTGAGAGCCCATTTATTGCCATAGTACAGGCTGAAATCATAGGAAATTAGTACTGGTCAAGCAAAATCATGTTTCACAAGTATGGGGTCATTGTGTGAAGTAGCCACTAGGAGAAACTTAAGGGAACGTACTGTTTAAAACTTTTTGATCAAAAATGTTATAGAGATTTTGAAATGGTGCCGGAAACAGGTACCCAGTGGATCACTGCAAAGTGGACTGAAGCAGCTTTAGAATCTGCACACGCCAAAGACGACCAGGAAGAGGTTCCTGATAATTATTCTGACAATGACGTGGGTTGTGACACCTCGACAACTGTCAAGAACAGCCTTCGATCACCATCAAGTGATTAGGTTTAAGTGTGTTACTATTAAGTTGTGTTACTTACTATTAATTGTGTTACCATTAAGTGCTTACAGTAATTGTAGTGTTATTAGGGTTAAGTTGTATAGTTGTGTTATGTTATGTATCCTTTCAGAACATGCTTGTTTGGGGTCCCAATAGGGGATCCAAAGGAACTGAGTGAAATGTTAGCACCATATTCTGCCAGTATTACTCTACTCAGTAGATCCCTTTCTGCAAACATCTCGGATGGAGTAGTTGCTGCCCTGCAAGCTCTTAATAACTCACTGCCATGGGACCCTCAAGAACTGGATCTCCTGGGGTCTGTGGTAGTAGGGAATAGCAGTAGTAACTGGACACAAACATGCTTTGTACTCAATGAAGGGAAACAAAATAAAACACACTGGACCAACATAACATCGAGGACCCTTGGATTTGAGGCCAATGGACATTACTGTGGATGGAACAACACCGGGAACATTAGTGTACCATTTGGGGCATATGGAATAGGTGACACCAATTCGATCTGGTTTCAAAGTCAGGCCAAAGCTTTGCCACCTGGCATGTTTTTAATCTGTGGGGACCGTGCATGGCAAGGAATACCAGCTAGTGCTTTTGGGGGTCCGTGTTACCTAGGACGACTTACACTTTTCGCTCCAGATTTGCACTCGTGGCAGAACTCGACAGGGAGCAGAAGAATTAAACGAGAATTAAAAACTTTGGGTTCTGACTGTAATGATGGTGTAGAATTGTGGGGTCCAGCAGAAAGATTCTTTGCTTCTTTGGTACCTGGTGTGGGAACTGCACATGCTTTGACTAACATTAATAAGCTTGCTTGTTGGGCTGTTAAACAATCAAATGTAACAACACAAGTTCTTTCTGAAATGTCGCAAGATATGGAGAGCATAAGACATGCTGTATTACAAAATAGGGCCGCTATTGATTTCTTGTTATTAGCTCAAGGACATGGGTGTGAAGATGTAGAAGGAATGTGTTGCTTTAATCTCTCTGATCATGGGCAATCAATTCACAATCAATTAAAATGGTTAATGGATCATACACAAAAAATTACGATACAGAATAATTGGTTTGATGATTGGCTTAAATCTGTCTTTGGAAATGTAGGGGGATGGGTTTTTAACTTAATCAAAGAGGGACTTCGCTTTTTGCTTATAATTGTATTGATTATAATTGCTGTGCGGGTAGTCTTTAGCTGCTTATCTAGGAAACTAGAACAACTCACAGAGAAGGTGTTTATAGCCCAAAATAAAAACGGGGGAATTGTGGAGGAATGGTTAAGTGAAGTAGGTCATGTGAATGTTGAGCAACTAGGAGGTCGCGAGCTAACAAAGTATCGAACGCAGCTCATATGAGTCTGAGAAAGTACGTAAAATCTGGGAGGTTTCTGGGAGGTTTTAGGGAGGTTTCAGGGAGGTTTCAGGTACAAGAACATGATATCTGTTGGTATGCTGGGAAAGTACTAACTGTTATTTTGGTGGGAAACTAGCTGATAGAATAGAGAAATGCACTAACCAATCATGAGCTTAGCTTTTGCAATATGTATGAGCTAATTATATTGAATTAGATAAAAGACGACTGAGCTATCCAATAAATCGAAGTTCACTGATCACTCATATTGAGCGTCTGTGTCTTCCTTCCGTCGACAACAAATGTCCTCGCAACAAGGATCACAGTGTGAATATTATGTTTCTAATGTGAGTATTTGAAGGGGAGAAGTATATTAAAAACAATTGTGAAATTGTAAGTTGGGAGCATCCTCTTCAAAGTACACTGTGTTTTTGTTTGTTTTTTTCTAGGAGAAAATTTAAGGTTTCTTTTGAACTCTTGAAATGATGAGAAATCAAAGATTTACATTAACACTTTAGAATTCTGCTTTCCTGTTGAACGTGAAATTCAAGGTTTTATGGTTATTTGATAAATTATATTTAGCTTCTAAATTGCTTGCAGTGGGAGGCAGCCTCTAAGAGGCTACAGTATCTTTTCTACTTTCCCCTTCCTTCTCTCCTCATTAGCACTGTCAAGTGCTACAACACGGTGTTGTATGCTGTGGGAGAGTTTACACAGCCCTGTTCTACGTTTTAAAGTACCAAGGTTGTCACTATCTTTTAGAGAAATTACAATAAAAGTAGGTTAAACTGAAACTTGACTCACACATTCTGTTCTGCAGTGGACATTAACATGATAATTTCACATCTGAAGTTTATTGGTTTTGTTTTTTGTTTGTTTGCTTTTAAGAAGGAGCAGAAAGTGATCAGACTTCACATGCTTCATCATCTTTCTCCTCTTTGTTCTTTTCAGGGAGCATACAAAAGCCTGAGATTGGCATTTCTTAGAAAAAAAAAAAAAAATAAAAGAAGTGATATTTACTTTGTTATGCTTGTGTAAATCATTGTCATTGTCCAGATCTAGCTACATTTCTGGATTATGCTGGCACTATTGCCAGTGTCTTCTGCAAGTGATAGTCAATGTGCCTTTCTAATAAGAATGCTCCTTTAGTTTTCTCTCATCTACTTCAACCTAATACAGCTATAGCAGCATGACTGGGCACTGAAGCTCCTGATAACCCTTTTGCAATGACTGCACACTGAGTCATTCTGGAGGAGATTATCTAAATTGCAGGTTTGAACACAATTTCCCATATGTTCTTCAATTTTTCTAAAATGAAAACTTCCTGTTTTAGTGAGCAGCAATTTGTTTATTTATTGTCAATCATTTCATCATGCAGAGCCCTAATCTGCACGTCAGGAGCTGGCACTCATGCTGTACTTTCTCCTTTCTGGATACTTGTTAGATGATCGTAATTAGCAAAATTACCAGATTATACTATTTTTAGGAGAATAATTCACACATTTGCCACATGGTGGTGACAAAGTTAAGTAAAACAAAACTCAACGGCTATATTAGCTCTCCCTAAGCAAGAACATGAACCTTTACATAGGTGCTTTACAGATAACAGACTTCTATCAAACTTTGACAAATGAAAAATGACCTTCTGGGGCTATGTACATGTTTCTCCTAACAGACACATGAATGATATTGGCTGGGATGAAGGGAGGTGTTACTATGGTGTGTGCAGTCCATTTACTTTGGAGAAATCTTTGGCTCAATAAAACTTAAAAAAAAAAAAAGTATTAAATTAAGTGTAGTTGAATGCAATGATTGGAAGTTTAATAATAAATATTACAGTATATGTGATGTTATCAAAGGAAAAATGCCAGTAAACATCCCAGATTTCTCTGCAATCTCTAACACAACATTTTAATGTAGTTATACCTTGCACCTTTTTTGGTGGACAAGCTCTTCTGGCTGGAAGAGTTCATGCTCTGTGGCCTATGAGAGGCCTTGGAAGGGTCATACTAAAGCTTGACAGTGAAGTATTTTTAATTATCATCTTAAGCAACCTGCAAGTTTATTTTTAGCTGCAGGCCTGGACACTTTAAGATAAGTCTCCATCACTAATGGGTATGTCCCTCAAGTGTACCTGTCTTAGCATGTATTTTATATCATGTCTCTCCTGTCACCATTCACACTAAACTTTGTTACATAATTATATGCAGAGCATGACAGATATTGCTTTTTAAAAATTGAGTTAGCTTTAAAATATTCCTTTTCAGAGCGAAAATTCCTACAGTTTAGTCACCTGATCTGATTACAAAGATATTGAAGCTAATATTAAACATAATCAGTTTGACTGTAAAGGATAAAGATGTTCCTATTTCCGTTACACAAACTTAATTTTAAAAGAACCTCTTCTGAAACTAGGCCCTGAGCTGGTTCAACCACAGTTGTTTATGTACAGTTGTTGAACACTGTGGCTTGGTGGCATACAAGGTGGGCTTGTTCATTCTTGCAGAAGGATGGCACTCTAAGAGGAGAAAACACATGGTATAAGGCAAGTAGGAAACACCACAGAATAAGGCCTTGTGTGCTCCCCAGGTACATCAGCACTCATAGTGCACACCACACAAACCGCTGAGTTGGAAAACTGAATCACAGAATCACAGAATTTCTAGGTTGGAAGAGACCTCAAGATCATCGAGTCCAACCTCTACCTAATGCTAACAATCCCCACTAAACCATATCCCTAAGCTCTACATCTAAACGTCTTTTAAAGACTTCCAGGGATGGTGACTCCACCAAATTGTTCTAGTCAGTTTTGGTTACATGTGAAGTCTGAGCAGCGCAGTGCAGTAAGATCTGTTGGAGGCTTTTGTAGTGTGACTGTTTCAGAAACACAGAGGTGGAGGACACTTGTATAATTTGTACTATATATATGCAGTATAGAGAGTCTGCAGAACTTCAGCTCTTACTCTTTGTATGTCAATGTTTGTTTAAAGAAATTAAATACCTTCCGCATAAGTCCTTTGTAGTAAAACCACTGGTTGTGCATTCAGAGGTTTAGCAATTATGATATAACACACAGTAAAATCTGTGAAAACCAGAAAAGTAAGAAGTACAGAGAAACATCAAATACCATATCTGGAAATGGGTTATACCTCCAGCAGCAACTTTAATACTCCTTCAACAGTTCCGCAATAGGGAAGAAACACAACAATTATTATAGCTCTATGAGCAACAGCAGTCTTGCACTCAGCCACCTAACCTCTCTATCTAGTAACAACTAAAATAGACTAGACTAGATCTAACTAGTAACAACTGAAATAGAAACAGTAAGTCTACAGTATATGAAAGATCTCTAGAATACAGTGATTTTAAATGATGTTACAAAATAAATTACTGTGAGAAACCTTTTGGGGATGGGACGTGCCTCTCTCAGAGAGGGGTAAGGATTTTGGCTTTCGAGTTAGCAGGGCTGATAGATAGGGCTTTAAACTAGAGTCGAAGGGGGAAGAGGATAAAACCAGGAATTCTAGTGATGAGCTAAGGGATGGTGCACTAGAATCAGAGGGACTGTGTGCCAGTGAGGTCCTTCGGTTGGCTCCACAAGGTGCTGTGTGTAGGGAAGTGCATTTGAAGTGCTTCTACACAAATGCACGCAGTATGAGAAATAAAATGGATGACCTAGAAGTCTTGGCCCAGTCCCACAGCTACAACATCATCAGCATAAATGAAACCTGGTGGGATGAGGCCGGCGGCTGGTATGCTGCAACAGATGGTTAAAGGCTCTTCAGAAGGGACAGGCAGGGTAGGCGAGGTGGTGGGGTGATGATGTATGCGAAGCATGGGCTGGACTGCACGGAACTTCAAGTTGGGATAGCAAAGTTGAGAGGTAAGGATTAAGGGACGAACAAATAAAGGGGATGTCATTGTGGGAATCTATTACAGACCACCCGGCCAGGATGACAACACCGATGAATTATTCTTTGCAGAACTAAGAGATGCCTCGAGATCAACTCCCCTTGTCCTTATGGGGGACTTCAACTTGCCAGACATCAACGGGGATCACCACACAGCAGACACGAGCAAGTCCAGGAGGTTCATAAAGCACCTAGATGATAACTTCTTGGTGCAGGTGCTAAGGGAGCCAACTAGGAAAGGTGTCCTCCTTGATCTGTTGCTGGAAAACAGAGAGGGTCTTGTGGGAGACATGGCAATTGGCGGCCGTCTCAGTCATAGTGACTATGAAGTGGTTGAGTTCAGAATTTATGGTGACAGAAGGAAAACTGACACCAAAACTTCAGCCCTGGATATGGGAAAAGCAGACTTCAGGCTGCTCAGGGAACTAGTCAGCAAGGTCCCCTGGGAAGCTGCTTTTGAAGGCATTGGCATCCATCTGACTTAGAGACTGACCAGTGCTGGGGTGATGACCAGTGCTGGTCAGTCTCTAAGCACTGCCTCCTAAAAGCACAAGATCAGGCAATTCCAGAATATCAGAAGGCGGGGAGGTGGGGCAGAAGGCCGTCCTGGTTGACCAGGGATCTTCTACTGGAGCTTAGACGGAAAAGTGTACGGCTGCTGGAAGGAGGGTTAGGTGACAGGGAAAGATTACAGGGATGCTGTTCGTGTTTGTAGGGAGAATATTTGTGGTGCCAAAGCCCAACCAGAGTTGAAGCTGGCTGTGTCTGTGAGAGACAATAAAAAGCTTTTTGTTTAGATATGTTAACAGAAAAAGGAGAACCAAAGAAAACATAGGTCCTCTACTTGACGGGGAAGGTCTCTTCACAGACAATGACATAGGCAAGGCAGAGACATTTAATGCCTTCTACACCTCTGTCTTCAATGCTGATGATGGGCTTCGGGACCCAGGGTGCCCTGAATGGGTGGACCAAAGCGGTGGGAATGACAAACTCCCAACCGACCCTGAACATGTGTGGGATTTGCTGCTCCACCTGGATCCATACAAGTCCATGGGTCCGGATGGGATCCATCCCAGGGTGCTCGGAGAGCTGGCTGAAGTCATCGTGGGACCTCTCAACTATTTTTCAATGATCTTGAGAATCTGGAGAGGTGCCAGTAGACTGGAAGCTGGCAAATGTTGTGCCAATTTTCAAGAAGGGTAAGAAAGAAGACCCTGGCAATTACAGGCCTGTCAGTCTCACGTCAGTGCCTGGTAAAATTATGGAGAAGGTGATTCTTGAAGTTATTGAGGCGCACCTGGGGGACAATGCAGTCGTTGGTCCCAGCCAACATGGGTTCATGAGGGGTAGGTCCTGCCTAACAAATTTGATTTCCTTCTATGACAAGATCACCCATCTAGTTGACCAAGGGAAACCAGCTGATGTGATCTTTTTGGACTTCAGCAAGGCTTTTGACACGGTTTCCCATAGGATCCTGCTGGACAAAATGTCCACCATACAGCTAAATAAAAACATCATACGATGGGTGAGCAATTGGCTGACGGGCAGGGCTCAAAGAGTTCTGGTTAATGGGGCCAATCTGGCTGGTGGATGGTTACTAGTAGGGTACCTCAAGGCTCCATTTTAGGGCCAGTCCTCTTCAATGTCTTTATCAATGATTTGGATGTAGGACTGGAAGGTGATTTGAGCAAATTTGCTGACAACACCAAACTAGGAGGAGTTGTGGACTCTGTTGAGGATGGAAAGGCCTTGCAGAGAGACCTGGACAGATTGGAGAACTGGGCGATCACCAACTGCATGAAGTTTAACAAAGGCAAGTGCCGGGTCCTACACCTGGGACAGGGCAACCCTGGCTATACGTTTAGACTGGGCAATGAGACGCTAGAGAGCAGCCCTGCAGAGAGGGATCTGGGGGTTGTAGTTGACAGCAAGTTGAATATCAGCCAGCAGTGTGGCCTGGCAGCCAGGAAGGCCAACCGTATCCTGGGGTGCATCAAGCACGGCATTGCTAGTTGGTCAAGGGATGTGATTGTCCCCCTCTACTCTGCGCTGGTGAGGCCTCACCTCGAGTACTGTGTGCAGTTCTGGGCACTGCAGTACAAGAAGGACATTAAATTGTTGGGGAGTGTCCAGAGGAGGGTGACGAAGATGGTGAAGGGCCTAGAGGGGAAGACATATGAGGAGCGGCTGAGGGCACTGGGCCTGTTCAGCCTGGAGAAGAGGAGGCTGAGGGGGGACCTCATTGCTGTCTACAACTTCCTCTTGAAGGGGAGTGGAGAGGCAGGTGACCTATTCTCTGTAAACACCAGTGATAGGGCCCGTGGGAATGGTGTTAAGCTGAGGCAGAGGAAGTTTAGGCTGGACATCAGGAAGAGGTTCTTCACCGAGAGGGTGGTTGCACACTGAAACGGGCCCCCGAGGGAAGTAGTCACTTCACCAAGCCTGTCTGAATTTAAAAAGCGATTGGACTGTGCACTTAGTCACATGGTCTAAACGTTTGGGTTGACCTGTGCGGTGCCAGGAGTTGGACTTGATGATCCTTATGGGTCCCTTCCAACTCGGGATATTCTATTCTATGATTTTAACCTAATGAAACTTGATTTAAAAAACAAAAATGCAAAGCTGTACTTTAGGCTAAATAGTAAATGTAAAACTTGCTCATAGTGTTTTTGGAGGTGACTGAAATGCTTTGAAATTCTGATGCACAGTATTTCTGAAGGCTTACACAAACAGAAAAGCATGATTGTTTGGTCAGGTGAAAAAAAGCAGCAGTTTTGGCTTCCAAATACTTGCTTGTTTATGAAGGGCTGTCTGTTTCAAATGTGTAATTGACTCAAGATGCAGAAATTTGAAGCAGAGAAAATATGCCCTGTATTCACACGTGCTGATGTGCTGAAAAACCAGCCAACAAATGCAGCAGTTTTCACAGAATGGTGCAAAAAAGAAGGCCTCAGCTAAATTCTTGCTGGTATAAGCCGTTTTGTTAAAGCAGGGAAAGAACAGCTTTTCTAGTCCATGTAAGAGTTGTGTTTGTTGCTGTTTAAACTGATCTCCAGATCTTGTTCATAGCCTGCTTTATGTCAGCTCTGCATGTTTCTCATATGACAGAGAATGAAACTCAGCTTGGTTGCTGCAGTTAATTTTCTCCTTCACCAGCTGGTGCATTCTCTCTTAAGGGTAATGTCTTCATAAGCTAGTGTGGGCTGTTCTAATAAAATCCAGTGGAGCTGTTCTTCACTTTGATTTTCTTCAGTGTCAGGATGAGCAGACAACTTATGTACAGTTGTATGTTTTTTTTTTTTGTTTTTTTTTTTTTTTGTTTTTGTGCAGAGCTACAGTGCAGGAAGGATCTGTGGCCAGATGCCAGTGGGAGGAAGATGACACACCAGCTGGATGGTGAGTTCTGAAACTAAGTCATGAAATACTGCAGTGGTTTAGGAGAAGTGGCAGACTCTACCAAGGGGAAAGGAAACTATGCTTACAGCATTACAGAGCACCCCAAAACCTAATCATGGTTTTAAGATGTATTTATACTCAGTTACTCTAGATTGTAAGAGTTTGTAACAGAATGCCACTGGGGCTGGATTATTTCCCATTAAACCTAGGCTTAATTCAGGTCTTTTTTACGATCTCAAAATGGATGTTATCAATGTGCTGATCAGATGTGCTAACATGATTTTTCTCTCTCTTGATAGATTGGTTTATCAGGCAAGGCTGAAATGGCACATCTGGGAAGATGGAATATGGGACATACTAAGCATGTTTGCAGGTGATGCTAAATTAGGAGAAGCTGTTGACTCCTCTGAGGGCAGAGAAGTCTTGATAGGTTATAATACTGGACACTTGCCAGTTGTATGAGATTTAACAAGAGCAAGTGCCAAATTCTGCACCTGGGACGGGATGATCCTGGATATATGCACAGACTGGAGGATGAGAGGCTAGAGAGCAGCCCTGCAGAGAGGAATCTGTGGGCTCTGGTCAACAGCAAAATTAATATGAGTTAACAGTGTGCTCTGCAAGCCAAATGGCCAACAGTACCCTGGAATGCATCAGGCATAGCACTGCTAGCTGGTTGAGGGAAGGGATTGTCCCACTCTGCTCTGCACTGGTGCAGCCTCATCTTGAGTACTGCGCGTAGTTCGGGGTGCCACAATATAAGAAGGATATAAAACTACTATTGTCCAAAGGAGGGAAACGAAGTTGTTGAAGGGTCTAGAGTGAAAGAGATAGGACCTGATGGAATGGCACAAAGCTGTGTCAGGGGAAATTCAGATGAGATGTTAGGAGAAGGCTCTTCACTAAGAGGGTGTTCAAGCACTGGAACAGGCTCCCCAGGAAAGCAAGTGGTCATGGCACCAAGCCTGCCAGAGTTCAAGAACTGCTTGGACAATGTTCTCAGACATATGGTTTGATTCTTAGGTAATCCTGTGCTGAGCCAGGATTTGGACTCGATGATCCGTGTGGGTCCAGTGCAATTCACAGAATCACTCTATGGTTCTGCATCTGGGACTGTTTTGGACCATCCAGTCAGTAACAGCAAGGCCCTGACATCTTGGAGAAAGCCCTTTGTAGGACCCCTGTTAAGGAGTCCAGGATGCACGAAGAACCACTGAGAGTGATCCCTGGGCACAAGGAGCAGCCTTTCTGTCTAGCAAGCAAAATGGCATGTGGGAGTGAACCCACAGAAAGTGGCTTTCAGCTTACGGTCATCCTGCAGCAGCAAGGAGTCTTGGAGTAGGCAGGTGTAGGGAAGCATCACAGAGTTACTACCTTTGAGTAGTGCAAGAACTTCAAGGAGGTTCCTGGGGTGGCTACAAAGCCCCAGAAAGACCATCTCCCCAACGGCCAGCCCAGGCTGTGAAAGAAAGCAGCAGCCCTTGCCAGGAGAGGTCTGTGAGCAAGGGGCCTGTAACACGCCCCCAGTGGTGGGAAAGCCACTGAGCTGCTGTGCAGACATCTGCTGCCCAAAGAGGTCCTGTGAAGAGTGGATCGACTGGTGCATCTGGGCAGAACATGAGAGAGGCTCGGTAAGAAAGACCTTTGGGCAGTATCTTTGCCATGGGACATGCCTGTGGGTGTCATACAGGGAATGGTGTGGAGCCTGTGGAGTTTGATCCTCCAGAAGACAAAACTGAGAACACAGATACGCAGCCACCTCCTGTGAAGCTGTATGCGTCAATGTTGCATTTGGGATTCCCCCAACAAAGAGAAGTGGGAGCCCTACCAAGAGGACTAGGGCTTCTCTGGTGCCTTGGCCTTGGCCCTGTGCCTTGAAAGGGCTCCAGTCCCCTACCAGTCCCCTGCCAGAAGGCAGCTGAGGCAGGGTGAGGAAATGGGAAGTGAAGGTATTAATTTACATGTACCTGGCTTGTGCAAGGCTTCCCTGGAACCTGTAACAGAGTTCCTGAGTTACAGGTGTAGTGTGAGCCCATCTTCCCTGTCCCACACTGTCCCAGTCATCATCAAATCAATAGGTGGAACCGATTAACCTCAGTGAAGAGGATAGAGACACTGTGCCTGGGATCCCCCTGGCAAAAAGGCAGCAACAGTGTGCCATAAGGACGTGGCTTCACAGTGCTTCAGCCCTGCCCCATCAACATCCTGCAGCTGAGGCAGGGTGAGGAAGAGGGAAATGCTGCAGGTTGGCCAGCTTACAGTCTCCCCCTCATCAATAAAGGATATAGTATCTTTAAGATATTGTGTGAGGCCTTTTCCATCTCATGTTATTCCCCCTGTCCTCGGTGCATGTTTTCTGTACTAAGCCCTCAGGGAGAAGGAAGGGAGGGCCCTTGCTTCCCTTGGGCTGTTGCAGCAGGGAGCAGAAGCAGCTGGTGGAGGGCCACCAAGGTCAGGGTGGCTCTGGAAGTGATTTTCTAAAAGTTGTTCTTATTTGAAGCAGTATATTATCTTCATTACTCTCACTTCAGGTTTCTGTGACCACACCTTATTACTACTTCTTGGTTTTTCTTATCCTCCTCCAGCAAAGGTGCACAAAACCATACAGTATCAGGCTTAGCAGACATTAATACATGCTGGTTTAGCAGCCTGTCCAGTGTACAGCCCAGGTGAACTACAGATCGCTCCAGGTACAAGTTTAGTCAAGCAAATGGGACACGACACCACAGTGGGTGAGAATCTGCTACATGAACCTGTCTGCTAGCTTTGCTGCAGCATGGTGGCCCTCAGCCAGAGAACAGCATAGCCTGTTGGTTAATTTGCAATTTTATAAGCATGCACACTATAAACATTTCTCAGAAATACATGTGGTTGATAACCACAGTATCTAATACTGGAGACAGCAGTCTGATTTTCCAAACACCATGGAATGTATTTTCAGCACACTTAAAAGTTACTCCTTAGTATGTGGCTTTTCTTTTGAGGTATGTGGTATTTTCTTTTAAAACTTTGGATAAGATGATGTATGTACTTGCTGGTGATCCCTTACGTTGGAGGCAGAGCCATGTGCAGTCTGTTCCATCTCCAGCAGACCCGATCCCAAGGAAAGAACAGCTCCACAGTGACAGCAAGGCTTTCTTTTGTTCACCTTTGCCAGATATGGTCCCACATTTGCCTTTATTCAAAAAATGTTCATCTTTTGTAAGGCTGTTTGTCACGCACATAGTGCTACTACTTGTATGGAAACTGCCTCTGGAAGCAGCTACATTTTCTTCACATGCTGAAAGCTCCAGGAAGCTCTGAGGTTAGTACTCAATAGTGGAGGTAGTGTTATTTTTTTAAAGATGCAGTTGCTTTACCTTGAAGTTTGCAGTTTCAGAAGAGAAAAATGGTTTTACAGTTGAATGATCTTTACTGAAGTTACAACTGGCATCTACTAAACCCAGATCAGTATCATCTTTGTAAATTCCATCTTCACTTGTATTTCAAAGGTTTGTTATTTCTTTCGTGGTTTGGGGAAAACAGACTTCAGCAAATTCTTATTTCCAGTTCTACAAAAGTTGCAGAGGTCTCCTTGTTAACCTTTTATTTTGCTGGTTTCTTAAGCAGACACCACAGGTTAATGTTCTATTACAAGAATAGTGCCTCTAATGGTTCCTCTTCTATCTTTCCCACCCTCCACAGGGTTAGGGAGCTTGTCCCTTATCTCTCCTCACAGCTGCAGCAGCTGGCAGCAGAGTAAACAGAAATGCCTCTACACTGGATGTGGGTCTCCAAGGCAGCAGGAGCTCTGGGGAGCCCTGCATGCAAGAGGTGGTGCAGCCTATCCACTACTGCATCCCAGGGCCATGCTTTGGTAAGAGATCAGCAATCAAGTATGCCCTTGCACTATGCCTCACAGCAAAAATGAAGTCACAAGCACAATTTTTGGTCCTCTGTTGAGATCAGGCTGCCTAATTAGCGAAGAGCTGGTTTGCATGAGATTAAAAAGTTAGTTTCTACTCAGAGTGCTCAAAACGCCACTGTCCTAAAGGCTGATATTTCAACTTCTGTTAGTGAGATTCACTTTGCATCGGCCTTAACACACAACAGGCAGGCAGAGAAAGCTGTGAGGAAGACAAGAGTCCCCACTGCTGTGTATTCTTTTTCATTTAAGTAATGCAAATTCAGCTTGCATTAGCACAGGCTGTTTATTGTGCCCTATAGAAAGAGAATACACATGGCCTCATATTACTCTGAACTCACCCAACAATTCTGTTCTCTTGGAGAAAAAGCCTAATAAAGAAAAAGTAGTTTCCCATCCCATCTCTTTGCTTTTTATGTTTTTGTTTTGCTGTTGTTAGTGGTTTTTTTTTGGAAGAAATAGAGGGGATGACATTGATAATTCTGGCAACCCAGCTTTTAATAGAAATATATACTTTATCACAAATATTTTTTGTAGACATACACTCAAAACACTCAAACCTATACAATGTTCAAAACCTCCAGTTCTGTTTTAAACAGTACAAGAGAAAAAAAATATGACCACCAGAGGCAGAACAGAAATAACATGAAACAAATAAATACCCAGGCTATTTCTCTTGTGTCTTTACAAGAGAGTTAAATACTGACTGCCTCAATGTGTTAGCCAGTTGCATTCTTATACCACAGTTGCAGGGGCAAACAGAGCCAACACACACTCACTAAGAGTGCATTGCCAGCAACTGAGGTCACCCAGAGAGGGATCTGACTGTGATCTTGCCATAATAGAAAAAGGCTCACACTTTATCACACCACCTTCTCCAAAGCCATCTTAGCTTAGATTTTGTAAATGATTATCTAATGGGATTGTTAGTGCTGAATTGTTGGGGTGATGGAGGTAGGTGATTCATTACCTGCCTCTGGGACTGTCTTTGGTTTTTGTGTTTAGGTTGTACAGTGACCATTTTTTGTTTGTTAGAAGCATACAACCTCATGAGCAGCATAGCTAAACACTCACCACAACTATTGAAAAGTAACTTCAACTAATCAGTTTAGAAACAATGTGTGTTTTTTTTTTTTTTTTTGAAAAAGAAAAAGGGTGAAAGATGATAAAATGAGCTGAGAAAGTCTTGTATCCGTCCGATACAGCTTTCAGGTCATGAAGTAGAAAGAACTTCAAGCTTCCCCTTCCCCTATATGTAAGGGAAGTGACAAAAGAAACAAAAACAAACAAACCTGCACCACAAAACTCACTATTCCCAGCTTGTGTGTAGAGAAGTCTTTGGATTTGCAGCACTAAGGGTTGATGAAGTGCAGTGCAGTTTAGATTCTCTATTTGTAGAGGTCCAAGGAGCCCCAACTAGTTCACAAGTGAAAGACATACACCTTTTCACTCCACTGCAACTAAGAGCCTCCTCATTCTCTATGAAGTTAAGGGAATAGAAGAGCTTTCCAAAAGAAAAAAAGCTAATACTGCTTTAGGGCAGTAGATTTTAAGACCCCAGCAGGTCTGAATAGATTCTCTAGTTCCTCCTTCGTTACTTTACCAGGCAGGAATATAGGGCACAAAAGCCACCAAAGCAGCCCTGCATTTCAGATTTCTGATGAGGACATCACTTAATACAAGATTTATCACCTGGCACTCTTTGCTCACATGCCTCATTAAGCTTCTATCTGCACAAGCTGCATATTACTTTGCAATTGCTTAATCAGCAGCTAAAATACTTGTGAAGCATCTTGCAGGCAACCCCACGTGCAGCCCTTGACTGCCACAACACAAGGTGAACAACAGATCTACCTCACACACCAGACTGGGAAACCCCAAATAAATTCAGGCTTTGACCCCATGCATAGCAGAATAAAGGACTCTGCCAGGTCAGTAATCTAGACTTGGTTCTTCAGCTCTGTCAGCAGTACTCAGGGTAACAAACAGCAACATGTGCAGTCACCACTGTTTCACGTGCACTTGAGTTCAAGTCACTATGGGTAAGAGGGACTACAAAAAGGGGAACTGCTTTTATTCAGGATTTGGCAAATGATCCAGCCACTCACCTGACAATCTGCCAGCTTCACAATCTGACTGACAGGAATGATTTGATGAAGTGCTCTATTCTTAACATGCACACATGCACTCAGGACCCTTCACCAGCATTCTTGGAGACTCATGCATAGTGTAGTGCCAGCCCACTCACAGATGGGCTCAGACTAAAAACAGGCAGCCCCTTCCAAGCATCTAGCATGTCCTTAAACTTTCCGGTGACTTCACTTTCACGTCAGTCATCAAAGCTACTTGCGGCTGGAATCTATTGAAGAACATCTTTTACAACTCACATCCCCTCTGTTCTTGTGGTCAGGAGACTGCCAGAGCAGGCACTGCTTATGCAAGTTGCATTTTAAGTATTAAGTATGATACATCAAACCAGTTCATACAACTAAAGTGTGCCACATCTTCATATTTAGAGACACCTACTCTGTTTTTAAAGTGAATTTTAACACCACTAGATATTTAATAAAAAACAATGCTATGTTTTCTGCAAGGTACACTACAGAACAGGATACATACTTCCACGCCTAGCTTTGTGACAACACCAGCAAAGCTGCAAATTCAGCCAGCCCATAGAAGTACAAGTGAAGAGGGGAGCAGGCTGTACCTAAGATTGGAAAGCATATGCTATTAGCTCTGGAGTAGAAATGAGGAAAAAGGCACAGTTGATGAAAAAAAGTGTACTTGATCTCCAAGCTTAAACTCAGGAATACTGAAACATGAATAGATGAACCTGCTAAGAGAAAACAATAATCTCAGAACCCGCCCAGAGTTTGTGTGGAACATAAATAGAATTAAAAGTTCCCTACCAAACACTCAGACACCTCAAACTTTGGAGAAAGCTTGCAGAAAAAAAACACAGCCTTTTCTCTCCCAAACTAAAGATATTCCACATGCAATCAGTAATGGCTTCTAAGAGAAATCTGAAGTGTATGTATATGTATCTGCTTCCGTTATTCATTTATGCACTAGGAGCCGTGATCCTAAAAGCTACATCTAAGGACCAGCTCACGTAGAATGTAGATCAGGGATCAAACAAATAATAGGAAGCAAATACATCTCTAGTACAACTGGATTAAAAAAAAAAAAAAAAAAAAAAAAAGTATTCCTGGTGTAACCAATCATCAGGAAAAGTGTTTTTCAGGGAACAAGTAGAATGTTGGTAGCAACTAGCATGCTCTCGACTTTTGCTTTGAAGTGTCTTATGCTTCTTAATTCTAGTGCAAATGCTGCTGTAGCCGCAGAAGCATATATGAAGTGTTAAGATACTCAGTTACACAGTGGCATATGACACAGCAAGGAGACTTTAGTTACCTTCTCTGTTATCAAGCACAGTACAAAAATGATGACAGAGCTTTCCTTCAGCACTTCATTCTCTTCCAACCACTCCTGCATTATAAACCTCAAGAGACACATCCAGTCTCCTGATGTGGTCTGCAGTGTTCCCCTGTGAGAACAACGCATATGAGGAAGGAGTATCTACAGCAGACGGTGGATCACAGTGGCCTTACTGGCCAGACCAGCAAGGAACAGGCTGGCAGATTCTGCAATCAGCACTGCCCTTGCTGTTATCTCCTCAAACACTTTTTGTTCAGCAATTTCTCATTGCATTAAGGTGGTGAGCACAGAGCTAGCTTTAAAACAGGCTTCTCTAAGCACAGACACCAGGCTGCAGAAACCCTGCCATTTCCCAAGGAAGCCTGCAAGTACAGTCCTTCTGGAATGAATTGATCAAATGAAGCAAAGATTCAACTCTTCTTTCCCCTACTTGCCAAAAGGCTTAATCCTCTCTCTCCAAAGGACTTTCTTCCTCCCAGCTGAGTAAGGCTTATTCCTCTGTGCAACTGGGAACTGCCCAGTGCCAGCTGATCACAGCAAGCAGGAAAAGGAGTGAAGCTGTTCAGTTTTAGTGCAAGTCAGTCAAGATTTCAAGCCCATTTTTTCCATCATCTGTTCATATACAGTCCATGCCATCGCTGCCATCAAAGTACGCCTGAGGGCACGGGGCACTCCACCTCGGAAAAAGCCGACCAGCCCAAAGTCCTGCAACAGGAGATAAACAACAACCCATTACTATCTGCCTCGAGCATTTTAACTTCTCATATTACATGGAACAGCCCAGGATGTATTTCAGCTCTGATCCAAATCAGCCTCTGAAAGATCCAGGCTTAAATTGAATTCAACCTTTAGGAAGAACCCATAACGCTGTGCACTTGCAGGGCTGCTGCTGAAGAAGGAAGGGGAAGGGTGTGTTAGGATGACAAACAATGGGGAAAGCCACATTGAAGCCTGAAAAAGAGAAGGTGAGGGAGTAACAATTTCAAGCCACTTGAGGAAAGTGACTTGCTATAGTTTACAGATCATTCATATTTACAAAAATAATTTAAGACTTAAAATTGAAGTTTATAAGTACTGAATAAGAAAAAAAAAAATCTGATACAAGGAAATGAACTACATACAAAAAAAAATCAAAACATATTCCCGTTTAGGATTAGAGTTCAATTTGGAAACAGAGTAAAGCTGCCTTCTGAGGGCAGGAAGGGGAAGGTGGATTTTGAGTACATCTCTATGCCATTCCTTGGATACAGACCTGAATATTTATTTCTCTTTTAGTGTCTTTTAATATTTCTCTTTTAAGGGAAAAGAATTGATTTTTTCACTGGCTTATCTCTAAAATTGCCATTTAATGCCACTTACTAAAGAAACCCTTTGTTTCAGTGTGGTAACTACAGATGTGCCTGCACTGATAAGCCAGAGGTGACAGCAGCTGCAAGCACAGCTCCACCAAGCTTACATACAGAGCTAAAATGAAATAATCCAAGTGCTTTCCATCACTACCAGTGTAAGAATCAAGGCATAACAGACAGAACTTAAGCGTAATCATTCACTAGTTGGAAACATGAAGCAAGTTTGTGTGGAGAGATACTTGCTGCAATACGCCAACCTTTGTGCTCTAAGCTTACTCTCCAATTCCCATTTTTTGTAATTTTGTGAAAAGAAAAAAAAAAAGATAATGGACTGGGGAATGGCAAGAATAATCAGGGAGCAAGTTCACAGCCTTGTAATCTGTCCAAGAAGAGCAAAAAAATATCTGATAGCAATAATGGCCTCACTTATTACAAGGAAAACCAAGGAATAATGGACTGAAGACTCTGACAGCTTTCAAGCCATCAAAAACATTACTTCTCCAGCTACTTTCCTGAGCAGACCATAAGCCAGTGACAAGAAATTCAGCCTCAGTCTCCCGCAGCATGATCCAGCTCATCTTCTGAAAACGCTCACGCTAATTAGCCTGATTGTAAGAATTCAATAAGCAGTCACATTTGTTCACCTACTTTAAAAGGCAAAAACTTTCTTAGCATGGCTGTGCTTCAAGCAAGGAAGTGAGAAGCAAGGCTGCAATTGCACTAGCTAGAAGGGATTCATCTCACCTTGTAGATGAAGGCAATGGCCTGGCTTGTCCTGCAGTACTTTTCAGGGGATAGCTGCATGTGTGTTTTGATGACATCAGCAGGCTGTGTTGTCAGTGAAGCCAAGATTCCTGCAAAGATCCCACAGCCAAAATTCATCAAGGGCATGAGCACTGGATCCAGCTGGTCTGCAGCAGAGCAAAGGCAACTCACTCAGACACAAAACAGGCTACATTGCATGACAAACTGAAAAGCTACTGAATGAGGGTATCAATAGCAGAGTCCAAGAGAAGACAAAATCCATGCAGGGCAGAGAAGACCTTGGAAGGGAAGGCTAAAGTTAAGACTTTAAAGATAGAAGACAAAGTTACTTATCTTAAAGACAAGTTAAAGATAAGACTGCACAAAGAGCTCACTTCTGAGGAACTGAATTTAATTGGAGCTCAGGTAAGGAAAAGATGTATAAGTCTTGTCCCAGCCAGTTCTAACACGAGAGAAATGCCAGTTTAGTGGAAACTAATCAGTATACAAGACAACCAGCCGGATAAAACACTGCTGAACACATCCTCTCAATTCTTCACTAACCTAACTTAAGCATCACTTACTTATATTAAGCATCAGTCTTCATAACCAATTAGTTCAGGGTCAATTTCCATTTCTATACTGATCTGAGCTATAAGTCTACAGTTCTCTTTAAGTAAGAGGCAAACATCTCACCTGAAGTCCTACAAGAGACTAAGTTAGCTGCTGAGGTTGAGTGCAATAGGCAGAGCAGGGAATCATAGGGCAAGATGCAAGAAAAGTAGTATCTTCTGTTACGGCCTCCAAAGTTCAGCCTTACCCTGAGGTGTGAGTTTTTTGGTCTGTGTGTAGAACATCAGGTAGATCCCAGAGAATGGTGCATCCCGCAGCAGCGTTGCAGTGAGCCCACTGAACATGCCACGAGCCCCTTCTGTCTGGTAAATATTCTTCAGAGCTGCGTATACACTCCTATAGCCAAACCTTCCACTCTGCAGAGGCAGATAAAATTCTGTCATCCACATGCCAGGAACGGGCTAAGGAGCTCTGCTCTCAGCCTGAGGTAACCATGTTCAAACCAACAATGCTATGTGCTTCATGTAATACCTAAGATGGCAGTAGAGAGGATAGCCCAAGGCAAAAACTTCATTCCATCTGCCTCTGCCTTTAAAACAGTCTTTCAAGAAGGTAACTTAAAAAGGGCCCTACAATTGCAAAGACATTACATGCAAACAGAACTTCAAAATCTCTGGGTGAATTCTGTTCCATCTTACACATCTTGCCTAAACACCAGTGGTATGACTTGGCACAATGCATGAACCAGGATGAAATCGGGACTACATCTCTGGCTGTATGTGAGGACCAGCAACCTTCTCCAGATACAAGAACTTCTTTGTCATCACGAGGAACGGGTGTGACATCATTAACAAGGAATTAATTAGAAAGTCAACTAACCTCATACCGGGTCTTCACTACAGTTACCGGCAACATGCAAATCCCTGATATTGCACGTGCAGTAGCACCCAGAAAGACAGACTCCAGGGCTGTGGGTGAACGGTCCACTAGAAGATTTTGCTTCATTGTGTACAGAGTGCTGAAGTAAATCCCAACCCCAGGAATGCATCTTGCAAAAGACTTCAAAGAAACAGTACCAAAGAAAGACAGAAAAAGCACTCATAAGACAAAATGTACTACAGAACATTTCAGGAGCTATTAAATGTGTTAGGAAGCTTTATGAAAAAAAAATCATTGCAAGATCATTAAAGCTAAGAAAAGAAAACAAAGAAAAGTAATTAATGCCACTGAGAGGTAAGAGATTCAACTGACGCCAGGATTTAACACACTCCTCATCTGCAATTTTCTAGCAACAAGGTATTCCAAAGCGAAACTAGGTTCTGCAGTTGCCACACCACGTTTGTAAAATTATTCAAGCATTCAGCTGCTCAGCCTTGCAAATCAACAATGGCTGCTAGGACCAAACCAGCGGAACTCACAACATTAACCATTAACACCTTAAAATTGGATTTAACTATCTACCTATCACATGATCTCACTTAAATCATACAAGAGCTGGCCACCTGAATCCAGCCCTTAGTTATTAAAAACCGGTAGGTCTATTTATGTGTGTGTTTTTGCGATGAGGGTTGAAACAGCCACTTACTGGTGAGACACCTTTCCAGAGCCCCAGAAGACTCTCGGTACGAACCACCCTGAAGAGCAGCATCACCATCCCAACGCGGCCGGACCTGAAAGGAAGACAAGACAGGCGCTGCAGCGAGGGGCTGCTTCTGCCCTCAGCCCTACAGGCTCCCGGTCACTCTTTGCAGACCCCATCCTGTCCCAGAAGGACGCTCAGTCCCTGCAGGACACCCCCGAGCACCGAGCCCCAGCCGGGCTGGGGCACGGCCCCCCCCCCCCGATTGGCCCCTTACCCGCCCGCGGGGGGCTGCAGGGTCTGCAGGCGGGTCTTCAGCAGGTCGAGGGGCTGGAAAAGGAGCGTGGAGCAGGTGCCGCTGATGGAGCCGCAGATGAAGGCCTTCAGCACGGGATGCATCTGGAGGGGGAGGGGAGGCGGCCGGTTAACGTCCCGTCACGGGGAGCCGCGCGAACCCAGCGCACCGCGCCGACCGCGGCTGGGCCGCAGGCGCGCCATTACCTCCACCTCTCGCCCCGGCATCCCCGAACCGCTCCGCAACCAGTCAGCGCCACAGGCAGGAGTGACGCGACGGGCGCGCCCCCGCCGCGGGCCAATCCCAGCCAAGGCGGGGGGCGCGCGGCCCGCCAAGTGCGGCTGCGCGGCCGCTAAACTCTAGCGTACCGGGGGCGCGCTTGCCGTGACACGTGACCTGCATGGGCGGGTGCGCGCCTTGCGGCCCCGCCTTCGTGCGAAAATATGAAAAGCAGGGGGCGTGTGTTTAAGTCAGTGGCTGGAATGTGGTTTGGGCCCCATTTCCTGGACCTAACAACCCTTTTGGTAAAGAAGTTCTTCCTAACATCCAACCTAAAACTCCCCTGGTGCAACTCTAGCCCATTCCCCTTCGTCCTGTCACCGGGCACGTGGGAGAACAGACCAACCCCCACCTTGCTACAGCCTCCTTTAAGGTACCTGTGGAGTGCAATAAGGTCGCCCCTGAGCCTCCTTTTCTCCAGGCTGAACAAGCCCAGCTCCCTCAGCTGCTCCTTGTAGGACTTGTTCTCCAGACCCCTCACCGGCTTCGTCGACCCAAATCCAGCCTTTCCTCGAACTCCCCCAGGGATAGTGACGCCACCACCTCCCCGGGCAACCCGATCCAATGCCTGACTTCTCTTCCTGAGATGAAATTCCTCCCCATTTTTAATCTAACACCCCCTCCCCCCCCCGCAGCAAAATATTTGGCCCGGCAGGCTTTGCAAGGCACAGGAAAATTGAGCAATTACGAAGTGTTGCTTTCATTTCTTCCCCCCCCCCTTCGCTCCCCCCCCCCCCGCTCCCTCCTGCTGGATGTCCTGTTCTGGTAGCACCTGAAGACACCATCATCCTCCCACCACTGGAACACCCAAGCAGTGGGACACCAACATGAGCCTCAGCTCTTGGGAGCCAAAGGCTTTCAAGAAGTTGAGAAGCTGAAGGTGGCTGCAGAGCCAGCTGATCCTTTTCCACTAAGCAGGAGGAGACATGGCCAAAGGCTGTTGGCTTTCAGCCTGCAGCCCCCTGTGTATTGCCAGCTGATCACGGTGGTGGGCCCCAGGGTGGTTCCAGCTGTGCAGCTCTGAATGTCTCTTGGATGAACCTGGGAGTCCCATGCCAACATGCAGCCCCATAGCCTGCCCTGTGGAGGCTCCAAATGGCTCCCAGCTGTCCTGAATCATCAAAAGACCCTCAAAGGCTCAGGAGATGCCCCTAGGTGGCTCACAGGTGGTGCGAAGCTCAACCTTCATGCTCCTCTTTAGCTGCCAGACCTCTCCAGCTCCACTTTCCCAATCCTATGAATTCCTGGCTTCCTCTTGACACATCCTGACTCCTTTTCTCTCGTGCATGCTGCTGCAAAAGGCCTGGTGACAAAGTGCAGCCCTTCCTGCTGTACTGGAGTGTTGATGGGTGGCCTGGGGAAAAGAAGCAGAAAAGCAATGGAAGTGTTGAGAGAATGAGAAATGTTTCTTTAGCGTGGGGTTGTAAGTGATATAGTGCAAAGTTTCAGGCTGGAAAAGTGGTCAGGGGCAGGAATACTAGTGCTGGACAAAATTTACATAGTAAATAAATTCAGAGAGAACCTCTTTTCCACATTGCCCTGTTGTGGTCTTTTTGGAGGAGTACCAGATTGGAGTGAAAGAAAGCTATGTTCAGCTACTAACTTATGGCATCCTGAACTTGTTATGGGATCACATGTATCATGCCTAATTAATCAACAGATATATAAGGAGGATGGCTTGGAGATATGCATTGTTTTGAAAAGATCCTTTGGGTGATTTCCTTTGGTGTCTTTCTGTTGTGCTGAGCTTGTATCATCAGGGCACTTACAGGGATGTCTTGTTCTTAGGAATTAGTTCATACTTTCATCACAGCTGTTTGCACCTGGCTTGGCTTTTACTTTGAAGACACAATAAATATACAATACATAACAATACAACAATAATACAACACACCAACACAATTCAATACAACAACAACATAATATGTTTAACTGATCACTTACAGGATTGAGCTTAACAATTCTGATAAGGCTGACAAACCCGAATGATGTATTTGAAATGTTTTTGTGTGGAGCTGAGGGCAGTGTGTCTGGCTTCTCTTACTCCCTGTCCATGGGTGTAGCCACAAAGGATATCTGTGTTGCCTCCTGATGCAAACAAGAGACTGCAGTTGTAGTGGCCAAATAGGTCACATCCCAAGAAAGAGCTTTTCCAGGCTGAAACCCTGGCAGTAACCACAATCTCCCATTCCCTGACTTGCTGTGGAGCCGGAAGAGTTTTGCTCCCTTAAATAAATTTCATGATGAACAAGGATGTGAACCAGCACTACTGGTCACACATATCTCTGCAATGATGATTTCTGTGCCTTGCCTGTGAAGAAAACTTCTTCACTGAAAGGGTTGTGAGGCACTGGAACAGGCTGCCCAGGGAAGTGGTGGAGTCACCATCCCTGGAAGTCTTCAAAAGACGTTTAGATGTAGAGCTTAGGGAAATGGTTTAGTGGGGACTGTTAGCGTTAGGTCAGAGGTTGGACTCGATGATCTTGAGGTCTCTTCCAACCTAGAAAATTCTGTGATTCTGTGAAAAACCCAGCAGAGGGAGCCTTGTTCCTTCATGTCACTGCCCTGCAGAGATGCAAGACCACTCTGTTTGGTGGCTTTCCAGCCACTGGTGGGAGACATTTATCCTTCCTCATTACAAAGGTCAGAAGCAGAAATTACCTGCATGGTCCAGGTCTGGACTGCTCCCTGCTCAGGAGTGTCTGCAGCTGGGGGTACCCAGGCCCCACTGGCTTAAGCTACAGGATGGCTCTGCCAGCACCCATGGGCCTTCCTGCCCCAGGACCCTGCATCACGGTGCTGTCATGGCCCCAGACTTCCCCGGTTTCAGAATTTCCGATGTTAGACAGGAACTGGAAGGTGAAGTGCTGTTGATCCTGCTGCAGGACAGGAGTGTCCCTGCAGAGCTAGGTACTGCTTTGAGGCAAGTGGGAGAGGAGACCCCCAGCAAGATCATCTCTAGTACCAGCATGCCTGCAAAACCACCTCCTGCCAGAGCCCTCGGGACTGGGACTGAGGAGTGGACATCTCTCCTCTGTGGTGGGTCTGTGTGGCTTTTTGATGAGCGTCACCCTGGGGTGACACAGATGTAGTTGGTCTGGCCATGGCCAGGGAGATGGACCATGACATGTGTCTGGATCTCTGTGCACGCCATGCTATGAGGGCTGCAGTACTCCTGACCAGGAGACCGCTTCACACCAAGGAGCCAGTGACACAGACAGCAGTGGCCCTTTGTGGACTCACGGTGTGGCCCCAGCTCATAGTAACAGAGGAGCATGTGGGCAGCTCCCACCTGGTACCACTGATTACACCAACCATATGGCCTTGCCTTTGTCAAAAAGTGCAGCAAGAAGATTCTATGAGAAAATCCTTTCTGTTTGCTGGTAGAAATGATGAATAGAGATGTTTTCTTGCAAGCAAGTCACGTAACAGCTTGAATGATGACAGATGGGATCTGTGCAGTGTGTTGTGGAAAAATACATCTAGTGTCCATCTAATGCTGAACACATGCAGGGTTCCCGAAACTGAAAGGGAAATACAATTTATTTGCTACCTATATTCTTCTTTTTATTCTGCCTTATTAAAACAGCTCTTTTATTAAGCCATTTGTTGCCTTGACCTTTCTTACTGAGATCCAGAAAGAGCCCTGCCCCATCTTTCTTGCCCCTGTCACCCTAATGCTGAATATTTGGTATTATGGTCAGGATTCGGAGAAAAATACCATTATAGAAGAGGGCTAGTGAATAACTGAGCACTGGCACAGGCTGCTGAGAGAGGTTATAGAGTCTCCTCCTTGGAGATCTTCAAAAGCCTCCTCAATGTGGTTTGTGGCAACCCACATGAGGTATCCTTGTTTGAGGAGCGGGGTTGGACCAGGTGACTTCCAGAGGACCCTTCCAAACTCAAAAATCCTGATTCTGTGATTCCTTGAAATTAGAGAGGAGGAAAATCTCAAATGGGTGCTGCACACAGGCATGGGGGCTGGGTTACTCAGGTGACCCCACAGTGAGCAGGGAAGCTGAGAAGGATACACCCCAGTGCCCACATCTGAGGATGTTGACAGATGATCAGAGAAGCACAGCACTGACATGGAAGTAGATGCTGTGAGGAAGGGGAGGATAAATGTGGCTGCCTTGCAGTGAGCATGGACAGAGACTTGAGGAGGCCACACAGGCTGATGCTGAACAAACCACAGCCCCTACAGATTCCTGTTGGTAGATGCTCAGCCGTGGCTGTGTCCTTTCCTTCTACCCATCCCTGTGCTCACCAGCACATGCTGCTGGTGATAAAGCATTTGGAGATCAAGATTTCTGCTGCAGCTCTTTTCTGAGCACTGATTTCCATTACCCCCTCGCTCCCCTTCATTCCCCACCACCTCACTCCACCTGTGCACCACAGAGTGGGCACGAGCAGCAGCATTTCAGCAGCTCTACTCCAAAAGATTTGCGAAACTCTTCCCATGAGCCCCAAGCAGGGGATTATGTACAGACTTTTTTGCTGATGCTGCCAAAGTTGTGGTTTCAAGTTAAGAAAGCTTTTTCAGGCTCTTGAGGGAGGAGATGAGAACTCACCATCAAAGGCCCCCTGTCTGCATGACCTGGGGTCTCTGAGCAGCTTGTTTTCCACACTGGGACAGGTTCCTGCAGGACAGCCAGCACCTGCCTCAGTTCAAACACCACAGAAAACCTGCTCCTGTGTTGCCCAGACTCAATGAGATGCATCCCCTGAGCAAGACATATAGTGTGAGTACCTGAGTTGTCACCTTTAGTCCCAGCTCCTGCCTGTGAATTTCTCTTTTCTCCTGCACTGAGTTACCTGTGCACTTCGCAGTTCCACTGAAGTCTCAGTTCTTCTAGGAGCTGCTTATTTCTTGTGGTTGGGCAGTCTGCCATCTACATTTAGGAGATGAGATGTACAGAGCTGCCTGAGCAGCCAAATTCATGTAGTTGGTTGTCACCCCTTTTCATACATTGCACAATTCTTGGGTACCTTCTGTATTACCATCACTGATGGATGTGTTAAACCTGAAAATGAGTAATATAGATAACACTTCAACACTACCAGTCACTCCTATGAGAAATGTTCTGTCTTCAGCTATTACAAGAGTTAATACCCAGGAGACCTTGGCTGTCAGGCAGGCTATCATATACCTACAGCTTGACTCACATGCAATACTTCCATCTAATGTGACATTGCCCACCCTGGCTATCAACAGGCAGCAGTGAAATATTTGCAGATTTTCTAGGTGCTTGTGCTCAGAGATTTATCACTTTAGTTTCTTGTGGGTGATACAATTGTTCACACCAACATTGCACTGACAACCATGATCTGAACCATTAGATCAGCTGCAAAGCACATCAGACTTCCATGGCACATCCCAACAAGCCGTGTTGGGTCAGGATGGGTCCCCAGCAGATATCTTGCAGAGTTGGTGGAAATCCAATCTTGTTCAGGGCTTTACTGAATTGCTGGTCTCTGAGAGCATCCTGCAGAATGGGTGTTTTGAGAAGGAAGTGTGATATGATCATTTCACTTGACTATTTCTCTGGTGGGTGCAGGGTGGGCAGAGGGCCCTTCCAAGGAAAACCATCCAGGCAAACATGGTGTCCTTCACCATCGTTGACTAACAGCAGTGCCAGGCAATCTCCAATAGACATCTTCACCAAAAGTTCTTGGTGTGCAGGAGCAGCAGTGCTGCTTCTCCTCTCATGATGATGTGGGGCTGTGGCACAGGAGCTGCTGGTGAGATGGGGCACCTCACCTATGCGTGGAACAAATTGCAGATCTCTTACCATTGACGTTCCTATTCCTGTGAAATGGCAGAGTGATCATCCAGGAGATAAGTTAAATATTTCCGTTTCGGTATGTGTAAACTAAAGACATAGAACTCATTGGCTTGTGGTTTTACACACCTTAATGTAACATTTGTCACACAGAGGAAGAGGCAGTTTGAGACTGCTGGCTGTTAGGGTATAGACCTTGCCAGTGGCTTGGTGTTGAAAGCAAAGTACTGCCAGTATATATGTATGAAGATATATTCACCTCTCAGATTTCTTTTACATAAAACAAAATTTCCTGCCATTCTTTCACGCAGTGTTGGATTATGGATGACAGCCTGGGGAGCCTGCTGTCCGGTGGAGACCTGGAGGACTTGCTGGTGAGTTGCTCCCTGGCTGCTGCCCTGCAAGCTGAGCCCTGGGGCACACCTGAGGGGCCCAGGTTTGTGACTGGGATGTGTGGGGCTTTGCTACTGGGAGAGACCATGCTGGTGGGGACAGTGAGGGTGTGGTCACAGTTCCCAGAAAGCAGCGTGTGTGAAAGCATCTCCCACTGAGCAGGCTGCATGTGTCAGGGCTGACTGTCCCCTGGGGCAGGGCTGGCCCTAGGAGTGTCCAGGGGGGTCCCTGTGCTGGGGATGTGCCCTCACCGCTCTTGCTGCACTGGGCTGGCCATGGTAGTTGTGGCTGTGGGGGCTTTGAAGCCATCGGCACCCATCCATCCCCATTAGCCATGCAAAGGCCTTAACAAAATACAGAATTGAGCCCCAAAACCTCTACTGGGGGCTCTCAGCACCCTGGCTGTGCCCATTTGGTTGCTGGTTTGGTGATGCTTCCTGGGTGTCTCACACCACCTGCTCAGTGGCATGGGGCAGGCATAGGGCTGGGCACCCCCAAGGAGCTGTGGGGGGATGCTGGTACCCCCCCCCCCCCCCCGCCCAGGCTTAACACAGCATTTCTGCCCTTGCCCCTCTGGTGCAAGAGCCTCACCCCTGCAGGGCAGGACTGGCCACATACGTTCCTTCCTCTTTTGCATTCTCTGACCTGGCCAAGGCACACCTGATTTTTCCTTGTGCATGTGGTGTGAGATGAACTCTGCCAAGTATATTTACTAAGAGCATAATTTGGGATTATGGCCTCATGAGCTTCAATGTCCTTGAACAGGTGGATTATCAATCAACAGTTAACTCCTCTGCATCCTATGATGACATCTTCCTCTACTCTGAACTGAACATTGACTGTGAACTTGAAACTATTCCAGCATTTGCACAGATTTTTTTTCCAGTGCTGTACACTGTGTTGTTTGTGACCGGCCTTGTGGGAAATGCTTTGGTCATTTGGGTCCTAATGGCCTTCAAGAAAGTCAGGGCCATGACAGACATCTATCTGCTGAACCTTGCCATCTCTGACCTCCTCTTTGTCTTCTCTCTCCCCTTCTTGGTTCAGTACTCCCTGGTGAGCCAGTGGACTTTTGGTAATGCCCTGTGTAAAATTGTCAGCTCAGCTTACTTCATTGGTTTCTACAGCAGCTCCTTCTTCATAACCATCATGAGCATTGACAGGTACTTGGCCATTGTGCGGTCTGTGTATGCTCTGCGGGTGCGCACGTCCGCCCATGGGGTCATCGCAAGCCTGGCCCTTTGGGCAGTCGCCATTTTAGCATCAGCGCCAGACCTCATTTTCTTCCAGGAAATGGATGACAGCAACAGGACTGTGTGCCTGCCTCACTATCCTGGTAGCGACAACAGCTGGAAGATTTTCAGTAATTTTGAAGTCAATGTCCTGGGGTGGCTGATCCCGGTGGGCATCCTCATTTTCTGCTATCACAACATCTTGAAAAACCTGCAACGGTGTCACACTCGCAACAAGTACAAAGCAATGAAGCTGGTTTTCATTGTCGTCACGGTGTTCTTCCTTTTCTGGACCCCCGTCAATGTCGTGCTCTTCCTGGACTCCATGAGGAGCATGCACATCATCGACAACTGCCAGGCAAGCCAAAGGCTTGACCTAGCCCTGGAGCTGGCTGAGGCGCTCTCCTTCGTCCACTGCTGCCTCAACCCCATCATCTACGCCTTTGTGGGTGAGAAGTTCAAGAAGTATCTCTGCGAGGCTTTTGGCAAATACGCACGTTTTCTCTTGACCTGCAACAACTACAGTGTGTTCCACAGGCACAAACTGGACAGGCAGTCCTCTGTGCACATGGGGTCCTCGCAGTCATCTTTTGTTGGTAGTGTCTTGTAGAGCTGCAAGACAAAAGCTCCCATACTTCATGCATGACCTGAAGTTGAGAAGTCCTCCCGGTGATTCAGTTAATAAGTCTTCTTGTTGCCTTAGTGTAGGAGGTTTAGGTGCAGTGGCCCATTACCAAAGTGTGACTAGGAAATCACGCAATCCTAGAGCAAGCTGCAGTGCACCTTGCTCCATTATATGCTGTAATACCATTCTGAGTGGATACCTGCATGGATGCAATTCTTCTGAAATACTTCTCTGTTGTTAGGAAATGTGAATGAGAGCTTCATACACTGAAATTAATCTGACAGTGATGTAGTTTTTGTGGTTTTCATGTTGCTTTGGGAAGTGGGTTTCAGCATAATGCTAGAGAAAGCCAGATATGGACTGTTTTCATACTCTGTGATGCCATTTTAGGTCTTACTGGATGGTGGATCATCCTTATCTGTGAGATGTCTACCTATCCTCAGTGTTCTTTTCTACCTAACTGTTCTTTAAGGCTCCTTTCAACCCCAAACATTCTGTGATCTTCCCAGTGCTAAAGAGGCAGTCTTACAGCTCAACGTTGAAATATGTTGAGTAATCTGCCTTTTTCCTCCTGAAAAAGTTTCCTAGATCTAGCAGCAGTGTCCTCATCTATTCAGATTTTTGCTGTGCTGTGCATAGGTGGAGGCATTAGACAAAGACTCTGCCTTTCTAACAGAGACCATTAACCTGTCAGAGGTGGGATGCTGATAAAGCAATACATGCATGCAGCCATATATATGTGTGTGTATATATATATATATATGTATATATATTTGTACTTCTGAGAGTCTGTCCCTGAAATGCAGAGAGACATAATGGATGGAAAGACAGTTGAGACATGCACATGAGAGTAATGTATAACTTTCCCTGCCATTTTCCCTTTTTATTAACAGAATGTAATACTCCTTTTCAGGAAAATCTTTCTACCACTTGGCTGCCTCTTTCTAGGACGAAAGTATCTCCAGGAGTAAGGGTGACATGCCTTGAGGTGAAGTGGGTGCAGAGCACACACCCAAACTCACAGCCACCTTCTAGATGAGATGTAATTTGGTTAGCATACTCTCACCATGTTTATCACCATGCGCCTTCCCTGCCACTCCTCTAAGAGAGAGGTTGAGTTCCTCTAATTTGGAAAACATTACAGACATACCATGAATATACAGGAAGACACAGTGGGTGGTTAAGATCAGCCTCTTGCACGGAAGCCTGTAAAGAGAGTAACATTGTGTATATGCACATTTCCTCCAGGAACAGAGCTTTTATCCACTTCACTCCTTTGTATTCTGCATTTTACAAACACCACCAATGAATCAAAAGAATATATATATATATATATTAGGTTTAAGTTTGAACATGAAGATCTATTACTTTTGTGTCTGTTTTAAGATTACACACTGAAGCCAGAATGGGAGAACACCTGACTATTTAATGTGCTACCGTCATTGTGACTTCCCTTTAACCTGTGTCATCTCATCAAAAAGAAAGATAATGATCGGGATGCAAAGCTAAGTATCAGACGTGAGTGGGACCAATATTAAAATTGTGGTAGGCACCTTTTAAGCAAAGGTGTGACCATAAATAAAGTCTGTGCAGAATGGCCCAGCCCTTGGCAGTTGGGTGCTTTTCTTGGGACAAGCAGCTGCTGGGACAGATGCCTACAATTTGGCATCATCCTCAAGCTGCCTTGACTTAGGGCTCCAAATTGAGCAGATGCAGATAGATGCTTCCTGCTCTCCTGTGCTCCCAGTGCCCCACAAACAACAGCAGGGCAGAAGACACTCCACAGCTTGTCCCATCAGAAAAAAAAGAGGAGCTCTGAGACCTGTAGGTGACATGGGGCAGGTCCTGCTGGCTGCACAGCCTCCGGATGTGGGTCTCACCTCCTCCCCCTTCTCAGCAAGGCAGCAGCAACAGTTTGAAGCATCTGGGCTGCAAGGAGGTGCTGAGGTTGGCCCAGCTCAGGCTCCTGATGCAGCTGCTGCAGAGGAGGAAGGCAGCAGCCCCAGGCAGGAAATCCTTCATGCTGCAGAAAAGACCTCCTGCCTCCTCAGGAGAAGGCTTTGAAAATGGGACTGAGGCAGCAGCAAAAGGAAGATGCCCTTTAAATGCTACTGAGAACTAGGAAAGTGAAAGGCTTTGAAAAAAAGTCCCTTTTCTCATGTTCAACTTTATTTCAAAATGCATAAAATATGAAAATACGCACTTGAACTTTTCTGTTGTAAGACTGTGCTGAAGAACATGTCTATTAAAACAGCAGAACAGTGAAAACAGTGGGAAAAATTGTCATGTCTCACACAGAATCACAGAATTGTCTAGGTTGGAAGAGACCTCCAAGATCACATAGTTCAACCTCTGACCTAATACTATCAAGTTATCCACTAAAACATATCACTAAGCTCTACATCTAAGTGTCTTTTAAAGACCTCCAGGGATGGTGACTCCACCACTTCCCTGGGCAGCCCATTCCAATGCCTAATAACCCTCTCAGTAAAGAAGTTCTTCCTAATATCCAACCTAAACCTCCCCTGGTGCAACTCTAGCCCATTCCCCCTCGTCCTGTTGCCAGGCACGTGGGAGAATAGACCAACCCCCACCTTTCTACAGCCTTCTTTACTGTACTTATAAAGAGTGATAAGGCCGCCCCTGAGCCTCCTTTTCTCCATGCTGAACAAGCCCAGCTCCCTCAGCCGCTCCTCACAAGACTTGTTCTCCAGACCCCTCACCAGCTTTGTTGTCCTTCTCCGGACTCTCTCAAGCACCTTGATGTCTTTCTTGTAGCGAGCTGAGTACAGAGGGACAATCCCTTCCCAAGCCCTGCTGGCCACACTGCTTCTTATACAAGCCAGGATGCTGTTGGCCTTCTTGGCCACCTGAGCACACTGCTGGCTCATATTCAGCTATCAACCATCACTCCCAGGTCCTTCTCTGCCAGGCAGCTTTCCAACCACTCATCTCCCAGCCTGTAGCTCTGCTTGGGGTTGTAGTACCCCAGGTGCAGGACCTGGCACTTGGCCTTGTTGAACTTCATGCAGTCTCGGGTATAACAAACTGAGGAGACCTGGCCATGGGGAGGGGGGGGATGGGGGGGCAAACAGAGGGAGGGAGCAGAGGAGCAGAAACCCAAAGGTTTCCTCACAGCATGCATCCTTCCAAGGCTGAGGATAAGGAGCTGTATGCATGCAATGAGACACTGAGCCAGCGAAGCATTCCCTTTTCAAAACACCAAGAGTTTTGGTGAGAGCTGATCCTATAATACTTGTCATCTGCCAGCTCCCCCACACAGCGTAACATCTTCCCAACTCAGTTGCTAGTGTCCTCAAGCATTACACCTCAATTGTCATCAGAAATTAAAATTTTAAATACAGCAAAATGAGCCCACTTATGCTAGACTGTGACACACGCAGCTAGGGAGGATGCTTTCCAAGAGGAGCAAAGTGAACCAGCTCACCCAACCAGATGAGGACAGGTTGTTGGAGGAAGCAAAGGTATTTTGGATGCTTGAGTTCTTTCAGCACTCATGTGTCTCACTTGAGATTATTCTTAACTCCCTTTACCATTAATGCAGTAACAGGAACTAGAGATTTCTTGAGTCCCTGTGGTACGTTTTTGTCACAGGATGACACAAATGACTGAGAGTAACCCAAATGAATTCTGCACAGATCAAAAAGTTCACTGTCACGTTAGAGTATAACCCACAATTACAGCACATCCCAGAACCAAGAAAATCTGAACACTCCCCCACCACACACACCCCTGACCCTGTTGTCCTCTTCTGATGTGCTCCTGTTCTGCAGCAGAGCCTCACTGTAGGCTGTGCACATCTTTTTTTGGTGACCTTGCCTAACCTACACCTCCACACACCCTTTTCAGGACTCTGTGGAGTAATACAACTGCTCAGTTTGTATTTTTGACTGTTACTGGAAAATGCTCTCTGGGAGTACAGCCTAAGTACTGATCACGAATATTGCTGAGCTTCAGAAAATGCCTGATGTGGTCCAGGAGAGGTAGGAATGATTTTCTGTAAAGCTTAGAGACACATCCTTCAGAAAAAAAAAAAATATATATATATATATATGTGTGTGTGTGTGTGTGTGTGTTGTTCTTCATCTAAATGTCTTGGATCCCCGTTAGGCCACAGGTTAACTTGCCGCTCTTGAAAAGTCTTCTTCTAAAAGGAAATTCTCCATCCTGCATTTGCACGAGTAAGGGGTTGCTCCATGTTACCAAACTTGCTGGCCATTTCAGTCTGACTGCAAAACTTGAAATGACAGTGCAAAGAAGGTTCATTGACCTAATTTTGCAGAAAAATGGAAAAATGCAAAAAATGTTAGGGTTTCTTCAGATCACTTTTGCATTTACTTGTGTCAGTGTGCAAAAGGGGAAGGGGAAAAAGTGGAAATGGAGGGCATGTGTTCAACAAGCCAGGAAGCTCCCCTGTGACTGCAGGGATGTTTTTTTCCAATCCATGCTGCAGTCTCTGCAGATGCCCATTCTCTGACCTCACTCTTCTCTGGGTATCACAGAGGTGATGCGGGGGAGCTGCTCTGGAGGGTTGGCAGGGTGGGAGCATAGGCAGTGAGAAGGGATGAAATAACTTTGCATTTCCTGTTATTCTGCAGTCTTGAGGGTACTCCTGTTTTCCTGCAGTGAACTGGTGATGGAAATTAAATGACTGTGCCAGCTACTGGGGGAAGAGCTGTGGGGGTAACCACTGCAGTGCAAGGAAGATTTTTGTCTGCATGTCAGTAGTGCAGAATCCTCTGTTGCTTCACTTCTGGAGGAAGCAAGCCATTGTACTGGGTCTGGCTGGAATGTTAACTTTCCCGGCAGCAGCCCATTCAGTGCCGTGCTCTGTACTTGTAGCTGGAACAGCAGTGTTATCACACCAGTGTTGTGTCTACTGCTGAGCAGCATTGGGCCTTTCTCTAACCCTCCTAGGGGGTGGGCAAAAAAGTGAGGAGAGAAACATCACTAGGGCAGCTGACCTAAACCAATCAAAGGGATATTCCATACCATGTGGTGTCACACTCAGCAATAAAAGGTGGAAACAGGAAGAAGAGGGGAGGGGTGGGCTCTTGTTGAGAAGACGTCAGTCCTCCTCTCAAACACCGGCTGCGTGCGTTGAGGCCTTGCTTCAAGGACGTGGTCAATCATCGCTCATTTGTGGGAAGTAGAGAGTAATTTCTTTCCTCTGCACTTCCATATAGCTTTCATTTATTTTGTTTGTTTGTTTTCCTCCCTTTTTCCCCTTTCCCTTTTATTTCCCCTTAGTTAAATTGTTTAGTTCATGGTAGTCTTTATTTAATTATTATAATTATTTCCCTTTAATTAAATTATCCTTATCTCAACCCGTGAGTTGTTCTTTGCTTTACTTCTCCCCCTCCTCATCTAAAGGAGGGGGAGTGAGAGAGCGGTTGTGGGGTTTAGCTGCCCAGCACGGTAAAACCACCATAGCCATGAAATCCTACAGTATTGTACAGACACCAACATGTACACCACTGTGGGGATGCAGAACTTGTTTCCATCTCCTGTGCTTCCAACAAGGTGCAATCTAGGGGGCTCATGCTGCAAAGTTTCAGGGGTGAGAAATTGTTTATGCTGTCCTTCTGCCCACCACCCTTTGTCTTTAACCTTAATATCTGTGAATCCTGTTCTTGGGCACATACAAAGAAAAAAGCCTGGTTGACCATGAGTGGTGAGGCACCTGAATGGCAGGAGCTGCACTGCAGGAGTGACATCAAGGAATCAGTTAAACGTTTTCCTTTATTCACAGTCTTTGGTTTATGATTTGTGGAATGTGTCATGGCCCACATGAAAGAACATTTGTTTTTTTCACATGCAGTGTTACCAGACTGTTCTTGGAAAAAAAAAAAAAAATGTATCTTGCAGATTGCAAATACTAACATGCATTAAAATAATAAACCCTATCTGAAAAAGATCAGTGGCTGAACAGAATTGTCTTTTGTGTTTTGTTGGTTCTTTTCCAGGAATTAACCCCAGTATGTGTGGGGATACTGCAAGGGTAGGCTCTTACAGTGAATTAAATTGCTAGAAAAAAAGATAATAAGATAATCTGCTCTCAGCCTCTTTTTCCCAGGGAGAGGGGGAAGAGGGAGGGAGAGAGGAGGTAGAGAAGAGGCAGCTGGAGGGATAGTCAGTTGTGTAAAACTGCTTGGGATAGAAGAAAAAAGCATAGGCTGAAAGAATCAGTGACAGGACAAGGAAGTTCCTCAGGTTCTGGGATTGTGCAATTACACTGCATACAGTATCTTTATTATAAAACTCCAAATAGGGTCATACCTTGAAGGGAGAAATAGACCAGGGCCAAAAACTTCAGAACATTGCATTTATCTATCAATATTTGTGTGCGTGTATATATACATATACGTATATACATACATATCCACACACACACACATTTAATATATATATACACATATATATGTGATTATATTTTATATGTACACATGTATATGTATATGCATGGTTAACCATTCACATATATATCATTCATTTGCAGTTACCAAGCTCAAACAGCAGAAGGGAATGTCTCAAGAAGCTCATACTAGTGCATCACTTGTTTAAAGTGTTCAGAAAGCCTGTCTGGGTTTTAGGCAACTCTGAAGTGTCTGGCCACTCACACCAGTCTGTGTCATCTGGTTTAGATACCACCTGAGTTACAGGCTCTTGGTGTATTTCCCTATTTGTCTTCTCTCCATCCTGTTGCAGGCTTTCAGCAGAACAACCACCCCTCAGCTCATGGGTCAGGGCTGTGCTGAAAGCAACCACCTCCTTGGACACCTCCAGCACATCTCCAGGAAGTTTTTACATATGACCTTTACCAATCTCTCAGCTTACATTCGGTGTTTTCCACTCTTCGGTCTCTTTTTCCTAGTAACTATTTCTCCACTCATACCCAGGGCACTCATTCATTTCCATCAGGGTTTTTTTCTTAAGACTCCCACAGTGTCATTTCTCAGCTGTGACTTTTAAACCCTTCCAGCCCAGTAGCTGCAGGTCCTGGTAGCAAAGAACTTGGGCAGATAGGGAGGCAGGGTCATACCTAGATACTCTTCCATCTTCATGTTAACAAAACCCAGGCATAAAGTTAATTTCTTTGTTGCTTGACTAACTGATTGTTTACTAAACTCTTTCTGGGCTGGGAATGTTGTTTAGATATCAGGTAGAAGCCAGACCCTGGAGTGATTCTTTAAATGTGGGGACTGTTTCCCTCCCAAAAGCATGTTCCCCCTCCCGTGTTGAGTCCAGTCCCCACTGACAGAGAAAATCCACTCTGTTTTAATTCCCTGTGCCATTACTGTTGTCTATTCACATAATTAGTGTGCAAACCACTTTCCTTGGAGGGGAGTTAGTTGTTTTAATGGACACATCTGGCATCTTTCCTACATACAGACGATACAGCCAGCTCTGAGAGCAGTTCAGGACTAACTGCCTCCCCCAGGGGAGCAGCTCACTCAGGAGCTATGAATAATTAAATAAGCAATCCAGAAATAAGTATTACGCCTTTGTTTTGTTAACATCAGAAGTATTTAGGTGTAACCTTGACACCCTGTCTGCAAAGACAGACTGCCTCCTCCTTGTACTTTGATGCACAATTTCATGATTTTATTAGAGATATTTGAGGACCATGCATCCTGTGCTGGAGGCACTGGGTGCACCTTTCTGTACTACTAGGGCAGTGATGAGTCTGCTGGCAAATTTGGCCTCCTTTTCACAAAGAAGGTAGAGAAGTATTTCAGAAGAATTGCATCCATGCAGGCATCCGCTCAGAATGGTATTACAGCATATAATGGAGCAAGGTGCACTGCAGCTTGCTCTAGGATTGCGTGATTTCCTAGTCACACTTTGGTAATGGGCCACTGCACCTAAACCTCCTACACTAAGGCAACAAGAAGACTTATTAACTGAATCACCGGGAGGACTTCTCAACTTCAGGTCATGCATGAAGTATGGGAGCTTTTGTCTTGCAGCTCTACAAGACACTACCAACAAAAGATGACTGCGAGGACCCCATGTGCACAGAGGACTGCCTGTCCAGTTTGTGCCTGTGGAACACTCTGTAGTTGTTGCAGGTCAAGAGAAAACGTGCGTATTTGCCAAAAGCCTCGCAGAGATACTTCTTGAACTTCTCACCCACAAAGGCGTAGATGATGGGGTTGAGGCAGCAGTGGACGAAGGAGAGCGCCTCAGCCAGCTCCAGGGCTAGGTCAAGCCTTTGGCTTGCCTGGCAGTTGTCGATGATGTGCATGCTCCTCATGGAGTCCAGGAAGAGCACGACATTGACGGGGGTCCAGAAAAGGAAGAACACCGTGACGACAATGAAAACCAGCTTCATTGCTTTGTACTTGTTGCGAGTGTGACACCGTTGCAGGTTTTTCAAGATGTTGTGATAGCAGAAAATGAGGATGCCCACCGGGATCAGCCACCCCAGGACATTGACTTCAAAATTACTGAAAATCTTCCAGCTGTTGTCGCTACCAGGATAGTGAGGCAGGCACACAGTCCTGTTGCTGTCATCCATTTCCTGGAAGAAAATGAGGTCTGGCGCTGATGCTAAAATGGCGACTGCCCAAAGGGCCAGGCTTGCGATGACCCCATGGGCGGACGTGCGCACCCGCAGAGCATACACAGACCGCACAATGGCCAAGTACCTGTCAATGCTCATGATGGTTATGAAGAAGGAGCTGCTGTAGAAACCAATGAAGTAAGCTGAGCTGACAATTTTACACAGGGCATTACCAAAAGTCCACTGGCTCACCAGGGAGTACTGAACCAAGAAGGGGAGAGAGAAGACAAAGAGGAGGTCAGAGATGGCAAGGTTCAGCAGATAGATGTCTGTCATGGCCCTGACTTTCTTGAAGGCCATTAGGACCCAAATGACCAAAGCATTTCCCACAAGGCCGGTCACAAACAACACAGTGTACAGCACTGGAAAAAACATAGATGTAAAGTATTTACTATGTTCTGTGGTGCAAGTGGAAGCCATTTCAGGATAGTAGTAGTCCTCATAATAATTTGAAGAGGAATTTGGTGCTGGTGACATGGCATCTGTTGTCCTGTGAAATGAGTTGTAGATATTATACAATGGAGAGGAGTTAAGAGTTGTTGAAAGGTAATCCATAGTGAGAGGAACCTATTCGGAATAAATAACTTAATCAGTTAATAAGCCTAAAAACAGTCTAATGTTAGTCTGAACTAAGCTTTTGCAAGAGGATATAATTTAGATACACAGAGATAAGGCCAGGCAAAAAAAGTACAACAATAGCAGCAAGCAAAAGCAGCTCACTGCTGCTTCCAGTGCCATACTGTCTCCCCATACAGGGGACAACATCATGAACTGCATGTACAGAAGGAAACCAACCGAACTTTCTGGCAGCTGACAGTCTCAGGATAATTCTTTTCTGTGCATTCTTTTACATTCACATAAACTTCCTATTCTGAAAATCATAGCATTGCTTTTCCTGCTTCCATGAAAACAAGGATGGAGAAATCTCGGGAAAAGAAGTTTCTCTCTCCTGCACATGCTTTGCAGCTGCAGAAAGCTAGAGCTGTGTGATTACCCTGACCGAAAGCCCCTGTGGAGCTAGTGCACATCCACAGCATGCAGCTGGGACAAACCACTGTGTCCAAGTCAGAGGATGAAAATGAGGAAGGAACATATGTGGCCAGTCCTGCCCTGCAGGGGTGAGGCTCTTGCACCAGAAGGGCAAGGGCAGAATTGCTGTGTTAAGCCTGGGCGGGGGGGGGGGGTACCAGCATCCCCCCACAGCTCCTTGGGGGTGCCCAGCCCTATGCCTGCCCCATGCCACTGAGCAGGTGGTGTGAGACACCCAGGAAGCATCACCAAACCAGCAACCAAATGGGCACAGCCAGGGTGCTGAGAGCCCCCAGTAGAGGTTTTGGGGCTCAATTCTGTATTTTGTTAAGGCCTTTGCATGGCTAATGGGGATGGATGGGTGCCGATGGCTTCAAAGCCCCCACAGCCACAACTACCATGGCCAGCCCAGTGCAGCAAGAGCGGTGAGGGCACATCCCCAGCACAGGGACCCCCCTGGACACTCCTAGGGCCAGCCCTGCCCCAGGGGACAGTCAGCCCTGACACATGCAGCCTGCTCAGTGGGAGATGCTTTCACACACGCTGCTTTCTGGGAACTGTGACCACACCCTCACTGTCCCCACCAGCATGGTCTCTCCCAGTAGCAAAGCCCCACACATCCCAGTCACAAACCTGGGCCCCTCAGGTGTGCCCCAGGGCTCAGCTTGCAGGGCAGCAGCCAGGGAGCAACTCACCAGCAAGTCCTCCAGGTCTCCACCGGACAGCAGGCTCCCCAGGCTGTCACCTGCAGTCTCTGTGTAGGAAGAAATACCAAAATCAATGCCTCTGTAGATTATAGACACCTGAGACTTGAATATACACACTTATGTATACTTGAGTATACACACTTATGTTTCAATGCCAAGTCACTGACAAGGTCTTCACTCTAACAGCAGACAGTCAAAAATTGCCTCTTCCTTTATTCTTTACCTGTGTATTGCAATAAAGACCCATGCTGACCACAAGCCAATGAGGTTGGTTTCTTTAGATGATTGTCATACAAAACCAGCAACCTCAGCTTCAGCTTGAAACAGTGCTTTAGTCAGCAGAGGTAGAAACGTCATTGGAAGAGATCTGCAATTTTCCCCACACGTCTGCAAGGTGCCCATGTCTCTCAGCAGGTGCCCCTTTCTCAGTGGTAGCTCCAAATCACCAGGAAAGAGGAAGATATGCTGCTGCTCCTGGATTTGTGGAGGAGATGTACAGCCCTGTGTTTTGCAATTATTATTGCAAATGATCTTAATTTTCTTAGGAGGTATCAACCCCAAAGGAAAGTTCAGTCTGAGGGGTCACATCATTTGCCCTTGAGACACGTATCTAGTGGAATAGCTAGATACGTGGAATAGCTAGAACAGTATGGGAAAGTCTCAGAAACGCTCCTTTCTGGACACATTCCCCAGCCAGAAGTGCTGCTTTGCCTCCTTTTTGCTGTGATAATATCCATGTATGTCCAGAGATCAGAACTGGTAAAAAACATGAGAAAAATAAAAGAGATTTTAATGAGAGGCATTTATTTGTGTGACACACCTCTCTTGGCTGAAAGATGCTCCTGCAAAGGGATGTATCTTCATGACCACAGAAAACTCAGAATACCCCAGTAACTGGGTCTTGTCCAGGATAATCCTGTGTTATTTTCATCCTTTTGAAAGTGCTGCTTTAGTCTACCAGTAGTGAAACACAATGAAATCACTAATTATTCTGGGATGGTCGCCTTCCAAACAAGGACATAGGCAAAGCAGAGATGTTTAATGCCTTTTTCACCTTTGTCTTCAACACCGCTGATAGGCTTCAGGACCCAGAGCTCCATGAGCTGGAGGACTGTGACAGTGGAAATGATAAACTCTGAACAGACCCTGAACATCTGCAGGATTTGCTGCTCCACCTGGATCCATACAAGTCCATGGGTCTTAGTCATATGCACTTAGTCATATGGTCTGAATTTTTGGGTAGACCAGTGTGGTGCTAGGAGTTGGACTAGATGATCCTTATGGGTCCCTTCCAACTTGGGATATTCTAAGATTCTATGATTCTATGAGATCCAGAATAGATCACAACAGAAAAATAAATAAATAAATAAATAAATAGGAAAAAAAAAAAGTGACTTGAGCTATTCTGTCCAAATGTAAAAAAAAAAAAAAAAAAAAAAAAAAAAGAAGTTTGGGAAATAGAAGGTCTATTCTAAAATATCCTTGGTCTGAAGATGTCCATTGTAACTGTGAAATGCAGACTGGCACACATTTTTTTGTTAACATTTATATCAGAGCTATTCCTGGACATATGCTTTGCAGTTTGGCCAAAAAATGTTGGCCACAGCAAAGTTGTGACGAACCATGCCAGTTCTGATACACGACTTTTTACGTGACTTACTTTTTGCATAAATCTATGTTTCTGTTCACTCAGCTAAAATGCCAAAATGTACAGAGCTGCGTCACAGAAATCCCCATTCAGAGTAATGGTGTCATATTTTGGGTTTCAACAGACTCTGCTGACTCATGCATCTGCTGAGGTGTTGTCTGTAGCCAACGCCACTCTTATCTCAGAGCTGGCAGGACTTGCTGCCTGGGTACAATGTGCTTTTTGGCTATTTGGTACAGTCAGAGAGTGCTACTGTAACTCTGGCATGAACAGATGCATCAGACCCCATGCAGGACAAGACAACGCTATTTTTCCTCACCATGCCCTGACATCCAGACACACTTCCCACTGACATTAATATACAGACATCACAAAGACATTTATTCACACATCTTTTCTTCAGCTGGCACTCTCCAAGGATGCTCAGTGTCTCTGTAATCCTCCATATGCTTTGGTTTGCAGAAGGTAAAACATGAGTTTTGAAAGAAAAGGGCACTCAGGCACCACAACCAGCTGAGGTCTTGATGTCACACCTGCTACTGTTTGCTGCCCAGTTATTCATTCCTGTACTTGAGGATACTGCAGGTACAGGAGGGCTTCTGAACAAGGCCAAGTGGTGCTCTTTCCTCTACAGAAAACAAACAAACAAACAAACAAAAAACAAAAACAGGCTGTTAACTGATGAAGAGCAGCAAGGATAATCATTCCCAAAGCCCTAACCATTGCTTCAAGATAAAGGTGATCTTTCTAACAAATGTGAGCGTGGTGCCAAGGTGTGGTACTCACATGTGAAACAAACTGCAGGGGTGAAGCAAAGCCTGTGCTCTGGCTTTGCCAAAGAGAGGTGGCAAATTAAGAAACAGAGTGGAGCAGGGCAGGTCTCTGCTCACCTCTCCATTTCCTAACAGCACCCTCTCTAAGCCAGCACCAAGACCATCACGGCATGAATAGGCTTCTCTGAATTTCAAAGACATGACAGTCCTCTCTGAAGCATGGTGGCTGCCATGGAGGATCAGCCCCAGCCTCACTCATTCCTGAAGCTGAACTTTGATGCTGAGCTTACTGACTGACTGCTGTGAAGGCTGTTTCAGAAAAATGTGATCAATCATGATCTGAGGGGAAATGCCCATTTAGTACCAATCTCCCAAAACAGTATCCAGTCCATGTCAAAGGCTGAGCAGGTCTTGGCCGACCAGTGGATAGGGTTGTGGCAGTTTTCAAGAGGGGGATCCTTTCTGCATGGATCTGGGCAGCATTAGAAAAAATGTCTATGCATAACCCCCTGTTCAGGGCTTATGGTCAGAATTTCCTAGATCTTTTGGAGCAGAGCTGCTGAAATGATGCCTCTTGTGCCTGCTCTCTGGGCTCGCTGGTGCACAGTCCCTGGGCCGAGGAGGACAGGACCAAAGGGAAGCAAGGGGGCAATGGAAATCAGTGCTTGGCTCAGAAAAAAAGCTCCAGCAGAAACCTTGATCTCTGGTTGCAGATGAGAGAGCAGCATGTGCACAGGTGAGCACAGGGACAAGCAGAGGGAAAGGACACAGACATGGCTGAGCATCTACCAACAGGAATCTGTAGAGGCTGTGCTTCATTCAGCATCAGACTTCAGCTTAGCACCTGGCGAAGCAACAAGTCACAGACATCAGTAAGCATTTTCCAAGTCACTGGCACAAAGCAGTGCTTTTCTGCATGAAAGGTGATTGAGGAAACAGGCAACTCAATTGTGGAAGCAGGGAGAGAGCAGAGAGCAAGGCTGGGTGGCCTCCCTGGGTTTCTGTCCAAGGTAGCTGCATTCATTCTCCCCTTGCTCATAGCAGCTGCTTTCTCTGGGTTCTATGTAGCCCCATTGGTCCTCAGTGTCCACACCAGAGCCTGTCTCCAGAGGTGATGGGTACGAGGGCACCCATCAGCCTTCAGCTCTGCCTCACAGGTGTCCTGAGCAACATGAGGAATGGAGAAAGGGGGGAAAGGAAGGCAGGACAGGGAAAGGAATTTTATCTTTGCAGTATTCTGAATGAGAAGTTGATGAATTGCAGCTGTGAACCTGTTCCTCCAACCTGGGTGAGCCCAGCAGAGAAGAGATGTGACTGCCCAGCTGATGGCTCAACTGATCATTATCTTGGGTCTGTCAGTTTTGCAGCCAACACCCACAAGCAGCACAGCTTTGGCAATGCTCTTCACTGATGGGTATTACTCTGGTAAAACCTGAAGTTTGTGTCACATGTGTCACAGCAACTGTCCCAGGGATGAGGACACCTCTCCAGGAGGCGTGGCCAGGCCTCCATCACCTTCACAGGGCAGTAGCGCACTGTCCCCCCCCCCCGGCAGCTAGAGGCTAGTGATCAGCTCAGAAGCACAGCTACGGTCACCAAGGCATGAGCAAGAGTTTCACATCAATCTGTTTCAATGCTCTTATCCCCTTGGTGTCTGATGTGGGGATACATGTTCCTCTTCATGTCCAATTCCTGTTTGGGCCACACTCCTTCTGCTTGCAGAAAGTGTGCAAGCTTTGAGTGCAAGTGTGTCAGCTTTCTGTGGCTCTTCCCTTCAGGGAAATTTCTGCCTCTCCATCTTCGTAATGAAGAAGAATATCTGTGTCTCCTGCCGGTGGTTAGGAAGCCCCCAAGCCGAGCAGTCTCCTTGTGTCTGCAGGGCAGCGACATGGGGGAACCAGGCTCCCTCTGCTGGGCTCTCCTGCAGAGGCAAGGCACGGAAATCGTGTGTGAGGCGTGTGTGAAGTTCACTCCTCAGAGCAATGATTCAGAGGTGCTTTTACTGTGTCTTCAAAGTGGAAACCAAACATGTCATGGTTTAAAGTCAAATTTAGTTGGAGGAAAAAAACACCCCTGGCAGTGCTTTTCACAGCCAAGGTCAAAACAGGGCTGTATCCATTTCTGTGAGACTTTGAACCATAATGCTATTTTATCACCAAGGTTTGGATGCTTGCAAGTTTGTATGGACATTTTTGTTCCCTTATGTTCAGAAAGTACTGTCCATGTAGACACTGTACTCTCCACAGTAGCCCTTTTTCTTCTTATTTACAAGGAATTAAATCCTCAAGGGCCATTGATGCAATGCCAAATCCTTGTTCCGGTGCTGCGGCACTGGGAGGAGGGTGTCAGTTCCCCTGGTTTCCCCAGGCAATGCCCAGGGCACCTCAGGGAAGCCCTGCCCTCAAGAGCTGAGACAGCCCCTTTCTCCAGAAAGCCACCACTGTCAGGCACCTTCCTGTGCCTTGTAGATGGAAGACAGTGTGCTCCAGCTAGCCCTTCCCAGGAAAATCTCTCTAGTTATGAGGGTTGCAATGTCTGTTTCTTCCCAGCTTTTTCCCCCAAATAAAAGTCTTTCCAGGAGCTTTCTCAGACTTTATCTCTGAGCTGTGTCTTGAGTGCCAGAGGGTGAACAGAGGTAGAAGATGGAAAGCAGAGATATTTCTTCACGTTGCAATTGTCATTCAGGCTGTATTCATTCCACACATATTCATGTTACACTAGAAATATACACTATGATAATGAGTAATGCTCTTAACTAGGGCTATCATTAACAGCAGAGTACAACAGAAGTCTTTTCTGTTTCCAAAGAAGATCTGTTGAGGATGTGTGTGAGTCAACCTGATTTGATGCCTTCCCATTAGAGCTTGTAGTGATTATCCCATTTGGCAAACTTCTTTTCTTCATGAAGGTGGTAGCCTACTCCTGGCTTGCTTGGCTTCACTTCAGTGCTGGGCAGTGTGGGAGGGAAAGGGCTGGCCACAGCCTTCAGAGAAACTCATCAGCATGGAGTTCCTGTCCCTAGCAACTGCTTCCACCCAGAGGCAAGCAGTGGCTGGAGTAATCTCTCCTGCTGTAATGTGAGCAGTCCTGACCCTATTTGCAAGATTTTTTAATGCAAAGAGCAACATCGGAGATGCTGTCTCAGGTACCACTGACTAAGCCCCGGGAGCCAGTACCAGCCAGGATATTGCATCATCCATGCCTTTTCTGTAAGACTCATTTGCAGGAGGTGTAGGCTAGGCAGGATGCAGCCTTGCATCATGCCTGTGAGGAAAATCACAGAATCACAGAATGGTTTGGGTTGGAAATGACTTTAAAGACCATCTAATTCCACACCCCCTGCCATGGGCAGGGACACCTCCCACTAGACCAGGTTGTCCAAAGCCCCATCCAGAGTGGACTTGAAAACTGCTAGGCTTGGGGCATCCACAGCTTCTCTGGGCAACCTGTCCCAGTGCCTCACTACCCTCTGAGAATTTTATTTTTTTTTCCAAATATCTAATCTAAATCTACTCTCTTTTAGTGCAAAGCCATCACTCCTTGTCCTATTGCTACACTTCCTGAAAAAGAGTCCCTCTCCTGCAGGCCCCCTTTAGGTACTGGAAGGACACTATAAGGTCTCCTGAGAGCCTTCTCTTCTCCAGTCAGAACAACCCCCAATTCCTCAGCTTGTTTTCATAGGAAAGTTACTCAGCTCCTTGATCATCCTCATGGCCCTCCACTGGAATCTTTCTAATACTTCCATGTTTTTCTTGTGCTGGAGGCCCCAGAGCTGAATGCAGAGCTCTAGGTAGGGTCTCATGAGGACAGAGCAGAGGCAGAGAATCACCTCCCTCACCTTGCTGGCCACTCTTCTTTTGATGCAGCCCCTTATACAGTCTCTGGGCTGCAAGTGCACATTGTCAGCTCAGGTCAAGTTTCTTGTCAGCCAACACCCCCAGGTCCTTCTCCTCAAGGTTGCTCTCAATCCATTCTCTGCCCAGCCTGTGTTTGTGCTTGAATGTTGGAGACAGCTTTAGATTTTGGTTTCCTCTCAAGCCCAGTGCACTTTCTGCAGGGTACATGGATGGATTAGTGCTGCAGGGAGAACTTCAAACCATCACTGACATTGAAGAAGCTATAATTTGCCTTTCTGAATCTGGCAGTTCTCACAATGAGAACCTTTTCTTAATGCTGTATACCAGAAATTATCTTTTTGAAAGTTGAAAGTTTGTGATTTTGGCAGTCACACTGCTAAAAGAGAACTGCTATTTTCAGTGTGTGTGGAGAAACCAACCTTGAGTCTTTTGATGTTTTCCTGAAAGAAAAAAAAAATGCACAGTTTCCTACCTCTATTTATGAAGAAGGGGCATGTTGGGGCTGCTAGCACTTGCCAGAGAAAAAGGTCAGATTTGAAAATCCGCTACTTTGACCCTTTGCTATTCCCTAACCTTTAAACTTTATTTTCAGAAACTTAACCTTGCTGCTCTTTGCTAGCACCTAGATCTGGGTTCCCTGATTATTTCCATGTATGCTTGATCTGACCTACTTGGATGACATCACTTGCATAATTCAGTTGGCGCTGAGTTCAATCTGCATCATGTTTCTATACAATCATTGGAGATGTAACCCTAATTAAAACCCAGTTAGACAGGTGATATGAGAAGAGAGGAGAGGAGAGGAGAGGAGAGGAGAGGAGAGGAGAGGAGAGGAGAGGAGAGGAGAGGAGAGGAGAGGAGAGGAGAGGAGAGGAGAGGAGAGGAGAGGAGAGGAGAGGAGAGGAGAGGAGAGGAGAGGAGAGGAGAGGAAGGAAAAGGACAAACAAGAACAACAACAACAAAACCTCATGCAGTTGGCAGAAATAAGAGGATTAAATTTATACAAGAGTGTTTGCCTGGTAGCTTGCTGCATCAGTCAGTGAGCAAACAGCTCAGACCGCCTGGAAGATGCTCTCCACCTCAAAACCCCATCCAGCTCTGGCAGTACAGGGGGTGCCTGGGACCAAGCTTGCATGGTCCCAGCCAACATGCTGAGCATCCTGTGTGTCTCCTCCCATGTGTCACAGATTCAGGCTCCAGCAGTACTACAGGGTGCAGAAAGGTCTCAAAACTGAGTCATGTCACTGGACCAGCATTTCAAATTCCCAATGGCACCTAAGGCAGGGACAGTACCTGGAGGTGTTTGTAGGAGTGTGTTCGAGGATCTTGGCAGTAGTACATCCCCCAGGTGGAGGCGGTGCCTTGCATCCCCACAATAACACAGCACACAGCTTCCTGTCACAGTGCCTGGAAATGTGCTACTCATCCCAGCTGGGGTGCACTGCACTGTGCACTAAACCACGACTACAGGCACACCCTTAACACAGCCCTGAGCATCTTGAGTGCCCTGGTCTGGGGACAGAAAGGCTCCTTGATTAATGCTAAAACTTTAAGCTGTCATACTCCTCCCGTCCAGTGGTCTGCAGGGAGATGTTATGCTCAAAACCTTATTTGTGGGCAAAGAAGCAGCAAGCATAGGTAAAGTCAATAATTTATTGTGAGTGTAATGCCAGTCTCAAGGCCTCCTGTGCCTGCACCCTTGCGTCCACAAGGCTTGTGGCCCCTGCTTGTCATACCAGACCTGTATTTCTCTACACTACACCACTGTGACAGCTCTAAACCACCTCTTTCTGCATAGAATCACTGCTCATTACTATCTGTACAAAAGTGTAGTTGTACCACAAAGATAAACAAAAGTAAAAGAAATTAGCCATAGACACCTAGTCAATTAGAGGAAGTGCTGCAACTGCTAAACCAAGTAAAAGAAAGCTGACAGAAGGTAAGCTGAAAGTCCAGGCAAAGTAGACCTGACAAGCCTCAGTACAAACTCAGTACAAACCTTATGACCAGTGACTCGCAATGGTAATTTTGGGGCTGCAGTGGTTACCAGGGACCAGTGTGCAGGAGAACCCTCTGCAGCAAAAGTACCACCACACTGTCCATGCTCCCAGTCACCACCCAAGCTCCCCCCAGCCCCTGGCATCTGAGACCATCCCCAGGTCTGAGGCTTGGTCCTTTCCATCCCCTGGTGCAGTCCTGGGAGACCTGCACTCTCACAACAAAGGCCAGAATTTGGATGAAATGCCCCCAGCACCGTGCACCTGGTTGGGGTGAAGATGAGAAGATCCCAAGGGATTACTTCTCTCCTCTGCAGTCCTTCTGTAGGCACTTCTGCTCCTCTGACTGGCCATATCCTGCTTCACTATTTCACAACATGACAGGAGGACCATAGTGGGTACATTAATATTCTCAGCTCAGCCCTGAAGCTCAGCCCAGGAAGCTGCCCTGCTTCATAGTTCAGGTTTCATAGGACAGGCAGAAGCACTAGAGAAGAGGAAATACACATTTGAAAACCATCAGGCTCAGCCTGAAGAAAACATCGGTTTTCAACGCAACTATGAATTAAGGTAAGAGACAAGTATATTTCACCTATACTTTGCCACAGCAGGATGATAAGATTGTTGTGTCATGAACTTTGGGAAGCTCTTCACTGCTTAACTCTGGGAATCTAAGTGATACTTACTTTGGGTATAGATGAAGTGGTGGAAATGTTTATGAACCGTGCAAGTAGAAAGGGGAACAGTTTTAATAGTCAAAGCAGACCAGGACAAAGACATTTTATTTGGTAGCTGTTTTTTTGTGGCATCTTGTAGTGAGAGGAATATTCACGCCCTACTAGAAGTCCTCAAGGTTAAAGCAAAACCTGACAGGTGAATAGTGTGTAGCATCAGCATAAAAGGATGGACCAAGAAGATAAAGCCCTTCTACTTCATTAGATTTTTATTTTTTTTGGATGCCTGCAGGGATTTCACAAACACGGTGCTTGACAGCACTGGCAGGCACTTGCCAGCACTGCTTGCTTTTGGTTTAGGACAGTGAACCACCACCACAAACATCAATGATGATCAAAGACGGCCCAATACAGTGTTTTGGTAGAGATGATAGCTAGTGTCTAATGTGGACAGACTGGGTAATGATATGACAGAAGTCCCAAAACTTGAGAAACCAACTTTCTTTATGACCACATTACTTAATTTCTCTGTGATTCAGCCTCTTTCTGTGGGAAGGATGTTGCACAGAGGTGTCTGATCATTTTGGTGAGACATTTTGGTAACTAAGTTGCAGCAGCCTATTAAGTACTTGTGTGATATAAATATAGATGCAGAAACAGTGGCTCCCAAAATCTGGTCTGCTCTGGCAAGCTCTGTGCAGAGGCAATGCAGGCGGAGGCAGTGAATTGGGCAACAGAATAAAAAAAAAAGAGAGCACCTGAAATGAATTACAAAAGTTTGGGCAGTGAAGAAAAAGTCCAAAAGGAGGAGGAAAAGGCTAAACTTGGACAAAGTGAATAGGAGAACAAACGGTGAACTGGGAGGTTGGCCAGAGGATAACGCAATCTTGCCAGGGATAATTTCATCTGGACACAGTCAAGGGATAATGTGCACTGCCCTCTAAAAGGAGGATTATAGAAGATGATTTAACAGATCTCCCATTTCTGGAGAGCATTCTCAGGTTTCTCAAGGATGCCATGGCAATGTGATATTATTAATAACAAAAAGCAAGGGGCAGGAAGTAAATAGGCGCAGCAATAAAGGTGGCAGGAGGATGGAACCAGTGGTAACTACAAACAAGCATAAACAGGGCACACTGCTATTAACAATTGTCTGTTTTTGATGTTCCTTCAACAGAAAACACAAACAAAATTTGAATGCCACTTAAGAAGGGAAGGCCTGGGGAAAAGAAATACTGAGGGAAAGCAGGTAAGGGAAAACAGGCAAAACACTCAAGTATGCATGTAAAAATAGAGAAATAGCATTATGAGCAACTGTCTAAATGGAAACGCCAAATAGGGAAACTACCAGGCTAGAGGAAATGTTTGTGAAGCAAATTTTTCAAGAAAAATGTGATCCTGGCCACCATCATCCAGCCAGATGACCACCCCAGACTGGCTCTGCAGTGGGCAGCTCTTGGAGGAACCTCTTCCCTCTTCAGCTCTGCCACTGCCCTTGGGGGCACCTTGAAGGTAGCCACTAGAAGCCTCCATCACAGTGCTGCACTGCTTTTGCAGGGATATAAGTGTGGTTCTTCCAGCCAACACAGCTAACTGGGTGCATTCAGTATGAGTCTTACACATTTCTCACACTTTCCCATCCTGTGGCAGGTCCCTGGGGGCTGACACTGCCTGGAAGCTATCTCAGGTTGCAAAAGTGCAGTATAGCACCCTAACGCCCATATCCATGGATCTGGTCCTAGCATCAAGACCACAAAATCACAACCTTGAGAGGCATGTGTGAAAAATTCAGAACCATTTTTTGATGATTTTTGAACCTGTTTTAGGACGCATGGTCTACACAGGATCACACTGTCAGGTCATATTCTCCTAAGTGCTTAAAAAGTGCTTAAGTCATTTCTGAAACTGATATTTAGGGCTGTGAGCTCTGTATGGCCAGATTTCTAAAGGTACTTGTGCTACCAGAGGTTCAGACTGATGCCTTGTGGTGTTTTCAAAAGCACCCCAGTGCTTAGCTCCCATTGAGAAGAATTATTTGAATTAGTGATAGCATACCAGGAAAATGCCTTGATATGCTTATCTGCAACTTCACTTGCTCAAGAGCATTTACAAGTCATGTTCTGAAAGCTGAGCCCATATCCTGCTCCATTAAGGTCATGTTCATTTATGTTGCTATCTAAAGAATAACAGCAATAACAAGATCAAGAAAATCACCTGAGTTTTTGTAGAGAAACCTAAGGATACAGCAGGAACAAAAGACCCTCTGAATGGCTTTGAGTAAATTTGAAGAGAAAGATGTCAGGGAGCAGGTGGGACCCATGGCACCCTATCTGCCTGGCCACAGACTCAGGGGCACTTTGTCCTCCCTGGTGTTGAGAAGGAGCTTAAAGCATTACAAGACTTACAGGTTTTATTATAAATACAGCAATAACCACAGGGGCAAGCTGCCATGGCACCACCAAACCACACACAGCCTCGGTGGTTTTGTCCCCCCTGGGCAGCTTGCAGCAAGTCTTCCTGATGGAACAGAAAAAAAAAGCTAATGAGGGGATGTGGCTGGGGGCAGGATGCCTTGTTGGGACCAGGGCTCAGTCCAATTTGTTGTGAAGTTAACACAAACATCCCAAATGAGACCCCTGCGCTGGCCAGCTGGGTGGGACCACAGTATAAGTATCTCCAGCTCTTGTTCAAAATTATATTTCTGTGGTTGCTCTGAAGCACAGGTAGTAAAGTCTTCACCACTGGCAGACAGTAATAGCTCCACGTTTCTGTTCTTTGCTTGCTTGCTTTCTTTTTCTTTCTTTCTTTCTTTCTTTCTTTCTTTCTTTCTTTCTTTCTTTCTTTCTTTCTTTCTCTTTCTTTTTCTTTCTTTCTTTCTCTCTTTCTTTCTCTCTCTCTTTCTCTCTTTCCTTCCTTCCTTCCTTCCTTCCTTCCTTCCTTCCTTCCTTCCTTCCTTCCTTCCTTCCTTCCTTCCTTCCTTCCTTCCTTCCTTCCTTCCTTCCTTCCTTCCTTCCTTCCTTCTTTCTTTCCTTCTTTCCTTCTTTCCTTCTTTCCTTCTTTCCTTCTTTCCTTCTTTCCTTCTTTCTTATCATAATATATCTCATTCTGATGCAATGGACTAAGCTGGGTTGTGCCCTGGATTCTTGCTGCCCTAAAGTTATCTCCAGGTTAGCACCACTCTCAGAGCATATTTGAGAAAGCACTTTCTGGTGCTACAAAACCTTAGGTGAAGATGGCAGAAATCCTGGACTCTATACTATTTCCTCCTGTCCAATCCAAACCTGATCTTTTCAAACATATATATTTTTTACCTATAATTATTGGTTTAAATTTATAGGTTTACATGCTTCTCACCTCCAGCCAGTGTTTCTAATTTAAAATTGTAGAAGCTAGTGCTTCTAATTAATTTGTGATGGTGGTGTGGTGGTGTAAAAACTGTAGAACTGATACAGGGAAGGAGCTTTTTTTTTTTTTTTTTTTTTTTTTTTTTTTTTGTTTTCTTCTCTATCTTTGACCTAAATGTCTGTGTTAAGGGACTACAAACTTCTGCAATATTCAGGCTTACATTTGTCTTCATCAGAAGTGGTTTGATCAGCTTCCATTTCCAAGGCTTTTATTTTTTACTTAAAATGCCCTGATTTTTGGAAAACACTCAGCATTCTTCCTCTTGAGTTGGAAAATCTAATAATGAAGTGGCCTAGATCGCTACTTGTTTTTAAAAATCTTAGCGTCAAAGTCTTGGGGGAATCTCCATAAAGCACCCAAACTGATAAGCAATTAACAAGCTTGCAGAACTCTGCCTGGCCACAAAAATGGTCCAGCTGACCTGAGAATAAATCACTGAAAAAAATCACAGAATCACAGAATCACAGAATTTCTAGGTTGGAAGAGACCTCAAGATCATCGAGTCCAACCTCTGACCTAACGCTAACAGTCCCCACTAAACCATATCCCTAAGCTCTACATCTAAACGTCTTTTGAAGACTTCCAGGGATGGTGACTCCACCACTTCCCTGGGCAGCCTGTTCCAATGCCTCACAACCCTTTCAGTGAAGAAGTTCTTCCTAACATCCAACCTAAAACTCCCCTGACTCAACTTAAGCCCATTCCCCCTCGTCCTGTCACCAGGCACGTGGGAGAACAGGCCAACCCCCACCTCGCTACAGCCTCCTTTAAGGTACCTGTAGAGAGCAATAAGGTCGCCCCTGAGCTTCCTTTTCTCTAGGCTGAACAAGCCCAGCTCCCTCAGCCGCTCCTCGTAGGACTTGTTCTCCAGGCCCCTCACCAGCTTCATCGCCCTTCTCTGGATCCGCTCAAGCACCTCGATGTCCTTCTTGTAGCAAGGGGTCCAAAACTGAACACAGTACTCGAGGTGCGGCCTCACCAGAGCCGAGTACAGGGGGACGATCACCTCCCTAGCCCTGCTGGTCACACTGTTTCTTATGCAAGCCAGGATGCTGTTGGCCTTCTTGGCCACCTGAGCACACTGCTGGCTCATATTCAGCCGACTATCAACCATCACTCCCAGGTCCTTCTCTGCCTGGCAGCTCTCCAACCACTCATCTCCCAGCCTGTAGCTCTGCTTGGGGTTATTGCACCCCAGGCAGAGGACCCGGCACTTGGCCTTGTTAAACTTCATGCAGTTGACCTCAGCCCATCAGTGCAGCCTATCCAGATCCTCCTGCAGAGCTTTCCTACCCTCGAGCAGATTGACACACGCACCTAGCTTGGTGTCATCTGCAAACTTACTGAGGGTGCACTCAATGCCCTCATCCAGATCATTGATGAAGATATTAAAGAGGACTGGCCCCAGCACCGAGCCCTGGGGAATGCCACTAGTGACTGGCCTCCAACTGGACTTGGCTCCATTCACCACGACTCTTTGGGCCCGGCTATCCAGCCAGTTTTTAACCCAACGAAGAGTGCGGCAGTCCAAGCCAAGAGCAGCCAGTTTCTTGAGGAGAATGCTGTGGGAGACGGTGTCAAAAGCCTTGCTGAAGTCAAGGTAGACCACATCCACAGCCTCCCCCTCATCCACCCAGCACGTCACTTTGTCATAGAAGGAGATCAGGTTTGTCAAGCAGGACCTACCTTTCATAAACCTGCTGACTGGGCCTGATCGCCTGCTTGCCCTGCAAGTGCTGCGTGATGACTCTCAGGAGAATCTGCTCCATGAGCTTCCCTGGCACTGAGGTCAAACTGACAGGCCTGTAGTTTCCCAGGTCTGCCCTCCGGCTCTTCTTGTAGATGGGCGTCACGTTTGCTAGCCGCCAGTCAACTGGGACCTCCCCTGATAGCCAGAACTGTTGATAAATGATGGTAAGCGGCTTGGCCAGCTCCTCTGCCAGTTCTCTCAGTATCCTCAGGTGGGTCCCATCCGGCCCCAACGACTTGTGCACATCCAAGTGCCGTAGCAGGTCACTAACCATTTCTTCGTGGATAGTGAGGGCCACATCCTGCTCCCCATCCCCTTCCACCAGCTCAGGGTACTGGGTATCCAGAGAACAACCGGTATTGTCGCTAAAGACCGAGGCAAAAAAAAGAAAAAAAAAAAAAAAGAAATATCAAAGAAAGAAATTTCCTCACCTTAAAGTAATCAGAGAAGGAGTGTGGGAGCAGGGAGCAAGGATGCATCTGAGAGTGTCCCAATGGCTTGTTTGCTCTGCTTCCCTTCCCATCAGAGGCTATAGGACTTTATTCAGGCTCCCTGTGCTGTGCTCCTCCACTGCATCTGGCTAAAGCCTGATTCCCATACTGATGACTTCTCTTGATGTGGAGGCCCTCAGATGTACAACAGTCCCCTTTTCCCGCTTGAAGTGCCAGTCACGCACCTTTCACTGTTAAATATGTATATATGATTTCTAGCTTGTGTGTTTCTGATGTGAACTGCCCTGTGTTAGTTAGATTAGCAAGACTGTTAACAAGAGCAAAAGTGATACAATTTTCACTTCAATACACTTTCTTTCCAGAAGTTCAGCAGACAACAGTGAATTTTTCACTGAGGACTTTCCTCAGACAATTCATCACCTGGGTGGCTATGCCTTTTCTATACTTTCTTCACCTCTTATAAGCTCGGACACCTGAAGTATGCCTACAGCCCTAGTAGCAAGCTCTACAATGGTAAAATCTTCCCTCCTTTGCTCCTTCCCATGTAGTACAGCTGTGAACACCCAAAGATTGCATCAGCTTTTTGTACTGAAACATCTAGCTGGGCACTCAGTTTCAGTGTCTGCCCATGTTTGCTTCAGGGTTTCCTGGTGGATGCACCCCATGCTCAAGGCATGGTCTGTGGTGTTCAGCCCACCTGCATATAACTTTTGGCTACAATAAAAGCCAAGGTGAATCATCTCAGAAACCCCAGATGACTCAGAGCTGGCTGAATCTCTGTGCAATTCTCTAGCATTTTAATCACTTCACCCTGCTAGCTCTGATTCCCAGTTCGCTTTCAGACCACTGAAGCATTTTTGAGTCTGTACTCATGGTTCCCACAGAGATTTTACAAGCAATATATCCAGTTCAGTAGAGCTTCCCTCACTGACAACTGTTTTTTGAGATCTGAGAGCTAATCATGCCAAGTTCCATTGTAATGCTTTATGGGGTTTATGTTACTTTGGGCTGGAGACAGCGCCATTCAGATCATCAGGCAATTCCAGCCAAAGCTGCAAATCTCCAACATAACAACTTTTATCAACCTTGTCATCAAACCAAGGCTTTTTTTTTTTTTTTTTTTTAATAAAGCCACACAGCAGCATTAGCTACACTCTCACCCTTTACTCCCTTTACTCTTTAAATTTTATTTTGCCCAGGATAAGCATTAGCTTGCACCACCTGTTCTATCTTGCTTCCTGCTTTTGAGTATTGGCATTGTGACAGCTCTTGCCATCACTTGTAGAAAGTGTCCCTATTTCAGGACTGGATGAAAGGCTCAATTTAAAGGAAATGCATCTGCTGGAATGGGCCTACTTTGGGCCCTAGCTAGCTATCACGACACCAAGCAGTTTCAGAGACCATCCCCAAAGGACAGAGCTGCCCAGCTCTGAAGCTACAACAACCAGTTGGGTGTAAGACTAGAAACCAGGCCCCAGCTCTGGTTTGTGCATTGCCCACACATCTGTGCTTTGTCCTGGGTGTCCTCTAAACCACAGTTAGAGGTGTCTGCAGCAGCTTGGTGAGTGCATGGTGGATGTGTTGCACTGGGTTGGTTAAGAGTTTCACCAGGACTAGTGAAGAGTAAGACTTTTAGTGCTAGTAAGACTTTTAGCCCACTTCCCTCCTGCTTATTTCTACCTAGATCTTGTTAGTTCCCTTAAATTTCATGTGTGTGTATGCTAGAAGTGCTACCAACAGCTATGACACTTCATTTGGAGGTAGCCAAGGGCATCCCCATGGTCTTAGCGAGAATCACTGGCAGGTGGAAGGTTGATGGGTGTAGCTATGACTGCACACAGACAACAGTGCTTTTACTTGGGCAGGGTGGTGGCAGCTCAGATCTAAAGGTGACAAAGGCAAATGCACCCATGGGGTTTCACACGGGTCCCCACAAAGCCTGCCAGCTTCCCTGGGCTAGCATCAGGCTGAATTGCCAGTATGCAGCTCAAGCCTCCTGGGCTGAAAACATGCCCTGTTTGCACAAGAAAAGCAAGTTAAGTCAACCTCACCCAGAAGTGCTGAGTAAGGTGTGAAAATCTTCTTGAGATTTGAACACTTTATCAGCATATTGTGCAAATCTGAAGTGTGACCCTCTTGCAGAAATCCGTTTGGTTTTATTTGTTAGCTGCTTTTTATTCACTGGCAGCAGAAGCATCATGAAAAGCCCAAGTGCTTGCAGACCTGGCTTGTTGGCAGAAAAGCTTGTAACATGGCATTAGGCTGATAATGAGTAAGATGAGATGTGCAGACAGGATTTTGCTCTTGTGTCACCCGGCTTGATGCCAGGGATGTTTGAAGGCTGAAATGCAACTTCTGTTGTTTAGGGAGTTTGCGACTCTCTCACAATTTCACTTCTCTATGCACTACATATAGCATACACGACACAGATTGTCTGGGAATAGCTGTGTTGAGAAATAGGGTTTTCATCCTGCCTACTATTGTCTTTTAGGCAACTATAAGCATTACTAAAAGCAGAAGTCTTTGTTGGGTGTAGGGTGCAAAGCTGCTGGGGAAATGGGGAGAGAGAGAAAAGTGGTTGTAGAGCTCCATGAGAAGCAGAAGTGAATCTACTATTTCCTGTATTCAGCAAAGGAAAATGCCTAGCTGAGAAACATTGCAGCCACTCCATCCTTACTTGGTATCCTCTGCAGTCTTCAGTTAACTTTTTCCCTTATTTAAACATTTATCATAAACACAAGAGAGAAAATTGGGTTTAGTCGGACAGTGAGATATCACATGCATGGGGTGGGTTCTGCAAGGCTGACAGAGGACACCTGGCCAGGAAGGATGAAGGGTGGGCAGAGTTCGGATCCTCACTCCAGAGTGCAATAAAGTTTTATTGCAATATGCTTATCTGACATGTTTATTTGTTTGTTTGTTTTTGTGAGACCTTTGGTTGGTTGCAGCCCACCTGCTGGGTAATATCAGCTTAAACTGAGGAAAGTGGTATCAGAGGTGCTAAATTTTCAAAAAGAACTGACTATATTGGGTATGCAGAATGAGTAACAGTGGGAGGATATGAATGTGCAGTTGGATGGATACCAAATCTATCAAATAGAGAGTGAACAAGACACAGACTGTGACAGCAGATTTGGATGCTGCCAATATCCCTTCCTGCTGCTGTATGTGCTACATGGGATCTTACCCTTTCCATCAGCAGAGGTTCCATGGGTTTTGTAATAGCCTATTTGGAGGTAGAGGAAATAACATGCTACTGTAGAAATAAATTATCTCCACCAATGAGCTCACTGAAAAGCACTTCAAGAAAAACCCTGGCCCAAGTTCCCCTTTACTTCATTAAGGCCAGGATTTCATCCTGCACCTCTGTGTGAGTGCTCTTGCATGAAGAATTGGCCCATTCTAAGCTCAGTTTTTTCTTCAGGCAATGCCTGTGGAAGCAGCCTGTGCAGAAGGCTGCCAGCCCTGAGGACTGTTCTGTGGCAGAAGCTGCATTTCCTTGCAAGTGTAAGGAAATACCTTTCCTTACAATACCTTTTGTGTGTCCAACACAACTTATCAGCATGTACCAACTCATACAGAAACCCCCCAGAGGAACAAGCTACCTTTCTGGACATGAAATCAGGGAGCAAGCATGGGAATGATGAGCATAACTATTGGCCCTCTGAGAGGAGACAGTGAAACAGTGGAAGCTCCCTCTCTCCAAATGATTAATTTCTGAAATTTCTGAATTTCTGTCTGAAACAGGAGCTCTCACACAGCAGAAATGCTGGGGCACTTTGCAGCAGCATTGTAGCCTCTGTCCTGATTTGTCACAGAATCAAGTTAGGAAGGGAATTCTGGAGGTCTCTGGGCCAAAGACCTGCCCAGAGCAGGGCCAGCCAAGTTTCAGACATTTCCAGGAATGGAAATCCCACTATGTTCCTGAAGCCCTGTTCTCATGTGTGACCACCCTCACAGTGAAAATATTTTCCAGCTAGTAAGTAACATGGCCATTGCCTCTTATTCCTCTGAGAAAAAATTCCCTGCTTCTCCTTTACACCTTCTCACTAGGTAGCTGCAGACAGGAATACCTAGTGAGAAGATTAGGACCTTGGGTCCTCTAGCCCTCTCTTGTTAAGGCTGATCAAACCCACCGCTCATCTTCCTCTAATATGCCAGGTGCTCTGTCCCCTGACTATTCTGGTAGCCACCTGCTACTGCTCCCAGTACATCAGTGAAGAACCAGCTGTGGAGCACATCAGCCCACGGGGCAGGAAGGACACTCTGGCACTGTGCAGATGGGTGCAGTAAAATATCTAGCAGGGAGTAAGGTGGGCTGTCTTAGTGACTCATATTCAGCATGAGAGCCTTTGGTGCATCCCTGACACTTCTTTCCGTTTTAAAGGGACCTGCTGCAGGCATTTGGTCTATGAAGAGTTGAAAGAAAATGTCAGAATGAGAAGGCAGAAAATGCTGGGCTGTTTGGATTTTATACTATGTCTCCTGCTCATTTCTGTATCCCTCTACATGGTAGATAAAGCAATGTCTGGGCAGACACAAGAAGAGATGGGCAACCTCTCACCCGTCTCTGTAGGCAACACTGATTAGCTGTCTCGCCAGTAGAAAATTAAAATCTTGCTTTACTATTCCCATCAGCTTTTGCTCCAGCACCTAGCTAGGCCTTTCCTCTTCATTTCCCTATAATTGTGCACATTTCCAGGAGCAGACAAACTAAACTGGGCTACAAGCAAGGAGCCAGATGGTCTTGCAGACAGGCTCAGCTCCCTGTTGAAGATGCAGTGAGAGCTGCCCAGCCTGTGGGTGTGCCTGCCGGATGCATGCTGCACCCTCCCCCCCCCCCGCACCATTCTCATGCCCTGAAACTGCCAGCGCTGAGACAGCCCTTCTTCTAGCTCATTTTTCCTGTGCAAAACCACAAACATTATTTTCTAATGACTATGGGCACTTCTCATTTAAATTTTGGGGAAAACAACTATGCTTTGAACTTTCAGAACAAGATATCTTATAACAGAGAGTATGTGTTGCCAACTGGCACAAAAAAAAAAAAAATCCTTTGAGAAGTGACTACAAAATGAGAGGTCAGAACTTCACAGCCCACACTACAAACAGCACTCTAGCAGTGAAGTGTTAGGAGAAAATACAAGTAGAGTAAAAAGAGCCATCCACAGGGGAGTTTGTTGTAGTTACCAGTACATCATATGAAACTTCTTGGGCAAGGGCTCTAACATACTTTTTACTTCGTGCTTAGCACTGCAAGGCTTATTTAAACAGAGGCTGTGGAAGCTATTGTGCTCAGTGAAACATGGACATGTAAGCTGGGATTCCACACGCTTTGCTCCAAGGGTCAATAGTTAAAGACCATTGGTGTCTACCACTGTGCCTCTGCTCTCCTTGCAGTCAAAGGGGGTTTCATCAACACGATCAGGAGAGTCCAGAAAGCAGTCCGTCTGTCTTGTCTTAAAACAGACTTCGTCCAACCTGTATTGGATCAGATGCACTGCTCTTCACTGGCTGTACTGACTATATCTCCCAGTAGCAGGAGATGTAAAGCATCCCTATTAGATACAGCTTAGGGTCACTAAACTGAATCCTACCTTTGTATCAATGGGGGTTCTTGTAAGAGAATCACAACACTGTGACCAAGGGGTAGTTATTAGATGCAGTTTTGTTAACACTGACCTTTTCTTTCAGTTTCAGCTTTAACAGGTGTTTTGGCCATGCGGTCATGGCCCTGGGCTTCTGCACAGCACGTCACATTCAATTTCCCTTCATTTCTTACAGAGAGCACAAATAACTGATACTTACAAGTTCTTTACCCAAGCCAAGGAGCAGACCTAATGCAATAACTTATGCACTCCTCTAGCAATTTTGATTCCCTGCTAACAAAAGTCTTTACAGAGACTTAATGTCACATCCCAAGGGAGCGCAGAGGAATGGTGTGTGCCCCAAGTTTTTGGATGTGCAAACAAGTGAGCCCAGAGATCATGCATCGTCACCTTATACACTGTCTGGGTGAAGTCTAACCTTGAGCTAATGAGCCCTGGCTCCAATCTGACTATCTTGCACTCAAGGCAGAAGCACTCACATTATGCTTTGGTGCTTGAGGAAAAGTGTCAATACAGTTTCTCTTCATTTGATATAAGAGAATTTTTTTAAAAACTCATCAAAGATATGCTTGCTCCCAATGGATGTCCCAGTGCAATCTTTGCTTCTGCCACATAAACATGTGCTCAGGCGTGGCCAAGCTGGGCGTCTTACCACACTTCCACCCTGGGGTTAACATCTGGGGTTATGCTCAGCTCTAGTTGATGCTGACAGGCATCTCATGCTGATCAGCAGCTACATTTAGATTATCGCTTCCTGAATACTGCCCAGCCAACTGGGAGAGTGTCCACATTTCTCATGCTGTGATGCACTACTTGCAGGGCTCAACTACTCGGATGTCACTTTGCTGCTACTCTGCTCCTCATTTGCTGAGAAGGGTACATACAATTCAACAGCCTTTAACATTCTCACTTATTTCTTCTTATACTAAAGAGCTAATTTTCAGTGAAGTACATATAACAGAAGAGTCTAGACTTATTTTAGTAATCTACCATCACCTCCACAGTCATACAACTCTCACTAGCCAAAATTGTGACATAATCCCAAAGCAAGTGTGTTGGTGAGGTTTCTCAGTATTGCACCATAGCAGATGCTGGCTCTCTCTCTAACAATTTTCTCTTTTCCCTTGTCATTCATGTTGTCTCTAGCCAGAAAATTCATCATGGCAGAAGCATTCCCAGAAGTGACAACTGAATACGCTTATGATGAATACGCTTTTACCTGTGATAAAACTGACATCCAAGAATTTGGGAAAATATTTCTGCCGATATTTTACATTGTTGTGTTTGCTCTTGGCCTCATGGGGAATCTCATGGTGGTTTTTGCCATTTTGAAAGCAGGAAGTAAAAAAAGCATCACTGACATTTATCTTCTAAACTTGGCTGTCTCGGACCTTCTCTTTGTGGTCTCCCTACCCTTCTGGGCTTCCAATACAGTGCGGGGGTGGACCCTTGGGACTATCCCATGCACAGTTGTTTCTTCACTGTATTATATCGGTTTCTTTGGGGGAATGTTTTTTATCATGGTGATCAGTATCGACAGATACTTGGCTATTGTCCGGGCAACGTACTCTCTGAAATCCAGAACCATGAAGCAGGGCTTTCTGATAACTTGCGGAGTATGGGCAACAGCAGTTTTAGTTTCAGTGCCACATTTTGTGTTTTCCCAGCTGTTAGAAAATGACTGCATTCCTGTGTTCCCCCAGGAGCTGGAGAACATCTGGCCAGTATTCTGCAATGTGGAACTGAACACCATAGGCTTTCTCATCCCAGTCTGTATCATATGCTATTGCTACTGTGGGATCATCAAAACCCTGCTGTCCTGCAAAAATCAGAAAAAAACACGAGCCATAAAACTGACCTTGGTTGTGGTGGTTGTGTTTTTTCTCTTTTGGTCCCCTTACAATGTGCTGATTTTTCTTGAGACTTTAAAGCATTATGAGTTATTTGTAAACTGCCAACAAATTAAATCACTGGACTACGCAATGCACCTGACTGAAACCGTTGCTTTCAGTCACTGCTGCCTCAATCCTCTTATCTATGCCTTTGCTGGGGAAAAATTCAGGAAATACCTTTACAGTGTTTGCTTAAAGTACTGCCCATGCCTGTGCTTCTGTGGGCCCTGCAGTCGCTACCAGGTCAGCTCTTCAACTAGCTATGCAGAAAGCACTGTGAACAGCAACATTACCCTAAACACCAGTGACCAGGATGGAACTGTCTTCCTCTGAAGTCAGAATGCCTTCTGTAAAGAATAAATGTATGTAAATGTATGTAAATAGCCTTCTGCAGGGCTACCCATCACTGAGAGATTGCCATCACCCATGGGAAAAGACCTATGACAGCACTGAACTACTGACATGCCTCTGGTTAAAGATTAAATATTCTAGAATAGTGAATATTTTAAAAACAAAAGCTGTACTATATGTCAAGGCTGAACGCTGAATTGAATCAAGAGAGAGAAAGAGGACAAGTAGAAGCAAAAGCAGCACCCTCTGCCCAGAACAGAGATGGAGAAGAATTTAAAGGTAGGGAAATTGTTACACAGTTTTGCCATCAACACTTTCGTGTGTATATACACCTGAAGTGCAAATGATCTATGAATAGATCTAAACTCCTGTTTTAAGGAAAGAGAGATTTCTTTAATGAGTGGTATCTGACTGTTAGCAAAGGGGAATACTTTTATTACTGTATATTGAATCATATCTATATGGAAGTGATTTTGGGGTTATTGATTGCAACAAATGCTTTACCTGTGCTTTCATACCTAATAAAATCCTACTGTTAAAATAAATTAAAGAAAAAAAATAAAAGTGTTTTTTCTGAATATGCATTTCATGCCAACAGTACACTCAGTGTTCATAGCATGCAATTACCAGAGCAAGGACTGTCCTGAAGGGTTTGGGACCTGACCCAGAGCTAATCAGTGCCAGCAGGCACCTCTCCTGATATCTGTGGGCAGAATTTGGGAGAACCAGTTACTCAGCACCTCCTCAAAGTGCTCTGCTGAGCGAGGGCCTGCATGAGCACACGCTGGGACAACTGGAATTGGAGGTATGGGCTGGGGTGTCATTGTGTTTGGCCATCGTTTGCAGTACTTGGTAAGTGCACACTTCATATCCAAGCTCTGCTTGCCCTACCTTGGAAACACCAACTGTGTCTATATTATCACAAAAACAGCTTTGGGGACAAAATAACTACTAATCCATGCTGTCTGCCACAACCTTTCTCAGCCTTCATGGCCTCCCTCACCACAGTTCATTTTCCCATGGAGACCTTCATGCATACCCAGATTTAATGTGTTGCAGAGGACATATTTACTATGTGCACTCGACAGCCCCCAAATATCCTTTTTTTTTTTTTACTCTTGCAGTGACAATACTTTGGGGGTGGAAAACATCAATCAGACAAGACAATGGAGTGTCCTTTACCTGGACCTCCCTGGAAATCTCCTGCCATTATCTGCTACAAGGAGAAGTGGGATATTATAGGACCTGTGGGCTGGAATTAAGCGTATGAAAAAAGGACTGTTGCTGCCTGGAAAGCTGAGATCACCATACAACCAAAAATCAAGGACCAGTCTTACAAAATGAGTCCATACCAATGGGAACTATGTTTATACATCAAGGGAACTGACAAAAATACCAGATGTGATGAAACGCTCTTGCTTACTGAGTAACACAAAAAAGTTTTTCCTGAGTATTGGTGGGAGGAGTAGGCCCTGTCTTTCTGGAACTCAACGACACCATGTTTTTAAGAAAGCCTGGAAGAAAGCCTTTCCATTCAGTAACTGAGTAATTTTCCACATACATTAATTCAACAAATATTATTGTTATTATTATTATTTTTGCTACTGAATATTTACCACAATCTACAGCATAATAGTGCCTTTTCATAACATGTCCTATATTAGGTGTAAAAATATCATACACACTCAACTTCTAAAATTTCAGTTGTAAGTAAGTGGATTTCCAGACTCCAGACCTCTTGGATAAGATTAAGTGTAGCTTAAGCATCACTTGAAATTAAAGTACTTTTCCAAGTTCAGTCTGTCTAGGCAAGAAAAGACTACCTGCCCCCACCCCCAAGCAAGTGATTCCTTGTGGTGTTTTTAAGAAATGCTAAGTGCAGACAGAAGGAGGAAGGTACTTGAGACTAAACAAGAAGTCATCTGCATGAAATCAGCCTGAAGAGGGTTTATCGCTAGATGACTGAGTACTGCAATCTCTCTTTTTTTTTATCTTTTTTTTTTTTTTTCCTTCTTTCCTTTATTTTTCAGGTAATGGTGAGCTGCTGAGTGGGAAGAGTAAAAGGTAGTTTTAAATATGACCCATGCACCACCTCCAGAATGAAAAGGCCAAGCCTGAGCTTTTGGCCAGCTCTCTAGGAAAGTCCCAGTCTTTCTACAAAAATCCTGCACATCACCAGCATGGTACATTGCAGCACACACGCCTTGAAGATGTGTCATCCCCAGTAGTGCAGACTTGCTTCTGTGGGTCAAACTGCTTTGACAAGCCTGGTCTCTCTGCAATCCACACAGTGCAAACTGCATGTGCAAAAATCCCTCACTCAGCAGTCCAGAGCTCCTGCTGACAACCTGCACTTTTTCTGTCTTCTTTAAGACACTGTGCAATGCAGGGCTTTCAAGGATTGTCAGCATAACATTATCATTTTTTATGCCACGTATTCACAAGTTGTTATATAGAATTTGCTATTTATGTGCAAGGCCTATTTGCTCAATTTTTGAGCATCTGTGTGAGGTTAATAGCATCAAGAGGGTTTCCAGACATTGGTCTCTGCAACACAGAACTGTTGTAATTTCTTCTCAGAGCAGAAGTGGCAAATATTTGAAAACTCGTTATAAACCAGAATGATCAGTTTTGTTTGGTTTGCATTCACAGGAAGAGCTCTGTTGCAATTGCCCTTTAAAACATTCCAGCCTACATGAAACACATCAGTTCCCTAGGTTTCTGCTCATAGAAACACTGAATCACAGAACTGTCTAGGTTGGAAGAGACCTCCAAGATCACCTAGTTCAACCTCTGACCTAACACTAACAAGTCCTCCACTAAGCCATATCACTAAGTTCAACATCTAAATGTCTTTTAAAGACCTCCAGGGATGGTGACTCCACCACTTCCCTGGGCAGCCCATTCCAACGCCTAACAACTCTATCAGTAAAGTTCTTCCTAATATCCAACCTAAACCTCCCCTGGTGCAACTTCAGCCCATCCTCCCTCATCCTGTCACCAGGCATGTGGGAGAACAGACCAACCCCCACCTCACTACAGCCTCCTTTAAGGTACCTCTAGAGAGTGATAAGGTTGCCCCTGAGCCTCTTCTTCTCCAGGCTGAACAACCCCAGCTCCCTCAGCCGCTCCTCATAAGACTTGTTCTCCAGACCCCTCACCAGCTTCATCACCCTTCTCTGGAATCACTCGAGCACCTCAATATCCTTCTTGTAGCAAGGGGCCCAAAACTGAACACACTCTTTGGGCCTGGCTATCCAGCCAGTTTTTAACCCAATGAAGTGTACACCAGTCCAAACCATGAGCAGCCAGTTTCTTGAGGAGAATGCTGTGGGAAGCGGTATCAAAAGCCTTACTGAAGTCAAGGTAGACACATCCACAGCCTTTCCCTCATCCACCAAGCATGTCACTTTGTCATAGAAGGAGATCAGGTTCGTCAAGCAGGATCTGCCTTTCATAAATTCATGCTGACTGGACCTGATTGCCTGGTTGCCTTGTAAGTGCCATGTGATGACACTCAAGATAATCTGCTCCATGAGCTTCCCTGGCACTGAGGTCAAACTGACAGGTCTATAGTTCCCTGGCTTTACCCTCCAGCTCTTCTTGTAGCTGGGCGTCACGTTTGCTAGCTGCCAGTCAACTGGGACCTTGCCCGATAGCCAGGACTGCCGATAAATGATGGAAAGAATCATCTTATACATTGTGCTCCTGGAGGTATTCTTTGCACCATTTGAGCCTGAATGAAAGCCCACTGGTGTCACTTTAAGTCCCTCTATTGAACTTTCAGTTAACTGCAGCATTTATTCAGAGACACGACTTCTCTAGAAAAGCCTCTGCAGCAGGAAACTGGTGTTACCTCACCACCCATCTCTATAGTTCAGTCACCAACCAATTAGCCCGTAGATCTACACGTTGGGATATGCAGGCAATGGAGAGAAGCTGCAGTTCCCCTACAAGAATCATAGAATCATAGAACCATAGAATGGGCGAATTGCTCACCCATTGTATGATGTTTTTGTTAAGTTGTATGGTGGACATTTTGTCCAGCAGGATCCTATGGGAAACCGTGTCAAAAGCCTTGCTGAAGTCCAAAAAGATCACATCAGCTGGTTTCCCTTGGTCAACTAGATGGGTGATCTTGTCATAGAAGGAAATCAAATTTGTTAGGCAGGACCTACCCCTCATGAACCCATGTTGGCTGGGACCAACGACTGCATTGTCCCCCAGGTGCACCTCAATAACTTCAAGAATCACCTTCTCCATAATTTTACCAGGCACTGACGTGAGACTGACAGGCCTGTAATTGCCAGGGTCTTCTTTCTTACCCTTCTTGAAAATTGGCACAACATTTGCCAGCTTCCAGTCTACTGGCACCTCTCCAGATTCTCAAGATCATTGAAAAATAGTTGAGAGGTCCCACGATGACTTCAGCCAGCTCTCCGAGCACCCTGGGATGAATCCCATCCAGACCCATAGACTTGTATGGATCCAGGTGGAGCAGCAAATCCCACACATGTTCAGGGTCGGTTGGGAGTTTGCCATTCCCACCGCCTTGGTCCACCCACTCAGGGCACCCTGGGTCCCAAAGCCCATTATTAGCACTGAATACAGAGGTGTAGAAGGCATTAAATGTCTCTGCCTTGCCTATGTCATTGTCTGTGAAGAGACCTTCCCCGTCAAGTAGAGGACCTATGTTTTCTTTGGTTCTCCTTTTTCTGTTAACATATCTAAACAAAAAGCTTTTTATTGTCTCTCACAGACACAGCCAGCTTCAACTCTGGTTGGGCTTTGGCACCACAAATATTCTCCCTACAAACACGAACAGCATCCCTGTAATCTTTCCCTGTCACCTAACCCTCCTTCCAGCAGCCGTACACTTTTCCGTCTAAGCTCCAGTAGAAGATCCCTGGTCAACCAGGACGGCCTTCTGCCCCACCTGCCCGCCTTCTGATATTCTGGAATTGCCTGATCTTGTGCTTTTAGGAGGCAGTGCTTAGAGACTGACCAGCACTGGTCATCACCCCAGCACTGGTCAGTCTCTAAGTCAGATGGATGCCAATGCCTTCAAAAGCAGCTTCCCAGGGGACCTTGCTGACTAGTTCCCTGAGCAGCCTGAAGTCTGCTTTTCCCATATCCAGGGCTGAAGTTTTGGTGTCAGTTTTCCTTCTGTCACCATAAATTCTGAACTCAACCACTTCATAGTCACTATGACTGAGACGGCCGCCAATTGCCATGTCTCCCACAAGACCCTCTCTGTTTTCCAGCAACAGATCAAGGAGGACACCTTTCCTAGTTGGCTCCCTTAGCACCTGCACCAAGAAGTTATCATCTAGGTGCTTTATGAACCTCCTGGACTTGCTCGTGTCTGCTGTGTGGTGATCCCCGTTGATGTCTGGCAAGTTGAAGTCCCCCATAAGGACAAGGGGAGTTGATCTCGAGGCATCTCTTAGTTCTGCAAAGAATAATTCATCGGTGTTGTCGTCCTGGCCGGGTGGTCTGTAATAGATTCCCACGACATCCCCTTTATTTGTTCGTCCCTTAATCCTTACCCAGAGGCTCTCAGCTTTGCCATCCACAACCTGAAGTTCCACGTAGTGCATCCCATGCTTCACATACATCGCCACCCCGCCTACCCTGCCTGTCCCTTCTGAAGAGCCTGTAACCATCTATTGCAGCACACCAGCCACAGGCCTCATCCCACCAGGTTTTGTTTATGCTGATGATGTTATAGCTGTGGGACTGGGCCAAGACATCTAGCTTGTCCATTTTATTCCTCATACTGTGTGGTTTTGTGTAGAAGCACTTCAAATGCACTTCCCTACACACAGCACCTTGTGGAGCCAACCGAAGGATCTCACTGGCACACAGTCCCTCTGATTCTAGTGCACCATCCCTTAGCTCATCACCAGCATGCCTGGTTTTATCCCCTTCCCCCTTCGACTTTAGTTTAAAGCCCTATCTATCAGCCCTGCTAACTCATGAGCCAAAACCCTTTCCCCTCTCTGAGAGAGGTGCATCCAATCTGGTGACAGCAGGGCTGGTGTTGCGTAGACCTTCCTGTGATCAAAGAACCCAAAGTTCTGTTGGTTGCACCAGTCCTGAAGCCATGTGTTGATGTGGTGAGCCCACTTGTCAGCATCGATCCCCGCTATCGGAAGGACAGAGGCAAACACAACCTGTGCCCCTGATCCTTTAAGTAGTCACCCCAAAGCCCTTAAGTCCCTTTTTATCGCTTTTGGTCTTCTCGTTGCTACCTCGTCATTACCAGCCTGAAAGACCAGTAGCAGGTAGTAGTTGGTGGGCCATACTAGGCACTTGACTTTCTTAGCTAAGTCTCTCACCCGAGCCCCGGGGAGACAACAGACTTCCCTGTCGGTTGTGTCCAGTCAGCATATCAGGCCCTCTGTCCCTTTCAAAAGGGAGTCCCCCATGACAATAACCCTTCAGTCCTTCTTGACAGATGATGTAGCAATGCAGGGGGTAGGCTGCTTTGCCTTAGACACCATCTCCAACTGGGACAGGCTTTCATCTACTTCATCATTCTGACTGTTGTATTCTAGAGCCTCATACCTGTTATATAAGGGTAGATGGGAAAGTGAGGTGGGCAGTGACAGGATTCACCTACCACCCCGAACAGGAACCTGCCTCCATTTCCCCCCGTGGCCTAGGTCTCCTCCTACTGCCTGGTGGGATGAGGGGACTTTTGTCTTCTGCGCAGCAGGAGGCACCTGTGCTGTGGCAGGCTCATGAGTCTGTCTCAGAGAGGGCAGAGTACACCTCCACCAGTCAATTTCACTCTCTGACTCCCTGATGCTCCTGAGCCTGCTGACCTCCTCCTGAAGCTCTGCTATCTGGCTGAGCAGCTCTTCAACTGGGCACACCTCCCACAGGCATACCCCTCGCTGCTGCTGTCGGATACTGACAGAAGACTTGGGCACACCCTGCAGCCCAAGACCTGGACGGCGCAGTGTTTCCCCGAGCCCTCCATCTGAGCAGCCACATCGGTGACGGTGGCTGGAGAGGCCACAAGAGATGCGGAGGCCATGGTTTTCTGCCTGGTTGATACCATGGTCAGGTTTCTTGCAAGCAGGCTACCAGTACCAGTACCGAAGGCAGAGACCACTGCGGATGAGCATTGAGGGGCCCTGCCTGCGCGAACTGCTGCGCCCCGCCCTGTTTGCCCGTCCTGGTCGCTGCGCTCCCCAGGGGCAGCTTTTGAACGGCTGGGAAGGGGGTGCTTCTGGCACCACCCACACTTTGTCAGCTTCCCTTGCGAGGGCTGCCGGGCCCTGGTGGCTCCCTTGAGTGGGCTCGATGCCAAAAAAAAGCCCTGCCCGCCTCGACTCCCCGCTCCACTGCAGCATGAGTCTGCCCCAGAGCCGATCGCCTCAGCAAGTGGCCACTTAAAAAAACCCCTTCTTATCTCTTTTGCAAGCCTCATCTCTAGGTGGGCTTTAGCCTTCCTTGTCGCATCCCCTCAGGCCCTGACAACATTTCTCCCAAGAGGACAGGCCCTTTTTCCACATTTCATAGACCTTCCTCTTCCTTTTGATCTTATTGATGAGCTCCTTGCTCATCCACACAGGTTTCCTGCCATCCTTCCCCAATTTCCTACTCTTAGGGATGCACCGATCCTGAGTTTGGAAGAAGTGCTGTTTAAATGTAGCCCAGCTCTCACATGCACCCTTGCCTTCTAGCAACCTAGCCCATGAGATACTCCCAGGCAGTTGGCTCTCTGACAGTCCAGGGTTGCAATCCTGCTTTTAGCCTTACTTCTTCCACCAAGTTCTATCTGGAACTCCACCATCTCATGGTCGCTGCATCCCAAGCTGCCCCCAGCCTTCACATCCCTAACAAGCCCATCCCTGTTGGTAAGGACAAGGTGCAGGAGCACACCCCGCCTTGTCAGCTCCTCCACCACCTGCGTCAGAAAATTATCTTCAGCACACTGAAGGAACTGTTTGGACTGCGTGTGCCTGGCCAAGTTGCTTACCCAACAGATGTCTGGATAATTGAAGTTCCCCATGAGAACCTGTGCCTGTGACCGTGAGGCTACTACCAGCTGCTTGTAGAAGGCCTCATCGACCTCCTCCTCCTGATCTGGTGACCTGTAGTACACCCCCACAACAGTGTCCCCCATACCAGCCCACCCCTTAATTCTCACCCACGAGCTCTCCACTTGTCCATCACCCTCCCCCGGGTGGAGCTGGGTACACTCTTATTGCTCCCTCTGTGAGATCCCCTCACAGTAGACACAGTGTGGGTTACACAAGCTTTTGACAAGGCTGGTGCAACTGGTGCTGCTCTTGAAAGTGCCAGAAATGTGCAGTCTGTGTCAGTGCCACAGGCTGGGCCACGCAGCTGTGCTTACCAAGTAGCACAGCTGTGTGTTGGAAACAGCAGAGATGGTGAAAACAATCAATTGCAACTTCTACCTTCTGTAGTGGTTTAGTAATCTGCCAAAGTAGTAGCTGGGAGCAAAGGGGTTGACTTTTTTCACAGTCCCCACACAGGCATGGATCAAGAGGAATTGGCCTAAAGTCATGAGAATTGGACTGATGATATTTTCCAGATCACATCCCATAGTGATGGACCTGGCAAAGCATCCACTGGTTTTTATTTTTCAAAAATTAATTTGACTTTTTTTTTTTTTTTTTTTTTGGGGGGGGGGTTTACAAAAAATAATTTCAAAACCAGGTTTGTAGCAGCCAAAAATTGTGTGCATCCAAAAAGCCTTTGTTGATTAAGAACAAATAAAATCTGTATGTGTTTATTGAAAAGTGTTCAATATTGACAGCTGATGTGTCTGAAGTAGCATTTTGCACTGCAGAAGTGTGAGCTGACTTCTGTGGTGTGTGTTTTGCTGTCCACTTTAATTTGGGCCTCAGCTGGCATAGCTCCATAAGCTCTGACCAAAAGATCTAGTAAAATCACCATCTTGCCTCTTTCTCCACCTTCTCCACACTGTTTTTTCACATGACCTGATTTAAATACTTGGTTGGGACATAAAAATCCTTGGCATGTATTTAAGCACTTCTTTTAATTTGATGTCTTTTTCTGAGAATATATTCCACATTTCCTCCTGCCATCAAAGAGACACCGTACTTTTTTGGATTCTCTGAAGGGGCCAGGTATGAATTAGTGCATGAAGTCATTTGTTCCCCTGCCACATGAAGAATCAAACAGTCAAAATTTACATGGAGAAATCCAGAGCAGATACAGACTGTACAGTCTATAAACTGTACACTGAACTCCATGAAAGATGGAGTACACAGGGTCTGTTTTTAAGAAGCTGGTAAGGAGCTAGCCTATATGTTTTCTGCATCTTTGGTGTGAATTATTATTAGATGGGTGTGTAGTGCATTTTCTGTCATCCTATTTGGCTGTTCCCTGGCTATGCTCTGGAGCAAGTCTGCCTGCTCTTCCAGTAAGGAAGCGGAGGCACAATGGGAAGACTTGCTGCTGCTTCAGCTTTGTTCCCACAGGCAATAGGAACACGACGCCTTCAAGCTATTCAACAGCACAGACTCAAGTCAAACCTCAAGCCAGGCTACAAGGTGTTCTATATGGAGCCGCCATTCCCTCTGCTCCCCTGACTGCACCTGTCAGATGTGTCTTGCCATACAGATAAGATCTCCAGGTCAAGACCCATGTCTTTGTCCTGTGTAGGTGAAACACCAAGCACAGTGCCTATGATTCACCATGGAACTGACATGCAAACATAATGAGTAAATGAGCAGTCAAAGCTAAGAATAAGTTGATCCAACTATACAAAGCAACTTGCTTACTCTGTTTCCCTCAACGTGTTTCAGTCTTGCTGATGACTTTCTCTCTTTCCACACGCTTTTTCTTAGTGATGAAATACCTTCATCCTGCACATATACTGTGTACCAGCATGAAATATTGTCTGTCAGTTTCACTTCTCTGGTATCACTTTATGAAATTAATGCTAATGTACGTAAGCTAAGGACTGGGCCTTAGGGACTATAATGCATTAATCCTACAAAATATGACGTACTTTTTCCCCAGTCTATATTGCAACTGTCCCCTAAGCCATTGGCTTATTTAAGGTATGTAGGTTTGTGTCCATTGTGTGCAAGAAATGTGATTGAAGTGGCCGACAACAAATAGTTATTATAAGATCACAGAAAAAAAAAAAAAAAAAAAAAAAAAAAAAAGAAAGAAAAAGTTTCTGGGAGGAGATAGGAGACTCCTAGCTTTTTTTTTTTTTTTTTTTTTTTCAAAAGCAATTAAATAACCAGCCTCTATCAAACCAACCCGTTTTATCAGCTTGAAATATATTTTAAGTGATGTTTATGTAAATGATCAGCTTGTTATTTCCAGTCTGTATCTCTAGATGGCACTGGAAGACAGCACATGCTGAGCATGGTGCCACTGAAGCCAGAAGAAATGACTGCAAAATTTAGATAGGTTTAGATAGAATGCAGAGGGGGAAACTTTGCTAAAATTCACAGGTGGTTGCAGGAATAACCTGTGTGAAACTGTACTCCGTAAGAAATTTCTTCTACCTGAGAGGGATAGGAAGAGAAATCTGTCCTTTGATGTACCCCTTCCCTATGGCTACTGCCCACCATCTCCTAGCTAAGTGCATGCTTGCTGCAGTGCCCTGCACATGATGCGCAAGGAAGAGAGTCTCAGAGCACCACCTCAGAGAAAAGAAAGGACTCTACTGGTAGAGACAGGAAATGACATAAATGTCTTTATTACAGGTTAGAGTCAACTAATGGCACAGTACCATGGAAAGAGGCAGACTGTGCATCTCCATGAGTTTTCACCACCCCTGACAGCAAGCCAGTTCTGGGATGTAAACTGCCAGGAAATTACTTGGCTACTGGAAGGAAAGAGTTGCTTGTCCAGTTAGTGCTCTTGGGTTTGCAGGCTCAGGGAAGTGCTGGTGTTGGGAACTGGGTTGCTGGACTGAGGTGGAGGAGAGGAGCTCAGTGCAGTACAGGGGAATGGGAGCAACTGCATGCCAGACCCATCTGCCAACAGGAAAGAATTGTAAGGAGACAGCATTGCAGAAGCAGTCAAAACCATGGCAGATGTCAGCAGAGGCCCCGCTAAGGATCAGAAGTTTGTGTGGCTGACAGCCCTCCCCATTGCCACCCCAGGCTGCTGGACTCTTAAGGGTATTTGAGAATTTTAGTGTATTTGAGTGGACCTGGGTCTGGACAGTGCCTGAGGGGCCCATTCCTCTCCCAAGGCTGTAAAAGCCTGTAAAAGTAGCCCGTTAAAGATGGGGTCCTTGAATAGTCACAGCACTTTGGATTTCAGTCGGTATTTGCTCATTAAAAAGGAGTCTGGAACCAGTTTCTAACATCTGTAAATGGCTTTTATTAAAACTGTCATAGAAGAGAAAAATGTTCTGATGTGATGAGTTGGACAGTACTCCTAGGACTTTGGCAGAGAAAGCATAAAAGCTATCACCGTGTGATCTTTTAGGAAGCTTGTTTTTTTTTTTTTTTTTTTTTTTTTTTTTTTTTTTTTTTTTTTCCTGAGCTGAAATTGTACAGTGATTTCTACTTCAGCACTTGATTTAGAAGCTGCTATGAATCAGTAGCAGTCTTTTTCTTGACCTTAGCAATATTCAGGTGAATAAATGGAGTTTTGAAAAATTGAAACCTCCCTTTTGTATATTAACTTTTTATTTTATTTTATTTTTTGAGGCAGAGGAGGAGGAGCAGTACTGGCTGTTGCAGTTTTACTGACTAAAGTAGTGACTTTATGAGATTTATAAACTTTTTGAGATTACAAAATTAGAAAGTACATTGTGTCCATGAGATCAGTGTTTCTGAAACTCTGGAGCCAGTTGTATCAAATGTGTAGGTGACTTGCATCAAGTGAGAGAATGGTTCAGATCACTGGGCATGTGATTGCAATATGTCTCATGCCAGAAGATAGCACAGATGTGCAAAGTTATTTCTCCAGACAAATCTGTTGGTAACTTAAAGCCCATTTTCCCCAAATAATGTATATATGTATATATGACTATTTTTTCTGGTCAAAGCAGGAATGCTGACCCCTCGGCTTGGGAATTTTAGATGTTCGTGGACTGTCTTAGCACACATTATACCAACCGGTGTCAGTGTTTGATGCTCTCAGGTCTTATGGTGGGATGCACTGTGATTTTGTAGCTCATATCAACCAGTGTCACCATTCAACAAATCCAGATACATCACTGAGACCTAATTTGGGAGTGTGGGGAGGAAAAAGCTCTGGACTGATACAGAAAACATGCCTGTATTTTTGGGTCCCTGATAGGCAAGATGGGAATAGGCTGTTCACTGCTTATTCCTCACTCAAGCAAGCAACCACAGCTTTTTGGGCCAACCATCAGGCCAGCTCAAAATTAAGTTCACCATTCCTCTTGGAGGTATTTGTTAGTCTGCCTTTGCCTTGTGGTTGTGCTGTGGGGGACTTTCTGGTAGGAAGGTAAAAAGTGAGTATTCCATCTGAGTTTACTCAACTGTAAACTCAATAAGCTGGACTGGAAAATTTTTGGTTTGCATTTGTTTGTCTTTTTCTACGTGAAAACAGTGGAAAAAGATTCATGATCAAGTTGATAGCTGGGTCAGCAAATGTTTGAAAAATCTCAGCTGTTATCTTTGGTGGCATATTTCACCCAATTACAAATTTCAATCCCATTCCTACAGGATAGATATCCCATAGCTATAAGAAACAACAAAACAGATGATAGGTGATGTTGGTGTTGCACTCTTTAAAACCCTCAGCTTCTAGTCTCTTTCTCAGAAACGAGAAACTTTTCTGCCACAGGAGAAACTGGGAAACGGGAAAACTTTTCTGCTTTTTACTCTTGTTTGTTCATTGCCTGATTTGCTGCTAAAGGGCCTGAACTTCCAGTATGCACTGCTCAAAACCATAAGGAAGATTGTCCCAGGCCTTCTTGCATGACACCAATTCTGGGTTTCTGAAAAGTCACAAATGACAGAAAAATTCAGGCTCACAAGACTTCAGGTTGGTCATGGTTTGCAGCAAAGGTATACTATGCTGGTTTTACTTCCAAGGCTGAAATGATTTATTTTCACATTCCTTCCCTTCTGTCTGTACCCTGTTACAGCACGGTGAAATTGTGTATGAAAGCAAAAGTGAATTGTCTGGGAGAATGTGGTGGTTTTACTCAGGTGGGCAGCCGAGCTCCACCACAACCGCTCTCTCACTCCCCCTCTCCTCAAAGAGGAAGGGGGAGAAAATACAACACAGAGAACTCGAGGTTTGAGATAAGAAAGGTTTAATTAAAGGGAAAGGGAATGGGAGGAAAAAAAACAGAGACAAAAGAAGCAATCAGTCCGCGCGGAAGCACAGAGAGAGGAAAAATTATTCTCTACTTCCCATCAGCGAGCGGTGTTCGGCCACGTCCTGGGAAGCAGGGCCCCAAACGCGTAGTGGTTGTTCAGGAGGAACAGCCCCCTCCCCCACGAGAGCCCCCCCTTTTATTGCTGAGTGTGACATCAGGTGTTATGGAATATCCCTTTGGTTGGTTTAGGTCAGCTGCCCCAGCAATGTCCCCTCCCCATCACTTGCCCACCCCCAGCCTGCTGGCTCTTGGGGGCTTGGAAGGAGTCCTGATGCTGTGCCAGCACTATGCAGCAATAGACACAACACTGGAGTGATATCAGTGCTGTTCCAGCTACGAGTGCAGAGTACAGCACTGTGTAGGCTGCTGTAGGGAAAAGGTGACTCCAGCTCAGACAGACCCAACACAGAGAAATATATTTTATTTTCCTGGGGAAGTGGTTGAGTGGGACTATGGTACATAGAATTAAAATTCTCACCTGTAGTTTCATACAGCTGAAAATACAGTTGAGTGCTGCTTTCCAGAGGAGGCACTTCTCTGATGCACCTTCTCTGAGTTGCACCTGCCTTGAGCTAAGACCCTTCAACTGAGAGCCTGAAGAGAAACAGATGTATGTGTCCTCCCTTTGCTGAGATGGATATATAAAGTGTAGCCCAGGTTCACTGATAGATGGAAAGAAATTGGCAGCACTCTGGCACCAGCCAGAGAAATTTGGTTGGCTCAGCCTCCGAAGACTTGAAAATACACTCCATGACAATGATGTACTACCCTCTAGCTGTTTTTCCTGCTGAAGGACCCGATGCTCATTGCTGAGATCTCAGACCACATCTAGTAGACATAAATAGCTGCTTTGGAGGCTTGAAATTGAGTTCTATTAGGCGTTGTATCCATGGACTAGATCTTAAACTTGCAATTTGGTCAGATTTTTGAACATATACCTTTTGCAAGTAGAATCACATATAGTTAATAACTCAGATCATAGAATCATAGAATATCCCGAGTTGGAAGGGACCCATAAGGATCATCGAGTCTAACTCCTGGTACCGCACAGGTCTACCCAGAATCACAGAATCACAGAATTTTCTAGGTTGGAAGAGACCTCAAGGTCATCGAGTCCAACCTCTGACCTAACGCTAACAGTCCCCACTAAACCATTTCCCTAAGCTCTACATCTAAACGTCTTTTAAAGACCTCCAGGGATGGTAACTCCACCACTTCCCTGGGCAGCCTGTTCCAGTGCCTCACAACCCTTTCAGTGAAGAAGTTCTTCCTAACATCTAACCTAAAACTCCCCTGGCTCAACTTAAGCCCATTCCCCCTCGTCCTGTCACCAGGCACGTGGAAGAACAGGCCAACCCCCACCTCGCTACAGCCTCCCTTGAGGTACCTATAAAGAGCAATAAGGTCGCCCCTGAGCCTCCTCTTCTCTAGGCTGAACAAGCCCAGCTCCCTCAGCCGCTCCTCGTAGGACTTGTTCTCCAGGCCCCTCACCAGCTTTTTCGCCCTTCTCTGGACCCACTCAAGCACCTCCATGTCCTTCTTGTAGCGAGGGGTCCAAAACTGAACACAGTACTCGAGGTGCGGCCTCACCAGAGCTGAGTACAGGGGGACGATCACCTCCCTAGCCCTGCTGGTCACACTGTTCCTGATACAAGCCAGGATGCCATTGGCCTTCTTGGCCACCTGAGCACACTGCTGGCTCATATTCAGCCGACTATCAACCATCACTCCCAGGTCCTTCTCTGCCTGGCAGCTCTCCAACCATTCCTCTCCCAGCCTGTAGCTCTGCTTGGGGTTATTGCACCCCAGGTGCAGGACCCGGCACTTGGCCTTGTTGAACTTCATGCAGTTGACCTCAGCCCATCGGTGCAGCCTATCCAGATCCTCCTGCAGAGCTTTCCTACCCTCAAGCAGATCAACACACGCACCTAACTTGGTGTCATCTGCAAACTTACTGAGGGTGCACTCGATGCCCTCGTCCAGATCATCGATGAAGATATTAAAGAGAACCGGCCCCAGCACCGAGCCCTGGGGGACGCCACTAGTGACCGGCCTCCAACTGGACTTGGCTCCATTCACCACGACTCTTTGGGCCCGGCTATCCAGCCAGTTTCTAACCCAACGAAGCGTGCGCCAGTCCAAGCCAAGAGCAGCCAGTTTCTTGAGGAGAATGCTGTGGGAGACGGTGTCAAAAGCCTTGCTGAAGTCAAGGTAGACCACATCCACAGCCTTTCCCTCATCCACCCAGCGCGTCACTCTGTCATAGAAGGAGATCAGGTTCGTCAGGCATGACCTGCCTTTCATAAAGCCATGCTGACTGGGCCTGATCGCCTGCTTCCCCTGCAAGTGCTGCATGATGACTCTCAGGAGGATCTGCTCCATGAGCTTTCCTGGCACTGAGGTCAAACTGACAGGCCTGTAGTTTCCCGGGTCTGCCCTCCGGCCCTTCTTGTAGATGGGCGTCACGTTTGCTAGCCGCCAGTCGATTGGGACCTCCCCCGATAGCCAGGACTGCTGATAAATGATGGACAGTGGCTTGGCCAGCTCCTCTGCCAGTTCCCTCAGTACCCTTGGGTGGATCCCATCCGGCCCCATCGACTTGTGCACATCTAAGTGCCGTAGCAGGTCACCAACCAGTTCTTCATGGATAATGAGGGCCACATCCTGCTCCCCATCCCCTTCCACCAGCTCAGGGTACTGAGTATCCAGAGAACAACTGGTATTGCCGCTAAAGACTGAGGCAAAGAAGGCATTGAGCACCTCCGCCTTTTCCTCATCTCTTGTAACTAAGTTTCCCCCCGCATCCAGTAAAGGATGGAGATTCTCCTTAGTCATCCATTTTGTGTTGATGTATTTATAGAAACGTTTTTTGTTATCTTTAACGGCAGTAGCCAGATTGAGCTCCAGATGAGCTTTGGCCTTCCTAATTTTGTCCCTGCACAGCCTCGCTACTTCTTTAAAGTCCTCCTTAGTGGCCTGCCCACTTTTCCAAAGCTTATAAACCCTCTTTTTCCTCCTAAGATCAAGCCACAATTCTCTGTTGAGCCAGGCCGGTCTTCTTCCCCGCCAGCTCGTCTTTGGGCATGTGGGGACAGACCGTTCCTGCGCCATTAAGACTTCCCTCTTGAAGAGCGCCCAGCCTTCCTGGACCCCTCTGCCCTTCAGAACCACCTCCCAAGGGACTCCACCAACTAGTGTCCTGAGCAGCTCAAAGTCAGCCCTCCGAAAGTCCAATACAGCGGTTTTACTGGTCCCCTTCCTGGCCTCGCCAAGAATAGTGAACTCCACCATTGCGTGGTCACTCTGCCCGAGACAGCTCCCGATGATCACGTCCTCCACCAGTCCTTCTCTGTTTGTGAAGAGAAGGTCTAGCGGGGCACCTCCCCTGGTAGGCTCACTAACCAGCTGCGTCAGGAAGCTATCTTCCACGCTCTCCAGAAACCTCCTTGACTGCTTTCTCAGGGCTGTGTTGTGCTTCCAGGATATGTCAGGGAAGTTGAAGTCCCCCACGAGTACAAGAGCTGATGATTTTGCAACCTCTGTCAGCTGCCTGTAGAATTCCTCATCCGTCTCCTCATCCTCGTTCGGCGGTCTATAGCAGACCCCGACCAGGACACTAGCCTTGTTGTCCCTGCTGATCCTAACCCAAAGGGACTCGACCTTGTCATTCCCTGCCTCGAGTTCTACAACCTCGAAAGACTCTCTAATATAGAGAGCCACACCACCACCCCTTCTATGCTGCCTGTCCCTTCTATAGAGCTTATAGCCAGGCATTGCAGCACTCCAGTCATGAGACTGGTCCCACCACGTCTCCGTGATGGCAACCAAGTCGTAGCCTGCCTGACGCACGATGGCTTCCAGCTCCTCCTTAGACCATGTGACTAAGTGCACAGTCCAATTGCTTTTTAAATTCAGTGCAGTGACTACCTCACTGGGGAGCCTGTTCCAGTGTGCAACTACGCTCTCAGTGAAGAACCTCTTCCTGATGTCCAGCCTAAACTTCTCCTGCCTCAGCTTAACACCATTCCTGTAGGTCCTATCACTGGTGTTTACAGAGAATAGGTCACCTGCCTCTCCACTCCCCCTCGCGAGGAAGTTGTAGACTGCAATGAGGTCCCCCCTCAGCCCCCTCTTCTCCATGCTGAACAGGCCCAGGGCCCTCAGCCACTCCTCATACGTCTTCCCCTCTAGGCCCTTCACCATCTTCGTCGCCCTCCTCTGGACACTCTCCAACAGTTTAATGTCCTTTTTGTACTGTGGTGCCCAGAACTGCACACAGTACTCGAGGTGAGACTGCACCAGCGCAGAGTAGAGCAAGACAATCACCTCCCTTGACCAACTAGCGATGCCGTGCTTGATACACCCCAGGATACAGTTGGCCCTCCTGGCTGCCAGGCCACACTGCTGGCTCATATTCAACTTGCTGTCAACTACAACCCCCAGATCCCTCTCTGCAGGGCTGCTCTACAGCGTCTTATTGCCCAGTCTATACGTATAGCCAGGGTTGCCCTGTCCCAGGTGTAGGACCCAGCACTTGCTCTTGTTAAACTTCATGCGGTTGGTGATCGCCCAGCTCTCCAATCTGTCCAGGTCTCTCTGCAAGGCCTTTCCACCCTCATCAGAGTCCACAACTCCTCCAAGTTTACTGTCATCAGAAAATTTGCTCAAAACACCTTCTAGTCCTACATCCAAATCGTTTATAAAGACACTGAAGAGAGCTGGACCTAAAATGAGCCTTGAGGGACCTCACCAGTGACCATCCACCAGCCAGGTGTGGCACCATTAACCACAACCCTTTGAGCCCTGCCCATCAGCAAATTGCTCACCCATTGTATGATGTTTTTGTTAAGTTGTATGCTGGACATTTTGTCCAGCAGGATCCTATGGGAAACCGTGTCAAAAGCCTTGCTGAAGTCCAAAAAGATCACATCAGCTGGTTTCCCTTGGTCAACTAGATGGGTGATCTTGTCATAGAAGGAAATCAAATTTGTTAGGCAGGACCTACCCCTCATGAACCCATGTTGGCTGGGACCAACGACTGCATTGTCCCCCAGGTGCGCCTCAATAACTTCAAGAATCACCTTCTCCATAATTTTACCAGGCACTGACGTGAGACTGACAGGCCTGTAATTGCCAGGGTCTTCTTTCTTACCCTTCTTGAAAATTGGCACAACATTTGCCAGCTTCCAGTCTACTGGCACCTCTCCAGATTCTCAAGATCATTGAAAAATAGTTGAGAGGTCCCACGATGACTTCAGCCAGCTCTCCGAGCACCCTGGGATGGATCCCATCCGGACCCATGGACTTGTATGGATCCAGGTGGAGCAGCAAATCCCACACATGTTCAGGGTCGGTTGGGAGTTTGTCATTCCCACCGCTTTGGTCCACCCATTCAGGGCACCCTGGGTCCCGAAGCCCATCATCAGCATTGAAGACAGAGGTGTAGAAGGCATTAAATGTCTCTGCCTTGCCTATGTCATTGTCTGTGAAGAGACCTTCCCCGTCAAGTAGAGGACCTATGTTTTCTTTGGTTCTCCTTTTTCTGTTAACATATCTAAACAAAAAGCTTTTTATTGTCTCTCACAGACACAGCCAGCTTCAACTCTGGTTGGGCTTTGGCACCACAAATATTCTCCCTACAAACACGAACAGCATCCCTGTAATCTTTCCCTGTCACCTAACCCTCCTTCCAGCAGCCGTACACTTTTCCGTCTAAGCTCCAGTAGAAGATCCCTGGTCAACCAGGACGGCCTTCTGCCCCACCTGCCTGCCTTCTGATATTTTGGAATTGCCTGATCTTGTGCTTTTAGGAGGCAGTGCTTAGAGACTGACCAGCACTGATGGATGCCAATGCCTTCAAAAGCAGCTTCCCAGGGGACCTTGCTGACTAGTTCCCTGAGCAGCCTGAAGTCTGCTTTTCCCATATCCAGGGCTGAAGTTTTGGTGTCAGTTTTCCTTCTGTCACCATAAATTCTGAACTTAACCACTTCATAGTCACTATGACCAAGACGGCTGCTAATTGCCATGTCTCCCACAAGACTCTCTCTGTTTTCCAGCAACAGATCAAGGAGGACACCTTTCCTAGTTGGCTCCCTTAGCACCTGCACCAAGAAGTTATCATCTAGGTGCTTTATGAACCTCCTGGACTTGCTCGTGTCTGCTGTGTGGTGATCCCCGTTGATGTCTGGCAAGTTGAAGTCCCCCATAAGGACAAGGGGTGTTGATCTCGAGGCATCTCTTAGTTTCTGAGCAGCCACATCGGTGACTGCGGCTGGAGAGGCCACAAGAGATGCGGAGGCCATGGTTTTCTGCCTGGTTGATACCATGGTCAGGTTTCTCGCAAGCAGGCTACCAGTACCAGTACCGAAGGCAGAGACCGCTGCGGAGGAGCGTCGAGGGGCCCTCCATGTTCGCCCTCACTGCTCGCCCTGCCTGCGCGAACTGCCGCGCCCCGCCCTGTTTGCCCGTCCTGATTGCCGCGCTCCCCAGGGGCGGCTTTTGGATGGCCGGGGAGAGGGGGCGCTGCTGGCTCCACCCACACTTTGTTAGCCTCCCTCGTGAGGGCTGCCGGGCCCTGGCGGCTCCCTCGGCTTCCTTGAGTGACCTCGGTGCCGAAAAAAGCCCTGCCCACCTCGACCCCTCGCTCCGCTGCAGCATGAGTCTGCCTCGGAGCTGATCAACTCGGCAAGATTCACAGGATCAAAAGTGTTTTCGGAGGTAGCTTTGCATTTTATCAGATTTCTAATATTCATGTCATTTCTTAACCATCCCCAAACACCCTTCCCCCAGTTGTTCTCTTTACAGAAAGAGTAGCCTTTTTTCTTCCTTTCTTCAGAGGCAGGGTTGGAAAGGAGTTGTTGAAACATAATACTCATCTGGTTGCCTTCTTCCTTTGCTACCTCCTTCAAACCATGATCCTTCGTCCCCCCTCCTGCAGCAAAAGCAGAGTGCCAAAGTGACCTCCTGCTAGTGTCACAGTGGTGCACAAGGCACCACTGAAATCCAGGCTTGAGGCACAGGGCTGGCTCTACATGCCTGCAGGGGCCTTTCCTGAGGAACCACTGAGCTAGTTGGAAAGGCACAGGGTTGGCATTTGTATATTGACAGAATGCTAGAGGCAAGAAAGGGGTGATGGAATGGGGTGGAAGGGAAGAGCTTGGTTATCTCTGCCCTTCATACATATTCTGAAAGCGTAAAATGAATGTTTCATGGACTGAATAAATACATCTCTTCAGCATTAATGAAATACTTCAGTGTAAACAAAGTTTCACTGTCCACCCCCACCAAAGAGACCACATAATAACAGAAATAATTCTGCATAGCATAAGACTTCATTGGATGAAACAGCTAGATATCTATTTCTGTATGTATTTCTATGTATTGTGACCCACATTTCTCAGAGCTGAGTAATTGAGGAACAGTTACTGGTAATTTAGCAATAACGTTTAATGAGCTGAAAAAATGATCTGTTTGTAGGAGGATTAATAGCCCTCTGCACATTAACCTCATGTGGGTTGGTTAGTGAAAATAAAAAAATGTCTTACAGCATTGTCCTGCAGCATTCAGTCTTCAACTTTCAGGGTGTGTTGAAGTTTACCTCCCCATCTAGGCTTGGAGTTTGTTGCCAGCTGGGGAAATGGCAGAAAGAATGGACTTAAAGGGAGTGTTCCCCACCATTGACACTGCAGGTGCAGTCTGTAGTCCCTGTTGTGGTATGGAAAGAGCGGTTGATATCACCATCCACCACCACCACACCACAAAATACCTTTTGGAAATGTGCATGTATAATTGCTATAGTAAAGCATACGATCTACAGACAGCATGGCATGACAACTCCAGGAATTTGCTCTCCAGCATTAAATAGAACTTCATCTTATGATTTTGCATAGGCTGAAGCAATGAAGGCTTTCATTTCGATGCCCAGGGAATGTAAAAAGCCACCTCTGTTGCAGAATTCACCAATAAAAGAGAGAGATTATTAAATCTGGAAGGGAACTGAATGACCTATTTCTAGGTTTGCACAATGAACACCTTTGATCATTTATCTGCATGATGACTTTTCTACAACACGCTAAATAAAAAGTTGGTCTGGCAAGAGGGAAGAAATATGACTGTGGTGTAATGATCACACGGACACCAGGGTTTCTTTAGGGATCAATAACTTCAGCAACCACTTTATTGAGGACAGGCTCACTTCTTATACCACTATCTCTACCAGCGATACTTTCCCACTAGCTATTCATTGGTTAACAACTTTGCCCAGCAACAGCAAACGTTTAGCAACTTCCATGTCTTAATGGTTGGAGAACAAGCAGTTTGAGACAGCAAGGCATCTTGTGTATCATCCTTCTTTGCTCCTTCTAACTTGTTTACATTCCTCATGACTTCATCATAAGGAGTCCAATGTTATCACCAACCATGAGGCTTGTCAAGCCCCATGACAATACTCTCACATATAACAGTAGAAAAATGGACATCAGAAGGGCTTCTTCCCCACCAGTAAACCCATCAATAGATCTCCAGTAAACATATCTGGAAAAGCTGAGCCCACACTCCATCATTCACAGTTTTTGCCCATTAATTGAAACCCAAATTCTCTTTCAGAGTAATGGATGCAACATTGGATTAAAACAAAACAAAACAAAACAAAACACAACTGTTTTAGGTTCCCAGATAATTCATTTCTACAGCTAGTGGTGGATGTGATATTGGTCTGTTGCAACATTTCTTTAATCGGCCCAATTCTGGCCTTATATTCCTGCCAGGGTTTAGTGCAGTTTCCTTTCTACATGTCTTAATTTCTGTAGCTTTGTGTTCTCAGTTATTGCTAAGTAAAATTAGACTGCAACTTAATTAAAACACAGTCAGCAGTTCTGGTCAATTAGAATGAGCCTTAAGTGCCATGCAAATCTATTACAGTAGACAACAATGCTGAAAATAAGCACTTTGAAGTCTCTAGAAAAAGGACACCCCTGTGTCTGTGCAGTCCCATCCAGGCAGTTTAAATTCAGCATATGCAAGATACAGGCATGCACTTTCCCTGCCCTTTGCCAAGATGTGGGATACCTGAGCCCAGTTCTCTTCTTTGCCAAAGGCAAGGATTTTATGGTCTGTTGTCTTTGGTGGCTGTACCAGATGACATTTTCTTCTGCCATGAAAAAGGAAACACCAGGTTCTGGAGCCAGAAAATAACTGAAAATGATGGCCAGACCCTAGTACCTCAGCAAACACAGTGCACTTGACCTGCTTGCACTAGCTGATGGTCACAGGGGTCACTGGCATTTGCAGGGCCCACAGACTGCGGGTAACACTGCAAAGAGCCGAGCAGAAATTAGCTGGCAAGTTCCTGTGCCAGGGCAGGGGAGTTGCCTTGAATCTGGTGTCCTGCTGCCACTAAGTAGTTTAAAGAGAGTCAGTGATCTAATGGTGCTACTCCATTATACTGTAACAGCAGGAAGTTATGCAGACTGCATAGACGTTAGATGGCAGTGAAAACTGCGCTTTTCAGGAGCTCATTCAGGCAGAAATAGGATTCAGCCAGGCCACAGTGGGGGAACCTGTTTGTAGAGTGAACCTGTTTAAGTTTCTCTTAAAGGCCTGCCACTGCTAGCAGGTCTCTGTGAAACAGTGCACTGCTAGGAATTGTAAGCACACCAGAGCAATTGCCTGAGACCACCATGGACTAATTGCTGAAGCAAGATCATTTTAATTAGGCATCTAATAAAAATTAGTCATCCAATAAAACTATATGTAAGGGCTCGGGGGATATTTTAAAGTGGTCATGGAATGCTGGTGGTAATTTGCTGCAGATGCAATGTCCTCAGGCAGGGTTATGGGTGCATGCTCCTCTGGAATTGTAGGGGCTTTGAAATTTCCCTCTGTATAAAAGGGATGTTTATTGAATTACTGTTATGGTTGTATGGTATGATGATAGCTGGTCCAGGTGCATTACTGTAGCGCCCTCAGGTTGAAGTTTTACTGAGACTTTGAAAAACAGATACACTAAAATAGAAGGGCAAATGTGTCATATGGTCTGCCTTATACATGGGGAAGGGCTTCTGAGCAGATTAAAAAAAAATAATCTTTCAATACTGTATAAGCCATTTGTTCACTTAGCCACAGCAGCACAGCAGAGCTAACAAAACCAAATGTTATTGACTCAGAGTTTAATTGCCATGCTAGTAAGCCTTGTAGTGCCTCTTAGGATTTCTCTTTGGTTTTAAGTCAAAACGTCTTGCAAAGGCAAATGAGTGTAGAAGATTTTGATTCTTTTGTTTACCCATTTTTGTTTTAGTCCCTTTGCTTGAATGAATGAATTCTTGATTGAATTTAACTACCTGGAGGCTAAGGCATAGGCATAGCACTGAGATACCCCAGTTTCACAAGCTATTACATGTAAATTAAAAAAGGATACTTTTCCCTGTAGTTATAGGGCCCAATGACTATGTCTGATCTAGTTTATGCCATGCCTTGAAGCCTGGACATGTATTTCAGTTCAGCTGAAATGTGGTGCCTTACTAAGTTGCAGTCTCATGATCATGCATCTGAGTCTCCAAAGAAGAGGAGAAAATCAGACATTAAATCCCTCTGAGAAATTTTTATTGTTTGCATTTTTTTAAAGTCTACTTATAAGTCTATAGTGCCTACTGTGATGGGTATATGGTGATAGAGGTTGAGAGAAAGAGGGAGGATCAGAGGAGAATCTGCTTCTGAGATGGGCTCAAGTTTATGTGGGCCTCTGACTCCCTGCCCAAGAGCTCAGCAGAGCCTCTTTGAGCAGTCCTGCCAGACTGAGGCTTCTATCTGGTTGTTCTAGGTGGGGAGATTTTGTTCAGCCCAGACAATGTCATCTACCCTCCCAGCTGTCCAATCAAGATCTCAAAACAAAGTAATTCAAGGTTTGTTTTAGGGATTGAGAAGTTTGGAAGCACTTCACATAGGAGCTTTTACATTGCCAAACACATTATCTGGCTAAAGGGTTTCAAAGCTCTTTTTCCAGAGGGCTATCACACAAGTTTTTGTGTGGTCACTCACCTCTGGCAGTCTGTGGTCACTCACCTCTGGCAGTCCATTTTCAATACCGTTCAGCAGGAATTTTAGTCTGTCTGTTCATGCTTGGGACAGCATTTGCTGTTAAAGAACACACACAGAAACGGGCATTTGAACACTCAGATGCTGCAGTTTTATAGGAAAACAAGCCTTGAAAGATTGTTACCAATGAATTCATGACTTGTTCAGGGTAGTGAAAGGTTTTTAGCTGTTTGGCCCTTAGTGAACTAGATGGGAGTAAGCAAGCTTGCAACATTTGCAAATCAAGCCTTCAGGTTTTTCCTCTGAACCCAGTGCTTCAAGCTGCTCAGACAAGGCAGTTGCAGAAATGCACTATTATACCTGCCGAAAAGCCCTACAATGGGTAGCCAGAATGACCAGATGGTGATGCAGTTTGTGCAGTGTCCCTTGGGGAACAAAACTGGTTGACACAAACCAAGGACTTGGAGGCTCCTCTTATCATTGCTGTGAGGTTTTGGGTGCCTTTGTGACAAGTCTCTGCCTGAACCCAATCTCAGAATGAAACAGGGTGAGATTTGTAAGAGCCACACAAATAAATGAGGCATGCAACTATTGTCAGTAATCAGTCTACATAATATATGGATTTTAAAAATTCTGTGTTGCCTATTGTGTTGGAGAGCTCCAAACTGAACATGTACATCTACTTTTGTTTAGCCATAAGAATTTTTAACTCATCAAAATTTCTCTTAGGAGAAATCCCTGAATTTAACATACTGTTTTCTGTCACTGAGGTGCTGGTTAATTTATGTTTGCCTTGTTATTATGTTTTCCTCAAGTACCCCATTAAAACATATTCAAGTGGTAATTAGTTTCCTGTGTTATTACTCTGGTTTCAAGCAGCATAAGTCAAAGTCTTCCTTTCTCAACTAGACCCATTTCTGTATGGTAGAAAACTGTTTCAATATCCTTAGGTATTGCAGCAGGACAACTATGATAAATAAGAGTGCATATATGGGAATGGCCTAGACATTAAATATTAATGTTAATCAAAAATGTAGCAGCAGGAAGCAAAAATAATGGCAATTTTTAGTCATAAGTGTCCTGGCGTTGTTTTGTAGAACAAGTATTTCTGGTACCTATACTTCAGGTGTCCCTTTTGTCTTAATGAGACTCTTTTTGCTAAGAACTAAGTGTTATAGGCAATGTAAGCAGAGAATAAATGTTAGTTCTTGCCTGAAGGGCTTCCATTCTTACTGGATATAATGAAAAAAAAAAGGGGGGGGTGGAGAGAAAAGCATACAATTTACACGCAGAAGATTAGGAAATGAGTTACTAAAAAATGAGTCACTAAAAATGGAACTACTTAATATAAAAGACTTACACTGAGATCTCTTTAGCTTGCTCCAGTGTTTTCCTCTTAAGTCCATATTATCATGACAGGCATTTAAAAGTGCATGCGCTCAATAGAATGACTGTACAGCTCTCCCATCCAGGAATCAGAGTTGAGGCAGACGTCTTCTCTTGTTTAAATGTGTACAATAGCCACCAACTGTGTTTTAATATAGACAGTAGTAAGTGGCTCTTTCCAAAGGATTATAACAGAACAAATATTTAGGAGGCCACATTGATTCATTACCGGCTTCCGGTGAGATGATGTATGAAGGGAACATGAAGATCAATAAGACAAGCCAAATGAAAGAGCTTGAGATAAGCAGCAGGAGACGGAAGAAATCAATGCCGTCCAGCCACTGTGATGGCAAAACAGAGTCTAGAAGAGATCATATTAAACTCATAAGTCACATATTTCAAATACCTACCTGTAACATCATCTATGACAATATACCTGCAACAGGGATTGGTGTCAGTATATTCTTATAATTAACTGCAGCGAAATTCTTAAGATTTCTAGTCAACTTCTTCTACTACAGACTACCACAGTAAGTTCATGTCCATGACAAGACGTGTTCCAGAATAACCTTTATATGTTTAGCATAGGAAGATTTATTGATAGAAGATCAAATATTAACCTGCCTTTCATAACTTGGAAAAAATAAGCCACATCAGGAATAAAGACATTGACTATTACCCTATTGTTGGCTGTTGGTGTACGCAGATATTTATCTGTGCACAGATAAATTTAGCTGAAGACTTTTTCTCAACTTCTTTTGCATTTATTCCTCACTTTAATTCTACTGAGAAAGTGTACAACTTGGTGATGTGAGAAAGTGAAGGCTCTTCTTATTTATTTTTCAACTTAGGATTGTATCACGCAGTACATTCTCCATATCCAACTGTAAATACATGATGTGGACTGTATTTTTTCCCAGTATTTCCTCACTGACTGTGGGTTCTCTAACTTGTTCAACCACTTCTAGATCCATGCCAAAGCCTTTTAAGGGCATCCTTTCACCATTGTGGTATTAGAATTTATTAAATTCTGTTGGTATACTGAAACCTCTCCTTAAATAATTTTTGGACAAATCAAACATAGGCAAACCATGGTTAAGCTGAGCTTAAAAATGTATGAGATGGAGGCAAAGGAGTTGTAATACAATTTTAACAACAAGGAACTGCTCCACAGCCCAATGAAATAGCTTAACTAAGGTTAAACCCACAGAAACCTTTGCACCAGCTGTCCAGGAGGCTTGCTGTTGTAGAGCTGAGGTGTTTTACTAGCACTGTAAAGAAGTTAGAGACCTTTGCCCATATGGAGGTATCTTCTAGTGAACAGGAAATCCTGAGGACATCACCATTTTTGCACAGGTCTGCCACTGACTTTTTTTTTTCCACCTTTTTACAGTTTCTGAAATCAGAGTTCAACCCTCATTTCTTCTGACTGTTCCATAATGTGTAACATCTCCAGCCATTTATAATTTTTTAAAAATTACTCCAACCTATGGGTTAACAGCTGAAACTAGTGAAATGCCCTGAAAATGAAGATGTTGTCTTCCTAGAACCTTGCAACAGAGGAATAACAGAATTCCTCATGTTTATTGTTTTCTTCTCCTGAAGTCTGTAACTGCACAGTTTTATGCCTGGTTTGTTTCTAATATCAAGCACTTCTGGCGTTTTTCCCTCCCATTGGAATCTAGCTGGCACTTCTTCCTCCTGAAATGTATTACCTTGTATTTTTCTCCACAGAGCAATATTTTAGTGCCTAGACATAACTTTTCTGTAACAGGTCCCTCTCTGCTGCCTTTGTTCCAAACATCAGAGGAATAAGTGCTGTTCTGCACTAAGGTTCCCATCTGGAGATGCACCGAAATTTTCTTTGGAGCTCACCTTTCAAAACTTAGCAGAAGTCTGGCTGTAGTAGGCTAGTGTCTCTACAGCAATGTTTGAGGTGCCTCCCTCTCTCTCCCCTCCCCCCCCCCGTTTGTTTTTTTTTTAATTTGTAATGCAAAGTACTGGCAGATTTATTCATCTTTGTGCATCTTTTGCATTGCTTATTCTTCATTTATTTACTGTTTATGTGCTTACAGTCATTAACTTCCTAAGGAAAACAAAGACATGCTTGCAACATTACTTTAGAGTACTTGATTTCTCTGGGGGCAGGTTTGTTAAGTTTCTTTGCATTCCGAGTTTACATGTATCTCTTAGGGGAGAAAATATGTAAGATTTATTTTGGTGATGTAACTGTCCACAAAAATGGGATTTCTGGCTTCAAGCGCACAGCTACCAGGAATCATATTTCCTAATGCAACAACTTGGTTTTCAAAAAAACATAGAAAAGTATATTCCTGCTGGATTTTTGGTTTTCAATGAGAGATCATAAATTTTGAGAGAATACATTTTATGAAAAAATTGTACTGCATAATAACCTTTGTGAATAATTTGATTGTACCTTAAACCCTTTCTTTTGATGAAAACTTTTCAAGGAGACACAGTTTTCCATGCAAGGTATCAGTGAGGGTATTTTTGAGGAATTCATTGCCATTACAGGTTTGATCCCTTTTCCTTTTGTGTTAGGATGCTATTTCATTGTCCAATTGACAACATTTCCAAATATCACCAGCAAATTGTCTTCCTGTAGTTATAGACTGATTAAAATTGCCTTTTTGGTATGTAGATGTAAAAATAATAATTTGCCTAAGCAAGAAGAAAAGCATCAGCCATTCCAAACAGTTCTTTAAAATTGCTTTTCCTTTCTCAACTGCCTGAATAATGCAGTTCCTCACATTTTCACTGCTATAAACACAGCTGCATTCCAAAGTAACCGCATTCATTTCATCTGAGTTACTTTGAAGTGGTGCACCCTAAGAATGGGACAATACCAGTGAGACATGAGGAAAAAATTGGGATCATTTCCACCAGCAAATGCTCACCATTTGGCAGTGGAGCTGAGATGTAGCATTTACAGGAAAGATAGTGAGAAGAGCTCTTCTTTGGAGAAGGTGCATCTTTGTGTACGTGTCTCAACTAAACTCATCTCCTGGTGACATTTGTAAATCTAACTATGCCAGATTCAGTATGAGAGAACCATATGAAAGTCAGCTAATCTTGTCTTTCTGTTCAATGGGGACTGCATGGTCTCTGTAATACACAATAAATGTTTATTCATTGCCTTTTGTATTATAAAACAAGGAGTTCTGTTTGAGGAGCAGGAGTTGCAAAAGCTTCCTGCTGAAGTAAGGAGATGTATAATACTTGGCTAGACACTATGAAAATTCTTTTGCTTAATGTAACAAAAAAGAGAACCCCCTCCCCTTCTCTCCTTCTGCATCTCAGTTGCCTCTTTTGTTCAAAGACACTGCTGCAAAGTTCATGTAACCATCTCCTGATAAGTTGCTAAACTAGTGTATCAACATCCTGCCTTCCTGTCTCACGCTGGGCCAACATGACCAAATAAAAAAAGAAGTTGAACCACAACGCTGAGGAAGCCTTCATCTTCACGACCACCAGAGGGACAGAGACGACCCCCTAGCAACAGTGTGCGCAGTCGCAGAATATACCAGGATGTGCTGCGTAATCCTGGAATTACCAAGATATAAAAAGGGACCCTGGCAGGGGTGAGGTGCGCGCCGTTGGTGGAGCCGAGACTCCCCGGCCGCCCAGCGCTGTTTTGCTTGCTGTTGCTTACTCAATAAATTCCTTTCTATTATTAATGCAATGCTCTCTGAAAATTAATTAAGGGGGCAACTTATAACAGTCTCCATGTATTTTAGGCAATTGTCTGACAGTAAGGGGAATAAAACTTTGCCTTGCTATTTTATGCAGCAGAAGTCAGCTATTAGTGCTTCAGTATTTGCAGTCTCCCATCTCATGCTGGAAATTTATAGGAAATGAGCGAAGTCAAAAACCACCCCTGTTTCTATCACAGTAAAAGTAAGACATCCCTCACTTCCTTCTCCTACCTTACCAATGCATCACTTACTGGAGACTGAGAGGATGGCAGGAGTGATTCAGTGTTCCCAGCAAAAATTATCTTTTCAAGAATAACTTTTGAGTGTGAATCTCCTCACAGGAGCTGTCAGAAAATAATTCATTGGCCTTAAAAGAAGACAACCCTCAACCAATCCTTACGCACATACAGGGTCTGCAGTCTCCTTAATCTTGCTGGGTTTTTCAATACTTCAAAGAGAGCTGAGACATGGCAGAGCCAAGATCCTGAAGCTTTTAGGCCAACCAGCAGGACTAAACAGAGGCAGATAGGGAAGTGTCCGAAGTCTGAGTCCACGAAGCTCAGAAAATCCTTTGTTCATAGCTTGGTTGGTTGCCAGAAATGTCTTCATTGTAAAAATCTGACCCCACAGTCAGTATATCTAGTATTTCTAGTCAGTATCTCTAGTATTTTGACAAATTCGTGTTTTGCTGTCTACATTAACAAGTGGCCTGAGTCCGGAGTCACTCGGAGACATTTGTACAGGGTGGAACAAGAGCTCCTCGCAGTCTCACAGAGTCTCAGAGTCTCACAAAGTCTCATAGAGGCCAAATAACCAAAAGATCAGTTGCTTTCATTCCCTTTCCAGAGATGTAGTGTTTTTGCTTATCAGAAACACATAAATTTGTTCATGACTTTATTATCAAATAGTACAGAAAAGGGGTTTCTCTGAGGCTCAGAGCAAAAGAGGCCCCACTCATCAAAATTAGGACTGTGAATCGTATTTTTTCCTCCTGACTCAGGTGCAACATATTTTATGCCTTCAGACCCTGGGGCTTTCTGCCCTTGCAGGCCTTCCTGTGGCACCAGCAGCTGCACAAACACCTTGTGCTCAGGGTGTGCAGCACTTCACAGCTACCCTGACTGCTAGGGAAGGAGGCGAGTATCGCCTAACAAAAATACTGTTTTCAGGATGAAAGGATATTGCCTGCTGTGGTACAAAGGGGCACTATTGTGTTAACTGTGATAGAGCCAGGAAACCAGAAGACTCCAAACTTTCATCAGTCGTACCATGTTTGAAATTTCTTGGGGGCTCTTCAGCACACCAAAGTTTTGCCATCTCTTCAAGCACCTCTGTGTGCTTTCTGTTAGGTCCTAGGCAAACATGCAGGTCCAATACTCCAGCATCCATAGGCTTCTCCATCTCTTCATTAAAGCTGTCTTAAGGCTGCAGTGTGCATTTACCTCATGGGAAATGCAGGTGGGCTGTTATGCCAGCTGTACAGCTGTTTTGCATCAGCACAGCAATGCAGGTAGCATAGAGTACACTGCTGAAAGCAGGTTAGAAAACTTTTGGCACCTATTCTTTGTGCCTAAAACGATTTGGTTGAAAAATAAAGGTCTGCTGCATCCATACATTCTGTGGGCAAACCTGCATCCTTCCACAGAGGACAACATTGTATATATAATATACTAAGTCTTATGATTTAGTTGCTCCTACAACGGAGTTACATGTAGGCTGTTCCACTCTTTCTTTGAAACATCAGCAAATGTGGAGGTCAAACAGGATAAAATTCCCTCTACTTGGCCAAATCACAGTGGTACTCCTGGAGCACTAGGTCCACTTAGGCAAGTTTCAGTGATGCTGCCATGCCTCTTTGGACTTTTGTGCTGCCTGATGAGAATCTGAAAATTGTATTCAGGCAAATCTCCTTTAAAATCAATAACCCCTCCTAAGAAGCCCTAGGAAAGAAATGCTGTTGATAGTATGTTACCTCAAATATGCCATTGTTCTTGATCTTTTCTTTCTCTTTCTGAAACAATCTGTTATTTTCCACAGTCCTTAAATTAGATCTCACAGGGATGCGGGCTCCAGAAGTGTGAAAATTAATACACAAGCAATTGAATTTGAAAACAAAACAAAACAAAAACAAAACTACAGCAATGGAGCAGGAAAGAAGTCACTGGCGCTAAACCCAGAACTATGCAAATTAGGTCGTAAACTCTCAACCAAATTTAGGAAATTTTCTGATCTTTAATTCACTTCCCTCTGCCATCAGAATCCTTCTTCTTTTTCCCCCAGGGTGAAACTCCACCATTAAATAATGGATGCATAAATAATGGATGCATAAACTCCTCTATCTATTTCCTCCTCTAAATAAAACTTTATAGCAAATAACAAAGCGAAGCAAGAATTGAAGATGAGAAGAGACTACAGTGATGTCAAACGACAAACAAAGCCAGGGCTTGACAGATTAATTTCATTCTCCAAATTACACTGATCTTATTTGCAGAGTCATTCGATGCATCTTTGTTTTAGATTGAAGTGTCCTACACATAAAGAAAGGGGGAAAAGGAACTTGGTCTGAAGTACACAGCATTTTTACTTGTGTTTTATAAGCAGTTGGCCACTTGAAATACTTGCCTGCAGAATCAGTGAAGCTATCACAGTACTATTAACATTCAAGCCCTCTAAACAGAAAAATAAGGCCACTAAGGTGCAACAAAACACAGTGGCCTTCAGGGAACACAGCAAAATGTATTTTATTAAATCAAGGGAAAATTGCCATGTCCCAGGGTAGCAGGTGAGCTATGAAATTTTGACTTTTGGATATTACTGCTGTGTACCTTTATTTATCAACCCAAAGCAGTTCAGTGATCAACACTGCAGCCTCCACTGTGCTGCTGAGGGAGGTACAGCTCAATGCTGGGATTGCCCTGCTCAAAGCAGACCTTTGTGGCTCCTGGAGAAGGTCTTCCCTTCTCCCTGCAGCAGAGCCTCTCAGTGCTGGAGTCACTGGTATGAAAAAAAATCTTGCCTATATAGATATTCACATTCATGTAGATCTATACTGTCTATATCTATATAGATACATTTACAGCTGTAAGTGTGGTTAGCTAGCTAGAAATGTTAAATGGCAAAGTCAAATAGCTATAAATTGGAAAAAGCCATAATAAAAGCTTCCGTTTACATCATTTGTTTTTTCATGGATACGCATTATGACATAACCAGATATTTAGCATTTTGTACACTGGACTCTTTTTTTGTTGTTGTTTACAGACACATCACTAGAGGAATGCAGTGGTGGAGGAGGGGAATTGCTGTCTCTTTGGCAATAGAGCACTATTCAGAGCAGCGCTATAACAATTCATTTTGTCCCCTGGAGGATCTCTATATATCTCAGCTGTAATTAAAAGTTGTAATTGATAGATGACTAAGGACTGTATCATAAAAAATGACTTGACCTTCCTAGTGTAGATTATTAGATTACCGAAGATAAATAGGCACTTTCCAATAAGATTCTTCTCCTCTTCCAGATTATTCCTGACAGTTCCCTTAATGAAAATGTCAAGATGTCTCTGTCAAATGCCTTTGAATTAAGAAGACACATTATCATGTTTTGCAAATTGTTATCAAATTACACTCATCAAAGAGGTATTTTCCTTCAGTGATTGTTTCCTTCACAGCAATGCATAGCAAAAAGCTTAGAGATGGATGTACTTGTGCAGCAGATTTTGTGTCATGTTGTCAAATTCCATTAATGTTCCCGTGGCTCACCTGTGCTTCTGAAATACCTGCAGTATTACTTACATATCTGTACTATTATATATTGTACTTCTCTAACACGTATTAACTGTGCACGCTATAGACCTTGAAAGAGTCATTAGAATTATAGGCACTTCACAGGGGGCTGAAGGCTCTATTATCATTCATTATACAAAGGGCTTAATTAAAGAACTGCTGAAGGAAATGGTTTAAGAGCCTCTTGAAAATGATTGAATAGAAGGAGTCCTTCATTACCAGACTGATTCTGCTAGACCAGAACAATATCTATATTTTTATTTCTAGGCACAGCATGAATATCAAACCTTGCTAATTTGTAACATTTTCACAGCCTGTCTTATGATAGATAGTTATAGATGCATAACAATATATATATATATACGCTGTGTGAGCTAGCTATGTAGATTATATATAAATTTCACAAAAATATGCATACATATAGATACAGAGTATTAATTAGAGCCCTACTTCGGTGTTGTAGAATTGCAGGAATATTTCAGTTTTCATATTTAAAAGATTCCTGGCCACTATAGTCAGGAAAAGAACCCAACTATTCTTTCTCTGCCCGTAAAGAATAAGAAGGGGGGAACAGAGAGCAAATAAAAGAATACATTTTCCTTCTTTTCCTTTTTATGTCTCAGAAGCTGTAGATCAATCCCTCAGTTTTTTAAAAGTTTGCACATACAGAAGTCAGTATGCAGAACTGGTTCTCAGCAGCAGATTTTGTGGTTTACAGTCTGTAATCTCTTCAGCTTTTAGCAAGGAACCCAGGAAAAATGAACTCAAAGTAACAGTTATAACACTGATAAAGATAAGGGGAACAGTAAGGAAAAGGGTGTGTGTGTTTTACTTTTTTTTAAGTCTATAGCAAAGTGGAAGAGGAAGCTGGGGATCTCAGACACAGACTGAGAAGCTTCATTTAGAAAACTAAAACTTTGCATTTCCTAGTTAAACTGACCTTTGGAAAGAAGGTAAAGCTTTCTGCAGATATGAATTTGAGATCGATAGGAGATAGGAGGGTTGAGCTCTGTTCTGTTGGCTTTCTTTCCAGTGTGAAAGGTAGCTTTAGAGGCTTGACTGAAGAAATTCAGGTTTTAAATCACCTTCCTGGGTCAACTTTTGGACACAACAAAGCAGATACACCTTTAAAACTATCACTGTTTTGCTGCTTCTCAGAGTAGCAAGCAAGAAAATGACTAGTCAGACTGGACGCTGGCTTACAGAGCAGGATGTAAGAAGGGTCCTAGAAGGGCCAAGACATTCATATTAGTTATACAGCTATGCAATAATGAGTCTGTGTGTGTGATCCTAATGGTACAGCAAAAGTGTGGGTATCTTTGTGTAGACCTGGAAAAAAGTGCAGAGGTACATGCAGCATAAATACATACATGTAGAAATAGTTTATTCACTCATACCAGTTTACCTTCTCATTCTGTAAGTGTTAGGCTGGAGAAATTATATAGCTGCTGAAATAATCGTAGATGTGCCTGTCTGTCCAGTGGAATCTACAGTCCAGGTCACGGGCCCAGATTTGCCATCCGATGCCTAAGGAAAAAAAATAAAAAAAAATTAGGAGATTATCAAATCCAGCATGTTAACTTGGAAGCACTTTTTTAAGTGAGCACAGGGATCGTGCTCTCTCTTCCCGTCTGGTGTTCATGTGCATCACTTGGCAGGGAGACATTGTATTGGGTTTATGTGGCAAGGGTTTGGAAACAGGGGGCTGCAGGGTCAGCCTCTGTGAGCAGAGCCCAGCAGCTGCCCCATGTCAGATCAGTGCCAGCTCCAGCCAGCTCCAAAAGGGACCCACTGCTTGCCAGAGCCGAGCCAGGGAGTAACGCTGGCTGGGAAAGCAAATTTAAGGAAGGGAAAAAAGAAAACTGCTCTGCAATAGCAGCTGGTAGAGCAATTACCATCCCTGCAGCCCCCAAGGTCACTGCAGAAGGAGGGCAGGAGGTGCTCCAGGCATGGAGCAGAAATTCCCCTGAGGCCTATGGAGAGGCCCCTGGTGGAGCAGGCTGTCCCCCTGCAGCCCATGGGTCCCACATGGAGCAGATCTCCACGCTGCAGCCCGTGGAGGAGCCCCTGGTGGAGCAGGTGGATGTGGCCCATTGAGAGCCCCCGCAGGGGCAGGCCCTGGGCCAGAGCTGCTGCCTGTGGAGAGGAGCCCACGCAAGAGCTGGGGATCTGGGGGGGAGCTGCTGCCTGTGCGGGACACATATTGGAGCAGTTTGCTCCTGGAGGATGGACCCCATGGTACGGAGCCATGTGGGAGCAGTTCTTGAAGAGCTGCTGCCTATGGGCAGCCCACACAGGATCAGTTCAGGAAGGATGGCATCCCGTGGGAGGGACCCCATGTGCAGCAGGGGCAGAGGAGACGAAGCGTAAGGGACTGACCACAGCTCCTATTCCCAGTTCTCCTGCGCTGATCGGGCGGAGGAGGTGGAAGAGGGAGGGTGGGAGGGGAAGGTTTTTTTTAGTTTGCTTTTAGTTTCTCACTGTGCTAGTCCACTAGTGATAGGTACTAATCTCCCTATGCTGAGTGTTTTGCCTATGACAATAACTGGTGAGTGATCGCCCTGTCCTTATCTCAACCCTTGAGACCTTTCCATTGTATTTTCTCCTCCTCTTCCTTGTAGAAGGGAAGTGTGAGAGGGGTTGTGGTGGAGTTCAGCTGCCCAGCAGGGTGAAAGTATCAGACACTCATCCACCTGGGATTCACAGCTTTTAACACCTTAATGGTGTCAGGATCCTAAAACCAGTTCTCATTTATAAAACAACCAAAACACCAAGGAGTAGCTACAGTGACCATTTTTATTTTGCAGCTCTGGGTTTTGCATGAGACAGTTCAGCTTGGTTAGTGGTGAACTCAGGATCACTTCCCTCCACAGTATACATCTTGCCCCAATACGCTAAAGTGCCTATTTTTGCCCTAGTCTGGCTATCTGCTACTGACTGGCATGGAGAAAAATGAGAGAATCAAGCACCATTCTCTGCTGACAGTGTCAAAAATGCTTGTGTGTTTATTTTTAAATAATAATATATACATGCTAGTGACTGCAGAATTTTCAGTAAATATGAATATAAAAGTCACCATTTCAACTTGATCAGTGGGGTCTCATATAAACAGTCTTTTGTGAGACACTGTGACTCAGTCCCAGAATAAATGCTATTTTACTGCATTTTGAAGAGACAGGTTTTATAAACCATTTCTCGTTATTCTCCCTTTATTTTTTTCATGTCTTTCAAAGCATTGAGGAATACATTTTTTCTGTAGTACCTGCAGCCACTTTGCCAGCATCCCAGCAGCACAAAGCATACATATGTATGTGTGCTGAGTGGAAAATTCCACTGAATGGGAGCTCTCACAGTACTCTTCCAGGCTTATATTGGCTTCTACAAGACAGGGTAGTGAAGATATTTACTTTTAATACATCAGGTGCTTAGCTTGTGGAGTATGTTTGTCAACCGTCATCAATTCCTGTCTTCTCTTTATATTCCATGGGAAAGCTGTGTGTGAAGATTGGCAGGACTCCTAACTGATATATGTCTTTATCTATGAATAAGGAGCCCTGGTGTATTCCTTGACACCTACTGCCAGAGGTTTGGTTTAATTTCCTCATTCAGCTATTGTTGTAGTCAAGAGATTACTCCCTGCTCCATTTTGCTTGCTTATCCCACACTCCCTGCCAGTAACAATTCACATGATCATTCCCTAACATACAAGGATCACTGTACCAAACACTGACAGATAAAAATGAGCTTTTGGATGGAAAAGGCACAGTTGAGACTGTACACGTCCCCAGGAAGGGATACTCTGTCGCAGTGATGGTGATGCAGTGCAGCTCGAGGTATTATGTCCAGCTGGCCCAACCACAGGCAGGTTGAGCACTCGTGGATGCAGGCGTGTGCTTGCTCTCCCCATGTAACTGACATTGCTTTGTTAGTCATTTTTGTTTTACAGACTTGAGGGAATTCCACAGCTGGGGAGGGGAAAGGCAGCAAATAAATCCTGTGTTAGAGGAACAGTAATGTGAGACATATGCACAAACTACTAGAAATACCAAGTTAGTCTGTAAAAGTGTGACATGATCTTTCTATGCACATGAACAGCAATGTGCATATGAATTTTCTGATTGGTGGCAATCACTCTGCAGAATCCCTGTCCTATATAAGTGAATACAGGCTGAAGAATAAGAGGAAGTGAATGCCTTCCTTTAAAGAAGTCCATGATACATACTACACAGTAATCATAATAATGCCGATTAAAGGCTTCTTAATTCTCCTTCTCACAGTACAAGTCCAAACAAAATCTGTACCTGCAAAACCATTTAATGGTAAAATGAGCTACCAACAAAAAAAAAATAAGCTGTTTAAAAATCATACAATGAAAGAGACACAAACCGGTTGCTGGTCTGTGCTGTGGATACATGCAAGTGCACAAGTTGATACCTGACTTATTCAGTTGATGGGCAGCTACAAGAGAACATAAACCTCAAAAGAAATAATTTTACCTAACCAGCACCATTTCATGCCCTAGTCAATGCAGATGGTAGCATAGTAATGCATGGGCATGAGGGGAGTCTGTTACTGGAAGCTGGACAAATTAGAGAAGAGGAGCCAATTACTAGTGTGTAGTGCTTTTGCCAAACATGCTGCCAGAAAACACAAGGAGACAGGCCAATCCGGCGAAAACATCCCTGAGAAACAGCTTCTTCTGCTCCCTCCGCTGCTGCGATGAAGTCGGAAGCTGCCCAAGCCTCTTTGCGTTTATTTTCAAGGTTTACTTCTGTAATCTACTCGCTTATGTACTGGGTCTGGCTGGAATGTTAATTTTCCCGGCAGCAGCCCATACAGTGCCGTGCTCTGTACTAACCCTCCTAGGGGGTGGGCAAAAAAGTGAGGAGAGAAACATCACTAGGGCAGCTGACCTAAACCAATCAAAGGGATATTCCATACCATGTGGTGACACACTCAGCAATAAAAGGTGGAAACAGGAAGAAGAGGGGAGGGGTGGGCTCTCGTTGAGAAGACGTCGGTCCTCCTCTCGAACACCGGCTGCGTGCGTTGAGGCCTTGCTTCAAGGATGTGGTCAATCATTGCTCATTTGTGGGAAGTAGAGAGTAATTTCTTTCCTCTGCACTTCCATATAGCTTTCATTTATTTTGTTTGTTTGTTTTCCTCCCTTTTTTCCCCTTTCCCTTTTATTTCCCCTTAGTTAAATTGTTTAGTTCATGGTAGTCTTTATTTAATTATTATAATTACTTCCCTTTAATTAAATTATCCTTATCTCAACCCGTGAGTTGTTCTTTGCTTTACTTCTCCCCCTCCTCATCTAAAGGAGGGGGAGTGAGAGAGCGGTTGTGGGGTTTAGCTGCCCAGCACGGTAAAACCACCACAGCTTATTGCAAGAAAAATGCCAGAGGAGGAATACCAGCACTGACCATGAGGAATAAAAACACACTAATTAAGTCTCATCTAGACCTGGCTTGTCTTCCGGCCCAGCAGGGCTGGAGCAGGACTGCTCTCCAGTCCAGGAGAGCAGCCCCATTCCACCCCAAAAGAAGGTGGCCTGCTCCAAACAGATTGCCATGAACAGCCCCTCACTGCCCCTTGTACTGTCATTGTTTTCAAGACCCTGCTTGGCAGAGGCCAAAGCTCACATCAAGTGCACGAAGACATGGCAAGTGATGTCACACTAACTTGCCTTGTGCTCAACTTCAGCAGCACTTTTAAGAACTATATCAAATGGTAAACTCTTCAAAGAGCTTCTCTGGCAGTGTAGGATGCTTTGCAATCTTCCATTTACATGCCTTGGTATGAGCCTACAAGAAAAATTACCTTTTGGTCTATTTTTTTTTTTTGGCTGAATTACCCTGCAGTTGGTAAATAGGAAAGGTTCTATACAAGAGTGCATTTTAAAACAATTTGAAGGTTCCAACAGTTAGACAAAATTCTGGGCTAATATTACATGTCCCAAATATGCAAGTGTTTCCACAGCAAATATGTGAGTTATTTAAGTGGTAACAGGATGTCAGTCCCATCAATTTCTTGACAGAACAGTGCAGAAATGAACATCATCATTTGGAGCTTATTTACACCATTTTCTTCCTACCTATGGAAATAAGGAAATTCAAGGAATTTATACATCAGAGAAATAAATTTTTTTCTCTAGTTCACACACACATTGAATATCTTGGTTCCTCTTGAAATAACAGCATGCTACCTGTGAAATGGCAGTAATGAAACGTTACCTCTCGTGAGTGCAGCCAGGAAGTGTAAGGCTACAATACCAACAGAGACAGACCTAGAAGAATATGAAACCCAGGATTAAAAGGGTATAGTAAAGAAATACGAACCAAAACCCAAAGCCCAGGGAATCTGTAGCAGGTGGGAAAAAGGAAAAGGATGAAGCTACCATTAATATTTTTTAAGGTCATATTTTTTTCTGGGTATTATTCTTATTTTCACTCCAAGACTCTAATTCATGGCCAGCAGTTGAATGTTTTTCTGCTTACATGAAGAGTGCATGATCTTCTGATTCCAAGCTGTGCACTAAATTCATGTCAGTCCTATGTATTGTGTTAACAGCCTGTAGCCCAGCATAGTTTTGGTAAAAATCACATTTTTAATACAACAGTGGACAAAAAGTCACTTGTTTTGCAGTTTGGCCTTCTCACTGAGCTCTTATATAACCATGAGTTAAAGCAATTCTCTCTGACAAATCTCTGGTATGGTCTCACTTTATACTCCTGGCTCAAAATAATTGCTGCATAACCCATATCCTCATCCCCATAAATGCAATATTTCTAACTATGTTTGATGCTCAGCTGCAGAGCATTCCTCTTGCCCCATCCTTTTTCAATGTGAAAATGGAATTTGGATTAATCAAACCCTGCTGCTCACCACCTGCAGCACTTGCAATTTCCAGCTTTCATGGCTGCAATGGCAACAGGAAAGGCTCATCAGAGCATGGTAACAAGGCAATTGCTTCAAACCAAGGGTATGAATACTGGCCACATAAATATGGAAACATCGTCACAAGAACAGAGAGGCTGCTCCATCAAAAAACGAACTCAAGGCTAAATACCATCTCCTTGCAATTACTTATTAAATTATATAACCGGGAGTGGATATGGGACAGGTCAAGGCTAAATGCTTAGAAATGTAGCTATCACTCTGCTGGGTCCAGTTTATAAGTGAACGTATGGAGTGCACATTTTACCATTGCTACCTGCTACACAGAGGACCTGCCAATAGACAAACCTGAGGTGGTGAGCTAGGAGTGAAACCAGTCCATTATCTCTGAACTTTATTGCTTTTGTTTAATGCCTAAGAGACAAGTTGCTTGCACATGTAATGGAGCCTACTCCCTTTTCTCTAATCCACTGAAAGCAAAGGCAGATGCATCAGAAGTACTAGGGGAGCTTTGTCAAGTCATAAATTTCTTATTGACGCAGGAAAGCCCTGTATTTCACTCAAACAGATGAGCTAATCATTACAGAAATAGAGGAAGAAGTAATCCCATTCTACACAAGCCTCTAGGTGAACAAAAATGTTCCTGACACAAATCAGGTGAAACCATAAGCTCTTAAAAGGTTTTAATGAACTGACAACTGAAATAAAATGACAGTACAGGAGAACTGAAAAAATAAATAAATAAAATTGTGACCTTCATATTGTGGCTACTTCTTCAAGTATCCAACATTTCAAGATGGAAGCTTTCTTCATTTGGAAAACCACTGGATTTTATATATATATATATATTTTAGCAATGAAATGAAACATCTGAGGGCTTTAAAACTCTTTTCAAAACTTTCTGTTCAAAATTTTGGAAAAGTTCAGTTGATGCCTCCTAATAGAAGGTTCTGGTTACCACAGTTTGGCCCTTTCAAATAAAACAACATAAAACTTGCAATCTCAAAATGGAGTTTATCACAAGTGCCTAGTTTTTAAAGGGAACATTAAGCTCTGAGGATTGTATAAAATCCTAATAAAATACCTAAATTTGTTTAGATTCACCTGAAAATTGCATTTCAGCAAAGCTAGGGGAATACTGAGCTTCAGTGAAGCAGACGTGGTACCTACCTCTGCACCCTGTAACAAAACCCGACTTTCTCTAATTTCTGAGTGACAGGCTCTTTAGTGTCGGAGGTATCCTAACAAGCTTCACAGCTGATGATGCAGCTGGAGACTGAGCTATGTTTCTACCCTGGCTAATCTGAAGGGAAGCTTCCTAGAATGGCTCTCTCAATTATATCAGCTCCAGGTGCTCCTTTTCTGCGATACTCAGCCAGTTACTGAATGTGGACAGGCTCTCCCCCATGTTGTTTTGTTTTGTTTTGTTTTTTGATCAGTTAGTCATTATTATTCCCCCAACAATTCAATATTGGAATTTTTTTTAGCCCCTCAGGAAAGAAATTCCTCTCTTTCTGCCCCTCTCTTCACTTTCCTGCTCTCTTGCTATTAGTCTTTTTCTAACATGCAACGTAAGTTTTCCATCATTGCATCCACACACAAAAGAGCTGTGGATCTGTTGCTCTGCAGCTCCACAAATCTCAGAAGCTCTAAGCTAATTTATGCTAGCTAAAATTCTAGCTCTGGTGGATGATAAAACTCATCCTTAAATTTTACAACAAATACATCCTTAAGGACATAAAAATGAAATTATATTTGGCACTGAATAAATATCTCTCCTCTGACAGTCTACTAACAGGAAACAGCAGGAGATCATGAGAGTTTATCTCTGTCGTACAAAAACTAAGGAAAAGCCTGAACTGACATTTCCCTCTAGCATATGCACACACACACTTCTGCTTACGCACAGACACTGGTAACCACTTTTCATGACAGAAGGACTTGACATAAGATGCGTGTATGAAAGCTCTAAAGACTTACAGTTTTAGGGTAAATTTATTTCTACATGGATATGCCTCACAGCGTTTTCAAAGATTTCATTAGTTTCAGCCAAGTACAAAAAGAATATTGTGCATTTGATATTTGTGATATGTGGTGTCACCTGCTACAGTAAATGCATTTCAAGCTGTGATTACAAATGCAACAGTCTCCTCCAGGGTTTAATGTTCTTGTCTATACGGCATTAAAAAATTCATCAGTCATATGCATGTAATTTTTATAAATAATTCTTGCCCAGCAGGTTATTTAACTCAGAACTGCTCTCTACAATAGTGGTTAAAGGAGATAAAGTAAGAAGTGATCTGTTAAGTGAGCAGTATTTGAAGTGTACATGGTCTCTTGAGTAATTGATTCCCATAATTATTTTGATTCAGTATTCATTATGTTATTTGTAAACCGGCAAAAAAGAATTTCTAATATATCCTCGTGTACATCTGATCATGAAGTGACATGAGGATAAAAAACATAAAGTTATACACATACTTTTGCATGTATAACTGTCGCTGCACAAAAACCAATTGAACTAAAGCAATTTACAGCAAATAAAGTTTTGTAAAATATTTAGAAGTTTATGGTAACAGTAATGCTAAGGTCAAATTTTAAAATTTAATAAGTAAACAGTTCTCATTGCAACTGCATGACTAACTTTCACTTACAACTATTGCCATTAAGGGCTTCAATACTTAATTGCCATTTCCTTCACAGTGTGCTTTGTCTCTGCAGGAAACATCTCATTTGGATAAAAGAGAACAATTCCTTCCTGGATGCCAGGATATGAGCAAGGCATCATCAATTAAGATTCAGAAGGGTTCCTTTATAACAGTTTATGAAGGCTCCAAGGCCAACAGAATAGTTTAGCTGAGATTTCTGGACAGAGGTCTTGCATTCTCTGAGATCTCACGTGGGACAGATTTCATTTGTTTTTATATATACTAGCTACTTCAGTCTATTTTTTTTTCAGAAATTGTTTAAAGTATATTCTCAAGCAAGGCCTGACATGGTTTGAACAGTTTTATCTGACAAGTTTAAATAACTGGAGCTATTTTGGTGACAGTGACCCATCCCTCCTTTAAATTAGCTATTGAAAAATCTTTGACAGGTTTGTGGACTGCTTAGTAAGAAGCAGTATTGCTTCTTACTTAGTATTGCTTAGTATTACTTACTTAGTATTGCTCTTGGCAATATACTACAAGTGCTGCAGGTCTCAGCAGGACTGGACAGAAGGGAATTTTCCAAGTTCAACAACAAGAACCAAAAACAGCAGCAGCACTAGGAAATTCAGAAGTTCAAGTGTAGTCACTAGCCATTTCAGCTATATAAGCCAACTGGTAGAATCACAAGAATACATGATGCAAAATTTCAACTACATATCCAGAATTCCCCATTATTTCATTTACAAGCCACCACAAAAAGAGAATTTTTAAGTATATATGGCACATAGGAACTCCAACAAAAGTTTGTGATAGAATGAAACAACCTTGCCAATTTTTGGGTGAAGAAAGAGGGCAGTGGTTATCCCCTACCTTAAAGTTGCTAAACCTATTAATATACATAGTAATTATTGCCTAATATTAATAGATTAAGCCTAGCAACTTACCCAATGAGTACCAGAAGCATTTAAAAGGCTACATGTACTTTGACTGACCTGAGCAGTTGCCCATTACTGTATCCTGATTTCTAAAGTGTCTTCAGAGCAGTGATTACAGCTCCTACAGGCCATGTGGCTGTAAGGAGGCATGTGAAAACCAGTGTGTACAGCCTCACTCATAGCAGTCACATGGATTCTTCAAAGCAGCTCTACAGCAGGTCAAGGTGGGTGTGAGCAGGGAAGCCCTCTTCAAACAGGCATGGCTGACACAGGAGAATGAACTGCTGCCATGTTTGCACTGGGAGTCAGCCAGAGACACCAGGCACAAGCAAATGGCACCATGACTGCTGCCAGCACAAAGATGGGGCTGGCCATGCCGCCAGCAGCCTCCACTCCCCGGGCCCCCTCAGCCAGACATTAGCTGCCACCTGCCTCCAAGCAAGGCCCAGATGCCATTGCTATATACTTTGCCGTGACTAGAAGGAAGTTCTCCAGCAAAGTGCTTTCTCCAGAAGCAGAGATACGGTTCAGGGATGTAGCACAGTGAAAGAAGGTGAATTTGTTCATAGTCAACACTGTGCTATTCAGAGATTAGAAAATAAGCCCACGATTCTTAAGTAATAGATTGCCTGCATAAATCCACCCCTTGACAGCGCACAGGTGTTAACAGGTTGCAGCAGAAATAGACTGTGTCATGAGTCTCTTTAGGTTTTATATGCTTTACTAATGCAGACACTTTAAAAACTGACAGAATCATTTCAACATGAATATCAGAAATACTTCTCTTTGACATTATGTCTGTATCCTATGCTGTGTAGACAATGCCGTAACTGCCTTTTTCATGCTGTGTGTTCCTGTACACAGGTGAATATATCTTCACTACACACTCATTCCAAAACTGAAAATAGCATATGAGGAAGCAAGAATTTATCTCAACATCATTGCAAGTGAAAGGATGATGGGTTTCTTGATTAAAAGGCATCCTGACTGGCCAAAACTTGCCTTCAAGTACAAACACAGTCAGTCTCTCCACAGTATTAGACTGCTGTGGAAAGCCCAGATGTCTTGAAGGACATTCATCATTCAACCCCATGTACTACCTTGGCTGGCTCTGCTCTTTCTTTTCACAAAAAAGGGGCTGCAGAATCCCAATAACACATTTCCTGCTTTCTTTCTAGTAGTCATAGTTACAGATAATGCCCATTTCCTTCTGTTACTCTCCCTTGGTCCTTTCTTGGCTAATCTTAGATAATGAATGCAGGCCCAGGTGACATGAAGGAAGTGTAAGGAGAATGATATCCTGCAAAAGTGAGTTCCAAGGGATTGTGGGGTTTTGATGATATAATAGGGGAAAAGAGCCAGGCACTCATAAGAATGACCAGTGACCCCTTTAGGATGAAAAACAGAGGCACTGTAGAAAAGCCCATCTTTAGCGGTGGCCATGACAAGGATTCATGTGGATGTAAAATACTTCTTAATCAACATGTTGCATCAACATAAAAAGAAGTAGGGAAGGAACAAAGCAGAGGAAAATAAACTAATAGAAACTGTGAAGAAAATTAATCTGGCCTTTTATTTTTGCTGTGGTTTTCCTCTCTGCGATGCTCTGCTACAGTTCACACATCAGCGGTTGCAAAGCCTATACTTTGCTGGCATTACAAAAACATCCATACAGTTTAAAAGTATTTGTAGCAGCCATATTCCTGAAGAAGGCTGTGAAGAGATCAAATGAGTGAGCAAAAATAATTGATATGGTTGATTCACTCATTGTTTCCTGAAGATAATGTTACGTAAACTAAGCCCACTTCCCCTTGCAAATGAGTCGCTAGCCAGCTGTCTATTCTGCAGTGACTCTAAATGGGGGAAAACTGAATGCAGGGTGAATGAAGCATATGTTTTTAATAGCATCTAGTCTCTCATTGTACCATGTAGTGGATATTTTTTAACTCTTTTTCTTATAAGAACTCTGAGCCTTTAACAATGTTTCCTATTATCAGAGATGGGTATTATTTGGAAGAATGTAGATGCTATTCTCTTTAGGGAATTAAACGTTAGTACTGAGTTGCAATCACCCGCTTATCCCAGTTAAACCCTCCATCTGGTTATTCATGAAGAAGGCCACTGTAGTTTGTGAAATATTGCAAGGACTGGAAGAGCTCTTCTGAGATTTAGCATGGGAATATGTGACAGTGTTGAACAGTTTGGGGAGAAGGACTGTCTGTTTGTTTGTTTTCTGACTCATACTAAACATTTTTCCCCACAGCTCTGAGCTACAGGGCACTATTCTAATTCAGCCAAATATCTCTGCAAACCGTAGCACAGTCTCATTCAGTTATAAGACTGCTGCTTTCTGAACAGCACAAGATAACTAAAATGAGTAGTTTTTCAACAGCACCAACAAGCTTTTCTTCAGGAGGTGTTATTCTGTCATATACTGAAGCAATGACACTTTCCCTCTGCTAATTTATACTTTATGTTAAGGAAGCTGTAGCATTTTGGGGCAGGGAGGAACATCAGAAAGACAAGATGCATAGAGTCAAGTGTATAGTTACAATAAAAAGTCACATCAGTGGTACCAATATGCAGAAGCTCAGTGAAAGGAAGTCAGTGAACAGAGGGCTGCAAGTAGGAATTTTCGTGCGAGGTTGATTGGTATTTGTTTTTTTGTTGTTGCTGTTTTTGTTTTGATTTTCCGCAGCACAAAAAAGAAAAAAAAAAAAAAAAAAGGATGCAGCTAAGCAGCAGAGATGCAAGGAATAGAAGTGATAACTGAAGGTATGCAGAAGATGTGGGACATCATTAACTCCAAAGCAGCAGCTGGAAGTAGCTCGATAGTGCAAAGAGAGAACAGATGAGAGAAGGCAAAGCAAAAACAGGGATAAGCAAAACCACAAATAATACTGAAACAACTGTGACAGAGAGCAGAAGGCAGAACAGACAGAAGATTCACACCAGAAAAGGAGGAACTCACAGGCCAATTGCCAGAGAATGTGGGGCCCAGAATATAGCACTGCCTACCAGGAGAAGGGATGCAAAACATGAGGGAGGAGGGACGATAATGGCTGACAATTCATTGTCTGAGTGCAGAAATGTGTTTCACTGGAACAATTAAAAATGAAGTAGGATGCTGAAGGTCTCAGAGGAAATGTAGCAAAGTCTGGGAACTGCCAGGGATTTGTGGGTTTTGGTGTTTTGTTTTGTTTTCAAAAGAACAAAAACTTAAGAAGATGAGGAAGGTCTTCTTAACGGATTTCTTGAGACGGATTTCAGACTGGTGCAATGTGGAAGATTTTAGGGATTTGATTATAGCTGCACTTACTCTAAGATGGACTGTCTGGGGAAAGTAAAGTCTCAAAAGGAGGCTGGCTCAGCTGAAAGCAAAATGAAAGGGAGATAAAGGTGAGGAATGACTTCATGACAGCATCTCATATATTAGAGTGGAGCAAAATGATAAACATGGCTGGAGCAAGGAAATGTCTACTAGCAGGGAGATGTCTTGGGGTCTGTTCCAGCTCCTTGACCTGTTTCTGTATGAGACGGTCAGAAATAATCCAGGGACATCAGCCCCATCTATCTGAAGGACACTGCCAGGACACTGCTAACCCCTGTCCTTTGGCCCTGTCAGCACAGTGTCAGCCCAGTAACCACAGAAAAATAGGCTGGGAGCTTCCTTGGAAGGGAGAAAGTACAGCCAAATGCTCTCTGGTCAAAGCAGGATGGAAACCCATCCTCCTTGCTTCACGGGCAAGGACTCTCACTTGGGGTGGGGAATGGGGTAATGCACAAAACAGGTGTCCGACCGTGTGCCAAACCTTCTCTCTCTCTTTTCTTTTTTCTTTTTTCTTTTTTTTCTCTTTTTTTTTTTTTTTTCCTTTTTTTTTTGATTAGTTTGTGTGGTGTGGTGACTCCAGCATATTAGTGCACTATATCTTACAAAACCTGTCCTCACAACTGCATCTTCCCCATACATTAAGCAGAAAACTTCAACACCTTACTCATCTTCGTCAATCTTAGCCCCTAACTGATTTACTGCAGTGTTAATTGTTGTAATGTATTTCATGGTCAGGTTCCATATAGCTCTTCAAAGTAAAAGACCACGCAGAAAACGATTTCCAAAATGAGGAAAAAAATAGGTCTTTTTTTTAACTAGCACTGCTCATTACATCATCCTTCTTCTTCAGGGCAATCTTGGAAGAGCACAGTGGCAATTGGGAACCATAACTATTGCAATTTAAATCTGACTTCTCAGCCAAGAAGTTTCTGCTGGTGATATTAAAGACAAGTCTGCATGTTTCTCTGTCTCAAAAAAAGGTGGTGAAATTTTTTCAAGCTGATTGTCTTTTCTTTCTTGTGGTAGTTATATTATTATGCTATAAGATAGTTACATTACTCAGCAAATATGACTGCCTTGACAAGTAATACATATTGTAAATAGCTTTTCTGGATTTAATACATGAGCTCTTATTGCTAGTGTTCCTGAGAGAACGGATCAAGTGAATACTAGGAATTCACATTGAATAAGTTATGCAATTAGGGCAATCAGTATTGTCTAATCACAAATCAAATTTATTAAATACATCTCCTCTCCCCTTGTTGCTTGACCTGCATGTTATTACGCAGTTCTCTGGACACTACCCAGTTGAGCTTATCAGCACAATATATCATTTCAAATATTTTAATATAACTTTTATATATATTTTTTTAATTTGATGCATTCTGAACTCAGATCTGGTCTGAGCAAACACCTCCACGCAGGCCTCTGAGAACAGCCCTCTTCCTCTCATGAGGGGCAAGTGAACCACAGTATAATGTCGATGATGCAGCATATTGTCTAACACAGCAGCCCACTAACCTCATTGCACTAATGATGCTGGTCATCAAATTGCTAATTCTAAAGAGGACAGAGGGTCATTATTTGATTCCGTGGTGTATCTTGCTCACAGCTGAATAGAAAAAGGTACTTCAAAATGCTTTAATAAATGCGTCTCATAATTCTTGTAAACACTGCTGCAGTATGATGCATCATTCCTTCCTTTGGGAACTAATTCATCCACTGGTTTTTAGGGGTTTGAGCTTTCCTTTGATTTACTCTGGCACAAAGATGAAGGCATAAGGAATGGAATAAAGATGAGGAAGGGGAGCATGGGAGAGATGTGCTGGCATTACTGAGTAATATGTTCACAACCGTGTGTCCAGGTGCTTTGAGGACAGTGTCCTACACAAATGTATGGATTGGTCCAAAAATGCAGGAAAAATAAAAGATCCAAAAATATAAGGTTATACAGAATGCTAACTTTTTGAGTAAGCACATGCACTGCCTGGTCTTTTTGTTAAGTTCTGATCCTCAAGTCTCACTTTTTAATGCCAACAATTAACAATGGAGACAATATATTTTAATAAAATATAGTGCTACTGTTGTGATTGGGAAAAAAAGAAAAAAAAAGATAAGCTTTAAGAAGCTTTTCTTCAGATCTGAAGCAGAATTTGCTGTGTGTAATGATAAATAAGAGTGGAGAATTTGTTCTGAATTTATGTTAGACCAGTTGAGTGAGTTGGTGCTGTTAAGATGAAAATAGTAATAAGTTTGTAATACTATAGGAGGGGTAGCCAAAGGCAAGGGGGGAAATGATGAATGAATAAATGAATGAATGAATGAATGTGTGAATGGATTATTATTTCTGAAATATGAAATTGTGTGTGAACATTCCTGGCAAGGGGAAGTACAGAGTGACAAACAATGAATATTCCCGCTTATGTCTAGGTGACTGACTATATTAAATGTCTCACCTGTGAGGGGATCATAAAAATGAAATTTCAAGCATCCAACTCTATCCAGTGTATAAAATGTTGTATTTTTCAGCTGTCTTGGCATAAACTCAGGCAAAAAGAGGACATATGCTCTTCCCAAAGAGCAGACACGCTCTCTGCAGTTAGATTAGAGCACAAGGATTGTCTCAGGTTTGAACACGTCTATCTCCGGTGTAATCCCACTGGATTCAAAATTCAACATTTCACTTCAAAATAACAGCAGACTTTATAAAGCCATGAACAGTTACTGTTATCAGTGTAAAATGCTTAATATTGCATTATGTGTACTGCTCACAATTTAGAAAGGGTTTTGAGCAGGAAGTAAAATATTCACAGAAGAACTGAAAATCAAATGCAAATTTCAGTCTAAAGGTCAAGATCAGATAACATTAAATATAACCTTTTATATGCCATAAATGCATTGAATATATTTCCATCTATTTTCATATAGATAAAGGGACTTGCATTCACTCACATTTTAAAATTAGATTTTTAAACATAACTGCATATGCAATGCTATGACTCTACTGTCTCTTTTCTGAAACTTTGTACAACAATCTAGAGATGTCAAAGAAATGGAATATTTCAGCATTTCATATTAGCTTCAGGAACATCAGAAAATTTATCTTTGTTGTTTTCTGACATCTTTTTACACTAAAGCTTGAGCTTTTATGTAATGATTTTTATTTTTTTTTTTCTCTTCCCTAAACAAAGGATATAAACACTGCTAAACTGTTTCTCAACAAGCTCTACTTCCAAGCCTAAACCTTCACTGACATAATGTTCACAATCAGGATATTTGAGGGTGGGAACATGGAGGCAGGACCCTTTGCAGGTGACATAAAAATGATCCCATAGCCCAAAAACACCCTTAAAAATTGTTGTTGAATTGGATGGTTTCTTTCTGAGAAGCTCCACTTATGACATTATGTGGCATATGTTTTCTAAAAAGTAAGGAAAGATTTGAAAGAAGCTGCTAGGAAAACTGTGAACAGTCAGATGCAAAATATTGCACATTTATTAATCAGAAACAATCAGAAGGTGTGAAGCAAGGAAAGTAAAGAAGCTAATGCACAATAATAAGTTTAAAATGACTCAAAAATTTTTGCTTTAGTCCCTGTTTAAAAAGTAAAAAGAAAAAAAAAGGAACCTGCTAATGGTATTCTATTAAAACATGGGGGAAATAGCTGGGTTTTTGCACTGTGTCATTTATTGCATATAGCACAGCCAAACAAGAAGAAATTGAAACAATTTCTTATTAATTGATCTTGCTGTGGAAAGAGAAAGTCTTTCTCGTATGGTACAGTTGGGCTTAGTTTTCATACACTCTGTACATAACAATTCTAAAATTTTATTTAACTACATTTGTATTTTCTGTGTAAATGCAATCTAAATAATAAATTAATGTAATAAAACTTGTCATAGAGGTAACTAACAAGTAACAGAAGATTTTTTCCACCTTTCACAAGATGACATTTAACACCACAGTGTAATAAAATCAATAGAGTAAACTTCGTATTTTTGATATAAGATTATTTTACTCTAGAGATGTGAAAAAGAAATCAACATTAGAGTTTCATTATTTTCTGTAAAAAGAAAGTATGCAAAAGAAAGTGTAAAACGAATATAAAATTGCAAAAAGAAACAAACAAACATTTTTAATGAAAACATTCTCTTTATATAGATTTTCAAAAACAATTAATTAAAAACATTTATGACCACTAAAACAATTTTTCTTAATTTTGTACTTCGTAGCCTGAGAGATAAACTTAGGTCACGTCATTAAAAAATAGTTGGGCTTCAGACTTGGACAAATTGTATATATCATGGCATTTGTTGGGCCACTTAGCAGTTGCCACACCAACAGTGCTCTGTGCATCAGTGTGTGATGATGCCAGGCATGTATGGGAGCTGGGGGAGTACTAGGTAAAGAAATGAGTCAAAATATTAGTCAATTTTCCTTTTCTTTTTTTTTTCTTGAACTGAACATTTACACACATAAAGCATACATAAAATTAAAATCTTTTAACTGTATACTGTTCTGTTGCTTGTGAAACAGGTCCCCAGATCCTGCCTGAGTGTTTGGATTACTTCATTGCCTACAGCATAGCTGTGATCTCCTCTCCCACTTTATTACCACTTAAACTATGCCATGCCTGAGTGCATGAGCACCTTGGGATTTCCTATCCTGGGCACCAACAAGACCTGCTCCTGCTTGAGTGTGGTAGCACCTTGGATGTGTGAGGCCTGAACACTCCCATACACAGGTCATTCAGAGGAAGAAACTGAGTATTTCCCTGCCTATATGCAGTGATGGTACAAATGGGGCACATAACTTTGGAGCATGTCCAATGCACAGTGAGGCAGGACCTTCCTCCAAGACATTGCTCACCATCTCCTGTTAAGATATTGGGGGTGGGATGGAAATGAAGAAGCATCCCCTTTTGGAATAGCCTGTAATTCTGCCCAGCCTGAGAGACATACATTTAATTCCTTCTCCTCCATAAGTAAATTCAAACCCACATTTCAAGAGAATGAGCTGGCCTGACAGCACAAGAAGAGGCATCAATCTATGTTCAAATGAAGTAAAAGAAATGAAGTAAAAGGACTCCATGCCTCCTTTTGTAACAAGTTGGTTGTTTTTTGTTTGTTTGTTTGTTTTGTTTTGTTTGTTTGTTTGTTTGTTTGTTTTTAATACAAAAAGCAGTTACTAGGTAAAACAGAGAGGTAGTCTTAGGTCAAAAGTTTTGCTTTCAGTGGAGTAAATCTTGTTTTGTCATTTGGCTTCTTTGGTTTTGAGGTTTATTTTGGTGGGATGGCACAGGCTAGGCAGAAAGAGCTGAACACGTGCCAGGAGTCACCTCTCCAAGGCAGACCCCTCATAATGAGAAGTAGGGGGGATCAATTTCTTGAATCCCAAGAAATTCAGCTGGGTCCCCTCCTGCATGAGTACTATACACAGTTGAGGACTCAGCCAGAGCAGAGGGTTCAGAGATATGTACCCAGAGTGGTTGAACAGGTCCCCCTTAATGCCAGAACAGGTGTTCAGGGAGAGGAACAGGATGTTTATGCATGTTTTTGCTCCTCAGGCTGCCTGTTTAGGATCCCATTGTGAGGTCTGACACTGCCAAAAGATACTAGTCACAGCTTTTGGGTTTCTTGATTCCACCAGCACCTTGGTATGGTATTTATCTTGCTCAGAAAGGTGAGTTTTAGCCGTACTCTTCTCACCACTGGGGAGGCCAAATGGCACATCTAGTAGCTCATGCAGACTACCCTATTTTGTATCTAATCTTCCCTAATAAACTAGAAGTACTGAAGGGACTGACTTGGCTCTGTGAATTCGCATAGGCAGCAGTCACCTCATCTTAAACATTTAGCATTGCAGTACTTACACCATTTCATTGTTCTAGTTGTTATTGTGAGAATTTATGAATTTAAAGAAATACAGATGTAGAAACAAAGTGCTCCATGGGCATGCATGGTCAGGATCAGAGCAACCTCCACATGGCAACTAGTAACTGCATCAAAGCTCTCCCATAGTGAGACCTGGACAGATTGGAGAGCTGGGCGATCACCAACCACATGAAGTTTAACAAGAGCAAGTGCCGAGTCCTGCACCTGAGACGGGGCAACCCTGGCTATATGTAACAGACTGGGTGATGAGATGCTGGAGAGCAGCCCTGCAGAGAGGGGATCTGGGGGTTGTGGTTGACAGCAAGTTGAATATGAGCCAGCAGTGTGGCCTGACAGCCAGGAAGGCCAACCGTATCCTGGGGCGCATCAAGCACGGCATTGCTAGTTGGTCAAGGGAGGTGATTGTCCCACTCTACTCTGAGCTGGTGCAGCCTCACCTCGAGTACTGTGTGCAGGTCTGGGCACCACAGTACAAGAAGGACATTAAACTGTTGGGGAGTGTCCAGAGGATGGCTACGAAGACGGTGAAGGGCCTAGAGAGGAAGATGCACGAAGAGCGGCTGAGGTCACTTGGCCTGTTCAACCTGGAAAAGAGGAGGCTGAGGGGGGACCTCATCGCGGTCTACAACTTCCTCATGAGGGGGAGTGGAGGGTCAGGTGCCAATCTATTCTTTTTAGTGACCAGCGATAGGGCCCGTGGGAATGGCGTCCAGCTGAGGCAGGAGACGTTCAGGCTGGTTATGAGAAAGAGGTTCTTCACTGAGAGAGTTGTTGCACACTGGAGCAGGCTCCCCAGGGACATAGTCATAGCACCAAGCCTGTCAGACTTTAAGAAGTGTTAGGACTGTGCACTTAGTCATATGTCATCTCTGTGGTGCCAGGAGTTTATCCTTATTATCCTCGATTATCCTTATGGGTCCATTCCAACTTGGGGTATTCTGTGATTCTATGAACTGGCAGGCAAGCAGAGGAAAGCATGAACAGAAGATATTAACAGCATTAGTATCTTCAGTTTGAGCCTAGATTTGTTCACTTGTCATGACCTATTAGGGTTACCTGACCTGCAGGTATGTGAAGATCACAGCATCGCTCCTGTTTAAATATCAATCCTGTTCAAATATCTTAGATTGTAGAATCTATAGAAGTTAATTGAAAGTTGCTGAAAGAAACAAACTGTATTTCACTTGAAAAGACATCGTAGGATTTTGCCAGATGGACTTTCTCATACTCTGATGATTCCTTCCCTTCCTGATAAGGTCAGGATACAGGACTAGACTATAATGTTGGCAGTAATCTTCAACAGTCAGTGGCTGAAGTCCCATGAGCTGAGATGCTTCTAAAGCTGATATCTGGAGGAACAAGACTCAGTGTTCTGGTGAAGTTTCTCAGTTCTCATTTCAGTGGTGATATGAAGAAGTGCTCTGGAGAATTTATTCCTTCAGTAGGCTGACAGAACAGCTAAAGCTGGGGCAGATCATGTGACACTAAGACAGATGGAAAAAATACAGGAACTTGCTGAGTCCATGTGAGCAAAATAAAACATTTACCAGGAAAATATAAAAAAGAATCACCTTGCCTGATAAAATATTCAGTATACTTTCAGTGGGACTTTTAAAACATTAATTGAAGAGGTCTTTCTAGGTAAGAAAGAAAGATGGAATTATCTGGCACTGCCTCCCAGGAGGTGTACATTTTCTCTCTCTCTTTTTTTTTTTTTTTTTTCCTTCAGGCCTTCAGCACATTTTGGACTTGTCTGTCCATGCCATAACTGCTAGTTTCTTTAATTCTACTACAGATAAGATAAAAAAATTCAGTTTCTAAAATAACTGCCCCCTATCTTGAGCTATGCTATTCACTAGATAAATCAATATATCTGGTTCACAGCATATCAGTTTCCTTTCCATTACCTGGCTGCTATAGATTGTACATATCTATAGGTTTTTCTACAGATATTCTGCCACAAAAGGAGCTTTTAAAATATTTTTTAATGGTAACCTCCATTCTCATTTGTATAAGACACAGACAAAGCAGTTCATACTGTGACTACCCTTGAGCAAGGGAAGAGATATGGCCTTGACCAGCCAACCTTGAGTGCTTGCCCCAGTTCTCCTTCACCATCTTTCACCCAGGGCCCTCAAGTCTTGGGCCCAGTAAAATACTTTCAGTGTTACTATTGCAAGAGTGGACCTACAGCTCTTTACAAAACTCATGTAGGTGAAATGGGTCCTGCTTGGACCATCTGCACAGGAGACAGCATCAGCTGTTTTCCCTGGAGAGTGGAGGATAACTAATAACCCCAAACAAAGCAGGAACTCTGTTCTTTCTCTTCCATATATCCTTTCAGGTATGGGACAACATGTGGTCCGTCTTCGCATATAAAATTTCAGACTGTAGACAGCCTGATTCTCTTTGTCATTTCTCATAATGTTATTAGCCACCTTCTCTTTTTACTATGCTGTTTATTAGAGCTCTTATTTTGCCAGAAATATGTAAGCATCTCTGTGTATTTCTCATTGCTATGCAGAGTCATCCTTGAACTGAATCACCTCAAACAACTAAAAGGGAACAGAGAGGGATCAACAAAGAGGAATATATACAATTGAAACTGAAGGGGGCATTTGTCCGAGTGAATAACACAAGAACAGACCAAGTTGGGTTTTACAAAGAGCACTGAAGATAACAGACCTCTTAAACACATAGCATGTGGCTGATGGATGAACAGAAGTTATCCAGGCCTTACTTATAGTCTCTTTTCCAGTGTTCAGAGATTAAGCAATACCTGTATGATGATCCTGAACTGCTAACCCCGAATTAAAAAATTTCCAGCCAGTTCACAGTTGCCTTGTATTATAACTAAAAGCTACTAACAACTCCAATAATAGCTTTGTATCTTTGTATTCTGGTCTTGTGAATTAAGGCTTGACATACTGATGAATCAGGTTTACTCTGATATGCTAAAAATAAGAAAAGAAGAGCAAGAAAGACTTAGCAACATGGGGCTGCATGGGTGATATGTTGCACCTACTGTGCAACAGCAGCCATGAGTAAGAGAAGAAAGAAAATATGGAGAGAAGCAGCCCAGCAGCCCCCAAGGTCACTGCAGAAGGGCAGGAGGTGCTCTAGACACGCAGCAGAAATTTCCCTGCAGCCTGTGGAGAGGCCCCTGGTGGAGCAGGCTGTCCCCCTGAAGCCCATGGGTCCCATATGGAGCAGATCTCCACGCTGCAGCCCATGGAGGAGCCCCCGGTGGATGTGGCCTGGAGGAGGCTGCGGCCCACGGAATGCTCCCACAGGAGCAAGCCCCGGGCCGGAGCTGCCGCTTGTGGAGAGGAGCCATGCTGGATCAGTTTTCTCCTGACGGATGGACCCCATGGTACGGAGCCATGTGGGAGCAGTTCTTGAAGAGCTGCTGCCTGTGGGTAGCCCATGCAGGGTCAGTTCAGGAAGGATGGCATCCCGTGGGAGGGACCCCACAGGGAGCAGGAGCAGAGGAGACAAAGCATCAGAGACTGACCACAGCCCCCATTTTCTGTTCCCCATTCCCCTGCACTGCTTGGGGGAGAACATGGAAGAGCAAGGGTGGAAGGGGAAGGTGTTTTTAGTTTCCTTTTTAGTTCTTCACTGCTTTAGTCTGCTAGTGATATACAATAAATTATATTAATCTTCCAATGCTGAGTCTGCTTTGCCCATGACAATAATTTTTGAGTGATCTCCCTGTCCTTATCTCAACCACCACACAGGACTGTCAAGTTTGCTTTGGGATAAAGGAGTCTCTAGAAGAAGAAATGAGTAAACCTGCAGAAATCTGGCTCAAGGGATTGCATATTCCACAGAAAGTTTACTCCTTTGAGACCTAAGAATAGTTCTAGGTAATGTCAAGCAAAATAACCAAATATCGAGTGAAATAATACATCCGTCTACTAATTATACAATAAAGTATCACTAGATAGATGTTCAACAAATGGTTGCACAGACAGGCAATTACCCAAATATCATTATAAGACAATGACAGTTACTCAGTACATTCAAAGTGCAAATGATTGCTCAGTGCTGTGCAGCAATATAGTACACAGGTGTTGTGGTAAGTCTCACACAGCCACAGTGGCATGTGGGAGTGAATTGGAACAGTAAAAGTGTGAGAACTAGTAGGTTGAGATAATAACAGTTTAAAAGGTAAAGCAAAAGTTGTGCATGCAAGCAAAGCAAAACAAGGAATACATTCACTGCTTCCCATTGGTGGGCAGGTATTCAGCCTGTTCCAGGACAGCAGGAATCATCACACATTTTCTTGGGAAGACAAATGCTCCAAACATCCCCCCAGGTACTTAGCAGAACCTCATATGGTACAGGACATACTTCTGGCCAATTTGGTTCAGTTGTCCTGGCTGCATCCCCTCCCAGTTCCTGGTGCACCCCCAGCCTCCTTGTTGGCATGGCATGGGAAGATGAAACTCCTTGACTCTGTGTAAGCAACAACTAAAACATTGGTGTGTTATCAGCATTATTCTTATCCTAAATCCAGAACACAGCATCATACCAGCTACTAGGAAGATAATTAACATAATCACAGCCAAAACAGGGACAATGGGGCATAAAATAACTCTACAAATGACCAAAGCTTTATGACAGTGATTTATTCTTCACCCTACATTCTGTATTATATTATTCTTACCAGTGAAGTGTTTGTATGGATATGCTGCTTCCAGACCAGCGCAATCACAGTCTTGTGGCTTTCCACATGCTATGACTGACAGTGGTCAGGAACTGCAAATGAGCTGTCCTGGTGGCTCATTTATTCTTTCCTGTTTGGTCATGTAGGCCCTATTTCTGCTGCCTCATTTACCTTTAAACAGGATTGGCCATGTGACCTATCTCACAGACATCTATGAGGCAAATTGAGGAGCCGGTGTACCACAGACACAATAAAGGGAACAGACTCTAGTTTAGCAAAGTATTGTATTTAAAACTGAAAGCTACAACATTTCTAGGAGAGATCTGGAATTACATTAAGGATGGCAGTGCAAGCTATACAAAGAAAAGGGATGGACCATTCACATCTATTTCTATCCAAAATTGCTGATTTTTTTCATTGAACACAATTCCTTGTCACTTTTAACAAACAGCACTGAATACATCTTATCCTAGATCAGAGTTATTAAGCTTAATTACCTAGTAAAATACCGGGAAGCAGAAATGTAAAATAAAACTAGCATATTTTACTTGTAGCAGCTTCATTGTTCAAAGGTATTAAGGACTGAAAATTGCAGAAGTGTTCATGTGTGCATGCTAAATGGTCACATAGTTTTCTGTGTGTTCAAGTGTGCACGCTAAGTGGTCACATACAATTTTCTTTAAGGAATGTGCAAAATGTGTTTCTTTAAGGAACTTTGTAAAAAAGTTTTCTTTAAGGAATGTCTGTATAAGACTTTAAGAAAGGTGTTCTTAAGGGTGCTTTTGATGCCTTGCAGCCATAAGCCAAGACAATACGGGAATTCTATTTGCCTTCTCTGGACACTCAGGAGACCAGTGACAGAGTAATTACTCCTGCTTTCACAAAACAATGCAACTCCACCATTCTTCATGGAAAGGCCAATCCCAAACTCTGAATGGTAGTAGGAGTTTGATTACATTAATGTGCACCTTGAATTGCTCAGCAACAGAAAATTAAATTGAGGCAGAAATAACCTCCCTTTGATGATGTGTCTATTCATACAAATCATGATGTGTCTATTCATACAAATCATTCAAATCGTCTGCATTCAATTCACATTGGAGGTTAACTAGTACACATATCAATTGGAGGTTAACTAATACATGCCTTAAGGGTCTGAAATTTTTCTCCCACCCCCTTTCTGTATTTTGAAAAAAAATAAAATGATTTGATGACCACGGAGGTCCTAGGAAGTATAAAATAGGAACAGGATCGAGTTCCCAGATGGCTCCTCTGGTTTGGAAAAAACGCTAGAAACATTGTACAAAATAGTGCTATTGACATTAAAAAATCGTTAAAAAAAAAGTCATTAAAAAAAAAAAAAGTGTATCAGGCCTCAGACAAAATAATGATACAACTGAAACTAAAGCAAGCACATACTCATTTATGGTGTTGTGAGTTTTATTTATATTATCCTTCTGAGCTTTCAGGATGTCCCTGTACTGCATTTTTTCCACCCTCTCAGAGGTTAGAGATCTTCAAAGAATTTTAAATGAATGTAAAATGAATTCTCAAGTAAGTAAAAAGATAAACTCTTGTGAGGTCTGTGGTAAGGTATAAAGAAGTACCACCACTGGAACTTGGTTAGTCACTTCTCAGGTCCCATTTCTAAGACTGCAGGAAGTATGGACAAGGTTTATATCAAATTGTATATACTGGAGATTCCTGGATTCATCACTCTGTGGAAAGATGTATATACTCTTTTCCCTGATCCATGACTTTATTTTTACCTGTTGCAAGAAAGTAGTTGTGATTTAATAAATGTGTTTGATCAGCTGTAGTAGCTTAACCTAGTGTTTACTAGTAGTGTATTACCCATTATTTTGTCCAGTCTGAAAATAAATAAAATCAGAAAACCTCAAAATATTGCAACTGTATTAACTCTTAAGATCGTGGAGAACATTGAACTGTGGTTTAGATTTAGCATGGCAGGGAAACAAATTGAAACAAACGAACAAGCAAACAAACAAAAACAACCACACAAGCAAAACTGAAATCATGAGCTATAATGCTGTGAAACTCAAAAGAAAAATGATAAATAAGGAAGAACATCTGTTATTAAAGAATTCTTAAGCCTTTCCTTACATCTGCTACCAGAAATGACAACTAGACTTTCATCTCTTCCTGTGTAAAAGAGTAGTAGACTAGTCTTTTGAAGATGTCAGGTGAAACAGATCACTGAGAAATCAAGTGTTGATCAATTGGTGGTAAGGATAAGATAATTAATTCATGAACATACTATCCATAGCCTCAAAGAATGGACTTCTTGCTACCTTAGTTACTTACAAACCACTGAAAATATATCTGGCTGTAAATCTTGCAATTTATATGCCATTTAGAGATCCTTGTCCATCTTGGAGCAGAACAACTATTGTACAATAACTTCGCTTTGTTTACACTGTGATTTCAACATCAGTCCAGCAAAATTAAGTCTTCTGCAAGGTGAAAATCATTAAATACCAGATGAAAATTATTAAATTTGCAAGTGCCACATAGCATTCATTTGAATGGGTATGGACAGCTCATTTATTATAAAATATTTATATCTGACAGGCCTGTCGTGGCAGCATGAACCCTTGAGGAAAAATATTTTTTTCTTTTGCTCCAACACCTCAGACAGCATTTGTAATTTGATAGGCAGGTATTATTACCTTGGCCTTTTACACTGGCTCAGGACCTGTTTAACTTCAGAAACCAATCAGTCCAGTGAGGCTCTCATCTCATTCAAATGGACAGGAGATTCACCTTAAACATAAGAAAAAACTTTTCTTCTGTGAGTCATCAAACCCTGGCACATGTTGCCCGTAGAAGTTGAAGAGTCTCCATCCCTGGAGAAAACCTGACTAGCTACGACACTGGGCCACCTGCTCTAGTTGACCTTGGTATGAGCAGGAGTATTACATTAGCTAATTTCTAGAGGTCTCTGCCAACCTTAGCTGTTCTGTGAGTCTGTTACCACTTTCTAGTTCACATCTGGCATGATGCAAAGAAGGCATTTTCCCCCGGTCCCACCACTCAATATAATGCATAGTGAATCTGATAAGAAGATTCAGTACTATGCATCCTGCAAAAATAGAAATATTAGAGGGTCCCAGCAATATCTGTGGCAACTCCATGGCTAGTCAGTATAGCAGGCCATCTACCAGCTATGACTGTATAGTGAAGGAAATCCCCTTTTGTAGGGTACACCTCAGAAACTACAGGTTCAGTCTTGGGATTTTCTGTAATCTAAAATTTACAAGATTTTATCTTTTTTTTTTCTTTTTCTTTTTTTTTTCTTTTTTTTCCCCAGAATCTAAATTAAAACCAAAATCAAAACAACAACTATGACAACAACAAACAACAAAGGCGGGGGAATCCACGGCAATTTCTGCTTTGGCTTCCAAGTTTAGGATCTTAGATGAATCAGCTGGTCCTTATTGCCTTTGCAGTTTCTCTGAGGTGCTTTCCAACACATCTTTTTATTTTTTACTGTGTTTCTCTTCCTATAACTTGTCTTATCCTACATTTCTGATAGCCTTCTCTATATGAGGACAAAGTCCCGTTCCTCTCCAGGTCAATTGACCAGATTATACTGCCTCATTGAAGCCATTCCTGTTTTGTAGGAGATAACAGCTTGGGAAGGTTAGAGCGTACATGTGTATCTGTATGTGAACATATGTCCTCTCATAATGGAAGTCTTCTCTAGAGCAACAGTGTCATCTTTTTGAAATTAGCTTTTCAGAAAAGACAACATCAAATAGCTAATTTGACAAGTTTTAATCTCTGAAGTTAGATCAAGGTTTTCAGGAGCACTAGCACTCTGCTCTCTCTGAAGTCTGTAGAGATTTTTCATTAACTGATCTCTTTGGAAATGCTGACTGTAATAGAGATTAATAACAGCAATCAACTAGTGATGAAAATCATCTTGCTGAAGAATTACTCATACCTTCAGCAGATGTTTTGGAAGATCAAAAGGTCCCGCACCATGTCTTGTGGTTTTGGGCTGCTGCCAGAAACAGTCTGTTTGCTCTTCTGCCATACAAATGGAATAAAGAAAACAAAGTTGATAACAGATTGAACCTACAACCCCAATAACTCTCTAGCTTCAATCACTAGCCTGATATCTGGAAGGGTAGACACCAACATTCTTGTTTAAGCATGAATTTCACAGGACAGAGCTCCTCTTTCAACATGAGGTAATTTCTAGAGGTTGTAGCAGAAAATGCATGGCCTACCCGGTGGAGACCACAGAAAGGATTAAGAGGTTCTCACTCAGGTGATGTAACCTATGCAAGATGGGAGCAGATACCTGTTTTTATAGCTGGTTGCAATAAATAGTGACAAAGGGAACTCTTTAAGGGAAGTGGGATGTGATGGGAAAAGATATGATCACTCAGGTCTGATCCTGGTGATCTGGAAGAATATAAAATTAAGAACAGAAAAAAAGAAGAAAAACAACCCATTAAGGAAAGCTCTAGAATGTGTTATAAGGATACTTTCACTTTGAAATTTTAGGTGATGTTGGGATTCAGCAGGTTTGTGGTAGTTTCTCTCCAGAATTCTTTAGTATAACATAGAAGTAAAGATTGTCTGACTCCAGAAAATTCTGTAGGTGTTAAGAAGGTGTTAATTTCCATGCACTATCATCAAACATGCAACAGATTTGTTTCACTAATTACAAAAGCAGATTCCTTAAAGGCATGATGTCAAGTCTATGGACAGGGAAGAGGCAAGATATCCTAAGCCACGTTCTTTGACATGTGACTGTGTGTTGCCATTCCTATACGCTTTTATTAATCTTCAAATCCCTGAAATTTCTGCTTTCCTTCTTTGATTTGCAGTCTCCGTTATATAGGTGCCATTTCATCAGTGGTATCTCTTGTACCAACAACACATGTGGGATCACCTACTTCAGTACCTGTCTAAAAAAGGAGAAACACCTTACAAAATCTAGCCATTTCTACTTTGGGTAGTTCAATAGCAGCCACTTGACAGGAAACATACTACTGGAACACTGCATGTTTCAGAACTACTTCCAAGAAAAAAAAAAAAAAAAAAAAAAGGCAACTTGAGGGAAAAAAAAATATGCAACATTTTCAGGATGTAGATCCTGTGCTGGTCCTGAACACAGAGACCAATGCCTTCAAAGAATGCCTTCCTTTTTTCATTTATACCCATGTGCCTGGCAAGCAATACTAGTGGCCAAGTCCAAATCCTTTTTATTGTGGAAAATACTCCACACAAATTGAATGTTATTTGCAATATGTATGTACTCCAGTTACAACTGCAGTTCAATTTCATTTTTCTGGAAATAGTCTGTTTAAAGAGAGAGAGAGAAAGAAAGAGAAAAACTAAAACAAAACAAAACAAACAAACAAAAAACATCAGAGGTGTAACTCTCCCTAACTTCTGCTAATGCAACTGTCAAATGTGGATTGCTTTGGCTTCAGGGAAAACTGCAAACCATTATTAGACCTACCCAGCAGAAATATCTACTATGTTGCTAACTTTGTTTCCTTCTGTTCCTTTCTAATTTTATTTTAAACTGAAGAAACCAAGCATGTGGGAATATATAGTATAATGAATGGGTTGGAAATATGCTTTGAAATAGAAACCATTTCCAAACTGAGATGAGATTTCTGCAAGGCCTATGTTCTTTTAGTACATTATGTTTATTTTGCTGCTGATTGTGATTGTTCATTCTGATCTGGAAGCATTCTGAAAGCATGGTTGTTTACATCTAGGTTCATCTCATCTACAGAGAAGCACTTGACTAAGGCACTTGAGACAACAAATGAGCAATTTGATAGGTTCTCTGTGGTCAGTGAGCGAGATTATCACCCCAGGAAGGGATCAAGCCTGCCTAAAACTTGAACAACTATGTGTTGGTTTCTTGGGTTCTTCTATGCAGGAATTTATGCTGTTAACAAAGAAAACACAACACAGGTACAGCTGCAGGGAAGTTTCGTCAGCTGGAAGAAGATGATCTCTTTTCTTTAGTGCCTTACCAGCAGTCAATCTCTAGTTCGTGTTTGCTGGTTTAGGGCTCAAGCTCTCATCAGCTCTAGTGAGTCTTGGCCTGAAAAGGATCTTTTTGCAAGTTATGCAGACTTAAAGATAAGAGCAGTATAATGGCTGTTGAGTTGCTGTAGATCTATTTACTGTACTGTATTTTACCTTTTTCTCCACTATCTACACTACCTGTCCATGCTAAATTGGATTATACCACAGATTGGCAAAGATGGTTGTAAATATCCTCTGGTGATCATTTCAGAAACCTCTTGCTATGTTGATTTGACCTGCAGATTTCACAGATGTCTTTCTACTGAAGGGGAATGAAATGGAAAATGCTTATCAGCATTTACACTTCGATGTTCTACATCACCTTACCTCCAGTGACAGTCTGCTGACACAAATGCAGCTCCTAATACCAGGAAATCTAGATGGCAGAAATAGAAGGGATCCTACTCAGCAAAGCATTAAGAAGTCATAGAGTGCTGTGACTTTGGGGGAATTTCCATATTAAGGGAAATTTCAATATAGCAATTAATTCTCGGCATTTTTTTTCCATTAAAATCATTTTTATCTATATGTTCTTTTCTCTTTTTGTACTTTAAATAACAACCCAATCAGAGGGGTAAAAATTATCCTAGCTTAAACTTTGAACAAAGAAGCACTTTGTCCTAATCTAACCTCCTCTCTCATCTTATGCCACAGCTGCTATATTTCCATTTGAATTCCCACCAGAGACAATTTCTGTAACTTACAGATGGAGTATGGTGAGCCCACAGGTGGCAGGGCCTAATGAAAAAAAAATGCGTTATATTTACTCTGTCCTCAGTGTGTCCACCTTCAGCACAGTGTGGACAATGCCATCAATTACTCAGTGAAGACTACAGCTTCTCCCTCCCTCATGAGTGGAGGGAAAGGCCACGGTATTAGAGCATTCTCCCTTGGGACATCCTGTAGGCTTTTACCTGTAAGCAAAGGCAGTTTTATACCATGTTGCAAGGTTAAGGAAATTGTCTCCCCACCTCTATTCCATTGAATAGTTTGTTTTAATTTTCCCAGATTCTCAATTACAAAACAAAACAAACCAACCAACCAACCAAACAAAAACAACCTTGAAAACTGCCCAACGTTTGTTATCTGTAAGAATGAGTACACTAGATTGGGCCAAAGATGTTGTGCATTCCATATTCTTTCTCTGACCATGCCTGGTACCAGCTACTTATGAAAAAGTTCAAGTCCTTCACCTGCAATGCTCTCCCAGTTTCCAGCAAGCAGTAGTTCAAAACCTTCTTAGGTAGATTTGCATCTCATATTTATCAATAATCACCATACATTTGTCCTCTATGAAAATCTTTTTGTATATATAGCTTCCCTGACACCTTGGAACACTGAGTTTCACACAGTAACTACTTGACATATTAAAAACTGCTTCCTCTGATTTGTTTTAAATTTGCTGCTTTTATAATGCCACTGGATGAGGTCTAGCACTTTTGGGCAAATCATGTAAAATGCTAGCACTCTTAAAACTCACTTTGCTGTTCAAATAACAAATATAATATTAGGAGTTATTAGAATCAAGGAACCAAGAAGAAAACAGAAAATATTATATACAACAGTTTAAGTTTGTGTTGTGCCCATACTTTAATATATTTTTATATAATATTTCATTTTCATCACCCATCTCCCAAAAAAGAGTCAATGGAAGAATAGAGAATTACAGAGAAAGAAGACAAAGATAACCAAAGGGAAGAGGGAAGAAAATCAAATTCCTAGATTTTCTAAAATAGGTAACACATAGAAAGATTAAAGAAACCCACAACACCTTTACAAAATTGTTAGGGACCACAAGTTACAAAGATTAAAAAGAACAGCTATGGTATTTGTCAAGAAATTTTCTTCCTTGGGGATAGCTCACTACTTTGTGTGAGAGTATTATGATAGTCACTCTTTTTAACATATTGTAATTTAAATATAATACAACTAGGCTAACTTCTATCATCATTTATGCCCACACCTGTGCATTAAGTACAAATGTACAGCACTGTATCAGACAGGAAAGATGTGAAAACTAAAGGCTAATGCCAATGCGAAATGATCTTATCATCCAAAAACGAAAGACAATATATGCCAGTATTTCCTGCTTAATGGCTTTGGGCACTTTGGCTCAATCTTATTTAACCACCCTGAGTAACACTGCTGTTTTTTTACAAACTTTGACAAAATGTTTGTAAACACTAAGCAGTGCACATCTTTGCCCTAATCTTCATTGATATTTGACCATTTACTTTGTTCTCTTGCACAGATGCATGTTGACATTAGGTTGTCATAAACAGTTGATGACAGTTTGTGAAATTAATGGGCCGGAAATACAAGGCCATGTAGTAAATTTCTTCCTCATTCTGGATTAGAGGTTGATCAATCGTACTGCACTATAGCTGTCTCTACTGATATGGGAAGTTCAGTATTCAATGAAATACTTTTTACAATATCGTCACTGGTGTATCTTTTTTTTTTTTTTTTTTTTAATAGGCTGGCACCACTTTGTTTTCTGTATACTTTCTTATTGATTGTATCCACTGCAGGATTAAGATATGCTGTTTGAAACAATTCAGTGATTGAATTGAAAGGTTTCTTTAGAACACTTTTTTTTTTTTTTTTTTTTTAAAGGCAAACGGAGAGATCATGTATCTTAAAATAAACTGTATTGTATGTAGTAGTATCTTATAATCTTCCACTAGCCAGGTTTTGTTTTTCACAAAGTTTTATTTCCTCTTAGGGAAGGATTCACTGGTGTTTTATGATCTGCTTCCCCGTTGCCATTCATGGGAGGAATGATTTAGCAGTACTGACTTGCAAATATTGATTGTATCCCATGGAAAAGTAATTAGTTCTGATTACATCACATAAAGAGGACAGTTTATTGCACAAAACAGATTAACTGCTGTCATGAAATTTGTATTTTTGCATACATTAAATAGAAGTAACGCACAGGGAAAAATGGCTTTCTACACCCGTGCACACTGTTTTTAAAGCAACCTAAAAACATGACACCTTATAATAACACTTATTTTTCTTTTTCTCATTTTATACATTTTTTTCTGCTGACTGAATTTGCTGCTCTTGGAGTGATACAAACTGGAGGGGATTGATTCTCCTTGATGCCTGCTGTGTACAGTGCACACTCTCTCAGGGGCTGGTTCTCGAATGGCTGCTGTTTTGTACCAGCTTTAGTGAGAGCTCTGATAGTTCACACAGGTGCAAACGAGAGCAGAGCCATGAGCTCAGCTTTGAACAGTGTACATCTGAGGGCAGAGCTAGACTCCCCTTGAACCAGTTGATGCCATTAGTACCTTCTGGCAGATGCTCAGCACAATTCAGCATTCCCAGATGAGTGGTTAAATTCCCAGGCTCAGCTGGTGGGATGGAACATGCAAAGTTTCCTGCCTCTGCAAAAATCACCAGAGGAGCTCAGACCACTGAAAGCAGTGTCAGTCTATGTCAGAATGAACAACTTATGCAAGTAAATGAATGGGGCTATTGCAGACAATCTATTAGATATGCTCTTTTTTTTTTTTTTTTTTTTTTTTTTTTTCCAGGATGACAATTTCCATCAGATGCTCAGAGGTTTAATTAATTAGCCATTTGCTAATTCATTTAGCCATAGGCTGATGTGTAGTGCATTGAAACATACAACAAGAACCATGTTTGCTTTGCACCGAACACTTGGTGCATAGAGTCAGAGAATGAAGATGTACATGTATACTTTTGACTCACAGTACATTTGCCATGAACATGACAGGAGAAGAAAAACACAGCTAAGCTTCATTTTATATATAAGGGAATCTGGGAAGAAAACAGTGAATATGAGGTGCAAGCCATTTAGAAGAAAACAGTAACACACCTTGCTTTGAACCTGCATGTATAAACCCTAAACATTACAGTTTCTTCATTCCTCCTACCTGTGGCAGGTTTAGGTTACAGCTGTATTTTGGCCCAACGACAAATCAACTTGTAAGTTCCAGTCTTTTCAGACTTTCTTGTAAGTTCCATTTTTGCTATAGGTTGACTTTAGTAGTTAGTTTGAGTCTCAGAGACTGGTGGCAACTCTCAAATATATTTATTTTCAAGCTGCTCGTTGGTCTAAACAACCAAGAGCAGAGAAGACAGCAAAGGGAAAACATATGTTCTCAGACATCATCTGCATTTTTATGTCTCTGGGAATAGAGATACAAACACAAACCATTGAAACAGTGTAAGGGGTAAGGGATCAGTAAGGAGCTAGAGAAATAGAAAAATTCACCAGAGACTTGTTAGAGTTTGCGTGAAAGATTCCTAAGTAGGCAGCTGAGAACAGCGTGTTATCTCTGCCAAAATAATGAAAAACAGATTGCAAAACAAATTAATAACAAAGGGCAGCATCTGGGCAAACGTGGCTGCATACACTTCTGATTTATTCCATAGGGGAAATACGACAAGACTATAGAGCTGAACCAGAATATATTATAATTTTAAGTTCTTCCTCACATGCTAATCAGCCTGCCATGCACTTGTTTCCCCATACACTGTTCAGTAGTAGACAAGATAAACTGACTTGTGGATAATATTAACCACGCTTTGTTAACTATGAGCCAGTTTAATTAACTGTAAGGGAAAGCACTGTTCACAGATGGACACCCATCCTGAAAAAGAGCTTGATGTGAGAACTAGGAAACCAGTCCACCCAGGAAGTCTGACTTAACAAAAGGCAAGTTGATGGAAATGGTAATGAAAACTCAGTTCAGTAGACACAAGGGTGATACACTGGGGAAAAGCAGAATCCTTATGTAATGCAGATTTACATCAGAAATAACTAGAATTTATCAGGGAGTCAGCATGCTACCTGAAGACAGTTTGGTTGCAAGCACTTCTATTAGGCTTTGAAAAAGTCCTCTGCTGAGTACTCTTAAAGACACTATGTTATTACAGGCTAAGTAAAATAGTCTTCCCAAGATTAAGAGTTTATATAATCATAATCTTTGAGAAAGGATAGACACACATGGTCAGTTTTCAAAATGGAGGTCATCCATGGCACCCGTGTTTTGATCTGTGAGGTTCAACCTATTAATGAATGGTCCTGGAGTAAATAATGAAATAGTACTGAGATAAAATTAGCCAGGGTAGGGAAATCGACTGCAGAAAAGTAACTAACGAAAACGAGTGGCTGGTGATTCCTCAGCAAATTAAAATAATTAAAAGAGCAACCTCAATGGTACACATATATGCTATGCCTATGCTTACATATAGAAACTGTTATACAACCCACAAAGTTAGCAATGCAATACCTGTAAAAAAACATTAGATATTATCTGAATATAATTGAGAATATAGTGCTGATTTCAGAGCAGATGGGCATTACATGCAATGTTTGACACTCAGTGTATGACATTAAAAAATAAGGTTGTTGTTGTTGTTGTTGTTTTTTGAGTGAATATTCAATTGAGGAAGATAAAGAACATATTCTCCACTGGACAGAATCCTTCCATTTACTTGTAAAGTTTCCTAGGGATTCACCCCAAGTTATAAAAAATCAAAGTTATTCTCAGGAAAAAAGGAAAAACAAAACAGCAACGTAACGACCAACTCTAAAACTGCTCCTGTACTAGTTTCTTTATGTCTATTTTTCCTGCAGAGGATTGAGCCTCTCCATTCGTTTCTTAGGAACATTCTTCAGAAAGCTTGTTTTGCAAACAGCACAAGAAGATCATGAATGCCATGACAGCTTCAGTTTAGATTTCTGATAGAGATCTGGATTAGATGAAATTGCATAAATACCTGTTGAGGAGAATTGTATTGGAATTGAGATGCAGATCCTCATTAAGAATAAAGTTGGATTGAACTCTGAGCAGCTGTGATTTAGAGCAACCAGTGATTCAATGAACTCCTTGTCATCAGAGCAAACAATAACGCATATGTCAAAATTTGGAAATGAAATAAAATAAACATGTGTATGCTACACAGCTATTCCAACACTCACTCCCAAGAAGTGCTGCCAAGGATTAATTACACAAAAAAATAATTGAACAGTAGAGAGATAGAGATATTAGGGTTATATTAAAGTAAGCAGTCACAGTGCTTGCTTAAAAAAATCTCCCTTTCTCATCATTTGAAAAAGAGTTCTAAGTGAGTTAAACAGTTGCAGAAAATACCAGACTTGATAGCTGTATTCTAAAAACAACCTTCATTCAGACATTCAGATTGGCTAGTTGGAATGTGAATGCTATCTGCATAGCATGCTTCAGTTTTACAGCCTTCAAGAATGAGAAAATGTGCCCCTCTGAAGCTGTCTGCAGATGCATGTGTTGCTTTTTTTTTCTAAGACTATGTCTAAGTCTACTTTTGTAGAAAGTTCTGGGCTATGGTTTCCTTGAATCAATATGATGGCAATTCTCTTGCATTAAAGATTGTTTTTCCAGGATATTCTACAAAACAGTTTTCTACCAACACAATCACATTTAACTCAATAGCTTAACCTACCTTTGGACTCAAAAAAAAAAAAAAAATAAAAATGTCATGACACACATCGTATTCATAACTCTTTTCAGCTAGAACATTATGAATGCTGAGCCACGGTACATTCCACGATGCTCTGTAGTCATAAGAAGCTGTCATGACTCAAATGCTGAGGAAAAACATCTCCTAATCCTGCTGTCCTCATATAAAAGTCAGTCCTGAGTGCCAAACTTCTGCAAAGCTCTTCTACTCAATTCTCTACACAGAGAGAGACATATATAACTGCCTTGACATGATCTGGTCCTCCCCCTTGGCTCCTAGAGGCTCTTTCTGACTTGATTTACATCTATTCATAACTATTTGTTTCCTTGCTTACCTATTGAACTGGAACAAAACATGCAAAGGGTATCTGCTTTCAGAACTGTCTCTCCACAATAGACCCAAAATATCTCTGTCAATGAACAAATACTCTGCTGTTCCTTCTCATTATATTGGAATTTAAATCCCACAAGAATGACTAAAGAAACAAAAGCTGCTTCCATCATAAAGGTCCCAGTGTGCCAATCCTCTGTAAAAAACACAATGGAAAAATAATTCACTATGTGTGACTACTAAATAGAAAGACAGTGTGTATTATATGGGAAATTAATCAAAAAAAGGACATTAGAACTAAAACCATGGAGCAGCTAGAAGTACTGATTAAGTCACATAACTGTTTTTTGCTTCTTCTCCAATGATACATGATAGTTTTACAGGGCTTAACCTGACACCACACATCTCAACTTCCTACTAAGTTGGAATTAGGATGGGTTTGGAATAGAATCAATAATCATTGGAATGGGTTGCACAGGGAGGTGGTGGAGTCACCATCTCCAGGGGTGTTTAAGGAAAGGTTGGACCTGGTGCTTAGGGACATGGTTTAGTGGATAATGGTAGGGTGATGGCTGGATTGATCCTGGAGTTTTTTTCCAACCTTAATGATTCTATGATTCTAAGTTGTTAATAGCACTAGAAAATCACTTACCCTTTTGGCGGGTAAGCTGTGTAATGTGGACACAGGGGCAGTGCGCTTAAACACTGAAAATGGTTGGGAAAAAAACAAACAAACAAAAACATGGTGTCTGGTTGTTGATTAGTCTCTCTTGCCTAGTTTGGAAATGCCAGATTTTTTTCCACTTCAGTTAGATTTGACCAGAATACTTTTCTTCTTGACCTTTTTCTCAATCTCTGCTTTTCAAAACCTACCTCTCTTGGGCATATTAAGCAAGAATTTTAGGTACTCAAAAAGGCTTTTCAAAAAACAACCTCCTACCCCAGTAATTTCTAGAGATCAAGACATGCCTTCAGACAGTTGCCAAGTAGAAATCAGCACTTAGGTTATGAATGTGAAGTTTATGTGAAGTCTAACTTGAAACAGAGGAGAGGCAGTAACAGGATCAGGGCCAGGATCAGGAAGCTATAACCAACTGGGAAACAGTATCTCTATCACCTATATTCAGTCAAGTTTGGATGCAGCAAAGTATTTGCTCTGCTCAATTTACTCTTGAAGTCTGAAAATTATAAAGTGCTGAAGGGTGAAACAATCTGAGCGCAAGCAGCATGTAAGTCATCTGGTTTTCTGGACAGGATCTTGGAAACACAACAGGATGAGTGAACAGACAATCCCATTCCCAAGGCTTGGTGAGGAGGCTGTGCTTGTCCTCACCCCAAAATAAATCTACAGCAAACCTAATGAAGTCAGTGCTACACAGATGTAAAATCAAGCATTCCTTTTTTCATGACATGAACTGGTAAAATCTGTCCAGAAAAGCAGCCCACCAGGAAGGTACAGAGCCTACAGCCTTGAAAGTGGATAAATCTGTTGATGTTGTTCTGACTTACCCCAACAAACTTTACAGTCTAAAATGTATAAAGCTGTCTCTGAAAAACAAGGAAAACAACACCTGACAGCTTCTCTGACAAACCTCTTAAGCAGAGGTTTGCAAAGGAAGCTTATTTAGGAACCGTTCTTTCACTGTGCAGATTTAGAAGCATTAGGAACAGAGCATGCACAATCTCTTTTGAAGCTCATCAGCTTGGTGAACCTTACCTTTGTTCTCAGCTGCTGATCTAAAATAACCTGTAACAATCTTTGCAGTAAAGGGATTAATAGCTACCATAATCACACTGTTTCTGGAAAGCAAGGCTCTTCTGCCTCACTCTTTTACACAGATAACAACAACACACCCACAAACAGAACAATTTGAGAAAGAAAGCACATTTTTAAACAGATTCCTGATGTACTGTCTTACTATTTGCAACAGATGGATGCAAAATCATTTTACTGAACATAATTTATTCCACATAAACAAGCAACACTTTTGAGTATTTTCAACTGTAAGGCTCAGCTCTTCCTGGATGGGGATACATACAGGCATATTATACTTGTGGGGGACAGGCTTGATAAAACATTATAAAATACATTCTTACCTGTAAATGGAACAGATACAGGATTCAGGAATCTTGCCTTTAAGGTGAGGGACCAAAATCCAAAATACAGCTTTTAAAGACTAGCAGTGCTGACACATATAACACAGAATATTGATCACATTTTGATGTCACTTAAGTCTGTGTAGAAAGAAAAAAAGTGACAGGGACAGTTTCCATTTTGTTGAACTGTTCTTCAGGCATTTGAGGAAGAAAAGATTTTTATTGTGAGGTAAGAGGAATAAGTTCCAGAATATCCCCCTACTGGCATTTGTAATGTGAATCAAGGCTGAACCTGATAAACATCAAGTTTTATGCCTTCTGAGAAGTAAGGAAGGGAAAGGAAGGGAAAGGAAGAGAAAAGAAGAGAAAGGAAAAGGGATGGAGGGATGGAGGGAGGAGGGAGGGAGGACTCTTAATTCAGGCTACTTCACTGTGGAAAAATTTTCTGGTGATTGGAGCAACTAAGGTGTATTTATACTGTTCTGAATGAAGATACTCAAGCTAGTTCTACATTAGTCCAGTGTGGTAAAGAAAAAATGTTGTGTGACTTAACATATCTTGCTGATATGTAAGTCATGCCTTCTTTCACATTTCTAACAGTCCCCATGAGCTTGGATTTCTGTCCCCAATCTTATAACCTGGGTCACTCCCCAGGGAAAGCTGAATTAAATCATAGAATCATGGAAGAGTTTGGGTTGGAAGGGATCTTTAAAGATCATTAGTTCCAACCCCCATGCTGTGGGCACAGACTCTTCTACTACATTAGCTTGCTCAAAGCCCCATCCAAAACACTTTCCTCTTGTGGCCTTGGAAACAGTCTCTCTCTGCTCCATTTTTCCATATTCTGTACAGGAATACTAGTGCTGAGCTAACCCACAGAGTTATAGGAAGAAAAAATGCGTTCATGACTGTGACATGTCAGAAAACGTTCTACAGAGTTAAGCATCCAAACAGCCTGGATTTTAGTTGATTAGAGAACATTTCATCATGGAAGCAACAGCGTTACTCAATTTTATAAGAGAGACTCTGAAGTGAAATCATTGTTTGTTTCTCCACTGCTCCTTTAAACAGATCCTTTTGCTGCCTTGCCTTAGGCAATGTCAGCAGTGACTAGGCATTGCTGTGACTTCATCTAACACATCAGCTAGTTTCTGCTTGGAGTATTAACAGTGCAATAGCAGCACCACAGAGCTCACACACTGCAAGTCATCAGAAGCAATGAATAAACACTTAAGTGGTTTGTCTGTGCAGAACTTTGTGCTGTCACAACTCCATAGCTATCCATACCAAGCCAGATGCATATAAGACATGCTGGGTTTATGCACACTACCTATAGTTTGTACACCCCCAGTGACAGAAGTTGAAGATAAGTAAAAGCCAAATTCCATACTGATTTACATATTATGCAGTGCAACCAACAAGAAGAAATTGCCCTGTGTTGTTTAATTTCAGTCCTCTGAACAAAAGTGGAATGGACATGTTTGGGAATGAAAGAATACATGTTTTGTTCCCCTGCCACTCTTCTAATTGTTAATTTGTGATGTAAGTCACACAAGTAATGATAGATGTGGTTCTTTCCCCACATTCAATTTTCTTAGACAATAACTAGGGAAATAGTAAACCAAATTCTACTTCAAGTTACACTTGATGCAATTTCATTAAGTTGAATTATACTAAAGAACAAATTCCTATAAAGCAGACACACTGCAAGCTAAGAATTAAGACCCAGGATTCTAAGGCACTGTGGTTTTATTTTTTTTTCCTCCAAGTGCTGTAGTTTGCAATTATTGTAATTATTGTAACTCAGAAATTTCTAGAAGAAATTAACTATTCATTTCTGTTATAATTTTTCCCTTTCTCCTATTTTCCTAGATATAGCATAGAATCACCTTCAGTTTCTATTTGCTTTCTTTCTCCCGGTGCTCCCATTTTGTCTTTTCATTTCTTTTCCCCATTTTCTTTTTCTGCTTCTCCTTCATCATTCCTGCCTTCAGTGCTCCTCCCTTCAGATTCTGCTACTCAACCTGCTGTGCAACTGTAGCTTCTGCCTTTTTGGATTCAGCTTCTCAAAGATGAGAGGAGAGAAATTCCCAAGTGTAGGATTCATTTCATCCCGCTTCAGCTGCTGAAGAGCTGAGCCTATAGCCAATGATAATTTCAGAAATCTATTTGACACCCATGGAAGAGAAATGAGCACCTCTAATGAGTGATTTCTTCTATCACTAAAAAGATATATAAAAGATATATACTGAACTGCCTTCTGTATAACACTACTACTTCCTAATCTATACCAGATGCCTAACAGACTTACCTAAGGGGTAAATATAGCTGAGATGAGTTCTCAGGCTGCTCACATGTGACAGAAAAGTGCTTGTTGTTTGTACTGCATAGCTTGTTTTGCATAGCTTTAAGAAAAAGAGAAACTGAAGCAGATCTCTTGACAGCTGCTTGATTGCTGAGCACCACACAATAATGACATTAAAATGGAAATAGATGGGTCAGTTTAAAACTTCCCATATTCAAATCAATCCCAAAAGGCATAAATTTCATTTCATTTCTACCTGCAGCCAAGGGGAAACCACCTAAAACATATTTCTAGCAACAGTTGGATCTAGGATATTTTGTGCACTCACCCAGAGAAAAATAACCACAAAAGATATTAAAATGATTCTGTATTTATCCTTCCATACAGAAATGAAATTGGAGAAAAAATTGAAAAAAGAAGAGTCGTTACACAGAGACACTGAATCCCTAGGAAAGGACTAGATTGTTCATAACTGCAACATTGTGTCCCATTATAGAACTGGACCCCAAAAGAAGAACAAAGACTTTTGACAAAGAAATCCAAATTGTGAAACAAAGGCATCAGCCCTTTCCAGAACAACCCTTAAGGGTATATATGGTAGGCATAACAGAACATCCAAACTGCCACATGAGCTGAGAGGACACAAAGTGCTGACAGTTGGTCTTACGCACCCCTGATATTACTGGGTAGCTGGCATCAACTAAACACACAGTATAAGGTTGAGTGGAGATTGTTTGAAGGGCACTTTAAAATATTTACAAAGGCAAAACCTTCAGGAAGTTATTTTTCTCTACCCTCTTTCCAAAACTAAACAGATGGTGAATGTTTCTTAGCTAAAAATGCTGCCAAACATTCTGGCAAAGTAGCCTGATACATCACAACTGATCTTTCACTTCTCCCCATGTGCTCTTCCACCAGATCCTAAAGAATGAAAGGCCAAAGGCAGCCTTGCTAGCTAACAGACAGCTTGAAGATGGAGCTTCCTGCACTACCCACAGCTGGATGTACATTTTTTGTATCACAAATAAACTCTGTCTTGGGGCACACTAGAATAGATGCACACTAGACTTTGATACTGTTAAAGGAGAACGTAAAAAAATGATTAACAGTATGCTCTACACTTAAGATTTTTTGGTTTTAGCATCCTGCCACCTTGGTTAAGAGGACACATGAATTAGAATAATGCAGGTCCCAAAGCTATAAACAGAACTATACAGCATTTATTACCATGGGAAGTTCAACTGATGTCAAGATGATTTTTGCATCGCGAACCTGCTGTCACAATGAGGACTGACAAGTATCTATCCAAGCACTGAACTTTGAGGCCCTATTTTTCTTTCTTTCTTCCTTCCTTCCTTTCTTTCTTTCTTTCTTTCTTTCTTTCTTTCTTTCTTTCTTTCTTTCTTTCTTTCTTTCTTTCTTTCTTTCTTTCTTTCTTTCTTTCTTTTTCTTTCTTTCTTTCTTTCTTTCTTTCTTTCTTTCTTTCTTTCTTTCTTTCTTTCTTTCTTTCTTTCTTTCTTTCTTTCTTTTCTTTTCTTTTCTTTTCTTTTCTTTCTTTCTTTGCCTTCCTTTGTATTGGGTATAGGTGGCCTGGTGTAGGCTGGTAGAGGCCAGGGGCTCTCCATGTTGGACACAGCAATTTTCAACTGGTTCTGATGGCCCTGTCACAGGACACAGCCCATCAGTGAACCTGGTGGCACCTCTGTGAAAACATATTTAAGAAAAGTGAGAAACTGTACAGGGAACAGAGCTTCTGTTAGTGAAGGATTTTCCCATACAAAGCACCATGCAAGTCTTCGCCAGATATGAGTTAATGGCTAAAATGCTGGTACTACTTGCTGTTTCTCACTTCCAGGAAAAACTGTCAGCAGGAATATGCTGAGAGGACTTTTCAGATAGTAGCTTTCCAGATAACTGGGGCAGAGATCTGCAGGCAGATTAGCAACACATTTTGTATTAACTTTCTACCCTGAACCTGTGTATTGTGCGTGGTGCCCACTCATGCACCCAGAATCACCCTGCCTTTTTTTTCTTTTAAACATGAGTTCACATGAGCAACAGAAAATTTTCAAATCCAAGACCCCGAAGTCAATGGACGTCAGCTGGCAGCACAGCTGGCAGCACAGAAGGAAAGAAACCATAAGTTCTCTGCCTAGGCAGAAAATGAATAAAGTATTCCCTATGTTTCTTCTAGCAAGTTCACTAGATATAACAGTCCTGCCTTTGTTACTTGCATTCATTCAAAGAGATTATGTGAAGGCTCAAATGAGTGCAATTTTTCACAAGTCTGTTGAGCAAATGCACCCTTGTTTTGGACAGTGGCCCATCTGCTCTATACTCTTTACATAACGGCATTGCTGGATATAAATCAACAGTGCTTAAAAGTAATTTAAAATATGCATGCATTCCCACCATCTACACCTTCAGATCAGTACATCTTTTTCCAGCCACCATTTTCTGCCACGTCAGAGCACCATCTTTACCCATTTCTGTACTTCTGCTTTTTTTAGTGTGTGCCCCACTGCACAACCCATTCATGCAGTGCACTCCACACCTCCCTCATCTGGGTCAGTCAGCTCTGACCTCCTGCACCCACCAGCACAACTGCCTCTTGCCTTTCTGTGCTTGTGGCAGGCGTGTGATCAGCCTGGGAAAACTATCTGAGGTTCTTCATCTCCAAGTCTCTCGCTGCTGCCTCATTCTTTGATCACTGCAGAGTACTCATGCATGGCTGAGGAGTGCTGTGTATTGTTCAATTAAAAGCAAACAAAGCAAAGGTTTGCTAACTCAGTGCATCAACTGCATTAACTCTTACAGCAGTATCAATAAGGAGCAGAATCTTTTGCATCTGTAAAGTGAAAGACTTTGAACCATACCTAAAATTAAGAAGGAAGAAGAGATCATCTAATAGATTGTGAGAAGAGTGAGGAATTTGATTTATTCCTGTGTTAAATTTATCCTTCCTGTCATTTTCTTGGCTCATGAAGTATTCATTGTGATCTGTGAAAGTCTGAGGCAAATAAGACAAATTTCTATCTTACAGTGGGGCCATACATATACGTAGTCAGGCAAAGAGAAATCAAGATGCAAGTATATCTTGTGTAATTTGCAGTAAAGAATCTTTCTGGGAACCTTAATCATATTTGAAAGACTTGGGAACAAATCCACATGTAGTAGATATTTTTCTTTCTCAATGTTCTTGTAAGTTGCTGGCTTAGAGACAGTTGAAAAGTAGTTAGATAGCTGAAGCGTATTCTAAGTATATTTTAAGACTTTTTTAATTTAGAAATGTGAAATATCATTAGACTACTAAGATTTCCAAAGGTTCAATGGTAGCTGTGCAGGTGGTAGTAAATTAAGTGATTGGCAAATAAAAAGTTCAGAAAACTAGAGGGTTTAAAAATCTCAGAACATAACAAAATGACTTGACCACAGTGTAAGCTATTTTCCCAGAGAAGAGATTTTTGAAAGATTAGTCTGAGGAAGAAAAGGCATGACAAGATTTAGTATTGTGTCCTGGTTTCAGTTAGCACAGAATTAATTTTCTTCCTAGTAGCTGGTGGAATGCTGTGTTTTGGCTTAGAATGAGAAGAGTGCTGATAACACCCCGATGCTTTAATTGTTGCAGAGCAGTGCTTATACTAAGCCAAGGACATCTCAGCCTTTGCTCTGTCCTGCCAACGGGCAGGCTGGGGGGTGCAGTAAGAGCTGGGAGGGGACAGACCCAGGACAGGTGACCCAAACTAGCCAAAGGGGTATTCCATACCATCTGACGTCATGCTAAACAATATATAGGGGTGGCTAGCCGGGGGGAGGGGGCCGGACTGCTCGGGGTTAGGCTGGGCATCGGTCAGCGGGTGGTGAGCAATTGCATTGTGCATCACTTGTTTGTACATACTATTATTACTTTCGTATTATCACCATTGTATCATCATTATTATTATTGTTATTATTATTTTGTTATTTTTTTTTTTTCCCTGTCTTATTAAACTGTCTTTATCTCAACTCACGGGCTTCACTTTCCATTTCTCTCCCCCGTCCCAGAGAGGGAGGGGGGAGGGTGAGCGAACGGCTGCGTGGTGTTTAGCTGCCGGTCGGGTTAAACCACGACATATTGCAAAGTGATGGCATATCAGAGCAGAAGTGAATTGTTAATTATGAGCTGTGATGGCAATTATCCATTGTATTAATTTACTAAGGGACCTTAAACTGTGCGCAGGTGTAGGTGTCTTTCTAACAGATGTACTACAGACTGGACAGGAGCTGGTGGCAGAATACAGAAGATACTGCTGACATTCTTCATCCTGCACAAGTCACAAGGTCGTTAGCTACAATTTTTCATGTCATCCCCAAATCATTCTCACCTCAACAAGTGGGAAAGGGTCATATGCCCTCTGTTTATAGATGTTGACAGGCAAAACTTTCCTGTCTAACCAGCAGGGCTTTTTCTGCCCACTTCCAATTTTTTGGCATTGTTTGGCTTTCAGGTTCCTTTTTAGTAGATAAGGCTTTGTCTTGCTTAAAAAGTCTCAGCACTATGAGTTTAAGATAACACAGAAAATATACTATTTTTTTTCTGACCACTATTGGCTCCCCTTTTGCCCCAAACCACTACCATCAGATTCCCACTTCCACTTTCACTGCATTTTGGGAGAACTCTAAGAGAAGACTAAACTGAACAGAGATCAGGAAAAAACTATAAAGTTAAAATCCTCCTCCAAGCACTTTTCATGGATTGGAAACCTGACAGCTGAAATTAGACTGAAGGTCAGTAACAGATTTGATACTCCCTAGCAAACAATTTCTACACAGCAGATGACAGTACAGTTTCTAAGGTTTATCACATTAAATCTCCATTTTCATAAACACATCTGAATACAGAAATTAGATGAGCTAAAAATACTACAAAATACAAGGATTATGAATGAAAGTAAAAGTGCTGCCAACAATTTAGTTAGCTTCAGTCATAAGACTGCCCTGGGTAACTGTCCTGTCTTACTCTCTGAAGTATCAGCTCACTGAGAAGAGATGTTTTCATACATAAATGAGAATGTTTTCATACATAAATGCTGAAGCTGAGACTTAAAGAATGTTAAAAGCTGACTTTTTTTTTTCCTACCCCTAGGCAAAACAATTCAGAACTATCTTACAAAAACAGAATAAATAATATAACATTGCAGATGGTCACAGTTTCACCAAAATAAATAGGTCAAAGTGGCAATAAATTAGGAGAAACTCACTGGATAGATATATCAGTACTATCAATAGAATAAGTCTTTAGAGCAGATATTTCGTATTAGAGAAATACTATTTTCATGCATGTGTTAGTATTTTCAAGATATGTTTATATGCTTCAATTACGCAGAATTTAATGGTAAACCAATAAAGTTTGGTTGTGTGTTGTTTTTGTTTCTGTTGGTGGTGGTGATTTTAATCATATGTGGCTTCTAAATTATATGACAGATCTGCCTGCAAAATGCTGTGGTCAAAATTCTGAGGTCAGTTCATTGTCCATTGCAGAAGGAAAGTTAAGATAGATTTTACAACAATTTGCAAAATATATAAAGTATGTTGCAACAATAGGGAGCCTTGAGAATGACTGGTCTATGAAGATGAGTTTTTGGACTTGTATGTAATTTTTTTACTCCATATTCTTTAGAAGGAGCTTGTCACCTAAGATGGGGTAAGAAACTCTGCTGACTTGCAAATTCTAAGAAAAAACTTGCATTTCTGTTATTTATTTATCCAGTTCCTAGTATAATAGATGCTTACTCACTAAGGTGCTTTTAAGTGCCACAATAAGGCAAAGGAAAGATGAGATAATAAAACCTTGTAACTCACACTACAGTGAGTTAATGATGCCATGTACCATGAGAAGCTAGGCTGTGAAATTACATGATTCATGGTTGCTAGGCCAAAAACTTTGAATTTAGATGCTGTGGCATCTTTCCTAAGTTCTGCCACTAACTCACTATGTGTGCCTAGACATGTTACCTCTTAGCTATCTTTCAAGTAATTAATTATAAAGTGAAACTGGTGTCACTTCTTAAAATTTTAGCTGCACAGAGGAACAACAGATCAGAAAGGTGCTGCTAGAATTATTTTTCTACTTTTTCCAGCAGTTAAGACTTACAAATGAACAAATGTGAAATTTGATATGAAATACCTGTACAGGACATATTAAGTTGATTTAATAACACTTGTGTAAAAAGAGCACTCACTCTCCCTTTTATTTTATTTTATTTTATTTTAGTTTAGTTTAGTTTAGTTTAGATTAGTTTAGTTTAGTTCTGTCATATAGAAAAATCCTGTAACTGGAAGTGTCTATGAGGAAATACAGAAAGAACAGTCATAAAGGCCTCCCTACTACCTCTACAATATTGCCAAAGAGAGATTTCAGTCAAATTTCAGTGTACAGTCATTTGTGCACTGTAAATCATTTATTTACTATTAAATGTACATATCTTGGCTAGCTTGCCAAGCTTGGTATAGGAAATCTGCCAAATGACTATAAAAGAAAGACCACATATAAATAAGCACTTTCTAGGTGGTATCTGAATTTAAAATTGAAAAATACTTGTGTCAAGGAATCTGATTTTTGTATAGGTAATAAATAAACTAAAGACAATTCCATTCCCCAGGAAAAATGGCCTGTAATTTTTTTCAGGAGGCCACAACAAGAAGAGTACAGTTGCAACTGATCTGTGCATTCCTTCCATGTCACTATTTATCTCCTCCCATAACTAAAGTCCAGTTATGGCATGCAGGACAACACTCAGGGACAGAGTCTGCGCTACAGCAAATCAGAATATTTCCACCAATTTAATGATGCTATCTTAATTAGGCAGGTTAATGTTTTGGCCTTTGGGATTTTTTTAATTGCTTTGGGAGCCAGCAAAGATTTGGCCTGCACAATAAATATGAAATCTTCCTCTGAGGAGCCTGTCAAAAGTCGAAAGCTGATGGCTATTCTTTATTTTCCATACACTCTTTACATTTTCTGCAATAAAGATTAGATTCCGTCTTACCTTGTTTCCCTGAAGCACAGTGCTTTCATATAACCCAGAACCATTAATGAAGCAGCTGGGATTCATCTGGAACAATTTACAGCCTTTTCTTCATGCTTATCTCTGTGAGAAGCAGCAATAACTAGTAGTGACATGAAGGCTTACATCCTATTTAAAATATATATTTATTTTATTTAGGGTAGAGTAGCATAGAGTAGCGTAGCGTAGCGTAGCGTAGCGTAGCGTAGAGTAGAGTAGAGTAGAGTAGAGTAGAGTAGAGTAGAGTAGAACAGGATGGAACAACTCAGTTGGAAGGAAGCTATACAAAAATCATTAAGTCCAACTGCCTGACCACTTCAGGGCTAATCAAAAGTTAAAGCATATTAAGGAAGATATTGATGCAGCTTTGTGCTGTTCCCATGTGTCCTATCATTGGTTAATGGGGAGCAGAGATGGGCACCTCCTTCTGCACTTCCCCTCCTCAGGAAGTTGTAGAGAGCAATGAGGACACTTCTGAGTGTCCTCTTCTCCAGATTAGACATCCAAAGTGCCCTCACAGCCTCTCCTCACAGGACACGCCTTCCAGTCCTTTTACCAGCTTTGTTGCCTTCACTTCATTGCTTTCTATAAATTATTTGAATAGTTCTAGAAGAATGCTAACATTGTCTGACCAAGCCCTTTATGTAGGCCCAACCCACTCATTTCTCAAATTACTGACTGAGAAAAATATATTTTTTTTTAATTTATTTTTTTAAATTAACAGTTTAGACCAGTTCCATATATGCCAGTATTGTTTACAGACATCTGCATCGTTAGCTTCCCAGCAATTTTGTACAGAAGACAGCTGTCTGGAACAAAAGTAGAAGATAACCCCTGCCTCACAGATCAACTAATAATTACATTTAACAAGGATGTTGGATGGCTACATGAACAAGCACTTAGACGGATTTTGAATAATCACCTATAAAACTAACACTGATTTTTTTTAAAACAAAGTAAGCAGAGTTGGAATTCTAATCCTAATGAAAATCATTGGAGTGTAAGTTCAGCTTTCAAAAAGATTTAAGCACAGGTTATGGGCCAAGTTCACAACACAGACACCACTGGTATTACAGCACTTATAAACATTGCTACTGTACAGCTAATGAATTGCTCCAAAACCAGCAGCTCTGGCTGAAGTCCCAGAAGCCTTGAGACAAAATAAGCCTTCTGTGGCTTGAAATGAAGACTTTGAGCTCATCAAGAGTGGGAAGGAGCAATGCACACCTTGACAAGGGGACCTAATCCCACCCATCTTCTGAGCAAACCTCAGGCCTGGCACCAGTCAGATCTCACTGCAGAAGTGTGAGTAGGCAGAGCAGGGCACCACCATACCCACACAAAATCCTACTGCTCTGTAGACTGTGGAGAGAGAGGTATGACTGCTAGAAAATAGGGTTCTTCCACAGTTCACTTGTAAAAGCCTAATCTTTGCTTAAGCCAATGGAGAAGCATCATCACCAGGCATTAATAAATAAATAAATAAATAAATAAAAATCATTTACTGTACCTCACCCTGCATTGTCAGATTGTCAGATAGCTCTAGTAATTTCTTGGTTCACGTTTTCTCCAATGTTTACTTCCCAAGGGCACTGAGAAGAAAAGACCTGTCAGTTCCAGGTCTGAAAATCCTCAGAACTAGCAGACTGCTCTCAAAAGCCTGGTCCAGAGTTTCCAGATCCTATGTGCTCTGTAAAAATACCTATTTCTTCCTACAACTAAAAGAAAAGGACAGATTCCTCAGGCTGAAGCACATTGAAAGGGTTCAGAAGCAGGACGAAGAGCAGTATTGACTGAGCTGATGACAGGTTGTCCTCTCACATTGCCACTTCACATGAAGTAGCAGCTAGAGGAGCCATGGAGCAGCTGGCCAAATAGCTGGATAGAAAAGATGCTATAGGGTGATTCCAATTTAGAGAAAAGAACATCTGTGCCTCGGGGAAAGAGGAGCCAGAAAAGTCTTGGTTCTGCAAATGTTTAGTCACTCCTTTACATGTACTTTCCTGAGAAGAGCATTTGATTTCATGGTGTTCAGCAGGGGGATATACAAACCACTGCTCTCATCCATCTTACAAAAGTAACCCCTGGCTTCCTACAATTGAACAGTGCAAGGACAGTCAGCAAAGCAACCTTGCATTCCTCACTTGCCTATACAATACACAACTGCATGCCCCAGAACTGAGCCTAGAACATTTATTAGGTGTCAGAAGAGAAGCAGGTCTATGGAACAATGTATTCTGTAGCACAGGCGATTAAGCAGTTCATCTCTCCCACTTCATGAAAAATAAAGGAGTTTTCTATGGTCATTAATTAATAGGTAAAATCTCAGAATCATAAGCATGTGTCTGATTTTATTACTCCAAGTAAGTGCCCCCTACATGTCTTCCCCCATGGGTTCTAGCCTATAGATGTACAATTCCCTCTACAGTTCATTAAAAATGAGCTTTGATAATGTACAGTGACTGCATAAATAGATTGAACAGGACCTTCTCACTCATCTTTCAGAGGGAGAGGTATAATTTTGCTGCTGTTTTCTAAACAACCCACTTTCAGGACCCACTGGTATATAAACTTTGCGAATATGAGAACTACTAAGCACTGCCTTACTTTTGAGATACTTGGTCCAAACTTGGCTGTTATCAGGAGCATTCATGGTCTATTCTGTTGACAACAGCCCAAGCTATTGAATTCTAAAAAAACATAATAAAAGTCTCAATGACCACCTAGACATTTATTAGAGACAGGAATACATGTCTGAGCCCTCTCTTAAAAACTTGTCATGGTGATGAGACAGAGAATGAATAAAAATACCTGCAACTTGTTTCTGATAAGAAAGCAAGACCCAAATTAATTTTGGTAGCTGGCTGTTTGAAAAACATTGTTGATAATGCAGAGATGTCTGGACAGTAGAAACTTTTGGGCACAACTGGAGTATTATTAGTTCACAATGTTCCTTGCTTAGTGGGCCATGCAGAGCACTGACACAGTAGCTATGGCTGTGGGAGGTTTCCTGGAAATGCAGTGATTTTTCATACACCTACTTCATTTTTTCCTCCTTTGTAGGGTGGCATGGTGGATTTGAAGACTGACAGAAGGAAAACTGAGGCCTAGGCCCTTTTGCATCTTCAACCATGTGCTCCTTTACTAGCTATTCTCAGCAGCTTTCATACTATGACAGAGCTTTCTGCAGAAACTGAAGCCACCTTCCCCAAGCAGAATCTTTATGAGAAGACAAACAGCCTAAAATAGCGTGCTGTTCCCTCAGACTGGAAGGAAACCTCTCTGTTTTTCTCTGTGGAGAGAATAAAATGATTTCCTGATGGAAGAGATGAGGATGAAGAAAAAAGCTTGAAGATAAGCAACGGACAGCTGTTTTAATATATTAAGTTCAAAACAGTGCTACATCTTGCACAGCTCTTCACTGTCTTTAGTAGCACAGCATGCCATCGTGCACTGACTACCTCCTAGCTTGAATGTCTACTCTGGTGGACAACAAGACCATTTTGAGGACTGGGATTTAGAAAAAAAAACTGCACTCAAGTGCTTCCAAAGAACTTGATCACCATTGATTATCCTTGCAATTATTACTGCAAATGAGCAGAAACACTTGAAAAAAGACATAAAGCAAATCTTAAAAATAAACAAACAAACACAAAACTTTCTATTTCAAATTGCATTTCATCTTAACAGCTGCATTGCTGCTAGTAGATATACCCAAGACCTCTGGTATACCAAAACTTGTTTTATTACATCATATAACCTGTTGTTTACTTAGCTGACTGAACATAGCTTTAGAGACATTTTCAAATACTTATAGAGGAGGGAGAAAAAAATCTTTTCTTTCTTACATTGATCATCAGGACACTTTAATTTGTTTAACTTTTTCACTTGGTGTTAACAACAATTTAGCCCCCAACTCAAGCCAAACAGTGTAGTTACCTTGGGCAGTGTGAATAATAATAAAACTATCTGCATGTTTGGCCTTGAAAAAGACATATCTTTATTTGTGTCAGCCCTTTTGCTATCTTGCCTACAGTGTCTAATTCATACCCACATTATGTTGCTGTCCTAGTGATGCACTTGGAAGCCAGTTCATTAGAGAGTGGGTAGAAAAAGAACATGAAAACTCTGCAGCTGAACAAAGTTCCCCTGCTGCAGGAGTGGAAAAACAGGTTGCCCTTCACTCACCAGCAGTCCCATCAAGAGGTGAACTGCATGAGCACATAGTTCCAGAAGAAGGGGCTGAAGTTGTTGCAGAAGTTCAATTTCTTTTCATTACATTTGACAAAGTGCATACAGAAAAAGTTACACAATTTGATGACATGAATAGTTGAAAATTTTCTGTTTGGGTCATGTTATATTTAACACAACTACGATTAGCAGCATCAATAAATTGGTAGGTCATTTTTCACCAATTTAGAGGTGATCTTGCAGGCCTTGAGGATGCTAGCTGAAATGTACCAGCTGGATTCCTACCTGAAATAGTGTTTCCTTTTTTTTCCTCATCTGTACTTTACTGCAAATTGAATGCCAGCCTAATGGCTTGTCAGGTCACACTGTCCAGCCCCAAGAGGCATTGCATTTTGATTTGCATTCCATCGTGACAGTGAGTTTACCATCTTCTCTTTCTGAAAACATCTTCAAAATTCACAGCTCAGTGTGTTGCTATTTTTGTTATGATTTTATCTGGTTTCTGTGAGTTTTTCCTCCTTTTCCAGAAAGGGAGACATGCGTTAGTTTTTGCTGAGCTCAGCACTCTTGCTGCAAGACCCAGTTTAGCTCTTTGGAAAATTAACGGACATAGTCCCATTTCTACTGATTCTTATAGAAGAAAAGCTAGAGCCACATGTTTAAAAAATAAAAATTAAAAAAAAAATAAAAAATTCTGTCAACCTCAATGGAATAGGTTCTTAAGAGGACAGCTCCACTTTGTCATCTCTGTTACAGAATCCCAGAAATGGCAATGGTAACATGAACTGTATATGTAATAGTGGTGAAGATGTGTACTTCTACTTCCTCCTCCTTATAAAGCACTAGCTTAAGAATAGTAAACTTTGAACCCTTCATTTCAACTAAGTGGTGTTCAGAGGTACTTGCTCAAACGTTATTTAAAAGCCATAGAGCTACTTTACTTTCCACTCTCCTGATGTGATACGTGAAGTGGGATTTCAGAGCCCCGTACAGCTGCAGAAGGCAGGTTTAAGTTCATGTTTCCAAAACTCTTCATAGTGTTCCCAGTAGCATAAATACAACTATCTTGTTGTAATGGATACTGGTGTGAAATCTGCACAAGTTATTCAGAAATAAATAGGATGCATAAAAATTACAAGTATTTGACTTGTTCCTATGAAATAAGTTCAATATTTTTAAAGCTTTAAAAATATAGCCCTTCATCTTGCCACTTCCCTGTCACTTACTATAAGCTTCTTCCCATTTGTTAGCTCTGAGTCTACTTGCAGTCAAAACACCCAGAGTTTGCAATCCTACAAAATAAGCTGATTTTAGAATTCTTTCCCCTTGACTGAGCTGTAAAACACCAATGGATATTAGGTATTGCAGAAAGCAAGAAGAAAGAACAGGGTGTAATCTGTGGTAGGTTCTTCTTTTACAAGCTGAAAAGCTGCTAAAAAAAGATACAGGTTCTTTTCACTCTCTTTATATCATTTTCCTGCTGGGCTTTTTCTTTAACTTTTACATGTGGTATCATTTCATGACATTTCACGTAGGAAAGTTTTTCAGCAACTCTTTGAACTTCTAGTTCCAAAGCAAGTACAATCCCTTGCTTTCTAGCACTTCTGTGCCAGTTGCAGGACAATAGTGCTGTGTTTTCTCATCTTCTTCTCTCCTCACCTCCTGTTACCATCCAGGTGGGCTGCAGTTCAATTATCATACTCTAATGAACATCAAGGCAAGCAATGAGTCACTGCTTTTAATTGCCACTGGTTAAAAAAAAAAAAAAAAAAGTCTTATTCAGAAGTGAATTTTACGCATCCCATCTGATGTTGAATATTTCTTTTTTCTTGTCACTTTATTCTGTTGTTTTGAATCTCCTTGACCTCCTTAAGGGAAATAAAGGTGGTCCTGTGGCTCTGGAGCATATCCTTGTACAGCTAATCAATCAGAATAATCACTTACATTATCTATAGTGCAATATTAAAAGAGATCATTGGTCATAATCAGCTGGATCATTAATAGCTAAGAGGGGTAACCATTTAGTTTACTGGGTCATAAGTTCAGTGGGTCATAAGGTAAACTATTCTTACTAACAAAACTGAAGGCAACCATTCAGGGAAACAAATGATTTTCTTAAGTAAATGAGCTGAACATCAGAGAAGCCAAACTGTTTCATTTTCATTCATCCAAAGACTATATGAATCTAAAACAAATAAACATGACCACACTGAAAAGAAGCAGATAAATGGAAAAGCAAATGATTGTAAGGAGAAAAGAACCAAGGCATTATTACACTATGTGACAGTGGCGTAATCTCACAGGGAAGCTGACGTACCAATCAGAGAAAAAGCAGCAAAGCAGGTAAGAAAGATTAACTGCATGGTTGTGATACTACATGCTGAAGGGCTCCTTTAAATCCAAGTGTAATGTAATATTACACAGTTAAGACATCCTCACAGTCTCAGGTCTCTTCATGCTTCTGTTTGCCATCCTTACTATCTAAGTGGCTCTTGCAAAATGATAAAAGTTACAGAGTTACACATCTGTTAAAAAGCATATGTTCATCCCTGTCATTATAAGATTTGTCTCCGTGCAGGCCAAACAAAGGTATGTATTTAACAACAGGGCACAATGGTAATATAAATCAGGAAAAAAATTGAAAAGAGTTAGAAAGAGAATGTTGGAGTCTCCTACACTACAGGTGATTTCCAAACTGGCAGATATGGGATGAGGGAAGCAAGTCCCACTAGGACCGAGCCTGAGACTCAGGACTGCAGTGAATAATAGAATCATAGAATGGCTTGGCTTGGAAGGGACCTTAAAGATCATCTAGTTCCAACCCCCCTGCCATAGGCAGGGATGCCACCATGATCTAGATTACATTGCCCAGGGTTTCATCTAACCTGGTCTTGAATACCTCCAGGGATGGGGCATCCACAGCTTCTCTGGGCAACCTTTTCCAGTGCCTCACCACTCTCTGGGTGAAGAATTGCCTCCTAACATCTAATCTAAAGCTCCCCTTTTTTAGTTTTTAGTTTATAACCATTCCTCCTTGTCCTATTACTATCTGCCCAAGCAAAAAGTCATTCTCTTATAAGAAAAAGTCACTTTCTTATAAGACTCCTTTAAATACTGAAAAGTATTTTAAAATTACATTTTTAAAATGTAATTAAAAATACATTTGGATTAATAGATATTTTAATCTGTCTCATACTGCAAACTGTCATTTCTTGCTGGCTGTCTCTCTGATACCTTATTCAGCTAGCTTTAGCTCTTATTCACCTCCTATATACAATTTCGTATTCACAAACATACATTTAACTTATCCAAACAGTAGCGTGAGAGTTGATAGAATTACTCTCTGAGAAATACAAGAACCAGGCACGTATGTAATTGCTAGCTGTTCCTGTATTAGTCTACCACTGAGTTTTTGACTTGCTTGTAAACCTTGCAATTTGAAGTGAAGGGCTACCTCCACCTAATGCATGGTGCCATGATATCACTTACAATTCTGGTATTGTGACTTCGAATTTGAGAGCATTTTTTCCAGGTATGCCCACAGAACAAATACTTAACAATGTCAAATGCTGTTTTTTCTCTCAATCCTGTCCTCTGGCCATAAGAAGGACAGAGTTAACAGGGGACTAAATCTCCAGTAACTAAATCCTGGAGGCTTATGAAAAACATGGTGTTTAAATGAGGAAAGAATGTTAACTTAAATGAGAAAAGCAAAACAAAAAGATAAATGGTTTTCTGGTATGTGGAGAAGCTGATATAAAAGATCTTAGATCTCTAAAGATCTCTAGAGATCTAATGAGGAGCAGCTAAGGGAACTGGGATTATCTATCTTGGAGGAAAGGAGGTTCAGGGGATACCTTGTCGCTCTCTACAACTGCCTCAAAGGAGGTTGTAAGCAAGGTGGGGATCAGTCTCTCCTCTGAAGCAACAAGTGATAGGAAATGGCCTCAAGCTGTGCTAGGGGAGGTTTAGGTTGGATATTAGGAAAAATTTCTTCACTGAAAGGGTTGTGAGGCATCGAACAGGCTGCCCAGGGAAATGGTTGAGTCACCATCCCTGGAAGTGTTCAATGAGTAAATGTGGTGTTTAGAGAAATAATTTAGTGGTAGACTTGGCAGTGCTAGGTTAACAGCTGGACTTGATGATCTTAGAGGTCTTTTCCAACCTAAATGATTCTATGGTCTTTCAAATGTACTCCAAGAGTATGATAAGCAGAAATTAATGCCAGTGTCAGAATTTCAATGTATGTTAATGCCGTTGGGCCAATGATACAATTAAGGAAATACCATCCTTGCAGTAGATGCCTCATTTTGATTCAGCTTTCAAGGCTATTAATCCTCATCTAAATTGAAACATGCAATCTGTTCATTGTGAAAAGACTTGTTTTTCATGTAAGTGGCAAGCGTGCAGACATCCTGTTCTATTGTCCTCTCAGCAGGACACACAGGTAACCTGATAAGGAATGCAGAGGATAGCAGAGGATAGCAGAGGAAATAAGCAAAGGTCTGAGCTCCCATAGATCCTGTTCATTTGATCATTCATTCATAGAACAGTGGAGACTATTAAACAGGAGCGAAAACTCAAATCTTTCTGTCCTATACAATAGAGAATAAAACTCTTAATGTTGCTCTCTAACATTTGGCAACATATCAAACAAATATACCCAAGAAAATTTTGGGTGGAAGCCAGGATTCCAGCCAGGCACCTGCTGTGCAACTGAAAGAAGATACATGCACCATGGAGAGAGCTGGCCGGAGAAGGGAAACTATTTATTAATCGAAGTTGAAAGGGAGTAGAGAGAAAAGGGTGGAAACTGTAACTCCCTTTGGTCAGTTTTGTGCATGTAAAACTATTTTTCTTTATGGAAATATAAACTAAGGCTCAATTCCACTGATGGCAACATTCAGCACTACTAGGGCTTTTAAGCATATATTTTCACAAGGTCATTATTGGGTGCCCAAGTTTCTTATGTCCAGACTGCATCTGAGAACAGAACAGCTGCTTTAGTGAATAGAGCACTTGCCCAAGAATTACCTCCTTTGCTTGAATTGAAGTAAAACAAGTGAACAACCTTCTTACACAGTATGTATAGTACACTGGATACCAATACTTTATTTTAAAAGCTAAGACTGCTTTTTTCAAATGTTTCCTCTGTACATTGACCACAGAGAATGTGGTCAATGTACAAATCATTCAAAGATTATCAGTCAAAAGAAAAACACTGCTGGCTGTTGTATGTTCACATAAGCTGAGGAAGCATTCTATGAGAGAATATTCAGTTAATAACCCCTGTAAATATTTTCCTTTTGCTACTTCTGAATGTCCCCTAAGAACAAGCCAACAATTGCAGCACTGTATCATAAAAGATACAACAGAGTACAGCTACCGTTGCAGATACATCACATCACGTTTTAGCTCAAAAGCACTCTGTTCTGGTAGTGTTGATAGAAAGCAATTGTGCAGTGATACTTGAGTTAATTAGAGGGAAATCTAAGGGGGCAACAGCCTCCAGAGATGAACAAATTCCTCATAACTCCTTGGAATTTTGTGGGCTTTGTACATGGGAATGAATGGGAAAAGCAAACTCTTATCACAATGGGTGCCACATCAGTCTGTAAGAGGCACCAGGGTGAGACAGAAGTTCCCAGTTGGCAAACTATGGCTTGCCTCTCTGAGAAGCAATAGCACCTGATTATATTGTACTGATATTCCCAGTTATAGTCTAGGAAAAAAAACTAATATCTGAAATCATTATCTTTGCTGGTCTTGACCTAATCTATTCTGCTCATGGTATAGTGCTACTCATTGTAGCATTTTCTCTACCTGGATTTCTAGTGCTCTGCTCCGTCCAGGCTAAACTCATTCACATGATGGATATTCCCTTTGGTTTTTGGGCAAACACCTCCATGACTTCAGAGATCCTACTATCACTACTGTTTCTGTTATTTGTTCCAGCCTGAATTTCATCCCAGACCATTTGATACTCCCATGGATTGCAAGGACAAATGAAAGGCTGGAGTAAGTTGGAACTACAGGGAGCAGAGGAAATGGTACACAGTCTACTACCCCAAAGGCATACAAGAAGCAGTTGCTAATAGGCAGAAGTAGTGTGGAAAGGTGTAGGCATTAGTAATGATAACCCTGTGGTCAGGAGCCTCTGACTGAGGGTAGGTTAGTTCTGTGAAAACTCAAAAGAAGGGTAAATTTCCAGGCTTTTGTCTCTTGTCTTTCCCTGAACATGTCACAATCTGCATGTACTCCCAGTATTCTCCCAGCAGCTGTGGACATCTCTGTCTCCTTTTTCACCACGATACATTTTCTGTTCATCCTCCAGGCATTATAGGTACCATTCCTTTAAGAAAACACAGTACCTACAGTATGGATACAAATACAAAGAATGTCTTTGAAAAGAACCACAGTAGTTACCTCCTTTTTTCCCCAAAGAGCTGCAAAAAAGGAATCCCCCAACTTAATTCAACATACATTGCCATAATCTCTGCCTGTCTGATCCTGAGACTTATCAATGAGTCACCCTATAATATTCTTTCTTTTTTTTTTTTTTTTAATAATATATATAAATTTATATATATTATCCAGGACTTTCAGATTTAAGAAGTAAAGGAGACTGTCCCAGTAAATAATAACAATGAAGTAAATATGCCTAGGACATACATAGATGGTATCTGAACACACACACACACACACACACACACTGAGTCCAGTGTTGGTCTATCTTCTTGAGCCCTTCTCCATCTTCTCCTCTCTCTCTCTTCACCACCCTTGACGTCTTTTTGTTCTAACATAAAACTCTTTCCCTTTCCACTAGACAGAGAGAACAGGGAAGGAGTTGAACAGGTAATGAACAACCTGAGAATGTCTGTCTGAAAACAGATTGGTGGAAAAAGAAAGAATAAAAATAACGGAGAGAGAAGGCATGGGAAACAGATGCAAAGGAAATATTGATCCTGGACTGACTATGTGGTCAAAAAGCCATTCATCAAAGGAGTGTGGGACTAGAAGGAGATGGTGTAGAGGACAGACCACAGGAGAGGACAAGGAGAAGAGAATCAGGTGATGTGTGATTGACCAGGTGTGAGGCCAGAAAAGTACACACTTCTCAGGCAGTTAGAACTGAGTACAAGATTTTCAGTAGTCCTTTGCTGTAAGAAGGAAGTTGGATGCCGCATCCCTCACTAGAAATGACAAACTATTTCTGTTATCAGAAAATTCCTGGAGTAGAGGTAAACATGAAGTAAAATGTCACAATTATGTGACACAAATACTGTCACATCAAGATCCCCAACAGTGGGAAAGGCCAAGACTGAATTTGCTGATACTTGTTAGACATATCAACACAGACATATGACAAATGCTGCAGAAATTATGAGAAAGTCTTGATCTGAAACCAACATAAGTCCTTCCATGCCTCTAACACAAAGGAAATAAACCCAGGGTAGTTCATATTTCTCACCACTACAAAGAAAAAGCAGCTATTCTTTCAATATTCAAAGATTTGAAGTGTACAAGCACACTAATGGTATCTCTGCCATCAAAAGGCACATTGAAAGTAACTTCCAAGATATGGTTAATCTTTTGTTTGAATCTGATCTGCTGTACAGTGCCTTTGTCTTTTAACTCATCAGTAGCTCTCTAATCAATAATTTAAATTCTGTTCCCTGGGAAAAAAAAAAAAACGTTTGCTCATGCGGTTTATTGCCAAACATGTTGTGCAAGACTTACAAAGTCAGCATGAGGGCTTTATGTGAAACACTTAACAAAAAATGGCTGTAATTGTAGCTTTCTATCAAGGACCACAACCATAACAAACAGACATTGTGCTGTGCAAACAGTAAGCGCATGTATATGTCTTCTTTATATTTGATATTACCATATAAGCAATCCATGTAAAGGTGATCTCCATTTATATTAAGTGGGGGTATTGAGCCTAAATCCAACAAGTGATTTACACACAGCTGGCTCATGGGAACCTGATTTGGAAGCATGCTGCATCTAAAGAGTATTGTATAGGAGCTGTCTTAAGTAGTTTTTCTTCCCTGCAACAGATCCCCAGCTAAAAGACTTATAACATTATCAAAATTTCTGGAAACCTTTTGCCTTTTCTACTTTTTTTTTTTTTTCCTTTGGTCCACTTTCTGGTCCTCTTTATACTAGATAGACCATTGTCATACTTTAGCTTTTGAATGTGTTTCTGACAGTATAAGATGAAAACGTGAAAGTTATCATGCATCACTGACAGAGAAATTAGGTCAAAATAGATAAATAGGTCTAAAGTATTCTCACAATGTCAAAGCAAAGGCATCTTAAGTCACTCTTGATTTTTAATTTGCAAAGATGAATTTGTATATGATGATGTGGCAATTATCCATGATGTACCTGCTCCATGCAGCTTACTTAGCACCTTTCAGTCAGTACTATTGATCAGCTGCCAAAAGTATTTACACTGTTTTCTTCTAAAACTCATCACTACCTCATTATGAAACAGCCTTTAATTGTCCTTTCCTGGGAGACAAAGCCACTAATACTGCGCCAGAATCTGATAGAAGGTTAGAAGACAGTTGTATATCTTCAATGTTGTTTTGTTGTTGTTGTTGTTTTGTTTTGTTTTGTTGTGTGTTTTTTGTTTGTTTGTTTGTTTGTTTGTTTTTTGCTTTGACAGCTCAACTTTTTCCAAAAGTGAGACAGATCTTTAGATCTTTACCACTACAACTTTGCCTCTGTCTTGGTCTTCAAACTGTTTAAGACAAGGATGACTTTGACTGGCAAGTAAATGTGTGTGTGACAGAGGGAGAGGGAAAGCATGCATTTCAAAGATATATTCCAAGCAAATGGAAAACAAACTACATTGTGTTAAAACAAGTCTGCCAATTATAGTTTTTACTGTACTCAGATAAATACATGTTACAGTCATAGGGGACCCAGATTAATGAATCATGGTAAAGTCACCTCATAGAGGTTTAAGAAACTCTCAATGTTTCTTTATTATACACAATGGACTGCTACTCGAAAAGCATCAGAGTACACCAGGGAAAGCCCGGCATGCTGGGACATTCCAGGGACAAATAGGCTACCTGGGGGATGAATCATTTTTTTGCTCAACTGATACCCACACCAAGAGTGTATCAAAGCATATTTAGGTTTTATAATTAAAGAGAAATGGAAACATGAAATACAACAGGTTGTACTGAAACATCTCTTGATCAAATATAGTTTGAAACTCAGACAAAATCAGAACCAAAAAGATTCATTGTGTTGCCTGTTCTCTGACTCTAAGTTAATTGCAAATTCCTGCTGATTTCAATATGAACAAGTTTTCTGATGGTACCAGTAGAGCAAGCCATAGAAGATAATAGCTTGGCTTATAGATAAAAATGAGCTAAAATTTCATATTATAATATGTTCCCAAGAAGTTTAAACTGAGTTTGAAGTCCAACAGACATTGTTTGTGCTAGGAACCTTTCACATCCATTATGGGTGTCTCTGTGGCCAATACATCAGGTTAGAATATATACTACTCATTCACACAAAACAGTATTACTGTACAGGAAGCTTTATCGGTACACACAAATATCTTATATGGCTATAGCACAACATTCTCTCTGAGGTAGTGCAAAATTTCTGGGGCAAATATTTCTCAACAAACAGTATAACTATGAACAGAAGAGTAACATCCCTTAATAAAAAGAAGCAAAAGATCTATTTTTATTTATAAATGTATAAACGCAATAAATTGTAGCTTTTTTCCAAGAGCAAAATTAGGAAAATGTCTCAACTTTCTCTATGTTTTTTCCTTTTTTTTTTTTTGTTTTTTGTTTTTTGGTAGGACTCCTTATTTACTGTTTTTAACTTTTAAAGTGATTAACTCTCGGCTGACAAGTGATAGGACAAAAGGCAACAGACTCAAGTTGTGCCAGGGGAGGTTTAGATTGTATATCAGGAAAAAATCCTCCACAGAAAGGGTGGTCAGGCATGCGATAAAAATAATAATTGATGCAACTCTTTTCAGTGTTTAGTTGTCTTTCCAAGTGCATGCCAAAGCCATTTCACTGCAAGACAAAGCTTTTGAATTTAATTACACTGTTGCTGAGTCACAACACAGTGTAACCTTCAGAACCATAGTGCAGTATTTCAAGCCAAGTTTACATTTTGATTAAATCTTAAAGTACAAGGAAATATATTGAAAGCAGCAAAGACTTTTCTGTATACAATCTTTGCTAGAAATATAAAACTATTTAAAACCCAGTCCTGACCAAAAGATGATTCCTAAGAAAGAGGTCCTCAATGTCCTTGTAGCAAGGGGCCCAAAACTGAACACAGTACTCGAGGTGCGGCCTCACCAGAGCCGAGTACAGGGGGACGATCACCTCCCTAGCCCTGCTGGTCACACTGTTTCTTATACAAGCCAGGATGCTGTTGGCCTTCTTGGCCACCTGAGCACACTGCTGGCTCATATTCAGCCGACTATCAACCAATACTCCCAGGTCCTTCTCTGCCTGGCAGCTTTCCAACCACTCATCTCCCAACCTGTAGCACTGCTTAGGGTTATTGCGCCCCAGGTGCAGGACCCAGCGCTTGGCCTTGTTGAACTTCATACAGTTGACCTCAGCCCATTGGTCCAGCCTATCCAGATCCTCCTGCAGAGCCTTCCTACCCTCAAGCAGATCGACACACACACCTAACTTGGTGTCGTCTGCAAACTTACTGAGGGTGCACTCGATCCCCTCATCCAGATTACTGATCAAGCTATTAAAGAGAACTGGCCCTAGTACTGAGCCCTGGGGAACGCCACTAGTGACCAGCCTCCAACTGGATTTAACTCCATTCACCACAACTCTTTGGGCCCAGCCATCCAGCCAGTTCTTAACCCAACAAACCGTACACCAGTCCAAGCCATGAGCAGTTAGTTTCTTGAGGAGAATGCTGTGGGAAACAGTATCAAAAGCTTTACTGAAGTCAAGGTAGACTACATCCACAGCCTTTCCCTTATCCACTAAGCGTGTCACTTTGTCATAGAAGGAAATCAGGTTTGTCAAGCAGGACCTGCCTTTCATAAACCCATGCTGACTGGGCCTGATCGCCTGGTTGCCCTGCAAGTGCCACATGATGACACTCAAGATAATCTGCTCTGTGAGCTTCCCTGGTACTGAGGTCAAACTAACAGGTCTAGAGTTTCCCAGATCTACCTTTCATCCCTTCTTGTAGATGGGCATCACATTTGCTATCCGCCAGTCAACTGGGACCTCCCCTGATAGCCAGGACTGTTGATAAAAGATGGAAAGTGGCTTGGCCAGTTCTTCCACCAGTTCTCTCAGTACCCTCAGGTGGATCCCATCCAGCCCCATTTACTTGCGTACATCCAAGTGCCGTAGCAGGTCGTCAGCCATTTCCTCAAGGATTGTGAGGGCCACATTCTGCTCCCCATCCCCTTCCAGTAGCTCAGGGTACTGGGTAACCAGAGAATAACTGGTCTTGCTTCTAAAGACTGAGACAAAGAAGGCATTAAGCACCTCAGTTTTTTCCTCATCTCTCATCACTAAGTTTCCCCCTGCATCCTGTAAGGTGTTGTCGTGGTTTAACCCGGCCGGCAGCTAAACACCACGCAGCCGTTCGCTCACCCTCCCCACTCCCTCTCTGGGACGGGGGAGAGAAATGGAAAGTGAAGCCCGTGAGTTGAGATAAAGACAGTTTAATAAGACAGGAAAATAATAATAACAAAATAATAATAATAATAATAATAATAATAATAATAATAATAATAATAATAATAATAATAATAATAATAATGATACAATGGTGATAATAGGAAAGTAATAATAATATGTACAAACAAGTGATGCACAATGCAATTGCTCACCACCCGCTGACCGATGCCCAGCCTAACCCCGAGCAGTCCGGCCCCCTCCCCCCGGCTAGCCACCCCTATATATTGTTTAGCATGACGTCAGATGGTATGGAATACCCCTTTGGCTAGTTTGGGTCACCTGTCCTGGGTCTGTCCCCTCCCAGCTCTTACTGCACCCCCAGCCTGCCTGTTGGCAGGACAGAGCGAAAGGCTGAGATGTCCTTGGCTTGGTATAAGCACTGCTCCGCAACAATTAAAACATCGGGGTGTTATCAGCACTCTTCTCATCCTAAGCCAAAATACAGCATTCCACCAGCTACTAGGAAGAAAATTAACTCTTTTCTAACTGAAACCAGGACATCTATCCACCCCTTATTCCATACCATTTATGTCATGCTCAGGTTACACTCTTTTCCATACATTCTAATTAGTCACCTACAGTAGTCATAGTAGTGATAACATACAGTATTATATAGTAATTAACATGGTACAATTCAGTTCATGGGCTATTCTCACCCAGTTATAAATCTCCTTGAGGTACACACCGGACCTCTCCGTTCTTTTGCATCACCCACCAAGTGTATCCAGGTCCCTGAGCGAAAACAATTCCACGAATAGGTTTGCCTTTTCCTGAGGCAGGAGTAGCCCAGACTGTTTTACCCAGCATATTTCTTACATGCACTACAGGAACTTTATCCCCATCTACAGTACGTAACAGGTTTGATTGGGCAGGTCCAGCTTGGTTGGCAGATCCCCTAGTATTGACTAACCAGGTGGCCTTTGCCAAATGCGTATCCCAATTTTTGAATGTCCCAGCGCCCATTGCTTTCAATGTAGTCTTTAACAGTCCATTGTATCGTTCAACTTTCCCGGAGGCTGGTGCATGATAGGGGATGTGATACACCCACTCAATACCATGTTCTTTGGCCCAAGTGTCTATAAGGTTGTTTCGGAAGTGAGTCCCATTGTCTGATTCTATTCTTTCTGGGGTACCATGTCGCCATAGGACTTGCTTTTCAAGGCCCAGGATAGTGTTCCGGGCGGTGGCATGAGGCACAGGATATGTTTCCAGCCATCCGGTGGTTGCTTCCACCATTGTAAGTACGTGGCGCTTGCCATTGCGAGTTTGAGGGAGTGTGATGTAATCAATCTGCCAGGCCTCTCCATATTTATATTTCAGCCATCGTCCTCCATACCAAAGAGGCTTTGACCGTTTGGCTTGCTTGATTGCAGCACATGTTTCACAGTCATGAATAACCTGTGCTATAGCGTCCATGGTCAGGTCCACCCCTCGATCACGAGCCCATCTGTATGTTGCATCTCTACCTTGATGGCCTGAGGTGTCATGGGCCCATCGGGCTATAAATAATTCACCTTTATGCTGCCAATCCAGGTCCACCTGAGCTACTTCAATCTTAGCAGCCTGATCCACCTGCTGGTTGTTTTGATGTTCTTCAGTAGCCCGATTCTTGGGCACATGAGCATCTACGTGACGTACTTTCACAGCCAGGTTCTCTACCCGAGCAGCAATGTCTTGCCACAAAGCAGCAGCCCAGATGGGTTTGCCCCTACGCTGCCAGTTGTTTTGCTTCCATTGCTGTAACCATCCCCACAGGGCATTTGCTACCATCCATGAATCGGTGTAGAGATAGAGAACTGGCCGTTTTTCTTGTTCAGCAATGTCTAAAGCCAGCTGAATGGCTTTCACTTCTGCAAACTGACTCGATTCACCTTCTTCCTCAGCAGCTTCTGCAACTCGTCGTGTAGGACTCCACACAGCAGCCTTCCATCTCCGATGCTTCCCCACAATACGACAGGACCCATCAGTGAACAGGGCATATTTCTTTTCATTCTCTGGTAACTGGTTGTACAGTGGGGCTTCTTCAGCACGACCCACCTCCTCCTCTGATGATATCCCAAAGTATTTGCCTTCTGGCCAGTCCATAATCACTTCCAATATTCCTGGGCGACTGGGGTTTCCTATTCGAGCCCACTGAGTGATCAGTGCAACCCACTTGCTCCACGTAGCATCAGTTGCATGATGCGTAGAGGAGACCCTTCCCTTGAACATCCAGCCTAGTACCGGCAATCGGGGTGCTAGGAAGAGCTGCACTTCAGTACCGACCACCTCCGAAGCAGATCGAACTCCTTCATATGCTGCCAATATCTCCTTTTCAGTTGGAGTATAGCGGGCCTCAGATCCTCTGTATCCCCGACTCCAAAACCCCAGGGGCCGACCTCGAGTTTCCCCAGGTTCTTTCTGCCAGAGGCTCCAGGTGGGGCCGTTCTCCCCGGCTGCAGTGTAGAGCACATTCTTTACATCTGGTCCTGTTCGAACTGGCCCAAGGGCTACTGCATGGACTATTTCCTGCTTGATTTGTTCAAAGGCTTGTCGTTGTTCAGGGCCCCATTCAAAGTCATTCTTCTTACGGGTTACTTGGTAGAGCGGGTTTACAATCAGACTGTAATTTGGGATGTGCATTCTCCAAAACCCCACAACACCTAGGAAAGTCTGTGTTTCTTTTTTGTTAGTTGGTGGAGACATAGCTGTTATTTTGTTGATCACATCCATTGGGATTTGACGACGTCCATCTTGCCATTTTATTCCTAAAAACTGGATCTCTCGTGCAGGTCCTTTGACTTTATTTTGTTTTATGGCAAAACTGGCTTTCAGAAGGATTTGGACTATTTTCTTCCCTTTCTCAAAAACTTCCTCTGCTGTGTCACCCCACACAATAATGTCATTGATGTACTGCAGGTGTTCAGGAGCTTCCCCCTGCTCTAGCACAGACTGGATCAGCCCATGGCAAATGGTAGGGCTGTGTTTCCACCCCTGGGGCAGTCGATTCCAAGTATATTGGACTCCCCTCCAAGTGAAGGCAAATTGTGGCCTGCATGCTGCTGCTAGAGGGATGGAGAAAAATGCATTAGCGATATCAATTGTGGCGTACCACTTGGCTGCCTTCGATTCAAGTTCGTACTGAAGTTCCAGCATGTCCGGCACTGCAGCACTCAGTGGTGGCGTCACTTCGTTCAGGCCACGATAGTCCACTGTTAGTCTCCACTCGCCATTAGACTTTCGCACTGGCCATATGGGACTATTGAAAGGTGAATGAGTCTTGCTGATCACTCCTTGGCTCTCCAATTGACGAATTAGCTTATGGATGGGAATCAGGGAGTCTCGGTTAGTGCGATATTGCCGCCGGTGCACAGTTGTGGTAGCGATTGGCACTTGCTGTTCTTCGACCCTCAGCAACCCCACAACAGAGGGGTCCTCTGAGAGACCAGGCAAGGTAGATAATTGTTTAATACCTTCTGTCTCTAAGGCAGCTATACCAAAAGCCCACTGGAACCCTTTTGGGTCCTTGCAATATCCTCTTCTAAGATAGTCTATGCCAAGGATACATGGAGCATCCGGGCCAGTCACAATGCAGTGCTTTTCCCACTCATTCCCAGTCAGACTCACTTCAGCCTCCAATACAGTCAACTGCTGAGATCCCCCTGTCACTCCACAAATATAGATGGGCTCTGGTCCTTTATATCTCGATGGCATTATAGTACATTGTGCACCGGTGTCTACTAAAGCCTTATACTTCTGTGCGTCTGACGTGCCAGGCCATCGAATCCACACAGTCCAATAAACTCGATTGTCCCTTTCCTCCCCCTGGCTGGAGGCAGGGCCCCCCTAATCCTGGTCAGAATCTTCTTCATTTCTGTGTTTGAAGGACTGTCTGCTGGAAGTTGGAGCAGCAAACTTTTCAGAGAATCCCTTTTTCTTGATTGTTTTCTTTTGCAACTCATGTACCCGTGCCTCTAGGGTCGCAGTAGATTTTCCATCCCATTTTCTCATGTCCTCTCCATGGTCTCGTAAGTAAAACCACAGGGTGGCACGGGGTGAGTACCCACCATATCGTCTTCCTTGTGTGGATGAACGCCTACCCCTGATAGCTGAGACACTGCTTTGTACAGGTGCGGAGGAGAATAATCTCTCTTCAAGTTGGTGAACCTTTTCAGAAAGTTTCTCCCAAGTGTTCTCTTTTGGTCGGTGGACACCGGTTGGTTCAGGTGGGGAGGATGATAGATTCTCTTCAAGTTGGTGAACCTTTTCAGAAAGTTTCTCCACAGCTGAGACACAGGCCTGTAAGGAAGAAGAGAGACTTTCTTCGTACTGCCGGAGTTGTTTAGCCGCTTCATCCACTGTGGGTTCCTCATCCTCTTTCCAGGCCATTATTGCCAATGAGCTGGCATATGATGATGGTCCACTCTGTACAAACTTCCGCCACATGGGTCGTGTACACCTGACTTCATCTGGATCTTTGGATGTTTGTCTGAGGTCTGGATCCTCATAAATCACTTCCCGTACGGCTAATTCCCTCAGGTACTGGATTCCCTTCTCCATAGTGGTCCACTTGCCTGGTAGACATAAAAGTTCTTCCTTGAAGGGATACCTTTCCCTCACAGCTGAGAGGAGACACCTCCAGAGGCTGTGAGATTGTGCTCCATTTGCAATTGCTTTGTCAATGCCTGCGTCTCTAGCAAGGGATCCCAGTCACTTGGCTTCCCTGCCGTCTAATTCCACACAATTGGCTCCAGAGTCCCAGCATCGGAGCAGCCAGGTGACAAGCTGCTCACCTATACAGCGACCAAAATCTTTTCGCACATCTCTTAACTCACACTCGTTTAGGCTTCGGGTAGTTACTGTTGATTTTTCGGCATCCTCATCTTCCTCCTCCTGAACCCTTGATGGCCCAGCGTCGTCGTCGTCTCCGTCGTCTCTATACCTAGATTTGGCAGAAGACTCTCTGCGTTCTAAACTACCTGAATCTCTATACCATTTTTTCACCTTCTCTACAGGGGCAGCTTGCACTGCTACTGCTCGTTTCTCTGACCTTGTTACAGGGTCTGCCACAGAGGTTGGAATACCCTCTGCAGGGTCAACTTGCACTGCTACAGCTCATTTCTCTGACCTTGTTACAGGGTCTGCCACAGAGGTTGGAATACCCTCTGCAGGGTCGACTTGCACTGCTACAGCTCGTTTCTCTGACCTTGTTACAGGGTCTGCCACAGAGGTTGGAATACCCTCTGCAGGGTCAACTTGCACTGCTACAACTCGTTTCTCTGACCCCGTTACAGGGTCTGCCACAGGGGTTGGAATACCCTCTGCAGGGTCAACTTGCACTGCTACAGCTCTTTTCTCTGACCCAGCCACAGAAGCTAGAGTGGCTGCAGGAGCTGGAGCAGCTGCAGGAACCGGAGCTGGAGTGGCTGCAGGAACTGGAGTTGGAGCAGTTGCAGGAGCTGGGACTGGAGTAGCAGCAGGAGCTGGAACTGGAGCGGCTGCAGGAGCTGGGACTGGAGCGGCTGCAGGAGCTGGGACTGAAGCGGCTGTAGGAGCTGGGACTGGAGCAGCTGCAGGAGCTGGGACTGGAGCGGCTGCAGGAGCTCGAACTGGAGTGGCTGCAGGAGCTGGGACTGGAGCAGCTGCAGGAGCTGGAACTGGAGTGGCTGCAGGAGCTGGAACTGGAGTGGCTGCAGGAGCTGGGACTGGAGTGGCTGCAGGAGCTGGGACTGGAGCGGCTGCAGAGTCCACCGTAGGGGTCACAGTGGCCGTTGGATCTGTCACAGGGCTTGGAGTGGCCGCAGGGTCTGTCACTAAGTTGATAGCAGTATCCATGGCAGCTCGATAGGCATGAGCCAGGCCCCAGCATGTTACAATGATTTGTGTTACTTTGGAACTGCCAGAATCATGACACCTTTTTCTCAAGCATTCTGCCAGTTTTTGAGGATTTTGCAGTTGTTCAGGGGTGAATTTCCAAAACACTGGGGGTGCCAACTGCTCTAGATGCCTGCCCATATCCTCCCATACTCCCTGCCACCCACAACTATACTGCCTCCGGGCAGATCTCTGGATGAGCTTCCTAAGTAGTTGTTTAATTTTAAGCAGAACCTGAAGTGCATTCAGGAGGCAGAACAACAAGACTATGCTGGTCTGACTATCCCAAAGATATTCAATATCTTGGAGAGCTATTGTAGCAAGCTCGGAGGGTAAGAGGGTGGTGAAGGAGGAAGGCATAGTGATCCAGGAGGATACAGGGGTGGTGAAGGAGAAGGGGAGAGTAATCAAGTAAGAAAAAATATCTTCCCCTTTCCCCTCCACAGATTGACTCCCTAATGGAAAAAAACAATAAGTATAATTGCTAATAGTTTCCAAGATACAGTTTCCAAAATACAGAGTCGATGATGTTACTGAGTACAAATACCAAGTTAGAGTCATGACCAGATATCTCATTGTCTCATAAGCCATTGCTACAACACTCAGTACCATAATGATCTGAAACCAGGGCCCGGAGAGGATAAACAACATGACAGAGAGCAAATACGGAAAATAATGTACTATAATACTCAATTTGGAAAACAGGCGCAGCAGAGTTGAGATTAAAGCAATCAGCATTATGACAAGTGACTATTAAGCAGGTCTAATACTTACACCAATTTTAGTTTAACACACTCTGGTCAGATCTGCCGTTATCTCAACCTTTCGAGCCCCACGTTGGGCGCCAAAAAGACTGTCGTGGTTTAACCCGGCCGGCAGCTAAACACCACGCAGCCGTTCGCTCACCCTTCCCACTCCCTCTCTGGGACGGGGGAGAGAAATGGAAAGCGAAGCCCGTGAGTTGAGATAAAGACAGTTTAATAAGACAGGAAAATAATAATAACAAAATAATAATAATAATAATAATGATACAATGGTGATAATAGGAAAGTAATAATAATATGTACAAACAAGTGATGCACAATGCAATTGCTCACCACCCGCTGACCGATGCCCAGCCTAACCCCGAGCAGTCCGGCCCCCTCCCCCTGGCTAGCCACCCCTATATATTGTTTAGCATGACGTCAGATGGTATGGAATACCCCTTTGGCTAGTTTGGGTCACCTGTCCTGGGTCTGTCCCCTCCCAGCTCTTACTGCACCCCCAGCCTGCCTGTTGGCAGGACAGAGCGAAAGGCTGAGATGTCCTTGGCTTGGTATAAGCACTGCTCTGCAACAATTAAAACATCGGGGTGTTATCAGCACTCTTCTCATCCTAAGCCAAAACACAGCATTCCACCAGCTACTAGGAAGAAAATTAATTCTGTTCTAACTGAAACCAGGACAGGTGTGGAGATTCTCCTTAGTCCTCCTTTTTGTGTTGATGTATTTATAAAAACATTTTCTATTATCTTTAACAGCAGTAGCCAGATTGAGCTCCAGATGAGCTTTGGCCTTTCTAGTTTTGTCCCTACACATCCTTACAGCATCCTTATAATCATTCTGAGTGGCCTGCCCTCTTTTCCAAAGATCATAAAACCTCTTTTTTTCCCTAAGGTCTAGCCACAACTCTCTGTCCAGCCAGGCTGGTCTTCTTCTGCACTGGCTCCTCTTTGGGCACGTGGGGACAGACCACTCCTGAACCATTAAGATTTCCTTCTTGAGGAGTGCCCAGCCTTCCTGGACTCTTCTGTCCTTCAGAACTGCCTCCCAAGGGACTCTGCCAACCAGTGTCCTGAACAGCTTAAAGTCAGCCCTCTGGAAGTCCAAAACAGCAGTTTTACTGGTCCCCCTCCTGACTTTGCCAAGAATAGAGAACTCTACCATTTTGTGGCCACTCTGCTCAAGATGGCTCCTGACCACCACATCTCCCACCAGTTCTTCTCTGTGAACAAAAGGTCTAGCAGGGCACCTCCCCTGGTAGGCTCACTAACCAAACAATCATAGCATTAATACTTAGGAATGCAGCTCTTCAACACTTAAAAAGCTCATGTGGAACATGCATCCTTCTCATCAAAAAGAGTGCTACAACTTATGAAGTCACGTGGACTTTATAGAAAACTGTCATATAGCTCAAACTGGAAAGTTGCACAACTCATGTGGCCCAGAACCACATGGGTATATAAGTCAGCTAACAGAGGGCTACAGCTGGTTATGAGAAATTTTTCCAAACTTTAGTCAGCCTATTGCATCTACTTTGTCAGCCTCTCTACTAACAATCCTGAAGATAAATTAGACACTTAGAACCCTATCTGATTTTTTTTCGAAGGATAGGTAAGTACAAATGGTTAGTTTGAACTATGTTTTATTGTACAGTGAAAAATCTCTATAATTATGAAAAAGAAAATAAAGAGGGCCAGATTCTGACTGCATGATCATATTAGAATAACTTTGCATTTGCTCATACAATTTCAGAGCAAATAGAAAATTGGCAACAAGCCAGCCATGACTCATTTGCTGTGCTCACACCAGGAGTAACCATAATTTAGCATTTTTAGTGTGTCCCCTTGGATAATTGTTTTCTTTCCACTCCCCACTTATTTATTTTTATTTTTATTTTTATTTTTATTTTTATTTTTATTTTTATTTTTATTTTTATTTTTATTTTTATTTTTATTTTCATTCTATTTCTTCAAATCTTAGGAAAGGACATTCTATGAAAGGGAGTGACACAGCCCGTGTCTTTTATTCTTCATTCAGTTTGTTCCTTCAGGAATGATAAGTTTTCATAGAAATGTAGTGCTGGAAGAATGTTTAAATATCCAGCATAAGCACCTGCATTGAGGCAGATTTGACACAAATATGCTGACTGATACTAATGGTAAAGACCCATTCTTGAGAAAAGCTAAGGTCACTACAACTTGTATTGACCTTAATAGATTATAAATCTTGGGTCTGTAAATAGTAAAGTCTTCATACTTCCTGATTAGTGTTAAAACATAGCACAAGCAGCTGGTTCTATAAATGTTTCACTGGTGTAAAAAAAGCAATTACCTTTGACACAAACAACCTCAGCACACTCAATTAAAACAGACCCTTTCATATTCAACACCATACAGGTATCATCATTAGAAAGGACTACTTCACTTAAAAATAAGCTTTTTCTTTCTGTCTGTGTAGTTGATCTCTCAATACTGATATAATAGAACCCTAACACATATGTATCGCCTTTCTGTGTGTTAAGCTCTTCTGAACTCCTGTATATACTATAGATGGATGTGCACAGAGGTCACTGTAGCTTCAAATTAGTGCTTCATCTACCTCTTTAAAAACACTTATTTTTCATTTTCTTCATTTTCTTTGCAGTATCTCTCCAAAATTCATCTTATACACAACTTTCTTGTCACCAGTTCATCAGATGGCCATGATAGCTTTTTTTGTTTGTTAAAAAAACAACAACAATTAAAAAAACCAACAGTTTCTATGAATTTCCCTATTCCTATCTAGCTACTATGTAGCCCTTTAGGGAAGTGGTTGTCCCCCTTTACTTGGCTCTGGTGAGGCCACACCTCAAGTACTGTGTTCAGTTTTGGGCCCCTCGCTACAAGAAGGACATGGAGGTGCTCGAGAGAGCCCAGAGAAGGGCAACAAAGCTGGTGAGGGGTCTGGAGAACAAGTCCTATGAGGAGTGGCTGAGGGAGCTGGGCTTGTTCAGCCTGGAGAAGACGAGGCTCAGGGGTGACCTTATTGCTCTCTCTAGGTACATTAAAGGAGGCTGTGGCGATGTGGGTCTTGGTCTGTTCTCCCACGTGCCTGTTGACAGGATGAGGGGGAATGGGCTAAAGTTGCACCATGGGAGGTTTAGGTTGGATATTAGAAAGAACTTCTTTACCGAGAAGGTTGTGAGGCATTGGAATGGGCTGCCCAGGGAAGTGGTTGAGTCACCATCCCTGGAGATCTTTAAAAGACGCTTAGATGTAGAGCTTAATTATATGTTTTAGTGGAGGACTGGTTAGTGTTAGGTCAGAGGTTGGACTGTGTGATCTTGGAGGTCTCTTCCAACCTAGATGATTCTGTGATTCTGAGTATCTTGGGCTGCATTAGGAGCAGTGTTATCAGCAGATCAAGAGAGGTGATCTTTCCACCTCTGGTATTTGTGAGGCCACACTTGGAGTAGAGGGTCCAGTTCTGTGCTCACAAGTACAAGTGAGACATGGAGCTACGGGAGAGAGTCCAGCAAAGATGATGAAGCCACAGAGATGATGGGGGTCTGGAGCACCTCTTCTATGAGGAAAGGCTCAGGAAGCTGGAACTGTCCAGCCAGGAGAAGTTGAGGCTCAGGGGAATCTCATCCATGTCTATAAATACATGAAGGGAGGCCACAAGGAGGATGGAATAAGGCTATGTCAAGTGGTGGCCAGTGACAGGACAAGAGGCAATGGGCACAAACTGGAATACAGGAGATTTGCTCTGAACATCAGGAAGCTCAGTTGACTGAGCACCGGTTGCCCAGAGAGGTAGTGGAGTCTTCCTCCTTTCAGATTTTCCAAAGCCATCAGGGCATGGTCCTGGGCAAGCAGCTCTGTGTGCCCCTGCTTGAGCAGATGGATTGGACCAGATGACCTTCAGAGGCCTCTTCCAACATCAACCATCCTGTGATATGCTATCTGAAATTCTGTCAGGCGTCTCTCAAACAAGATCTGACATCAGATTGGGATTTAAGTCATTAACAGAGATAGTAAAGGATATGCCTCTTCTCAGCATCACACCCTTCATTCCTGGTTTCAACATCCTCAACAGTGTAATCATCGTAAGAAATGGAAATTACTCTTTTTCTGACAATATTTCTAGGCTATTAAAAACATGTATATTACAGGCACAGTAAAGGAAACATATGTTGTTTGACCCAATTGGTAATTAATACAAAAAAAGTTTGGTATTTGATATAGAGGGCATACACAATTGCCTTTACAGGTTGCATATATAGTCCCATACAGAGAAGAGTGACCCATACCTAAAAAGCTTACAGAACCTAGTGAAACCTATATCTAATGCTGGCTTTACTGAAGACACATTGTTTTCTCCATAGTCTATAGTTTTGCCTTCAAAAGTTTCTTTTTAATATAAGATACTCCTGTGTAAAAGAAAGCTACATCCAAAAACATTCACTGTTGTGTTATACTTTGCCTTTGAAGCTGGCAATGAATACTGGAAATGAGTGATAAGAACATGTCATAGTACTAGAATAAATGACAGAGGTGATTAGAAGTTTCACTCTGGTTTTCCTAACCAGCACTGACATCTTACTTGCAAAGACACTTTAGAGATGCATCTGCAGTTAGCTAAATTTGCCTTTTGGAGCTGCACAGACATCCTCTAAACTCTTTTTAAGCGCAAGATCAGAAGCGATTGTAACTTTTTCAGCATATGGAAGGAATAAGCAAGTACAGAGTTCTACCTCTAGTTTCCATTTTTAATCATTCAGGACTACAAACTAAGTCATATAAGTGAGAGAAAAATTTAAACTACAGCTTAATTTTCCATTAAGTCAAAAAACAAAAATGCACATGAAACTTTTGCCTCTGAAAGAAATTTGCTTCAGAGTTGTGCTGGTTCCACTGACTGTTTTGGTTTCTCTGGTCCACAGTAGGATTTCTGTTCAACAGCAGCCTTCCTACAACAAGGGAGGGCCTCTGATCACTGTGCCACACATGGCATGCTGCAGGCTTGAGCAATTTTGCAGAGCAATGGTCAGGCAGCCTCACCTTTTCCTCCTTGCCAAGAAAGGAGGAGGGCCTTGTTTGCAGAGCAGCTGGGAGAATTTAAGTTGCTTACAAAGGTATCTGCCCACATCACTGGAACTATTGCATATGTGGAGTCTCAGAAAAACTGGAGAGAAACGTTATAAAAATTTTTCACTTCACTCTATTACAGGATGAAAAAAATCTATGCATTTCTCTTTTCCATGGAACAGAACTGCAAAATAAGGATGGCTAGAAAAGGCAAAGACTGCAAGTCACATGACCTTAAATTTTGTGCTTAAAATACACAAAACAACTTCATTTGAATCTGGTAAGGTTGGTATTCAACCAAAACGGATTAGCATTTTCGAGTGTTCTTAATTTGAGTGTTCTTAAAACACAGTCTTTATCTTTGCTTGCCTGATCAACCAATAATATTGGATAAAAATGGCTATGATTAAAGTTTCAGCATTTCCTTGCTTATCCTTCCAAGCACCATCAGCATTGGTGAGAATGATTCCTTCCTCTTCTGGGGTTTGCACTTTATTGTATACAGGCATGCATGTTTGTACATTTTAATTTACTAGGAAGTTCTACACCTCCCTTCACTGCATTTGCTTGTTCTACAGATAATAAATGACTCTTCTATAGACCCTTTTGGATTGCTTACTTGCTTTTCCACAGTTCAGCAAGATTGATAGTGACACTGTGATAAGGTAGCTCTTCTCGGTAAATCATTGTGTGGGAAGAGTGTTAGAATCAACATCCAGCAATAAGTTACTGTGTTGGTTTCATTCTGACACATATACTCAGTTTGAATACAGATAGGTTTTATGGTTGGACTTTATGTACATGTAGGTTACTAGTGATTATATAAAACTAATACAAATTATGATCTATTGGGAAAAGCTAGAGGTAGTTTTTGGAAATATTCATATAAGAGAGACATCCAATAAAGGTCAAGAACAGGACTTCAACAGTCACTTCAGGACTAAAAAGCACAAAGTTTTGATGCACTGTTTGCTCCCAGCACAAACATTCACATAATTTTTTTTCAAAACTGCAACCAAGTGACTGCTTCCATTTTCTGCCATAGAACCTTCTGGACTCTCATCACTTTGACAGAATTCACCTAACCATACACTCCTATTTTTGACAATTCTTGGCTTAGTTATTATACATGAAATTCATCTGTGCTACACTCTTTTTTTATAAGGTCTTATTTAGAGAGGGTGTTATCTCAATATCTCAATAATAATGTACAGAAATTTGCTTAAATGTAGGAAATCAAAACTATTTTGAGTTATACAATTTTTATCTTCCTCCACTTACAGTACTGGAAGCTCCACGTCTCCAAATTTCCTGAAGCAGTATCTTTTTTTAAAATAAAATCTTTTTGTTTTAAGGATACTGTGTGGAATACAAGGACTCCTATTCTCCTCTCAGTCTGTTTCTTACATGACATTTTGTTCTTACCTGGACTATGATTAAGAAAGCAATTTTTCAATATTCTGTAAGAAAATATTACATTTACGATGAATAGATGAACAGAGTTCTAACTGAAGTTTCTTACAGGATAAACACATTTTCAGGAGGGTTTGAGGACTAACTTGATTAGATTTGAACCCAGATCACCTTAGAAGAGGTTGTGATTGGCATAACTTATCTTCTTAAGTATCACTCGGTTTAGATGCAGGCAGACATTTTATCAGCAAATGGTTGCAAGTGTCACAGTTTAAATCAAACCATCTCTTCCAGAAGTTTACATTTAGTTGGTGAAGTTTGCACTTAATCAATGAGGAAGAATTGCAAATTCTTTTCTGCCAACAGGCTAAAAGAGGTGATAAATTCCAGTATGACAACAGTGCACAAGTTTTGTCGGGGACAAAGGACTGTTACATCTTTAGCCAGAAGCATCTGCTGGGTATGTCTACGCCTCAGTAAGTTGCTCCCCTGCTTGGAATAGGGCATAATAGTACTGCAATCATACTTACAATGAGTGTTTTTACATTGCTTCTGGCACAGACTTTAACATTAAAGGTGTTCAGAGACCACCAGGATAGAAGAATCTGGTCATATGACAGGGCAAATGTTAGCCTCTACAGAAGGGAGTGGGAATAGCAATGATAAATCCCAAGTAAAAATTGGCTCTTGGTATTTTAAGCAAAAAGCTCCACTTGATTCCTACCAATAAAAAGCAAAGCCAATTGCAATTCATGGCATCCTAGTGAAACAGTCTGCCAGACACTCAAGCTGTGCTTTACTCAAACACCTACACATAGTTAAAGATTTGCTCATCTCTCTGAGCACTCAAAGCAAAGACTCTTTTACTTCAAAATCCTATCCAGAGGAACTTTTCCTATATTGATCATCACAGTCAATGGTGGAAAAGATGTATCTGATGTCTCTTTGTGGTCAGCTAATGAGGTTGTCCTGTTCTACCCTTTTTTGGAACAAGTATTCCCACAACAAGCTACGTATTAAAGGCTGGGGAGAAGAATTAATCATAGTTGAAAGATGGACTGGTGGGCTATAGATTCTTTCAAGGAGAAATCAGTTCTTAATTCTGTTCATCATCTGTCCTGTACCAAAACTTTGCCTTTGAAGCCAACAGATGCAGATATGAACTCTCAGCTCTTTGATGAATTTGAAATGAAATAGGCAGAAATACAGTGAATATGTTCTTATTTTTAGAATAGGTCTTCAGAAAGTTAGAAAAATGTGTCCTTTTTAGTTGCTGAACTCTCCAACAGAACTTACTAATAGGATACATTAGTTTAACTGGGGCAAGAACAGGCCCTTGCCAGCCAGCCTACCTTCTGTTCAAACTTTAATTAAAGGAAAAAGACAAGTCTATTGCATTTTGTAGTTTAAATTATAGAAGCAAGCTGCAGTGCTAGTGACAGGACAGATACTTACTCTCTTGAGAACATCAGTGTCGTGTTCTTACTACTTTAATTTAAAGAACTGCCTTTGTATTGCTGCTTGAAAAAAGTAAATAACAATTCATCCTGAATGTCATATATTCAGATGTAGGATTCTTTACCTTATCTTTGAGTCTGACAAGATGCCAAATGAAATTCAAGCTTGTTTAATTTCATTAGAACTATTTCATTTGTTCATTTTGCTACATAATAAAACCACAAATAAAGTCCATGATTCTTCAGAACACCACTGCAATATCTGAGAAAATTACAGAGAACTATCAGCTAGGTTTCTTTCCTGTAGCCTAATCTTTTGGACAACATGCTAACCACTACCAATCTAACTGTAATGTACATAACAATGTACTAAGCCATTAAATATGTTGCTCAGATATTCTGAATCATAGTACATATGGTATAAAAATACAGGTAAACAGAATGTTGTATGTGTAGTAGAAAAATACAAGAGGAAAGGAAGCAGGTGGGGTCTTGTGTGAGGGTCCAGAGCAGATATGAGGGGAATGAAAGGCAGAACTACAGGACCAGGCCGCGTCTGCAGGCTGATGTCACACTCCAATTCCAACCCTCCACCTAAAGGGTGAACTTCTCCCTCTACCTTTTGGAACAGCATTGTTATTCATTCCTCCTAGATGAGATGAAAGAGGTAGCCTCATTCTCAAGCCAAGGTCTCTCACGGAAGAGTCTAGAGAGCCTCATGATATTTAGCAGCAATATTAAAGTATAAACTTTTTTAATGCAGTCTGTCAGCTGGAATAAGGTAAAATTCAGCAAACCAAGAGAAGCTGGGTTTATATTACAGGGTCCAGATTACAGATTCTGGTAATGGGAAACATCCTAAGCATCTGGAAATAATAGGTGCTACCTACCCCATCTATAAAACTGATGCATGAAAGGTGCATAAGGCTGGAAAAAAAAAAAAAACATTGCCTTATTTCAGGGACTCGATGCTTGAAGAGTCACAGAATGGCTGAGGCTGGAAGAAACCTCTGGTATCATCTAGTCCAACCGCCACTGCAAAAAACTTGATTACATAGAACACATTGCCTAGAACTGTGTCCTGCTGGGTTTTGAATATCTCTAAGCATAGAGACTCCACCACATCTCTGTGCAATCTAGTCCAGTATTCAAACATCCTCACAGTAGAACAGTTTTTCTTTTTTTCCTTTCTTATGATGTTTTTTCTTATGTTCTGATCAAGTTTTCTGTTTCAACTTGTGCTCATCATACCTTGTCCTGTCACTGAGCACCACCAGAAATAGTCATAATCTGTTACATCCTCTTATCAGATATTTGCAAGGAATAAGATTTCCCCACCCCAAACCTTATCTTCTTTCAGCTAAATAATCTAACCTCTGTCCACTTCTCACCATATAAGAGATATACTTGTCCTTTGATCACCTTTGTGGCCCTACATTGGGCTCATTCCAATAACTCCATGTCTTCCTTACACTGTTGGCCTTCTTTACTGCCCGTGTGTATTGCTGGCTTATGCTCAATTTGTTGTCAAGTGAGACTCTTCTCACAAAAACGCTTCTCTGACATGGACCTTAAATAGAGCCCACTAACAGTCCTACTTGATTTGTCCATTAGATTGTCAATATTGCTGCCCAGCAAGTGGACCATTTTGTTGACAACTCCCAGATAAATTACGGAAAAACCTGGTGTTAAATGCTAACAGAGACTCAGCATGTTCTCAACTCCTGCGTCTCCAGTATCAATGGAATGCACTTTTCAGACCCACAGGAAGTGCTCAGTGGGGACTAATGCAAACTCATGTGAACTCACATAGTAGTAAAATGATCCACATAAATGACGTCCTTTATAAATAGACTTGACTGGTCATGATGCCCTTGTCACCAATATGTTACCTACTGAGTAGTTCCATTAAGCATATCCCTATTTCCACTGGGCTGCTACAAATGTATTAAAGAAACCTGCTTGGGGCCATGAGGTGATCTGAACTGGACAGAAAAAACATTGTAGTGCTCTTACTATGCCCAATAATTGACTCAGCATCTTCAAATAAATAATACAGGATATGATTATTTCTATTGCCCATAAGGGTAAATTTGAAGAATTAGTAAAGACTCTTATTGAATATCAATACTTGCTTCAGTGTGTATTGCTAGCATGCTTCAGAGCTGTACACAGCAGGTCTGTCATACTAGCAAAATAGCTTTGTTCTTAGTTCACAAAGTAGTATTAATAATGAATGTTTATTACAGTAGCACTGAATGGCTTCCTGGAGGCTTTCTCTGCACTTTTAATGGTGGCAATTTTAGTCTTCTTTTTCTCTGTGAACAAAACTTGAACAAAAAGGAGCATTAAACATATTCAGTAGCGTTCATTCATGTGCAGCTTTATCAAGAGATTCTACAAAATCCCACACTGGGAAGTTTGGGGGTGGGTTTTTTTTGACTAAGAAAAGGCTCTATAGTATGTACTGTATTCCCCTTTATGTAATACCATTGTCAACCTAGTTTGCACACAGAAGAAGGTTGGCACTGGTAACCTGCCAGGGCAAAGGTGCTTTCTTTCCACCTGCTCCCATCAGATTCTCCCATCAGATATTTGTAAGGAATAAGATTTCAGTGCAGTGAAGGACGTTTCAATCTGCCAATTCTTACATTCCTAGGACCAGGACAGAGTATTTTATGATAAACTTGGCACAAAAATTCCTTAGTTGCATTCTTCTGGCAAGCTCCACTTTGCTACAACAGGTCAGGGAATCAGGACATACCGCTATGGAGACCAAGAATTATAAAAACATCTCTTACATAGTGATTCATGGTCCATGAGCCTGTCTGCTGTAGCTGTTTCTCCAACTCTGTTTATTAGGAACCATAGATCTTGGAAATAGGTAACATACTCTTTTCATTATCAAATTGTCTAGATAGGACAGGAAACCAGTCAAAACAGCAGAGAAGAACAGATTGCGTTATCTCCAGAATACTCTCAGATAGATGAGATAAAGAGATGATACAGCAAACAGGCATGTAATTGCAGTGCAACACGTTAGTATAGTTGATGCTAGGTGGTCATTACAAGTGCTATTTTCTATTTAGAAAACTACCATAGTCTAATGATAAAGCCTGTCTTCTTTTCATTACAAAGCAATTGTGAAAGTACAAAGCATGTGCCCTACCATTAAAGTAGCTATGTTCTAAGGCTTTTGTTTTCAGCTTTTCTCCTACTTTGGTAAATTGTCCAAGTTAAGTAGAATGCAAATAAGGATCCCTACATGTCAAAACACATCAGGTTCTCTGCTTACTAGGATTTGTCTCTGCATTTGAACCTCTACCAGTAAGCACCATTTGTGCCTATAATTTCCAATAAGATGTTTAGGACTCAAATGTAACAGGTAGGAGTTTTTTGTATTTTAAAGGTAATGATTAGGTTCATTTGTTAGAAATTTACTGTAATGGGGATACACTGGAACTTTGTCATCACCGCGTACTAGTGCTGCTGTATATCTCCTTTTCCATCTACAGTGAGGCCATTGTCTGCCTGGGAATCACTATAAATGAGCCTGAAAAGTCATATATAGCTCCTGGAGATTTGTACAGAGGATTCCCCCCCCCCACACACACACACACTGTCCCATCTTCACTGTGGGAAGAGTTGGGCTTGACTCCCAGCATTGCTTCCACATCAGTACTCAGTTTTGTTCCACTTCTGTTTACTTAAGGCTTATTTGTCTCTGACTCTAGACTTGAACATCAACAAATGTAAAGGAAATTTAGGTCAGCACTTTGTATCAAGATCATCTCATGTGATACTGCCACTTCAGAGAATCCAACATATCAAGTTCACTGAATGTATTGAAAGAGTAAATATTTCATTAAATCAATATACACTCTCCCACCTCCAGGCAGTGTTACACCATAGTAAAAAGAAAACTGGCTTCATATTAACATCCTAATTATAAATACTTTAAAAAGATTAAGCATTCAGGTTTGTAACATCTATTGTTTGTTTATGTCATTCATAGGCCATTCAGAAATCAAACATCAATATAATATTAAAAATGAGAACCCGTTCTACACTAGTTATGATCCTTCACTATATTTTTATTGCATTGGCATCAAAGTCCTATCATTTCATGCCTCATATTACAAAATCACAGAATCACCTCATGCTTGAGGTTGGAAGGGGCCTCTGGAGATCATCCAGTCTACCCCCCAGCTCAAGGAGCATAAAGCCAGTTACCCATGATCATGTCCAGGCAGCTTTTGAAGATCTCCAAGGACAGAGACTCCACAGCCTCTTTGTGCAATCTGTGCCAGTGCTCCATCACCCTCGCCATGAAAAGGTGCTTCCTGATGTTCAGAGGGAACCTCCTGTGTTTGTTTGTGCCCATTTCCTCTTGTCCTCTATTGCTACCTCATTCTGTCTCTGCTTAGAGAAGAGTGAGAGTACAGCATTTTGGCTTTTAATGAAAAAATTATTTACTTTCACTCCTGCAAATCTTAAAGACTATTTAAGAGAGACTTTTTTATTGTTCCCTGCTCAATCTGTTCCCTATCACTTTTCCCTGCATGGAAATATATGCAGTAAAAGCCCTGTCCTTTTAACACCAAAATCTGTTGTTTCACAATGTTATTCTTAAACATGATTTGAATCCTGACAGTACATGTGGGTAGACAGCTCCCAGTGGGAAAATAACATCCACATACAAGTTAAAACATCTGGCAATTCTGACTTTTTTTTTTTTTTATGATAGCCATGATAAGTTTACTCCTATTGACTCTCTCATCACTGAAGGAAAGGTAATACTGACATTTTGATCAGCAATTTTGGTCATGCTCCACCTCTATTAGTTAAACACTCATAAATGGCAAGAACAGATTATAAAAAACAGTTACATAGATATAATGGCCATTTGTGAAGCAATTATAGTATTGTACAGCAGACAATTTCTAAAAACTGAAATACAAAGCACATATTACATGAAGAGTGAAGTGGCTAATGGAGAAACACTAGAAATTAGTGGGAAGTCAGCCTCCAATAGAGGTACTATCTAAAAAAATTTCGTGAGAATCAGATTGAATCTTTACTATAAATCTAAAAACTGCACCTGCAACTGAAGAGACTCAGACAAAAAACTGAGCTGAGCTCTTACCATGTCTGGGGCAAAGGAAGCGAATGTGACACTTAAGAACCACCCTACAGTCTGTGTTATCTCTGTGTACAATATCAGTTAGGTGATTAACACTGAAGAATAGTTTTTATTCATTTATTTATTTGTTTGTTTGTTTGTTTATTAGGGCCTACAAGATAATAAAATCACAGAACAATTTCTGAAAGTCCTTTATAAATTCAGGGAGGTATCTTACACTAGAAGACCTATAGTATTGTCACATGAAGGGATGTAGCCAATTAACTGTTATGGGTCCAGCTGGGGGTAGTTCAGTACCCCTGATAGTTCAGTCATGTTCAGTGAGAACTATCACAGCTAGGAACAATGCAGTTAAGTGAAATTTATTACAGCAACAGGTACACAGGTTCTTTGGATGGCAGGTGATAATTTACTGTCCACAAAAGCAAGCTAGCATGCATTCAGAGCAGACTAACATGAAAAAAAACCACAACACATTAGATTAAAGAGAGTGTTTTCCTGGCATTTATAACTGCAGAAAACAAGCAAATAATCACTCCCTGTAGTCAAATAAAAAAGGCAATAAATCAAATACATTTATTTTTAGACAAATACAAGCAGCTAAGACGAGCACTTAGACCAGTGCTCACAAAATGAGCCAGTTTAGATTGCAAAGACATCAGGTTTTGCACTCAGAAAGATCAAGTGTTTCTGACAAGTCAGGGCTGATGGCAGTTCAGTAAGTGTGTAATTGTCCATCTAACCTCTTCAGTGAAGTGCTCTGAACATTGATCTTCTCCTTTAGTTGCCACAAGTGTAACTGCTTTCCTCATAAAAGCAATTCTAAGTTTCAAACATATACTCAACAAAAAATAGCTCATGGGCTAGTTTGATATTCCTTTTCCCTAAGATAATAGGATATTTTCAATTACGTCCCCTCACAGTGCATTACTTAAATACTACCTGTAAAGTAGAATACTCAGTTACAAATATTATAAGGGAAGCAAAGTAAGGAAGAAAGCATTTGCTTCATAAGGCTCTGTATGTATATAAACACAGAAGTAAAATATGTACAGATCACGTACTCCCTGAAGGAGCAGAGAACTACAAAATGTGTAGTATCTCTATCTATCAGATATACATGTTCACAGATTATTCAAAACATCCATGACTAAACATGACTGGGGCTATCAGATTCTCTTCAACTATAGCTTACTGCAGCACAGAAGCATCTCAAAATATGTTCTAGAAAATCATTTGGGATACATAATTCATTTTTCTCTCTCCTGCATTAACTTTCTTCAGTATTCTAAATCCTAGCCAAAAAAAAAAAAAAAAAAAAAAAGTTGGTAGGAAAAAAAAATCACAAAAATATTTCTTAAAATCCTCGAATAATAATTTCTATCCTTTTCCCTGACACATATATAATACGTAAATAAAAGATGTCAAAGAAGAAATGGAAATATCAAAGATATCAAAATAACAGGTTTATATTGGAAATAAAAAATTGTATTTATGTTCTCATTTAGCTGCTTTAAATGTCTGGATATTATTGTCTTTAATTATTCCTAAAAATCCCTACAATTTAGAGTAAACAACTGTTAATTCTCAGCCATCAGGATAGCATTTAGTGTGTACCTTAAAGTTTCTTGACCTTTGTGAGATGCTGAGTATTTATGGGCTGGAATGCAGGTAGATGTCAGCTCCATACTCACATTAGTTTAAGTGGAAGAAAAAGTAATTGGGACAAAAATAGCCAACAACAGAAACCAAGTTAATCTAATATAGTAATAAGGTCTAATTTTCCTTCACATATGTCATTCAACAGAAGCAGAATTAGATAGGTATTAAAGTAATGTTAAAATTTTGAGATTCTGTAGGAAGTAACAGACTCGCTCTTACACGAATCAGAGTTTAACATCAAGTCAACACTGTGACTAGAGTTTGCATAACAGTAACACTTGGAACACCCTACAGAGATTATGCCATGTTTGTAACTTTGTGTGAAGGCATTACCCCTCAAGGTCTGAGGATCAGCTTTTTCTCATTGAAAGTTTCTCTAGCAAAATAGTCCAGGAATGTTATGAAAGCCAACTGCCATTAATGAAGTGCCTTCATCCAGATAGATGCACAACTGTCTTTGGAAAGCCATCAATTCCCCTTGCTCTAGACGTTTGCACTATGTGCTCAAGCATTACATTCAGCATCCGCTCTGCCACATATGGTGGGGATCATAGAATCCTAGAATTCAGAAACTCATCAAGCCATAAGCTGTCACCGATACAAAGGCTCAACAGAAATTTCATGAAAAGCTGCACATCTGAAAAGCACAGAATCACTGATTCATAAATCATTTCATAAAAGTTAGGTAAGTTTTAACATGAAAACATTGGAGTCGGAGCAGTGATCCATCTCCATAAATATTGGCTGGACTTCATATCTGCCATTCTTTACCTTTGGGTGATATTCATGCAAACTGAGTATTAGGAAAGCTTATGAGAAAGTGTTATATACTAGATATGTTACTGACAATGCACTGTTTTAAAGGCTGATATGTAACAATAATGAATGTTATAAAGACCACACAATGTAAACTGCTTACACCTATATAAACGCACATTAATTTCCTATTCAAGTAAGCTAGATGTTATGAACACCTTTGCCATTGAAGGAGCCCTGTTTATGTTGTAAGACATTTCACTATGGTCTTAAGAACCACTCCAACCAAAAACTAGTCCAGTATCTTGTTAGCATCCTGACAGTGGAAAAAACTTGATTCCTGAAGAGTAAAAGAACAGAACAATTCTATTGTTATAATCCTCTTCAGCATAATTTCCCCAACTCTCACAGTCAGCTTGAGTATTTACTGATCCAGATATTTTATTTTTATTTTTTAACATAATCAGTTGTCATCACTGACTTTTTGCTCTTTGGACTTGTCCTGTCTCCCAGTTCAGCTGCACATTGGATAAAGGATCACAACCTTTCACTTTGAACACGGTAACTGTTAGTTTCATTTGATGACACTGTAGTTCTTATTCTGGAGAAGACAGGAGGGTAGTGAATAATTGATGTATCTTCATCCTTTCCATGCCACCCACTAGGCAAATCAGAATTATAAACCCCACTGGTAAAAAGGCCAGGAACCAAATAGACATTATGAACTGTCTCCTCTCTTGACACGCATGTTGAGAAACATGACACACAGCTTTTCCAGATTGTTTCCTGAACCTAAATTGAGTGAAAAACAGCTATACAGAAGTGAAATACCCAAATATCTATATCAGCTTCCTGTCACTGTCAGAAAGATACTTTAGGTAAAGCAATCTTTACTCCTGTTTCTGATCTGCCTCCCTGAATTTTAAGTGTATGTGTCTATGTTATTCACTACATATACTTTCTTTAACGGGTAAATAGAGATGGACATTTTTAGCATGGAATTTGGCAGGCTTCCCTTAAATGTACACTTAATGATGGAATTAATTACAACTTAATGACTGCACCAACTAGATCTCAACTGACTATAATAGATGCTGAAGCTGCACTGCACAGAGTGACCCAACTCCTAAATTCAAAGATCATACCATCCCAAGCCTTCAGAGCTGTTGAGGCCAAAAAGTGGGCTTACTAAGGAAACAAGAATCAAATTAAAGTTTGGCATGTGCCTTCACAAAGCTCACATATTCTCAGTTTTAGAAATTCTAGTAAGAGCTAAAAAGGATGAGGAAGGGGCTTAAAAGAGTGACAGTTAAAGCCCTACTGATAAGAGTACAGGAGGAAAACCTGTGAAAGGAATGGAAAACAATAAAAAGAGTCAGACTGCAGCCCATGGATCAATAATTTTATCCTCCCTAAGATTTGGTTAGAGATAAAGGGGAAGTATAAGCCTGAGGAATACAAAATTACCTTAAATCATAAGGTTATGTAAATTAAGTTGTTTCCCAACCATTCATTACCTGGTATTTGATATAAAAACGATGACACTTTGGCTCCCTGTAGCAGAGCCAAATGCCTAGACAACCTGACAAATCAACAGAAGGATATTCAGCTGAATTTTTTTTAACCACTCCAATGATATAAAGCATGCAAGATTAAATGAATTCATTGCATTGCAATGAAGCTTTACATCTGAGAACAGTTTTACGTTTATGGAAGTGTTATCCGTTGACTACTGTGTATACTTCATTAAATAAAGAACGTGTTACTACATCTGTCCAGTCTCTTTCCAAGCTATTTGCTAATATTCTCATAAGTTCTATGAAATGTTATCTGTAAAATAATGTCCTTGTCTCTGATGTTTGACTGTATAGCATGATTTTTGCCACAGAAGTGTCAGCTTCTGCTGAAAACAGAAAAGTAAGCAGACCGGAGTAAAAAGATCACATGGTGAAAAGAGTCCCAGAAAACTGTCAGTCCCTGATAAGGACACTGAATCCTCCCAGGAACTCTCCTATATCTTTCTAAAATATATTTTAGAAAACATTAGGCTTCAAACTCTTCACAAAAAGTCTTCCTTCTTGCAATGTATTGTTCACAAAGTATTTTGGTTATTTAAGAGCAGTAGTAACCTAAAAGTAGTTTTTCAGCTATAAAATCTAGCTTACGCAATCTAATGCACCTTCTCTGTACTTCCCCATAGCAATCTGTTTTAAATTTTCAACCAATGGAGCTCCACTGCTGCAAATAAGAATTTCAAATCCTCAGTTAAGCACCAAGAATTATGCAGATAGCCATCCCAATCCATGATGGAATAGCAAAACTCCAAGATAGAAACTATTCTCAAAATTTATGCCAAGAAAATGAAAACTCAAGTGCTACTGCAAGTGTTTGTAACATCAGGGAAAACCTGATGTCGTAGTAATTGTGATGATATCAACACATTCAATATTCTAGTAACAGAAGTGCTTCACATGTTGTGGATTGATATGGTCAGTTTATAGCACAAAGGACAGACAAGCATGGCTGGCAAATGAGAGTACCCTTGGATGCAGAGCTGTTTGCTTCTCCTGCACTGTGCAGTAAACCTTGCATAGCTTAATCAGGAAAGACCAATACCCACCTTACTTAAAGCCACTCTCTACAACTACCTGAAAGATGAGGTCTGCCCTCAGCCTCCTCCTCTCCAGACTAAACAGCCCCAGCTTCCTCAGCAGCAACTCATGTCTTGTTTTCTAGTCCCTTTATCAGCTTTGTTGCTCTTCCCTGCACATGGTAAAGCAAGTCACTATCCTTCATCTAGTGAGGAGCCCAAAACTGAGGACAGTACTGAAGGTGTAGTCTCACCAGTGCTGAGTACAGAGGGGTAATCACTTTCATAGTTCTGCTGACTACACAATTTATTATATAGGCCAGGATGGGCTACACCTGGGCACACCACTGGCTCATGTTCAACCGGCTGTCAACCAGCACCCCCAGGTCCTTTTCTGCTGGGCAACTTTCCAGTCACTCATCCCCAAGCCTATACCACTACATGAGTTTGTTATGACCTAAGTGCAGCACCCAGAACTTAGCTTTGTTGAATCCCATACAGTTGAATGCAGGCCTTCAATCCAGTCTATCCATATCCCTCTGCAGGGCCTTCCTGCCCTCAGGCAGATCAACACTCCTGCCCAACTTGGAGTCATCTGCAAATGCACTGAGGATGCACTTAATCCCCTCCTCAAGAGCACCAATAAAAATCTTAAACACAATTGGGCCTAGTGCTGAGCCCTGGGGAACACCACTGGTGACCAGCCACCAACTGGATACAGCTCAATTCACAGAAGCCCTTTAGGCCTGGCCACCCAGCCAGTTTTTCACCCAGTGAAAAATACATTCATCCAAGCCACTAGCAGTCAGTTCCTCCAGGAGATTTCTGTTGGAAACAGTATCAAATGCCTTGCTAAAATCTGAGTAAACAACATCCACAGCCTTTCCCTTGTCCACTAAGCAGGTCATGTTACTGTAAAAGGAGATCAGGTTAGCCAGGCAGGATCTGCCTTTCAAAAACCCACGCAGTGGGTTTCTGTCTGATCACCTGGTTGTCCTGTATGTGCTGTGTGATGGCACTCAGGATGCTCTGCTCCATGACCCTCCCTGGCATGAGAAGTCAGACTCATAGGCCTGTGGTTTCATGGATCCTCCTGGCCTTCTTGTAGATGGACATCACATTGCAATCAAATGGAACCTCCCCAGTTAGCTAGGACTGCTGGTAAGTTATTGAAAGTGGCTTGAGCGCACTTCCAGTTACATTTATTCATGTAACCACTTCAAAGTTGATATTTTATGCCTATGTATGGGTTCTCATAATCATCTCCAAAAAAGGAACAACCCGCATGAACTGACAGTATCAAAGAAGGGTCCACTACCATATTCACACTGAATGAAATACTGAAAAAGATACTGGTAAGAAAAATGGTACAGAATCTGTCCAGGAGAACATAGTTCCATAGTAATGTTATTTACAGTGAGCCTCATTAAAACTTCTTCACATTCAAAGAATAAGTCCTACCTCACTAACCTATTATTTTTATCATCTGGAGTGCATCTCTCTGATAATTTTGTATTCTATACATTGATATTTGAAAATTTTAAAAGTATCACTATGCAATAGTTAACAACCATTTGCATTCCCAGTGTTGCTGTACCTACATTCAAAGATAGGCTTTGTGCCTTCTCTTGAAAAGTATAGCTTCAGTGTTTTTGCAGCTCCATTTAATTTAAAATGTCATTTTAAACTGAAAATTTTTTACTGCTGGACAAAAAGAAGAGCTAAGAAATTTGACTTCTTTTCCTCGTTTCTGCCAAGATTTTTCCAAGAGCTCTAATAATTACTATAGGAAGCTACCAAATTAGATCCAGAAAAGAAGTCTCTCAAGTTAATCAGAAACAACTTCTCCGAAATATTAGTTTCTTGAATAAACTTATTGTTTATGTTTTCACATGAAGAAGCAAACAAAAATCCCTGCTTGAGGTGAATTTTAACTGTCAGGTTTTTTCCTCTCTAAATAATTTCATTTTCCATTCATTCTTTTTCACTAAAACTGACATCTACCTAAAGCTGGCATGCTACAGTTGACAAGGATTCTTAAACAACAGGGGTCACACAGACTTCATAAATCAGAAACTTGTTTTATTCATGCTGTTCATGTTTCTAGCTGTAAAATATTAAAACAGGATCTGTAGACAGGTGAAGAGATAAGGAAGAAACTAAAAAAAAAAAAAAAAAAACAAACACAAGGAGTCAGGCTCTGCTGAAATCAATTACACAAGCATTCGGACCCAGAGGTTAGTTGACAAGTAGTTAAAGTTTGACTAAATCCTTTCTTTTGTCAGTGATGCTCTCATCTGAGTTGAGAAACTGAAAGGCCTCACCTACAGCCTAACCTGCCATGGCACCACTCTTCTAATTCCTGTTTTTAGCAGCTCTTGGGTGTTCATAAATATGGTGAAGATCAGTTCCGTAATATAAGATCTCATCCTCCCCTCAAAAAGTTTCTTCCTTGCCTGAGTCCAGCTTTAGCTCCTTAGTGAAGATTCAACTGAACAAGTTTACTGCTACTACTGGAAACTTACTGTGACTTCCTGAAATCTTCCTGTAACTTACTGAAATCTTTCCAGTGATGTGGTTTGGAAGACACTCGCCTTAGCAATGCAGATATGACAACCTGCTCAGAACATGGTTATGTTAAGCAAAGGCTGTCTGCTTGGCATATCATGTGGTATTAACTTCAGATTACATAAAGTTGAAAAGCTGGGGCCAGAATTTCACAAGGATATGTGTTTCAACCATGGACAGACACAATAGGTCAGAAAGTGAATTTCAGTGATTCCAGCTTTGTACACCAGCGTAAAACAGAGCTGAAAACTAACCTACCTTAAAAGAGAGACAAGAAGTAATGCTACCTGACTGTCCTGGTTTCAGTTAGGACAGAGCTAATTTTCTTCCTAGTAGCTGGTAGGATGTTATGTTTTGGCTTAGGATAAGAAGAGTGCTGATAACACGCCGATGTTTTAGTTGTTGCAGAGCAGTGCTTACACCAAGCCAAGGACGTCTCAGCTTCTTGCTCTGTCCTGCCAACGGGCAGGCTGGGGGTGCAGCAAGAGCTGGGAGGGGACTGACTCAGGACAGGTGACCCAAGCTGGCCAAAGGGGTATTCCATACCATCTGATGTCATGCTGAACAACATATAGGGGTGGCTAGCCGGGGTAGCGGGTCCAGACTGCTTGGGATTAGGCTGGGCATCGGTTAGCAGGTGGTGAGCAATTGCATTGTGCATCACTTGTTTTGTACACATTATTATTATTAGTACTATTATCGTCATTATTGGTACTATTATTGTTATTATTATTTTTCTGTCTTAATAAACTGTCTTTATCTCAACTCACAGGCTTCACTTTCCCATTTCTCTCCCCCATCCCAGAGAGGGAGGGTGGAGGTGTGGTGTTTAGCTGCCAGCCGGGTTAAACCACGACACTGACCCTGCAAATGAGGTACTAAATTGGGCTAATACAGCAGCTCAGAGACCATTGCTCAGAAAAGGAGGCAGCACAGCTGTTGAAGGAGTACCCTGATGCTGGAAGGAACTGAGGAAATGCTAAAATTCTCTGTTATGACTCTGGTGTCAGCACTGCCTGTGATGTGGGAATCTCCTCAGAGCATTCTCAGCCAAACAGATGCTTTAGTGTCCTTTTTAGCCTCAAACATTTAGGAACCTATCAACCTGTCCCCTTATAGTAGTTTAGGCACCTCTTTTTTTGAGAGAAAAAAAAAATGCTCCTTGCTTTCCTGAAATCCCACGAAGCCAAACTTCAAAGTCAGAGTTTACATTTGTGGTGCAGATAGGACTACCATACAAAGAACTACATCAGAGTAGGAAAAAAAAACCTATTCTTTGCATTACTTTTGTATCGTGTCATCAACATGGCAAATGTATACTTAAACAGTAGTATTGTTTAGAAGGAATTATGAATGAAATGCCACTCTTGCTAAGCCCAAGGCAAATTGATGAACAAAGACAGGAATGTGTCTACTACATAGAGAAGAGAACATAAGAAGGTCAGACAAAGAGGAACTTCCATCCATATTTATCTTCAGTTTTAAAGGAAACCAAGTTCCCAAATACTTCAATCTAATTTGCAGACGATCCACTTCAGTGAATTTTAATACTCAGATTGCCATGCATGCCAAGTAACTGTTGCAATATCATCAGCAGGATTGCTGGGTTATCCAGGATTATTCCCACTTTATTGGGAACATCTGGAGCTGGAAACCACTGCAAACAGAAAAAATATGGCATGACATTTTCTCTAACAGATGTTTAAATAAAGAACAGAAATAAGAATACAGATGTCTACCAATGAGGATATTTACTTTAGAAAATAAATATTGTGTTGGAGTGCTTGTGTTTGACATGTTTAGGCATAGAAAGCATATGTTAAACAAAGGATGATCTACTTTGTATTTTTGGGCCTTCCCTACAGAAAGCTAAAATATTGCTATAAGCAGCCACAGCTCCCATTGCTGAATCTTGGAGCAAGTCTAGCTACATATTCAGAGCCCTAGAAATAGTCAGTTCTGTGAACTTTCCAGACACAACAGTTGCTAAGAGTCTACCCTTTTCATGACAGCTTGCTTACTCCCCTCCACCCAAAATAACAGTAACTCCAGAAAATTTCGGGGGGGGGGGGAGGCTTCATAAAAACAAAGCAGTTTCAGTATTACAGAATAGTTTAAAACCACAGAACTTTTGTTCCTAAGTGCTCTTGAAAATTCTACCCGTTTTTCTTTGCTAAACCCACATTGACTAAACGCGCTTCTAATTGCTCAAAAATAAGAGTTTCTCATGTGTACACAAATAAGATAACCTGAAAAAAAGGAATTGTATTGTTAGCTTCATAGTTCTGAAATTGCCAGCTAGGCACATCTGTAATATTGGTTGATAGCTAGACAGTTCACAGGTAGCTACACCAGTGCTCTATCATTCTCATTTACCCAAATTCCAGTTTTAAAATGCAGTGTCTCAAAGCAAAAAGTCCCTGTGCTCATGCACTCTCCATCATAGTCCTTGGTTGTCCCTCATGCAAAAGAGACAGGATGTTCCCCACGTCCTTTCCAGAAAGAGCCTTATTTGTGTCCTCATCTTCTTCTATACTAGGTCTCTTCATACATCTCAACAAAGCTACATTACTTTCCCTCCCTCCTTTTGCAGAGATTGTGTTTAATCCCATTTACTGCATACCAGCACCAGCCTCTCCTCCTTCATCCACTTACACCTATAAGTCTTTCTGAGCAACCCTCTACGTCCTTCCCACATAAGGCTCACCTCTCCCATAATTCTGTACCCTCATATCAAAACCACACAGTATGCCTCAAAATCAGCTTTGCCCAGATATTCTTCCCCCTTGCACTCCATACAATGTCTCTCCTCCTGCCCATTAGGAGACCCTGTAAGACCCTGTAAGGACTCTACACCTAGGCTCACCAACAACTCTCTTGCCATATACTTTAAGGAATGGTTCTGCTTTCTGCAACTCCCCAAGCACTTTCTTGTCTGTTTGGACACATCAGGTACCAACAGCTAGCTTGCTAATTTGCTCACCAGAAGCAGCTTTGAGATTGTTAAAGAAAAAAGCATAAGAGAGCCCTGGGTCCTTCTGTGTCTTGATTTTTACCCTTCTCTGTAAAGCCAGTATGTTACACACTGATCAGTCCCAGAAAATTTGCAGTAGTGGCTAGTAGGTTGTAGTAGTTAATGTGGACACCACAGTTTTTGGTACAAGGCAGCTGTCCTTCTGGACATATACTTTGTACTGTACGTGACCATTTCCCTTTTTTCAGTTAATTGTTAAGCTTAAGCTTAACATCATGAAAACAGGAGTTAAACATCTTTGCTATATCCACATTTCTCTTCTACCACTCTAAGAAAGGGCACTAATGGTTACTCTAGCCCTTAGGGAAAATTTAATGCTTTAAAGTTACTCCAGACTCAGAAAAAAGATCTTGCTACTATTATTATTTGTCATGTATTATGGTCAGAGAGGCAAAGCTGAAGACACAAATCCAGCTACTGCATGCAGATAAACAGTCTGTGGGCTTGAAAGACTGAGAAACAGACAAGATCTGCACTGACAGAAAACAGTTGAAAAATTATGGCAAATTTGCAAGCCCTGAGACATAAAAAGACTCTTGAGAAGAGAGCATTGTATTCACAGTATGATTTAGTGAGATCATCCTGCCTACATTGCAGAAATGATCAGTTTTAGCCTTTTAACTACTACTACTACTAATAATAATAATAATAATAAACTCCTCCAATATTGCAAGTTCTCTTTTTAGCATAAATGTTACTACCTTCAGGGCTGTCTCTCTCTCTCTCTTTTTTTTTTTTTTCTTTTCCCCACAGGACCCCTCAGCCTTCTCAGAAACGATCCTTGCGGGAAACCTTTGCAGCTGAGGAGAACAACAAAAAATACAGCATTTGAAATGGGTTGTTGGATTAAATAGTGTTGCCAACATCTTATTGCCAAAGACAATTTGCACAGAAAAATAAAAGCTAGGTCAGATTCAGAGTGAAAAAGCTAGGTCAGATTCAGAGTGATAGGTATTTAACAATTGGAATCATTTATTCTTCTCCTTTAATATTATTCTCTATTCTTCCTTTAGATTCACCATATTTTTTGTCCTTTTTATACAAAACAACATCCTAATTTGTTTGAACTTTGTAGCCATAAAAACCAAACCAAACAAAACAAAACAAAAATACCAACAGATCTCCAGTGTTATTTTACCTACTGGAGAGCAGTAAGAGCAGAGCAGCTCCACAAGGGGTGACAAGCCAGGAGCTAAAGATGACAACCAGGGCACACTCCAACAGGGTTTGAACATGGCAAGCAGCATAGTGGTGATAACAGGGTTCATCGACAGTCCCAGAAAGAGCAGGGTAATGAGCTAGTTCCAGGGTCTAACCTGGAGGCCATGCAGAAACAGCAGGAGATGAGACCAGAGATAGGACTGAAAAAAAACATTATAGCGTGGGCCTAATAACCATCCAAGAGACAGCACTAGGGAGAAGCTACCTAAAATCCTGGTCCAAGGTCCCTCTAAGAAACAAGGCCAGAGGCAGAATTGGAGATATGGATACCTGTGACATAACTCAGACCAGGAGCAAACGGTCAAACTTAGTTTAAATGGAGCACCTGAGGCCATGGGCAGAAGGCATAGGTGGAAGCCCCAGTTGAGGTTGGTCAGGAACATTAAGGTTGTTAGTGCCCTCATTACCTAGCCATAGTCAATGGCTCAACATTAGGCTGCCTGCTGGCAACAAATGGCATATCACTGGTACCAATATTCAGTATTTTTCTCAACAACTTAAGTGATGGCACAATATGCACCCTCAGCAAATCTGGTCAGAGCAGTTAAGGTATAGTAGTTTCTCAGGGCACTGATATTACTTCAGTCTGAGGTTGTGTATATCTGCTTGCATGTTGCACGTATTTTACCCACCCTAAGAGTTGAACTTGCTGAGAGGACAGATGTTTGAGAAACCTTGGTTGGGCTTAGATCTCAGCTGCAAAAAGTTTCTGTAGGCTTTCTTGGCAATGATGACACTTTTGACTGACCTTGCATACTGTTTTCAGACCCACCTGGATCACCTTGCTCAGGAACTCTGGGTCTGCCTCCAGTTGGTGAGACCTCTGCCTGCCTTGCTGTTTTTTTGTTCCTACCTCCATGGACACAGAGCTGCAGCCCTTTGTCGGACGAGACCTGATTGAGCACTACACCCCCTTTCCCTTCATGATTTACAGAGGCAGACATGCAGAAGGGAACTACGTAATATACTCAACAATGTCTCATCTGTGCTGCAAGAAGAACAGCACCCCAGCAAATACCATGGCATATACCTCCTTCACAGCTGACCACAGACAACTCACTGTGAAAGCTCAAAGTTAACTCAGATAATAAAATGCCCAAGAGCTGCCTAGAGAAAAGGTGCCAGACATAGTTAAAGCTAAAGACAGACAATAGAGGGAGAGATGTAGGGAGCTTTCCCAGACTGTATGGGATAATATTAATTGGAAAAGGTAATAAAGCTGTTTTGCTCCTCTGAAACATGTCTGTGAGAGTAACATAGGAGGCCAATGGTTGCACTATGTTTGGAATGAAAAACTTCAAGCTTCTGCTGTAAGAGTCTGATGTGATATAAAAGTTCACTGAGTACTACCGTGTACAATTCCAACAAAAGACACTCCATCCTATTTTTGTTGCACTGCTACTCTTTAGAAAATTAATATATTTGTGACTTCCTATGCTTGCTGTATTTGAAGCGCCTTCAGCTTTGTTATCAAAGATCAACCTTTGTAAAATTTTTCATCAATTTATTCTTGGGATGATGCACAGTCTTTCAAATTAATTTGGTAGAACAACAGACTCTTGTGGTATATAATGCCCTGATGTATTCAAAATGAGTATCATATGGGTTTGGACAGGCTATTAAAATCAGGTCATTTGGGAGCAAACTAAAGATTTAAAAGTCTCCACCATGACTTCTGGAGCATATTAGTGCTACAAGCTGCATTACCTGCATGTAAGAAAGCTTGCTTTACCTTCCCCGCACTCCTTCCCTTGCCATCAAACTATGCTCAGTTTCAACCAAAGGAAGCCATTATCTCATACAGATGTCACAAGTGGAAGCTCTCTGATGATTTATGGCTTAATTCATGCTTGTCCTTATGGAAGTAAATAAGGCAGAAGCCTGAAACAAACTGCTGCCAACCCCCATATACTTACATTCCATCTATTGGCATTGTTCTGGTCACAGCATAAGACATTTTCTGAGAAACAAAGGTAAGGCACTTCTGTTCCAAAAAGAAACCTCTGTTTTCAGAATTTGAAATAGGCTATGAGTGAATCCCAGCTCAGCATGAAGCAGTCTCATCCAAGGCACCTCATTCTGCCCCAGTACTCTTTAAAGACTGCAGACATATCACTGACAGGCTAGCTTTGCTTGAGAAGGAGAGGATCTCTAGATCAGGTGCAGAACTGCTCTGCAGACTTTTTTGAACTTGATTTTTTTGCTCTTCCCACGTAAGTCATTGTTTGGCTCAGTCTTTACCAGATACTTGGGAATTCACAACAGAAGAGGGACACCTGCACTTAGATTTCTTTGCTTCTGCAGCTCAGCCTATCCCCCTGATGGAATACCTTGCTCTGTAATTTGAGTGACAGACAGAGAGACCTTTACAGACCTTCAGTCCAGTTTGGGCTGATGGGAGTATGAGAAAGGCAGTGGATATTCCACTCCAAGACTTACAAGGACACAATCAGATTTTGCAGGCTTCATTAATTACATACATCTGCAAAGTTTATTCTTCAGCAGGAAAAGCCCATGATTCAGATACTCAACATAAGCAATTTGTCTGGAATTCCTTATTTGCCCCCACCAGCCAACACCAGAATATTTTTGTTTCAGACAACATCTTGGCACACCACCTCATCTTTTAACAGCAGCAAGCAAACATACTGTATTTGTCTGCTTTAAGCAAAGTCCTTTAATGGGTCTCTGCAATTAATCCCCTTTTAAGATTTGGTTTTCATCTCATCTAAGAAATCGGCTGTCTCAGCTGAAAGTAGACTGATGTTAATATTAGCAGTTAATGTGTCAACAAATATCATAATACCACTGCGCATTGCCGTGTAAGAGAATGTCAAAGACACTGAAATGACTAGTATTCACTGAGTGTCTGAGACAGGGTATTTAAGAGATATATCAGAACAAGAAGAGATTTCAGTCTAGCTCATTAGTTCCAGTGTTGCTAAGGTAGACTTCTAGATGAAATAGATACAAATACTCTACAAACAAGCCACTCTACAGCCAGATTTTTCTGCTTGTTGCTCAGAGGTAGTTGGGACATCAAAACATATGTAAATTAGTAGGGGATTTCCAGATTTTACTCAAGCTCACACTAGGTGCAGAGTTTGTGTACTCCGCTCAAATACAGAATACAAACAAGGCAGTGAGAAAGCATCCATTTTCCCTTGACAGCCAATTACATTCCTTGGTAAATACTCAGTAAAGTAAATCCATAAATATGGTCTGCCTAAAAGACCATTAGGGACCATTTTAGGTAAGGTAGATGACAATAGAAGTAAGAAGATACAACAGGAGTAGGGTACATAAAATCATATATATGGCTTGTCTACAGCAGAGAAATACCTGCAATTTTGTCAGTGGCTTTCCTAAAAATGGTAGAGCTGACTAAATACCAAAGTGTTAAAGTCAGACAGAAAAACGTGTTCACTAATGCGAACATCCAGATCAACTTACAGCAACATGAAATATTAATATGAATCAACAGAGCCAAATAGGGAAAATTATTTATCAGTCTATAAGTAGGCAAGCAATTTTATGACTGAGACAGCTATGAATGAAAATGTATTAGCACAGTGGTGGGACATTGCAAATCAAACTCTCCAAGCAGAGACTGGAATCACTGTATAGGCAAACCATTAGGAAAGCTTTTGGTTGCTGGGGAGAATGCCTCAGTTAAACATATATGAATTATTCAGTAATGTCCTTATATTGTTAATGCTGTGAAAACAAATAAAAACAAAAAACATGAAATCTTAATATTCTTGTTACTTCAAGTCATTTTCATTACTGTAGCAATCAATCACTTCTAGGAAAAGAAAAAAAAAGAGAGAGAAAGAGAAAGAGAAAAGAGAAAGAGAAAGAGAAAGAGAAAGAGAAAGAGAAAGAGAAAGAGAAAGAAAAAGAAAAAGAAAAAGAAAAAGAAAAAGAAAAAGAAAAAGAAAAAGAAAAAGAAAAAGAAAAAGAAAAAGAAAAAGAAAAAGAAAAAGAAAAAGAAAAAGAGTAGTTCAGATCAAGAGGGTTGAAAACCAGGAGCTACAGGTACTGCAAGCAGATTTACCAGATTTATCCATTGATCTACACTACATTCTTGGCTGGTCACATCACCACAGTTCTAATTGCCTTTGGCCCTTGTCTAGTACATCTATTTGCTGTAAATTATCAGAGAAGCTGCTATTCCTGTAAAAGTTTTGACTTGGAAAGAGCTACGTACATGCCTTGTAAGAACTGCTCTTTCTGGGAAGGACACAATTTACAGACAGCTTTTCATAGCAACAGGCATATCTGATAGAAACAAACAAACAAAAAAAGAGTAATAAGCACTGCAATCTGCTATAGGCCTAAAAAAGGCTTGGTAGAATTTCTACTGAGATCAATGGAAAGTTTCAAGAGAAATTATTGGCATCAATGACTATATCCTATATAATTTTTCATTCACATTCCTCAACATTTAAACACAGCAGGAAAGGGCACTTCGACGGGTTTCAAGAAGCATAGTTAAAATGCAGAAGTTAGGGGTCATTCAGTACTATCAAAAGTTACATAAAGAATAGCTGCCTTGGGAAATGGGAAGGTTAAATTATTTCTTAGGCTGTAGCACCACACAGATAAATATGAAATGAACACACAAGGCGTTAAGATTGAAGCATCTTATAAAAGCACAGATTCCTGAAATCTCTGCACTAAAAGTGAGATATATAGAGAAGAACCAGTTTAGGGGACAGAGAATATCAATTGGATTGACCAAAGGCCACCACTTTGCAGTTTGTATCAGTTTTTCACCACTGTAACAGTGTTTATATATGGATCCTCTATGATTTGAACTATGGGAGCAAAATGTGGATATTGCTCTTTGATCAAGTGAGCTCTGAACAAGACGGAAACAAGGAAATACCACAGAAACAGACTGAGAAGCAAGCTTCAGAAATGGGCTGGACTAGCACTGAGTATAGAATTTTTGACAACACTGTCTGAGGGGTCTGGACACATAAGCAAAAACATTGTCTCCTTGTTTTCTCCTTTCTTCAAAGAAACAGAACCTTGCACGCTCTTCAAAAATGAAGAAAAGTATACACAGAATAGGTAAAAAATAAAGCAGAATTTGTACACTCAGTAAACATTGGACTGGATGATCCAATAGATTAGATTAGATGAACCAGCAATGAGCAAGCAACGTGCACTTGTGGCCAAGAAGGCCAACAGTAACCTGGGCTGCATTCAGAAGAGCATTGCCAGCAGGTCAAGGGAGGTGATCCTCCCCCTCTACTCATCACTGAAGAAGCCTCAGATGGAGTATTGTGTCCAGTTCTGGTCTTCCCAGTACAAGAGGGATATGGAGCTACTGGACAGAGTCCAGTAAAGGACTACAAAAAGGATTAATGGAGTGGAGCATTTCTCATATGAGGAAAGGCTGTGGGAGCTGGGCCTGTTCAGCCTGGAGAAGAGAAGGTTCAAGGGGGATCTGTTCTATGTGTGTATCTGAAGGGAGGGCATCAAGAGGTTGGAGTCAGACTTTTCTCAGTGGTGCCCAGCAATAGGACAAGAGATAATGGGCATAAATTGCAACACAGAAAAATTCTGACTGAACATGAGGAAAAGTGTCTTTACTGAGAGGGTGACAGAGCACTGGAAGAGGTTGCCCAGAGAGTTTATGGAGTCTCCTTCCCTGGAGATATTTAAAAGTCATCTGGACACAATCTTGGGTAATGTGCTCAAGGTGACCCTGTTTGGCAGGGGGAGTGGACTAGGCGATATCCAGAGGTCCCTTCCAATATCAACCATTCTGTGATTCTGTGATCTTTAAAGGTCCATTTCAGCCCAAATCATTCTATGATTCTATGAATACATTATTTTCATTTTCTTGGTGCCTTGTTGGTGCCTAGTAAAAATATGTTGTCTTGTGCTGAAAATTCTTTCCTATTTGCATGTAACAAAAAAAAAAAATTGGAGATAAGGCAAAGAAGAGGGAGGCAAAACATACATCGACAAGGATGAACTTTAACCATAAAGTAAACTAGCAAAAAGTAATCACTCTACCAATGCTCACTCTCACAGTCTGGCAGCACAGGAAAGGAAACACAGATAGAGAAAACTAGCAGAATATTATCCAAAACTTTACCAGGAAGGAGCCATGTGCAAAGCATATGAAGTTTACCAGGAATCAATGCCAAGATGCATTTACAGTCAATCTAGAGGGAGGGTGGTGCCAAATAACACTTCTGCCTACTGTCAGCAGAATGTAGGAAATGTTGAGAGGGCACTGGGGCATAGAAAGGAGGAAAAATGCTACAAACTCCTTCTGCTTCAACTAGAATGCTGTTGAAATCTATAAAATGTGTATAGCAGAACTACTGCAAAATACTAGTCAGGGAACATACCTGGTTACATAGTGCTTAGAGCATGAGTTCTAGTTTCATGTCTCTATTGTATTCAGGAAACCAAAATGGAACCCAGTGCTTCAGGTGTGGCCTCACCAGTGCTGTACAGAGAGGTACAGAACCACTTCTTGACTTGCTGGAAACACTCCTCCTACTGCAGACTAGGACACCATTCAGCTTCTTTTACTTGGTGTCCACTGGGACCCCCAGGTCCCTTTCTGCAAAGCTGTTTTCCAGCTGGTTGGCCCTCAGCATATATTTGCACACGCATATATAGCAGATAGCATTTAAATTTATTAATTTCTTTGTGCATTTTCAAGCCCCCAGGTCACACAGACTGCTTAAATATTACAGAGCTACAAGATGTTCTTTCAGTGTTCATCAATTGTCTTTCTCTGAAACAAAACCTGTATGTGGTTCTTGGGACTGTTTACTACAGAGGTTGCACCAAGTGGAAACTTGGGACAAGAATGCACCACAGTGGTGTTGCATCCCACCCAGTTTTTCAGTGTTATCCTACTATCCACCACCTTCAGCCCTCATGGTGTTTCTCAGGTCATGTAAGACTGACCCTCAGCTTCATGCTATAGAAGCATCGCTGTGAGGGTTGCAGTCCAGACATCCCATATCCACAAATTCTGAAGAAAACAAGTAACAGCAAGAACATGGAAGCATCCCATCAGGCTCAAACTCAAGTACTTTCCAACATGAATGCAGCTGTAAATGATGATGGGAGAGCTAAGGGAAACCAAAGGAAGCCAGCAGTCCTGTCACCTCACCAAGAAGGTAGTGGCTCCACTGCATGTTCAACATGTTCAGTTGTATTCCTAAGGGTCTTTATTCCATTTAATCTCAGAAGGAAACTGAAGACTTGAGAAATTACTATTTTTCCCTAAGTAGAAAAGAAGCATCAGAAAGCAAGCCTTCTCTAAGAGCTCTTCTGATGCAATGACTCCAGAGAAAGGAGGGAAAAGCTCTGAAGTTTTTCATAGCCCATAAACAAGTTAATTTGTAATTTTCTTTACTGGAAGTAGAGCCAAGCCCCAGTTATAAAAGTCTAACTTTAAAATGTGCTCAACTGTTTTCTACTTTAAAAGCTGGTTTAATGCTATTAGTGTTAGGAGCTGTTAACTAATGGAAAACTTTAAAACTGTTCTCTGTTGAGATAGACATGCATTTCATTGTTCTTTAATGCTTTTTTATATATCAAACTTTATGAACTATTAGAGGTTATTTTCTCTTCCTGTTTACTTCTCACTGAGAATATTCATGAATATTTTTCCCCCCAGGGCTTATACAGAATGAAAAGGGAAGCCAGGATGGTAATGAGGGAGATCAGCTGGGGCAATTTCACTTGTAGAGGATCAGCAATGGCTCCAAAGAAGAAACCTTACAGAAATCCTCATTCTGAATTGAGACATAAGAAACAAGAGAAATAATCAGTGAGAGGTAAACGACCCTTGTAATACTAATAAACTCTTCAAGCAACTAAGATCCTCAAGACCAAGAATCAGCAAAGTCAGGATAGTGCCCTTAGAAATGATTTTCCATTCAGCTCAGTCAATAGACGTGTGCAGTGAGGACCCAATACAATATGATTGGATTGAATCCTGTAGCCACTCCAACCCATTATCTTTCCAACAGGGGACTCAGGTTTCTCAGCAGTCCTCATAACACTGCAGCACTGCTGCCCTCAGCAGATAAAGCTGCACTTCAGCTGACCTGATGTCACAGGCTTAGGATGTGATGTTCTGTCAAAAACAAAACTCAAGTATTGTTTCTTAGGAAATTCCAGAATATAAAAAAAATATAATTCAGAAACAGAATAGAAGTCAGAATTTTCTGGAGAACAGAAGCAGCTAGGGCAAAACATGCTATTAAGACGACAACTTTGATGGCGGGTTATATCTATAAAATGTGTAGAATACTATAATACAAAATCCAAAGGGAGATAAAAAGAAAAGAAAGCTGAGTCAAATGCTTTGAAGTTTCTGACTCAGAAGTAGAAAAGAATAAGCTTAAAGTGTTAAAAGATGAGTGATACCAAGCTGCATGCAGCATAAACAGCAGAACAGAGTTCTGGTCTTGTGCTCTGATCTTGTGTCTGCAGTCAGGGAGCCAAGCTAGTAAAAGAATGATGAGACAGCAGATAACCAACTCCATTCACCCTGTTGTGGCATCCAGTCTTTCTCCTTTTAGACAGAACATAAAACTGAGGTCAATGTTACAGCAAAGAAGCACTGGAAACTAACCTCCTCATTTCAATAGATGTTGGATCAGATTATAGATATGGAAACCAGCCTCTTGTTTACTCACATGCCTTAATACTTAGAGTACAGAATTAAGTATATCACACATGCAGTGTAGCCTACACAGAAAACATGACAAATAACAGTTTTATGTTCTCCATTTTAAGTATGCTACATTTTGAAAGCTCTTTTGTATTTTTTTCTTGGTGCAATATGGTACACAGTAAATAAAGTATACTTATCACATAATGGAATTAATTATACTCTGGATGATTTGAAGAATAAATCTACTCCAGTGTTACAGGAATAGTGATGACAGGATTAGTACTACAGTATGTTACACTCTAAATTGGTAAAACAGGATAATCGATAAAGAAAAAGCCCAGGAATATCTTGATCCAGTACTGAAGTCAGCCAAAAGAAAGGCTTTGGCTTTGGCTCCCAGTTAACCAAAGAGTTTCTTATGATCTACCTACTACACTCAGATAGCAATTTGAAGTAGATCTGGTGTCAAGTTTTGGATGCCCAATAACTGAGTCCATGTAATAACTTTAATATATTTTTAAAATAAAATTTTAAAATTAGACTTGTACAGCAATGAAGATACTGATTTATCAGTATTAGACTGGCAAAGAGGCTTCCCAAGATGGACCTAGTGTTCATACTTGGCTACCTGTCAAACAGAGGGGAAGAAACAGAAAGAGGATTTATCTAGCACACAGTATTAAGTAAAAAATCCAGGATCAGACATTAGAATAGCCTTTTTTTTTTTTTTTTTTTTTTTTTGTCAGAACAAAGGTCCACCCAGTGTAGTACTCTGTGTCTGTGACACAAGAAAATATGTAATGCTATGACTCCCAGCCTTAAATACTTTGGGAATCAGGGTCTTCCAGAGTCAAGGTGGTCCTTGTCTTTAATAAACTTGCATAGATACTTGTCCATTTGCTCCTTAAACCCATGCAAATTCTTCGTATCCACAACATCCTCTGACAATAAATCCCACAAGTTAACTACAGGTCATAGTGCTAGAAAGCCACCTTATTTTTTTGGATTTTAATCAGACAGTGTGATACTTCCAACTGATGCCTCCAATTCTTACGCTGGAGAAAAAAAAAATAATAAAAGAAGTTCCTGGTTTTTTCTGTACTGTTAATGATTTTGTAGGCCTCTAGCTATGGAATTGCTGGAACTCTGGAAAGACCTATCCTGTGATCCAACTTCTTAAAAAGCTAAGCAGGTATTACAAAAAGCTGCTGAGGGTCAGCCATAACAGTGCCTGTTCTGGATTACACTTATAATGATGGCAAACTCTATTTAATTTGCTGTTTCCTTCTTATCTCAACTTTCCTTCTTATCTCAACTGCCATTTCATCTTCTGTTACTTTTTATTACTGTATAGATCCACAATATTTCAAAGTTTCAGAAGAAAGTGTGTTGACTTGATTTAACCTCTGAGAAAACCACTCCCACAGAGCAGCAGGATATAGAGATATCTATAAGGTAGATAAACTTCTATAAGAAAACCTTTGGCTTTCAAAAATTCTCACAAATTGCCCCACTGTATTCCATAATCCATAGTACATTAGATTATTAAGGTGTAAACAAGGCAAAATAACAATATACACAGAATAACATGTGAGGGACAATCAGCACTGTACTACATATAGACAACCCCTTCTAGTGGCAACAAATTTGTTATTTTTTCATTTGTCCAAGGTGGAGACCAAGGTGGAGAAATAAAACAAACAAAATGAGAACAGAAACTGCCCCACTAGGAGTTTTTAGAGGTTTATGTTGGAAACTCCTCTGGGCCTTGGGCCTTATCTTAAGAGACTGAAACAGTCCATTTTTCTTGCCAAAACCTGGTTTCCAATTAAGGACTGTAGACAAACATGATCACCACTGTCACAATGATCAAGTGATGGGGAAAAGAGAAATGCTAGGGTATTCGTAGTGATGGCTAGAGGCAGAACTTGAGCTAAGGAGATTGTTTTTCTCCAGCTCTCTTTCCATGATTTAAGAGATTTGTTTTCATTGTCAAAATTCTTATCCATTTTTAATCTTTTTTAAGTGATTGTATTTTAGATGATTGTTTGTTTATTGTTTAATCTCATACAAGCTAGCCTAATCAGAATGTGAACTTCATGTATTATTCAGGCCTCTTTTCATTTCCTGTCCTATGAAGTCATAGGGTCTTCACAGTCTTGCTGCGAGCTGTGAGCTCCATAGACCATTCATTACCTGTCTGCCATGTGTTTTTACAGAATATAACAAAACAGCACTGTGATCTCAATAAGGGGTCTCTAACTATACCGACAATACTGTCACTGTTTTACTAGGCAGATAAACAAAATTTTCAGCATTCAAACAATACCACACTTCATTAAAAAAAAAAAAAAAAAAAAAAAAGCCAGCTATGAAACAAACCTTTATCTATTTCACAACTTCTCCACCTTTGTTATCATTTTATTTCAAATGCAGCCCTGTGTATTCATGTATGTGTGCAAATTCTGGCTGACAAAGATAGTGATTTCATTCAATGGTAAAATATATATGAGCAACACAAGATTCAGAAATGTTTCATTGTGAGCTAAAAAAGGGAGGTCTTTTCTGCATGACTAATTTTTCTGCTAAATTCACCAGTTTGTAATGTCTTTAAAAAACAAAAACACTCAGATGCTTTTGTTGATTATCTAACTAGAAAGGAACCAATTTATAACCTCTCCAGGAAGGGAAGACTAAAAGTATGTGGATACACAGCAGATTCAAAACTACCAGAAAGCTGTGAAAAGGATGGAAGGTATGTGTTTTTTCTAAACCTGGCTTTCATCTTGATAGCAAATGAACTGCAGAGAAAATAAGTGATGCCAACAGGCAAACCCTGGTACTTAGATCAAGACCGATAAGCTAATCAGCATCTCTCTTTCTATGAGAGATTGAGAAAGCAAATCCCACTTACCTTTCATTACAGGTAAATGGGAATGCACTTCCCTTTCTGCACAATAGCAGCCCCATGAAAACTGCCAGGAATTGAAGCCATTAGAGAATATTACATACCTCCTTATCATTGCCATTCACTTATCTGGTGCCCAAATGGCATTTTTTGACTTATCAACAAAATGCAACATATAAATCTTAAAGTTACCATTAGTTTCACTTGCAAAAAGAGGGAAGAATATTGCAGAGCTGTGAAACAAACTAGAAAAAAAATAATTTTGCCCTTGAAAACTTGTTTACATGGCTAGATATATTAAACTAGGCTAGGGAGAGATCTGCATTCATATTAAAGCAAACAGGATAAAAATTTTGCTTTACCTTTCAATGATACATGAAAAATGTTTAGTGAGCAGACAAAGATGTAATAAAACTTTATAAAATGAATCTTGACATTTAGATAAGGGATTGGGCTTTAATGAAGGATTTTGGTGATTTGTATGAATGATCCTTCCTTACTTTGGAGAAAAATATACCACCATGAGCCAGATTTACATGAATTTAACCTACTCTTTCACAGAACAATCACTGAGTTCTATCTAAAATCATTTTTCAAGGAATAACCTGATTTCTCTATGCAGATATTCATACCATAACATTACTTGTTTCTCTGAATCTATGATGGAGTAAAAGTAAATGGCAATTATCTGTTTGTTGGTATAAAGAACTGCCTCATGCTCTTGTGTAAAGCACTGCCTAATTAGAAAAGTCATTCTACTGAGGTGGAGATGGAACTCATTTTTTTAATTTTGGTTTTAATAAATGATGCATTCACTCAATTTGTGGTTGATTCACAATAAGGTTAGCCCTGTGTTCTCCAACAACAATCTCTTCATGGTCAGATGGCATCCCTTTATAGACCAACTAATGAAACTTGTTGATACCTATTATGTGTAAAACACTATAGTATATTTATATAAATTTAATTATAATAGAAATATAAACATATTTATGTAAATACATATAAATATACTATGTAAGTATACATAAAAAACAATAACTAGAACACTCAAAAACTTGTACACTTCCAATCTCATCTTTCAGGTGAAGTTAGATGAGGTAGAAACCACACCCTAGCAGACTTGACATGAGTACTGAATTTCTCAAGAAAAAATTTCATTTCCAAAGGAAAAAAAAAAAAAAAAAAAAAAGAAAACCTACTACAGAGACTTATGATACCTGATGCAAAAGCTAAAAATAATGTACTTTAAAACTGTATAAGTGCGCAGTTAAAATAACAAAAATTACTTTAATAAGAATTAAACTTCTTCTCATGTTTTCCTTTATGCATGGTTAGCCTTTCCTTGTCATAGATTCAAATTCATACTCAGAGAGAACCCTCACTTTCTCTCTCCATATTTCACACAAATAATGAAGTTCCAGCTTCACATAAATTAATACTGAAAGACTACAGACATATAGTCCCAGGCTTGTGTGTAACATGGGCTCCCTTTTTTTGTATTCCCATTCTCCTGTATCCACCTTGAGAAATGTCTTTGCATATTGAAAAGATGGTAGCTCTCCAATGTGAAAGATTGCCACACTCTCCACGTGACTCTACTATAATGAGGAATAGCATCAACGCTGCACTGCACTGCAATGCACTGCAACACAGTACTCTTATACAGATGCACAACAGCAAATAACAGATTTGACTTAAGATTCTGCTAACACAGACTCTGCATTGGTGTCCATCCAACTGCAAATCACAACTCTTTGCTTTGGCTGAAAAGTTCAGCATACTTAGAAATCACTTTGGTACAAAGGCAGCTTCATCTGAAATAGAAATATTATCTTCAAATGCTCCTACAGTCATGTCGCCTAGCTTGTTCATAAATTGAAAATTAGTTCTAGTGAAGAATTTTAAGTGGATGTTTATAATAGAAGAAAGAAGGTGGTGTGCTAAATTCATTAGATCTTGTTGTACTTATTCTGTGAAATCATAAGTAACAAAAATACATATAAGATAAAGAAAAGACAGAAGGGTGGGAAAAATAACATGAATGAAGGTAAGAACCTTATAGGAGAAAAAAAAAAAAAGAAAAAAAAAGAAAAAAAAAAAAAGGTAAAATATGGACATTCTCAGCTACATTAGCACAGTAATGTTCTGGGTTTAGTTTAAACAAGTTGTCCACTACATTTCCGCAATATTTTTCTATCTTCACTTTAAAAACAATTTCTATATACCTTAATAGTCTTATAAATGATCTGCTACTAACTGTTTTTTTGCCTAGCAATAACAATTGTATACAACTTATTAGCAATTAAATTTCATCTAATAATGGATTTCTATTCTGGACAGTTTTCACTGGTTGTTTATTCATTGTATGTGTTCAGTTCGTTGTGTTTTTCTTATTGCAAGTTTTACTGTTTGCATGAAATGTGATTGTGTTTTCATTCCATTCAACCAAGTGATTCAAATAATCAGAATACTTGTTAGTAGGAAGACTTTTAAAACTGGTTTAAGTAATTGCTGCAATGCAGTGCAGATGAAATTGCATGTAAATTAGGATTTATGAGACCATAATAGTATATGGAGACTTCAATGCATTCATCAAGAACAATATGAGCAGTTCAAAAATGATCTGTATAGTTACAAATCCCCAGATGGAGAACGTCTCCTCCATGTAACCATCTGCACACTGTGTGTATTATGTTCTATGGATCCATATTTGTTAAAAATCTTTTCCTTTGTGCTTCTGAAGTAATAGCAAGCTGGCTTGCTTTTTTTAATGTGCAAAAGGTACCTTTCTCACACCAGCTGTAATTTGAATAAAATTAGAGCTCACCCAAAAAATAACTATGCTGTATAGATCATTACTTCCCATTTACAAAGTTACTTACTTCCCACTGAAAATATTGTTCAGTCAGAAATGAATGACAAAAAAAAAAAAAAAAAAAAAAAAAAAGGAAGGGGAGGAAGAAGAAGGAAGAAGTTTCCAGAAATATTTGCCAGAAATATTTTAATTAAAAATGTATCAGATACAGGATGGAATCTGGAGAAACTCCACAGCTAGATAATTCAGTGAGAATGGATGGAAAGGGGCTTCTAGTCCCTCTCATATTTGAAGCACGAGTTGAAAAACACAGGTTCCTGAAATCTCAGATTGATGTCCTAGCAAGGGATTACTCACTATTCTTATCTTTTGGAATACTCACTCTCCTAGACAACCAGCTTCTCTCCTTTTATAGATAAATACAAGTGTAAATGTACTTCCAAAAAAAGATGTCTTGGCTTTATTTCATGATAAAAAAAAAAAAATCCACATTTTTCAAGAAATTGAATTACAGTGTGGTGGTGGTGGTATTTTCTGGCCTGTGCTGAATATGTTTTTTTTTAAAAACTTGGCTTCTGAATAGTTAATTTCATTGGCAATTTGTGAATAATAAAAGACAATATTCATCTGTCGTAAAGCAATGTTGCTGTAACAGTTTCACTGGAGGTCCCTTGATTCAAAGCAGTTGATATTCTGGCAAATGCATCTCCATCAGAGAATAGACAAGACAATGCAGGACATTAACACAGCAAGAAGCAATAAAGTAACATCATGGCTAAGCCTAGTAAAAAAAATGTACCTTGGGAAATTGTTGAGCAAACACTATAAGCCTCCCTTTCTTATTAAATAGAATGAGACAGCTATTTCTATGACTGGAAACTCATGCAAGAGGAATAATTATCTGGAAGCAAACAATCTTGATATATGCTGCTTTCTTTACTTTTTTAGACACAGCTGTCTGTCTAAACTAGGATTTCCTAAATTAAAAAAATATTTATTGTATTCAGAGTAGAGTCTGGAGTTACTTTAAATCCACTGTTCTGCACGGTGCTGTGTGTCATGAAAGACAGGTTTATGAGACATTTAAATAAGTATGTTTTCAGATTGACTTCCTAAGATTAACAAGACTAATTAGTGTAATTGTCCTGTATGGTAACAATATCTTAGACTCACTGTTTGATAGTACATGCTATGTGCTATATAATTATTTACTGATGTTATATTTTATGTAGCATGTTCTTAGGGTGAATAAGTAAGCTCTATCAAAAGACTAAGAGCTAACCCAAGTTCCTGACTGTACTTACCTATTACCATTTACTTGGGGGAACAGGAATAAAAACTGTTCAAATGGGATGGCTCTGAGGTCTCTGGCTCAAAATTTTCCTTTTGAAATGGAAGAGCAAGATTACTGATGACTTCACTGATGGGGCTTGTTTTTTTAGTCTACTGAGGACCAATAGTGAAAATGTGCTGTGAGGTGTGTACATATATAAAATGGAGGGGATTACAGTGACTGCATTTTCTTTTCTCTATGTATTTCATCTCAAAGTAGTATTATGGAAATGTACACTGTTTCTTTTTGCTTTCTATTATTTTCCTCCTCTGTTTACTTCACCTGGGTCTGAAATAAGCCATCCAAGCTGAAAGGTGGTATCTACCACCTGCATACAGTCAGTAAAATAGCTCTGCCATTCTGTCATTGAGCCAGTATTTTATACTTTTAGCATAACCTAGTTCAGGGATGAGGCCAAGGTAAGTGTGGGCTGGTGTGGCCTGGCCAGCGTGGGTAGGAACTTCCAGCTCAAAGCCTAAGCATAGCATGGTGGTGAAAGAGTGATGAGACTGGAGAGGTAGCCCCAGGGAAAAGGTAAGTTCTGTGGGGAACAGGCTGCTGGGTTTGGACCAAGATAAGCAAGATAACCTGCTGATTTGTTTCAAAGAAGTAGACTGAGTGTCCTGTAGCCTGTACACACCACCTGTGTTCCACCCTTTCCCCAGCTGAATGAGAGTGGTGGTGGCTGACTGCATGGTGATGTATGTATGTTCAGCAGTTGTTTTTTGGGATTCAGTGATGTGCCCCTTGTATTGCTATTCACAAGGGTGCTGGGGTTCCCAATTTGTCCTTTGTGGGGACACTGTTGTACAAGCACGTTCTTCAGGCAATAAGAGCGGTGGGAGGACAACAAAACGCATATATTTTTGCTGTCAACTTTATGAGCTGTACACGTTGTCCTTGTTCTGGCACTATAATAGTGCATCCACTGTTTGAATGTGCATGGGCTTTGCTAAATAGTTGTTGGCTACTTGATCAGAATAATCCTTACCTGAAATATCCATCTGTGTCCAGTTAGTACTGGATCTGATGATGCTCTTGTTGAACATACCATTGATTGCAATAAATGGATTGGCATTCTATTATATTCTCCTAATAGAAAAGTTGAGATCTTCAACAAGACATTCTCAAATTGTTATGTATGTCCAGTAAAATTGTGTTAAATCTCGTTAGGTTTGGTGGAGGGCAAAGATTTCAAATTTGTTACTACTGTATCACAAAACATGCCATTGTCTCTAACCATAAATAATCACAGAATCACAGAATTTCTAGGTTGGAAGAGACCTCAAGGTCATCGAGTCCAACCTCCAACCTAACACTAACAGCCCTCCACTAAACCATATCCCTAAGCTCTACATCTAAGCGTCTTTTGAAGACTTCCAGGGATGGTGACTCCACCACTTCCCTGGGCAGCCTGTTCCAGTGCCTCACAACCCTTTCAGTGAAGAAGTTCTTCCTAATATCTAACCTAAAACTCCCCTGGCTCAACTTAAGCCCATTCCCCCTCGTCCTGTCACCAGGCACATGGGAGAACAGGCCAACCCCTACCTCGCTACAGCCTCCCTTGAGGTACCTAAAAAGAGCGATAAGGTCGCCCCTGAGCCTCCTCTTCTCCAGGCTGAACAAGCCCAGCTCCCTCAGCCGCTCCTCGTAGGACTTGTTCTCCAGGCCCCTCACCAGCTTCGTCGCCCTTCTCTGCACCCGCTCAAGCACCTCGATGTCCTTCTTGTAGCGAGGGGCCCAAAACTGAACACAGTACTCGAGGTGCGGCCTCACCAGAGCTGAGTACAGGGGGACGATCACCTCCCTAGCCCTGCTGGTCACGCTGTTCCTGATACAAGCCAGGATGCTGTTGGCCTTCTTGGCCACCTGAGCACACTGCTGGCTCATATTCAGCCGACTATCCACCATCACTCCCAGGTCCTTCTCTGCCTGGCAGCTTTCCAACCATTCCTCTCCCAGCCTGTAGCTCTGCTTGGGGTTATTGCGCCCCAGGTGCAGGACCCGGCACTTGGCCTTGTTAAACTTCATGCAGTTGACCTCAGCCCATCGGTGCAGCCTATCCAGATCCTCCTGCAGAGCTTTCCTACCCTCAAGCAGATCAACACATGCGCATAGCTTGGTGTCATCCGCAAACTTACTGAGGGTGCACTCAATGCCCTCGTCCAGATCATCGATGAAGATATTAAAGAGGACCGGCCCTCTTATGTTAGAAATGTGAAAAGAAGCAAACATAAAATGATACATAGATGGCTACCCACACAAAAGTTTGGAAAGACTTTAAGACTGTGTCTGCTGCTATCCTGACAAGCCGGGTAGTACAGAAGGTATCAGACACACTGTTTAGTTATTAACTCCACTGAGGAGCATCACATGAACTGTTGCCCGTCCCTCTGTCCTGTCTTGGTGGAAGGCTGATCCTTGCACCTCTAAAATCAGATAATTGCAATCTGCTTCTGTCTTCACATGCAAATCTTGGCTTTCTGCACTCAGGCACTGTTTCCATTATCAAAGTCACTCTTGGATACTACCCACTGGCATGTCATGTGTGCTTTGGCTAACTGTTACATCAGAGGGAATAAAAAAGCTCCCAAACTGCTTAAATGTGTGAATCTGACCAATCACACAAATGTCTGAAAACTGATTTAGTTCAGCCAAAAGTGAAGGTCTTTCAATTTAGGAATATTCATATTTAAATAGGAAATATAATGAACAAATAATAATTTCACTACATCTGTACTTCAGTTGTCTTATGCTTGCACATTCCATGTGATCTTCAGAGTCCTTACCCAGGACTAAACTCAGCTGGGATACACATGATGGACCACTTCTTCTCTTTATGGAGACAGGTGATCAAAGGGAGTACAAAAAGTGACATATTCCATGGAGAAATGTAGAAGTACAAAGAACTCAACTATAATTTTGCTGAAGTATTGTTACATGTTTGATTCATGGTTGGGAGGTTGGGCTTAAACTGTTCACTGTGGGTGAGCGTAAAAGAATCAGGACTATCGTAATGAAGGAAAGCAATAGAAAAAAAATAACAAATATCAAGGTAAAAAGTAATTAAGTTGTACAAAGAAACTTAATTTTGTATTTGTAGCAAGGTAACATGATTCTACTGAAACTTGGTCATTTGAATTCTGCTAGTCTTCTGAAGGATTCTGGGTTTTGTTTCAGTTGGTGCTGAAAATATAAAAAGGTGATTATTCACCAGATAAATGAATATGCAGGAGTTATTCTCTCTCAGAAATCCAAAACATAAATTGACAAAGATCTATGTTTCAATTAATTGTCCACTTAATAGTAATTAACTATTAGTTCAAAAAGAAAGGATTGGCGTTGAGTAATTTCAAGACAGTGATTTAAATTCATAAGAGGGAAGAGCTTTTAAGACAAAAACAACTAACTACCCCAAATTCATTACATTTAAATATGCTTGAAGTACTAGATTTTGATTAATGTGAAGTATGGACCCTAATTTCAGTAGTGTCCTAGGACTGGGTGGCCAATTCTTCTTAAAAATATTTTGATCAAACAGTGTATTGTCATATTATGACAATACACTTTAAACCTAGGTAGGAAGGGGGATGGGGCTGAGGCTAGGATTGTTGGGGCTGTGCCAGGGGGAACAATGGCAAGGCCGGAGGATAAGGCAATGGCCCAGCTGAAGTGCATCTACACCAATGCACGCAGCATGGGTAACAAACAGGAGGAGCTGGAAGCCATCGTGCGGCAGGCAGGCTACGACTTGGTTGCCATCACGGAGACGTGGTGGGACCAGTCTCATGACTGGAGTGCTGCAATGCCTGGCTATAAGCTCTATAGAAGGGACAGGCAGCATAGAAGGGGTGGTGGTGTGGCTCTCTATATTAGAGAGTCTTTCGAGGTTGTAGAACTCGAGGTTGGGAATGACAAGGTCGAGTCCCTTTGGGTTAGGATCGGCAGGGACAACAAGGCTAGTGTCCTGGTCGGGGTCTGCTATAGACCGCCGAACGAGGATGAGGAGACGGATGAGGAATTCTACAGGCAGCTGACAGAGGTTGCAAAATCATCAGCTCTTGTACTCGTGGGGGACTTCAACTTCCCTGACATATCCTGGAAGCACAACACAGCCCAGAGAAAGCAGTCTAGGAGGTTTCTGGAGAGCGTGGAAGATAGCTTCCTGACGCAGCTGGTTAGTGAACCTACCAGGGGTGGTGCCCCGCTAGACCTTCTCTTCACAAACAGAGAAGGACTGGTGGAGGACGTGATCGTCGGGAGCTGTCTTGGGCAGAGTGACCACGCAATGGTGGAGTTCACTATTCTTGGCGAGGCCAGGAAGGGGACCAGTAAAACCGCTGTATTGGACTTTTGGAGGGCTGACTTTGAGCTGCTCAGGACACTAGTTGGTGGAGTCCCTTGGGAGGTGGTTCTGAAGGGCAGAGGGGTCCAGGAAGGCTGGGCGCTCTTCAAGAGGGAAGTCTTAATGGCGCAGGAACGGTCTGTCCCCACATGCCCAAAGACGAGCTGGCGGGGAAGAAGACCGGCCTGGCTCAACAGAGAATTGTGGCTTGATCTTAGGAGGAAAAAGAGGGTTTATAAGCTTTGGAAAAGTGGGCAGGCCACTAAGGAGGACTTTAAAGAAGTAGCGAGGCTGTGCAGGGACAAAATTAGGAAGGCCAAAGCCCATCTGGAGCTCAATCTGGCTACTGCCGTTAAAGATAACAAAAAACGTTTCTATAAATACATCAACACAAAAAGGAGGACTAAGGAGAATCTCCATCCTTTACTGGATGCGGGGGGAAACTTAGTTACAAGAGATGAGGAAAAGGCGGAGGTGCTCAATGCCTTCTTTGCCTCAGTCTTTAGCGGCAATACCGGATGTTCTCTGGATACTCAGTACACTGAGCTGGTGGAAGGGGATGGGGAACAGGATGTGGCCCTCATTATCCATGAAGAACTGGTTGGTGACCTGCTACGGCACTTAGATGTGCACAAGTCGATGGGGCCGGATGGGATCCACCCAAGGGTACTGAGAGAACTGGCAGAGGAGCTGGCCAAGCCACTGTCCATCATTTATCAACAGTCCTGGCTATCAGGGGAGGTCCCAATCAACTGGCGGCTAGCAAACGTGACGCCCATCTACAAGAAGGGCCGGAGGGCAGACCCGGGAAACTACAGGCCTGTCAGTTTGACCTCAGTGCCAGGGAAGCTCATGGAGCAGATCCTCCTGAGAGTCATCACGCAACACTTGCAGGGGAAGCAGGCGATCAGGCCCAGTCAGCATGGCTTTATGAAAGGCAGGTCATGCCTGACGAACCTGATCTCCTTCTATGACAGAGTGACGCGCTGGGTGGATGAGGGAAAGGCTGTGGATGTGGTCTACCTTGACTTCAGCAAGGCTTTTGACACCGTCTCCCACAGCATTCTCCTCAAGAAACTGGCTGCTCTTGGCTTGGACTGGCGCACGCTTCGTTGGGTTAGAAACTGGCTGGATAGCCGGGCCCAAAGAGTCGTGGTGAATGGAGCCAAGTCCAGTTGGAGGCCAGTCACTAGTGGCGTCCCCCAGGGCTCGGTGCTGGGGCCGGTCCTCTTTAATATCTTCATCGATGATCTGGACGAGGGCATCGAGTGCACCCTCAGTAAGTTCGCAGATGACACCAAGTTAGGTGCGTGTGTCAATCTGCTTGAGGGTAGGAAAGCTCTGCAGGAGGATCTGGATAGGCTGCGCTGATGGGCTGAGGTCAACTGCATGAAGTTCAACAAGGCCAAGTGCCGGGTCCTGCACCTGGGGCGCAATAACCCCAAGCAGAGCTACAGGCTGGGAGAGGAATGGTTGGAAAGCTGCCAGGCAGAGAAGGACCTGGGAGTGATGGTGGATAGTCGGCTGAATATGAGCCAGCAGTGTGCTCAGGTGGCCAAGAAGGCCAACAGCATCCTGGCTTGTATCAGGAACAGCGTGACCAGCAGGGCTAGGGAGGTGATCGTCCCCCTGTACTCAGCTCTGGTGAGGCCGCACCTCGAGTACTGTGTTCAGTTTTGGGCCCCTCGCTACAAGAAGGACATCGAGGTGCTTGAGCGGGTGCAGAGAAGGGCGACGAAGCTGGTGAGGGGCCTGGAGAACAAGTCCTACGAGGAGCGGCTGAGGGAGCTGGGCTTGTTCAGCCTGGAGAAGAGGAGGCTCAGGGGCGACCTTATCGCTCTTTTTAGGTACCTCAAGGGAGGCTGTAGCGAGGTAGGGGTTGGCCTGTTCTCCCATGTGCCTGGTGACAGGACGAGGGGGAATGGGCTTAAGTTGAGCCAGGGGAGTTTTAGGTTAGATATTAGGAAGAACTTCTTCACTGAAAGGGTTGTGAGGCACTGGAACAGGCTGCCCAGGGAAGTGGTGGAGTCACCATCCCTGGAAGTCTTCAAAAGACGCTTAGATGTAGAGCTTAGGGATATGGTTTAGTGGAGGGCTGTTAGTGTTAGGTTGGAGGTTGGACTCGATGACCTTGAGGTCTCTTCCAACCTAGAAATTCTGTGATTCTGTGATTATTTATGGTTAGAGACAATGGCATGTTTTGTGATACAGTAGTAACAAATTTGAAATCTTTGCCCTCCACCAAACCTAACGAGATTTAACACAATTTTACTGGACATACATAACAATTTGAGAATGTCTTGTTGAAGATCTCAACTTTTCTATTAGGAGAATATAATAGAATGCCAATCCATTTATTGCAATCAATGGTATGTTCAACAAGAGCATCATCAGATCCAGTACTAACTGGACACAGATGGATATTTCAGGTAAGGATTATTCTGATCAAGTAGCCAACAACTATTTAGCAAAGCCCATGCACATTCAAACAGTGGATGCACTATTATAGTGCCAGAACAAGGACAACGTGTACAGCTCATAAAGTTGACAGCAAAAATATATGCGTTTTGTTGTCCTCCCACCGCTCTTATTGCCTGAAGAACGTGCTTGTACAACAGTGTCCCCACAAAGGACAAATTGGGAACCCCAGCACCCTTGTGAATAGCAATACAAGGGGCACATCACTGAATCCCAAAAAACAACTGCTGAACATACATACATCACCATGCAGTCAGCCACCACCACTCTCATTCAGCTGGGGAAAGGGTGGAACACAGGTGGTGTGTACAGGCTACAGGACACTCAGTCTACTTCTTTGAAACAAATCAGCAGGTTATCTTGCTTATCTTGGTCCAAACCCAGCAGCCTGTTCCCCACAGAACTTACCTTTTCCCTGGGGCTACCTCTCCAGTCTCATCACTCTTTCACCACCATGCTATGCTTAGGCTTTGAGCTGGAAGTTCCTACCCACGCTGGCCAGGCCACACCAGCCCACACTTACCTTGGCCTCATCCCTGAACTAGGTTATGCTAAAAGTATAAAATACTGGCTCAATGACAGAATGGCAGAGCTATTTTACTGACTGTATGCAGGTGGTAGATACCACCTTTCAGCTTGGATGGCTTATTTCAGACCCAGGTGAAGTAAACAGAGGAGGAAAATAATAGAAAGCAAAAAGAAACAGTGTACATTTCCATAATACTACTTTGAGATGAAATACATAGAGAAAAGAAAATGCAGTCACTGTAATCCCCTCCATTTTATATATGTACACACCTCACAGCACATTTTCACTATTGGTCCTCAGTAGACTAAAAAAACAAGCCCCATCAGTGAAGTCATCAGTAATCTTGCTCTTCCATTTCAAAAGGAAAATTTTGAGCCAGAGACCTCAGAGCCATCCCATTTGAACAGTTTTTATTCCTGTTCCCCCAAGTAAATGGTAATAGGTAAGTACAGTCAGGAACTTGGGTTAGCTCTTAGTCTTTTGATAGAGCTTACTTATTCACCCTAAGAACATGCTACATAAAATATAACATCAGTAAATAATTATATAGCACATAGCATGTACTATCAAACAGTGAGTCTAAGATATTGTTACCATACAGGACAATTACACTAATTAGTCTTGTTAATCTTAGGAAGTCAATCTGAAAACATACTTATTTAAATGTCTCATAAACCTGTCTTTCATGACACACAGCACCGTGCAGAACAGTGGATTTAAAGTAACTCCAGACTCTACTCTGAATACAATAAATATTTTTTTAATTTAGGAAATCCTAGTTTAGACAGACAGCTGTGTCTAAAAAAGTAAAGAAAGCAGCATATATCAAGATTGTTTGCTTCCAGATAATTATTCCTCTTAGATTTAGCTATACTGTCTGGGTTATAATTTGTTTCTATTATGTGTGTTCTTAGTTCCCAGTGCTTTCAAAATGCATTTATACCTAACAATTCAGTAAACTCTCTTAATTTACAAACTCTTCTACACTTGTAAAGGAAATCTCACCCACTAAGGGGCGGCTGAGACACATTTAAAATAGAGTTTTCAGTTAACTATTTCTTTTTCCTCGGCTGTTTAACAAGCTGAGGAGGTTGAATTAATTTAACTTCCTGGAGTCTGTAATTCAGTTGCCATGGTCATAGCATAGTCATTGCTGACAATGGAAATATCAGGCCACAAGAAGTTAAATATTAGACTATGAATGCACCTGGGTAATATTTTTTCTGTCCTGATTTTTGCCATATGGAAGGTGACCCTCCTCTGGTACATATAGGAGAGCAATCAGTAAAGGAGAAGCCTTGTCAACAGCAGGGAGTTTTGACTCCATCCACTGAGCAATCCCTAGGACCACCAGGTACCTTCTTTATAACACTCTTAAAACAAGTTCCTTCAGTGGGCTCACTGTAATGCAGTCAGCGTTGTTGATTAAAGACCATCGTTATTTTTGTCACTCTGCCTGAGCTACTGAAAACAGCTATGTAGCTTGTATGACTTCTGTGGACATTTCTGGTACTTCCATTCAAATGCAACTTGTCAGAACCACAATTCATATTTTGCACCCAGGTTAATTCAATTTCTTTCAATTTTACAAAACTATGATTTACAAAATTATAATTTTGTATAATTTCATGGCAAGACCAGTTGTTCTCTAGATACCCAGTATCCTGAGCTGCTGAAAGGGAATGGGGAGCAGAATGTGGCCCTCACAATCCTCGAGGAAATGGTTGGCAACCTGCTACAGCACTTAGATGTATGCAGGTCAATGGGGCTGGATGGGATCCACCCAAGGGTACTGAGAGAACTGGTGGAAGAACTGGCCAAGCCACTTTCCATCATTTATCAGCAGTCCTGGCTAGCAAGGGATGTCCCAGTCAGCTGGAGGATAGCAAATGTGATGCCATCTACAAGAAGGGATGGAAGGTAGATCTGGGAAACTCTAGGCCTGTTAGTTTGACCTCAGTGCCAGCGAAGCTCATGGAACAGATTATCTTGAGTGCCATCATGCAGCACTTGCAGGGCAACCAGGCGATCAGGCCCACTCAGCATGGGTTTATGAAAGGCAGGTCCTGCTTGACGAACCTGATCTCGCTTAGTGGATGAGGGAAAGGCTGTGGATGTGGTCTACCTTGACTTCAGTAAGGCTTTTGATACCATTTCCCACAGCATTCTCCTCAAGAAACTGGCTGCTCTTGGCTTGGACTGGCATACGCTTCGTTGGGTTAGAAACTGGCTGGGTAGCTGGGCCCAAAGAGTTGTGGTGAATGGAGTTAAATCCAGTTGGAGGCTGGTCACTAGTGGTGTCCCCCAGGGCTCAGTACTAGGGCCAGTTCTCTTTAATATCTTTATCGATGATCTGGATGAGGGGATCGAGTGCACCCTCAGTAAGTTTGCAGACAACACCAAGTTAGGTGTGTGTGTTGATCTGCTTGAGGGTAGGAAAGCTCTGCAGGAGGATCTGGATAGGCTGCACCAATGGGCTGAGGTCAACTGCATGAAGTTTAACAAGGCCAAGTGCTGGGTCCTGCACCTGGGGCGCAATAAACCCAAGCAGTGCTACAGGTTGGGAGATGAGTGGTTGGAAAGCTGCCTGGCAGAGAAGGACCTGGGAGTATTGGTTGATAGTCGGCTGAATATGAGCCAGCAGTGTGCTCAGGTGGCCAAGAAGGCCAACAGCATCCTGGCTTGTATAAGAAGCAGTGTGGCCAGCAGGGCTAGGGAAGTGATTGTCCCCCTGTACTCGGCTCTGGTGAGGCTGCACTTTGAGTACTGTGTTCAGTTTTGGGCCCCTTGCTGCAAGAAGGACATTGAGGTGCACGAGAGAGTCCAGAGAGGGGCGACAAAGCTGGTGAGGGGTCTGGAGGACAAGTCTTATGAGGAGCAGATGAGGGAAATGGGGTTGTTCAGTCTGGAGAAGACGAGGCTCAGGGGCGGCCTTATCACTCCTTATAAGTACAGTAAAGAAGGCTGTAGCAAGGTGGGGGTTGGTCTATTCTCCCACGTGCCTGGTGACAGGACGAGGGGGAATGGGCTAGAGTTGCACCAGGGGAGGTTTAGGTTGGATATTAGGAAGAACTTCTTTATCGAGAAGGTTGTTAGGCATTGAAATGGGCTGCCCAGGGAGGTGGTTGAGTCACCATCCCTGGAGGTCTTTAAAAGATGTTTAGATGTAGCACTTTGTGATATGGTTTAGTGGAGGACTTGATAGTGTTAGGTCAGCAGTTGGACTCGATGATCTTGGAGGTATCTTCCAACCTAGATGGTTCTGTGATTCTGTGAATTTAACAGTAGAAGTGAAATAACAAGACTCTAGCTGTCCTATGCACTTATGCCTCAAACAGATAGCCCCTATTTCTTCTGAAGGACAGTGAAAAATAAAACTATTGGCTGTCCAGTCTGTCTGGTGTCAAAATCAGTTTACTACTTCTAAATTCTGATGCTGGTTTTAGCAAAGATGAAAACATGCAGATATTTGGAAGACAAGAATCTAATACATCATACCTGTCATTTATAGAATTCTCTTCAAGGGGATTTAAATTGTTTCACAAATGTTGATTAGTCAGACATTCTCCTTTCACAGGAGAGGAAAACAGTATCTCCCACAGTCATTGTTATTATCACACAGAGAAAAAGATGTTTTCCTCTGGGTCCAGGTGGCAAGATGGAGAGCACATCCAAAAAATACAAAGTATTTTGAAAGGAACAGTTTATTTCTATTCTGTACTAGGCTACTCTTATAATATGTTAATTAACATAACCTTTGAAGTGTGTTTGACTAGTTTCTCCTGCATAAAAAGAAATATTTATTATGAAATAAAATACAATTATTTAAAATGATAAATGATCCCATCAACGTATAGCAGATTCCAATACTTGTGAATACATGTTCTAGTTTAATAGACAAGAGGGCTATCACAGATGCTTTCTCAGAGTAAATTATAAAGCAGGTACTTCAAGTCTGAATGACAGACAACACAAGGTCTGTTCAAAACCTCTCCACTGAAGGGCAAGGATTCTCCTGAGGTGCATTATACGTATCTAAGGTAACAATAAGTGAAGGAAGCTAAATGAAATTTTGAAGTTTAGACATTAACATTAAAATGCAACAAAATCAGGGAGATCAGAGCCCTAAAATTTCAAAAGACCAAAAAAACAAGTTCAAAGAAGTTGAACTTTTAATGAATGTCACAGCAGAACATTTAGGACATTATTTAAAGGTGTATCATCCCTCTCTGACTAACAAACCACATTTGCATAATATAACCTCTGTCTTTTCAGGGACTTAAGCATATGCTTAAGTACTTCACAGGAGCAGGAATTAGAAACACACTGCTGTGAATAAATTCACATGCTTTAAGCACAGCTGGCACAGGTTATCACTTTCTTCCTTCTGTGATGATATGCAATGTATTATTTATTATTTTTTTCACCATTTTTACCTGAATTGTACATGGCAAAATAACAAAGGTATATCTTAGATGATAAAGAAAAGGGAAGATGAGAACTAAACACCAAACTATTCCACAAGATAGGCATTGAACAGACTTCTTGTTCTTCATGAATGAGTCTAATTACTATATTTTCACTTTGTGCTTGTCAATGTTAGCCTTCAACTTCGTACCTTTCAAGCTCTACCATACCTCTCAAAGTATTGCTGCAATCAGAGAATTTGTTAGGAACAAACTCTTTACATATCTTTGTGTTTTTTTGTTTGTTTGTTTGTTTGTTTTTGTTTGTTTGTTTGTTTTTGAGTACTTTTATTTCCTTTTCTAGTCTTCTACTTGCACAAAAGCCTCCATCCTGTCATTGGATTTACAGTATATGGAGAACCAATTTCCACATAAGATCAATTTGATATTTCAGACAGAAAGAAAAAGAAAGAAGGAAAGAAGGAAAGAAGGAAAGAAGGAAGGAAAGAAAGAAGGAAAGAAGGAAAGAAGGAAGGAAAGAAGGAAAGAAGGAAAGAAGGAAAGAAGGAAAGAAAGAAAGAAAGAAAGAAAGAAAGAAAGAAAGAAAGAAAGAAAGAAAGAAAGAAAGAAAGAAAGAAAGAAAGAAAGAAAGAAAGAAAGAAAGAAAGAAAGAAAGAAAGAAGGAAGGAAGGAAGGAAAGAAGGAAGGAAGGAAAGAAAGAAGGAAAGAAGGAAAGAAGGAAAGAAGGAAAGAAGGAAAGAAAGAAGGAAAGAAGGAAAGAAGGAAGGAAGGAAGGAAGGAAGGAAGGAAGGAAGGAAGGAAGGAAGGAAGGAAGGAAGGAAGGAAGGAAGGAAGGAAGGAAGGAAGGAAGGAAGGAAGAAAGAAAGAAAGAAAGAAAGAAAGAAAGAAAGAAAGAAAGAAAGAAAGAAAGAAAGAAAGAAAGAAAGAAAGAAAGAAAGAAGGAAAGAAGGAAAGAACGAACGAACTAGTGATTTGGGATTGGGTTGTCTCCTAGAAAGTAACTCTTTCCTCTGCTTCACTTCACCATATATTCTTGAAACCACAGGGAAACCAAATTTGGAAATGACAAACAAACCTCTTTTCCAGTTGATGTATGGAAGCTGAGCTGTGTCAAAATTTCTGAATTTTGAAATTTCTGAATTTGTGAAAATTTCTGAAAAAGTGTCTGAATTTCATGGGATACAGGTTGAAATCTCACTTCCTAAACAATACAACTCTACTCCTGGAAATGGGATTTTCCTCTTATTTTCAACAAGTGAGTTAACATTACTGCACTTAGTTCACGTCAGGAGCACACTTTTGAAAAAGACTCCCTGATCATTCCCACACATTGCTCTTTGGTTTCCATTGCACAGCAGACCGAGTGATTCCTTTCAGATGAAACCAAAGTGAAAGCTGCCACCCAGCAGCATACCTGGTGCATTTCAACTACTAATTAATTTTCAGTCCCTGGAACCTAAGTATGCTAGCCCTAAATAAAACACCTGAAACACGGTTAAGGTGTGTGTTTGGTCATCAGCCCCAGCTCTGCTAATCTGCTTCTACTGGACCCTTCTTAAGTTAGTCTGATATTAGTCTAATGTATTAGTCTGATACATTTCAGACTAATTTATTAATTTGAGGCATGGTTCTGTGAAAGGAAGTCAGCACTCTTCAGGCTGAGGTCCCAGGTTCCTTATAATTCAAGACAACATTCCTGTTCACTTCGCCAAAACCAAAATTTCTCCCTCAGTTTCTGTGTTGACTCCAAGCAAAGTTTATCTTCTTATCAAGTGGGATGCAAATTCAGAGAAAAGAGAAAGCCTGAGGTCATTTGATAGAGATTAAAATTCAAAGACTAGAAAAAATGAAAGACCAAAAAGGTAATGGCTGAATCAACATATACAAAATAGTAGCAGAAAAACATACTATCTCAAACTATATTCAAGACTCTCTATACATCTACAAGGCATGCAATTGGTCAAAACATTATACTCACTAATTTGTCCATTAGTTCTGGAAAACTATATTGTTCTGTTCCCTGCTATCCTCTACCAATTCTTCCTACTTCTTAGGAATCCTTCAGACTGCCACTCCATTAGTTGCACATCAAAATGAAATGAATTTGCCTCAACATAGTAAAGATTGCCCTTGAGCATCAGGGTCCCAAGGAAAATAAATAATAAAAATAATAATTAAAAAAACACTGCATAGTGATAATCAGGAAAGGATATAATGCTTAGGAACAAAAGAATGTATTTCCTGTTGCCCTCCTGGACACGAGGCCCTCCAGCCCCAAAAGACAGCGACCTGCCTCTATCCTTCCAGGTCTAAATTCCCAATGTACTTATACTTGGCAGCATATACTGCTCCTCATTTAATAGGCAGCCTAAATGTCTTGGAATCCAAAGCCATGGAATGATGCAAAGTGAATAATAGCCACGTTTCATTTTAGGGTAAAAAGAAAAGGCATCAAACATAGGCATCCTAATTTGCTATGCTGTCCACATGACAACTGTGCTGTTGCAAACTACGTGTGATATTGTGAAGAAAAATATACATGTATATCATAGAGACATAAGTCACATGGACATTGACAGAAATGAAGTATTGCACAGCCCGTGCATGCTTACAGCTATAGGAAAGAGCAGAGCGTTTCCAAGCTTCTGCTCGCTCTGACACTCACAGACAAAATCTGCTCCATCTCACAGCAGAGAAAGATTGAGATGCCAGTGCTCACCGTGCCCTGCTGCACTCTACTAATGGCACTGGCCATTTCGGTTGCACAGCAGACATAAACAATGTGTGTATCCCTCCTGTCTCCATCCATCCATGCTGTCTTCTTGCTTCAAGCCCAACTCAGAGCTTTGTGCTGGACCAGAACAAAATATATGGTCAGCTGTATGATCCCTTTTGCCATCTCTGCTACACAGGAGAAAACATTTGGCAGAAAACTAGAGAAAACAGTTGAGGACAGAGATATCTTGATTGTGATGGGGAAAAAAAAAAAAAAAAGAGAGAGAAAAGAGAGAGAGAAAATCAAAACTTTTAGCAGATATTTGCCATTAAATAAATAAATAAAGAATAATAATAAATTTAAAAAGCTTATAGCCTTTAAACGGCATTATCCTCCAGCTGCTACCTCAGGGATGCATTTATATTAGCATTTACTGCATTGCAGGGTTCATTTTAGGTTTAAATTTATTTTGCATCCATACTTGGAGTCTTGCTGTATTACTCAAGGTCTGCTGCAGTTGAAGTATTTTCCTTCCTATTGGAACAAAGGTCGAACACAGGAAAAGGTTAGCATTTTTCTTACCCCACCTGTGGTGGTGGCACCAGGCCCTCCTGCAGTTAGCACTCTGCACATACAAGGTACAAGCCCGATAGTTACGTGAACACTTTGGTCCTGAAACCTAACAGGTCACGGTTAATCAAACCCCAATTCTTTCCTCTTTGTGTCACATCAGACTGTAATACACAGCCTAAGTTTCCACAGGAAACTTGCCTCAGAATCCTATCAAATTATTCAAGATGAACAGGCTTTCATTTCTCTTCTCTGCCCAAAACAATACTAAAATGCCAATAATTAACATATATTTACCAAGGACTGGAAGTTGAACACAACTTCAAACTTTCACCAAAGAAAATGCCAGTAAATCAGAAAGTGATCTCCAAGGATTATACATACTAGGAGTGAGGAATTCAGTGAGAAAAAATCAGTGTTCAAAAATCTGCAGCCACAGTTATAGACAGAGCAGTGCTGCTGACTTTAATAACTTGACATCATGCTGTAGCCTCACTTTTTTTTTTTTTTAAATTCACTATGAGGTCTAACTAGGGAAAAGAAAGAGGCATTTGCAGTCAGTGTAATTGATCATGTGGGTAGAATAATGCAGAAAATTTTGTGTTGTGCTGACACTCTTGAGCTCCTGACCCTGTCACTGCAACCACAGTGATTTGACCACTTCAGAGCTACAGTGGAAAAGATAAGATATGGTCTTGTAAAGTATCAAAGATCACAGTGATATATGTACATAACTGTCCAGCAGACCTTTCTGCATTTTCTACTTGATTCTGTATGCGTTCCTCTTCTGTATACACATGGGAACAAATACAGTGAATTGGTTGCCATATGTGCATACACATGCACGCACATATAGACACATTAATTCCATTTGTGCAGTCCTGTAATTGAACTGATATTCAAAATCAGTTCAATGTAAATGAATTCCTATAGTGTGTATTTGTTCAATCAGACAAATATGTCAGCTTAAATGGCTGCTTTTATATTTATCCCTTTGTGCTATGAATTATGCATATGCACATATTAGTAAGCTCTCTGTCTTTCCCTTCTATTAAGCTCTGGACTGCCCCCTTGGGAACTCATTATCTAATGAGTTTCACAAGGGCTTGATGCGACTCTCCCAGAATTGTTATTACATTGTACCTTCCCAGAAAGATTGTGATACTTTTCCCAGGCACCTACAGTTCAATTCACTGATGACTCTTTCATTGTCTAACAGCAGCGAGCATCTTTTCCTCTAAGACAAAGTAGTGAAATTGAGTTATCAGAAACACTACTGTTTTGTGGTTGTTGTTGTTGTTTTTCCCCAGGGAGAGACAGAGACATTAAACTGGCACTCGGATGGGTATTGCTGGAACAGCTTCAGCATTGTTCTTTCCTCCAGCAACGTGCTTCCACTTACTTTCCTGTCCTCAAAGCACGTTGCGGGTTTGCTCTTTCGTAACCAGCTTGGGACAGCAACTTCACCCGGCATCGGTGCTCAGCTATGTGGGAGACGAAAAGCTGCCAGAACACCGTTCTGGGGACATGCGTCTTGCCGACAGGCTGGGGCATGGTGAGAGCGCTTCCACAATCTCAACCCCATCCTCACCACCTCCGACGCCAACGCCATCCACAGCACGCCACAGGAGACCCCCTTTCCAGACCGGTAATCCTGAGGGCTGTGCCGCCTTCGTTCAATTTTTTATTATTACTTTTACTGTTATTATTTGTATTTTCTTGCTGCCGTCAAGTGACTAGGGGCCGGGCTGGGTGGCCCCAGGAGGGGCGCCCCTCGCGGGGCCCCGTCGCCCCCTGGCGGCCGCCGCGGGACGACCATCTGCAGCCCCCTCGGGGCCGGGGCAGTGGGGGACAAGGTGGGATTTGGGGAGGGAGAAGAGCTCCCTGCTCGGGGCGGCTGCTGCTTCAGAGGGTGGGGAAGCCCATTCTCGTGGTGTCTGGGCGGGGGGACAGCTCTCGGCGACTCAGTAGCCGGCGTGGGCTAGTAGTCCCGGGGGGGCGAGGGCGGCGGGCAGGGGGCGGGCAGGGAGCCCTGCGTCAGCGCTGTGCAAACACCACCGCCCCTATTTAAGGGGCCGCCGCCGAGTCGTCCTCCAACTTCTTCTTGTCCCTGCCTGGGTGGGTAGTCGGTGCTCTGCCTCGTTCCGTCCTCGGGACAGGTAAGGGGCGGCACGCACGCACGGAAATGGGGGGACAGGGTGGAACATACGCGGGAGTCGGGGTAAAACGAGGTCCCCACGGAAAAGGGTGCAGAGCAGCAGTGGTGCGTAAGTACCAAACCCTGCCTGCGTACAGGACCTGTAATTGCTGCTCGCTGGAGGGGTGCTTTTTGTTCAGTGCCTGGGGATGCTGATCAGGGGTAGCTCATGGGTTGTGATTGTTTTCATGCCGGTATGTGGTGGGCAATCAAACTTCGTTTTCCCCTCCACTAAAATGAGGAGTATACTCGATATGCTATTCAAAAATGTAAACTATCAAAAAACCCCATATAGATGTTTTCATGGATATTTATAAATAGAAATTACCCTCATAGTGTTAAGTACTAGGTACCTCGTTTCTCCTCTTAGCAGACTAACTTGGGTGTTTCAAAAATACAATTTCAGCTTGTGTGATCAAATGATCTGGTAAAATGGCAGTCTTTTTCTTTAAGGAAGCAACAAAATTGTCTTATACTTGAATTCTCTGTTTTATATGAAAAAATATGGTTATATTGCATGTTATTTCTTACACAGCTTTTCCTACCGCAGCTGTTAGATCAAATGATTGGGGTGGTGTTAGATTTGTGTTTTGTTTTTTTTTCTACTGTAACAAGGTTTTGTTTCTTCTTTCCTTGTACAACGAGACAAAACCTCTTGAACACTAAAGTTCAAACCAATTAAGGGTTAGAGAGTTTAGGCTCTTTGCAGAACTTGTCAAAATTAAGTATTTGTAATAGTGGATTTTAGTACAGTGGGAAAGTACAAGAATGTTTGAATCCTGAGACTTTTTTTTTTTAAAGCTAGGTATAGCTCCCTTGTGTTTTACCGAAATGCAGCTTTGAAAAAAGAAAAGCAAGTAATAACTGAGTGAGTCAGGGAGACAGAATACATACACTGGAAGGGATAAAACCAATTCACTGTGGTACCTTCCTCTTACCAATAGATATTTAACTACTCCTGTGCATTTTGTCCAACTTCAGACAGATCCCACAGTTACCTGCAATTAAAAAAAAGTTTTCTCGGAAACCAGCACCTCCAAAGAAATTTGGGGGTGAGGATAACACATGATGTAATAAGTCTGGTCATTCTAACAGCCTGTCATTCCTTTTTCCTCCAGCAATGTACAGTGGTATATGCATCTGTGTGTTCCTTGCTGTGCTCTCTGTGAGTTCTTTTGGACAGCAAACTGGGGGCTCACACAATGACAACCTTCTGGCTGCTGAGCTTGAGCAGAGCTTGACAGAACATCACCGACATACCCGCGCCCCTTTGTCTACTGGCCCCCTGAAATCTGCGCCACGGCTGGATGGAAGCCTTGACCAAAGGGCTAGCATTGGAGCTTTGTTGGCCAAGTACCTTCAGCAGGCCAGAAAAGGTACTGGTTATGTGCTACTTCTGTATCCGTGGAATTTCCTTCAAAGATACCTAGATGTTAACTCTGTCATCATCTAACATGAATTACTAAATTGCTATAGAAGATAGGAAGTAGATTTTGCCTGGTTATTCCAGAACTAGAGACCATTCTTTTTCTCACCTACTGTAAAATTCCTCAAAAGAAAAAAAAATATACACACACATACAATGTGTGTATGTATGTATATACATATATAATTAGTACCATTTCCTATTAGATTTTCAGTCCCAGGTAGCCTTTGGACAGAATCTGGCAATTACTTAAAACCTCTATGGCGCTGATTCTGTAACAAGGACATGAGGTCCTTGTACAATGATACAGTATTGGAATTAAAGGATTTGAATTATTTTGAGATTCATTAGTCACTTGAGGAAACAATTGTATTACTAATGTGAGCTAACAAGAGCAGGTGAAGCAGTTTCTGACGTCTTACAGTGCATGTTTTACATAGGCAAAAACACATGCCATGTATATGTATACAGAACATGATAGATCAAAACCATTGCCCACTGCAACTCCTCACAAGAAAGAACTTTTGAACTCTCTCATCTCTGTACTGCTTTGTACCGGAATACAGTAGCACCATGGGCAACCTAACTGCTGTGTCCTCCAAGAATGACTACAAACCCCAGGAAAAGCCACTGTGCAACTTAAAGGGTTAAACATCTTGTTTACTTGCAATAGCTTCACTCCCATCTATCCCCTTGTACTGCAGGGAAGTAAGATACAGAAATAGAGCTTAAACTTGGGAAGCAGTAATTAGGATAACCTGTGCATATAGACACTGAGAATTTAACTCAGTTCCAGTCCCAGGCTGTGTTTAGGATGAAATTCACTTTATTTATACAAGCAACAGTTTTCTTTTCCCTTGTCTCTCTATACAACCCTATGTAGATAATTTAATCCTCTCTTCCTGATAGCCTCGCTGCTGACCTCTGTTATAGGCAGAATCCCATTCTTATTTTTGGTGGTGGTTTACAATTAAGAGATGTCACATGCATTTTATGCATTACATAGGCTGCCATATGCATTCATCCATGTACCTAAGAGGGCCAAATCAGAAACAACAGAAAAATAACCACTTCTAATATATTCTGAGAGACTTCATCTCATGTTACCAATTTTCACAATATCTATTAAAGAAATTAATTTTAGCATTTCACATGATCTAGTGGAAAGACAATTCAGATACAAAACTCTGTGCTACAGTTAAAGCTGTTACTGAATAAGAATCTTGCAGCAGGAGTCAGCACAGCAGAACCCTCCTTACATTTGTCCTGTATATTCCTTGGCACCTTCCTGCAAGGAAACTGAACTTCTCATTCTAGTTTATGTAGCCATTATATTCTCTTAAATATTTGGCTGACATTTCCAAATAGCTCAACCACATGAAGTGTATGGCAAGGGGTGGACGCCTTCCTAGTACAGAAGAGAGAAGATTCACAGGGACAAAGCAGAAGAAAAATACGAAAAAACTTATAACAATGCATACAGTTGCCAATCAACTGCTTTCCCGTCAACACATTATGTTATGTTCTCATTTAACATAAAGGTTCAGGGCAACACTTCAAAAATCTCTGAAGAACACTCGCAGCTCCTGCACTAGTCACTTTTAACCTGTACAAGCCATAACACTCACTAGAAAATTCCATCCTGGGGGAAAGGGAGTCTGCATTTTCTGAGGTTAGCTATTACCAGTGATAGCATCTGTCCTTGTGATTAATAGGCTAATTTGGGTCAATATTTCCAGTTAAAACAGGGAGAGTTAAATTCTCCCAAGAGGCTGCAGCTAGATGGCAGCCCTGTAGTCAAACTGCTACAATTTTGAAGCTGTTTGCTCTATGTTGATTCTACAGTATCCATGGGACATCTCTGGTGATTTAAGGAAAAGTAAGGTACTCTTAAGGAATTCATTTGACTGTTTATGACCCCTAGCTTTCAATTCACTTCATGTGCAGGCTTTCAGCATGAATCCAGCGCTGTGTAGCTGAGACAGGTGCATCGCTGATCTGTCCTCTGCAGAGCCCTTTTCAGGCCAGACCATAATGGCACCAGGGGAGTGCTTACAACCTGCAGGTCACTGCAGGCTCAGACATCTCTTTAATAGCAGTTTCTGAGTGATGGTCCTGCAGTATCCTAGCCCTGTCTGGTGCCAAGAAACCATTCTCATCAACTTTGTGTTCTGAATGATGCTTGTGAATATAATGGGTTTTGAGGCTTTAAGGGTAGACAAACATACTTTCATAGAATTGTTTTGTCATTTTGTTTTAGGTAAATGTCTTTAGCATGTTTGTTTTCTTTTTGTGGTCCATTTACCTCTCCTATCCCTCTACTACTAACAAAAACTTTGCATTTCTTTGATGCCCTGAACAAGGGTGATAGAAAGGCTATGGCAAGATCAAAGATCAGCATCCCACCCTGCTGTGAAAAGAGTTATGAAAACTTTATAAAGGCAGTGAAAATATCACTGAAATAGTAATAAGCCCTGTGTAATTTCAGCATTAAACACCTCTAGCTGTGAATTCCAGGCACAACGTTCTGAATTTCAGGACTATCCCCACTTCTTTATGAAACCTGGAATTCATAAATCTACAACTCTTGTTACTTAATTTGCACTATAGGAGCTCCTATACTTACATATATGGCTCTTCAAGTAGTACAGGACTATAGGGAGGTCCTGGACTTTCCTTCTCTAGTGAAATAGGAAATGAAATTTCCTATTCCTTTGCAGCAGCCAGGAGCAGAAAGAGATGAAAATAATCCGTTTTGTTGTTTTTTTTTTTTTTTTGAAAAAAAAAAGAATGTCAGAACATTACCCATAACATTCTGTGATATTTTCCCCAGTGATATAACAGCAGTGTTACGTGATCTGTATAAAGTCAAGCAGTTTCAGTTATTTCATGCAGACATCTGCTAACAAATACAAAACACTCAGAAATGGATGAAAGTATGTCTACTTACTCTCTCCACTCCCACACTTTTTCATTAGGTCCCACTGGAAGGCTCTCAGTTATGGGAAACAGGGTACAGAGTATCGATCCTACGCACAGGATAAATGACAGAGACTACATGGGCTGGATGGATTTTGGACGCCGCAGTGCTGAAGAATATGAGTACTCCTCCTAAAGAACAGCAGACTATAGCAACAGGAAAAAAAAATCACACTCCTATGTCTGTACAGAAAGAAAAAATAATTTGTTGTCCTCTTTAAATTAGTGTTTTAAATTATATCATGTATTTGATGTAAATTTGTCTGTAAGATTATACAATGCAATATATACATATGCAGAATTTTCCAGAAAATGTTTTCTTTCTTTTGTGGTTTCTCATACACCAATATTATATTAAAATGATTTCACTTATTCCGTCTTGTTCTGTCACCGCATGTTGCTGGGTGTCTTACTATAGAGGCAGGAAAATGCCTTCATTCATTCATTGTACATATTCCGTGTGTTAAGTAGTCAGACAAATGAACCACTTTCTAGAAAAATCTTGTCACAGTAGTGGTGAGCTCTCTGAGGAGAACCTGTCCAAAACCAAACACAACAGCACAATGCTACCAGAAAAGGCCAGCTGTCTTCATGGTAACCCCATCTGTAAAGGACTGAGTTATATACCCAACCTATGTGTTTGTGGCAAACAGTCAACAGTGCTAAAAACTAGAAGAAAAAGACGAATGACGCCAAAATGCTTCACCTTCTTGGCTTATTTATTTTATGTTGTGAACTAAATGTGAAAGTTATGCTGATGGCTGCGAATCATGGAATAAACAGACCATTCCCTGCTGTGTGGTGAGCTAAGCCTTCATTTGGGGATGGCAAGGAGAGCTGTGCCAAGGGAGCAGAGGAGGCTTCTGAGGGAAGGGTGAGGTACTGGAGACAGCAAATCACCATGTTAAAGAGAAATGGGGTGATCCCAGTTACTGAACCCAGAGGCAGCCTGCAGGCTGCAAAAGGTGTTTCAGGTGTGTGCACCTCCACCCCAAGTAACACCTCCAGCAGCTACCGGCTCTGCTGCAGCAGCAGGTTCACACAGCCCAGGAATTCCCTTTGCTGCAAAAGGAGGGGGCTTTGAACGGCGTAACGCAGAATTTCCACCAAGTGCATGCGTTAACTATAACATGAGTGCATGTTTTACATTTTGAACATCAGGTGTTTGCCAAAGGAAGAAGGCAGGAAAACACCTCAGTAGTGTGTTCTGTAGCAGATAATAGACACTACAGAAAACATTTATACTAAAATAAAACTCTACCAAAATAAAACTCTACAAAGGTTGGGGGAAACAAGCAGTTATGCCAACTACTGAACACAGCAAAAATAAAAACATTTTTGAGGAGCTGTTCCTAACAGAAGCCAAGAGACAAGACACTATTGTAGAAATGTGCAATGCAAAAGAGACTTCAACAAGTGGTAACAGAATTTTCTTTCTCAGTAACCCCAAATCTCCCATTCTGTGGATCTCAACTTGAGAAAATGAAAGTACTTTGCCATACAAAATTTTCTTCCTCTCAGGGCCCCTTTAGACAAACTCCTTCCAGTCTGCCTTTTCTCCTTACTTCCTTTCCAAACGTAATGAGTCTCTAAATACGTGAATTTTCTCCTCAGTGTTGATCATTGCCCATGGGAAAACTGTCCAAAGTACCATTTTTTTCTCAAAATTTTACAAGAGATTAAAAGCAGTTAATCGACTATTGCTTAAAATGAGGAAAATACAAATTAATCTAAAAATGAGTAGATTGAAGCATTTCCCACTGGAGTGCTGTTTCTTTACAAGTAGCATTTACTTTGCTCTCTCCTCTCCTCTCCTCTCCTCTCCTCTCCTCTCCTCGACTCTCCTCGACTCTCAAGTCTACATGACTCTTGGGTGTAACTTCTTACAAATGATAAAAGATTCTCAAGAATGACAAAAAGATTCTCAAGATGAGAATCTTGATGCTGTACTAGTGCTGCTCAGCAGTAGACAAAGCATTGGTGTGATCTCAGTGCTATTCTAGCTACAAGCGCAGAGCACAGTACTCTATGGGCCACTGCAGGGAAAGTTAATTCCATCCCAGCCAGATCTAGTACACTTAACTATCATTGTTAACAGCTAAAATGTGTATATAAAGACAGTTACGGTGTTTGCACAAAGCTTATGAAATTACTACAATATTAAATGATAAAAGATGACAGTGCATCATATTACTCACATTGCTAAGTATATCAGAGCCAAGGAGAGAGATAAAGTCTAGCACGTTTCCTGGTACCATTTTCACCTGTACCAACCTGCACTCTCCTACATAATGCCAGAATACAGTTCAAGAGATAGCATGTACCAACAGCCACTCCAGATAAAATTCCGTTGTCTGTTCCCCTTCTCCACTACATAGCCATCAACAGGCCTTCGTGACACCATACAGTCATAAAACACATACCTAATTTTTGTTCTAATTTCTGTTCTAATTTTTGTTCTATTTTATTAAATCCCCACTCTAATATAGTCTGAGAGATGTATTGCAGTTCAGTATAGATTTAGGAAAAAAAAAAAAAAAAAAAGTCAAAGAAAATTGAAGTTTTGTCTCAGCTGCCAGGGCATCATATGGTTCCTGGATATGAACAGCTTGCCACTAGGAGCAGAAAGCAACCTCTGGCCCTAAATCATTTGGCAATACAAACACAACCAAAGAAAATTAGCACGTGTCCACAGTTATAAGCACCCATGAAAACAATGCCCTGTTCAGAAAAGTTCACAGAAAATCTACTCCATATACAACAAAACACAGAAAACTACCCAATACCTTATAACAAATGTAAGATAAATACAAAAATAAATTGTAATTGAATTCACAGATAAATATCAAAGTGAGAATTACAATATTCCACAGAACAGGGTTGGCAAGTTTGAGACAATGTACTTCCCCTTTACTTATGATTTATATTACATTACGGTCCTGGATAATCCTAGTACATTAGTACATTCCAAGCTACTGAGAAGCTAAAACGGCTGCTCATCTTGCCAGTATGCCCATTTTATTCATTAGAAGACAGATATACTTATTTTACAGGTAAAAAATGGACCAAGGAGAAATCTGTTTAAATGTTCCAGGCCTTTTTTATCCATTAATTCTGCTGTCTGGGGATTGTTATTGTCATCTTAGACTCTTCTTCATGCTGTTTAATTTCTTATGCATTGGATGCTAATGACTTCTTTGGACATTAGATTTTCTAAGGTATAAACATTACCATTACTGTAATAAGTTGAAATTTATTCTATGAGTCATCCTGCTGAAGTCATTTATTTCATAAGCAAAAAGAAGAAATCATTCTGGACCTACTAGTAAAAAGTGTTAGATTGGTAGATTTGTCAGATTGAAACTGAAAGCAACTGAAAGGCACCAGGGGTGATACACTCCAAATAGCAGTGGACCCTCTGCCCTGTCACTGTAAGGTGGAGCGGGAGGGGGAAGGGGTGGCTAAGAGATGGGGAGGAATGAAACAGGTCCCTGCTTAGCATTGCAGGCAAGCTCTCTCTCTCCCTACCTCGCCTTTGCAGGTGCCCTAAAACAATAGGTTTGCGATTCTGGAACTTGAGGGATGGGTAAATGAGGATGTGGTGGAAGGTCCACCCAGAAGGTTGTCTAGGTCAAAGCAATTGACTCCACGTATCAAGACTGCTTCCACTGTTATAAATGAAGTCTCAACTCAATCTGAATTTAGTAATATTTATAAAAGACAAGTAAACAGCGCTGGGAGCGTGGGGAGTCTATGCTCTACCAACACGCACACATGAACATCGAACCTTCTAAATATACAGTACATTGCTTTTACATACTAAACCCAAGTATGCCTATACATATATACAATCAGAAAAGGCAACAAACAATCCTTTAAGTCTATTACTATCAATGTCCATGACCAGGTGTCGTGGTTTAATCCGGCCGGCATCTAAACACCACGCAGCCGTTCGCTCACCCTCCCCCCTCCCTCTCTGGGACGGGGGAGAGAAATGGAAAGTGAAGCCCGTGAGTTGAGATAAAGACAGTTTAATAAGACAGGAAAATAATAATAATAATAATAATAATAATAATAATAATAATAATAATAATAATAATAATAATAATAATAATAATAATAATACAATGATGATAATAGTACTACTACTAATAATATGTACAAACAAGTGATGCACAATGCAATTGCTCACCACCCGCTGACCGATGCCCAGCCTAACCCCGAGCAGTCCAGCCCCCTCCCCCGGCTAGCCACCCCTATATATTGTTTAGCATGACGTCAGATGGTATGGAATACCCCTTTGGCTAGTTTGGGTCACCTGTCCTGGGTCTGTCCCCTCCCAGCTCTTACTGCACCCCCAGCCTGCCTGTTGGCAGGACAGAGCAAGAAGCTGAGATGTCCTTGGTTTAGTATAAGCACTGCTCTGCAACAATTAAAACATCGGGGTGTTATCAGCACTCTTCTCATCCTAAACCAAAACACAGCATTCCACCAGCTACTAGGAAGAAAATTAACTCTGTTCTAACTGAAACCAGGACACCAGGGGAGCATAGTTGGCCTGGTTGGAATGCTCCCATATCTTCTATGACTTATAACAGTCTCCATTTTCCATTCCTTTTCTTCATTACAAACACCAGAGAATTCCAGGGCTAGTCGTGGGAACAATATGTCTTGCTTTAGGTTTTTAAGCAACTCAGTCTTCGGGCCTTATGTATCCTATTCTTCCCGGATCGAAGAAAAGCATACCCATCTCCTTTTCAAGGCCAATAGGACCTGGATCAAGAGGCACGTCCAGGTCAGCAGGGAGCAGAACAGCAAAAGCCTTCGATGGCTGTAGCAGCAAAAGAGCCAATGGTGTAGCAGTCGGATCAGTAAAGGAGCCCGAAGCTCCCTCACTATCTGGCAAACCACACGTTTCTGACTGTGGTCCCACATGGCTCTTTAAGGCCTCAGAGATTGCTCGCCAGGTGCCCAGCAATCCCACTCCAACCTTGTCATTTCTAGTTGCAGAGTCCCACACCTTGACCTCAGTTTGGTTCCATATTTCAGGAATAAGCTGTAAGGCTACCAGGACAGTCTTTGTTTCTAAGGACGTGATTCCTCATAATGCGCAGCTGCTTACCAGTGAGGGGCAGTTGTGTGCGCGGGTCCACTTCTCTCAGCTTGAGCTTCTTTCCTGCTCTGGTGTGCCTATTTCCAGTGACTTTCTGTATGAGCTTCTCTGAGCAGTTTGGTGAGTTTGGCCAAACCTATCTTCACGAGGCGATCAATGTGCCTGTTCCCATCCTGGTCCCTGTTCTGCTAGCCTGTCCCTATTCATTCCTTTTTCCTGCTTATTTATTGATGACATAACTTCATTACATTGCGTTGCCTTTTTTCATCTTGAGGGCAGGCTCCCCTCTTATACCCTTCTCCCCACAGCAGTCCTTTTCAAAAACAATTTCTCATTGTTCAAACGACTTCGCCCAGCAACAGCAAACACCCAGAAACTTCCATGCCTTAACGGCTGGAGAACAAGCAACCCTCCAACCCGAGACTGCATGGAGTCTCCTGAATCACCCTTCTTTGTTCCCTCTAAACATTTTTACATTCCTGATGGCCTCATCGTTATGAGTCTGATGTTTTCATCAACCATGGGGCTTGCCGATCCCCATGGCCACACTCCCACATCTCCCCCTTCTTTCTAATATCACCCATTTTCTCGACACGAATTATTATGCCATGTATCACATTAAGGACATGGTTTAATACGTGACAGTGATGGGAGGGTGATGGTTGGACTAGGCAATCTTGGAGGTCTTTTGCAAGCTTTATGGTTCTGTGGGTCTGTGATTTAAAACTGATACCAAAACAGCAATTCCAGCCGCTACGGAGCTTACGGCACCCAACCCACAGGCGTGCTCTGCGCACCCTCCCTGAGGCCCCCGCCCCCCTTGCGGCCGCCAAACCCCCTCAGAGCCCCCGGCCCCTCCCCTCAGCGCCTCGGGGACAGCGGGGCGGGCGGGCTGCGCATGCGCCTCCTCCGGCGGGCCACCACCCGCGTGGAGGCGGTGGGCGGGGCGGGAGAGGGCGGGCTCGCTGAGGGGGCGGGGCTATGAGGAGCCCCCGCCCCGTGCCGGGCCCCGCCCAGTGCCGGGCCCCGCCCCGTCAGTCCGGCGCCGGCCCGCGGCGGGGCCGCAAGTTGCCCGGGACGGCGGCGGCGGCGGCTCTGCGGGGCTCGGTTCGGCCCGGCCCAGCCCGGCCCGCGGGGAGGGGGGGACGGCCGTTGGCACGGAGCTCCCCCGCGGAGGGGACCGGGGGCTGCCGGGGTCCGAGGGGATGCGAGCTGCGGGCCGGCCCCGCCGCGGCGTGGCGCGGGGGAGGTCGGGCCGGGCCCTGCGGCGCTGAGGAGCTGGAGCCCCGTCCCGTCCCGTCCCGTCCCGCCCCGTCCCGTCCCGCCGGCCCGGAGCCGCCCGGGATGGATCATTTCTGTCAGCAGGTGCAGCAGAAGGACGTGGGCCGCAGGCTGCAGGTCGGGCAGGAGCTGCTCGAGTACCTGCGCGACCCCGCGGCGTCCCCGGACGTGGAGCAGGACCCGCAGCGTCTCGACAAAGTGATCGACGAGCTGGCGGCGTGGGTCAACTCCAGCAACTTCAAGGTGCGGGGCGGGGAGGGGCCGGGGCGCTCTTTGGCCACACGGACAGGCCGGCGTCTGGCCCGGCCTCCAGCCCTTCCTCCCCCGGAGAGTCGGGAATCTGGCCTGGCTTTGGCTAACACTTCTCGCTTTCTGTTCCTTTTATCGTTGCCTGAACATGGCAGCACATTCCCTCTTGGGGGACACCCCCCCAACTGTTCCCTTAGCCTGAAATAGCATAGCTATAACATAGCTAGTAATTCTTTTTTTGCTACCCCTCCCATTCCCTTCCCGTGCTGGGCTCTCTGCTTGGTGTAACGTTTCCTGGGATTCCCAGGATTTCCTGCAGGCCCTAAAGAGTGCTGTTTCACTGTGTTGGTATTTCTCTCTGCTTAATGACTGAATTGCTTCTTCGGGTTCCAGTTGTAAATTTAAAGTTTTTCTATCGCCTTTAGGTGACTTTGTCATAGACGAGAAGTTACACGGTATTTTTATAGCTACCCGATGATGACTCATGTTTGGCTTTTTTTCCTGGTGCGCTTTTGGCTGACATACAGGAAAACAGTATTTACGGTGGACACGTGGGGGAGTAATATTTGTCAATTTTTCTGCTGTTGGTCAGCCGATAACGATAGACAATGTAGCTTTATTACCAGGGACGATCGCATTCGTCTTAGTGCTTTTACTTTTTTTTTTTTAACATTTGCTGCTGTATGTAACTGTCGCTGGTCTGCACTCCCGTCATCTGGTGGCGGTGTTGATCTGTAGTGCCGAGCTCAGGTCTGGCAGCAGGACAAGAGCCACCCTTCCTGCTGCGCAGAGTCCCAGAGTTGCTGTCTTGTCTCCTAAGACAGTTGTCCTTAAGACCTCTGGACTTAGTGCATGGCGTTTATGGTATTTTTTTTTTCCTATTTCTGTAATCTCTGGAGGAAAGCATAGGAACACCTTGCAAAGGCAGTGTGTTCGTGAAATATTTATTTTTACTCCTTAGATTTGACAATGCTGTGTACTTGGCAGTGTTTGCACATAGCACTTCTAAGTTTGAGGCCTGAAAATGATCAGGCTCAGCTGTATTTGCATGTATCTCACTTTTTTTTTTTTTTTTTGAGCAAATTTGTTCCTAAAGGTCAGGTTAGTTACAGTAGTTACAGGGAGTAATGTGGATTGGATAAAGATGATTTACTTGCTTTTGAATTCTTAATCTGAGGATAGTTGTTGGCAGTTGATAAATGTCAAAGCTAGGCAAGTTATTTTAAAACATCCTTAGGTGTAAAGAGGAACTGTTTAGTCACTTTTCTCAGTAGGATAACATAAAAGTTGTTTCCTGCACTTTAAATTAATGAAATTGGGAATTGAAAAGGAAATGTCAAGATGTTGCGGTGGTCGTTTCTTTTTATCTTTGTAAAGCAAGTCATTCTGCTTGCTGTTGATGCAAGGTAATAGTGATGTTGGCTGTTAGGACTGCACAACAAAGAAGGAATGTACAGTAAGCCAGATAACCTCATATTTTGACTGAGGCTTGGGAAGGTTATTATAAAATCTTATAATTTATAATTGTAATTCTTATTATATAACAATTATAATTCTATAAGTAGATTTCTATAAATTATGATGATTATCATAATTCTTATTATATTCTTACAGTCTCCTTTTCTGTGTGTCACCTGTTGGTGGCTATTTATGCATACAAAACTGCATTTTAAAGCGTATTGTACATGCAGTATTAATGGCAACAGCACGAGGTGTTGGATGTTTTGTTTGCAATCAGTTCCAGTGTCCCTGTCTATGATGGTGTTGTTTGGCATCTGATGTTTCCAAATGAAAATAAGGAATATTCTGGGGAACATCTAAAATTCATATTTCATCTTAAACAAGCATGGATGTTGCATGCAGTGGGACTTGATCTTCGTAGCTCCCTTCCAAGTGAAGTATCCTGTCCAATGTTTAACTGCTAGGTCTTAGTTTGTTGGTAAGCTCAGGGCCTGAATGATGACAGAAGATAATGAGTGTCACAGGCTTGTATGTATTCTCGAGACAAGTATTTCAGTAGACTTTGTTTTTAATTATGGTATTTCTGTTGATTTGTTGGATGCCTTTTTGTCTGCTGAGGAATAAGTATTCCTAGAAAATCCTACTTACCATCTTTCTTCCTATGTTGTCTTGGAGGTCTTCAAAGTCCTGAAGTAATTAATCCCTCCCAGTTTGCATGGCAGTTTAATTGGGTGATGGTTATGGCTGGCAATTCGCTTATTTGTCAGAACTGCTGAGCTAGATGAACCGGAGTTACAAGCAGGGGATATTTAGAGAAAGTTACAAGAAGGTGCATTATTTTCTTGGAGGTGACAGGTATGGATAATGAGGCAGTAACTAACATAACTTGCCCTGGACAGGCTATATTTTTTCCCACTCTACCGAGTGGGAAACTTCAGTTCTTCTACATGAAGTGCTCCATCTGAACATCCTGAAAAAGAAGAGAGATCTGGCAGCTCTTGGTTCTTCTCTGTGCAATGTCTGAGAAGACACGACATCCTATGAGAGTTTCTGCCTCAAGTAACCACAAGGAGAGGAACAGGAGGAAATAGGAACAGAAGGGCTGATTTGGCAGACTTGGTAACGAATGAAAAGAGATGAGGGGTTCAGTAAGAAAGTGTGGACTTGTTATCAGCAGGGTTGAATTAAGAGGTTGAAATCTTTTTGCTACAAGTTTAATAGTGCTTTTGCTTTTTGGAAGTTTGCAGCTATTTATAGCAGTTTAGTAAGCAAAACTCAACCGGTAGTTCCAATCTATTAAAGCTGATCAGGAAAATGTCTGTGTTCATCTTTCTCATTGGAGAGGAGAGCAGTTACCAGTTGGAGCTGCTGACAAATCAGTAAGGTGGGATTAAGAACATGCATTGATTCAGCTATGAATGGCATGGAGTGAACGTTTGTTGCAGAACACTGCAAGCCTCCTAGAGAGGGAGATGAGCTGTCATCCCAGGCTGTCTGTAAGGGGTGTCCTGGGGACTTGAATTGGGGTGTCCACTGTGCAACCAGCGATGTAGCAGCTTCCAAAGATGCTCGGAAACTTGTCAACACCAGGGAATACCCAGAAGAGGTGCACAATTAAAGCTTTTCATTTCGGACCTCATTACAATCACAGAGTTGCCCACTGAACTGGAAATCGTTTGCCTAGCATTCTGGTGCTATGATTTGTTTTAATATACAGTGGCTGTGACTTTGATTTGTTGCTGCAACCTAAAAGTTTTTCATGATTTTGTGTTTTTTAAATGGCCGTTTTCCCAACACTGCCAACAATAGTGGGGGAAAAATGAAGGGGAATGAATTAATGAATTCTGATTATTTTATTTTTTTAAAGAGGAGTTGGATGCAGAGTATTGAGAGTTGGCTTATGGCATTACTTCACTGTTATTCATTTTCCTCAGACTTAGAAATACCTGTCAGACTCAGAAAACCGGAGCAGTGATAATATTTGTGATAATACTTCTGGGTATCTTGAAGCAGTGAACTGATGACTTCTTGAGTGTCCCATCCTTTTATTACTGACATATATAATCACTGGCTTTATGGGACTAACCTGGATGTTCTTCTTGATGAATATATGAGAATAAAACATCACTGGTCTTGTGTCAGAGCAGTAGATTATTTTTTCCATGTGTTTTTTTGCAAAGCAGGTTTCAGTAATGAAGGAGAAATTGGAATGGCAATTAAGCAAAAAGGCTATGTAACAGCCAGAACCACCGGTGAGTGAGGTGGGAGCTGAAGTTGAAAGGCATTTGAACAAAAAGGAGTGAGCAGCAGTGATGCAGAGTGGAGACAGACAGAGGACCAGGTCAGAATATGAGAAAAAATGTCTCAGGGTACATAAATGAATGCCACACGGGAGTCGCTGCCATGTGCCTGAACCACACACATTTCAACCATACATGGAAAACGTCTCTTAACACCACATGTGTGGACAAGGCTATTGCTCCTGGATGCCTGAACGTGTTCAGGCCTTGTGCCTGAACACGTGTAGCCACCACACACCTGAACATGCATGTAGCTGCCACATGCCTGAACAGGCGTCAGCATGGGGGTAGCTGCCACACACATGAACATGGGTGTAGCCACATGTTTGAACACACGTTACTGCAACAGGCTTCCACAGACATGAATGCTTGTGTTACTGCCACAGGCAGAATCATGTGTTGCTGACGCATCCATGAACAGGCATGTGGCCGTCACACAGCAGAACACATGAGAACATGAGTGTTCCCAATACACACTTCAACACATGTAAACATGTCTTGCCACTGAATGGTTCCACATGTGTGAACACGTGTTGCCACCACATGCCTGGACATGCGTGAGCATGTGTTGCCACTTCAGAAGTGAACAGGCATGTTGCAGCCACACACCTCCATACGCGTGACCACGTGCTGCTTCCATAGGCTGAACGTGTGAACATGAGTGAGCATGTGTGTTGTTGCCAACCCCCTGAAAACATGAAATTGTGTATTGTCACAACACAGGTGTACAGAGGTGTCCACGCCTGGCGCGTTTTCTCCAAACACCTGAAAACATGTGAAAATGCATCTTGTTGCAACACACGTGAACACGTGCGTTGTCATCAAAGCCCTGAAATCATAAACAGGTGTTGTAACCAAATGCCTGAAAACACGTCTATTCACGTTTTCTCACAACACGCCTGAAAACATGTTTTTTCACAACATGCCTGAACACACATGAACATGTGTTGTCACCATATGCCAGAAAATATGTGATAATGCATTTTGTCACAACACACATGAACATTTTCATTAAATAAATAATAATGAAAAATATTTCTTTTATGTGTTAGCTTTATCTCCGCTCAGATTAACTTTATTGCTTTCCCAGCAGAAGCTGAAGTGCTGTTCCCACTGCTGCCCTTGTGTGTTGGAGGACAGATGCAACATATGAAATACGTCTGATAAACCTCGGAGAACTCATGAATGTGCATTTATGTTTTCATGCATGAAAGGAGTGCCCTCAAACTATAAAGTAATCTTGCTTTCAGCATTTCTCAGTCCTAGAGTCCTCAGCTTGGTAAACTAAATAATGTCCTGTTAGCATGGATTTGCATTTGAGCATGTAATGAAATGCCACCAAATGCTGATACCACTGGTTATTACATGTTGCTCAGATGAGATTTATCAATTAAACAGATACAGTTTTTCTTCTCCGCATGGAAAGAGACTTAAGATTCAGATGCATTTCATATACTGGAGTTATTAACCCCTTCTATACCTGCTGCATACTCTGCTGCCACTACTGCTCCTTTCCCTGGTAATGGCAGAGATCTCTGTAGACATAGTGTAAAGAGTGTGTAGAAATAATGAATTATAAGCTCATGAGTACTTGTTTCTGCTGTGCAGCTGAGACTGAAAAAAATAGAAGTTATTCATATAATTTCACGTGATTACTCAGGCCATTCAAACTTAACCAGTCTGGCTAGCATTTTGAATACAGACTATTCCTAGTAACATGGCTGCAAAGGATACACAGCTCAGGGATTCCTGTTATAAATTTTTTAGGGAAATCATTCTGAAAGAAGAACTTGCTTAAATAGATCATCTTTCAGCTGTTCACAGACAAAGCTACAAACAGTAGGAGAACATGCTTGTGGTGTGCAGTCCATGGAATTGTAGCAGTTATTAGGTCAAGTCTAAGCAAGTGCATGAGATTTTGATTTCCTCCTCCTGCTGTTGTCCCTTTTGAGTTACTTGCACAAAAGCACCAACCAAATCAGATTTCACACAAAGGGATTCTTATCAGCACCTTCCATGTTACACAGGCAGATGAAAGAGAAGATATTTCTGATAACATATAAAGTTATTCTATTTCTAGGTCGTTCAACAGATTCACCACCACACAGGGAAGGAAATCAGCTCTTTTGACTCTGCCCCTGAGACAAATCCCCAGGAGACGAATCATTCTCTTTGTTTACAGTGAGTCTTTGCTCTCTGCTTTTGACTTCATACACAACTTGACACAAGCTTGCCAGGCAAATGCTATTCTTTTTATCTTGCTGTAATGTGCTCAGAGATTTTTCTTTTTTTCTTTTCTTTTGTTAGCTGGCTTTGTTTTGGATTGGCATTTTGTGGACTCTCACAGTCAAGACCTCTGAGATAGTTCTATAGCCCAGCGTTACTTGCTGCTCTCCGGAGTTCAGTGATACAGGGGCAAATAGGAGTTTGGAGGAGGTGTGAGGCTCAGAAACAAAACAAAACAAACAAACAAAAACAATAACAATCCAATTTTCTTGTCAAAATGACAGAAATACACTAGGTTATGCTCCCAGGAATGTCCTTGGGTGGTGCACTGAATGCTGGAATCCAGTGGTTTGCTCCCAGGTTTTTAAGGTGCTGGGAAGGGGGCCCTGGGAGCCCTATATCTTGCTGCCCATACCTCATGTGCTGTGCAGCCACCTCAGCTCTCCTGGGGTAGCCTTCAATGTGAGGCTACCTCATGAACACCTCAAAGCTCTGTCATGCTGCATCTGTGCTTTGTTTATGACAGCTCCCATCTTGCAGAGCAGCAGGAGGAGGCCTGTGAGGAACACATGCATCATTAGCCCCTCCAGCAAGTGCAAGATACTCAGTTTGCTTGGTGTTGAGTTGGGCTGAGCTGTACTTTGAAGCTCTCAAGGACTGGGAAATGCTGCTTCCTTACCTTGGGTTGTTGCAAAACAGCTTTTAATGGTTGACAGGTATTTTTGAGAAAGTAAATAAGGAACTCTGTGTTTTTTCAGGGGAATATGTAGCGTGCCTTTTTGAAACCACCAAGTAAAAATTATGCCTGTGGTTTTGCAAAGAAAACTCTCACTAAGCACTGAAGAGAGGGGCATGGTTTTGTGGGCCAGCAGTAGGGTACAACTTTACTTGCAGCAGCACAGGCAATGAAGCTGTGTTGCCTGTTACCCGCAGATGTCATGAATTGCATGGCCACAGGATGGCCTAAAGGAAAAACTTGTCCCAGTTGCAGCAGAAGTTTTGGAATTTAGTAGGAACCTTTAATAAGGTTCCTTGTTAATCCAGCAGCAAAATCATTTCCCTCGTGCGCTCTGTGACAAAGACAGAGAATAAATATTCTGGGCTGGAAGACCTACAAAAGGAGGCCTGGTTTTACAGGCCCTGGTTTCAGGCCCCTAGCAAGGGATTGCTTCAAGCTGTAAGAAGTCCAACCACTCCTTGTTTAACCTCTTCGTTCTGTCCAGAGCCTCCGGCTGCTGTGTTCATGCCCTTCCCCAGCCAAAATGGAGCCAGGTGGAGAGAAAGCGAGGCTGTAGACCAAGAGAACTCCCTCTTACAGGGCTTGGAGAGCAGAGAAAGTATCAGAGAAAAGCAGGAGTGTCTCTTCCTTGGGCTGTTTCGCACTCTTTTGGTATGTACTTACCCCAATGTTTGATGATTGTTAATGCAAGTGTTCCCATGCTGTGGATTTTACTTTCATAGTAGGAGGTTAAAGTTTCAGCTTCTGATGGATGTAGCTTTTTGTAACTATCAATAAAAGCAGTGGTTGAAGGTGAAGTCCTTGAACTCTAAATTGGCTAAGATCCAACTATTGAATCTGCTTGCATTGGTGTGCTACAGTTTATAATTAGTCTAATCTCTGATAGATTATAATTAATATCTGTAAGGACAGAAATTAGACAAGTGGTGCTGAGACTACTGAATCATGTGATAATGGTCATAGGGAAGAGTATCAGAATTTTGTTGCTAGGATAGCACCCCTCTTCTGGAGGAGGAAGTGTTGTCTCTTTCCTGATGCTAACAACTTTTCGTGGCAGGACAGCCAGTCTTCATCACTGGAGAAATGTGTCTGTCACTGTGTAAAACCAGTGTGTCTCCTACTTCGTGCAACAAACAGAATATAAAAGATGGATGCCAAACAAACATACTAACCCCTTGCAGCTGGGTTGTGATGAGAAGGATTTTGCTTGTTATTTTTTCTGACAATGCTTAGGTAGTTCTGGGTACACAAAATTTATGGAGTCCATAAGACTTCTGCTCTCCTCCCTTGCTTGTGAGGAGCGTGGACTTTGTGTTGTGAAAGACAGGTTTTTACAATGTAAACTAGCTGTGATGCAGCTACATCACCAAGGCTTAGGAAAACAAGTTTATTTTGCTCCTTTTGATGGTGCTTAATTGAGAGGGGCTCATGGACCTTGTTTTTCATTCCAAGAAAAACTGTTTCTATTCTTATAGTGGAAGGAACTACATAATGTACCTAACGCTGAGCTAGCTGTTGTATTGCCTGATACTGCTTCTCAGGAAAGTCACATTAAAACCATTATAAGACTTGTGGCCAACCCAGGACTTCTGCTAGAGCAGGACAGTGGACCTCTTCCACTTGTATAACCAGTGCTTGACAGGCAACTTGTTTTCTGTGGCATGAGTCTGTGCTGGAACGGATGGAAACAGTAAACTAAAACAGATAACTCTTGGGATAATGTGGTGAAAATTACCTGAAGTAGCACCTGTTACAGTACCAAGTAAATTTGTGGGACCTTCACCTCTCTAGCATTTTGCCTGGTCACACTTTTATCCCTCTTCCTCAGTGTCATGCATCTTAGAGGACACTGCCCCAGAGAAGCTGCTGACTGGTCATGATGCACCGCCTGGGATATTTTATTTTCTGCAGCTGAGGTTGTGGTAATTTGTCCTGTCCCTGCTCCTGCCTTCTTCCCCACAGCCCTGTTGCATGCTGTTGTACTCCCATCACCCTGTAAGCTCACAACAACGCCTTTTACTAGGGAATGAAGGGACTCTCCCAGTGTCTCCTCCTGTCTCCCTAAGGTCCTGTGCCAATTCTGTTATGGGGCTCAGCAGTATGACTGTGTAAACTTGCTTGTGGTTGAAATTATGTCCTCATAATCCCAATAACAGGGGTGGTGGGACCATTTAAACATTAACTGTTGTGTGATGGGCATAAGGGGTAATTATGGCAGGGTGTTTTTGTCTAAACAAACATTCTCTTATGAACTTACATAAGCATACTTGATAAGGGGGGAAAAAAATTAGATTTTAAAAGAAATAAATTCATAGCACAGATTTTAATTTGGAATGATGCCCTTCCCTGCCCCAACCAAACAGAGTATCTGCATACTTAAACTGGAAGGTGACTGTCTGGGGCTAATGAGGCCCTTGTTCTGCTCTTGGTTGTGCTTCTGGCTGGCAGGCTGAACTTCTTCAGGCAGCCTCCCTTTTCTCCACTTAAAAAGGGTATAAAATGATATTGACTCAATTGGCAAAGTGTGTTGAGGTGGCATCTCCGCTTCCCTGAGGGACTTGTGGCAGGTCAGAGGCTTGATAACAGCCAAGAACAAAGATGAGGTGTCATCTGGTGTGCATATGGAAGCGCTCCCACTACAGACACTATTTGACATACAAGACCTGAGCTAAGCACTTCACGTGAAAGGTAACTGCAATGGAAGCACACAGATCACTTCGTTCATGGTTACTTCCTTGATAAAACAACCTGTAAACTGTGAAAACTCTTTCCCTTAGCAACTTTTCTTTTCTCCAACAGCTCCTATTGTATGAATATTCTTATCCTATGTCCTGATAAAAATGTGTTATTTTGAAACCTTTTGCTGGTAACAGCAAAACCTTTTGCTGGAAACAAAACCAGTTATGTCCTGCTCATGCTTTCTAATGACATGGTTCGAAACCTTGTATGTGGACACACTCTGACCTTAACTGGTACTCAGACTGTAGTCTTCCATGAAAACACATAGCTGTCACTTGGAGATTAGTGATTCAATAAGATGACTTCTTGTTGTTGTCACCTTACTAATGAAACAGATTTGCACTATATGCTATCAAAATTTCATTACAAACTATGCAATGTAATGACTAGGTTTTTTATTTATTTATTTATTTATTAAAATACAAATTAGAGCTACACCTCCTGCAATCTGGTTACTTTAAGACTTCAGAATTTTTTCTTGGTCCCCATTCCTAGTTACTGCAACTGTCGATAAAGAAGACAATCCAAATCTCTCAAAGCTCAGGAACATGGCAGAAAATAGTTTCCCAAAGGTCACAAGTCGTTCCTCTCTGTGAGAGAGGAGCAGAGGAAGAGATTAAAAGCTGACATGGGATGTTTGCAGCTAATGCTACTGTCGGTGTAGTGTTGGCAGCCTGTGGCTCTTGGGGTGCTCTGGAAAGCTGTACCCTCTGTTTAGCCCCAGAGCATGGATTCCTTCATCCTTGTTTAGTCACTCCGGGCCCTCTTAAAGGTCAGCTGGGAGAAAACAGGAATTGTCTCCTCCAGAGGAAGGTGCAGTGTCTCTCTCCCCATTTGGCAATGCAGAAAAAGTCTAGATGGATGTGTATCAAGCACGGTGGTAGAGAGAAGCTGCATCTTCTTTCTTTTCTGCCTTCCCCTGCAGTAATTTTATTCCCCAGATGAATGAGTCAGGCTTAGTATCAGTTTTATTCCCAACAGTCCTTGATACTCAACTTAAACTCAAAACCAACGCATATCCCTCATAGCCCACAGCTTTTTCTGGAGCTGAGGAAAAACAGAACTGATGTCGTTGGCTATTGTTATACGGTGATGTCTAAAATAATTGATTTTTGTAGCAGTGAATTGATTGCACTACACTTGTAAGTACTTGGATTTTATTATTTCTATTTATATAAATTGAGAAATATGTTATATGAACTCAGATGGAGTGAGCCTTTTTCCCTTTTTCTTTTTTTGGTTATTTTCAAGTTCCTAAGCCTCGCTGCCACCCATCACCTCTTCCCCCAAGTCCTCCAGCGGAAAACGCCAAGGCAGTGCCTGCCAGGAATGGACAGTGGCCAGTCTTGGAATAAAAGCCAGGTGAGTAAACACATGCAGACCCCCATGCTTGCCAAACAGCAAGGTCTGCAGTGAGGGTGGCACCTTTGTCCTCACTCCCTGCTCCTCCTGCCATGGTAAGCCACTGAAGCTTAGCATGAAGCAGCAATAACCTGGTGTATAGACAGCAAGAACCTAAATGCTTGGTTTCTGATGAAAGCTGAAATTAGCTATGCTGGAGGTAGGCTGGATGTTTTTCCCGTTTCTGGTTTTCTTCTTTGCTTCTTGTTGAGGAATGGTTAAGTGAGGTGGGACATGTGAATGTGGGGCAATTGGCAGGCAATAAGCTAATAAAGTACCGTACTTAGCTTACATGGATCTGGGCACGTACGCAGGTGGCTGAGAGCCAATCAGGATCAAGAACACGATGCCCTTAGGCGATTGGATAGACCCCCTGGGGCAGGACGGTAGCAACTGCATAGCGCGGGAAAGTGTTAGCCAATCCTAAGTTTAGTTTAAGAATGTTTACGAGTTTCGGAATAGATAAAAGGCGACTGAGCTATCCATTAAAGTTGAAGTTCACTGTTCACTCATATTGAGCGTCTGTGTCTTCCTCCCGTCGACAACAGCTTCTGAAGTGCTTGGGCAGCCAGTCTGTTCTCTGTCAACTCCCACTGTTACTTTTTTCCCCTAAAAACAATATTAAAAGTCCTTGTATCTTGTTCTAGTATCAGAGAGTAGCCCAGCATGCAGTGTTTTGCCTGTCTGGGTTTAAAATTCTGCTAGCAAAGACACTGCTCCTGTTGTATGCTTGTATCCTCTAGCTGCTTACAAGCAATCCCAGTGAGCACAGCACAGCCTTTGACTGGGTTTACTCCATCAGAGTAAAGCTTTCTTTTTTTTTTTTTTCCTTTTTCTTTCAAGCAATTAAATGTCTGAAAAATAGAAGTTCATTGAATGGAGCACAGAGTGCTGCTGAATGTAGAGCTGCTTCTTATTAAAATAAAACAAACTTTTATTAAAGTGGTACAGATGTTCTCCATCTTTGTTCTGTAAAAATCAAATTAAGGAAATCATAATGTTTCGGATTTCATTCAGACCCTGACTTAGCAAGCATCTGCTACCCTGGGGAAATTGGTATGAATAAGGTGATGGACAGAGGACTCTTCCAAAAAGATTCAGGAACCTAATGCATGCTTCAGATATTTCTGTCTAAATGCAGATCCTTAAAACCTTTCTGCTGTTGTAGGGGACATGAAAATCTAACTCTCAGCCTCAGCAATGTGCTGTTTTCAGGAGTCACAAATTCCTCCACCTCTTTTTGATTTCTCACCTGTGGGTTGTGATACAAGCATCTGTATGATGTCAGAGCTCTTCATAAAACAGTGGTGGCTGCTTCTTATTCGCTCATTTTCCAAAGGGAAGATCACATCTATTTATTGACGTTCACATCTCTTTACTGCCCAAGGACACTTCAATTGCTCTCTCTCCCTTCTGTGGAGAATGCCCTAAGCAGCTAACTGGAATCTGCCCTGAAGTACACACTGTTACAAGTCTTCCTGGCTTAAAGTAATCAATTACATAATTATGAAGGTACACGCACTTGCACACTAGAAAGCCTGACTCTGTGGGGTGGTTATATTGTCATTCTAGGCCCCAGTTCTTATGCCAGGATGTTAAGGTTTATTTATACATTTATTTATGTAAAGTTAGTATTTGGTGAATTCGGAAAGGAACAAAGGCAGCATATTGAGCCTTCACAAAAGCTTGTATTAATTCAGCTCCAATGTTTGGGACCATTACGTGTACACAAACACACTCTAAAGGCCAAGCTCCAAATACTTTTAACTGAGAAAAACATGTTGCAGGCAGCACTGTTCCATTGCAAAGCAAGCACGCTGTTGCTATTGCCAGTGCTTAATGGAAAGGAAACACTCCTTTTTGCCTGTCCATAGCAGGTGTTGCATCAGACTAGGATGTTCTTCATAAATGAAGTATCATGCTAGTGTGTTAAATCTGTGTTTCTTAAAGACAAATAGAAAACATGAAGCAGAGAATGTTATCCTTCTGAATTATTTTCCGTAATTTCAGGGCAGGAAATTCTGATCTGTGTTGAACATATAGCCCAGACCGGAATGGGAACTGTATCCCAAGTATTCAAGATAGCAAACACACTCTCTGAACTTTTTGCCACCTAAAGGGTGATGCTAATTAACTTTACCACTATCTTCAAATATTTCTTAAACTGGTATTGTTTAATATGTTTTTCCCCACTGCTTGTCTATATCACTTTGACCAGTGTTACAAATCATTACTGTGAACTTGTGCCATTCTTGCATGTATGTAGAAATACAGTCACTGAAAGCAGCTGATGAAACTTATGGTCACCAGGACAATAGTGTTAAATCCTAGAAAATTTGCTTAAGGCTACACTTAGCTCCTAGAAGGGTGGCTTTTGCATTTCTCATTGGACCTCCTAAGGAATGTCCTTAGGAATGTTGGACCTCCTAAGGAATGTCCTTCAGACGTTGCTGTATCCTGAAGAGACAGAACAAGCATGTGGTAAATTGTGTAGTTTCAGCCCAGTGTAATTTCAAGCTGGAGACTGTTAATTCCCTGCAAGGAATCTGTTCTTTTGAATGTCCAAACACACACTCAAAATTTCTTTTGGGGGCACCTGAGATCTGCTTCCAGTGTCTATTATTTTATGAAGCTGGAAATAAGCTTGTGTGATAGGGCTGCCTTTATTTCTGCCTTGGAGTTTTACCCTCTCCCAGAGCTATGCCACCTTCCTCAGAGTGTTTACATCCCCTCCCCAGGAAACGATTACTAATCATGTCTCATATGCATTTAAAACACACAGCCTCTTACAAGAATGTTTATAAGTAAAACAGCAGGTGAGCTTGTTAACTCCATCTGCTGCTCTTTGCATGGAGTGTATGTTTTGTAAACAAACTTTAATATCCTCTACTGAATTAAAGTGATGTTTTCAACAGGAATACCCTGAGTATAATCATGATATACATACATGGCCTTGTTCAAAAAAAAAAAAAAAAAACAACAAAACAACAACAAAAAAAAAAACACACAAAACCCAAAACAACAGTAACTACCATCTGCTGCTTTCCTTAGTAAACATTGTGATATACATGTATCATGAACTCAATTACACAGATCACTGGGGCATGTTGTCCTAGTTGCTGCTTTTTTGAAATAAGTGTTGAAATAAAGCTTTGCTTCAGGTGTAGCAAACCCATTACTGAATGCTTGTCAAAGAGAAAGGACTTGTTTCAGCTGGCTGTGTGTGCTCCCTTATGTCAGTGGGACACTGCCTAGGCACAGCTAATTTGTTTCTTATTGACTTGTGTAATTATAGGCAGGGTTAATAAACAGCACCAGTTACTGCAGAGTCTATCCCCAAATGTTCTATCTTTCTCAGTAAGTACCCTGATTCTGTCATCTGTGTTTTGCCAGGCCTGTTGAGAAATGATATTTAATCAGATCCATTTTTTGCCCTAACATTACCCCTGGGGTTCACAAGCCTCATGCCTGGTTTTAGAAAAATACTCATTTATTTAGAAAAATGCCAGCCAGAAGTGCTGAGACACTGAATGCAGGGGAGGTAGAGGCAAAAGAGAATTTTGCTTTCATGAGGAGAAAATCATAGAATTGCCGCATGGCTTGGTTTGGAAGGAACCTTAAAGACCATCCATTTCCAACCCCCCTGCCACAGGCAGGGACACCTCCAACCAGCCCATGCTGCTCAAAGCCCCATCCAGCCTGGCCTTGAACACTTCTAGGGATGAGGCATCCATGGCTTCCCCAGGCAACCTGTTCCAGCGCCTCACCACCCTCTGAGTGAAGAATTGCTCTCTAATATCTAATCTATATCTGCTCTCTTTCAGTCTAGAGCCATACTTCCTTGTCCTATCACTGCGCTCCCTGACAAAGGGTCCCTCCCTAGCTTTCCTGTAGACCCCTTTTAGGTACTGGAAAGCCACTTTAAGGTCTCCCTGGGGCCTTCTCTTCTCCAGGTTGAGCAACCCCAAATCCCTCAGCCTGTCCTTGGTCACCCTGATCATCCTTGTGGCCCTCCTCTGGACTTGCTCTAACAGCTCCTTGTCTCTGTGCTGGAGGTCCCAGAGCTGAAAGCAAGGCTCCAGGTGGGGTCTCATGAGAGCAGAGCAGAGGGGGAGAATCACCTCCCTTGCCCTGCTAACCACACTGCTTTTGATGCAGCCTGGGACATGGGTTGCTTTCTGGGCTGCGAGCACCCTGTTGAAATGTGAGATTGGAAGCTGCTGGGGAAGATCAGAAGGAAAGCGGGACTTGGAATTCATGGAGAGATGCTTAAGTTCATTGAGCAAAGCTATTGGACTGAGATATAGAGAGCATGTGAGAAGAAAGGCAGAAAAGTGGCAAAAAGAGTCAACAAGCATTTAAGGAATGGAGTGTGGGAAAGAAGTTTGTATTTCTCTTCCTTCACCCAAGAAATCACAATCTGTTCATTAAAGAAATGGCAGAAGCTTGAAAGCTAAGAACTCCAAGGTTGAGATGCTTGTTTTAATTTGAGTCTTTTTGGATATAAATAACCTGAAATAGTTCTTAATTGTACACTAGGTGTGATAATGCAATGAACAACTTCTGCTAATTGAATGAGGAAAGCATCTTTTATGAGGGGAAACAAGTTACAAGTCTAGAGGTAATCTGTGATGCAAATCTAGGAGGAGAACCATAATCATGGTATGATTCCTAATTTATTGCTCACAGGGTATGTGTATGTATTTGTTTTATTCTACATTCACAGAACATACAGGCAGACTCCTATCATCCTGCTTTGCTATTGGTTGTAAGTTAATGTTGGGTTGATACACCTGAAATGACTGCATTTTAATACCTTCTCTCTATTTTGGCCAGTCTTCCTTCCCCTCCCTATCCAAACTGACCTGCTGTATTTAAGCAGCTAATGTGGGAGGAAGGAAACTTCTCTGTGTCAGTTTTGCACAGCAAAACTCCTGTTGACTGCAGTGGAAGAAAGATCAATCTGCAGTCTTTCTCTTTCTCTCTTTTTTTTTTTTTTTTTTGGCCAAAGTACAACCACATGCTGTGTACATGAACCTATTGCATTCAGCAAGACACAAATAGAAAACATCATAAAGTTCCCAAGGCCTTTTAATATTCAGGAGGTGTCTATGTTTGATGTGGTGGGCACATTGTGCCTGATTTGTTACACCTGTTTGTTTCTCACGTGAAAACCACTGGTGCAAAACTGCAGCCCATTGTATTAAGCAGACTGGTCTCTTGGCAGGTTCATTGTGAGTAAATGATATGCCTCTCACTGAGTAAGACCTTGATGAACTTGTATCAAAGGACTTTCAGAACTCATTTTAGGAGCATGATGTGAATTATATGGAGCAGGTGTGAGTGCCAGAGGAAGGTGGAGGTTGGTGTCACACTGCACAGCTGAAAGTCACCCACCATCAAGTTTGCTTTTCATGTGCTTGGCCAGTGTGAACTCTACTGGAAACAGGAGGCCCTCTGAGGCTATGGTAAGCCTGAAGGCTTTCCAGATCAAATCAGTTGAATGACTCCACTGCAGCTGAACAGAAGAAAGGCTTCATAGCTTTGTAGGGGAAGCAGGTTACAATCCCAGCATTGTGGTGCTACCTTCTCTTAGGAGGGGGTACTTGGCTTCAAGTCAGATTGTGCCGTGCCACAGGTGGTGAGGGAGAGTCCTGTAGGTAAGCAACCAGCTACCCTGACTAGGAGATAGGGGAAATGTGCACCCCCTGTTTGGCCCTGGGGAAATGACAACATTTGGATTTGTATCCTTTTGTGCTATAGGTGTTCTGTTAGAGCTGCCCAATGCCTAGTCTGTTTTCTCTTGGAAACATAACATTGGTGATGCCCTAAGGGCACCTACAGAACATCTTTGAGGGACAGCCTGCAGCTTCCTTTCCAGCAAAGTTCATGAGCTGCTACAACTGACAGAGTTTTTGTAGGTTGGGGGAACGGGGAGTTCATGGAAATTCTTGTTTGCAAAGCAATTCTGTCTGGCTCCTAGTGGTTAGGTATCGAACACAGACAATAAAGTGAAGTGGCAAGTTACTCTTGTCGCTCTGTATACTGAGGCACTGATGAGTTAATTGTTTTTCTTCTGGTAATGCCCCTGCATATCCAGTGTTAGATGCTGCAGAAGGCGCCAAAGCCTATAGTAGAAATCCCAGTACACTTGATAGAGACTGTATCTCTAGTTCAGTATGGAAAGAAAAAAAAAGAATCATGAAGTGGCAGAACTTTGGGCAGCTGTGCTCTATGAGATGCTCATGTTAATTTTTTTTTATTTTTTTTTTTAACTGGGTTAGCTCTCCTGTGTTGATCCTCCCTTGAGGAAGGGAAGCCTTCCATTTGCAAAACACTACCATGGAAGACTTCTCCATGGTAGTCCTATTAAACTAAAATAGGGGCACTTAACCATGAAAATGCTGTACCTGCCAGGTGGAAGTTTAACTCGTTAAATCTATCCAGGTCCAGCATATTTTTAAAGGTGTACAGTCAGGAATAGGTATTCCTGTAGTGGTTTTAACAATGTTTTGTTTTCAGCAATTGGGATTGTGGGGAACAAAAAAAAGTAGCGGGAATATCAATTACTAAGAGTGTCAAAAGGAGTCTGAGAAACTGCCACTCAAAGCAGACTTCTTTCAAAGCTAGAAAAGCTATGCTAGAAGCAGTGAATTTCTTCGCTATGTTGGGACAATCTGAAAAACGTCGTAAGCTTCTCTACATGTTTCCAAGTACTTTAAAAAAAAACGGGAAAGATGGATTACAATGTTACCCTATATCAGCATCTCTTATGTAATTATAAGGCAGTAAAGTTACAAAATTCAGAACCTGTTTGATTTTATTTTTCATAGAAGATTTTAAATAGCACAGTGTGTAATAACAGTCACTACTTATAAAGAAGAAAAATGCTTTCTGCCAGTTCTTAAAGGTTATGTTTGCAGAAGCGACCTTGGTTAGGGATTTGTATTTCAAAGCTATAATCTTCTGAAGTCACGTTCCTAGTAGCGTTATGCTCTGTTGGTGTGAACTGTGACACCTACATGCATAGCATCACGCGCAACTGTCACTGTTTGAACAAAGCCTTCTGGCTAGATTTGAACTTCTCATAATTAGAATGTCATTTAAAAAAAGATTTTTTTTTCCCAGTTTTTCAGAGCTAGCATAACTCCCCCACATGCCCCCATCCTTATTGCTTAAGTGATGCAAGAGAAGATCTCAAGTAATACATTGACATCTGCAAACTAGACTTAATTAGTTCTCACAATATGCTTTTGAGAAGTAATCTCTTTTACCAGTTCTTGGTGAGCGGGTCTCTGCTAACATCTGCTACCAGTGGGGCTAGCTCATGATCAAGGAGTACACAGGCAGCAGAATAGTAAAGAAGCAGAGCTAAGTTAACCTGCTTCCCCTCTCTGTAGTTACTCAGCAGCTTGTTTTACGTTTTGACTTGAGTCCATTGTGCCATGCACCATGATCTTACTTACTCTGTACAGTCTGGTTATAGTGAAGAAAATGCTTAGTTCTATGTTTAAAATCCTCCTAACAGAGCTAATTTAAAAGAACACAATGCATTCCAGTCATCAAACAAGCAAAACAGAAGGGGTATTAGATAGCCAAGAACAGGTATTACTTAGCGCTTGGCATGGTAAGAATGATGACTAATTCTCTTGGTATTAAGGAGTTGAGGACAGGGCAGCAGAAGAGATTTTAGACTGCTCTAAGAAAGTGGCGAAAGCTTATGTTTACTAGGCTGGCTTTTGCCATCCAAATGATCTACACAGGACTTGTAAGACCATAGGTGACTGCAAAGGACACTTTCAAGGTAAACACCTGAGGGAGGGTTAGGAAGGGTTAGGTATACAGAAGCAAAGATGATAGGTTCTCCTTCATTTTTCCTTTTCCAGAAAAGTATATGTGCGATGTGCCACCTCTACTATCAAATGGGCTTTGTATTTGCTTGCGCTATTTTATAGTGCCCCATCTCTCCCACCAGTATCCTCTTAAGTGAATGTTTTTCACTGTGCAATTCTACTTTGGTTGTAGGAGTAAGAACAGGGAACGAAGAGCGTTAGGGAAGACAGTCTGCTGCATTCTGAACTACTTCTAAGGTGGCCTTCATGAACCGCTTCATGGTGGCCTTGTTACCTCCTTCCCTCTATTCCCTTTAAGTGTTGAGTCATGCTTTCCATGATGGAAATTGCAGATGGAGTTTGGTTTAACACCCCCTCCCTCCTGCCTCCACCCATGGTTTATGGTAACTTTAGGTCAGGCTGTTTTGCGTCTTTTAATGTAATGGGTGGCAGGTGCTGATGGCCTAGAATAACAGTGTGATGTAGTTTTAAACATGACTTAGTTCTTCTAGCTATTTCTTAGATTAGCAAAGTGCATTCCCTTTTGCATCAACCTAAAAGTAGTTGAAAACTGCAGTTAATAATATCCATTAACCAGAAACTAAGCACAGGAAAACTAAAAATGGTAATGTGATGCTTTTATTCTTTATCCTCAAATAAACTTATGTTTTGGCTGGATGTTTTAGATGTACTTCAATTCCTCTGGAGCAGATATTACGGGTTCCTCCTAAATCCTGTTTTGAAAGTAGCTGCAGTGCAGTTATGCCAACATTGTCAGTTAACGACATAGTAAGAAACTGCTTGGAACAAATATGTATGACAGAAGCAAGGTCATCTGCATCTGGAGTACCTGTGTTAATGTGCATCTTGTTGGTATTTCAGCAGTAAGAGTGACATAGTCAAAATGTTCAAGGGGAGGAAGGGGGATTGGAATACAAGGCAGTAAACTGTCAAAGTCTGTCTCTTCTAAGCACATAATGAAGTCCCCTCCACTTTTCAAAACCACTTTAAATTCATCTGAATTAAAGCAGTGAAAAAATATAGCATAATTGTTTGCTAGGAGTATGGCAATTTGTGACAACTGTAGTATAGGAGAGATGTGTGCTGAAATGCCCAATAGCTTCTGCATCATCCGGAAATTATCCTGGTACAGCAGAATAAGCCTGTTAATGAAGTAACCCTAAAAATTTTTTCCTACTTCTTAGGTAGGAAATTCCTACAAAATGCATATGCAGAAAATGACATTTTGTACTTAATGTTAGCTGACCCTTCTCTCTCTTCATCAGTGAAGTTTCTTTTGGTATGTACAACTGTAATCCCCTTCTTTATAACTGCCTTGTTTGGCTTTCTTGTGTTTATCTGAAGTATGTTGTTTATTGGCAAGAATGGTCTAAAGATACTGCTGACCCCTTGCTCCTGTTACTGCTGCCATATGCTGACGTGTCAGCTCTGTCCATGCAACCATCTGTGGTGAGGCAAGCTGAATGCTTTCCCCTGCCAAAGGACATGGAAGGCCACTGAGCACCTCTGTGTGCGCCAGCCACATGCTATGCTGAAGAGCTTGAGAGGTTTTTCTGGATGCAATCATGCAAAATAGGCAATAACAGTATATTCAAAAAAACTGAAAGCACCTTGAAGGTGGCCTCCAAAATAAGTGTTAAGGAGGGCACAGAGCTCTGATTTCTGCTTATAGCTGGATTATGCATTTCACAATGATCATTTTACTTCCCAAAACACATTCCAAGAGACTATTCTGGTCTTGCCTACCACGTTTTCAGAAGTGCAAAACAGTCATTGGGGTATCCCATTTCTCCTTTTCCTGCCTTCCCAATAAGATTCCCTATGAATTATGCTTGCCCCTTCTCTTCCCCTTTTCAAGAGGTTGAAATTGTGTTGCACCGAGTTCTATAGAGAAGTTCGTACATATAGGCAATATTCAACAAATTTCAGTTGTCCTGCAGGAAGAAAACCTGCCTGACTGTCCTTAATTCCTAGCTTCTACATGAAGAGTAGTCCTTTAAAATTTCAATGAGCTTTTCATACTTACCATGTTGATTAAAAGACAGTTGTTTACTAATACTAATTTACTAATTGTTTTGAAGTATAAATCTTTGGGGGAGGGTGATAGTTTCAGATCATACCTTAGGGAACTTTTAAAGGATATGCAGAGTCTTTGATAACTGCTGAAATAGTGAGAGATACACTTACGTTTTAGTTAGAATAACAATCTACTCCTGAGTAAGAGAGAGAGCTATTTGTGCCCTAAGGAAGGGTACATTACAGAAGTCTGTGTTCAGAGAAGGCAACAGTAAACAACGCCAGCAATATCCAGTAGATCAAATGTTTCTAGGATCTAGTGTTACTTGTCTGTGAAATCAGGTTGAATTGCTGGCTCCCAAGGAACTCATTAGTAATGTTCCTAGCTGAAATAATACTTTGCACACACTCTAAATGCATGTTATGTCTCCATCATCATTATTGTTAGGTATTTCAGGATGTGCTTGTTAATTACAGCTGCATGTATTAGTAGACTCTTAGGCAATGAAGCAGTAATTCTCCGGTATCATTTGCTTTGCCAGCCAGAAAGTCAATGCAGAATTTCTATCTACTACATTTCTATCAAAGTTTAGTTTCTTTACTCAGAGATTCTCCTGAACACAATGCCCTTGCTGTCTTTACTAACTTACATCAAAAAGCAAAATAAAACTGTCTTTAAGCCAAAGTCTACACTGACATATGTAGCATTCCTCTTTCTGACTAGTTATATAGGATGCATAAGGCAGACCACACATGTTTCTGGACTGTGTACCTCCAACTCAAGATGCATATAGCATGCCTTGAATTTGACCTTTATTTCCAGTTGTGGCATGTGGTTGAGTCAGCAGAGAAGTCAAAATGAGTTGCAGCTGGATGATATGGAGGCTGGAATAAAGGGAGTGAATAGTTGTGCCCAGTGCTATAGAAATAGAAAAGAATTCAGAGTAAATTCTGAAAATTGGCATTTAAATTTCAAAAGTTACAGGTTATAGGAACTGATTGGAAAGCAGACTTTTGTTAGGCCTGTAGAATTATTGTTAATAATATGAAGTATGTTTCGGACTATGGAAGATCTGAGTGATAATAATTGTGATGTTAATTCTGCAAAGAGCTTGTTACTCATACTTGATGCACATCTGGCATCCTTTCGTAGGTAATTTTGTAACTCACCACAGAGATCTGCATGATCCTAAGCTTATTGAAACCGAGACTGATGTAAAACCCAGTAGTAGGCTCTGCAACAGAAAGACATGGAATTAACATGATAAATGGAGCAATTTCAGAAATGTGCTTTTCCTTGGTTCTGTTTTCATGGAGGGTGACATTTCAGCCTTATATGGAGAATCTGACTAAAACCTGGTCAATGTTTATGTACAATTTAAGCTCTAACTCTTTGACTTATTTGGAACTGCTGTCAGAATAGTATCGTTTTGGACTAGTCATGATGGCACTGAATTTCACCCTTTGGGTTTATATTATCATACTTCATGTTGCAACAACCAGGTGAAAACTGAGTCTGAATATGACTACGCTCTCCAAGTATGCCTCCCTGAAGCAGACCTTTTTGCATTCCATATCTGGTTACATTTAAAGTTGATGATGCTTTTACATAACATTTATTAGTCCCATAAATGAAAGAAAAGACCCAATTTAGGTGTGTTCTGCAGAAAACAAACACTACTACTGTGACTCACCTGCCCAGCATATATTATGTTATTCTTGATTTCTGCATAGCACAGCTGCCTTGGAGGAAAAGTAGGAGTTTTGAGGATGTCTTAGTTTGTGATGCTGATGTGCCTGCTCCTGTCTGCTCAAAAGTGCACTGAGCGAGGAGCAAACAAGGTGAGAGACAGAGTTCAGTGTAAGGGTGCTACAGATCATAAGTGTGTATGTGTGTATACACACACAAATATTGCATAATTGTGCCGTTTCACGTTCCAGATATTTCAACAAAATGTATGTATTTGAAGCTGAGTTTTCTTGAATTCTGAATCAGAAAATAATTATAAATATGTTTTACAAATCTGTTGCCTCAGTACTTAGGATTGTATAAACAAACTATGCAGAAAATCCTCTACTCTTTCTGGAGAGTAACATACTTACGTGAAGGTTAAATTAAAAACTAGTTTAATGAAGGAACAGATTTTTCTGCCAAACTTCCATCAACTTCAAAACTAAGAATTTAAAAAGACGATATTTCAAAACTAATTGCTTGACAGTGTCCTGCTAGCTAATGACCTAAGCACATAAGAAACTCAATGTGACTACCATTTGTTGACATGAATCTCTTGAGTTTGGTATATTATATTTTTTAAAAAAAGGGGGAGCGGGGAGATGTGGGACAAGAGGGAACTATTCCAGAAGAAACGCATCTTGCAGGATTTAAGGTTTTTGCATTTTAGACACACATTTTTGAACATGGCACAGAAGAGAACAAAGGAGCAAGGGTTGTTCCTCATGTATTTATTCTTAAATCCTGAGGGAATGGTGGAATTAATTTCATTCATGTTTTGAAAGATGGTTGTTTCCTCTAGCCTATTCCAAATGTTTTCTGAAGACAATTTTTATATGTAATTGCCTTTTTTTCAATGATCTTGAAAAAGGGAAATACAAAGGTTAACTTAGTCTTCAGCGTGAACCCTTGTAATGTTCTTAATCACAAGAAAAGAGTACTTTAGATGTGTAAACACAAAGTATAAGCCTTTTATAAGAAGCAGCGTAGTTGATACTAATAGCAGGCCTGACATAAAACTGTGCTGTTAACGTGTATGAGTGCATACTTGTGTGTGTCCAGTAACAGTAGGAGAAAGCAACATTTTTCTGAGTGGTAATCTTGTTTAAAACAAACACATCACTCACTATTTAAAGCAGTGCAGACATAAATGCTAAAAAAAAAAAACATTTCAGATCCCAAGTGTAGGCAGAGGATTATTTACAACAACACTTCACAAGTCATATTGGAGTAGTCATTAGGATTTTAATATGTATTTTATAATGTGGCCAATCTTTAAGACTTTACGACCTGATACGTATAAGCTACCAGTGGCTTTTACAGAAGGATATTCTGACGCTACTAAGCAGACTTAGTTTTTCAAAGCTTTAATTGAAAAACGACATTCTGGCTGCCGATATTTTAGCTACCCACAGGTTGTGGTGCAAAATAACACCTGAGCTTCTCTACAAAACCTGAAGAGTGGCATTACAGGGTCACGGCAGCTCCTCGCTATGGCTGAGGCCTCACACCGCGGTGGCCTGCCAGCCATGCCGAGCTCTTCGGGGACACTGGGCTCCATCTACTGGCGTGAGGGAGAATTCTCCTGGGCGCCACCCCCTCCTCTTGCCACCAACACTTTCTGGGGCCCTGCAAGCCAGCACTGAATGAGTTTTGGTGGCTTAGATCAACTTGTGAGGCTGTTTTTTGTGCTGGGAAGAGTTGCAGTGGTTAGTCTGTGATATCACCTTCCTTCCTCTCCTCCATTGCCATTGAGGCACTTTAATCCATCTTTGGGTGTGGGGGCTGAGCTCACCTTTCAGGCTTTGAAGAGCTGGGGTGACAAGGCCAAGTATCTCCGAGTGACCCAGTGCTCAAACCATAACTAACTGTAGCTGCCAGCTCTTCTGGCTGAGCAGTAACTGTTGTGTGTGAAGCTGTGGGCTTAAGGGGGGCAAGCATGCAAAAATCTATTGCTAATGTTGGAGGTTAACGTCATTTGCTACCTGCACTTGGTCATGTCTTGTCAGCAGTTTGAATCATAAGCTAAAAAAAAACCTTTGAAGTGGAAAAAAAAGTCCGGATATCCAAACTGTGCTGAGGTCATCCATCCAGTAAAAGCAGGTTGTCTCAAACAGATCTTTAACTGCAGTGCCTGTGGATCTGCATGGCTAACTAGCTAGAAGATCTCCAGGGGGATTTTTTTCTTCAATGTAACCGAAATACGCCATTTGGATTTTGACTTCTTACTATTACAGAAAGCTGATTTCATGATGCAAAAAGCATTTGTTTCAAAGCATGACAATACAGGATGCTCAGTGTTGTTCATTTCCCTACAGAGACATGACTTATGAAATTGTTTCATTTTGAACAGCATTACCGTTTCACATGGAAAATGATTCAGCCAAGGGCTTTCCAAATTTATCATTATTTCTTCAGCTTCTGAAAGTAATAACAGAAAAAGTATCTAAACATTGTATGTAGATGTAGTCTAATCTTTTAAAGGGCAGAGAAACTACATTGACCCTACTTTTCCACCTGTAAAACTAACCTTCTTCACCCAAAGCCATGCTTTACAATCAGCTTTTTGCCATGCTTCACATTCATGCAGCTCAAGGAATCGTCTACATCTTCCAGCTGCAGAAGGAGGATGGGGGAACTAAAGTTACACTGGGAGGAAAGTGAGGTCTTCTGGAATAAAGATTAGTCCATGTGTAGGTTTTCAGGAGTTCCTTGCGGAGTTTTTCTTCGGTGTGTTCACACTTGTAAAGGCTTCACACATGTAAAGGCAGACCTGAGCCTCAAAGACCTAATGATCACAAGCCAGCAATGTTAGCGCTGCATGCAAAACATGGCCAACTCTCTTGAGCTCCACCAAGTGCACAGAGTCAGGTATCTCCAGTGTTCATTAATAAATTGCAGGTGTTGCATCTCTTCTCAAGATGCAGGAAAGCAGGCAGCTTCTGAGCTCAACAAACAGGTATTTCAATGTATATCCTGGGAGTTGTTTCCCTCCCTACTCCCTCACTGTTGTTTTCCTAGGGAAAACTGTGGCCAGGACTCTTCCCTCCAGTTATAAACCTTCTCCTAATTCCTAGCCTAATTGTATTAATGGGCCATTTATACTTGTTCAGCCCCTGCCCCAACTCCACACTATAAATCATCTCCCTTTGCTGGTGGTTACTCCTACAGGGTGTTGACAGGTTCAAGTTAGACACACAGCTTGGCAGTATTCTTTCTGCCCAGCTAAGCTAAGCCCATCAGCCAGCTCGCTTGGCCCTCTCTCACACAACAACCTCCTCTGATCTTTTTCAGTGTTGTCTTCTGGGCCTGCCCTGACTGACTCCTTTCCTTCAATATGAGGTGCCACAGTACCATGAAGCATGTCAGAGGAGGGCTCACCAGGCCCTTACAGACAGGCTATTTCTCTTTTGTAATCTCTAAGACTTAAAGGAAATACCTTACCTGATTAAACACTAAGATCATGTTCCTATCTTTTTTTTTTTTTTTTTTTCCTTCCTGCTTTATTTACATCTACAGAGTTTACGATAACCCCTACGGCAGCACAGGAAACTAATACTCTCAAGTCCTCCTTGGCAATGTCTCCCAGGTGAAGGTGCCTTATGAGGACAAAATGCTGGCCACAAGTCCCTGCTTGTATCAAGTTATGGCTCCTACAGAGGGAATTTTGATGCTTTCTGCTGCTGCATTCAAGGCACTTGTGTCAGTAGTTCTGACAATCTTTTCCTCAATGATCCAGTCGGCCCAATTTTCAGATGACAAAAAGTGCATTACAGATTTGTATCCAGATCACCTGCTCAGTGGGTAATGAAAGAGCAGGACACAACAGAGAGAATCCAGGGAGAACATTTTGGAAGCTGAACAGAGTTAACATAAATAAAATCAGAAAGAGAGATTTGCTGAGTTACCTGGAGAACAACTGGAGAAAGACCTATGGAAAGCACAGGACAAGGGGTGCTGCATGAGCTGAAAAGCAGCACCTGGCACTACCATTAAGCCCAACAGGTTTCCAATGTTTGTGTCTCCAGAGAAAGAATGATCTGTGCAACATCTCTCTGTACCTCCATCATGAAGTGGAGCACACTTGGTGTTGAGACAGTGGTCTAAAATACAGATTTTGGGTTGGGTTTTCTTAAGCTCGTTGAGAAGTGTTTGCTTTCTCAAAGTTGAGCGTCCAGAAGTTAAAAAGAATAAACCAACATAAGTTTTTTTCTGGACGCTCCTTTGTATGTTTAAGCATAGAAGATACACTATTTTCCCACTGACGCTCCTTTTTATGTTTAAGCATAGAAGATACACTATTTTCCCACTGTGCCCGTGTGCAGTGAAGTAGGCTGGTATCTGTGGGTACCCTGCCTGAATCACACAGGGGTAGGTTGCTGCTGGTGAGATTGCAGGGAGAGGGAGGACATTCCCTCCATCCTGGAACAGATCTGTCCTGGCAGTTGGGTTCTTTCTCTGCTGCAGTTATGCTGTGCTCAATCAGCCAAACCCGGAGCCATCTAAGGAGTCATTCATTGTGTGTTTTCATTGCCTGGCTTGATACCTATTTGCAGAAATGCCAAGCACTGTTGGCTGCAAACAAAAGTCCTCTGAACTAAACACCACACAATAGTATATCTGAAAAAAATCAAGCAGGATATTAACTGATTTATCTGTCATGGCTTTAAAAAATAAATAAAGTGCAAATTGCTTTACCGCCCCAACCCCATACATCAAAGGGTGCTGACAGAAAATGATGCTTACGAAGTACTGTAGCAAGCGCCATTTATTAAAGATGGGAAATGTGCAGTAAATGTAACTTAGGACGTCATATTTAAGAGTGGGGAAAAAAATTGCTATTAAATCAGTAATCACCACACATCCTGCACTTCCAAAGAGGCAGCATTCAACTTAATGGTTGTATTTCTTTTATTATGTAAGGAAAGGAACTAGGGGCTTAAGCGTAGTTACAGGATTAGGACTGACTCAAGGTTTGTCATCTTTTTTAACTTTTGAGGGCTTGCCCTGCCCCGTGCCCGAGCGACATCTCCGCGCGCCGCCGCCGAGCACCCCCACGGCACGCTGTGGGGAGCCACCGCCCCAGCGGCTCCGGGACAACGGCCCCAACCGCTGCAACGGCTGCTGCCGCACGCCCGCCCCTCGCGGCGAGGACCAATCAGGCGGCGCGCAGCCCGACGGTCACGGCCGAGTGGGCGGGGCCGCGCGTGGGCGGGGCCTCGTCGCCTCGTCCCGCCCCCCGCAGGTGATGGCGGTGGCCGGGGCGGCGGCCGGGGCGGCGGCGGCCGTTGGCGCTGGGGAGGTGAGGGGGACCCTGCCCTGCCGGTGAGGGGCCGGGGGGACACGTGGACACGCACGGCCGTTGGGCGGCCCCCCCGGGCCGGCAGCATGAAGGTGGAGGCGGGGGACCTGTCCGCGATCAACCTGTCGGTGCAGCAGGTGCTGAGCCTCTGGGCGCATGGCACCGTCCTGCGCAGCCTCACCGGTAACCGGGGGCGCGTTGGGGCGGTCGGCGTTGGGGCGGTTGGGTCCCGGTTAGGACTGGGACTGGGATTGGGGTGCTCCTTGTGGGGATGCTCGGAGCGGGGTGGCCGCGAGGGCTCCTGCGACGCTGTCAGCGGGTTTATTTTTTATGGGTGACATCTGAGGGAAAGCTGTTTAAACGAAAAATGAGTGCTAGAAGCAGAGACTTTTACTGTTCTGTTATTTTTTTCACCCTACGCAGTGAGGGAGTTAACGGGGTGACAGGTTAACGGGGCTAGCACGTAAACCCAATTGTAAGCTTCAGGGGTTCTGCTCTGGAAGGGTGAAGCCAAGCTGTGGAAGGGGGTCTCGAGACAGGTCGTTACAGCCTGCTAGGAGAGGGGAGCTTTGGCAGGAAAAAAAGTTCTAGAGCAGTCCTTCGTACCCTATCTTAGAAGGTATAGAGCAGGGAAGTGTGTTTGTGTGCTACTTGTCCTGTCCAGGCATAAAGGGAATGGTGAGTTTCTACCTCCGGACTAGAAGGGGCTTTGTGTTGATAGTAGGGATGTTACTGAGTAAATTCCCTGGAAGGATCTTGAGTAAAGGGTGTATGTTTCTAATATTTATGAAAAAGTATTATATCATCTTTTCCCTCCCATCTGTGTGAAAGATACATATGTGTAGCACAGAGGTGGAGTCTTAGGCTTTACGATCTTTCTTGTTAACTTCCAGTTAAAAGTAACTTTTAATAGGTTATACTTTATTAAACTTTTTAAAGTGCATACACTTTGTATCACTGTGTCTGGTGATTAAATCTTAGAGGTATTAGTGTGTCCCCACACGAATATAGCTCACTTCCTGAGTAGTTATTCTTGCATTCTTTCTGTGGAAATACTAGTTGTACCGTTAAAGGAAGGAGCTAACAATGGATGTAACTTTTCTTTGTATTAGATGTCCTCCAAAGTTTTTCTTATTAGAACATGATGCAATGCAGGCGTTTCTGTGAAATTCAATGCTGAGTGTTAGGTAAGAAAAAATGTTTCTTGGTGCTTTTGCAATATAACAAGAAGTTGCAAAAGGTATTTTTAATGTCAAATGATTATTTTTAATTTAAAGAACATGAAAAAAATAGTTAATCATCTGTGATAATGCTGTAGGAGAGTGTATTATTGTCAGTTGTAGATGCACTGTAGTTTCTGAATTGGTGTTTTAAATACAAGTTGTCCTAATAGCCATGATTGGGTGTGTGGCATGCTCTCATGGAATGTCAAAAATGAATAGCTTTAAGTGGATTTAGTTGTTTATATAAGTTTGTGTTCCTGATTATATGTAAGGTGATTTTTTTTTAAGTGTAGTAACTGATATTAATCAGTAACTGTCGTTAAACTTGCATAAAATCTTTCTAAAATATTTACTGACTGTAGAAGTAATTATTGTTCAAAAACAGATGTTCTGATTTTCTGTGCTGAAAAGAAAGGAGAAAGTGAAGGAGAAACTTCTTCAGAGTACTGAAAAGATAATAAATATATAGTGTTCCATGAATATTCCTCAAGACTGCTTTGTGTTTATTTTTGGACTTAAAGTTGTGGTTTGGATTTGGGAGTTAAGTTGTTCAAGCAAGAATTTGTCTTTAAATTAACAATGTTGATTATGTTTGAAAAAGTTATACAATTTTATCAGCAAAGTTATGTTCTTTATTTAAAAAAAAAATGTATCAACTTTGTTCAATGTTTTGAAATAAAATACAAGCTCCAGCCTAAACCAGGAAGTGTTTGAAACCTCAGTGGTTTAATTGATGTGTGATTGGTTTTGTTGTTGTTTTTTGGTGTTTTAATGAGAAGTTGAACCAATATTTTTTTATACTGTAAGTCTGGTTCAAGTTCAATACAAAGGGAAATCCAGCCTTTTATGTAGGGTAATATAGTACAAAGTACCACAGGAGACTGCAGACAACTGAATTCCTGCCATGTGCCCATCGCGCTCCATGATAGCAAACGCTGTTTGCTGTAGCTGAACCCAGGCCCACTGACTTTTGCTTCATAGCTTCCTGCCTTCGCTTGGGCATGTTACTGTAAATGGTGAGGGTAAGGCTCTGTGACCTATGGGAGAGGAGAGGGGGCTCCTGCCTCACCCTATTTTAGCTCCTCCAACAAATCCAAGTGGCCCCTTGGCATGTACCAGTTATGTGCTAAGTGGTAGATCAGGCTTTAATGGAATGACTTGGCTAATGACTGATTCTGAACTGAAAAATGTCCCTGCATGAGTGTCAGTTGTAGTAAATATTCATGTTATATGCTACCTCAAGTTTAGGGAACTTTGCAATATTTCTGTCCTTCCTGTAAGCAAAGTAGGTGTTTTGTTTGTCTCATTAATTGCGTGTTCCAAAGACTGATGCCTTCTTCTATTTTTTTCCCCCTAAGCTTCATTCTGCAATTATTTGTCCCCTGATTTTCTGGATTATGTTGTTGTCCCCTATTCTGCAACTTCAGGGGGTCTAGTCTCTAATGATTTCAGTGCAAGTTCTTCTCTTCCAGTTAATACAGCAAAAATGTTAGCATCTACAAACAACAATTTGACTGTATAGACCTGATAACTTCCAGTGTACCAGTTCATACAGTAACTAAAAGGACCTAGTAATGAAGAAAATACCATAATGTATAAAGAGCCAAGTTAAGTTTGCATGTATAATAAACAAGCATTTCTTAATCTGAGTGTGTTGAGGTCATAAATCTGCAAGGATATAACTATTTAGTTTCTTAATTCAAACTTCAGCATGTGCTATCTTGTTGACTGAAATTTGTATCTTTGTGTTCGGGGTGCAGACACTTGAATTCTGCACAGAGACTTAATTCTGCAGTAAGTGGTAGATAGTTACTGGGTACATAGATCAGAGTCTCAAGACAGATGCTTGGTTTTGCAGCAATCAGTCTTGGTTTATGAAATGTTATAGGCAATCGCTATTCATCTGGCAAGATAAACTAAGGACTAGAGGGAAAGAAAAATCTTCAGGATGAAGGACTAATGATGTATTCACTACCTGTTTACTGAAGCTGAGTGACAGTGGGACAACATGTTCATGTATATAAATCATGTTCAAAAGTGTTAGCATTTACATACTTTGACTTTACATTTTTTATTTGCCCGAGATAAAGCTGTTAATGGAATGCAACTTCAAATTTGATAAGTCAATACAGATGTCATTTTAAACTTTAGCATCCTTTAAGACTTTTTTTCTAATCATAGAAGTCTAATCTTTGAGGTTGTATATGCCTACAGTGATATCTTCAAAGTACATGTATAATAGATAAGCATAATGTGATTTGTGTGTTATATGTATAATTTATATATAATAGCTATAAATACCTAAATTAACAGAGCAGTACCCTAAATCTGGAGAGAAAGAGCATGGATTGCAAGTGCTTGAGCCCTGTAGCTCTTCTGGGGGGTGGGAGGAAAATTCCACCTGCGTAAAGCCAGGATGATCTGTGCGATGGATTGGATGTTGTGGTTTGTAAGCCACTAAGTACTGGATCTTTTCCAGTGAGTGGTTTTTTGTTTTTGTTTTGTAGTTTCATTTTGTCATTTTGTTCAGGGCTCTTTCAGGTAGCTCTATGTGGATGTGACTAAATAACTGAGGCTAGGTTTGTGTTTGGAGCTTTCCGCTAGCTAAAACGAAATCATTATTATCATACCAGCAAAGTATTCCAATTGTGTAGCTCATATCATCAGAAGAGCAAGTTAATTAGTGTAGTTACACAAATAATGAACTTCTTTGACAGCATGCTTTGTTTGTCAAGGTAGTAGCAATTGATAAGGTGTGTTTATACCCCTTAGAGTATGAATCTCATATATAGTGCATAAGTGTCTGTTGTATCAGCATGCTCTTAAAACACCGCAGTCTCATTTCTGCCTCATTTATAGATATTAAAAATCTTCCAACTACTGGGTTATTTTTTGGTCAAGCAAAGCCTTGACCCTTTGGGTTCAGAAGGTCGCATTCTCTTTCTCCAGTCCCTCATGGTGTCTCTGTGTTATCCCCAACCCATTCTTTGCTTCCTTCAGTGTAGCTCTAGCGCAGTATTTTTTCAAGGGCCATCTTTCATCATAATTATGGAGTTGGATAATGATGAATTGTAGAGAACCTCAAACTCTTACACAGGAAAAAAAAAAACTGTGGATAAAGTTCTGTTTTCAACCTGTTGGGATAAAAGTGACGCGAATTGCTATCTAGCAAGAATGTGTGTAAGGGGAAAAAACATTTAGTCTCTCTGCTCATAACTCTGTCTAGTAACTTCCTAATCAGCTATTCAACAAATTTGCACACAAGTTGGAGAGTGGATAATCTGCAACGTGTACTTGGAGGTATACAAATACAAACTCCAAATTGGTGTTCTGTCAATTTGCCTACTTGCAGGATGAAAGACAGTTAACCAGTTCACAACTGCTTGCTGTGTCCCCCATCCGGCTGCCTGACTTGCATCTAGGAGCATTGCAGGCATATGTCTTAGCCCTTTTCACATCTAAACAAATGTTTGGTTCCTACCATCATGAAGATATGAGGGGTTCTTCCCTCTGCCCACCTCCCCTCCAACTGCTCTGAAGTAAATACCTGCAGATTTTAGCATCTACAGTCAGTCTGGCAAAAACAGAGGTATAAATGATATATTATGAGATGGTACTGGGTTATTGCAGTTGCATGTAATGCTACCTTCATTTCTTGCATTGCTGACTGTGATGCTATTGAGCTGAAAACCTAAGGCTTTGTGAAGTCATGGTTTGTAGCTGGGTTCTTTAAACACTGCAGCTGCATTTATGTAGAACAAGAAATATTTTTGGATGTTCTCTAATTGCCTTTTGAATGCACTCAGTACGCATGTCACTTTAAGGAGCAGGAGGGGAAAAGTGTGTGTGAAGAACTCCATTTTATCTCACATTTGAGGATGGTTCTGCTTTACTGTCTTCTGCCCTAAATATAAAGCACGTGGACTTCTATGGACTTGCTTAGAGCTACCCCCAATATGTGTGTGTATCCAAACACTCAGAGAGGTTGTGTCTTGAACTACAGCGGTTAGTATTAACTGTGTGTATATTTACCACCTATCTTCCTTGTTGCCCTCCTAAGTGGGTCTTTTGATTCTCCTGATTTATAGGAGTTCTAAGTCCTATGACATGGATTTACCTTTTATGCCTGTGTGAAAGGGGAAGGGTTGACACTACGCTCCATGTACTGCTAAATGAAAAAGTTTGAACTTTTTTTTTTTGTGCTGTGTTATGTATGCTCTACAGACTTGGACTCAAAGGACTGCAGTTACTGTGTGGCAACAATTCTTCCTGAGCATCCTTTTACAGTATTTTTTGCTTAATCTCCTGTGTTTGCATATATTTTTAAGTTAGCTAATTGGGTCATATTTCTGCTTGAATGTCAAGCTACAGTAGTACAGGCTTGCCTGATAAACATTGTCCTACTGTTGTATGGAAGCTGTATATTTTTTTTTAGGGTGAACTGTGGGAAAAACTAAGTTTGGGATTGTGACAGCTGGGAAAACGTCTACCAGTTTGCGGAATTTTATGATGATAGAGACACACAAGATCGTCACTGTAGTTGACCTTTAAAAAAAAAAAAAAGTGGATATATTTAGAGTTTTACTTCTTTCCTTTTTTAGTTTTTCTTACGCTTTTGAATTATAGTAAATGCTTTTAGAAGATAGCCATCAAGTAAGGAACTTTCTTTGATTTTTATGTAGCTTTATTGATGCTCTCTGCTCTTGTATTTGAAAGTAATGATCATGCCTGGCATTCTTAGAAATGATTGTACTCTGCACATTCTCAAAATCTCCTGTCCTTGCTCAGTGACTCAAATAATAGTGACTACCTGTACCTATAAAAGTGTGTGCTAAGCAATTAGAATAAAGCAGCTGGATGTATTACTACAGTTTAATATTTTTTTTTATTTCTCTTTTTTCCTTTTGAAGCTAATTCAATAGAACACTTACAGCTCCTGGGTAGATATACTGAAGTCTTTAATCTCGTCTTTTGTGTTTGATGTTAGCTTGATGTGGTCCCTTATTATAAAAGACAGTTCTTGACTTTTTTCTGGTTCACTTGGTTTCAGATAACTTTTTGTTCTGCAGCTGTATTTGCAAAATCCTAGTAAGAAGTTAAAATTATTGTATTTTTAAAGAAACCTTTGAAGAAAATATGGTGGTCTTTTAATCAGGTGTATTATCACAAAAAACTGTACTAGATTTCTTTTTACAATTTTTTGATCATAATAGTTACTTCTTTGATAAACTGCTAAAAGGGGATAGTGTCTTGAGCATATGCCAGTGTTTTCACATTGACTCCTTTTAAGACTGAAATGGGTATTGCTTTTCTTTTACTATTGATTATATGCAATGTTTCTAAATCTCTTTAATATTTTTCAGGCAATAAATTTATCTTTTGACTGCTTTCTTTCAGAGATGTGGTACTGGGTTTTCCTCTGGGCTCTCTTTTCCTCTCTCTTTGTCCATGGTGCTGTGGGAGTGTTAATGTTTGTGATGCTGCAGAGGCATAGGCAGGGGAGACTAATCTCTGTCACTGTGGTCAGCATTGGATTTCTGGGTTCTATAACAGGAGCAATGATAACCAGTAAGTCTGTCTTTTGTGTTTTTATTTACGCTAAATTTAAATCAATATTAAAACAAATAAAGCTTCTCTTAGTGGTTTGGTGATTGTTTATTAAGGATTTTGCTTCAGTCATGTAGCAATTCTAATGAAAATGACAGCTGAGTTTCTCTTCCTGTTGTAGTAAAGATAAAAAATGATTCCAGAATTGTCATCGGACGGTTGTCCTAGTCTTTCATTTTGTAAAGTTTAGGTATCAAGCTGTTCAAATATGTATGCTTGATAGGTAATACCTTTTTGAGAACAGAAAGTGTAGTCCTGTCTTATCATACTTGTGCAGACCTTTTGCCAAAAGTTTTTGATCAAGATCACCTGTCAATACTCTAAAAGACAGCCATTTTGTTTGGAAATGAAGCTTTGATCCCATTAATTACAGGACTGACTTCTTGCTCATTTCCTTAAGCCTGCTGGAGGTTTTTAAATTACATTTGGATAGGATGTTGCTTTCTCTTAAAGGAAGGAAAGGTGCCGTGTAGGTACTGACTTGCAGCAAACAAACTTTACTTTTTTTTTTTTTTTTTTAGTGACTGTATAACAATCTGAACTATGCATACCACTCAGAGAACAGACCAAACAGTTTGGCTTACGGATTTGAAAGACCTTCCCAGTCTTGTGTGGTTATAATAATTTCCAATTTATTTGGTGTAGGAAGGAATGATGTTAGTTATAAAGTCTTAGAGGGTATGGAACTGAAAATTTAGAGACTGTCATATAGCCTTAAACTGTAGGTGAGCAGTGTTGTCTTTCATTCTGTCTTTGAATTGTACAGATTATCAGAGTAGCGGTAACACTTAAGCTTCACTCATGAGTGTTTTGTAGGAGATTATTTCTTCAAGTTTCTCATACTGAAAGTCATTCTTGCCTGCTAGCTTTCAAGATTAAATAAAAATACAAGCTTCTGAAGAAATACTTCCTTAAGGTTTTACTCAAAGTAATGTTTTAATTGCTGTGTATTTCCTAGCCTAGAATTTTCAGTGTTTAACAGCAGTTCAGTATAATTCACTTTATTTTGTCTCCTAAGGTAAGGCATATATGGAACCTGTTGAGAACCTCACATTGTGAGTTATGCTGACATTGAATTGTCCTATGTGTAAAATGGCAGTGGCCCTGTTAGGTCGACTGTGCCTGACTGTTTCTGAAGAATAAAAGACAGGAAATGTGTTGCTGGGTATCCAAGCCGAGATTTTTTTCAGTAGTATTCTGCAGTGGGGAATGATCAGTGTTTGTGAAATGAAATTTCTTCGTCTTTATGCATGAGAAGAGGAGTAACACAGTTGAGTTTTGGGACATCCAGTTTTACATGTCAAAACATTTAACAAATAAACAGCACTGTTTATGTGTAAATAATGCGTTTCACCTGAGAATTTCTCCAAGCTTGCACTGTGGACTTTTATTATGTTGTTCCCAGTGGTTTTGCACAGAATATTGTCACTGGGTTAGCTAAAAACATTTTTGTTTCTGGATGACAATGGGTTGTTTCATCCTGAAAGAAATGCTGCGAGGAGCTCCTGAAGGCCAATTATAGTAATACAATATTAAAGAGTATTTTCAATAGCTATTATGCTGCAAGCTGGAATGGAAGTTAAGGATTTAGTTTCTTGGATAGGCGAAATCCAGTACGTAAGAAATTCAAGTACCAAACCGATTTCAATGAGCGAACCCCTCAATTCCTAGGCTTTGTAAAAACATGGTTAGTTTAAAAAAAAAAAAAAAAAAAGGCAATAAACTGAGTGAATAGTGGTGAATACTGTCAAAAATAACCCCAGAAAGAGGTATGTTAGGCAGTTTGAAGTAAGGATTTCAGCTGCATTTTATCCCAAAGAGTCTGTTCTTCCTCCTCCCTCAATACACACTCTTTTGGTGATGTTGTCATTTCTTCAATGGCAACTTATTGTAGTATACTCTGGCTCTGTACCAATTGTGTTGGGTTATGCATTACAGGTTGTATTGCACACAGTTATTCAACAAATATAAACGCATAATTATCAAGCTATAACATTTTAAATGTTTTCATTAGTGATGTTTTCCAAAATATCTCAATGTTTTCTTAAGAAGCAAAACAGTTCTATTATTGGTATACCATAATTTGATGCTACTAATTAATAAACCTTAGCAATTTGAATTCAGTTTGAGAGTTCAATTGCCTGAATATTTTTAATGTCAGTACTGGGCTCAGTCTCAAGGATCTCTTTCAGTTTTTGACAGGTCAATAGTAGAGGAACAAATGGAAAAGCTTATGCAAGGTGGCTGAGTGAAATAATATAAGGCTAGCCTTGTGAGGTTTCTGACAAAATATACTTCACATTTTTTTTGTAAAGAAACAATTATTAGTGAATTCTTTTCCTATAATGTTTGATAAATAAATCTTTTTAAGGTATCAGGTGATACTCAGATATGGATTGTACTTCTAGAAAATCTGTTGGTACTGACTAATGGATTTTTGATCACTTCAGCAAACTATTCATATTAATGACTGAGTAAAAATGAGGAAATTCCATTGTGTGTTTTTTTTTTTTTTTTTTTTAAAAAAACTCTTGGTATTTATTTCAAAAACTGTGGTAGCTTTTCAGTTTTCTTAGAGCTTGCAGAAGCATCTTTGTATTCTCTAGAATCATTTAATAGTAGTTAATTGGCTTCTCAGACATTATATACAAAAAGTTCTATAACTATTTCACAATTAAGATTTTTTTTCCTGAAGGCCAAAACCTCAAAGGACAGAAAATTCAGTGTTCCTTTTAGGTAAGGGAAACAAGCACTCTACAACAAATATTAGCTCAGAAAAAAAATATTTTTTTTAAGAAAGCTTTATTCTAAGTGAACTTCTGAGGTATGGATTGAGTAAAATTTTTATCCACAGACAGATGTATACTGTGAGAAACATTCCATAGCCATATCTTAGGCTCAGGCGAGGATCACAGTGAAGTAGTAATTTATTCGCGATTGCAATGGCGGGCGCCCCACAAGCAGGAGAGAGCGCATCTACTAGTTCCAAAACACAGTTTATATACCTTTTGATGGCAGGACCCTCCTCTGTTTCCCCACTGAGTGGGTAATCCAGGTTCACAATCTATCTGATGCTTCACAAACAATGCATGGCCTTCAGTCGCCGGCCTGTTAAACTTCAAATTTCTTTTGACATTTTTACTGCTTGAAGTGGTGATATTTCTTCACTTATCTGACTTGACTTGACACCGTGATTTTCACCTAATTGTCCTAAGGAATCTGATTGCATTTTACAAGGTCACCTGCTAAACTTTCTTATCACTGTAAGCATATCTCAGTACCACATTCCCTCCTTCTAAACAATGTAACTCTGCAAAAACAACATTTCTATTCCCAAATATACAAGATGGTTTTTTTGGATGAACATTTTGGTGTCTATGTTCAGACGTCATTTGAGAAGAAAATGTTCTTCGTCATTAGCCAGGTATTTTGATTGGTAGCAAAGAATATGTTTCTCAGGCACTTGTTTCAAGTCAACACAACTATTCCTTTGCTGTGTGACTTTTGCTCTTTAAATGCATGTGATAAATTCAGCATGTAAAAGACAATGGGAGGGGAGGGAGTTAGGAGCAACTGGCTTTGTTTACAATGCAGTATTTTATTGCTGACTTATCTTGATCATGTAATGTTATACAAATGGGAATTGCACACATCTACAAGCAAAGTGATGTCTTAATTTGATATAACTCAAAATCTAATGATATCTGTAGAGATTTCCTCCCATACACTTTCATGGTTGACAGTGTAAGACTTCTGGATTATTTTTCATGTTTCTGCTTGATTTGCTGGACAATTGTTAAATTAGTAGTTTAAATCAAAGTTAAACTGACACAGTATGACTTGGTTATTTAACTGAAATATTAAATGAAGTTCATAGAAATTTTCAATTGTTTTGTAGACTCCAGAAGTCTTATTGTTGTCTTCTCCCTATTTATGCAAGCACAATTAAACCAAACTTTAATGTTGTTTTTGCTAATTTTTCAAATTAGCAGAAGGCAAATATGAAGGAAAAAAAAAAGATTAAATTTGAATGCACCTAAAGAGAAATGGCAAGATTCACTTTTTTTTTCAAATCAAGCTTGTGTTGTGAAAGTTAATCTGATTCAATTGGGAAAATCATCCCTGAAGGCTCTTCATAAAACTAGAAAAAGTCAAGCAAGGCTAAATTATTGCATAATACCATGAAGTAATACAGTGTTTGGTAATATTCTAGAAATAGGTGATGCATAAGCACAGTAAATTATTTGTTATATATTTCAGCCTTGGGTTTACATCTGTAATTTGATGGCTGTTTGTTTTTCCTGTGATTCTTAGGTGCTGCAGTAGCTGGAATTTACAGAGTAGCAGGAAAGAATATGGCTCCCTTAGAAGCTCTTGTCTTTGGTGTTGGACAGACAGTGCTGACATTAATTATCTCATTTTCAAGGATTCTTGCAACGCTCTGAGGCTTATGTAAAAAAGAATTTCAACTAGCCTAAAGAAATCTCTGATCTGAAGAGAAGCTTCCTGGAAGTGGATTCAACAGCTTATGAACTTGAATGCTAGTGCAAGAGAAAGGAAGCGATGTGGAACGTGCACTACAAATCTGGAGGTTCAGTCGAATGAACAGACTGTCCTCTAGTGTCTGAACTCTTGTACTTCTGCGTTGTGCCTTATGTGCTTCAATCATAGGCAAAGTGCAATCCCTGTGTGCAAAGCTGAGATAAAGCACCTTGAGTAGCTGCCAGTCAGGCTAATGCTTGGTGATAGGATCATTGTTCTTATCAGTGTTTTAATAAAAATAAATGCGCGCTCCTGAAAGTTGCTGTATGTGCCAAACTTGGAGTTTAGTTCTTAACAGTTGGTTGGGTGAGCTTTTTTTGAAATGGTAGATATAGAAGAAAGCTGTGGATATACACTGTTTAACTTCAGGGGGAATAGTACGATGACTTTTTTTTTTTTTTTTTTTTACTCTTATTCAGCATTAAAAACAACAGTTAGGTCCAATTTCAGTGGTAGACAAATATTGGTGGGATTGAAGAACTACAACTATACCAATCCTGATGTAATTAGCACAATCTCTGAATGAATTGTGTCAGTTTACTGAAGATCAGCACATCATTTTTTCATGATTTTGGTTCTTTAGGCATCCTTAGTCTAAGGAGACTGTGTGAGAAAGAAGTATAATCTGTTGTGTATGTACATATTAATCTTAAACTAATGCGTTCCTTTAAATTATTTTGTCTGAAATGGTTACCACCCCTTCTAAAAGCCTTAGAAAAGCTACTTGCTGCAAGTAAGCTCCCTCTTTTTAAGTATTGATAGTACTATTAACCCTACACATACTCTTTAAAGAATAGACAAATGTAATACAGACTTTGAGAATATACCAGTGGAAAGTGTTTAAAAACAAAACAAACAAAAAAAAACAACACAAGTCTTCAATGCAACAAAAATGTTAAGCTTGCTAAATAAAAGTTACCTTACTTTGGAAGTTTGGAAGTGGGGCGGCACTGGTGTATTTACAACTTCGTTTCTGAACATTTTATATCCTTGGAAAGGTTAAGACACCTGGAACTTTCAAATACATATCTTTCAGTAGAGTTTGTGCTTTTCTAGTTTAAAGGGAACACTACTGTTATGCATGTGAGATGTCTTAAGTGTGAATCATTTGGAGTGAATAGAAATTTTAATGTTATTTATGAAGTGCAAAATTTAAAGGGCACAAAGTTCTGTATGAGGAATAAGACATCTTTTACATACTTACTCAACTGAATGCTTTTTAGCAGTTGACTGTTAGTAATGATAAGAATAATTAATTGCCCAAAGGTTTTGCTGTTAAGATGTCAAAAAGACTTGCAGAGTTGTTGAAATCACTGGCATCTGCTGTACAGCTAAAAGAAAAGAATAGGGTTAAAATACAACGTACAATCCAGGTTTATTGCTTAGTGCTTCAAAACAGTATAATGAATTAACCTGCTTTCTGTTATTTTCTTTCATTATAAACCGTTCTTTTTTTTTTAAAGCACTAAGGATGCTAATATTTTTTCTTTGGAAGTATTTTATTTTTTTTGAAAATATACAAAGTTGCAGGCTATGAAGGGAACAATGTAAAATGTAGGTTTATAAACCTTCTCAGTGTTATACTTTTAGCTTTGAGTCACTTTAAAATGCTGTGTAATACCTATATTTTCCTTACTTTGATTTCAAAACTTATTTTTCATGGCTTGGTTATTTTTATTATTTTATTTTTTTTTACTTTATGCTGATCCTTTTTGGCATAAGTCATAGCACTTTGTCTATTAAAGTTAGTGCATCTGTCAAAATGCATTTTAAACTTCTCCCCATTGTCTTATGATATGAGAACTGGTTTCAGGTATTTAATTCAAATGGAATAATAAAATCAATGATATTTCTCCTAATGTGCCTTGTAATGTATATTTTTAGGGGAGAAGATTTTTAAAAGTTGCTCTCTTCATTGTTCTTTTTTAGGTATTATAAATAAGCTTGGTTATTTGATATGTCTCATCCAACAGACTTTAAAGTGTTTGTGTTTGACAACTTAGAAATGCTTGTCTGAATCAAAAACAACCCTCTCACAAAGCATTGCATTCAGCAATTTTAAATGTCTCGTGTCTTTACTTCACCCTGAATCTTGTTTCCTGTCTCCAAATTACCTTGAACATCTCAATTCTTATTATATGGGTTTTTTTATGCTATCACTGTTCAAAGGCTTGCTTTGTTTCACTAACTTAAACTCTTATGAGACCACTGCTAACTTAGGAAATTTATGTAACTAATAAAACTTCATTCGTCATTTTCATTGTAGTGCCAATGAATTTTTTGTCACTCTAACCTTCTTCCTTTGACAAGGAGGTATCTTTGCAGATGTTGAATAACCTTCCTCCAAATAATTTTTATTGTACAGATCACTGTAATTGCATTTAAAGTGGTTAGGTGCTTATTTGTCTCTGCTTTATATGATGTTGTCTAGCAACAATGAACAGGCAGTAAATGTAGTGCCTACCTGGTGTAACAGATGAAGTTTTTAAATGCTTCTTGTGAGGGATAAATGAGGATGTCTAGTTCATCTATGAAATGTTCCTTGATCATGGCATGAACTTAATGAATAGTAATTCCAGTAGAGGAAACATACAAGTGGCCTTACATCTCTGAAACTTGGAGGCTTCATTCCACGTCCTTAGGAACAGCAGTGTTAAACTTGTAAAAGGTGCTCTACTCAAAGCATGGTGTGTGTATACATGTATACGCTATTTATATAAATATGTGTATTAATTATGTTTTGGAGGTGTATTCTGTATTTTACAGAAAGTAGCAGCTGAAATAACTTACCCAAGAAAAAAAAAATATTAGGATAACCTAGGATTTTTTCATCATTACTAAGCTACAGAAATACCTTGTGCGTGAATGGCACGGATGGTACTCTGCTTTGCTTTGGACAATAAAGCATTGTGCAGATGTCTACCCAAAATCTTTTAGAGCTATCTTTAAATAGCTCTGCATGTTTCTGCATGGTATCACTAAGCACATTCTGTGCATTGTAAATTATTAATTTATAGTAGAGAACAAATACATAGACGACTTCCTCTTTGGAGGAGGCATTCGAATACTGGATATACTGTTCAATGTAAAGATGCTCTGTTGCTTTGTTAGAAGCTGCTATTGTTAAAGACTTATACATTCCACACAATTCTGACTTACTGATATAATAAAAATTCTTATTTTCAGAAAACCTTCCAAATAGTTATTCTTTTATTTATGGGTTGTTACAAGTTTATGAAAATAATCTCTACCGCGACTAATGGTGTAATTTGAGGTTTGCTCTTCAGTTTCTTAAAGAAACCAATAATTTAACCAGTTTTGAATAATCAATATGGACCAAAGACAGTACTCCTGATTATTTTACTTGGAGCTTTCTCTTTTTAAAGTACAATGTTTTTACTATTCTGAAGGAAATAATACTGAAGAAGGAATACCGATATTTATTTTCATTACAGTTTATATGTATTTGAATTGTGTTGGGGGAGAGAGAGATGTAATGCCATTGGAGAGGAAGGTGGAGTCAAAGCTCTAATACCTATAAGAATGGTTTTCATTGTTTTGTTTTATGTATTTCATTTACTAAGCAGATGCTAATAATGCTTTTCTTTCATTGTCATATTGAGCCACATGGTTTTGTACATGGCCTTTTGAAAAATAAGAACTACTGTAGCTGGTGGACATAAATAGCCAAAACATGCAAAAGGTGCTCACTTTGTCTGTTCCTTCAGTGTTTTAACGTCTCTTAGTTTTAACGTCTCTTAGTATGTTAGTAGTTGAAAAGAAATAGCATGTTCCACCAGCTTTCACAAGAGGTTGGAGTCTGATATATCTAAAAGTAACAGCTGACATGAAACAGTCTCAGTTCTTCCATAAAGCCAGCATGATAGAAATTTTCATATCAGCTTGCCAGCTACTGCTATGAAGTCTTTTATTTGTGTGACTCATGGCTTGGCAGATGAAATTAATGATGAGGCACTTAAGTAGGTGAAGTAAATCTTGGCTCATTCTCATAACTCCTTTCTCATAACTGATTGCGTTACCTAGAAGAAATAAACATTCTTAAGTATAATTGGCTTATGAAGATATTCTTCATTTCAGATTAAGTAAATCAACTCAACAATCCAGATTTATGAAAATCTGTTTTCTTTACTGGTCATGGCTTAGCTGTATGTTTTAAAGTTGGTCTATCAAATTCTGATGTCTGCACGAGAGTCAGCTGAGTCATTTTTAGATCATGCTTTTAAATCTCCTAACTTAAAAGTTCATGTTGCCAAAATAAACAGTTATAGGTAGAGGACAGGGTGGGTGTAAGCTGTTTGTGCCAGCAATATTTATCAAAAATTGCTGACTTTACTAGCATATATACCATATTATGAGGTATGCTGCCAAGATCAGCAATTGGAAAAATTCAAATTTGAAATTCAAATCAACAATTCTTGAAAAATCACACACACAAGACTAGAACATAACTTTATTTGAATTGTCACCAGAACTTAACATATATGCATAAATACATATTGGTGGAATACCTCTTGAATAATTCCTTTTTTTAATGTCTAGACTGGGGAGCAGCCCAGAATGGAAATGGCTGTTTAAATCCTCAGCTGTTGCTTCAGAAAGGTAGTGTTCTTTGTGTACGGATGAATTTAATGAAGCTGAAAAAATGTAGTGGATTAAAAGTAAATTTTTGTAGCCTATAAGTTCAGTGAGAAGTATTGTACTCTGTTATAGCAATGAAGTCTTCGGTTAGGTGACACTGTGTACTTAACTGCATGTACTTTGTTTTTTTGTTTGTTTGTTTTAAAAAAAAAGGTTATCATAGAAGGTAGACTTTAATCTGAGTGCATATTATTTGATACTTGAAAGTAGGAAAGATTGTGTGCTGATAGCAAGCTGTTTCCTCTGATTTGTGCCTGGAGTTATACTTGAAAAGTTTGTTCATTAAGTTTAAATGTAATGACCAAGATGTCTCAAGTCTGCAGTGATGTACAATTTTACTCTGAAGTCCAGTAAATGATGTAGAGAAGTGTTTTCTTCAGGAGCATACTTTTTTACCATGCTTCTTGTTGTTCATCTTGTAGCTAAGGAAGACTTAAAGAAGTTACTTCATGAATACCAGTGGTTAAAAGGAATGTATAATATGTCCGTTTGTGTTTCTTCTCTTGTGAATTGGAAAGAAAGTGTTAAGGCAAAGTGAAGAAGGGAAATGGTTGATCACTTTAAAAATGACATTTCTTTTAATTTGAAATCTAACTTTTTAAATTTAATTAAGTTACTTAATATCACTGTTGTATAATCTGTTTCCAGATTATCCATCATTATAACATATAGTGTTGAAGCTATCAGAGCTAAAAATAACAAGTCTTTTGTGGAGGAATGGTTAAGTGAAATAAGACACGTGGATGTTGGGCAGTTAAGAGGCAATGGGCTAGTGAAGTACCGTACTCAACTCACATGAGTCTGGCACGTACACAGCTGGCTGAGAGCCAATCAGGCTCAAGGACACGATGCCCTTGAGCGATGGGGAAAGTCCCTAAGGCGGGACGGTGGATAAAAGCAGGAGGAACTACCTGAAAAGAGCGGGAAATGTTAGCCAATCCTGAGCTTAGTTTTTGCAATATGTATGAGTTGATTATATTCGAACTAGATAAAAGACGACCGAGCTATCCATTAAAGTTGAAGTTCATTGTTCACTCATATTGAGCGTCTGTGTCTTCCTTCCGTCGACAACAGTCTTTTTTAAAATAACTTGGTAACTTGGCTGGAGGTTTCTACTCATTTAAAATGTGCTCGATTCATATACAGATAATGCAGTTTCAAAGGTCCTTAATATTTTTGCTGTTTTCAGAGGATAGCCACATATTTATGTAACTAAACTTTTGACTGTGGCAATATATAGAAATCAAATAATTTAGAAACATTTACAGAATCCACTTAAGATAGCTATCTACAGTTAGAAAAAGGCTGAAGTATTTTACACCTATACTGAGGACTGCAACAGTTGCACTGTAAGTTTTACAAATACAGCCACTGTTATGACCATCCCAATTTGGCTGAGCAAATGAGGAGGGGTCAGAAATGTGAGTATGAAAATCTTTAAAAATGAAGAAGGCAAAATTAGTATCCATTTAGACAATGGAAAAAAAAAAAAAAAGTGCCCCCCTACCCAGTTTTCATAAAGTTTGTCTTAAACAGTAGGTCATGCACGATGCAGCTTATCTCTCCATAAACTGTTTGTGGATAGAAAGCATTCTGCCAGTTTACATTTTGGAACTAAATGTTTGTATTTCTACGTGTTGAAGCTACCTGAGCTAAGGATCGTGACCTAAGCATTGCTGTCTTTGAGTTTCAGAACAAGAACAGTGAAGGAGAGGAGTGACATAAGCAACCAGTTGACTTATCAATTGTACAGGACTACATCTTTGAAAAAGGTGCTCGTTTTGAGTTGTGGACATACTACATGTTTGTATAATAACTCCAATACAAGAAAATAAAATAACACTAATGGGTGACCCTTGAGCTGTAAATACTGTACTTGATCATTAATCTTCCATTTTAAAGCAACTTTATTTCCCTATTTGTGTACAGTTCTCTTTATGTACATAATAAAAACTTTTTGAGAACCTTTGGTAGTTAACTTTCTCATTGTATTGGCAGTAGTGATCGAAGTACATCTATTTGACTATTTAGCTTTGTTTTCGTTATATACTTCCAGATTCCTTGAAAAGCAGCAATAACAGCTAGACTGTTATTTAAAGTAAAACACTTTTTCAGCACTGTTTTCACTTCCATACTTTGGTGTAGATGCACAATGAAAAACCTATCCTAAGATTTCAAGAGCCTTTAAGTAGTTTTAATCTTTTGTATGTGATAGGAAATGTTTGGTAGTAGCCTTATATATGAAATTTACAAGTCAAACAATTTCCTCTCATTTATTGGATTAAATTTTCTGTTAAAATATTTTCAGTAACTTTTCATAGTTTATTGCATGTGCTGATAAATAACTCATAATAAAACTATACATCAACCTTCGTATGAAATGCACTGCCGTGAGTGAGGTTTAAGCTGTTTAAAGAATCACCATGAAAAGTGGAAAAGAATCACCACCCTCTGCAAGAAAGGCTTGTCTTGAAAGCAACATTAACTTACTAATAATAACAATAAAAAAGAAACACTACCTTAAACTGTAGCAACCTTTTAACAGTCTCCTTAGCCACTTAATCTCCTCACAAGAAATCAGCTGTTGCAATGGAGTCTGTAAAAGCAGTTATTTCAGTCTGCGTAGAAAAAAAAATTTACCAGCAAACATTCTCTGACTTAAAATAAAGCATTACAAAGTTTACATTGTAATTCGTCAAAATGGCATCTCTAAGAGTAGTAATTAATATGCTCATAGTGAATTAAGCTTCCTTTAAAAACACAATACATGTAACAGAAAGAGGAACAAATGGCATCTTTATGCTTCAGCAGGTTGACAAAATAAACTAAGCAAAAACACTTGCATGATGTTGACTCACAGTATTTTTTTCCCAAATGGTAGTAAACTGCTAGATGACAACCGGATGAACTACAGAAAAATCAGTCTGCTCTTTTTTTCTTTTGTCACCGCTTCTAAATTACGCATATCCACTTGCATAAACAAATCTTGACTACAGTCACAGAAGTGGGTGCTCAGATTCCATTCACAGAATCATCTAGGTTGGAACAGACCACTGTGGGAAGAGAAATGTTGTTTTTGCAGAGTTACATTGTTTAGAAGGAGGGAATGTGGTACTGAGATATGCTTACAGTGATAAGAAAGTTTAGCAGGTGACCCTGTAAAATGCAGACAATCAGACTCCTTAGGACAATTAAGTGTGAAAATCATGGTGTCAAGTCAGATAAATGAAGAAACATTACCACTTCAAGCAGTAAAAATGTCAAAAGAAATTTGAAATTTAACAGGCCGGCGACTGAAGGCCATGCATTGTTTGTGAAGCATCAGATAGATTGTGAACCTGGATTACCCACTCAGTGGGGAAACAGAGGAGGGTCCTGCCATCAAAAGGTGTGTTTTGGAACTAGTAGATGCGCTCTCTCCTGCTTGTGGGGCGCCTGCCATTGCAATCGCGAATAAATTACTACTTCACTGAGATCCTCGCCTGAGCCTAAGTTATTGGCTATGGAGTGTTTCTCACACCTCCAAGATCACACAGTCCAACCTCTGACCTAACACTAACAAGTCCTCCACTAAATCATATCACTACGCTCTGCATTTAAATGTCTTTTAAAGACCTCCAGGGATGGTGACTCAACCACTTCCCTGGGCAGCCTATTTCAATGCCTAACAATCCTCTTGGTAAAGAAGTTCTTCCTAACATCCAACCTAAAGTTCCCCGGGTGCAACTCTAGCCCATTCCCCCTCGTCCTGTCACCAGGCACGTGGGAGAATAGACCAACCCCCACCTTGCTACAGCCTCCTTTAATGTAGTTACAGAGTGTGATAAAGTCACCCCTGAGCCTCCTGTTTTCCAGACTGAACAACCCCAGCTCCCTCAGCCGCTCCTCGTAAGACTTGTTCTCCAGACCCCTCACCAGCTTTGTTGCCCTTCTTTGGACACACTTGAGCACCTCGATGCCCTTCTTGTAGCGATGGGCCCAAGTAAATGGGTGTATTTTTAAAGAGGTTTCTTCTCCTGAAGAACAGACTTTCTTGCTTTATGGGAAGTTTTGTTTTGGGGGAGCAGTGTTAAGCCATTACTCTTTGCTCTGCTTCACAACAAGAAAAAAAAAAAAAGCTTTTGGAATCAAATTCACTTTTTTGACACATGAGAAATAGTTTCACTTTTTCTATACCAAAACTAATTAGCCTTCCAAGGTGGATTTTACCAGAATAGGACTGTGCATTAATGCTTTGTATAAGGTATTACATATGTAGATGCCAATATAATATGGAATTTTGAATGTTTGTGTGTATATATATTTTTGTCCATGTTTACTTGAGCTCTTATAGTGGCTATAAATGCTATGTGTAAATTGTATTTTTTTACTCTTTTCTTCAAGAATAAAACCTGTTACTTCTTTCTGTAAGTATTCCTAGTAAGTTTAGGGAGAAGAAGTATAGTGTGAGTAGAGCCTATGTTAAGCTGTAAAATAGGATATATGTTTAAAATATATAGAGGATTTTTTGAAAATGTGTTCCTTTTGTCCAAATTAATTATGGCATATATCAGCCCAACTGTGTTGACAGGCTGTAGAACAACACTGATTACTAACATTCCACTTGTGATAAACATTGGCAGTAGTATTTTTTTTATAAATTGTTAAATGCTAAATGAAACTATTGTAGAATACAGCTTAAAATCTTATCAGTAGAAGGGGAGACAGAGTAATCATTTCTGTGTGAATACAGCTTTCTATTTAACAAGTAGTGTATTTCAGCACAAGCATTCCAAAAATAAAGCTATCCCTTTGCACAATGCCTAACTATAAGGTGAAAAGTCCCTTGTCCTGTTTAAAAAAAAAAAAAAAAAAAAAAAAAAGACATGAAGAAATTAATGCTTCTGCCTGTACTATTTGTTCTTTCATCAGTGCTTTTGCAGCTGAAGGTAATGCATGTTTCAAAAGCTTACTGTGTGTAGTCCCTGCTTTTAGTCAATTCCTAGTACCCTTCAACATAATAGGAATGAAATCTTTTTGTCCACATGCTTCTCAGCATAAACCATTGCCTAGTTTTTGAAGAGCCATCAGCTGGGAGAGGTGTGCAGCCCTGTTCCTGGGGCTTTGCTCACAGACTGTTTCCCTGTTGTACACTAAGCTTGCACTCTAAGTGTAGGACAACAGAAAACAGTTACATGGAGGTGAGATGGATGGGAAGTTCAAGGTACAGATACCGTTGGTTGGCATGCCAGAATTTTAGGGTAAATATTTTTCTAAGCCATGATTAATCCTGTTATCACAAAGCTAAGTAACTTGAGTGATTAGGGATAAAGAAGAATGGTGTTTGAGAAGGTCTGCTGGACAGTGACATGACAGACCTGCTGAATGTGGGTGAAAAACCTTTGTAATGTGTAAAAAGGAAGGAGCCAGGACTAGGGGAATAAAAGGTAGTGCAATAAGAAAAGAGCAAAAGCTCAATCTGAAAAGGATGTTTTCTAATTGTTTTTCCTTTCTGCAAGGTAAGTTTATCATTCTACCCATAGAAGTGTAGATATCTTTCAAATTCAAAGAAATTAAAATTCAAGGAAAGATATTTTTACTTTGTTTTTATAACAGAGAGAATAAACAACATATTAAGTACCTCGCTGCACCAGATCATCTGCTCTGAATTTTTTGCTACTCCTAAAGGAAGACATAGTCCTTAAATTAGAGGGTTATTACTCTAAAAGAATTGGATGGCTTGTTTCTCCAAGTCAGAAACTTGAATTCAAGTATACCTTCTGCAAAGTATAAGTTCTATCACTAGATGGTGATCTTGGTCTGTGCATGCTTTCTTTTCCTTCCTACCTTCCTTCCCATTTTACTCCCGTACTGCACTTCCAGATAATGACCAAAACAATAATCCTCATCATCTGTTGTTTTAATGCTGTTTCTGAGTATTATGTTTACAAAGGCAAGAAGTCTTAGCACTTGAAGCCTAATGGTGAAGAGAAACAATGTCTGCATCTTTTTTCTCTCAATATATATCTTTCTTTACAATGTCCAGTATTCAAAGCATTATTTATGGTTGGTACTGTGCTTGAGATTTAGCATTGTACTGTATAACACAAATGCTTTCAAAATAAAAGCTACATGAGCAGGTATGAAGATGCAGACCAAAGCAATTATGTGAATATTAAATCACTTCTTATATGACTAGAAGAAGAAATTGATTTTTTTTTTATATATATATATAAAGGAATGTAGTAGTAATGGGTTGGTTTTGGAATCCAGGACAAAAATCATTTTGCCTATAAAAGTGAGAGGTGGCAACAAACAGGAGAAAAAATGAATCACTCCTTGAGACTTTGCTTCTATTCAACTTATTAAAGCATCTGCCTTTTCTGATCCACTTTCTTTCTTTCCATGTGATGCAGCTCTAACTCTGCCTTTATAGACAGTGATAAGCTGGGACTTTTTAAGTAACTTACTAACGTGATGGGTTTTGTCATCTGTGTTCACTAATGCAAGTCAGAACTAAGAATCACACAGAATGACAGAATCATCTAGGTTGGAAGAGACCTCCAAGACCACCCAGTCCAACCACTTACCTAACACTAACAAGTCCTCCACTAAACTGTATCACTGAGCTCTGCATCTAAATGTCTTATAAGCCTCCAGGGATGGCGACTAAACTGCTTCCCTGGGCAGCCTATTCCAATGCCCAACAACCCCTTCAGTAAAGTTCTTCCTAATATCCAACCTAAACCTCCCCTGGTGCAATTTTAGCCCCTTCCCCCTCATCCTGTCACCAGGCACGTGGGAGAATAGACCAACCCCCACCTCGCTACAGCCTCCTCCAAGGTACCTGTAGAGAGCCTCCTCTTCTCCAGACTGAACAACCCCAGCTCCCTCAGCTGCTTCTCATAAGGCTTGTTCTCCAGACCCCTCACAAGCTTTGTTGGCCTTCTCTGGACTCTCTCGAGCACCTCCATGCCCCTCTTGTAGTGAGGGGCCCAAAACTGAACACAGTACTCAAAGTGCAGCCTCACCAGAGCCGAGTACAGGGGGACAATCACTTCCCTAGACCTGCTGGTCACACTATTTCTTATGCAAGCCAGGATGCTCTTGGCCTTCTTGGCCACCTGAGCACACTGCTGGCTCATATTCAGCTGACTATCAACCATCACTCCCAGGTCCTTCTCTGTCTGGCAGCTCTCCAACCACTCATCTCCCAGCCTGTAGCTCTGCTTGGGGTTATTGCATCCCAGGTGCAGGACCCGGTACTTGGCCTTGTTGAACTTCATACAGTTAGCCTCAGCCCATGAGTCCAGCCTATCCAGATCCTCCTGCAGAGCCTTCCTACCCTCGAGCAGATCGACACACGCACCTAACTTGGTGTCGTCTGCAAACTTACTGAGGGTGCACTCGATCCCTTCATTCAGATCAACGATAAAGATATTAAAGAGACTAACCTTGTGTTTGTCATGGTAGTTTCTTTGCTGACAGGAGATCCAGATCAACTAATATCCTGACTGACTGACCTACCTTATGAAGATCAGCCTTGTAAGCAACCAGATCAGTCAAAACAACATTGGAATCAAAGGTGAGAGAAACCTATCAATTCCCCCGGAATGTTTGCAGGACCTATTTTGCAGGTTGGCTGTCTTACAGGACGTTATCTCCCACAGGGAAGCTTCCAAACTGTCCTTCAGTGAACTTCAACTACATGAGTAATTACAATGGAAGAAAAATGCCTGAAATTCCTAGTACAAGCTTTATAAAACATACTTTCACCTATGTGCCTAAACAGGCACATAAACAATAATTATGATTATGCACAGGGTTGAGCTGCTTGTTTTCATATTTAAGATTTGACTTTAAACCTGACTCTACCTCCCCTCCTCTTAGAAATACACATTTTGAACCATTAAGTTCATAGCATGCCTTGGATTTGATAAATTTTACTACTTTATATTTTCCAGACTGGGTGATCAATTCGGGAGGTTGGTTTCAGACGAACATGCTGTCTTGAACATGCAGTGTTGCAGAACCTTAGGGAAATCCAACATTATTTTGGAGCAGAAGGATGGACAGTAGGTGACCTAATGATGAAGGGGCTTTTTATCAAACATTGGGACTTGAATCCCAGTTGTCTTTGAAATTTTCTGGCACTATCACAATAAAGATAGCATCTTTTGCAATTTTTTCAATGTCTGACAATTTATATTTTGGTTGAGAACTGTTCTATGATACAGTATTAACAAACGCAGCCAACGAGTTCGCTTATGCCATTTTTATTGATTTTGTGAAAATGTGTTATTCTGTAATGAAATGGAGGAAAGGGATAGCTTCAGTCTTTGGAGGTCACTAGCAATTCAATGTGAACTCCATTTTTTGATCAGTAAGTTTAACTTTGTCAGCACCTGAGTACAGATTTCAAGTAGGTTAATATTAAAAGACTTCCAGATTTCTGATTTTATTTATTTTTTTTCTAACCAGGTTAAACTTAACTTTTCAGTCTTTGGAGTGCCTCTGATAACCGAAGTCATACAACTAATTATTTGAGGAGGGAAAAATCTGTTACATCTCAACTGTAAACATCATCAAGATACCCTGTGGAAAATTCCAGTTGAAAAAATAAATGCTGAGTCCCTGTTGTAATTTTTTATTGCTAATAATGGTAATATTCTGCTCTTTATCATAAGTCTGAGGGGTGACTTTTCTAGTAAGCTTGTAGTGTAATAGTTTAATGTGTTTGTCTTTGAGGGCCCTCTGAGCACATACAATGTAGTGTTTTGATCATGTGTCTGAAAGGTACTTCAAATAAACTGTAAGGGTGAGATTAATTACTCCAATAATTAAACAAAAAGGGTAAAGCAAACATTTATTAAATTGCATGATAGGCTGTTGTTTCTCCTGTCAAAACACTAACTTAGTCAATGAATCTCCCAACACTTCTGTGTTCAAACCAGTTTTGATCTTGAAATTTGTGGAGCTGTGAATTTCAAAGAAATAACTCTCATTCAAAAAAACAACACCAAATATTTAATCTGATTGTAAATCATGTCCTTACCTAGGGTCAGACTGAATTCTGAAAGTGCAAGAGGAATGAGTACTGATAGACACCTTCCTTCTGAGACCAAACAGTCCAGTGTGACCCCTCTGAAAACACACTACTGATCAGCACTGTGATCTGGATGAAAATACGCAAGTATAGCTGATTAAGAGATTGTTGCCTCCAACTTTGGAAGTCCACATGAGAGAAGGAGTTAGTCTCTGCTAGTGAAGTCTCAGAGTCAGTGAAACAGTGAGCCCCATCCTACTATGAACACCAGTATTTGAGCCTTCAGAGAGTATCTTTGCTGTTTGTTAAAGTGGCTATTAGAAATTTTAACCTGAAAGTCTGCAAGATGCAGCCTAGCATTCGGCTTCTTCAGGCTTCAGTTTGGCAGCTCTTCCTCAAAGTGTTTGACATTGGTCTCCCTTGGCTGATAAAGATACAATCTACTGATTTCACTATACACCTAAATTAAGTATTTAGGACTTAATATGTAATAGACCCATGGGAAAAAAAAAATAAAAAATAAAAAATAAAATAAAAGAAAAGAAAAAAAGAGCAGAAGCAAATGGTGCTGCACCTATGTGAAACTGTGAAACTATTAGTGATTGTAACACTATTTGCCCTATTACTTCCTCTGAATAATAGATGGGTAAAAAACAGGTTATATCATCTGATCTTTTCAGCTACTCTTCTGTAATTGTCAGGAAATTTCTCTTCCCAGGGTCAGTTTCACAAACGTGCAATTTAAGAGGGGCATGGACATATTGCTTGGCTTGTACTGTAACATGAAAGTGATGGATGAGAGCTTATGTATGTCTCAAGACCGTAAGAGCATGCATCATTTGGGGGATGGGGTTGGAAGGTCATACCTTTTGCATCTAGAACATCGTGTAAAAGAGCCCTGCTAAAAGTGAATTGGATGTTAGTTTTGTTCCTTTCCCTGGCAGTAAATACTCTAAAATCTCCGCAGTGCTTGCATAGTCTCTGCTCATTTATAAACAGCACAGGGTCCTAAAAGGCTGATCTAAGCTTTAGGTGTGAATAGCTTTATGAGTAGCTTGCTTCTCAGTACTTTCAATCCACTAACAGGTGTCACTCTATTGCCTTGTCATTCACAGGTTGTTGTGGCTATTGCAGCAGCACTCTGGAGAAAGGCTGTAATTTACCTGCGCTGATCTCTATTCCCATCTGGTTCTGCTGTCATTCTGTAACTCACTTGTTACAGTGAGTATGATATCAACTAAAAATATGGAATGTATTTCTTTCATTACTGTAGTCAGTTGAGGTATACACGTACATAATAACTGCTCTAGGCATGCACTGTCTCATATGCATACTTACTAAGGTAATATAAGCTGGAGTGAAGGCATAATTCCTCATCAGTACTGGTCTCGCAACACACAATTCTATTTAATTGCTCTTAACAGGCTTTTATGGGTTTTTAAATCTCTGCTATCTGCCAGGTCATATTCATTTTGTATGTTTGTTGGCACCTCTGTTGAATATTAGTCTCTCTTTCAGTGAAGGTAACTTTCTTCCAAATTGCTTTTAATTCCTGTCGAAGGTTTCTCTCTGGCTTTCCATTTTAAAATTATAGTGATTCTTTTATTTATATGGTGATTCTTTGATTTGTATTCTGACATGAAATTACAGCTGCTTTAAAATTTAAAATTTAATTTAAAAATAAAAATAAAAATCTCTTTGCCTTTCCCAGATTACCAAGAAACAATCTGCTAAGAAACAGCAGGGAGATTCAAGATGAAGAGATGTGGAATTTTTGCAAGGGTGTCTGCTTTACAATATTTTGTTGTTCATTTGCTTTCCTGCCATGATAAAACTGTGTTGGAGTGTAGAAAGGAGAAAAGATGTATTGATGTAGTTTCGTTTTTTAATCTGAGAACTGGGGTTATTCTTTAGCTAGATGAGCATTACCACAGCTTTGATTAAAGAATATTCAGTGTCTTAAATACACTTTTGACCAGCTGCATGTTGTAAGATTTCTAGGATGTTTTTCTAAGCCAAAAGACATTAATAACAAAACAAAACAAAACAAAACAAAAAAAAAAGGAAGAAAAACAAGGAAGACAGTCAACAGAATTTTGAAACTTTGTAATAACTCCAGGATATATCTTGAAATATATTGATGATTTCATTCTTTGCAGATGACTGTTCACATTGCAAATGTCCCTGTAACAAGCTATTGCCATGTTCTAAAAGATGTCAAGGATTGAATGGGTTTGGGAGTAGAACAGTTTTCTTCCTGTAAGTGTTCATCATTTCATTAGGGTAGTGGTATCAGAGAGGGTCTGAAGTGGTAGAAAAGGAAAACACGAAGTCCTACTGCTGTTTTCTGTGATGTGTGATTTATGGGTAGAGTGAATATTCTGTGTCTTGGTACTGTATGAATAATAATGTTAAGTCTTTCAGGAGAATTACTGTTATTTTAAACATCCTTTTATTTTCATCGAAAAATATTGGATAGCTGTTTCATGCCACTTATTTTTGTAAATAACCACTCCATGTTTTGCTGAAGCAGCTGTAAAAGCAAGGCATACTTTAGTAAATTCTTTTCACCCATAATTCTTTGTTGCTGTACATTTTATGGGTGTGTTGATCCAATGGCAAAAGAAAGGGTCAATTTTGTTTTTAAATCTTTCCTCTTGTCATAGCACAATCAAATTGCATATAGATGGGTCCAATCTCAAGTACTTCAAGAAGCAGAGGGGCTTTCAAAATAAGATATATAATGCTTGGCTTCCTATAGATGTTTTCCACAATATGGAATAAAGGTGAAAAAGAAATTCTGAAGTAAGAAGGTCCACATACACAGTTCTCTCTACTGTTTATGATCGTACACACTCTCTACTGTTTATGACTGCAATATGGTGGTATATTACACATTCACAGTCCTATACCCCTTTGCATCATGAAATGCAAATGCACTTCTCTTCCTCCAAAAGTGGCTTCAGCCATCAACAGTAATGTGCTATGCTGGTATCTGGAGAACAAACTTTAGTGCAGCCATTAGGATATGTTTTCTTATGGGCAAATGGGCAACTAGTGAGAGGAAATTCTGTGGAAAAAGTTGCTGAGTGATGTAAGACTTTGAAAAGAAGTAAATGAATAGTTGGTTATTTAAGGGGAGAGAAAGATGTTACAGGTTATTTCTGGGAGTTAGAAGCAAGGTCTTTTAGCTAATTAGCTGGAAAAAAAGGCAAGTTTTAATTTCCCGGACAATTAGAATGAATGCAAATGTCTTCTGCTTTCTTTGGAAAACATTCCTAAACACATCATATTACAAGAAGTATTAAGGACCAGCAATAACAGAAATGGGAAGTCTAATAATTAGCTAATTAAACCTAGACAATAGATCCAACACTCATAAATAAGTTAACTGTCTCTGGCTGGCACTGAATAAATCAAACCTTTTGCAAAACATGTTTTGAATGAAGGCTAATTCAATTCCATATAATGGCTTCTTATTTTCTTATGTAATACTAAAACAAAGCAGCAAGACATTGATCTTGTAAGTTGAAAAGGAAAGAGTGAAATTGTGACACTGAAATTTTTGCAGAGAGATGATTACTGGGGGGAGCTTGTCTCCAGTTGGTATAAACAATCAGTGCTTTGTTATTCAGCTTTACTTTGCAGGTGGTTTTTACAGGAGCAGTAGGTTACCCCTAGGCAAGCTAGATGCCTAGTCAGATTGTTTCACAAAACAGAAATGGATAAAACCTTTAGCTATGTGTTGGGGCTATATGGGAGGGAAACATTGCTTCTGATTAAATGTCTTACTTCCCTTTCGTTCTCAAGTTCTTCCCTTTTCATTCCATAGCACACCTGTGGCAACATCCTTAGTTACTTGCCTGGAAATTAATCACAGTTCTAAGTGTGTTTAGCTCTCTGTACTGGCAGGACTTAGAGCACTATTGCTGCAAGTGGAATGAATGGAGGTGCACATGGCTTTCTGTGCCGTACTGGGGCTACTGGCCCTACTTGGCCATTTTGCTTCTCTTAAATTAATCGTGTTAGGATAGACTTTACCAGAGTGAGTGCCTAGGCTAGATTTTATTTTTCACCTTTAAGCAGTAACGTAATTGGCATGCATCCAGGAAGGCAGTGGCTGGGGAGGTTAGGAAGGAAAGAATAATCAAGGAAATAATTGTGTAGGAGTTGTTTGAGTGTGAGGAAGTTGAAACCAAGAGTCAAGCCTATAATAGGTTTGTGATGAATACATACATTCAGCTATAAGCGGTGCCTGCAGAGAATACTGATTTTATGTTGTTGTTTGCGGGCTTTGTATCACTGTTCTAAAGTGCTATTCTTGTTTTTCCCAAATGTATTACTCTCTGCTAACGTGCCTGAACTGGAAAATTAAGTCTGAGCAACTCTGAATGCTTGGGAAAACTCAGCATACAAATCCAAACCAAAGAATTCATATTCTTCTCCAGTGTGTGTGGAACAGTTTTCCATGGATTTGATTGGAAAAGCAGCTGACTTCCCAGGTGATTTGGAGTTGGCATGGGACAGAGGGAAAGTGACCAGGGCTTCTAGATAATACCTTATCCTTGCACAGCTCAGGTACTCACAAGGACTGTGTTCTCTAGTAGTAGGGAAAACAAGAAAGGGGATGCAAAATATCTCAAGTTCTCAAAACATCTAGTACTCTTACCTGTCAATGGGATGGACAGCTTTGTCAGTGAGGAAGCCTCTGTGAACAGACATATGAGAGGAAGGGAAGGAATTAGTCCATGGGAGTGAGTGGGAGGCATTACAACTAATGTTTATTTCTATGACTCTGCCTTTCTTCAGACTCACAGACTGGGGACAGATGAAATGGAGAAAGCTCTGTTAGTATATGAATTACTGATGAAACAAAGGGCAGATTATTTTGTATGCTCTTCTGAAAACAAAGTAAAAGTAATGGCAACCTTTGGGTGTTTCTTCAGGAGACAGTTATGCAGGCAAATTCTGCATGCTAAATAGCTTTTTATCACTTTATCTGATCATGTTGACACTTAACGTGGTCTTAATTAGAAGCTGCTGGAGTGCTTGAAGATAATTTTCAATCCTTGCAAAATGACAATGACTGTTAATCTTAATTTATTTTTTTTTAATATGATGGTCTAAACAGTGTCCTGTGAGGTCTTTGAGAGATCTGTCATGCAGTTAGAGTTGGAAATAAAGCCCTGCATAAACAGCAGTACAATACCCACAAATGGCATAGCCAGGCAAAAATATGCATTAAGAAACAGTGCCAGAAATGGAAACTGGTGCATAGGAGACTCCCATCTGTATTTAAGCTTTGATTTTGTGGTCCGGTGGTGTTATGCCCTTTCACAGCAGCTTCTTTTACAGAAGATTTTTGTAGCTTTTTTTTTTCTTTTCCATGTAGATGTGTTTTACACTCAATGTATGAATTCTGGATGCCTTTGAGAAGCAAGAAGGCAGTGTTTACCTTAGTTTTGCTTAGTGGCTGTCCTAGTTCTCAGGGTTGCATGTGAGAGAGACAGTCTTGATACAGATGGCTCAGTCTTGGTGGTTTTCCAGGCACTTTCATTTTTGGTACACAGCTTTTCTATCTGGAAAGGAGTAATTCTGATGCTTTTTTTTCCACGTATTTTTTTTCTGTTCTTGATTTTTATTTTTATTTTTATTTTTATTTTTATTTTTATTTTTTAATAATAATAATAATAATAATAATAATAATAATAATAATAATAATAATAATAATAATAATAATAATAATAATAATAATAATAATAATAATAATAATAATACAGTGGTGGTTAACTATTACAAATCACCTAATCATCTTTGGCTTCAGGTATTGGCAGGAAAGCCTTCCACCCCACTGTGGAAGCGGTGTGTTGTGAGTTGTGCTGTGACACTCTGCTATGGAAAAATCTTTAATATCAAAGAATTTTTACAAAGCAGCACAACAAAGATCTGTTATTTACATTGCTACTGGCAGGAATATCTGGAACAAGGAAACAAATGAGCTCTTGAGTGCTTCATATCTGAAAAATAAGCTTGAGGTTTGCTGCTTCCAGCACTGATTGAAAACAAGGTGAGGTAATAAGATTGTTCTGATTCACAGAAGTGCAATGTAATTACTTTATGAATTCTGGAATGCTCTTGATCTTTCCTTCCTCAGTTCCCAGAAGGACACTGTGCACTGTGCTTCTGTTAAATCTCATGCTGCCGCCAGTATTTCATACATGAATGCTAGAATTTTGTCCACCACACTAGCAAGGGTGTTTTGTTTTGGTCTCCCATTCCTTCCCCCTCCTCTCCTGCAGCCTGTGGTACTTATCCAGTGTGCCAGAATAAATAATTAACAACAAATAAATACTTGCTGCAGCCATTTCATGATTTGTTTGTTTGCAGACTAGTCACTGAACAATGGCGAATAATAAAAAAAGAGTAAGTATCTTGGGCTGTTTTGTACTCAATTTATAAGCAACAGTGAAGGGACTACTTATCTACAAAAGGCAGTACAATGCCTAATGTAAAGGGTAAGAAACCGAATTTGAAGTTATGGGTTTAATCTTCGCAGCTGGTGGTTAACACTACATCCAGAGAAGTAGTTATTTGTAATATACAGCAAAACAACTTATTTGCCACCTCCTTATTTTGACATTTACATTATTTTCAATACACTGTGAAAGCATGAGTGTTTTCTGCATATTTTTTTTTTTTAACCAGTTAAAGAATCTTTCTGCTATCATTTGATTTAGGGTTAGGTTAGTCCCTCTCAAAATCCCTAACTTGCCTGTTTTGTTTTTAGAAAATGGAAAGAGGTAACAAAACTTGCAATAATCTTTCATTTTCCTTGAGAGCACAGATGTTTAAGGGAGCACTGCTTTGCAGGGACTCTTGCAGCTTTTGTTTTGAGTCCTCAGGAATGTGACACATTGTTATCGCAGTTGCCTAGGAATGCTTTAGTTGCAGGTTTATCGTATACTTCAGGCTCATGAACTATTTCCCTGGGGACCACACTGCATTCTTGATTTGCATAGTGCCTCATTGCTAGCCAGCACCATTCAATTCCTGTCCTTTTGGCATCCTGTCTTAGAGACTGACCTACTCTCCCTTAGTAGCTGTTAAGTTGCTATTGAAAAAATGTCTGCTTTTCAGGAAGGCGCACAGTGGTGTCTGGCATGGGAAAACAGCACAGGAGTCTAGGAAGTTTCAGTGATGCATACACATACATACTGACAGTCATCTCAGGAAAAGCAGAGATGTTTACGTTCCTGTCTTTGAAGTTATAAAGAATACAGAAAAATTCCAAATGTGTGCAGTATAAGACAGGTGCAGAGGAATGCAGTGGCACACACAAAACCAATACGTAAAACCTCAGCTTCCAAAACACTTGCTAGATTTATACTTTGCAAAGTGCCAAGTCATAATTTGTTTCCAACATACATTTAGGCAGATGCCAGTGTGTAGTGTTTTGTTTTGTTTTGTTTTTAATTTTATTTTTGTCTCTCTTTTCATTTTAGTTTTTTGAATGATTCGTTTCTGAGATGAAGAAAATTCTCTCTTGGAAATATATTGCCAAACAGTCAAGGTTTCTCACAGTTCTTAAATAGTAGTAGTGTCGACCTTAATTAAGACACTTGTAGGCTTTGTAGGATCACTGCGGAACAACACTTTTAATCCAGTGTGCACTTTATCTTAATTGAGGACATGGGTAAAGCTATGTTATGCATTTGGGAACAGGTGCACACCATCTCTGCATAGAGGAGTGACCCTCTGAAAGTCATGCTGATAGGAAAAACTCTTATATCCTAAGTATCTCAGAAAAAGTGTACAAATTGAAATTTTTCACCCATGAGAGTTTTTATAATGGGCACAGAAAAAATGTTTATTTTCATCTTGCATTCATTAAGCTGTCATTCCAAACTAACCACACAGTCCTGCTTGAGAAAGAAAAACAAAATTTCTGTGACAAGGTGATACTCTTAGTGGATGAGGGAAAGGCTGTAGATGTTGTCTATCCAGATATTTGTAAAGCTTTTGATACTGTTTCTCACAGTTTTTTTTTTTTTTTTTTTTTTTTTTTTTTTTTTTTGTTTGTTTGTTTGTTTTCCTGGAGAAACTGACTGCTCATGGCTTGGTGTATGCTTTGGGTAAAAAACTGTCAGGGTGGCCAGGCCGAAAGAGTTGCAGCAAAGAAAGTTAAATCCAGTTGGAGGCTGGTCACAAGTGGTGTCCCCCAGGGCTCAGTATTGGGGTCAGTTCTCTGTATATCTTTATCAATGATCTGGAAAGGAGGATTGAGTGCACCCTCAGTAAATCTGCAGATGACAGCAAGTTTGTCATGAGTGTTGATCTTCTTGAGGATAGGAAGGCTCTGCAGACAGATCTGGGTAGGCCAGACTGATGGGTCAAGGCCAACTGTATGAAGTTCAACAAGGCCAAGTGCCAGGTCCTGCACTTTGGGCATGACAACCCTGTGCAGTGCTACTTGCTGGGGGAAGAGTGGCTGGAAAGTTGCCCAGCAGAAAGGGAGCTGGAGGATATTGATTGATGGACAGCTGAATATGAGCCAGCAGTGTGCTCAGGTGGCCAAGAAGGCCAAGAGCATCCTGGCTTGTATTAGAAATAGTGTGGCCAGCAGGGCTAGGGAAGTGATTGTCCCCCTGTACTCTGCTCTGGTGAGGCCGCACCTTGAGTACTGTGTTCACTTTTGGGCTGCTCTCTGTGAGAAGGACACCAAGGTGTTGGAGCATGCCCAAAGAAGGGCTACAAAGCTGGTGAAGGGTCTAGAAAACAAGTCCTATGAAGAGTGTCTGAGGGAACTGGGACTATTTCTTCTAGAGAAAAGGAGGCTCAAGGACCTTGCTGCTCTCTACCTGAAAGGAAGTTGTAGTGGGGTGGGGGTTCTGTCTCTTCTCCCAGACAACAAGCAATAGGACAAGAGGAAATGGCCTTAAGTTGTGCCACGGGAAGTTTAAGTTGGATACTAGAAAAAATTTCTTCACTGAAGGGGTTGTGAGGCATTGGAACAGGCTGCCCAGGGAAGTGGTAGAGTCACCATCCCTGGAGATCTTCAACAGACATGTGGATGTGGTGCTTAGGGACATGCTTTAGTGGTAAACTCAGCAGTGCTAGGTCAAAGGTTGGACCTGCTGATCTTACAGGTCTTGTCCAACCTAAATAATTTTATGAAAAGCAAAATTCTATTCCTTGATTTATTTTGTGCCAGTTCCTTTCAAATCTTACAGTTCCCAATTTATCAAGGGAGTAAAGTGAAAACATGCATATGCAATGACTTAAAGGTGGGTTTCATACTTAAATTCCTTGCTGAAACGTGTCTATCTTGTGCAGTCTAATCAGACGGCTATTGTCAAGAAACACAACCTAGCTAAGTCTTCTAAGAGCATTGCTTGTAAGGAAACACAGTCTGTAGGGATCATATGCATGTGAATGGTGATTTTTAGAGTTTGTCTACATGGGTGTATGCATGAAGTCTCTACAGCATGTAGACATGGTCACTTTAATACATATATATATTTTTTTAAAACACGTACAGGCTGAGCAGTGTCCTAGGGAAAAGAGAGCAAAGGAACAATTTATTCCATCTATTGCACTCCTATAGGCAACACCCCTACCTGGGCTGCATAGCTGGTAAAAGAGGTGCTGCAAAGTAGGTTAGTGACCCTAAAAGAGCACAGTTTGGCAGGCCTCTGACTGCAGCCCATTTCCTTTCCTCGCCCTCTTGGTAAGGAGTGTCCTGAGGCACAGAAACAAGGCTCCTCCAGAGGGCTGTGTTTCTTCTGTGGGGTGCCAAGGGCATAGGGTGCCGTTTCTGCTGCTGTAATGGGGAATGCCATGCTTGTGTTTCAGCTGCAAACACATCTCCCCACAGGTTTGGTTCAGCCTTATTGAGAGGCATTGCAGTGCAACTCTCAGTGTTTTGCACCTTTACTGAAATAGTAATATATGTTTTTAAGTGTTTTTTAGAACATATAAGAGCCTGTCTGAGGAGCAGTGGCCTAGGAAACCCTGGCTTGCTACATAAGCATTTCTTGTTCATGTTTCGCTTTCAAAAATAGCTCTTGTTAAGGCTAATTTCAAGACAGTAACAAAGTAATAATAATAAATCCCCACCTTTCTCAGAGATTGAGTGAAAGTTCATACCCTGATCTTTCAAATAATACAGTGTTTCCCCATCATATATTTAATGTAATTTGAATGTTAGTAGTGACAAAAAAAATCTCATCACCATACATAACATAGCAGGATGATTTTCCTGTATCATTTTAATGTTAGAAAAATTCCAAACCATAAACCTTTTTTTTTTTTTTTTTGCAGATATTTATCTTCAAGACTGACACAACCTATACCAAGAGCCAGAGGCTTATATACACAGTTATGTTTTTTTTCAGTCCTCTGTCTCTGCAAGTTTTACGGCTAAATGCCACCTTGATGGTGGTGGCCAGTTTTGGGAGTGGGAAGTCTTTTAAACTGCAAAACCTTTCCCTGTTTTCAGAACTGGAGGGATTCCAGCCTTTCTTTTAAACTCTGTTCTTCACATTATTACCGGGTCTTTGCTTCAGGTACTAAAAGGCAGCAGTGTAGTTTGCATACAATTGGACATGGTTGTATCCTCACATGCCAATTTTTATGTTAATCCTTTGTTTTTGGTTTAACCACGGAGGTTTATGGTGATTATATAATAAGCTCTTAATATAGGAAGACTGTATCTAATGGTCAACTATCAACACGTTAGTACTTGGTAATGTTTTCTCTGACAGGTACTCAGAACATACTATTCAAACAAAGCAGTTCTACTTTCTTATTATTGAAAATAAAACAGTAAATTGGCAGTAATTCCCTTTTCCCTCTCAGGAAATGCTTAGTGGATGTGGTTTGATGTTTGATTTTTATGTCGTGACATTTTTGTGCTTGTCAACTAGAAAACTGTAGACAAAAAGCTTGAATATAATGTTGCTGAAAACTTCTGGTTACAATTTTGATATTTTAAAAAAAATGTTTATTATTTGAGAATTAAGCAAAAATTGAAATATTTTTCCAAAAACTTTTTTAAACTAAAAGCTTTTCAGAAGAAAGCATATAAATATTCTCATGCTACTTTATATATATTTTTTTAAGTAATGTTAACAATAAGAGTTCAGTCTGCCCTAATTATTACTACAGCCATTGATATATATATATTTTTTTTGGGGGGGGGAGGGTGACAAGTATACTCAGTGAAGATAATATCTGAAATGTTAAAATTTCTTTCTAAAATGAACTTTTATCTAGTAATGATATATATAAAAAAAAAAAAAAAAAAAAAAAAAAAAAAAAACCACAGTTGATCTGAAATTTGTGAGGTTCATTACAGAATCACAGAATTTCTAGGTTGGAAGAGACCGCAAGATCATCGAGTCCAACCTCTGACCTAACATTAACAAGTCCTCCACTAAACCATATCACTAAATTCTACATCTAAACGTCTTTTAAAGACCTCCAGGGATGGTGACTCAACCACTTCCCTGGGCAGCCCGTTCCACTGCCTCACAACCCTTTCAGAAAAGAAGTTCTTCCTAATATCCAACCTAAAACTCCCCTGACGCAACTTTAGCCCATTCCCCCCTCGTCCTGTCACCAGGCACGTGGGAGAACAGACCAACCCCCACCTCACTACAGCCTCCTTTAAGGTACCTGTAGAGAGCAATAAGGTCGCCCCTGAGCCTCCTTTTCTCCAGGCTGAACAAGCCCAGCTCCCTCAGCCGCTCCTCGTAGGACTTGTTCTCCAGAACAAGTAATTAGTAATTAGGAAGATAAAACTATCTGTGATATTTGCATATCACAGAATCACAGAATCCATTAGTAATTAGGAAGATAAAACTGATATCAATCACCTGGATTACTGGATTACACTGGGAGACTGCTGATGGTAATTAAAAAATAAAATAAAATAAAATAAAATAAAATAAAATAAAATAAAATAAAATAAAATAAAATAAAATAAAATAAAATAAAATAAAAACTAAATACCCAACTGGACTAATCCTGGCTCTGTGTACAATAACGTTTCTTTCCTGACAATTAGATGATCTTTGCTGGAGCAATTATGCATTCATCTCCCCAGGGACCTATGTCCTCATATAAGTGTTAACACACATTCCTCTCTAAAAGTTTTTGGGCATGTCCAGGTGAGGTCATGGTAATTAGAAACAGAAAAGACCCTTTGGATCACCATGTCTTTCCCCCTGCCAATAGAATCTTTGTTAAATCAATTTTAAAGTGACTCAAGATGAGCCAATTGTTCTTTGTTAGTGAGACTGTTCCACATCTAAAAGACCCTAAAAATAATCTTTTCAATGATGTTTTCTTACATTTTTCTGTGCTACAATTTATTTTTTTTCATCTGACTGGCATGTTAGGATTCCACATAACTCAGTTTTGAGCTTGTTGTGTCATGATCAACTTCTTGTTTCATCATGTTGTGCATTAGCTCTCTCCCTGAGTAGACATTTGGTTCAGAGCTCAGCATGATGTGGCCTTTCTTACCTTTTTACTTTTTTAAAAAAAAAAAAAAAAAAAAAAAACACAAAACAAAACAAAAACTTTTTATTGTGCTGTTAAGCCACTTTATTTCTTGGGGAACGTTATGCTCTCCTGGGCTTAAAGTCGAGTTTGCTATATGATCAAATGCATGCCAAACAAAGCCAGATATGCAAGTAAAGATTTTGGATTGCAAAAGGCTTGGGGAGGTGGTAGGGAAGAGGAATGTTTTACTTCTATTTCCTGAGTTTCTGCTAATTTCTGTTCATAATAGTGTCTTAACTAAATGTTGTTACTGGTCAAAACTCCCTTTCTCCAAAACCTGTTCTGACTAAGTTTAAAGGATGATTTTAAAATTGGCTGATGTCATTGTCATTCCATCTGATAAAATTATAGCCATACTGAAGGTAGTAGAAGTGTCTTTTTATATTATTAATTTACCAGGAGTTAACTGGTAGTCAGATGTGTTGACAGTTGAAAATTTTAACATGTCATCTACATGATGTGTTGATATATCTCTTTCCTGAGAAAGGTTTCGCTTTCCCTGGCTTCTTTCTTCACTGGGTACTAGAGGATGGGAAAGCTCCATGTTCACAGAATAGCCATAGTTGGACAGGACCATAAGGATCATTGAGTCCAAACTCAATGGCTCCAAACAGGACTACCTAAAAATTAAGTCATATGTCTGAGTACATTGTCCTAATGCTGCCTAAACTGTGGCAGTCTGGGATGTTAACTTTCCCTGCAGAAGCCCACACAGTGCTGTGCTCTGCACTTGTAGCTAGGACAGCAGTGGTATCACACCACTGTTGTGTCTGCTGCTGAGCAGTGCACAGCATCAGGACTCTCTCTAACCCTCCTAAGGGGTGGGCAAAAAAAAAAGTGAGAAAAGAAACATCTCCAGGGCAACTGACCTAAACCAACGAAAGGGATATTCCATACCATATGATCACAGAATCACAGAATCACAGAATTTCTAGGTTGGAAGAGACCGCAAGATCATTGAGTCCAACCTCTGACCTAACACTAGCAGTCCCTACTAAACCATATCCCTAAGCTCTACATCTAAATGTCTTTTAACGACTTCCAGGGATGGTGACTCTACCACTTCCCTGGGCAGCCTGTTCCAATGTCTAACAACGCTTTCGGTAAAGAAGTTCTTCCTAACATCTAACCTAAAACTCCCCTGGCTCAACTTTAGCCCATTCCCCCTCGTCCTGTCACCAGGCACGTGGGAGAACAGACCAACCCCCACCTCTCTACAGCCTCCTTTAAGGTACCTGTAGAGAGCAATAAGGTCGCCCCTGAGCCTCCTTTTCTCCAGGCTGAACAAGCCCAGCTCCCTCAGCCGCTCCTCGTAGGACTTGTTCTCCAGGCCCCTCACCAGCTTCATCGCCCTTCTCTGGACCCGCACAAGCACCTCCATGTCCTTCTTGTAGCGAGGGGCCCAAAACTGGACACAGTACTCGAGGTGCGGCCTCACCAGAGCCGAGTACAGGGGGACGATCACCTCCCTAGCCCTGCTGGTCACACTATTTCTTATGCAAGCCAGGATGCTGTTGGTCTTGTAGGCCACCTGAGCACACTGCTGGCTCATATTCAGCCGACTATCAACCATCACTCCCAGGTCCTTCTCTGCCTGGCAGCTCTCCAACCACTCATCTCCCAGCCTGTAGCTCTGCTTGGGGTTATTGCGCCCCAGGTGCAGGACCCGGCACTTGGCCTTGTTAAACTTCATGCAGTTGACCTCAGCCCATCGGTGCAGCCTATCCAGATCCTCCTGCAGAGCCTTCCTACCCTCAAGCAGATCAACACACGCACCTAGCTTGGTGTCATCTGCAAACTTACTGAGGGTGCACTCAATCCCCTCATCCAGATCATCGATGAAGATATTAAAGAGGATTGGCCCCAGCACCGAGCCCTGGGGAACGCCACTAGTGACTGGCCTCCAACTGGACTTGGCTCCATTCACCACGACTCTTTGGGCCCGGCTATCCAGCCGGTTTCTAACCCAACGAAGCGTGCGGCAGTCCAAGCCAAGAGCAGCCAGTTTCTTGAGGAGAATGCTGTGGGAGACGGTGTCAAAAGCCTTGCTGAAGTCAAGGTAGACCACACCCACAGCCTTTCCCTCATCCACCCAGCGCGTCACTTTGTCATAGAAGGAGATCAGGTTCGTCAAGCAGGACCTGCCTTTCATAAACCCATGCTGACTGGGCCTGATCGCCTGCTGGCCCTGCAAGTGCTGCATGATGACTCTCAAGAGAATCTGCTCCATGAGCTTCCCTGGCACTGAGGTCAAACTGACAGGCCTGTAGTTTCCCGGGTCTGCCCTCCGGCCCTTCTTGTAGATGGGCGTCACGTTTGCTAGCTGCCAGTCAACTGGGACCTCCCCCGATAGCCAGGACTGCTGATAAATGATGGTAAGCGGCTTGGCCAGCTCCTCTGCCAGTTCTCTCAGTACCCTTGGGTGGATCCCATCCGGCCCCATCAACTTGTGCACATCCAAGTGCCGTAGCAGGTCACCAACCATTTCTTCGTGGATAGTGAGGGCCACATCCTGCTCCCCATCCCCTTCCACCAGCTCAGGGTACTGGGTATCCAGAGAACAACCGGTATTGCCGCTAAAGACTGAGGCGAAGAAGGCATTAAGCACCTCCGCCTTTTCCTCACCTCTTGTAACTAAGTTTCCCCCCGCATCCAGATGGAGATTCTCCTTAGTCCTCCTTTTTATGTTGATGTATTTATAAAAACATTTTTTGTTATCTTTAACGGCAGTAGCCAGATTGAACTCCAGATGAGCTTTGGCCTTTCTAATTTTTTCCCTGCACAGCCTCGCAACATCCTTATAGTCCTCCCTAGTGGCCTGCCCACTTTTCCAAAGATTATAAACCCTCTTTTTTCTCCTAAGCTCAAGCCACAATTCTCTGTTCAGCCAGGCTGGTCTTCTTCCCCGCCAGCTCGTCTTTGGGCACGTGGGGACAGACCGTTCCTGCGCCATTAAGATTTCCCTCTTGAAGAGCACCCAGCCTTCCTGGACTCCTCTGCCCTTCAGAACCGCCTCCCAAGGGACTCTGCCAACCAGTGTCCTGAGCAGCTCAAAGTCAGCCCTCCGGAAGTCTAATACAGCGGTTTTACTGGTCCCCTTCCTGGCCTTGCCAAGAATAGAGAACTCCACCATTTCGTGGTCACTCTGCCCAAGACAGCTCCCGACAATCACATCCTCCACCAGTCCTTCTCTGTTTGTGAAGAGAAGGTCTGCGTGAGAGAGCGGTTGTGTTGTTTAGCTGCCTAGCACAGTAAATCCACCACCACCTCCCTGGTGAGAGGTTCCAGTGCCCAACCACCCTCCCAGTGAAGGGCCTTTTCCTATACCCAGCCTGACCCTCCCCTGTCCCAGCTCCATGCCATTCCCTCGGGTCCTGTCGCCGTCCCCAGAGAGCAGAGATCAGCGTCTGCCCCTCCACTCCCCTCGTGAGGGAGCTGCAGGCCGCCATGAGGCCTCCCCTCAGCCTGCTCTGCTCTGGGCTGAGCAAACCAAGAGACCTCAGCCACTCCTCGTGTCTTCTACTCTGGAACCTTCACTGTCTTTGTATCCCTCCTTTGGACTCTCTCTAATAGTTTTATATTCTTCTCATGTTGTGAAGCCCCTGTTTGGCCATTTTAAAATAAATACCCTTAGATTCTGTTCTCTATATTTTAGACATCTGAGACCCACACTGTTCTCAGGATGGTGGGCATGCCTGGGCCCCACACCGTTCTCTGAATGATTGGTGTTCCTGGGCCCCACATTGTTTTCTGAAGGTCATGGTGACATAGCCTCCAGCCATTACCCCATGGGTGAGACATAGCCCGGAGAAGGGCACTGCAATGAGGGATGACCACCACCTCCCAGGTGAATGCAGTCATGCACAAAGCCTTTTTCCTGGTAATGGCTCCCCCATGCCATTTTTCTAACCAGAAAGAAAGGCTTCCCCTCTGGCAGTGGGACTGCCTTCCACCTTCTCTCATATGGCCTGGGCTCCAGCTATCACCTCATCCCATGTCTGGAGTCCCCTTGACTAAATAGTTACAAGAGATCACTTCTTTTTAATTTCCAAACTTAATAAAATCCTAAATTAATTTCTTTTTAGGACAAGTTTACCCATCTGTTTGACCAAGGGAAGACAGCATATACAATGTTTTTTGATTTCAGCAAAGATTTCTGCTCTATCAGAACCTGTCTGGACAAAATCTTCAATGTACAGCTGGACAAATACATAGTATGATGTGTGAACAATTAGATGACTGTTTGAGCTCAAAGAGTTAGAATAAGTGAGGTAACATCAGGTTGGCAGCCAGTCACTAGTGGGGTTCCACAGGGCTCCATTTTAGGATCAGTTCACTTCAATGTTTTTATGCATGACCTGGATGCACAACTTGAATGCATACCAAGTAAGTCTGGAAACAAAACTAAATTAGTAGGAATTGTTGACTCCCTTGAGGGTGGTGAAGCCTTGCAGGATGATCTTGTTATAAATGAAGTCTGAATTCAATCTGAATTTTGTAATATTTATAAAACAAATATTTCTAAAAGGTATAAAAGGCAAGTAAACAGCGCTGGGAGTGCAGGGAGTCTACACTCCACCAACACGCACACACGAACATCAAACATTCTAAGAACATCGCTTTTACATGTACATACTAAACCCGAGTATGCCTATACATACATACAATCAGGAAAAATAACAAACAGTCCTTTAAGTTCCATAACATAACAGTCTCCATTTACCATTCCTTTTGAACAATATGTCTCGCTTTAAGTTGTCAAGCAACTTGGTCTTCAGGCCTTATGTATCTCGTTCTTCTCAGATCGAAGAAAAACATATCCATCTCCTTTTCAAGGCCAATGAGGCCTAGGTCAAAAGGCACGTCCAGGTCAACAGGGGGTGTAACAGCAAAAGCCTTCGATGGCTGTAGCAGCAGAGGGGCCAATGGCGTAGCAGTCGGATCAGTAAAGGAGCCCGCAGCTCCCTCACTATCTGGCAAGCCACACATTTGTCATTGTGGCTCCACATGGCTCTTTAAGGCCTCAGAGATTGCTCGCCAGGTGCCGAGCAATCCCACTGCAACCTTGTCGTTTTTAGTTGCAGAGTCCCACACCTTGACATCAATTTGGTCCCATATTTCAGGCTCATAAACTGTCCATTTGTTAATGAGGAGAATAAGCTGTAAGGTTATCAGGACAGTCTTTGTTCCTAAGGACGTATGATTCCCCATAATGCGCAACTGCTTACCAGCGAGAGGCAGTTGTGTGCACAGGTCCGCTTCTCTCAGCTCGAGCTTCTCTCCAGCTCCAGTGCGCCTGTTCCCAGCGACTTTCTGTATGAGCTTCTCTGAGCGGTTTGCTGAGTCTGGCCAAACCTATCTTCATGAGGCAATCAAAATGCCTGTTCCCGTCCTGGTCTCCATTCTGCCAGCCTGTTCCTCTTCATTCCTTCTTTCTGCTTCTTTATTGATCATAACTCCATCGTGTTGCCTTTTTTTATCTTGAGGGCAGGCTCCCCTCTTATACCCTTCTCTCCACAGCAGTTCTTTTCAAAACAACTTTTCATTGGTCAAACAACTTGGAATGTAACAACAACAGCAAACACCCAGAAACATCCATGCCTTAATGGCTGGAGAACAAGAGAACCAGCTGGGGAACAAGAAACCCTGAGACTGCATGGAGTCTCCTGAATCACCCTTCTTTGTTCCCTCTAAACTCTTTTATATTCCTGATGGCCTCGTCGTTAAGAATCTGATGTTATCTCAATCATGGGGTTTTCCAACCCCCATGGCCACATTCGTAAATCTCCCCCTTCTTTATTAATATCAACCATTTTCTTGACACAAATTACCACTCCATATATAAAAATCTTAACAAATTAGACAGCTGGGCAATCACCAGCAGCATGAAGTTTAACAACAGTAAGCGCTGGATTCTGTACCTGGGACGAGGTAGGGGATAAGAGGCTGGAGAGCAGCCCTGTGGAAAGGGATCTGTGGTTTCTAGTTGATGGCAAGTTGAATGTGAGCCAGTATGTGCCTTGGCAGCCAGAAGGGCCAGACATGTCCCAGCATACATTAGGCACAGCACTGCTATCTGGCTGAGGGAAGGGATTGTCCCACTCTGCCCTGCCTGGTGCGGCTTCACCTTGAGTACTGTGTGCAGTTTGGGGCACCACAGTATCAGATGGACATAAAACTACTAGAGAGCATCCAAAGCAGGGCTAAAAAGGTGGTGAAGGGTCTAAAGCAGAAGATGTAGGAGCAGTGGCTGAGGTCACTTGGTTTGCTTGGCCTGGATAAAAGGAAACTGAGGGGAGGCCTCATGGCAGCCTGCAGCTCCCTTACAAGAGGAGCGGAGGGGCAGGCACTGAGCTCTGCTCTCTGGTGAACCACAACAGGACCCGAGAGGATGGCACGGACCTGTGACAGGGCAGGGTCAGTCTGGGTGTTAGGAAAAGGTTCTGCACTGAGAGGGTGGTCAGGCACCGGAAAAGGCTCCCCAAGAGCAGTGGCCAAAGCACTGAGCCTGTCAGAGTTCAAGACACTTTCAAATACATGGTCTAATTTTTAGGTAGTCCTGTTTGGAGCCAGGAGTTGGATTTAATGATCTTTGTAGGTTCCTTCCAGATTGGGATATTCTGTGATTCTTTGACTGGCACTTTGAAGATACCCATTGGGCAGCCTTCTCTGACTGAGACAGATGCCATTCTTCCACTCCCGTGTCACCTTTCCCTTTACTGCAGTGCCTTGTGATGATTGGATGTTACATGTGAGGGCTATCTCAATCAGTCTAGATTCATCAAGTGAACATTACTTATGCAATAATGTACTCCTGCCACTGCTCATTGAGAAGCAAAAGAAGCCTGAAGTGGGAATATCTGATATTCTGGCCTTCCTCAGGAACTCTGTGTTATACTAGTTTAATGTTAAGTAAGTTTTTGTGCCCATCATATTTAATTATGAACATTGTCAAAGTACAGAAATGAAATAGCTAGCAACAAGTCTCCAGCACAAAACTAATGTGTGCCACTCATTTTTCATTCTGATGTGAATTTGATACAGTGTCAGACCAATTTTATTGGAAATTGTATTTTTTTAGAAATGGTATAACTAACAAAGAAATGAGTGCTACTCATTAAGCACAAACTGTTCTGTGCTTTGTAGGAAACGAAAAGTTTACTTGGAATACGCAAGCTAGGGGGTGTTTCACTTATATTAAGTTAAATGAAATATGGATGTTACTTACCACTGTGAGGCTGTTTTGAATGTACTTTTTGTCTCTGTTAGCTGCCCAGTTTAGATATCCATCACTTTTATTAGTATTAAAGTGAGGGAGAGATTTAAAAAAATAGGTATAATAAAGAGCATTTTTATTAAGAATAAAGAGTATTTTCTTTTAATTTCTGAACTGGCAAATTCCAAAAAGTCACAATACTGTTTGATACCCACTACTCTAAAAGGATATTGCTGCTTATTTGTGTTTGAGGAAGAAAAATTGACCTCATTATGGGTGAGTAGTTGTAAGCAAAGTTGGATTAAATCAAAACTAATCAATACTGTGATTAAAAAAAAAAAAAAAAAACTGAGAAAACAAAACATATCCTAAAGGAGAGGAATATTAATTACTATTCTTTTTCTGATACAAGCTAGTTATTGCACTTTTTTTGAGGAATCCTAAGCCATTTGTTCCCCTTATTTTTTGACAAAGATAAAAAAATTGTCTGTCTGCTCTATCACACCTAACTTCGGATCTCTTAACAGAGAATTCCTTGTGTCTTTTTCCTTTGTGTTTCTGGGGATTCCAAGAATAGTACTTGCTAAGGACTTGGCTTCATCTGTTCTGAGATGCTGACTGATCTGTAAAAGTCTGGTTTTGTTACATCATTTGTAACCCCTCAAAACCTTGAGGAAAAGGGTAAGTATTAATTAAGCTGAATGTGGTTTTCTGTGGAGAAAACTTCCTGGTTGCATTCATGATGAAGAAGGTAACCACTCTGTTCCAGTCATGAAGTGTTTTGCTAACAACAGGTCTGTTATCCTCTGTAATGGCACATGAATAAACCTTGACTTAAAAGCGTTTTGAGAAAGGTAACACTGCTGGATTTGAGAGTAGCTAGCATCCTTTCATCTCAAGCTGAAGAGCTCAAGAAGAGCTAATAAACAACTTCTCTATATGAAGAAGCTGAAAATGAACAAGCAAAAATGACAGGTGGAATATAAATGTAAAATGGGCTAATCAATGATGCAGTCCAAGTTATGTGAAATGTAAATAAGAAAACAGCCATATGGAGTGGAGTGTCAGGTAATAATCACTTTCTGTAGATTAATCAGACAATCAGAAGAGGAAAGTTCTCTAAAATGGCAGGGATCAAAATTTTTATATAGGTTTTACATGGCTATTGATAATGCAACTAAGAACAGAATTTGTTCTACCATTTCAATCTTCTCTGTGCACTTTTATTTCAAAATACTTGTTTGTGTACATGTGTGATTAAGCTGTTTGTTTCTTTGGAGGCTGGATGAGAGTACAAAGGGAAGAAACTCCAGCTCCCTTTATCTCTCATTGTTTTGGCACAGGAAGAATTCTCAATCTATTATAGTACTTGAATCCATTGGGTAGGAGCAGCCTGGCTTGAGGTTGAACTCATGCAGTGCAGCTGCAAGCAATATACCTCATCAGTTCAAATGGCTTCTCTTTGCTATAACATTATTTACTGCCACACTGCTACCAAGGCATGCCCCTGTCAAAATGTCAGTTTAGATTGGTACAGAGAGAGAATTTTATTCAGCTGTCTGCATGATGCAGAGTTACTGATCACAGCAAAGCAACAATAAACTGGTGGTAGGGTTTTGGAGGAAGACAGGGCAGGAAAGGAAGGTATATGTGAATAAAACACATATGGTGCTGTAATTGCAACAAAAGTATTGAACTTGATTACTTGATGACTTTGGTTTTCATCTCTGTATGATCATGTGGACTTTGTGGCCAAAACTTTACTGAAACAATAGATTTAGGTGTATAACCTTTGCTAATTAAAACCATAATAATAGCATAAGATTATGGGAATGAATGGTTGAGTGGACGGTCAAAGTTAAAGCCTGGTACAGAGGAAGCCTTTTTGCCTGCATTGATCCAAAGCCCAGTAAAGACAAAGGGAGTGAAACGGGGGTCTCGTGCTGGGAGACCCAGATCCTTTTCTGTTAAGCCTGCAGTGCTCTGATCAGAACTTCTAGCTTTGTGTGCTTTGAAAGTAGCTCTTGGTTTATGATTTTCTATTTTAGGGTAACACAGTATGGCATGGCCATCAGAAATGCTGCCAGGCAAGCATTTTCCCTGTCTTCTGTTGTGCTGAGTTGCACTGAAAATTCAGTCTAGATGTGTTTTCACATGCCCCCATTCAGAAGCAGTGGATATGATGGAGTATCTGGGGTTTGCCTTTTCAAGTCTGTTTCCCTGGTTGCAATGTGATATTAAAGTCTTAATCTCATTTTCAGGCTTAGTTAATATTTTGGGGATATTTATATTTTCTCAAGTAAAAGAAACTTTATGCTAGGTCAGTGACTCCAGACATAAACTGACTTGATACCACTAACTTCAGATAGAGCTATGCTGACACACAGCTGATGTTCCTACCCAAAGTACTTGCAGATCTATTCAAACAAAATGTTGTTTAATATGCTTGTGGGAATAGAAATGTTGTTTTTGCAGAATTACATTGTTTAGAAGGAGGGAATGTGGTACTGAGATACGCTTACAGTGATAAGAAAGTTTAGCAGGCGACCTTGTAAAATGCAGACAATCAGACTCCTTAGGACAATTAGGTGAAAATCACAGTGTCAAGTCAAGTCAGATAAGTGAAGAAACATTACCACTTCAAGCAGTAAAAACGTCAAAAGAAATTTGAAATTTAACAGGCTGGCGACTGAAGGCCATGCATTGTTTGTGAAGCATCAGATAGATTGTGAATCTGGATTACCCACTCAGTGGGGAAACAGGGGAGGGTCCTGCCATCAAAAGGTATATAAACTGTGTTTTGGAACTAGTAGATGCGCTCTCTCCTGCTTGTGGGGCGCCCGCCATTGCAATCGCGAATAAATTACTACTTCACTGAGATCCTCGCCTGAGCCTAAGTTATTGGCTATGGAGTGTTTCTCACAATTTGGGGGCTCGTCCGGGATCCAGTCACCTGCTGGGGAGCCCCACCGCCGCAGCAGCAGGAAGGCATGCCCCGCTGATTTCAGCGGTCCTGTGCATCGACGGTGGCGGTTCTGCGGAAAGCTGACAGAGGGCCCGAGACTGGTTAAAGAGGCAGGATCCGTGAAGTAGTGGGGAAAGGAAGAAGGTAGGCACTCCGGGTTTTTAAGAATCGATCCGGTAACTCTGTGCACAGACCAAGGTAAGAAATATTAAGTATTGCCTTGGGGGTCGGGTGATCTGGTGTATGGTAAGCCCTTGCACGGGGAAGTGCTGGCACTACACCAGGGGAATCTGGTGTACGGTAATCCTTGCACGGGGAAGTGCTTGGAAGTACACCAGGGAATCTGGTAAACTCAGGTGTGCGGTAACGCTGGCACGGGGAAGTGCTTGGCGGTACACCCCCATCTTTCAGTACGTTGGTGTGTGGTACACTGCAGAAGGGAAAATTCTGTAGCACATACTGGCGAGGGTTAGGAAAGATGGGAAGTACGAGTTCCAGGGAATCTGGTAAACTCATAGGTGTGCGGTAACGCTGGCACGGGGAAGTGCTTGGCGGTACACCCCCATTTTTCAGTACGTTGGTGTGTGGTACACTGCAGAAGGGAAATTTCTGTAGCACATACTGGCGAGGGTTAGGAAAAATGGGAAAATATGAGTTCCAGGGGACAGGGAGATATCCCTGGGGGAGTGCCTACTAATAGTTCTTCCTGAAAAATGATAAGAAATTGGAAACATAATCCCAAAATTAGAGGGATTGTAAAAGAAAAGTAATTAAAAAAAAAAAAAAAAAAAAGGTTAAACATTGCGTATCAGTCTGGACAAAAGAATCAATTAAGGAAACAGCAGTATTTTGGCCAAAATACGGGTCTGATGAAAATTCAGGCTTTAAATTTATGTGTAAACAATAAGATTCCTTTTTCAGAGAAGGAGTCAAGTTATGCTCCCTATAATCTTAATATTGAACTGGTGGCAGCAGCAGTCACTCCGGGAAGGGAGACAGGGACTGTAATTAACACTGTCCCTAAAGAAGGATTGTACTCTAGGCTCTGGCAAGAATTAGAACAAGGTAGAAGATATGTTGAGAATTTTGCCTTCCCTGATACTAACAGTACTAACACTAACTGTGTATCCTCTTAGGTGAACTACCCCCTCCTCCTTACCAGCAGAGAGGTTAGGACTTTTTAAGAAGGAGAGGAAGTCTTTATTCAAGGACCCCAACAGCCTAGCTGAACAATTAGACCAGTTCCTACGACCTGATTTATACTCTTGGGGGAGGGAATTATGTCTATAAGTATGTTGTTTACAGGGAAAGAAATGGGAATGATCAGGAGGAGAGCTGCTATACAAGAATGGGAAAGAGCTCATCCTCCAGGACCAGGGGTAATACCGGCAGGGCAGAAATACCCACTTGCCAATCCTGGCTGGAATAATAATAGTGTGCAACACAGAAATCATATGAGAGACTTCGGGTTAGAATGAGAAAGTACTTGGGGATGAGACCTGAGGACCCAGTATCCCAAGGGCTCTTGAAAGTTCATTGTGTGATTAAAGCCTTGCAAAATACGCAGAAAATGCTTCAGAAGGTGGGGGAACGTAGTGAACAGTCACTGGGGGACCCTCCTGCGGGAGGCCCTGGAGGGGTGTGTCTGGAGGGGAGATAAGAAGGGAAAAAAAAAAAAAAAAAAAAAAAAAAAAGATCGAAACTAATGGTATTGACAGTGCAGCGGGTAGTGAGGCAGAGGGTTGGAGAAAGGTGAAGAAAATCTTCAGGGGGAGTCAGGGCCAGGATGGAAAGGAGAGGAAGAGAGATGAAGGAATGGCAGGCAAAGAAGGCTGCCTGTGTTGTGGCCCGAGTCCTAGCAGAGACAGGCTTTGATAAGATGTTTTAAGTGTGGCCAGGCTGGCCACTTCGAATGGGAATATCTGGAGTGGAAGAAGGAGGAAAGAAGGAAAATGGGATGAAATATGCTATATTGATATGTTGTTTCAGTATCTTGGAGGGAAAAGGTATGGAATTAAGTTGGACTCTGACTGAGCCTTTGGTGCTGGTATTAGAAAAGTGCGGGCTGGAGAAAGATAAAGGAAGTGTTAAAAGTCTTGCCGAAGGTGTTAAAAGTGTGGCATGTAATATTTAACAGAGCTGTTTGAAATTGAATGAGCAGGGAAAGGTGATGTAGGCGTTATCTAAGTAACAGTCTAGAAGTTTTGGTATATTTGCATATTTGCTGTGGTGTTTGTTCAGTTTCCCAAGCATCCGGGAGGGGGGAACAGCCTGCTCCACCAGGGGCCTCTCCAGCGGCCGCAGGGGGGTTTCGGCTCCAGCGCCTGGAGCGCCTCCTCCCCCTCCTTCTGCAGTGACTTTGGTGTCTGCGGGGGGGTTTCTCGCTCTCTCAACTGCTGTTGAGAAGCAGGTTTTTGTTTGTTTCTTTGTTTGTTTGTTTTCGTGGATGTGCTCTCACAGAGGCACTGACTGTATTGCTCATGGCTTGGCTCTGGGCAGCAGTGGGCCCCTTAGGGCCAGATGAAATTGTCCCTTATCTGCCACGGGGAGGCTTCCGGGTTTTTTTTCTCACGGGGGCTGCCACTGCAGTTTCCCACCCCCCTACTCGCAGCCCCCGAACCTTGCCATCAAACCCAATACACTGGGGAACAGCTAGGTCATTACTGACCTGTAAAGTATCAGGGATTAAATTAACTAATGAAACCCTAAAAAGTGGGGCTGGGATAACAGTGCCACTTTGGGGGGGATACCAAGCTGAGACTAGGGGATAAAATGATCACTGGGTAATTATTGTATGTACCCAAGGCAAGGACTAATTTGTTGGGAAGGGATTTGATGATTAAATTGGGCATTCAAATAGTAAATTGTTAGACTGGAATAACAGTGTTATTAATGGAGTGCTCTCTGGCCCTGAGAGCAAACATACATGTATATTCACCTCTGACTGGAAAGACCCTTAAATGGGGGCGGAAGCAACAATATAGGTGGACAATTTTACCTCAGGGGTTTACAGGGACACCTATCTATTTGGGTCAGTTTAAATAACAAAAGATTTTGGAGCAATTACAACCTCCCAAGGAGGTATTAATGTTAACAAATATGTGGATCGTTTTCTATTGTCAGGACAGGAGAAAAGAGTTGTGAAGAAAGCTACTAACAAGCTATTCAACTTTCTGGGAAAGCAGGGCTTGGGAGTATTAATAAATAAATAAATAAATAAATTACAATATGGAGAAAGAGAAGTCAGGTATTTAAGGCATCTAATGTCTGAAGGAAAACAGAATAAATGCAGAGAGGATTCAGGGAATTGTTGAAAATTAAGAAAGAACTAAAAAGTTTTAAAAGAAAGATTTTTTTAAGGAATCAGGAGCCATGAAGTCTGAAAGAAAATCGATACTCCCTGATGGGAGAGAAATGCTGAATAAAGTGATAATGAGGCAAATATTAACTGTTTTACATCAGAAGAGTCATTAGGAGGTGCAAGCAATGTGTGATGTTGTGCTAAGAAAGTATGTCTGTGTAGGAATATACACTTTAGGGAAGCACATATGTAGCGGGTGTACCATATGTCAAAAGGTAAATAAAAAGGTGTTCTGTAACCCATCTAGAGGGGGACGGGAGCCAGGGGTTTGACCTTTCCAAAGTATACAGGTAAACTTTACTGAGTTACTTGTTTGTCCTAATTGACCACGTGACTAGATGGGTGTAAGCTTTACTGCAAGGGTTAAAGCAGGCCTTAGAGATTGAGTGGGATTTTCACAGCCCCTGGCACCCCTCCTCTTCTGGGAAGGTGGAGCGAATGAATCAGACATTAAAGAAGCAATTAACTAAACTAGTGTTAGAAACCCAACTTCCTTTGGTAAAATGCTTACTCCTACAGGTTTAAACAGCACCAAGAAAGGATATAGGAATTTCACCATATGAGATGCTGTTCAGATTGCCCTATCTGGGCAGAAGGGATGAGATACCACAATTCAAAATAAGAGAGTTTCCTTAAGAGCTGTATTCTGGGGTTGTCTTCTTCTTTGTCATCTCTCAGGACCTGTGGGTTGTTGGCTCAAACCCCACCTTTGGAATTCCCCATTCACCACCATCATCCAGGAAACTGGGTCCTGATTCGGACCTGGAAAGAGTCAACTCTGGCCTGAATGGGAAGGACAATTACTGACCACTGAAACAGCCGTAAGAACTGCGGAAAAAGGTTGGACTCACTATACTCGAGTGAAGGCATCTGTCGACGCTAGTACCTGGGAAGCTGTTCCTACAAAAGACTTGTTGGAAGTTGAAATTGAAGAGAAAAATTTTGTAGTGGACTCTGAGCAGGATAAGAGCTTACAATTGTAAACTAACCTTTTATTTTCACAGGTAACTAATGAGTGTGACTTGTGATTGAGAGAAAGGACAGACCTATAGTGAACTGCAGTGCTCCCAAGGGGGGGGTTGTTATAGTAGTAGTGTACATCTTATTTTTGTATCGATAATTATTTGGAAACCTAAGGTTTAAAAATAATGACAGGGAAAAATTGATTACTAATTTTGTTTTTAGTGATTCTAGGCCTCAGAGAAGGCCTTGGTCAATTGGTAACTTGGAAAAGGCATGACCAGATAATAGCAAAAACGGGATACCCCATCAAAATATGGGTGACTGTGACAGAGGGTTATGTACCACAAGCCGTCAAGTTTGATGCTTGTGAGGTGTTAGCTTGTGGAGATTTAAATGCCCAATGACAATTGAGCAGAGAGAACAAATAACTGGGAGAGACACAACAGCCAGATTGAGAATAGCTGTATGGAAACAATCCTCTATTGCCATCAGAGAAAGGGAGAAACTCAAGGAGAAAACAGGAGAGTAAACAGGAGGCCCTCTGAAATGTGGCAGTTCAAACATTTGAGATTCAAACAGGGTATGGGGATGTGAATGCCTGGATAGAATGGGTCAAACATACTGTCCAGAGTCTCAATCGTAGCTACTGCTATGCTTGTGCCTCGGGATGACCGATTGCCCAGATAGTGCCCTTCCCATGGGGGTGGACCAAAGACTCCCAAGGGATGCGATGTATGATTGCATTGTACCAAGAAAAGACTGCCTGGGGAAATGAGGCCTGTAAGTCTCTCTTTGCTGTTTCTTGCATGATAACAATATCACAGTTCCCCCTGCATTCTCTACAGCTATAGGTAACCATACAGCTTGCCTCTCACAGCAGGGTGTGAGTGCTACCTGGCATCTGGGAGAATTTGCCTTGTGCTACCAAAGACTTGATGGGAAACTGCTCAAGACTAGAGATCGCCAGGGCAGATCTCTGGTGGTACAGTGGAGGGAAGATCTTACGGTCCACCCTACCATCTAATTGGGAAGGCACTTGTGCACTTGTTCAATCAGCTATACCCTTCACCCTGGCATTTGAAAGAGAAACATCACAAATACCCAGAAGAAGTAAAGGAGGCTTAGGAATATCATTTGATGATAGAGTATACATAGATTCTATTGGGGTACCTAGAGGAGTTCGGGATGAATATAAAGCCAGAAATTAAATTGCTGCAGGGTTTGAGTTACTGTTCTGGTGGGTAACAATCAATAAAAATGTGGATTGGATTAATTATTTCTATTATAATCAGCAGAGATTCATCAATTATACCAAGGATGCGATGAGAGGAATCGCTGAACAACTAGATGTCATCAGCAAAATGGCTTGGGAAAACAGGATAGCATTAGATATGATGCTTGTGGAGAAGGGTGGTGTATGCGTGATGCTGGGCAACTGTTGTACTTTTATCCGTAACAATACTACCCCGGATGGCACAGTAACAAGAGCATTGCAAGGGCTTACCACCCTTGCCAATGAATTGGCAGAAAATTTGGGAGCAGACACTTCCATCACAGGATGGTTGAAATCTTGGTTTGGTAAATGGAAAGGGATGGTAACGTCCATATTTACATCCTCAATTATAGTAGCAGGAGTTTTGACAGCTATTGGCTGTTGCATTATCCCCTGTGTAAGGGGACTTGTCCAGCGGTTAATTGAAACCACATTATTGAAACAAATGACCATAGATCCACCACCCTACTCAGATAAAATGATATTAGAGGAAATGGAGAGCAAAGAAAGTGAAGAGGAAGATATTTACCAAATTACACTTAAAATAAATAAATAAATAAAAATAAAAAGAGTTTTTGCAAAAATCAACAGTTTATAAAAAAAGAAAAGGGGGGGAATTGTGGGAATAGAAATGTTGTTTTTGCAGAATTACATTGTTTAGAAGGAGGGAATGTGGTACTGAGATATGCTTACAGTGATAAGAAAGTTTAGCAGGCGACCTTGTAAAATGCAGACAATCAGACTCCTTAGGACAATTAGGTGAAAATCACGGTGTCAAGTCAAGTCAGATAAGTGAAGAAACATTACCACTTCAAGCAGTAAAAATGTCAAAAGAAATTTGAAATTTAACAGGCCGGCGACTGAAGGCCATGCATTGTTTGTGAAGCATCAGATAGATTGTGAATCTGGATTACCCACTCAGTGGGGAAACAGGGGAGGGTCCTGCCATCAAAAGGTATATAAACTGTGTTTTGGAACTAGTAGATGCGCTCTCTCCTGCTTGTGGGGCGCCCGCCATTGCAATCGCGAATAAATTACTACTTCACTGAGATCCTCGCCTGAGCCTAAGTTATTGGCTATGGAGTGTTTCTCACATGCTCTTAGGGGGAAGATCAATCTGCTGAAACAGATTATGATCAGTATCCTCTGACATTGACTCATGCTTAAAGTTACAAGGAAGCCATGGCTCTGGGATGTCAAAAACTCTATCAATACATAGCAAACTATAAACCTTTCCCTGAATAGCTTTTTATTAGCTAGGATTGTTAATGTTTATAACATTGCCGTGCCTGCATTAGAGCTGAAGTTTAGAACTGGAGAGTAAAGAGAAACAATGCTTCTTTGAGGTCCTGAGGGGAAGGAAGAGGGAATATGCTTCTTTGTAGAGAGTGGGTGATTGGCATCTGATAGGGAGTGAAGTATGGGATAGAGAAGGAGGGGAAGAAAAAAAAAAAAGTGAGAAGGTTTTCTGTTAACTCAAAATTTTCTGTTTAAGACAGATGTGGAAAGGTTGACTTACAGGAGAGGAGCAAGGTGGTCCAAATGTTTCCAACTCCTACAAGGGATGAGAGGTTGTTCTGGAGGAGGAACTAAGAAGATCTCCAAAGGCATAGCTTGGATTCAAATTTAAGTGGTCTCTTCAATATTTAGCTTTTAGAAATGCGTTCAAGAATGTGCACAAGTTGGATGATATGGGTTAAAGTGGTGACAGTGACCTTTGGACATCAGCAGTCTTGTCAAGGAAGAAACTGAAGTTTCTCTTACAGGAAAGCTGGGAGAATAGAATGAAGAACGACTAGATGGGGCAGCTGGAAGCAGATTGTCACGCTAATTGGTGGTTATTATGGGTTATATGTAACATTTCCTTATGTTTTGAGGGCTAGTTAAAAGTATGGCAAAGGGAATTTTAGAAGGGTATACTCTGGTACAAATATGAAGGGGAAAAGAGGGAGATACTTGAGAACAGGACCAAGCTGTTCCTGAATATAAGGCTCAAAAAAGGTAAAAACAGCAGTTATCTTTGGGGTGGCTTTGGCCGTCAATTCATGAGGCAAGGACCATTGGGATGTATTCTTGTGGAACTGGAGCATCATCTGAGATATCAGAGGCTTACTGGTAGTGAACCATTATTAAAGTGATCCCATGGATTAAATAAAATCCTGCAAAGTAAGGGTTGCAAAGAGGGTATCTCACAGGCAAAAAACAAGGCCAGCTCTTGTGCAGGGGAATGCTGTGCAAAACCAATATACAGTGTGTGCAGAAATAAAGTCTGCATGCAAACACGGTGAGGCAAGCTGTGCTGTAAGAAAGCACGGTGCATTTCAGTCTTGAAAACCTGAAATAAGAACAGAATCTTCCTAAAGTGCAGGCCATAAGTGGCGCCTACTGAATTTCTATTACAAGTAAGTGCAACCCAACTGAAGAACTGCATCCTTCCCATTATTTTCTCTTTCCTTCTGCATTTGCTGCAGGAGAAACACACTCTGGGTGCACAGATCAGCATCAGCTGGGTGAGCTGTTGTTCCTCAGAAAGCAGCATGCCAAATGAGGACTCCAGCACATAACAACATGCTCGTGTCACTTTGGCATGAAGGGAGCAGGCTGCTCCCCTTCCAAGCCCCCCACGCCATCCTGTCCTCACACTGGAATACCCTAACCGGGGAAATATGTGCTGGCTGTTTAGCAGAGGGGTCAAATCCATTTGGATGAAATTCCAGGCTGCAGTGATAACAATGGCAGGAAGCAGAGTCCTTGAGCTGGCCATGGTGTCTGCCTGCTCTCAGCGGCAGGGTGCTGCAAGATTTGGCCTCCCATCTGCTGCTCCACACTGCCTGTGCTTGGAAAGCATTGATTGTCCCCTGCACAACCAAGAGATCACCGCCAGTGGGGCTTAAAGGCAGGAACCCCTCAGTTAATTGCAAACATGGCTCTGTGATCAAACCACTTGTCTAAACCTGAACCACCTCTTCAACTTTTTGGGAATGGGGATTTTTATATGTTTCATGTGATTGTGTGTTATCAAGCAGGGAATTCCCCTTTGCTCAGTGGAAAATCCTCCTGCATGAATATCCCTGTAAGAGTGCATTGCAAGCACTGTAAACCTGGATCTTGGAGATTTTTGGTCTGTGCTGCTAGTAATTCACCAGTCTGAGGGAAATTACATTCTACTAATTGCCCCTCAAAGCATATGAGGCAATACACAAACAAGAAGCATTGCAAGCTTGTTACTTAGGTTTAATACAACATTTTACTCTTTATTCCATCAGCTACTTTTTTTTTTTTTTTTCCCTGCTTGACTGAAACTTCCCATCAGTTAAGATAGGCATGCCAAAGGATCAAACCCAGTGCAAGAGACCGCATCTGGCGTTTCCTGGAGCAAGTGCTGTAGTCTGGGAGATGTTTGCCGATCTTGCTCTGACCCTGAGATGACAAGGAGGAGCTGGAGGGTTTGTCCAAGTTGAAAAGAACGGATGCATATTTTTCATTTCTAACATGCCGTGCAGCATTCCCATTGCTCGACAGCAACTGCATGGGAAAGTTCCACCTTATCAATTTGTTAAGAATTTAACAAATTAAGTCTTTCTCATCTGGGAATAGGAGACAGCACTCATATGCACAGACCAAGAATGTAGGAGTACTTTGTGAATGCTCTGGTAACTGGAAAGCTCCAAACCCCACTAACTAACAAAACAAACCCAAAACTCCTAAAAGGTATCACCACAGCCATTAGATGGAAATGCATTTATTTCTGTCAGCGTAATGACCAGTTCAATCTCATTTCCATTGCGACTGTTTTTTGTATGTTTGTTTGTTTTGCCCAGCTTATGACAGCAGTGAATTTGTGAAACGATGTTCTGCACATTTCCTCCAGGTCATTTCCTTTTCTTCTGCTCTGGAAGGATCTTACACTTTGTCACCTTGGCTGGTCAGACCTGAACCCACGTGCGTGTTTCTGTGGACGTATGAATGTTGGTCCCCCAAGGAGGAACTTGCTGCACCCGTGGGTTCAGTGGAACATACTTTTGTGCTGAGTATACACACGTCCCCCTAGGGACCAGGCTTTGGGGGAGACAACTAAATGGCACAGACTTTGCCTACAGACTGTGTAGACTGTGCTTTAAATGTTGTGATATTTTTCTCCCTTATAAGGTATTTTCACATTTAAAGGGAGAGCATAGCTGAGTCTAGTCATTCTGGCCACTGGGTGCCTGACATTTTTCCCCTTAATTTTTGTTTTTTAGTGTTTCTCTGCTATTCTTCTGTGACCTTCTGCCACTGTAGATCATTTATCAAATACCCAGTAATGGCTAAACAGGGGCCCATTATAGCAAGCATGTGCAGCATTTTGTCAGCAATAAACATACTGTGGTTAGTAAATATGGTATACTTGGAGAGCATTACATGGAAATCAGCATCAGGGTTTGCCAGAAACTCAAACTATAATTTAAAAATAGAAATAGCTCTCATCTGAGAGAGTTGAAGTGATTCCTTCTAGCCCATTTTGGTTTTCCTATACTTACGATTCTGAACTTAGGTCAAAGTTCATGTCTCTGTTTATGTCGGAGTCTAGAACTGAGACTTTGGGTGACTGAGTCTGATGACAAGAAGTAGAAATACAGATAAAGACTTTGAAAATCAAATTTTTGCACCATGAACTGTAGATTTGTCTTTTCTTTCATGGCGTTCTTCATCAACGAGATAAATGTATTCCTGATGGAAGGTAGATTGATAGTCTAGACACTGTCATCTTTATTTTATTTCCAGAAATGTACAGAAAATGTGCAGAAGTTCCCATGGTTGACCAAGATGCCTCAGCCATTGTCTGGACTATTGACAGCAAAAAAAACGAACCCAATCTTTCATGGGTATTTTTTGCGGTACAGGTAGCAAACAAGTTCAGTTACCAGTTACTAAGGAAGAGATTTAGAACAACACCCCTTCCACCCACATCCCTCACTTTTTTTTCTTTTCCTGTATGCTTTTCTGTGAAGTTCTGAATTCAATATGGACCTCCTACAAGCCAGAGGCTATGTGTATATAGCTACATGTCTGTGATGCCAGTGATGTCCAGATATTTTGCCTTCAAGTAACTTTTTTCCCCTAGGCCAGGCCAGGTAGCCTTTTTATGGTTCCTCACAGTCATTCAAATTTGTGTCTTGAGAACCAACACTGGCAAAGTCATAGTAAAAGTTGAAAAATGGGAGAGAAAAGCTAAAGGAGAAAAGTACCTCAGCTTTCTGTATATTTTCTCCTCTTTGCATTTCATTTTCTCTCTAAAATCAGAGCCAAAAAGCAACATTTAAGGTGCAAGTGTGCAACTACCATGCTCAAGATTAATAGACAATTCTCACAAATCTGCACACAAGCAGAGCACCTAAATACTTGTGTTCTGCTTTCACCTATGTAACAACATAAAAGCAGCTGCTTAACTTAAAACTCTTCACTAACTTTTGGTATAAATGTTTTTATCCTCTTTCATCCCCTTCATCCCGTACTAACTATGTTATTCCTACTCCACCTGTTTCTACATGCTTTTCAAGTTGTTCTGGTCGTCCTTGGTTTATTTGTGTTGTTCACCATCCCCAGCCAACTCTGGAAATAAGTACTCTTGCAAGAACAACAGTGGGAATGCAGTTGCACATCATATTATTTTTGGCTAGCTACTTCAGGAACAACAGCTATTGTTTGGCAACAAGACAACTGCTTTAGTGATGTTGCAGTTAGAGCCTAGGTGCTGTTCCTCCCAAGGCTGAGATCCATTTTATATGTACAATTTGAGGTCAAAATTATTTGGAAATATCTGTTTAAACATATATATTTAAGACTGTGCATAAAAATAATGCTCTCTATTAATGTTGTTTCTTTCCTGTTGTGTGCTGTTACATCATAGAATCATCAAGGTTGGAAAAGACCTTAATGATCATCTGGTCTGACCATCACCCTACTACTACCAGTGTTACCCACTAAACCATGTCCCTAAGCACCATGTCCCACCTTTCCATGAACACCCCCAGGGACAGTGAAGCACTGCTTCCCTGGGCAACCTGTTCCAATACCAGACTACTCTTTCTGTGGAGAAATGTCTACTAATTTCCAAACTAAACCTCCCCTGGTGCAACTTGAGGCCATTCCCCCTTGTCCTATCACTAGTTATCTGCAAGAAGAGGTGGACCCCCAGCTCCCCAGAACTTCCTTTCAGGTAGTTGTAGAGAACAGTATGGTCTTTTTCCCTGAGCCGCCTCTTCTCCAGACTGAACACCCCCAGTTCCCTCAGCCGCTCCTCACGGGACTTGTGTTCCAGGCCCTTCACCTGCTTCATAGCCCTTCTCTGGACACACTCCAGAGCCTCCATGTCCTTCCCATACTGAGGGATCCAAAACTGAACACAGTGCTCAAGATGCAGCCTCGCCAGAGCAGAGCACAGAAGGACGATCACCTCCCTGGTTGCCTGTGTTCACCGAAAAGACCCACTTTCTATTTATTATCCCTGTGATTTTGACTTAATAACACGCTGCTGCGTGCGAGATGATGCACAGTGGGGCAAAACGTGTTTTTTTTTTTTTTTTTTTTTTTTGTGCGGGGCTGGGGACAGTTTGTCTGGTGCATCCAGGCGACACCTCCGGCTGGGAAGTGTAACGCTGCCGCCGGGGCTGCACCGCAGGGCGGCCACAAGATGGAGCCGCGGCGCCTCAGAGCCAAAATGTCTGACCCCTAAAATGTCCCGGTGTCGGCAGCCGACACGAAGTGAGGGTGCCGGGTCAGGGTCCCCTTTGCTGGGAAGGGAGCAGGTGAAGAAAGGTGACTCCCGGTGCTCGGCAAGGCGCAGCTGTAGGCTGGACAACGGTGAGGGCGGGCAGACGATCAGCGGGGATGGATGCTGACAAAAAGGGTTGCGATCCCATCCACAGATGAACGTGACTGCTTTATTCCAATGGCTATCGAATACCTTGCCTGGGAAATGGGTCTTTGTTTGGCTCTAAGGGTTGACTGAAAGCCTTCTCTTTCCAATACCCCTGAGAGCTGCTGGTTAATTCTGTGGCACAAATTATTTAATTATGTGCTCTGCCAAGTGAATGCAAGGTCTCCAATTGAATTTTATCCTCACTGGGCAACTATTTTAGATGCTTTGGTACAACATAAATGCATATTTCCTGCATGCCAGATCCTGGCCCCATATCCATCAAAGTAAATCTTCAGCAACTTCCACTGGAGGCTTGGAACAGCCCTAAGTTATGTTTTTGAGGTCAGATTGTGACCCTGAAACCCTGGCAGAGACCCAGACCAAGAAAGCTGTGTTGGACATTGGGGAGGGAATAAATTAGCATTTGTCTATGCTTTTTGCAGGAGTAAACTGTTACAAAGGTGTGCACTGGAGTGAAAGCTCCTCAACATGGTAGATATTGGTTTCTAGATATTTCTGCTGGAAATAACTCTGGGTGAGTATATGGGGTTAGTCCATATTTGCTGGAGCTGCTCTGTCACATACAACAATCAGTTTTCCTCTATCTATCCCATACTATCAAACAAAACAAACAAAGAAACAATTTTATAAAAAGAAAGTCCAGCTGTAGGTTATATGTTTTGTGTATGTTTTTGTTGTTTGATTTTTTTTCTCTCTAGTGAATTTAAATCTTCATTTTCTCCCTCTGACAAACAAAAGTGGCAGGTCTAAGGAGTATTAGGTAATTGTGGTTGTCATACTCCACATTGTACTGAAGAAAAAATTAATTGCTGTGTTTTCGCCCAAGGGTTTGAGCAGCAGTCCTTTTGTTTGGCTGGGGGCAGGTAATTTTCTTCCCGTTCTAGACTGTGTACAGTGGAGCAGCATGAAAGGATTCCTATACAGCTGCACTGTGTGAGTAGGCAGGCATCTCATTCAGTAATAACTTCTAATTTATACAGCCATGAAAATCTGCTTCTATAAATAAACAGTTCTGACTGACTTTGCATGCTTACTCAAAACAAAATGAGAAGGAGAAATCTAGTGTAAATGTCATAAAGGCCAGATCCTTACTTGGCGTACATCAGTAAAGCCTTTTTGAAATCGGGGGGAAAATATTTGTTTGTGATCAACAATATATCCTTTCTCCTTTGCATAGTTTCATGTGTGTTAGAGAGAAAGGAGCAAAGCAACCTGAGATACCAGCACTTGTGTTTTGGAGACAAGCATTCCTGAATTCCTGCTCGAAGCACATAACTCAGACCCAGCTTCCCCCTTCTCCAGCAGCATGCAGAACGTAACAGAGAACAAAGCCTTCCCTGAGTCCTCTCCAAAGCAAGAAGCAATCCTCCTCACACTTCTGCAGTCCATCAAGAAAGTCTTCAGCCTCAGATGCCACAGTTAATCACAGCACAAACAAGAGCTCAGGTTTGCCCTTCAGCTTCTCTGGCTGAAGGTATGGGGAAAGAACCAGCCCCTTTATCAGGCTTTGTTTTGAGCTTCTGACATTTAAAAAGCTTGCACTAGACTATCAGTGCAAAAATAATAACCATAATAAAATGCGACCATATAAGGAATCTCCTGAACTTTCTCCTCTTCCCTAATTCATTTCATGGTTTTCATCTGTCTGCCTCTCTGAAATATTTCCTCTGACCAGCATCTTTCAGCTGGATCCTTTCCATGCTCGCGTTCAACTTCAACAGAAAAGTTGGGTGCACTTATCTGTATTCCCTTTGCAAAGGTAGCTGGAGTGAGTTACCTAGATAAAATGAGAACTGCTGAATGTGTACATCTCACTGAGTTAACTTACTTTGCAGGTTAGTCCTAGTGTGTCAAGTACACAGACTAAAACCTTATCAGGTGCTTAACAGGTGAGGAGAACAATCTTATGTACACACAATTTCTTCCATTGCTCACAGGCAGCTTAAAATGTGTTTCATTTTTGCTAAGCTACAGCAGCATTAAAAAGATGAAAATAACACTCCAGTGAACTGAATACGTAGAAGCTCTAAGCTATGGGTTTTGGCAATGAAGATAGAGTTTAGACACCAAAGTACTGCAACTAGTTTCAAATCCTCATTTAAATGCAATGCTAATCTTAAATATAAAAAGAGATCATTCTTTTTTCACATTGAACATTAAAGAACACTTCCACTACTGTCAGTTTTGCTTGTTTATTGCAGTTTACAAAGCACATCTCTAGTGTTTTAGATGTTAACAAGATGTTGGGGCTAATAACAGAAATCAACTATATTGAACAAGATTAGTAAACATGTGAATGGAGTGTAATTATATGGCAGGCAGCTTTATGTTAAACACTGCTTTAAATTAACATGCTTTCTGTCAAAGCAATCATACAGTCAGTATAATTAGGTTACTTTTGCTGCAAAATTATCTGAAAAAAGTGTTGCCTTCAGATTTCATTCTGAAATGGAGGGGAGATATTATGCACATTAGTATTCCAGAATGTTTCTCATTAGAAGAATCTGGCTTCATGGTGAACTTTCTGAGCAGACATTCCAAATTGCAGTCCTTATTAGTCCAATTTGTTATCTATCTAGCCTAGAATTCACAGCAGTGTTAAAATTATCCCTCCTCATATTTTTTTTTTCAGACCTGATTAAGGGCAATCCAAACAAGATCTGGCTAGCATTTACAGGTCCCTCACCAAGCAGTGCCAAGCTTGTGAGGGAGTTTGTTTACCAGTGACAAGTTTTAACCATGGACACATCCTCATGTATGTTGTGCAAGAGACGTAAAATATGTGTAAACAGATTAACACCATTTTCTGATTCATAGCAGTTGTGGAGTTATCATGTAAGAGGCAAACATTTCGTATTTTCCACCAGTTTTCCATACATCTGATGACATAATGGCTTCACCAGAAGCTGCAGTGCATTGGAGAAAGGATTTATCACAGCTGCGTTTATTTTCCTCTACTTCATGGCTTCAGCATTCATGGAGAGATTGGCTTGAAAAGAAGCATTCACTTGCCTTTCTGCTTGTAGTCCAGTATTACTATTGAATCTCCTGTTCCGAGGCAGAGGAGAACAGATTGTTTAAAAAAAAAAAAAAAAAAAAAAAAAAAGGCAGAATATGAAGTCCTTTTATAGATCAAACATGCTGTTGGGCAGAGGATGTGAACCTGTCCCCAGCCTGTCAGCAGCACTGGGGAACTGAACCTGCCTGAGATTAGGAGAAAGGCAGTTTGGACCAGCTGCTATTGTCTAAAGTGCTGCAAAAGTCAAGTGAGCCTGGGACGTCCATGACAAGTGAAGGATTGCTCAGTTTCTGGAGGAATGACTTCCAATCTACCACGGACCACATCCATTGAGAATAATGGTGCTTTGCTACTGGAAAAAGTATCTGCCACCAAACAAACCTAGTTTGGTGCAAGAATACATGAAAAGAATCAAAGCTTGTCTGAAAAGGCAGCAGATACTAAACCCTGTAGCTAGTATGTCTGGAGCTTACATGGCTGGCCAGGATGGCACAGGACTTACTGCCAGACACAGCTTTCTGAGTCAGAGACCAAATGTGCTGCCAATAACCCAGTATGTTTGGGAACCCTTATCATCTGAAACTCTCAGCCTTTCTTCTTCCCTGTTGATGACAATTTACTCACAAGGAACCCTCTTTTAAAGGTGCTTTCCTTGTCTGTAGAGCTCAGAGACTCTGAAGCACAGTAAATGCTGTATTTTATTTATCTCCAGCCTGCATTGCATGTGGCAATTGAGCTGATATGCAACAAAGTCCCAGCATTTCTTCCCTCCTAAATGATCGTGTATTTTATGCTGACCAGAACAAAGATGGGGGGGGGGGGGGGCGGGGGGAGGGAGGAGGGAACGACACACAGGACTAAGCACCTGTTAATGTCGGGCCCCTAGTGATGAAAATGTAAGCCCTGGGTAGCCACAGCTTCTGCCCATGTGTCCCCCTCCCCCCAGTGGGTCATCAGATAAACTTGTCAGCACTGCTAAGGCATGTGACAGCTGGTGCAGGTTTCCTTTAAATAGCTGGACTCCTGTGCCAGAGGGGTAATCTGCAGCCTAGGGGAGTGACGAATATGAAAGATATAAATATGCTATCACGAGATTGTGGCACAACAAGGATGAATGGATGAGGCAAAAGTAAGTATTTGTATGTGGTTTGCAAACTCTGGGCTGTTTAATCCTCTTAAACTTGAATTCCACTCGTCACTGGCAATATAGTGATACTATAAACAAAAACATTATTAGTTCAATGAAAGAAACGGATACACCCTGGACTGTTATACTCTGTTTTTAAAGGCAAGATATAACAAATGTATTCCATTAAGGAGGCTCCGTTTAAAAATCCATGCTGGACTGTAAAGAAGTAAGAGGACTGTAATAATGAAGGGTGGATTCTGTGTCTAGATTGATAATTACCTGTGGAACACGAGCTTTTTAATGTTCATACAAAACATGCTGTTCTTAAGTCTGTGCCAACACACTAGTAGAATAACTTCTCACCCCACACAGCTACACTTTGCATCCCCTCTTTGCCACTTGGGTTTCTGCAAGCTCAACTCAGTAACTGCTGGGAAAATGAGAGCATCAAGAATTTGATTGCATTATGATTTTACTTTATTTTGCACAGACCCATCTGCCATTATACAGGTTGGGTTTCCCAATAGCTGGCCACTTGGTGTTAAGGGAGCTTGGTTTCACAAGTACAAAAATAAAACCCAGGGAAAACAACCAGCTGGTAAAACACGTTATGTGGTTCTGTAAAATGCATTTCACACAAAAGTAATTCAAAAACAAGAGGGAAAATATGTTCAAGAAAAGATTGTCCTCTAACTTCAGTTCAGCCTTGAGTGAATACATTTCAGCTTAGTCTTTCCAAGATATTCAAGAACTCCTAGAAGATCTGAAAGAGCACATCCATGCATGCCCTGAGCATGAGAAATGTATTCCACTTTAGGTTTCCTCTTTTTCCTGAGAGCAACTGTTCTTGCTGCTCATGCAAACCTCATTGTACTGCCTTATCCACTGCAATACACCAGATTGCCTCCCCTACTTTAGAAATATTTTTAGTACTGGCTTTGCCCTGTCCTTGGTGTTTCTCAGCCAGCTGCTGCCCAAAGCTTTCCCTTGCAGAGAAAAGTGATCCCCAAGAGTTGGGGTTGACTGCTGGGACTGCTGGAGCTGCTGCCCCTGCTCTGACAGTCAGCCTTCCCTTCTGCCCTGGGGTTCTCACCCAGAGGACAATTTGGGAAGAGGTCCTTGGGGATGAACATTTTCTCTGGATCTGGCAGAGACCTTGTGGGTGTAAAACCTTGCAAGTGATTTGCAAGGTGTCCCTCAGCAGGCATTTAAATCACTTGCAGAGCGGGAAGCTGTTGCTAGTTGTTCACCCATTGCTCATATTACCCTGCATTTCAAAATATTGAAATGAAGCAGCTGCTGAATGTTTTATCAGGTCTGCTAGACAAAAGGCAAATTAATCCCCTGCAGCTTCAAACACTGGTGCCAAAGAAGAAACCTCATATGAAATTTTGCTCTGTCTGATTTGGAGAACTTTGATCTGAATGTCTCCTGCGGATCTGTTTGTGTCACCAGGAGCCAAACCTGAGGTAAAGCTGCTTTGCTTTGCTTTGCTTTGCTTTAGAGGGTTACAGTTTTGCTGGTCAAAGTAATGTGAGATCAGTTGCCTGAGTGAAGTTTTCTACCCGTAGAGAACAAGAGAAGCTATCACACGGTACATCTTTGGTACTCAGGCCCTGCAGCCAAATTCTTGGCTGAGGTAAATTTATGGCAGTGAAAGAATCAGCCCATTGTTTCCAATTATCCTCTTTGGAGTTTCTGTATTGCTCAACATTGTCTAGTACTCTAGAAACTCTGGGATTTAAAACAACGACAAAAAAAAAGTCATTACATGGTACTATTTTCTGTGCCTCTCAGCCTGTGCAGCTGGGTTGCCTTAGTTACCATGAATCCAGCTGTGCAAGTGGAGGGAAAGGCAAATGAAAAATAATACATTTTTAAAACCTCTAATACTATATGAAACAGTTTGTCTATAAATAATAAAACAAATTTAGGGTCTGGCATCTTTTGGCTGTTCTGAAAAGGAAAAACAAGGTTATATTATTAAACTGTATTTTCTGCTTTCAGAAATGATACTGCATCTTTTTGGTGGTGCACAGGACATAGCTTTAAAAATTCCTTGCTCAAAGCTGGAAGCTGCCATCCATGGACTCTGCAATAATTTGGAGCTAAGTATACCTTTATGGGTGGAAAAAAAATAAACATTTGTAGCTGGTGCTCTTTGTTTTAGCAGAAGTGGTAGTGGCCTGAGGCTACAAAAGAATATGGAGGAGAGTCCTTACAGAGCACAGCACTGTGGGACAAGCTCCATTTACAGCCTACTATCCTCCACAGAATACAAGTCCACCAGGAAATCAGGTTTGATGCTCTTGCAGCGCATCCTCGAATAAACACAGCTTATCACAGTTACTGTGGGCACAATCTCAGCCAGTTTTATTCCCTGAAGTGGGAAGGAAAGAAAAAGAAGTAGCTGCCCCTGAGCCTTTCCCTTTGGGGCAAAGGGTGGTCACAACAGCTCAGATGGGCTTTGTCCTTTCCCACCACCACCACATATTGTTTTTGTTTGTTTGTTTGTTTTTGTTTGTTTTTAAATTTTTATTTTATTATATTTATTTTATTATTATTATTATTATTTATTCTCATGTGTGTGTTTTTTCCACAGGGTTATTTTAGCTGTATTATCTTTCCCACTGGGATGGGAAGTTGAGGTGGGAATGAGTAGAATGAAAAAAAGTGCATGGAGGCATTTTTGCTGCAAGAAAGGTATGTTGGAATTGCATCTTCATTCCATCTGCAGCTGTTTTTACTCTGGCAATGCTGAGCAGAAGATTTGTCTCAGTCAGGAATATATTAAGACTCTGGCACACTGTAATTTGGAATGGCTTCCCTCTGGCTGTGTTTCAACACTATTGGGATCTTGTTATCAATACCAGCTTAAGGAAGTGCTGCTTTTCTCCTGGGTGGACGCAGCTGGGAAATGGATCAGGAAAATTATCTGAGTTAAAAACAACCACTGCCTGCAAGAAACAGGCATTTATGGTGGAGTAGGAACGAGTGGGGAGTGGTGGGCAGGAACTTATTGAGATGTTATTGCTCCCAAAGCTCCCAAGTTATCAAACTGCAGGCTCAGATACCATGGAGTGGCCAGATATTGGGGTGCAGCTTGCTGCTTTCTGTATTGGTGTACAGCAAACCTAGAGAATGCCATCAGTCCTGGAGGTAAGGAGCTGAGGATACATTTAAAGCAATGAGAAAAATACAAGTATGCATGGACAGATGGACCCACCACACACAGAGGGCCTCCCTGGACTGTGAGAGCACGTCAGACATTGATGGAGGATATATGTATGCTGTGCTCATATATATTCTCTGAGGTTACATTAATACCATCACAACTGGGAGTGCTTTTCAGCCTTTCTGTGTGCACAGAAAAGAAAGTTGTGTGTTTGCTCCAGTTTCCTAGAAATCTCTTGAATTAATATCTTTCTTACATGAATATATTTACCTACTCAATTGCTCAAAATGCATCTATTTTTTTACAATTGATTTGATCTCTGCTTGGCATAACTTTTAGCCGAGTCAGTTTACACCTTAGGAATCAAATTATTTTTATTTTTATTATCTTCAACGGTTGCACCAAGCACGCTTGAGACCTGAAATTACTAATACTTACTCACTGATGAAAAAAATCTGACACTTAAATGACATAAGTCCCGATATCTCATGTAAGACTGACACTGTGGTGGTGGCTTAGTTTTTGATTAAATAGAAAGGGCAAAAAGTACTGGTAGTAGTAGTTGTTATTTATGTAATGCCTCTTAAATCAGAGCTAGTGCAGAATGCTTGCAGATCTGTTTTCAGTTATCAGCAATCTTCATAATATATCATATTTACGCAAGAATAGAATTTGGCCAAAATTTCCAAACATGGGCATGCAGACCTAGCATCTTATTTGCAAAGGTATGAACCACTGAAGTTATTCAGCACATTTGAAAGTCAATCTGCTGCTTTTAGGTAGCTGAGTATGGATGGTGAGAGACTAGCAACAGACACTCTACTTTGGCTTGACAGGCATGTGAGACTTCACAAAATGTATCAGGCATCAAATGTTCCCTGAGAACAGAGGGAGGTTGTCTTGTTTACTTTCAGAGGTGTTTCTGCAGGGCTTTTTCTTTCATCAGAAATCTAGTTTAAGAAATTGCAAATGTTCACACATTTGTCCTAAATAAAATACACACATTTTCCTGACAGAAACACTTTCATCCTCAAAAACTTAATCTTGAATGAAAAAGAAGAGAGGCAACCAGAAGGAAATATAATAATAACAATAAAGTCTCATGCTTCATCAGTTCTCTTTCCTCTTCCAACTGGCATCCTTCTAAACTACCTATTTTTTTTCTGACTGCCCACTTGTCCAAATAGCCTGACTCATTTTCTTTAAATCATTACTGATTGTACCACTGAAGCCAAAGGGAGATGTTCTCAACAGCCTGTTAAAACTTTCTGAAGTGCTGCTTTACCCACAGAGACACTGCAGTGCTTTCTCTTGGATAGGCTAATGCCTTCCTATAAATTGTTAGTAAACCATTCCTAACTAACATCACATGTTAGTTTTCTGAAAAACACCATGTGATGCAGGCGTAAGAGTTTTAGCCAGTGGTGTTTTGCTTCTCAGGACCATTGTTTGAGAATGAATTCAAAATCCAGTGATTATGCTGCTGTGAGGTGCTTCTCAAGCCATATTAGAGAAAAGTGGCCCACCTGTTTGTTTAGTAGGGCTGGGAATCTTTCTCTGATTTGTTTTGTTTGTTAGTGACTACTCAGGACCAGGCAATCTCAATCACCCAAATACCACCTCCACCCCCAGTGTACATGGGTCCTCCTCCTCCTCTCCCCACCTGCCCCAGTAATCGCAGGAATTCATTGTAGATGATTTTTTTTTTCCCCTTTTCATACAGATAGATGTGAAAAACAAAATTTGGACTGACCCCATATCATACGGTTGAGAAACTCTCCAAAGTTGTAGAAACAGACGATGATGGCAAAGTTACCGATGAAAAAGGCTCCTAGCCCAGCTGGGCTGAAGGAAGCAAAGAGAGGGTATACCCACTCTCCTGTTACAAAATGGATCCACAGGACCCTAGACAATGAGAGAAATGACCTTTGGTTAGGACCATTCAGTTAGAAGAACCACTTGTTGATTTCTAACTACTAAAGGGCTAAGTTATCCAAACAATCTTAATGCAGAGAAAATTAGTTCAGCTGTTGATACAGCTCCTCTGCATTTGGGCTATTTGCTGTGAAGCACATTGAATTGCTGCTAAATTAGATTGGTTTCAGTGCAGCTTGAAATGCACACAATGTTCTGCCATAACCCTGGTGGCATTGGCTGTCACAGCAGTAAAATAACAGTAAAATAGTCAAATACTTGGAAATACAGGTGTGCATTTCACTATGCTAAGCGAGGCTTATTCAAATAAGCTCTCACGTGCTTCTTCTTCGGTTACTGCAGCTTGTCAGTCCCAATCGAGATCTTGAGGGTATATGGTGACAAAAGTGTGTTTTCTCACTGTCTCTATCCTGCTGCTGTTGAACACTCTTTGGAGAAGTGGGAAGAAATGGGGAAGGAGTCAACAGGTCAAGCATAATTCTCTTTTCTCTTGATCCAAAATTAGGAGAGGACAAACAAGTGGGTGGGAAAGAGATGTACCTGCTTTGCTCTTTTGTTCCAGAGTCATTTACAAGGTATCATTTGGGAGATGGAAGGAAAGAAGAGGATGAGGACGAATATGTTTGCTGTATAGGGCTTCTTTCCTTCTACTTAGGCACGTTCTTTCTGCCTATTTCTTCTCTCCAAAGGAGTCTTGTAGTAGCTGCCAGTTCACTGACATTAATTTCATTATTTACACCTTTTAAGAGTGGCTGGTGGAAAGTGTCTGAATTTAAGAATATTAAAATGGTGTCTAGATATAAACCATAGAAAATTCTATTTCTGTAGATTAAATTATATATATTTGAGTTGAGAATGTAAAGAATATTAAAAATATGGCAGGTCTTCAGTGATCGCTACAAGGCTGTGTTTCTAGTATAGGGCAACAGTTTCTTAAAAAGATCCTTTGGGTCAAGAAAGTCCTAAAGGGTTTAATTCTTGATTGGAAAACACACCAGTGGAGTTTGCCTTACCCACCACCATTGTGTGCCTGGGATGGGAATACAATGCCACTCTCCCTGAAGACACCCTGCCTGCCACCTTGCCAGGAGTGTTATGTCTCAAAGTGAAGCATCCAACTGGCTGACCCACCAGAGTGAAAACGTTTCACCAAAGTGAGACACTGGGGAGTGCTAAGGTAAAAAAAAAAAAATAAATAAAAATAAAAAACACACAGCTGAATAGATGGCTTCTTATTTCTTCCAGTAAAGAAGGAAGGAGTAGGGCATAAAAGTGGCTGGGTTTTACCTTGGCTGTGAAGAGAGATATGTTAATCCCCAGCTAAGGGGTAGATTGGAGAGTTGGAGGGGATTAGTGGCAGAGCTGTCTGGGCTGAGCATGAAAATGTGAGATGTAGAGACTAATTTTTCTGATTCAAGAGATGTTCTCTCACCAAAAAAATAGTGTTGCAAAACAGTAATAAAAAGAAAAAAGCCCGTGCAAAGGCCAGGAGGAAGCTGAGCAGAAACACGAAAGACCAGGTGCGGATGTCAGCAAGTGTTCTTCACCTTGTGGGGTTGCTATTTTCTTAATGTGTCTCTCACAGTAAACCAGAGAGTGACAAATGTCTTTGTATAATGAGGAACTAGATTATCTTGAACTAGTTTGGACAGCTTGGAGTGCCTGATAGGAAGAACCTCAACTTGTATATTTGAACTTAAAAAATTGCTTGACTGTTCAGAAGCACTAAAGCACCTTCAGCTTTCTGATCTGGTGGAAGCTGCATGTAGCTAGGGTTTTATATTGGGACGTATCTTCAGATTCTTGAGTTTACTTATTTTGGCCACAGAATGATTGACAGTTTTTGTTTGTTTGTTTGTTTATTTTGCTAAGGATTTCATAAAATGCACCCCATAACTTGCAAATGCATATTGCTTTTCCTTGTGGGTAATCACCTATTAAACATACAAGTAGGATTCAGAGGCTTATTATTCTGAACATATTTTTTCTCCACATTTCTATTTTTTACCAAGATTTTACAGCAATAAGTTATTATACAATGCCCAGAATTATGGAGAAAATAGATTGAAATAACAGCCTGGGTATAACCAAAGCTATCAAAGCGTTGTAGGACTGAGGGACAGCATATAGATACCAAAGGAAGATGACATGCTAATGGGAGCTCCCCCTTTGCTGGAGGGAAGAAAAACAAAACAAAACAAAACAAAACAAAAAAAACAACAAAAACAAACAAACAAACAAACAACTACGGAATTATTAAATGGGAGATCTAAAAAGGAGAAGAAAACATATTGGCCACATATGAATTCTTTGAAACTGTGGTTAATTCAAAATTCAAAGGTTATAAACTGAAAATGAATATGCAGTGAAGGAAAAATATTTTGATTCCTAACAGAGGTGAAATATGGGCATATTATAAGAAAGCTATCAGTCTCTAGATTCAATGGGATAATTTTATTTTTTTTTTTTGGATTTCAGGTTTTTGCTGATGATGTGCAATCTATAGTGATTTAAGTTTCCTATAGATGGTGTGCAATGTATAATGATTTATATTCCCTCACAATGGTAGCTTGATCTTTTCTCCAAAAACACAGGTACAATTGTGAAGAATAACATTTATTTTATCCTGATCTTCATTACTAAATTGATATTGCCACTGAAATGGGAAAGGACATGCTATTATTACTTCTTTTCTAAGATTTAAAATGCCAGTTCTAAAATTTGTATATTCTTCATTGCTTTCAGTGTGATGACTTCAGGAGTAATGCATTCATTAATACAAGCAGGTAATGCAAGGTCCATCCACGCAAGAATTAATTAACTTGCACAACAATTCTCTTAGCCCAGATATTCCATGACTGGAAACCACCTTTTTTTTTTTTTTTTTGAACTATACAGATATTCAAAGTTACAGCGAAGCCTTGCTCAGAGGTAGGCACCTGGTGCAAGGAGTCACCTACTGCTTCATTTCTCACTGCCTGGCAGGGAACTGGCAGTTCTCAGCCCACCGATAGCAGGGAGGAGACTGTGTGATGACAACAGTGACTGCTCAAGCAGAGACTTTTAGAGAGAACTCTGCATTGCTTGTGAAACATAAGGCACCCACATGGGGCTATTTATTCAGCAGGTTGCAGGACCAAGAATAAAATTTCTACATGTGTTAAGACTTTGGTGCACAGACTGAAAAGCTTTTCTATTAGTGGAAATCTTTTGTCTCTGGTTGCAGAGAAAAGGAAGGGAGATGGGAGATTCTTCAATACCTCAGGAGGAGAGAAAACAAGAGCACTGAAATCCTAAAGAGCTTTTATCCAGGTGCTGGGGTCCTGGGACACAGGACAAGCACTGTAAGGAACCCAGGATGCATGCAGCACCATGAAACATCAATTCAAAGAAGATACTGCAATGACTCAAATGTGGAGGATGATCAACATCTGATCGTACGGGTTCCACCTGTGCTTGCCTGCACCACTAACTTTTCCTGGCTGGAAATCTGGGGCAGGAGGGGATTGTCTTGTGAGCATGGCATGCTAGCAGTTTGCTTTTGCATCCATATGTGACCCACAAGGCCAAGGCAGGACTTTCGCTGGGGAGCCAGGAAGGTTGGTGGTCCTGTGGATAATTCAAGCTTACTCCGAGATGTCTGGCAGGATTGACTGAAAAGAACCCAGGGGGACAACACGTGTCTCTCACAGTTGTAACCACATTGGGCTGTGGCCTTGGTTAGGGTAAATGGCTCCAAACTTTGTTACATAACATAGTGCTGAAGTCCATTGCTTCCAAAGCTACTCTCATAGGTTTTAAATCACAAGAGTGTTTCATCTGTGATGCTTATCATCTATTCCAGTTTGTCATTCAGTGCAATGAAGATGCTTTCTAGCTAAATGATGGGCAGAAATGGGAAGTTTGGATCCCCGCATAGTTCCAGCTGCTTCTCAGAAAGATCTGTGTGAGGACAAATCCCTTCTCTACTGACCAGTTATTCTGTGTCCTTCACCCTAGGCCCCAAGTGCTTCCTAAGCTCTGGAAACTGTCTGATAGCACAGCATACCCTGAAACTACACAGATCCATTCCAGAGCTGAGTCTCCAAGTTGTTGGAAACGTTGGCGGCTGCCTGTAGTTAGATGGGATGGGCCATTCTTCTGGACCCTGGCACTAGAGCGTGAATGCTATGAGCAGGAATGAATGCAAGGCTAGCTCCAGGGCTGTATGACACATAAAGGAGGTGGATGGAGGGCTATGGACAGAGCAGAGGCCCTGTTAGATGTGGTTTAACAGGTTGGAGATAAATTGGGTCATGTCACTGGGAAGATTTTTCCACTGATGGAGTAGGAGGTGGTAGTGGGACAGATGCCTCCTTGGCATCTGTCAGTTTGCAGCTGGTTCTGAGTATCGCTTTCTAACTCAAGTTTCTAAATCTAGTCATGACCCTGCCAAATACCAAACTGAGTGACTGATATTCTTCCTCTGCTCCCATGACTCCTGGACCTTTGAGATTTGGTGGTTTTGCAGTAGGCAAGACAACAAGCAGGGGTAAATTTGGTGGTACTAGTAGAGATGAAAGGAGAACTCCAGCCCAGCAGGAATAACTCAAAGTGCCCTGCAGTTTATGGCAGTTTAGCTGCCTTTCTAAAGAGACCCCAGAAGAGCAGGAGATACGAAGTGTGGTCTCAGAAGCTGTACTGAGTTTGAAGAAACCTGCTCTGCCTGTGTCTGGAAATAGTTTTCATGGATCTCACCTATTTATAAATGACTTACCCACAGACCAGACTATTGTCTACCAAGTGTGAGAGGGAACTTAGTATAAGTATAGAGTTTGGCCTTGTTTTCAAAGCAGATTATTCAAAGAAAATGTTTCAACATATGTAATTCTTACCAACTGATATAAAGAAAAGCAGCACATCCTAATAGGATCAGTCCCTTCTTCTTTGCTGGGTAGCGATGTGGTGTGGCAAGGATTTCCAGGAGAGCAACTGGCAATATTGCCGTGTGCTGAGGAGAAAAGAGAGTCTGTCACAGACTGGTCACAATGCCTCATGCTCATTCATTGCTGCTCACAAAGCTCACAAGCCAGCATGTGGGCAAAGGGGTGTTTAATAATACTGAGTGTTAATTGCATACATATACACTTCATTTTTCATAGCAAAGAAGTACCCCTACAGTAACGAGCACTGAAATTTTCTTGTTAGTATGCTGTAAAAGGTATTGTAATGATGTCCACCCATAGAAAGATCTGTACTATTTTGTAATAAGTGATCTTTCCTTTATATTTAATAATGCAATAGAGCTTTTGGTAACTCCCATTAGAATACAAAGAATGTTGAAGTCCATTGTTATGTGCATTTGAGGATGACAGTCTTGTTCTTGAACTCATTAAGCAATTGCTGAATTGCCTTCATGTTTTCTTCAGGTCATTACTGTATTTTATATGTTATCAGTTACTCTATTGCAAATATAGTGTTCTGCTCTTTGTAAAATGAAAAATGTGGTGATAAAGGATAGAGAATTTAAGTTAGCTGTAATTCAAGATGGTTAAGGATCCTCGAGAAGCTTAACCAAGAGTCAGTAAAGAGTCAGCTTGCTGGAGGACCTTTTTTGTTTTGTTTGGTTTTCTTTTGTAAGAGTTTGAATTGTATTAAATAGCATCAGCGTCAAGGCCCTTTATGAAGGTAACTGTTGGACCAAGGAGGATTTTTGACAGAAACACTGACTGTTTTGTTGTTGGGGAGCTTCCTTCAGGAGGATGCTCCTTACCTGTACACCCATGGAGAGGATGGAGCACAGCACAACTCCTTATGGGCTTGGATGTCAAATGGGCAAAGTGGGGCTCTTGATATGCTAATGCCTCACCTTGTTGGCTGATTTGTGGCAACTTCAGAAAATAATTTGTCAGGATGAAATTTCCCTGCTAAAACTTTGTAATTTTCACTGTGCAAACAAACAATAGTTATAAATCTCAATACCTAGGACAGATGGAGTAAACAATGTTGGGAAACAACACAGAAAAAAAACAGTCAATGAGGTACAATGAGAGGAAACTATTGCAGAGATTGTTGATTGTCAATTAGAATGCTAATAACTAAGCAAATGTTTTCATGGGTAGATGACAGGGGGAAGGGAGCAGGACAGCAGAAAAAGATACATAGGCTTTAAAAAAAAAAACAAAAAAAAAAAACAACACACAAACAAACAAGAAACTAATGATTTTTTGTTTCTCCCTTAAAAACCCAACCTCTTGGGTGTATGTTATGAAGTTTCCTCTTGTCTAAAGGGAATGGTTCTTCTACCTTCAAGGTATATATTTGTCAGAAACCGTGCTGAGTATATGGTATTGTAGCATGGTGTCAAAGTTTTATTGCTGCATATTTATAGTATGAGATGCCAAAAATACACATGAAATTCTTTACATGTACATCAATCTTTAAATGCATACATGAAAACATTTATATTTCTAAACATTCTTATTTCTATTTCTTTAAGAGGTGGGCATCAGTCTTTTCTGTCACTGCCAAGCAACAGCTTACTGGACGCTGTACGTCCTCCCCCAACACACTCCCAAGAGTTGTTTTTCATGTGTGGTTGTCCCATTGCCAAAACCTTTCCATCTCAGTTATCATTTCTCAGAGAAAAGAGAGAGAAAATATTTATTTCACCTTCCCATTTCTCTCACTTACTGGCACTGAATTATTTTTTCTGTTCTGTTTCACAAAGATATTCTTCAGCTCTACAACCCTGTTGGCTGATAGGATATGTCTAGTTGTATCAGTACAAGAGATTCCTTCATTAATTTAACCGGAAAAATGCCTCAGAGTCTGTTTTCATATATAATCCTTGTAACTGTCTTTTACTCCAAAATCTATGTATTAGACTGCTTTTAGAATATTAGTAATAATTATTTGATTGTTTTGTTTTGCTTTCCTATAGGTGAGCAATAGCTTGTCTTCAAACAAAACTACCCATGAAAGACAGCAATGATAGAAAACCTCTGCTCTGTCCTCACAATTAGGCTTTAGTTGTTTACAGTGGATTTGTCCATTATACAAAGTGGATATATGTCCTGGTTTTCATCTGACATGAAATGCCTACAAAATTCCTTTGGGAAACATAAAATGTCCTTGCTAGTCATTTAATTAATTTAAATACTTTTAACAACTATAAGCTGGTTGCTCCAGCTATATTACTGGTGTACTAAGAAGAATTTAGCAAAAGTGACCTGGTGAAATAATCTTTCATTGAAGTAAACAGTTTTCAGGTGGGGGTTGTTTTATATACTTAATTCCTTGGTTTGAGTCTTTTTGTCCTCAGAGTGAATGCTAAATAAGTACGAGTCACCAGTATGATGCTGCTTTAATAGAAGTACATGGCACACTGGGACGTTATTAACAGGAATATTATGTGTAAGATCTGGGACGTAATTATTCTACTCTCCTTGACATTGATGAGGTTTTGGCTGGCACTCTGCCTATGATTTGGGACACACCATTTTGACAGGTGCAGATAACTTGGAGCACACCGAGAGAAAGACCAGCACAAACAGCAGGAAAACATGTACAAGAAAGCAGTCTAAAGACAGCAGTAGCAATCATGACTGAATGCATTGTTGCATCTAGAGAGAAAAGTAAAATGAGAGAGGAGTCAGATGAGGGCTCGAGGCACCCTGCAGCAGCTCATTAACAACATGTAGGCAGCAGTGCAGTGCTCTCTGATATGGTCACAGTGAGCAATTAGCTGGGGGTGGTGAGGGGAAGCCTACGCTAACTTATGCATTGGCACCACAGATGGTGAGGAAACCAGTACTGGGTGTGAAAGATGGTTGGGAGCTCTGCTGAGGGGCCTGTAAATCAAAAGAAGTTTGAAAGTCTTTGGTAAAGCTGAAAGTGCATGTGCTTTTGGAAATGGCCAGGAGTTTAGTGGTGAGGTGCTGGTTCAAATTTCTGCTCTTCATGATTCACAAAGGCTGAAGCCGAGCTTCCCACTCACTGGAAGAGTACTGCCACCTCTGAAAGCAACAGCACTGTTCAGGCATGGGGCTGCCTGCCTCTTGTTTTGTGATCAGTTTCTTACAGGTCTTGGATCTATCCTGATATGGAAAAAGAAAAAGGAGAAGAAGGAAAAAAAGGAGAAAAAGAAAAGGAAATGAATTTGTTGTGGTGTAGGAAAGCTGTTTTCCTCCCAAGTCTAACTATGACACTGGCATACAATTTATTAACGTAAGTGCTGTATCTTCTGTACAAATAATTGTATTTATCATTTTTATTTATCAATATATTTTTTAGCTTTTTACTGGTTAGAGAATGAACTGTATGTATGAACTAGGTAAACTCTTTCTAGGGCCATTTGAAATTGCCGTACAAATAACTTCTCAAGACAGATTGTTCTCAGTTACTTCATGCACACCCAGAATGAAAATGTTTTGGTTTAACATTTTGCTTTTTGGATATCAAGTTTCTTTTTCTTTACACATACAATCCAGAAACCAATTATATATCCAGAAAAGGTCCTGGAAAAATCTTCCCTTGTGTTTTTGTTATCCCAGTGTCTGATGGTGATGTCATATATTTCTGCCAGGGCAAGTTTTACCATTTGTGGCAAAATCACAGTGGAATTTCTACTGATTAAGCAAGTATGTTTACAACAACAGATGAGTCCTTGTGATACATATTTATACAGCAGATATCAGAGGAATGCATAGTTTGCTACCGAGTGCGGAGCTTGCCCTTTGCCTACAACATGTGGTTAGCTTTCCAAATGACTTCCCTCTCATAGCCGACAGACGTTGATTTTGGCAACATCATTAGTGATAGATGATGCATCATAGCTAATCATGTCTGCTGAAAGGCTTTAAAGACTTCTCACATCCTCATCAAAAAGATGTATTTTTTTCTCTCTCATTATTTTTGCCATAGATCTCTAGTTCATGGTTCATTAAACATGCTTTCAACCCTTTTTTGAGTATGCTTTGTATTGTTAAACTGATATTTGACTAAAGAGTGCATTATTTGTATGGGGACAAATTCAAACACAGAGTCTTGCCTCTTGCTTTAAAAAAAAAAAAAAAATCAAAAAAAAACCTTAATCATTAAGCTCAGATTGACAGAGATAAAAATATTGGCAAAAATTGCTGGAAACAGTGACTCACTTTTTATTTCAATTAACAGTTTCTCAGTTTCACATATAAACAGTGAAACTGTCAAAAATAATTATCACAGAGGGAGAAAAAAATATTTCACTACAAGGTAAGGAAAACTGGGTAAAACAATAGTTGTGTGCACTGTTCTGGCTATCAATGAACTGAACTGAATTATAGAGCCTCTTTTCTTTGTCTTGGTAGGAAACCTGTTAGTACTTATTTTTCTGTTCTTTTAAATATTAATATTTACTTACCTAATAACCTCTGCTTGTTGAGGAAAGCTTTTAGCTTACAAATTTTGTGGGAATAGAAACATTTTGAATGGCATATTTTTATTCGTATAGTGGAAAGATGAAGGTTACGGAACTTTCAAAATTATCATTTTGTTAATTAATCCGATTTATCATCTGAATCCTTTTTACAATCTTTTGACTGAAAAATCCTCTGTGGTTCTCATGAACTTTGGCATATGACTACAGGGAAAAAAGTTTCTTGAATGTGTGCTGAACTCCATCTGAAATACTGGCGTGTTAATTCATCTCCTGCAGAGAATGATGAAATTATAACATTTTCCTGTTTCTCTTTTTTGTTCCCTACCCTATGTTGTAAGTTGTTTCCTAGGATACATTTCAGGTTCATGCATTTAAACTGAGATAAACAGACCTCTCTGGATATTATTTCTGCTGTTGGGTGAGACCACATGGAATTTTTACTTCCCATACTTATTATTTTGAGTAATTTGCCTGTTTATTCAACGTTATATACTTGTTTTGTTGTTAAGAATATAAGTAAAAGCAGGTTTCCTAGGGCCAAGAAGACAGGGTTGGGTAGAGCTTTGTTCAGCTGCAGACTCCAGCCTATGCTGAGTTTTAATCACATGAATAATCTCCCCAGAGCTGCTGAGATCACTTGTATGCCTAACGCATGCATTTCAGTTTGACTCAGTTCGACCCTGTTTGACTCCAAAGTTGAGGAAATGATGCCATGATTGACCATAGTTTTTTGTTTCTCATTTGTCTGCATTTACATACCCTCCGTGTCTGCTTTCCATTAACGTGAGATTTTAGCAGGGGATTTTTCACAGTTACCACTGGCCAAACTAAACTTCACTGGGCACAGTCAGGCACAATCAAGTGCTTTTGAAAAACTGCCCATCTTTTTCAGACAAATTCTCCACAGAGCCTGTGTGCTGAAAAACTCTTGTGGTAGATACCCATGTTTGTATCTTCTCCACCAGTATGTCACTGCCAGTAAAAAGCAGAAATCTGCTTCAATGTGGTCTTCTGAGATGCAAAAATCCAGTCTTCACTGGCTGACTTTTGAAGTGTTTACTCAGTTGTTCAGCTCATTTTTGGGAAAATTTCTATTGTCTCTTCAAATTTCCTTGGGTTATTATTATATTTTAAATAAATATTTACAGAATATTATCTCAAAATCATAAAACTAAATGGCTTACTGACACCATAGCTTCTATCAAGTTTAATACTCCTCATAATTTTCTGGATCCCTGTGTGCTGTCAACTTTCTTGGCTTCATCTTGGGGTAAATTCCCTCTTTTGATTTATTTTGCTATTAAACTGTCTTCATTCAAATTCCTCCTTTAAAATTTTATTTTGTGTTTTGTCATTACGCATTTTTTTCTTCCTCTCTAAACCTCCCCTTCTTTTTTTTAGAGTGGGAGGGGTTTAAGCAGCACTGTTCACTTATTTATTTAAAAGGTACATTGTTTTGATTAAAATACTTAGCTATATAACTACTCTTCTCTCAGAGAAAAGCTGTGTCTATCAAATTTCTCTTATATTCTCAGCCATCAGTGCATGTTCAGGAAATCACAAAATTTTATAGATGGAGCACCATTACTGAGCAGGTGTGGTACCATTGCTCAATTTAAGTCCTGTACCACTCCACCAAACTTTCAGCTACTACTTGTGTCTGCCCTTTCCAATTCCATTTATGCTTATATGTCTTAAAGGCATTATTTTTTCTGTGTTTTCATAGACATGTAGGTAGTTTGGGGGTGTGATTGGGAAAACAAATGAAACATCAGAGCAACTGTACGATCAAAAGTATAGTGGCATCAGAGGTAACATTTCCTGCATGCATGTATGCATTTCTGTAAAGAAGGCCCTGGCTGAATATCTGAATGCTTACTAACAAATGTTTTGTATCGGTGCAAAAGACAGAATTTTAATTGCATTTTTCCCTGGCATTAGATGCATACTCTAGGAAGCTGAGGTTGCACTGCAGCTGGAAGCTGACATGGGACTGGAATGACACATCCTTCTCTGCAGAATACTTTTCTCCAGCTGTTCCTTCACAGGGTAGGTTATGGGTACAGCACCTGTGCGTGCTGAGGTAGCAGCAGCCAGGGAGGATTCCCTGCCATAATATTTGTCTGTGAAACATATTTTCTCCCTGAGGAAATGGGCTTATGTCAATAAAAATGGAAACTTCAAAAAACATATGTAATGCTGGGAAAAGCTAAGTATCTTTGCATTTAAAGTATATGGGGTGATTAATTTAATGTGCCTTATCCCTCGCACACACATTCTTTTTCTTTGCCAAAAGCTGAATATAATTGGAAGCTTATGAATGTCCATAGTTGCCAGACAGCTTAAGTTTGAGATACTGTGAAATGAAAACAAATGGAAATGTTTCTCTCTTGTGTAAATATATAAGAATTATTAAGAGTTAAATACAATTGTATAAAGAATCATGTGAGGTGGTCATAGATGAAACTGTTCTTGTGTACATGCTTCAAGCAGGAGTCTGGTTGGAGTGGCCTGGACAAGCAGGTTTTGCTCTATGCATTGATTTTGCACCTCTTCGGTTGGTTAGTGTTGCAGCAGCTTTCCAGTGCAGTTATAGAAAGATATAATCCTTCATATAGATGCCCTCATATATGAATAAGAGTGATTTGTATTCATACAACTTGTTTGCTTTTCTAGGTGGAGGTAAACCATACTGATACAACACCACATTTCTGTTGATGCAGTTGTATCTACACTAGAAAGGCAATGGAAAAGGAAAAGCTAGATGGCTATCAGAAAAGCAGCTTGTAGATTCCAAAAAGCTCCAAGATGAGCAAACGCATAGCACATCTTGCTGGTGTTACTGTCAGGGCATCAGTGCCTTGCTTCAGTGAAGGTCAATTATACTTATCCACCCAGGTTTTTCTTTGACTGTCCTGTTTTTTGTTTGTTTGTTTGTTTGTTTGTTTGTTTTGTTTTGTTTTTACTTTCAGGTGCTGCTTAGCTACTCTTCATCAGAGCAAAATGCCCAGATGCTTAAGAGGCTCAGACAATATGGCTTCAGCAAAGAAGACAACAGAAAGTCATTTTTCTTCTTTGCCTCTATTTGCCACTGCTTCTTTTTTATTCTTAGCTATTTAGTTTACTAGATCTTCAAGACAGGAAATGTTTATAATTATGTGTCAGTAAAGTGCCTAGGACACTAAAATGATGATTTTTTTTTTTTTTCAAGGAGAGGGGGTAGTATGGCTACAGAATAACTTGGGGAAAAAAAAAAAAAAAAAAAAAAAAAAAAAGCTGGCTAAACCAAACTTAGCTATGGCCTAAAAATAAAGGAAAATGTATTTGTTACAAGAAAATATGCGTTTTACAGGAATTGTGCCTTGCAGACAGAAAATACAAACCTCCTTTATGAAAAGACAATTGTACCATTACCACTCTTATGAATGCAACTGGGCGTTAATGTTGACATGTATCTTTTCTTTTGCTATAGATTAAAATGCTTTGAGCGATCTCTTCTGATCTGCCATTGCTCGTTTTTGTTCAGCATTCAATCTTGTCAGACCCTTCAAAAAGTAGTATTCCCCTCTATTGCCATTAAGTTGAATAATACATGAATATGATTTTATCCAAGCTGCCTCCAGCAGTTAGTGGCCTTCTGGAGAGTATCCAGATGTTGCTTGAAAAGAGATGACTCAGAAAGAAACAATTTTGCTTGACAAATGTACCAGTGCACCTTTGTCTCAGCCATCTCAGCCATTCAAAAAAATATATTATTGTGTTGGAGACATAAGTAGTTTTTTGTTTTTTTTTGTTTGTTTGTTTTCCCTTCATCTGTGAATCTTAAAGTTTTGTATAAGGACAGCAAAACACAATTATCCCAGACAAGCAGAAAAGGAAACTGAGACACAATCTTTGTGGTAAACTCAGTAGAAAGGCAATGAGAGAAACCTAGGTATCCGCTCCTTTCAGCATTAGCAATCTTCTCTGCAGAACAGGGAATGTTTCAATTGAGGCTGCAAAAACATGCCTAAAATGTAATGCACTGAATGACTCTGGACTACCTGGTGGGCAATAACAGCTTCCCACTTTGAGAGCAGTGAATGTGAGAAAAATAAGTGGCTAGTTCATTTTTGGAAGGAAAGTGCTGAAGCATCACTGTGTACTTAAGAGCTTCATATTCCTGAAGTGTTTTCATATGCTTATTTTTTAGTTTTACTCTTTGGTTGCATAATAACATATGCTTTCCCTATTTAGAATGTTAAAATAGACCAAGATAAAAAAAAAAATAATAATCCCACTGCAAATGATATGGCACTGACGTGTATTGCTGATACACTGGTGTCTTTTTCTACCAAAGCCAGATAGCTGCTGCCTCAATCTGCTATGAAATGTCTGTAATCTCAGAGCCATAAAACATAGCAACCTGCAAGAAAATGAACCCCCCCAAAAATAGGCATCTGCTTGGTAATCAATACCTAGACATTATCCCTTAGAGTGTCAGTAGCTCACCATATCTTCACAGTGAATATTTTGGATTGGAAGAAAGAAATGCCTCAGCTAAGACTGAAGACTTGAATGCTGTTGGGCTGGAAAGAAAGCTTTCTGCAACGCTAGAAGGAAGCTTCATTCTAAAGTGCACTAAAGATTTATTTTCAAATCTTTATCATTATTAGATGATTCACCTTCAACAAAAACAGCTTTGCTACCCAGTGGTGAGGAGGAGGTGGTAGGACTACCAAATATTTTCATGGGACTGAGCAGATCATTTCTGAGTGGCTGGTTGGTGCTGTGGCTGCACCCTGGCCCTTGCTTCAGAGCCGTGCAGCGTAGCACATTATAGCCTGGTAAGCTAGTGTACTGCTGATTTCTAAGGTGCTCTGCTGTGGAAAAGTGTCCCAAAACATACGGATAGTCCATGCAGGTAACAGTCGGAACTCATGGCAGGTATCTTGCACTCAATAGCTACTGGAAGGAAAATTTCCCACCCAGGGAAATTATATCTTGTCAAGCACAAGATATATGCAGTATACTAAGAACTTTAGAAATAAAATACTAGGTTGTGGTAGAAGTTTGCTTTATGTGAAATTTCTCTCACCAAAATAATTTTGAGGAAGAATTGTTTTCCTTTTTTAACACTTGTTTTTGACATCTCTAAAATGGAAAAACTTTTTGTTGTTGTCAAAATGACTCTGTTATAAAATGTAGATGTAGGTAGGGTAAGAAGGAAGTTATAATGAATACGTTTTAGGAGTTTATCTGAATACTTCTTTCTCATGAAATTAAAATGTAAGTTCTAGCACCTCCTAACCTTCCCATGTCATAAACAAATGTGGAAATGGAAAGGGCAAATTCTCAGCTGTGCACCAGGGTTAAACAAAAAGCAAAGTCTCTCCTCTCATCACTATCCTGTGTCCTCCCCTTCCCCAGTTCATCTTCTACTGTGAAGATTTTGACCTTTGACCAGTCACCAATATCAAACTCTGGACCTGAAAACTGTGATATTGAGGACAAAAAGAATCTTTTCTGGTGGATGATGGTTTTAAGAAGGAGCAGTGTCTTTTTGCATCTGTTTGGAGGTTTGGATTGCTTAAGAGCCCCAGTGGAGATGGGTTGGTGTGCAGAGAGCAGGTGATAAGGTTAAAAGTGCACAACAACTGCAGTTTATCACTTGGATATCAGCAATGCGGACATGCCTATGTGTTTTTGGATTCCAAAATAAGCTTATCTCAATCAAAGGGCTGTTCAAGACCTTTGACAAGTTTACCTTTTGAATGCCTTGGGAACTGCTGCAGTGGGTTGCAAAGTGTTGTACTTAAGAACTGAAATCTGGAGAGAAATAAGACTGGGACTTCTGCGCTCTTATTTCATACTTTCTGGCTCCTCTGATTCAGTCTAACACTGAACCTCTCCCTTCTCTCCCCCTTCCCATTAGACTTATGAAGCCTCCCTGACCTTGCAATCCACCCACAGTTTCCATGTTACTGTCATCCTTCTTACACTTGACTGATGAGAAATATGTGATTATTCAACACATCATAAAAACAGCCAGAGCAAATGAAGGAGAAATCTGGAAAGTATTTATAGAAATCTGTAAACAATCATTTCAATTCAGCTATTCAAAGCTGTGCACACATTAGCTTATTAGCTGTTGAGCCATCAGATTCTTTGGTTCTTTAACCTTTTTTAAAAACTAAGAAGCACTTTGTTATACTCACAGACACTTTGTATTTCATATATTTCTGTTTGCAGAGATGATTTTTTTGAACTACAATAACCAAGAAGTTTTTTTGTGTGTGTGTGTGTGTTTTTGTTTTGTTTTGTTTTGTTTTGTTTTGTTTTGTTTTCCCTGTGACTGCACAGCATTTCAGTGGCTTCAGAGGTTTGACTAGCAATGATTCACTGACATTCCTGGTGTGCTAAAAGGCTTCTTGAGGCAACTTCAAGCACGCATCTTTTTGTTGTGTACAGCTCAACATCAAAGTCAGATAAGTAGGAAGGAGGAGGTGAGAAAGAAGAAGCTGTGAAACTTTTCTGGAAAACCTAACCCAATGGTGGGACACACATTGCAAAATCTCTCTTCTGAGCAAGATGCAGGGATGTTTCTTACTCACCATAGCATGATTTAACCAGAGCGGAATGACTCCGTCAAGGCTTTTGGGGTAAACTAGCTCTCGGTTGTAGGTATACAGTGTCCAAAAGGATATAGACACAAACTGGAAACAAAATACAAAAAGAACGATATTTCAAAATGAGAGAAATGTAATTGATGAGATTTGGATAATGCTTTCATTTCTGAGAAGAAAAATATCTCCTACATGGAAAACATTGATATTGCCAGATAGTTTCCTGTATCTCACCTTACTACATAAAAAAAAAAAAGGAATTTACGCTGAGGTTCCATGTTCTGAATTGATATTGTGAGAAAATGCTCCGTTATAAATTGCCAACACTGACATTTTCTGTGGACCATGTGATTAGTTTTAAACTTTTTTTTTTTTTTTTTTTTTCTGATAGAATTTTTGGAGTTCACCTTTGATGGATTGGCGGTCAAGCCACAGCACTTGTTCAGCTCAGTAACAAAGTAAGCCCTTGATAAGGCAGATCACCTAAAACTTATTTTATCTTCACAATTCATCTGCCTAATTCCCAATTTGCAAATGCAAGTTTCATGGTGGGCACCCATCTTTTCCAATAGAGATTCTATAGTGGGAGAAGCTAATGGGAGGAAACACACTCTGGTATCAGCTACTAACACCTGGAAGCTGATCGGCATTTTCATGGCCCAGCTTTGTGCTCGAGCACACTTTGTGCCTCCTGGAAATCAGGGGTTTGAGATGCTGGAGAAAAGAGACCACTCTGTGCCTCTGTCCTGGTGAAGATGCCTGGGGGTTAGGATAGCAGCATGGTGAATACTGCTGTGCAGTAAAGATAAATTACCAATCGCACTGTTTCCATCTCTGGCAGGATTTCTTTAGTGAGCCAGCTGTCTGAGCTGCTTGTGGACCAGATTTAAGAAGTGCTTCTCAGCTCTTTGAGATTCAGAGGTGATTGCAGGCTTCACTCACAACCAGAAGCATCTACATGTTAAAGTAACCCATTGGTTCCAATGCCCAGCATGAGATGAACAGCACTATCTGTGAGGGAGTGGGTGGTCCATGATCTGATGAAGGCTATGACTATAATTAGTGTCCTCTGAATCTATTTCTCTCTAATGTGTATTTAAAGTCATACTGGAATCAGAGAAGGAGGTGTCAGCTTTTGCTGCATCCTAGGCACCCTCTCATATCCTCCTGGCCCCCGTTGCCCTTCAGAGAAATGCCCTAAGTGGATAACTCCAAAGCTATTTGGAAAATAAGATTAACAGAGAGGTTATACTTCACTCTTTGGGGTCAATCTCTGTTCGTTCAGGGACAAACACCCTAAAGTTTTTACAAGAGGCTTTGCTTTCAACCATGAATGCAAAAGGTTTACACAAAGATCTGAACACCATCTCTTCTTCTAGATGGTCCAAATCCATTTTGAAAGAGTAAAAGAGTCTACAATTCTTATCTGTTTTACATATTTGCATGTTTTGCTATACACATTTGTGCAAACATTATTTTTATATACAGAGGTTACTTACTGTGGACACTGGGAAAGCCAGGACACTGAAAAGAAGGTCTCTGCTGGAAATTATGCACTTAGCACATCGCAGTTTCTTAATTAGTCTCAACACATCAGCCAGGAAGGACACCCCATAGAAGACAGCCTGCAAAACCTAAAGTAATTACATCTAATGAGGGACACTCATCCAGCTTTAATTAGCATGTTCCTCAATGAACTCAGTTCTTGCTGTTTTGTTTGTGAGCTGCAAGCCCATGTGAGGGAAATAGCTTTTGGCTAAATCCTTTTTTTACTAACTGAAAGTGATTAAATAAAGTATTCTGGGAGATAACTTTAACAATATCTTGTTTAATAGACTGAACAGAGATGTGTGATGTGATTTAGATGGGAGGGGTATAAGGATATGTTGAAAGCCAGCTCCTTCATGCTTTATATGTTAATTGCTGTGTTCAGTGTATCTAAGGAGGACCAGGACAGAACAAAATTTGGAATATGATAGGAAATGCTTCCTGGAAGAGAACTGCTAGATAGCTTCTCCCATGGCTTAGTCGACATAGGGCCTTCTTTCTGGGGACTCACGGTGCAGCTGATCTCAGAGTCATACAAGCCAAGTAGTTCAAAATGCTCTAACATAAAAATTAATTGCAGAAGTTACCAAAACCAAAACCTCTTTTGCTGAACTCAGGAGGATTCAGAAAAGTCATTTAAGTGTTTAGAAGGAGAGATACAGACTTTACTAAATAAAACTGAATAAGTTAAACTATTTATAACTAATTAATTTTGGAGTGGGGAGTGGTCATTATATCATTTGCAAGTTGTGAGTGTGGGGATGTTTGAGGAGGGTGCTAGGAGGATTTTGTAAATAATCAAGTGCACCGTGACAAAACAGAATTCTGTGAATTTTGTATGAAATTATGCATGAAATTGTCAGAGTATTGTGGTTTAAACCAATGTTGCTTTTCTGATTACTTTGTTTTCTCTCATAATGCTACACAGTGAATCATGCAGAATCAGATGCATCAGACACACAGAGCCTACCAGAAATGCACTTCTTCTGCTATCTTGCATTCAGATAGCTGAGTCTAGTTTGGTTCTTGTAACTCATGGGGTAGCCTCTTCTTTTTAAGGCTCGGTTGGTTCCAAGTGATGCAATATGTGAAATTCAACCTACTGCAAATGCTGGATCAGATGTTGATGCTTAACTGGAAAGAGATTGTTACAGCTTTCAGGATGAGATCTCTTTTGCCATGATCTTACTCTGAATCAGATGTTTATTTTGAGAAAAGTATCTGAAGTTGTGGTTTATTACTTCACTAATTTCTGAAGGAGAGAGAAGGGTGGTGCTTGGGAGGGGACAGAATTAGTGCAATGCTTTTACATCAGAAATCCCTGTTATTGAAATGTCTGAGGGAAGGCAGGGACTGATTTCTCCATGCTCATCTTTGTACAAGGGCTTCTGCAAGCCTTTACAGAAAGTTTTAGAGACTGAGTCTTCTTAGGGAGCAAAACAACTGTAGATTGCATGACCAAAGCATCCCTGCATTTAAATGCAAGTTGCTCCACCTATTTCCCAGCTTCCTGGCAAAGAGGAAGAATGTATCCTTCCTTCTCTATCCTTTCCGCAGTTGAGATGGTCATTGTGGTAGACTGCAGCTGGGTGCCAGCAGGGTGGGCTGGTGGAGCATCCCCCCTGCCTTCATGCACCCATAGCAGTGCAGCTACAGATGAGACAATGCTGGCCGTGTGCTTTCTACAGGGTCACTCAGGACAAGGTAGCAGAGGTCATGCACCACCCGGTTCAGCTGTAAAACCTCAATGTTTCCTCTCAGGAGCATGGGGTGATGTAGTGGGTTTACGTGGCAAGGTTTTGGTAGCAGGGGGCCATAGGGGTGGTTTCTGTGAGAAAGATCTAGAAGCTGCCCCATGTTTGGGAAGGGCCCCATTGTTTTCCAGAGCTGAGCCAATAAGCAATGTTGTTTTGCGCCTCTGTGAGAGCATATTTAAGACAGGGAAAAAAACGCTGCACCACACAGCAGCTGGGAGAGTGAGAGGAGTGAGGAACAGCCTTGCAGGTGCCAAGGTCAGTGAAGAAGGAGGGGGAGAGGTGCTCCAGGCGCCGGAGCAGAAGTCCCCTGTGGCCTGTGGTAAGGACCATGGTGAAGCAGGATGTCCCCATGCAGCCCATGGAGTACCATGGTGGAGCAGAGTTCCATGCTGTAGCCCGTGGAGGAGACCACGGTGGAGCAGGTGGCCCTGCACTGACGGAGGCTGCGGCCTGTGGAAGACCCCTGCTGGAGCAGATTCTGGGCCGGACCTGTAGCCCGTGGAGAGGAGACCACGCAGGAGCAGGTGACCTGGCAGGAGCTGCTGCCCGTAGGGGAGCCAGGTTGGAGCAGTTTTCTCCTGAGGGATGGACCCCGTGGTATGGACCCATATCTGGAGCAGCTCTGGAAGAGCTGCTGCCTGTGGGAAGCCCATGCCGGATCAGTTCATCAAGGACTGCATCCCATGGGTGGGACCCCACAGCACAGGGGACGAGAGTGACCGAGAAGGAGCAGCAGAGAAGAAGTGCTGTAGACTGACCATAACCCCCATTCCCCTGTTCCCCTGCGCCGCTTGGGGGGAGGAGGTGGAAGAGGGTGGATGGGGGGGGAAGGTGCTTTTGGTTTCTTTCCTTTGTTTCTCACTTCTCTAGCTTGTTAGTAATGAGCAATAAATCTTACTATCTTCTTATGCTGAGTCTGTTTTGCCCGTTACAATAATTATTGCGTGATTTTCTCGTCCTTATCTCAACCCTTGAGCCCTTTTCACATATTTTCTCCCCATTCCTCTTTGAGGAGGGGGAGTGAGAGAGCGGCTGTGGTGGAGCTCGGCTGCCCACTCGAGCAGAACCACGACAGGTGAACAGCCACGTTTTTACATAAAAATACACATATGGTTTTGTTCAATTCCAAGGCACTCAAACCATCTCTTTTGTGGTTTTCTCTTCATTGTCACAATTAGCCTCTGTGACTCCAGGCACAATCAGCCTCTGTGACTCCAGGCACAATCTCAGTCCCTGGGGATTCAACCCTCCAAGTCATGGGTCTGGTTCAGAGAAGTACATACTGGGGAGCAGTGTGCTTAGAGCAAGCATGTGTTCAGCACAAACACGCGCCCAAGTGCTTGGCCTCACCAGGACACTAAAACAAAGTCCTTGAAGAGCTAAGAAAAGAAAAAAAAAAAAAAAAAAGGAAAAAAAAGGCTCTTTTTACACCCTGTAAGCCAGCAGTAACTTTCTGTAAACACAGCAGTAACTTTCTGTAAAAAGCATGAAAAATGTACATGAGGGTGGTGACAGTGTGGTGACACACAGTGACTAAATACCAATAAAGCAGTGAGGGAGAGGCATGGTTCCCAGAGGATGAGGCTATTATTATCTTGTTCATGGTCAGCCTTACATTAATCATGGAACAGGGGTAGGCTTCTCCTTCCATCCCAGCCCTTCAAAATTAACTAAAACAAACATATCTGAAAAAAAAAACAACAAACATATAGTCCCAAAACAGCCCCATTCTCAGTCACATGCAGGGGAGGACAATATTATCTTCTGAATGGAAAATATTTATCTAAATATGTAACCTGACCCACTTCTCTGGCTGAGCATTAAAAAGAGCATCTCCTGAACAAGTCGGAATTCAGTCTCAGCAGTTCATTTTTGTGCTGTTCATAGCCCTACTCATGCCCATGTCTACCCATGTGTGGATTCAAAGGGTTTCAGTCACTGGGTGATTACCCTGTATTTTCAGGAGAAGAATAAGTTTCATACCAAAAAAAACACCTATCTAGAATCATTCCTCTGGCAGGATGAACCACTGGTAGGCTTGAATCAGAACTCCCAGCCTGCATTTTTCCAAACTCAGGCTTGTTCCTGTAAGAAAAGTATATCCAAATCTTGCAGCCCTTCACTAGTGGGAAAATGTTGACATTAAAAACAAACAAACAAACAAAATGAAAACATTAAATTATTCCAGATGTCCTGTGAATTTCCCAAACAGCAGTGCTGGCGCTCACCAAGACACTGCAGACGATTGTAGACTATAAATACACTGGCTGGAAATAAAGAGGATCCCCTAAAGTATTCCCACATGAACAGAAGGAAGACTGGAAGCATTCAGAAAGCTAACAATTAACCCAAAGAGGAGAATATGGTTATGATTATCCCTATTGGAGAGATGTTGTTTTCCTCTACAGATCCTGTACAACTTCATGGCACTAGGTGCTGTAGAAGTGCTTCATTTGGCCAGTTTGATTTTTTTGCAAACTAAGAATCATGGTGACAAAGGAAAACCTTAATTTTCATCTGTTGCACTGATCAAAGGGGTGTTTTTGTTTAACTAACCTGTCATGATTTGCTTTGAGATCTAGCCATGTGTGTATATTGAATTCTCAAACTAGTACAAATAAATTAGGCTCCAAGCTCTTTATACTTTAAAGGGATATAAATCTAATATTCTGAGGGGGCTATTAGATATAAACAGTCAACATTTAGTGTAGACAGCCATGTATTCACAGGACAACAACCTGGAAAATGTGTGTACTAAATGCTGGGTCTATTTGGAAATAAGTAAAAACAGCTTTCAGGAGAAATGAAAATATTTAAATTATATGAATTATATGAGACAAAAGCATAAGGAATAAGACGGGACAGGAATGCAATTAATAGTTTTTAAGGGTGCAGTGTGCTCATTATGCAATGATTTACTAATGGATTTACAGCAGCAAGCAGATTTTTATGAGCTCAGCTATTTAAGGCAATGAATGATTCAGCTTATGCTGTTTTGTATAACAGACAAATGAATACAAAACTCTTTTTATCTGTTATTTCTGCTGGTTTAATAGTCAGTCAATGAACTTCTTTGGTAGAAAATCCACTTATCTTTTTTTTTTTTTTTTTTCCTACAAAAATATTTCCTTTCTGAATCTTGATTGCTATGATCATTAAATAGATAAATGAATCTGGAGTAACATGAAAGCTGTCACCCTCTTGGGAAAATCACATGGTTAGCAAGGCATTGGATGAAGTGCTAGAAGAGGATCATATCTAGAAGAAATTCATCCAGCATCCCTCCAGCAGTGCTAGGAGTCAAAGTGCATTTTCATCCCCTGGAAAAATTGCATTTCCCAGTATTTCCATTTCAGATCAGAGTGAGCTTGCTACATCAGCTTTTTGCTGAATGGAATTTCTTGCCTTTTTAAAATGCAATTCCAAATTTTAGGAGGAAATTTTGGGGAAAATTTCCAAGCAATTCAGCTGGCCAATGTGTGAAGCCAGGCAATGACGGTATGGCAGGAAACAGATAGAGCTGGACCAGAGCTCTAAGCGTCTGGCTCTCGGAAAGCTTCAAGGGCATGGCCCAGCCTGGTGGCTTTACTGAATAGGCACAGTCCATCAGGAACCTCTGAAACACAGCCCAGCTGTGGGCTCCAACCCATGCAGCAGAGGGACTACCAGATATGAAAGAGTAATCTTGCACCTTTTCTGTGTCAGAGCACAACAGTGTCTTCAGCTCAAATCATCTCCCTGTTGGCTGACACCTCCATTTTGGAGTTAAAACCAGATCAATAAGTGGTTAAAGAAGGGAGACAAAGGACTGGAGAAGTGCAACACGGCATTTAACAAGCCCTGAGCTGTTCAGCAGACTTGGAAATGAGCTGGGCAACAGCAAACAACAGGCAAAAATAAGTGTTGGTAAATGCAATGCAGTGCATTTCAGGAGAAAAAATAATAATAAAAAAGGAAAAAAAAATTCAATTATGTATTTTGGAACAGTGGTTTCTAAATTAGCTGTGATGATTCAGGAAATAAATTTGGAGCTCACTCTGGATAGGTCTCACACTGATGGCTCCTTGCTCATTGTTTATCAAAAAAAGAAAGTAGAGAGGTAAGATTTTTTAAGAAGAAACAAACAGACTAGGAAACACCTTAGGCCACTGTATAAATACATGTTGTGCTCATAGCTTAATCACTGCAGGCTGCCCTACTTACCCCTTCCTAAAACTAAAAAAATGATGGAGAAGGGCAACAATGGTGCTTTAATGAAAGAAGTATCCATTTGTGAAGAGAGATAAAAAGGACAGACTTTCAGCTTGGAGAAAAGAATAACTGGGGGAAGGAAACCTTGCAGATACATCTAATGAGCAGCAAAGAGAAAGTGAACAGGGACAGACAATTAAATTGTAACACAGAAGTGAAAGGGCACCCTATTCAGCTGTCAGGAAGCAGGTTTATGCCAACAAAATGAATTGTTCTTTCACGGAAGGCATAATTGTGTTGTGGAACTCATTGCCATGGAATAGGGAAGGTACCAGAAGTATAAACAAGTAAGTTTATTCCTTTAGATAGATGACAGGTAGTCTTTGAATAAGTACTAGTTCTCTCAGCCTGCATTTACCTTCTGTCTGGGTCTGTCTGGATGCCATTGGAAGGCAAGCTCAGAGGGTAGAACTGTGGAAAGATTATTTTACACCTACACATACTCTTGTCTTGTGCGGCCTTTACCTGATCACTGTTCGTCACTAAGGGAAGCTGGATACTAGTTTCAATGGATATTTCTGCTTCCCAAAATGCCAAGACAAAGGCCACTTGCTTTCTCCTCTTGATCTGCTGCTTTAGGGCTCTGTCACATACTGGGTGGTAGATCTCATTATAACTGTGCCTGGGGATGTGGGATGGAAGTGCTCTTTTGCCTGAGGGTATGGCTGGTGCTTTAGTGGAGACAGCTTTAACCAAAAACACAAAGAAGAGGAGCTAGACCTACAGGGAGCAGCCTGTCTTCCATTGGACTTGGCTGTTAGTGTTTTAGTCTACTGACATATGTTCCAGCAGGAGGAACTGTATATTCTTAAGATTGTTGCACCCTTTCCATTCAACTGCTGGCATTTCAGAAAATAATACATGTAATAATAATTTCTGAAAACTTCACCAATGTCCAAGTGTTGTGTTATGAAGCTAATTTAGCAACAAACCACACATAAGCCATCCTGACAGCAGTGACATATATGCCCTCATCCTTCCACAAGGTGTCCACTGAGAAAAATCCCATGGGTCCCTGAAAACTGGGATGGTGTTGGCCACCTCTTGTGCTTTCATTGCAAATATTTCCCAGAATCACAGAATGGTTGTGGTTGGAAGGGACCCAAATTTCCCAGATCCCTGAGGATGTCTGAAAGCCAGGGACCCTTTAGACTTCCATTGAACATCACCGTGGTGTGTCTCTGTCCGAAGAGTAAAAGATAAATACAGCTGTACCCAGGCCTCCCATTGGTCTTTAGCTCTGGCACAATGGATGAAAGACCAAAGGGACCTTCATCCTTTCAGGTTAGATAGTGTCCCAGAAATCTGTCCCCTGAAGAAACCCGCTCCCCATGCCCAGTTTTTCCCGCCCCACTGCCACCACCCCAAGTCACTTGATGTACCATTTGGACTGTAAACACGTTCTCCCCCTCAGACTATCTCACATCCTTTCATTTTGATTTCTTCCTCATGAAATGCTAGTGTAACAGAACACATTATGGTCCACATTTTTCCCTGTAATTTTAGGAAATGTAGCAAAGAGTTGATAACACTATTAAAACACACATAATTATATCACAAGCATACCTCTCTAGGCTGGAATTTCTTTTCCTCATGCTCTAAACTGATTTTCAAACTAAGCATGTACTCTGACTGGCTAAATTAGCACTGTGCTTTGCTTTGTTTTACCTTTTCTTGAATATACAGGTCACACACAACCTTATAGAAATGGAAGACAAACTGCAAGCAGCATTATAATGTGTATTGCTATTGCTTAACTATTAATTAACAAACAGTTAGACAGCATGCATCAAAGTCACATATCCTGGCTGAACACATTCTACCTTTGTGCCTCTATTCTTACTGGTACCTCATCTCTTTTACAAAGAAGCAGCTAGCTCTGGAGTACATACTCTTTAAAAACCAGCAGCTTGCCAACCCGTATTCTTTCTGCATAAAACCTGTGAATACATTTCATTGCACAAGCATAGATACCTATTTAGTTTCCTTTGGGGTATAAACCATTAAAGGAAGCAGTTTAACATCAGCAAATCTACCAGCTGCATGTATCTTGAGGCACAGATGGCAGACAAACAAATAGACATATTGTACAACACGATTTGCTTACCAGATTGAGGACTGTCAAATATTTCCACTGGCCACCATAAAGGAACACTTCAGATGGCCGTTCTTCTGTTCTGAGACATGTGATTGAATAGATGACAAAAAAATACCAGACAAAAGCAAGGCAATGGTACACTGTGAGAGTAGAGATTTCCATGCTTTAGCTAAAAGCAAGTGATAATCAGTCTGAAAGAAGCTTTTCTCTTAAAGTCCTCAGTGGCTGTGCATGGGAAATGGCAGGACAGGAGGGTTTGCTTTGGAGCAGACTAGGGCCCCTTTGACACTTGCTCTCGATAGGAATATTCACAGCACTGTGAACTTTGCTTCTGTTTTTTTTCCCTTTTTACTGCAAAGATAGGGGGAGGGAGAAGAATAGGTTTATTCCCTGGATTTAAATGCCTTGCTCAAGATTAGTGAAGATTAGTTGCACAATTACATAAGTTTTTTAGATTTTTTTTTTTTTAAGAAGACGAGGGAGCTTTGCTACTTATTTTGTGTAACTGGTTGTTGTGCTCTAGGCAGTGAGTGAAAATAAGCAGCACTTTACTTGCTTGTAGCTAGCAGTGTAGGCATGTCTCTGGCTTACTTTAAGAAGCCTTTGTGACTCTTTTCCCTTGTGCCAAAGGAAGAAGTGGGAAACACAGCGGTCTGTGAAAGAGAAACTGAGTTGTTAATAGGCTGTGGAGGTGGAAAGGAAGCTGAGAGGATTAGTAGGCAAAGGTTCTCCAGGTTGAAAAACACTGAGTGTTGACATTTTTTATGGGAAAAGGTTCGGCCTCCTTCATGCTGCTGTGTGCAGCTGGAGTCCCTCACACATGTGCGCAGCAGGGCAGCCAGAGCCTGAGTCACTCTGAACCTCCAGCAGGAATGGAAACATGGGGTGAGGGCTTTGGGTGACAAAATCTGAGCCCTTGCCTATCGCCTTCTTTTCTTGCTGTCTTCCATCTTCAGACAACCCCTCTTCCCAGATGTGACTGGATGGGGCAAGAGTGAAGCAGAGCAAAAATGGTACTCATACCATATTCATAAAATTAAATTCCCATGGAAAACCTCATTTTTCCCTCCCCTTCCACCTTGCCATGCTGCCCTAATTAGCACTGGAAAATGCACACAGCTTTTTCTGGGCCAGAGTCCCTGTAATTGCAGTGCTGTTGGCAATATTTTCCACCCAGGTGTTTTGCTGTGCCCAAGCCTTGCCCAAACCTTCTTGTGACAGGACATGGCAATTGAGTGTTCCTCATACACTCAACTGAGTGTTCCTCCTACAATTGAGTGTTCCTCCTACAGAGGCTGTCCCCCTGGACAGGGCTTAGCTTCGGCCAAGCAGACTGCATTGAAGTGATCTCTCTCTCTCTTTTTTTTTTTTTTTTTTTTTTAAATTCTCTTTCCTCTTTTAACTGGCCTGGAGGGAACATTGAGCAATCTGCTGTGTTTTGGGTTGTTTTGGTTTTTCTCTTGGATCTTTTCCCCCCCCCTGATACTGGACATAAGGCTCCACGTGGGATGATTTCCTACAAACTCAGACAGTGATGTGCATGCATGTAGGAAACAGTCATCACACTAAATCATTTAAACATCCTCCCATGCTTCACTGACTTCTCCCCTAGTTCAGATTACCTGCATCCCAATTCCCCAGGCACTCCAGCCATCACAACCCAAATGGATTATTTCTGCCTTAAGAAGGAAAAATAAAGATGTAGATAGTCTTGTGGTTGCTTAAGGATAGATGAGAAAATCCCTTGCCAAAAAAAAAAAAAAAAAAAAAAAAAAAGTGAAGAAAAAAAGATGGGAATATGGTTTGGACTCTGACAATGTCATTGGCCTTTTCTGAGGAAATACAGTAGAAAATAGTTTTCAATTACTTTCACAGGCTGTCTGAGGAGAGGAAGCGCCGTCATGAGCTGCTTCCTCTGTTCCACCTGGTTAAGACTCATCCCTATGACAAAAGGTAGGAGCAGAATAGGAGAATGGCATGGAAAGGCCATTTTTTATTATTGATTTGCAATATCAATAACACCAGGCCTTCAGCACTTAACAAGTTATCTTCACACCAGTCTTTTTGATGGTTTTGCTATAGGACAACTTTAAAAACAGGAAGGGATGTGCTTCTTCTCAGCAGATGCCTGAATTCACAAAAATGAATGTAGATGCATGCAAAATGGCAAGGTATGTTTTTCTTTTGTGGAGGATTTTAGCCAGTAGGGCTGAGAAGGCGTGAAGTTTGGTGACAGTTTTGTGATGTGGACACCTGTCCCACTGACTGAAACCATCTGCTTTGTTTTCCCATATACAAGAAGCAGGATACATATCCTTCAGCTTAGCTAAGGGATGTAAGGGATGAAGTTCCACTGTAGAAAAGTCACAAAGAAAGGATGAGTGCCAGATAGGCCTGAAGTCTCTCACGTTATGCTTCATAGAGCCTTTCTTATCTCACTGCCAGTGTGATGCAGAGAGCAAATACACTGGAAAAGGGGTTTGCCTTCTCCCCATTGGTGTGAACATCTACTCAAGGTTCAGTGGAACAGGAAATTAAATCCAAAGCCTTTTTCACAAGGGATGGAGGGACTTTCACAAGGAAGGAAGAGGGACCACATCAGGATAAAGGCAGATGCACTGCTACAGATTAAGTAGGACAGGTTGGGGAGATCCATTTTCCATCTGCTTGAAACCACACCCCAGCTCAAATGTACTGCTCCCCTGCAGCTGAGCCACATTGCACCCTGTCAATGCTCCCAGCCTGCTGTAGGGGCTCACCTGGTTTGAGCAGTAGTAGTTGACTTTGTACTAAAGCAAATTCAGAGCTTGGTCCATTAATGTGATCCAGCTGCAGCACACTAACAAGTAACTGGTGTTGTAAATCACCTTATGCACACAAAATAGCCTCTGCTCATGCCCTCTTCTAGGAGAGAGAGCTTACCCTTCTTCGCCCTGAAATGGGCTCCACTGATTGGCATTGTATTTCCAGGCTACCAAGCAGTCCCCTTAAGCCCATTATTGCCATGCAGGGCCTAGTTAACACTTCCACCAGTCTCTAATGAGACTGAAAAATAGGAGCAATAAGTACTCGTTCCTACGATGTGTGTGTGATTATGTATGCAAATGGCCTGCAAGGTGTAATGCACAGAAGAGGCTCTGCTCTGGGACCTGGAAGCTGCCCCTGCTGCTAGAAACAAGTATTCCTGCTTCCTCGTGGGCTGGTAATTTATTTAAAAAACAATGAGGTGTCTTTCAACTATTTTCTGATATTTTTGTGCTGGCTTATTTTGCTTTCTGCCAGGGCTGCATCCATTAATGCAAAACAAGTAAGACCAAGGCAGAACATTGCAGGCAGGTGACTGCAGTTAAGGACAGGTGGGAGGAAAGGATTCAAAACCAAGACTAGGAAAGTGGTTTGTTTTTGTTTGTTTGTTGTTTGTTTGTTTTTGAGGGGGGTGGCATTGGGGGAGGTGGAAGGAAGGAAAGAATATGAAAACAAAGCTTTGTCTTTGTGTCTAGCTTCTTTTTCAGGTGGTATGCTCTAGGAACCAGGGACTTACATGGAAATGGAACTTGTCTTAGGTGGATTTTATTAGGTGAACAAGACATGATGAGTGGGGCAAGTACAATTTTGTCCAAACTTTCTGACACTTGTTTCCATCATGAATGCAGTTTTATTATCCTATGCCTGGATTTAATTGCTTAATTATTTTTTAATTTACTGCTGTCATAAACTGACTTGTGTTAAGGGTGGCATTCCTTGAAAGCGGAACCCAGGGCTGTTCTTCTACAGCATTTTCTGTATGTTACATGAGCCTGTCCAGCACTGATATAGCACATCTCTTCTCAGTTCTGGTGTTGTTGTGGATAATGCAGGAGCATATGCAGAAGGCACATTTTCTAAGGAGTATTAGCTAAGAAAGCTTTTTAGCATATAGCAGGAGGCTGCGTGAGCCTTGTCCTTATGGATGTTTGTAATAACAGTTACAATAATGATTCTCTGACTGTCCCAATGTATGAAATGAAATGAAATATAACTGGCAAAATTGCAAGCCTGGTGTAGTCTCCTCTAACGTTCTCAAATCCTGAGGCAAGCTCTCAAAACTCACGTGGTTAGCGTAATGCACAAGATTTAGTTCTTTCCAATCTTATTTGTCTAGGATTTCAGTAGCTTCTAGGGATCTGAGTTTCCTAGCTCTTCTTTACAGTTGTGTGAGAGACAAATGTAAAAATGCTCTATCTGCTAATAAAAGCCAAGGGCCTTGCCTAACTACATGGCAGAGTTAGCAGTAACCAATAAAAATATCCTGAGAGTTTGCTCCTTCTCAGAACTTTATTGAACACAGCCACTCCAACCTGCTGTTTATGGAAAGCAGAAAAGTTCAACTGTTGAAAGAAAGCTTATGCAACTTTCTGCATTGGCCTCTCATCTTCATCTTGCATGAGATTTTATTTATATGTATGTTTAAGGGCAAGACAGAAAGTGATTTATATCACATAATCACCTAGGTTGGAAGAGACCTCAAGATCACCTAGTCCAACTGCTGACCTAACACTAACCAGTCCTCCACTAAACCATATCACTAAGCTCTACATCTAAACATCTTTTAAAGACCTCCAGGGATGGTGACTCAACCACTTCCCTGGGCAGCCTGTTCCAGTGCCTCACAACCCTTTCAGTGAAGAAGTTCTTTCCAATATCCAACCTGAACCTCCCCTGGTGCAAATTTATCCCCTTCCCCCTCGTCCTGTCACCAGGCACGTGAGAGAACAGACCAACCCCCACCTCTCTACAGCCTCCTTTAAGGTATGTGTAGAGAGCAATAAGGTCACCCCCGAGCCTCCTTTTCTCCAGGCTAAACAATCCCAGCTCCTCAAAAGACTTGTTCTCCAGACCCCTCACCAGCTTTGTTGCCCTTCTCTGGACCCACTCAAGCATCTCCATGTCCTTCTTGTAGCGAGGGGCCCAAAACTGGACACAGTACTTGAGGTATTGCCTCACTAGAGCTGAGTACAGGGGGACAATCACTTCCCTAGACCTACTGGTCACACTGCTTCTTATACAAGCCAGGATGCTGTTGGCCTTCTTGGCCACCTGAGCACACTGCTGGCTCATATTCAGCTGACTATCCACCATCACTCCCAGGTCCTTCTCTGCCTGGCAGCTCTCCAACCACTCATCTCCCAGCCTGTAGCTCTGCTTGGGGTTGTTGTGTCCCAGGAGCAGGACCCAGCACTTGGCCTTGTTGAACTTCAAACAGTTGGCCTCAGCCCATCAGTGCAGCCTATCCAGATCCTCCTGCAGAGCCTTCCCACCCTCGAGCAGATCAACACACGCACCTAACTTGGTGTCATCTGCAAACTTACTGAAGGTGCACTCGATTCCCTCATCCAGATTACTGATCAAGATATCAAAGAGAACTGGCCCTAGTACTGAGCCCTGGGGAACGCCACTAGTGACCGGCCTCCAACTGGATTTGACTCCATTCACCATGACTCTTTGGGCCCAGCTATGCAGCCAGTTTTTAACGCAACGAAGTGTACGCCAGTCCATGCCAAGAGCAACCAGTTTCTTGAGGAAAATGCTGTGGGAAATGATGTCAAAAGCCTTATTGAAGTCAAGATAGACCACATCCACAACCTTTCCCTCATCCACTAAGGGCTTCACTTTGTCATAGAAAGAGATCAGGTTAGTCTAGCAGGACCTGCCTTTCATAAACCCATGCTGACTGGGCATGATCGCCTGGTTGCCCTGCAAGTGCCGCATGATGATACTCAAGACAATCTGATTCATGAGCTTCCCTGGCACTGAGGTCCAACTGACAGGCCTATAGTTCCCTGGCCTGGCCAGTTCTTCCAATAGTTCTCTCAGTACCCTCAGGTGGATCCCATCCAGCCTTATTGACTTGTGTACATCTAAGTGCTGTAGCAGGTCGTCAACCATTTCCTCGTGGATTGTGAGGGCCACATCCTGCTCCCCATCCCCTTCCACCAGGTCATGGTAATGGGTAACCAGAGAACTGGTCTTGCTGCTAAAGACTGAGGCAAAGAAGGAATTGAGCACCTCATTATTTTCCTCATCTCTCATCACCACTTTTCCGCCATATCCAGTAAGGGGTGGAGATTCTCCTCAGTCCTCCTTTTTGTGTTAATGTATTTATAAAAACATTTTCTGTTATTTTTAACAGCAGTAGCCAGACTGAGCTCCAGATGAGCTTTGGCCTTTCTAATTTTGTCCCTGCACATCCTTACAACATCCTTTAGTCTTCCTGAGTGGCCCACCCTCTTTTCCAAAGATCATAAACCCTCTTTTTTTTTTTTTTTTTTTTTTTTCCTAAGGTCTAGCCACAACTCTTTGTGCTGACTTTGTGGTGTATGTGCAATCATAAATAGCTATTTGAAGTACGAGGCAATAGAGAGTCACCCAACAGTGACCGCATCAGTCAGTACTTGCTGAACAGTTGTAGCTTAAGTGCAAATCTATCTTAAATGTATATATATATATATCTATGGTTGCAAATGGATAATGGAAAAATGAAATAAAGACAAGGCCCATCTATAGCCTGTGCTTTTGTAGTCCCTGAATCTATCTCAGCTTTGATTATTTACAGGGACTTCCTTCCCCAGGGACACTGATTTCCTTAGTATATCAAATCCATGTTCAGTTCCTGTTTGTCCCCTGACAGTGAAAAGAAAAAAGTAAATTTTTCAGTATGTCATAGACATGGGTAAAATAAAGATTAAAATGCTTTAATGGTGCTAACAATGTGATGTCAACAACATTATGAAATTTAGTGACTTGGTGAAACTGCCTGCCTAGCGATGGGGACAAAAAGTGGGTTTCTTCCCAGTGTCTACCAGCAGTGCTTTCTTGTAGTGGTCTTCACATAAGATATCACTAGGCTCTGACACAGCCTGTAGCTCTGTGTCCTACTTCAGTAATGAGAATCCAGCTGTCAGCCATTCCTTACTGAAACAGGGGTTAGTAAGAAGGCTGTGCAAGTACCAGTGATATCTCAGTGTCTTAGCTACTGTTCTGCAACAGCAGTGTGTGAATGGTGCCGTTGAAGAGCTGGCAAGTTGTTTCCTGCTACCCAGCTCCTTCACCTGGAGATCTCCCCTCTGAGTTTTCTTGGTTCCTTGTTGAAGATGAGATAAGAAAGGACTGTGTTCTGAGCAAGTCTCTGTGCACATTCACACCTGGCTTCTCCAAGTTGAAGTGGTCTACACCTCCTCTCCATTTCTTATCCTGTTTACCAGGACTGACCCCCACTTAAAGATGCTGGGGTTGGGCTACTTCCCCTGGTTTCCTCTCAGCTCTCATTCATACACTTGCTCTCTGTAGTTTTTAATTTGCACAGATCTTACTGTCTGTGTGTCTTTTCCCTTTCCCATCTCCTCCAAATTCTGTAGTAAAACCTGTGTTATCTACCTAGCTGCGCTAGGTAGTAACAAGTTCTAACATAGGTACCCATCTGCAATCTGCATAGGCAAAGGCAAAGGTATAGATAACCAAGGTGACATTAAGAACACTTTGCCTCCTTCCTCAGCCCTGCTATCTCTGCTTGTAAGTTTTGGGAAAGAGAGAGCAGCTGTATTACTTCTGTACCTGCTGCCAGGGCCTGCTTTATTCATGTGCTATATCAGGATCTTGAGGACTGAGTCAGGTCAGTGGTGGCTTCTCAAAGGCAGGCTGTCTGTTTAAAACTTTTTTTAATGTTATTGTATGTAGAAATGCACTTGCGTTCAAGGAAGAGATGGGAGAAAACAAACAAAAAATCAACATTTTTCCATCTTTTTTGACAAAATCCACATTACCTTTCCTATCATCCCTACTGGTATTGCTGTGTGTAGCACAGTAGTGTGCTTCCTTACTTTACAGCTATTTTCAGTGCTGAGGAGAAGTGCCTTTAGCTTTTGCAGCACTTCACTTGGTTTTTGGTTAAATAATCAGACATATCTGTGAGGAATCTGAGTTTGGAATAAGGCCATATGCTACAAAACTCTTGCACTGAGCCCTTCCTTTCTGCTGCCCTCTGAAAACACATTACTTAAACACTAAATGTTGCACAATATTTGAGGGGCCTGAGCTTTCTTGGTCACATGTTTTAGCTTCTTAGTGAAGCACTTTCAAGGTGCTTGGTAGACCTGTCTGCGTCCTGGACCAGCTGCTGGAGGATTTGTTGTTGTCATCTTGTTTCATACACTTAGGAGTTCTCTTACATTCTTGCTTCCTGAAAGTGGGGCTGGAAGAGAAACCAAGAAACCTGCCCCTGCCAAATTCAAGATGCTGGTTATCAGCTCATTCTACTGTTTATTGCTCATGCAGCTAAACAATTGCTCACATTTGGCAGTGAGCCTGAGTTCATCTGCAGCCTGCAGGACAGAGCTGCTTGCTTGTTTTCCTCAGAAGTTTTCTTCTCCTGTTTAATTGTAAGACTGAGGAGAGATCCATGGTAATGCTTTCTGCTTGCACATTTTGAGACACATTAAAAAGGGAAGGCGTAGTCACTCTTGTGTTGAATAAACCTGAGATCCTGGATGAGCTGTGCAAGGGTTGTGGTCACAAAGTATTGGGTGGAAACAGGTGAAAAGACAGCAGTTTGGAGTTGAGAGAATCCTGTATCTCAGCAAATCATGCCCCACAGCAGTGGCATTGCCTGCTTTTGTGTTTGCTGACATTGAGTGCTGCTGCTGCAGGTGGCTCTGACCAGTGATGATTTGTGCTGGTGACTGAGGCAGAGTGGCAATGAGATCAAAAACCCTCAGAACTGGATGAGACTCTTGCTGTTTACCATCAGCACCAGCCTCACATAAGCAGAGATGAAATTTGGCTGGGATGCTGAGGCTGAAGGTTCTCAAAGCCAAACATAGCAAGTGCAGGGCAGTGCCAGCTCCCAGAAGTGTTACTCTGTCCTACAGAGGAGTGCTGGTGCCACCTAATGAGGTGCCAGTGCCACTTCCCTCTGTGCCCTGGGCTGCCAAGAGGAAGTGTCAGCCTCTGCGTCATTAGTGACAGCTTCATGCTGTTGAACGAGCCTTTGATCCCTTCCTCCTCTGTAAAACTGCATGGTGGGTGGTAAATTAATCCCTGGAGTTCAGCCCAGCATGTATACAGAAAGCACAGTGGAAAAAGCAGGTGATCCTGCAATGATACTAAAAGCCAGGAGCTCGCCTGTGCTCTTGGGTTCAGTTTGTTGTTATTCCTCTGGCTTTGGTGGCAGAAGCATTCATTTACATAGAAGTACATAAGCATGGCCTGTTTCTTTCCTTTGGTCTGTGGAGGGGTTCATACAATAAACACGAATCAAGATGTTGCTGCTTTTCTGGTTAAATGTGCAGTAACTGTGGAGTAAAACAATCTGGTTCAGTCTACTGTGGCTTCAAGGAAAGGTGATATATTGAGAGCTGAGTGGGCTCAGTGCTATGAAATCAGGCATTATTTTGTGCATGCTTCATGATGAAACCAGGAGCAGAGCAGAAGAGAATCCAGACTGTTTGAAAACTAACGAATAACCAAACAGTGAATGTCATTAGTTAAAGGAAAGGACGGAAAGGACCTAAAGCTCATACCAGAATGTTGGTGGACAAATTGCTCTGTTAAAAGGGCAGCCATTCCCAGCTTTGCTTATTTTGCTCTCTTATCCTTTTGTCTCTATCCTCTCCACTGGGATGCAAATTTCCAAGCTCAAAAGCTAATGTTATTATGTTGTTTTAGGAAACTTAAAGGGGAGAGAAATTTTGTTTTGCATGTGACCACAAGACAGAAACATTTATGCTTACCATATAAAGGTTGCAAAAGTTGTGATCTGATAGCCAGTTTGGTGTTGGAGCTGAGGGAAACTGATGCTGTGTTAGAGGAAAGACTTTGCCAAGAATACCAGTGACCAGATCAAACCACTGTCTGTGGAGAATGTTGAGTTCAATCCTCCCTAGCAGCAGATAGGATGTGGCACATGACTGCAGCACATGCTGAGGGTGCTTTGAATTGCCTTTTTTTTTACTTTACTTATTTTTTTTTCTTTTTATTAAGGAAAAAAAAAAAAAAAGAAGGAAAGAAAAAAAAAAAAGAGCATAAAACATGCAATTCAGGAAGGCCAAGTATCATGTGTGCATATGGCTGACTGTACTGAGCAGCGAAGGTCTATGCTGAATGATGTTGGGCCTCTCTGGTTCTTTGCAGGTATTTCCTAAATCCTTGAACAGCTTATCTTTGCTTTCCAAAACAGTTTTCCTGGTTTAGCAAATGCATACTCGTCGCAAAGATTGATCTATATACCCTGGTGGATAAATTTAAGTAAAGCTTTCACTTATTCAGTCATAAAAGTTAGGCTGCATATGCTCTCAGAAAGCTTTGTTCAAGGCAGAATAGCTACTCTAAAGACAGTGCCATGCAATAATGACTTCCAGACTGTCCAGAGCTGCATTCCTTCAAGCTCCTCCATCAGTGCAGAAATAAAGGATCTGCAAACCACCTGGGCTGCATCTGTACTGTGTGGGAGGTAGAAACTGTGGTGCACCCTACAGCCCTGCTCCCCTAGCTGTCCAGATGAGCTTGCTGTTGTACTTCTCCCTTGCTGCATGCCTGAGTCTCTTTACAGTGGAGCCAGGAAATGCAGCGTGACAGTGTGCATGCACACACAACAAAATGTGACCTTGTGCAACTAACAGGGGCTGAATCATGCAGGTAGGGTTTCTACAAGCAGAGCAAAAAGCAATTACGAGAGGTTCTGCAAAGGACCAGAAGGGTCTGTGTTCAAGGCAGCTTGCAGATTTAGGATATGAAGCTACCAGAGGGATTTGCTAGTGCCGTTTTGCTTTGCTTTACTGTTGCAAAGGAGATGCTCTTCATCAGCACAAAGCTAATGCATAAAATAAGCAGATCTTACATGCACCAAAAATGGCTTACATCTTCATGATATAGGAGATTGTTTCTCAAAGACAGGACAGACTTTGCTATACAAGAGCTTTGCTATAGTTTGAGAATAATGTTTGTGGGGAGCAACCAGTTAACAAAAAAGCTGAGCCAGATGTCATTAAAATCCCAAAGCTGTTTCTTCCGTGAAACTGGTTTTTGTGGCTCACCAGTGACTCCACAGCATTTGTTGCTTTGCTGGACTTGTAGAGGCCATTCCAGCAGTGACTCAAGCTTACAGGAGGGATAAGGTAGCAGCTTTCATTAGTATGCCTCATGCAGTGGGAGGAAGCAGACAAGCTCTGAGAACAAAAGCCCTTCTTTAGATCTGAAACAGGAGCCTTCTGCTTCAATGTGGAGGTACTCCAAATACATACAACATAAAATTAGGATATGCTGTTTCCTTTTTTTGTCCTATTTGTTACTATATATATAGTGAAAATATGAAATAGAGCCACGAAAAACTGTGTGGAACAGGAGAATATAGGTTTAAATGAGTTCTTAGAGTTGACTCAGTAGTGCAATGGTCTGGGCATCTTTAAATGATGGATTTGAGGATTGCTGTCACAAATCTAACTAGCTGCATAAGTCTGTAGGACATGTGCAGACTTTTAAAGATGTATTTGAAATGTATTTCTGCAGTGGAGGAAAAAAAAAAAAAAGCCCTTCTTCTGTCCAATTCTTTCTAATTGGTCTCACAGAGTTCACCTTTGCTTTCACAATGTGCTTGAATGGTTAGCTTTGCATTTAGGCCATGGAGACAAGTCTGGCAGGCAAAAGAAGATGAAGACAAGGAATGAAAAATATCCTGTGATCTACAGGAAGAAAATATGCAGAAGAAAAGAGACATAAAGGAATGGAAACAGGAAATGGCAACCAGCTTTCAGGAAGCTGGAGTATAATTCTTCAAACTGTTCTGCTTTTCAAATGCAGAAGATACCTGCACAAATAGTTAGTTATTGGGAGCAGCAGTTCTGAGTGGCCTTGTTATCTTTGGGTGCTATCTCTGTAAAGGATGATAAGCTATGAAGGTTGCTGGTTTAGAATCAAAAAAATGGTTTGAAGAAAGGAGGAGGGATTATGTCTTCTGGATTCTCTGTGTGTGTGTGTGTATCCATGTGATTTTGACCACCTGTTGAATGACCTTACATTGTTGCTTCATTTGTATCAGAGCAGCTCCATGATGGAGAAATCATAGAATATCCTGAGTTGGAAGGTACCCATAAGGATCATCAAGTCCAACTCCTGGCACCGCACAGGTCTGCCCAAAAGTTTAGACCATGTGACTAAGTGCACAGTCCAATTGCTTTTTAAATTCAGACAGGCATAGGAAGGGATATCTCTGAATTGTACTTCTGTATGAGGCCCTGATGTCGGTTGCTCTTCTGGCTCACTTGTTGCATTTAATGCATGGGTTGCATATTATATGCTTACGGCACTGCCTAACAGGGTGAACGGAAAGGTTGGGTAAGCACAGTATATTTCCAGTGTGCTGCTTGGTAACTGTAGTGGCAACTGGTAGCTCTTTGCAATTAATGAAAATCACCAAGCATCAGACTTATCCCCAAAACCAAGGTCCTAGTTAACCTCAAAAGCTGGTTTAAATTAAGATGGAGGCACAGAGAATGGGCAGAAAAGCAATGCACAGGAAATAGGTTTGAAGATGTCCCTGTCGAGCTTTTGCTGTCCCTCCCCTCCCCTCCCCTTCCCTTTCCTTCCAATATGGTATTTTGAGTCTGGTATCTCTCTAAACCATCATTTCCTGGTAGTTACCATTTTTATTCTGCAGAGGATTGTTGCTGGTTTAATGCTGCTTCTCATCTCTCCCAACCTCTTTGTTCTTTAGTCTGTCATATCCATCCCTGCTGCCTTCCCTTTTGAACAAACCACAGCATGGCTCACCTTTTAAGAGAAATCAGGGCAGGTAGGACTGGTGTGCAGGGCTCTTACCCCCTCGCTTGGAGGGCAGTGAGGAAGAAACATGGCCACAGCCAAGTTATTTTTGCAGACAACCCGGTGGTGCCCAGTCCTGTGCCCTGCCACTGGGCTGCAGCCGTGCCTGGGTCATGCTGTGGGACTGCTTTTGGCAGAGGAATGAATAGTGTGGAGTTCCCCTGTGCAAAAAAGCAAATTGTTTCTTTATTTCAGCATGGGAAATGCAAGCCTTGTACTTTTCTTCCCCCACCCCCACCCCTTCCGTTTCTCTGTTTTTATTTAGAGCAGAGGAGAATCCCCAGACCTGATCTTTAAAAAAAAAAAAAAAGCACAAGCATTTCTTTCATTTTCACACATATGTTATGATTTGGATATTCCTGTGGTTCTACAATAGCCATTCTTGGATGTGTATAGACTGAGGAGGCTGAGGAAAGCCAGCAACAACTGGGACTGCTCAGTGTGAGGACTTGCATTCCTAGACCCTCCTCTGGGCTTTGTTTTTCCTTCCCCTGGGTGCTCCAAAGGGGCTGATGCCTGCAGTGATCTGTGGGCTTGTGCAACAGCTGCAAATCATCTCCTAAACCCACCCCCAGCCAACTCCAAGAACAGAGAAATGTGTGCTTTGGTTTTGTTTTGCTTCCCAAAGTGCAGCACAGTTGGCAGGCTGCTGGGTGAGGCACTCAGCCCCACAAAATGTGATGCTTGAGGGCAGCCCCATATATGAGCCTGGCCAGGGCTGGCAATGTTCCTCTGTTGGAAAGGAGGATGTTCCCTGTCACCAGATGCTGACGGTGCTTAAGAATAAGGCAATGTTTATATAGAGACCAGGCATCTTTGGGAATACAGATGAAAAACAAACTTTTTTTTTTCCCTTCCTGCTTAAAAGTCCCCTGTTGCTTCACCCTCCCTCGTGACACTCCCACAGCTCCTCTGCCAGCATTTCCCTCAAAACCACAACCCAATGATTGCTGCCGCTGCTCCCCGGGGATGCCCCTGCCGCGGAATCCCGGGGGGCCTCTCTGGTTGCCTGCTGCTTGGGTTTATTGATGTTGCACCGGGGACACCCCACGTGGCTCCAGAGCAGGAGGGAATCAGCCGAGAGTGCATCAGCCCTCGCATCCAAGGCGCTGCAGTGTGTATATATGAGTGCCTATAGAAAAGAGTATTTAGCAGCAGAAACCCTCATTAAGAGCAACAGGGCTTGCATGGCTTACAGCCCCAGGAAGCTATTTGATAACTTACTCTTAATTAGCAGGTCCTTGAAGCCCTTTTGCTGTACCTGGTGATTAGTTTTTTAGCAATAATCCGATGCCATGAAAACAGAGGCCTCTCAATGGCTTGCATGAAAAGGTTCCTGAGTGAGCGGTATGATTCACAGGCCAAAAATAATATGCTGCATTTAAACAATGTTAGCTCTGTGATAAAAACTGACAAAAGCCAGTAAAATTTAAAGGGACCTTGTCAAAGCAGGTCTAAAAATAACTCTAGCCAGCTGTGTTTTGGTGAGTAGGAGCATGTACTCACATGGTGCTGTCCCTCTGCTCTGCCAATTTTTGTTGTTGTTGTTGCTGTTTTCCTGAAACAGGCTAGTGCAAAGCTTGGGAGCTTTGCCATGTGGTCACCCAGTATGTGAACCAGCTCTGTCCCAGGAGAGAGAGGGCCTGGTGCTGACACAGGAGAGGCCGTGCCATTCCACTGTGCTCAGCCCACTGTGCCAGCAGCAGGGATGCCCAAGCAGCTCTCTTCTGCAGCAGACCACAGCCACAGACCTGCAGATGCAGGGAGTGAAGGCAATATTTATTAGGAAGCCTCCTGGTGGGCTCAGCTTTGTAAAACAGCTCCTGAATGTAAGACAGGGCTCATTTTAAAATTGGGCTTCCCTTCAGAGCTAACAAACCACCCTCTCTGCAACACAAACAGATGCAGCTCTGCCAGCTTGCACCTTGTCTGACTTTGTCTTGCTCTTCTTGTGAAATTAATACAGGCTTCATATCTCTAAGTGGCACTGTTCTTTCCCTGTCCTCCTCATGGACACGTGGAGGAAAAACAAACAAACAAACAAACAAAAACATAAGGTGCATGTAAGTGTATGTACATGGTGCAGATGCTGTAAAAAGCAGAGTCAGGCTTCAGTTGGTTTCCCCATCTGAAGCACAAACAGAAGTTGGAGGGCTGGGTATTTTTCAGTGTCATTTACAAACAAATTTTCCCAAGTCCCCGTTCTTCAGTTGGAAGTGGTAAAAAAAGCAACTGCTGGGGAATCCCCACCCCCCAGAAACCTTGGTTAGGGACCTTTACCATGTCCCCAGCAGCAGCAGCTGCCATTTGCTCTTCCCTCTCCCACATGCCCACCCCCTTTCCTGCCACCTTTTCTGCCTTCTTGATGTTTGCATTGGGGAACTCCCTGCCCCTGGGTTGCTGGCTGTAGGTGGCTGAGCACCTCCTTGCCTTGTGGGTAGAAACTGCAAGACTCCAAAGCTCCTTAGACCTTCCCTGCTGGGCAAAGGGAAGACTGTGAGTGCATGCAGCATCTAAACCCCTCAGCTCTGCCTTGGATGAAGGAGGGAGGTGCCCTTCCACGATAATTTCTCAATTGTTTTATCCAAGTGTTATTTCCTGCCGATTCAGAGAAACAACCCCAAATTGCACAGTTCTTGACCATAATAATAATAAAAAAAAAAGAAAAAAGAAAAAAGAAAAAAAAAGGCCCCAAAACCATGTCCCAGCATGCCTTATGCCTTAGAGCATTTCCACCCCACTCTTCTTTTCTTGTGGTAATAGATCATAACCCTGAAAAGTGAAGGAGAAGTTGTTTGGAAATGGAAACATTAAATCTGTTTGAGAATACTGAAACTGTACAACACCGTCTTTTTGATATTGACAACATTTACTTTTTGGTATTATTTCCAAAATTAATTGTCAGTGAAACCTGGCATCTTGGTGTGGTGGTTTTACTTGGGTGGGTGGCCAAACTTCACTACAACCGCTCTCTCACTCCCCCTCCTGAAAGAGGAACACAGGGAGAAAATACAAAACTGGCTGGATACCCGGGCCCAAAGAGTTGTGGTAAGTGGAGTCAAGTCCAGTTGGAGGCCGGTCACTAGTGGCGTTCCCCAGGGCTCGGTGCTGGGGCCGGTCCTCTTTAATATCTTAACGATCTGGATGAGGGGATTGAGTGCACCTTCAGTAAGTTTGCATATGACACCAAGCTAGGTGCGTGTGTCGATCTGCTTGAGGGTAGGAAGGCTCTGCAGGAGGATCTGGATAGGCTGCACCGATGGGCTGAGGTCAACTGCATGAAGTTCAACAAGGCCAAGTGCCGGGTCCTGCACCTGGGGCGCAACAACCCCAAGCAGAGCTACAGGCTGGGAGATGAGTGGTTGGAGAGCTGCCAGGCAGAGAAGGACCTGGGAGTGATGGTTGATAGTCGGCTGAATATGAGCCAGCAGTGTGCTCAGGTGGCCAAGAAGGCCAACAGCATCCTGGCTTGCATAAGAAACAGTGTGACCAGCAGGTCTAGGGAAGTGATTGTCCCCCTGTACTTGGCTCTGGTGAGGCTGCACCTCGAGTACTGTGTTCAGTTTTGGGCCCCTCGCTACAAGAAGGACATGGAGGTGCTTGAGCGGGTCCAGAGAAGGGTGACAAAGTTGGTGAGGGGCCTGGAGAACAAGTCCTATGAGGAGTGGCTGAGGGAGCTGGGCTTGTTCAGCCTGGAGAAAAGGAGGCTCAGGGGCGACCTTATTGCTCTCTACAGGTACCTTAAAGGAGGCTGGGGGTTGGTCTGTTCTCCCACGTGCCTGGTGACAGGACGAGGGGGAATGGGCTAAAGTTGAGCCAGGGGAGTTTTAGGTTGGGTCTTAGGAAGAACTTCTTTACCGAAAGCGTTGTGAGGCATTGGAACAGGCTGCCCAGGGAAGTGGTGGAGTCACCATCCCTGGAGGTCTTTAAAAGACGTTTAGATGTAGAGCTTAGGGATATGGTTTAGTGGGGACTGTTAGCGTTAGGTCAGAGGTTGGACTCGAAGATCTTGAGGTCTCTTCCAACCTAGAAATTCTGTGATATTCTGTGATATTCTGTGACTCAAGGGTTGAGACAAGGACAGGGAGATCATGCAGTAATTATTGTGACGGACAAAAGAGACTCAGCATAGGGAGATAGTAAGATTTATTACCTATTACTAACAAGCTAGAGAAGTGAGAAACAAAGGAAAGAAACCAAAAACACCCTAACCACCTTCTTCCACCTCCTCCCCCTGAGCAGCACAGGGGAACAGGGGAATGGGGGTTACGGTCAGTCTACAGCGCTTCTTCTCTGCCGCTCCTTCTCGATCACTCTCATCCCCTGTGCTGTGGGGCCCCTCCCATGGGATACAGTCCTTGATGAACTGATCCGGCATGGGCTTCCCACAGGCAGTAGCTCTTCAAGAACTGCTCCAGGTATGGGTCCATACCACGGGGTCCATCCCTCAGGAGAAAACTGCTCCAGCACGGGTCCCCCACAGGCAGCAGCTCCTGCCAGGTCACCTGCTCCTGCGTGGTCTCCTCTCCACGGGCTACAGGTCCGGCCCAGAATCTGCTCCAGCAGGGGTCTTCCACAGGCCGCAGCCTCCATCGGTGCAGGTCCACCTGCTCCACCGTGGTCTCCTCCACGGGCTGCAGCATGGAACCCTGCTCCACCGTGGTACTCCATGGGCTGCATGGGGACAGCCTGCTTCACCATGGTCCTCACCACAGGCCGCAGGGGACTTCTGCTCTGGCACCTGGAGCACCTCTCCCCCTCCTTCTTCACTGACCTTGGCGCCTGCAAGGCTGTTCCTCACTCCTCTCACTCTCCCAGCTGCTGTGTGGTGCAGCGTTTTTTTCCCTGTCTTAAATATGCTCTCACAGAGGCGCAAAACAACATTGCTCATTGGCTCAGCTCTGGTCAGCAGTGGGGCCCTTACAAAAGAACGGGCAGCTTCTAGATCCTTCTCACAGAAGCCACCCCTACGCCCCCCTGCTACCAAAACCTTGCCACATAAACCCACTACACCTGGTATGACTTTATGCTTCTTTGATTCTGATTGAATGCTGTTTTCGAAGGGAACATATGCTTTTTGCATGGTTATTTTCCTTTATTGATTACTTGTGATATCAGTGGTCTCTTGCGTGATGTGATTTGTGTATTTTGTTGTAACAACATAATGTGGTTGGTTACAAATTTGGCTAGTAATAGGATATTTATAGTGATGCTTGCTATCTAGCAGTTGGGGTTATTTTTTAGGGCATCCTTCCTTGGCTCTGGGCTTACACGTGTAGTGGAGGACAGTAGTGTCCAAGGATGAAGAGGACATTTGCCACAAGAGAAAACAAAGGGAACCAGGAATATCAGCCAGCTGTTATTTCTCTAGGCTTATACTTAAAGGGGCGGGGGGGGGAAGGTAAGAAACCCTTCATTTTGATCTCAATACTGGCACTGAACAGGCAATGCAGTTCAAAAGACTTTTCATCTTAAAGAAAGAGGAAATTTTCAAGATATTCTTCTGAAAATACTTAAATGGAAGATCCCCTGTCTACAGTCTTTCACATCCATTGATCTGATCCTAGGCAAGACAGACCAGAAAAAAGACCACTTTAAATCACTTTGACTTTTATTGTCAGCAAATTGTCCACGGCTAATCAGCATAGATTCACTATTTGTCTGAAGAATCAGGGGTCAGAGCAAGTGTTGCAGAGAACTTTTGTAAATGAATAAATTGCAACTTTTACGAGAAACTACTGGAATACATCCACCTCTTCTGTTTATTTTCTGTAAATGGACATACTGGTGAGAGTGCTGTGGATTTTTAGATTAAATAAGAAAAGACACATATCATGGTTGTCCCCCCAAAACCTAATTCTTACTTCATAATAAACATAGGCATTTTTCCTCCCCGGTCATTAAAATACAGCAAGACACTGGCTGATTTGGGTGTTCAATCAAGACTAATCAGCACAGCTTGAATTTTGAATATTACATGCTTATGGAGTCTGCTCACAAATAATCTACGTGACAAATTATGAAGATAGTTATTTGAAGATTTATGTTAGACAACTCATGCATCCAAAGGCTGGTGGACAATATGCAATTGAAAGAAGAGAAAGGTGTGAAGGAATACAGGATATAATTTGCTATGAATAGTTTATTCATTTCTGAGCATGATTCTGAGGTCTGTGGTTCTTAGTTTTTCAGCAATACCCTTTGATGTATGATGAGCATGTGGTGTGTTTGTTTTGTTCTGTTTTTACACCAGATAATATTTATGAGGGAGCCATCTCCCTTTGAAGTTAAGGCACCAGGAGCTGCTAGATGCTACTAGGTTGCAGAGCATCCTCCTAAGAGCGGTGTAGCTACAGCCTCTTTGGTCTCCCTGTGGGAGCACTGCAGCAGCTTGCACCTGTCAACATCATCTCACCTTGTGGCTGATTGCAGCCAGGTGAGGTAGGCAGAGCTAGGAATGATGCCATCAGCAGCCTGGACCTCGAAAAACAAAGCCAGTGTCCTGACCTACTACATAATGATGGTGATTGATCAAGTGGAAATAATGAACAAGGAACCAGCTTGCTGGACCAGAGAGAGGTAAAAGCCCGATTTAAGGAATCAAAGCAAGTCTGCAGGTGAGAGCCAGCAGAGTGCAGGATTCCAATTGGAGTGTGAAGCCAAATCAATTAAGTGGTGAATGACAGAGCAAGCATGAGCAATGAAAGTGCCATGTAAGACCTCAGAAAAATATCCAAGCAGCGTGATGTTGCACCCACAGCATGGGGTGGGTTAAAATGACATGTTTTAAAGTGTGGCTAAGGTGCTCTCACTGTGCTGCACAGATGGGGTGAGCTGTGTACTGATGGAGCAGGGCTGAGTGGTGTGCCCCCCTTGGAGGTGCTGTCTGTTCCCTGCAGGGATGCATCTTAACACCACTGAAATTTGCTTATAGCAAATGTTGGTGCTCCCAGTGGAGGAAGGTACCTCTTGCTATGATTCCCTTTGTTTGCTTGTTTTGTTTGTCTCTGCTCTTTGGCAGGGTGGCATTATTCAAAAGGGGATATTTTGTGTTTGGTACCCAGGTATCACAGCCCATCTGGGGCATGACCTAACTTGAAACATGTGAGTTCAGACCCTCCAATGTATTTTATGGGGTTAAAGAAAAGACTAATGCTGTCTTTTGGACTTGGATTGCTTAGACAATAAACTGTATAGTTAACTTAGAATTTCTTATTTTGGCACAATCTGTGTTTGTGGAAAAAGCCTGAAAACAGCCTGATGCAGCAATCATGTGTATATGGTAGGAATGATAATATACATGTACATGATGTCTTTGCCAAAATGTTAATTTGAAGTCATTTTTGACAAACTATATTTTCACCCTAGATTTCTGTTAAGGGCAAATCCTAAAACCTCTGAAAATATCTTTGTAGGGGGACCCTGGTCCTCCCATTGCCGTCATCCTCCTGTGACCTCTAAGAACAATGAGTCCCTTCTGACACTGTCATCACCTTCATCTGTAGGAATGTGTTTGTGATTTGCTACAAATTAGGCAATGATAGGAAAAGAAACGTAGAAAATGTCTCCCATTTTTTAGGAAATTCCAGTGTTAGCAGCTGGTTTTCATCCACAGCTCCGTCCCTTCCCTGTTACATCTTTTGCAGCTAAATCCCAACAGTGAAATTTAACCATAAATAAAAATGAAATCATAAACAGAAATGGAATCAACCCGATTATCCAATTTGATAAAGGTACAAGAAATTAAAAGTATAAGCTGGCACAAATCAAAGGGATTGTGCTTGCTTTTTTCTTCATTAATATATTTTTCAATTACTAACCTGAGCAGGTACATTTAATTTGGGCCATTAGAGTCACACTGTATTGTCAATGAAGAATTAGGTATGATAACAACTGAGGTAAACAAAGACGTAATACAAGACAGGATCATCTAGGAGGTTGATCCCTCATGGTTGTCCCTCAGTGCTAGGTCACTCTACTGGAAGTGAGAGGCCTTCAGCCCTGCAAGAAAAACATGCAGTTTCATTTTCCAGATGCCCAGCCACCCTCTCAAGTAAGACTCACTTGCATCACAGGGCAGCTCACTGTGGTAGGCTTTTTCAAAAAGTGTCATCCAGGAAACTAGAGATTTCATTCTCAGCCAGTTGAATCTCATGAAGATCTCTCCTAATTATTTCAGCTGGTGCTGGAGCAGGGACATAACAGATCATGACAGGAAAATGAAAATGTTGTGGGGAATTCTGAATAGTTTCCAAAAAGTACATAGCTGTACTTTTGTACATACAGCGAAGATGCCTTGCTAGATGAGGGGAGGGGAAAAAAAAAAAAAAAAAAAAAAAAGTGAAGCTTCTTACCACTGCAAGTCAGCAAAGTCCTGAAGTTTTGTCTTGTTTTGTTTTTTAAAAAAAAAGACATGGGAAGCTGCATGGATAACAAGAACTAACTAGTGCAGTTCTGCAATATTCATCATCCACATTGTCCTTTTTGATGGGATAAGGTGCTCAAAAAGTTGGTTGTGTTGTTCTTGGGTGTTTCAGAAGAGATGGATCCCTCAGTCTTAGTAATCGTCCTTCAAGACCCAGTGCCACAGGCAAGGTGTGCATATATGAAGACATCCTCATGAAAAGGTGAAGAGAGAAAGTTCTGAAGAGGGAAAATTCCTCTGGATTTAAAGAATTGTTGCTCACAGGAAGCAAAATGTATGGTTGCTGTTTTGTGAGAGAGCTAAAAGGCTGTCCTGACCATGCAATATCACCAACCACGTTGTCAGTACCTGCAGGCTTGCTTGATCTTCCCTTCCACAGGGAAGATCTGTTACCTGGGTGATTTGTTTCCTGTCATAAGGATGGTTTGGGTAAAAATAAGGCACTTCATACATTTACACAAAGAAAACAAATGTTTCAAAGGGAATAATCTCAATTCCTGGAGGTATTCAAAAGCTGTCTAGACACTGTCTGGAGGAAATGGCTCTAAGTAATTCTGCTTGAGCAAGGCGACCTTCTCCAGAGGTCCCTTCCAACCTCAACCATTCTGTGACTCTGTCAAAAGGGGGAGGGGTTAAGGATGATACAAGTCTAAAGGCATAGTTCAAATTTGTGTCCTGTCGCTGCCATCCTGCCCAACTTTCTTGGTCTCTCTGCACGTGCCAGAGAGCCTGTATGAAGATGTTTGTTCATGCTGCTTAACAGCTAGCTCTGTTTTGGATGGCTCCAGCTGGCTCTGCCCAAGACACACTGCTCTTTCTGGGGTTACCCATGAGGCAGCATCTGCTTCTCTGCAGCAGGACAGCAGTTCATCCCCAATGTCCTCTTCATAACAAAGGTATAGTCAGTTTCCAAAAGATTAATTTTGTCAAGAGAGTAATAATGAAGTGAAGAATGTCAGAGCCTTTTCAACACCTCATGGTAATGAAAATTGAGCTCTTTGTTTTAGACTATGCTGTAATAATTGTGTGCACTTTCTCTATTGATAAATGGCTCCATAACTCCAACTGCAACTTCTCATAATGGGTAATATCAGTTAAAAAGACTAAATATGTCTAGCAGCACAACCAAAACAACAAAAATATCTCCCAAATACAGCCTTTTCCAACCCAAAACTTGGAACACTAAAGGGAAAAACATGCCAGAATCCCCTTCAATCCTTTAAAATCCATCCTTTCTTTCACCCATTCTGGAGCAATTACACCCATTCTACCCCTTCTAGAACAATTACAGGAAGAACTGCATTTTGACTTTTTAAGCTTTTTCCAACCTTAAATTCTGTCTATCTAGCTCTCCTCTGATGCTTGCAATGCACATGGTGCTCATTAAGTTGGAGGAAGGTATGGTGTGATGCTGCTTATATCTGACATGAGCAACAGCTGAGGTAGGTAGTTAATGGGTAGCTGTTGGTATTGGCTTCTTCAGTGTTGTGATGCTCCATGAATTGCCAAAAGCCCAGGAGAGGTTGGAGTAGCCTTTTCTGAGGAGAGTGCAAGGCCAGCACTTTGTTTTGGTAAGCCAAGGACTAATTGGAAAAAAAAGATTTTGAAGCCAAGATGAAAAGCCGAAACCCTATTAAAAGCACAGAGAGTTCCTGATTCTCAATTTTGCAAAGAAGTTTTTCTCCAGAAGGCTGGCACTGCAGCATCCCAAGCTCTTTTGTAACTCTGTGTATATAAAAAATATGGTTTGTTTGTTTGTTTGTTTGTTTTTAATAGAAATGGCTCCATAAATATATTTCTTACATGGGATGGTCTGGGAAATAAGCAGGACTGCTTCACGTGGACCCCACCAACTCCTCAGGCTTCTTTGGTAAGCTCTTCCCCTTAGCCTTTCCCTGAGGCATAGCAGTACCTGCTTGACCTTGGGGTAGAGGAGGGCCAGAGCATCCAGTGGTGTACCTAACATCAGCTTACTGCCAATGTCTGCTAGTAGGTATTTGGTATTTGTATCCCCTTCTCTTTTTCTTTCTTTTTTTTTTTTTTTTTTTTTTTAATGACATCCAAGGAATTGGGACAGCAGCAGATCTTGCCTATCTCTAGTGGGTACCAAAGCCATGAAGGAGGGAGAGTGGGGTGAAGATCATGGGTCTGGGCTTCTCAAGTATCTGGTGGCTTTGAGGTCCCAAAAGGGAAGTGATATAAGGAGCAATGGTTTTGAGCAGGCTCTAGGGGTGTTTGAGGCTCATCAGGTAAGACTTGCAGAACTCCAAATCACTGAAGTTTTTATTTCCAGTCTTGGCTATGTTTTATGCTAGCCTTCACCCTGGGTGAATGCTGCCTTTTATTCAGGACAAGTTGTCTTTTCAGCAGTGTTTAAATGTATTTTTAATGTGAATTATCATGTTTTATGGTACAACCTCTGAAAAAGAAAGCAAGAATTTGAGAAAGCTTTTTGCTGGCAGTAAATTAGATTCAAGTTTCTGTGATAAGCTGTAATAGCTCTTCAGAGCAGATGTTTTATCAATTTAAGAATGCAGACTCAGAAAACATATACTGTGTTTAGGCTTTTAAAAATGTATTTTCATGTTTGCATGTACACAGTCAACAATAAATCTATAGAAGCCATTGCTTTCAGTTAAACATGATGCAGCTTGTGCTGTGTCTATTATTTACACATAGAATGATAGAGGAGCATTTTGAGCCACATATTGCTTCTTATAAATGGCTACTGATGGGCTACTGACCCTGGTTCAGTCAAGGGAAAAAGCATCCAACAAGGCAGATAACCCTCCCACATGCTGTTGTATACACCCATGGAAGGAGGCTCAGTTATTTGCAATCTAGTTCCCTGGCAGACAAGCCTTCTTGGCTGCTGCGGTTGCTGCTACATATGGTATGAGGCATAACACTGACACCCTCTTCTTCCTTTTCCTCCTCCCAAATGTCTGGCTATCACCCCTGGGGCAGGGAGCTGGTGCTAGCTGCCAGCCTGGGCTGAGCTGAATGCCTAGCAATGCCCCTTGTGCCAGCACCTCACTTCACTCCAAGAGACAGCCCTGCATGGTGCAAAATTTGTAGGTGGTGCAGAAAATGTCGGGTAGGTTGTCCTGCCCAGTAATGAAAGTCCACTGAGAAGTCAATGCAGTCCCCATCTGCCAAGTGCTTCTGTGGCAGATCATGTTTGTCTAAAGTTTTTTTGTTTGTTTGTGTTGTTGTTGTTGTATGTGGTTCTTTTTTTTTTTTTTTTTTCTTTAGGAACAGGTCCACCTTTTCTGGGTGTTGTGTGGTAGGTATGGAATATGGCCTTCTCCATTGCCAGGTCAGCTACCCCTTTCACCAGAGCATCAGTCTGTAAAACAGGTTTTTTTACTCACCTCGTACATACGCTATACAGCTATGTATCCTGATGAGCACTGCCAAACAATGTTTGTTAAAACTTTTTCTTGAAGATGATATCTCAGATAAGGCTGCTCATTTCTGCACAAGCATGCCTGTTTTTCAACCATGCGCTGAAAATTTTCAATAAAATATTCATAATATTTTCACCAAAAAAAAACCAACAGGCAAATGAAGGAAAGCTTTGCTAAATGATGCATTGATTTCTTCACTACTCTAGAACACGGGGCTCAAAAATGGAGGCCTTAAATCTTTAGGACATTGTAAATGCAGACAATGTGACTTCTTTGGACTGCACATTTTCCAGTCCTTCTGGCAAACTAGTTTGCTAGAATTAGAGAACTAAGAGACTAGGATGGCAGCTACTTGAATTCTGTTTTCATTTTGTTTGAATTTTGGAAGCAAGTCTTATGCAATTGTTTTGGCTGCCTGGCTTGGTCCTCTTAGTGGTTGAATCCTTCAGTCACTTTTGAGAATATTTTTTATAGAGGAAAAATGTCTGAGACATGGTTAAATTCCATCTGTCATGTGAAAGTTAGAGCCCAATAAAGTAAAAAGGCAAGATGCATGTCCTAGTTCAGGAAAAGCCTGCAACATGATCATATACGTTACTAACTGCCTGAGTACCCATGTGAGAGAGACCCTTTGAGAGTCTGAACCACAGGAAAAACTTCTCTGGGAGCTTGAAGTCAACCACAAGACACAGATTTGCAAGAAGCCAGAATTTGTTGGGTTGGAGTGTGTGAGGGACAAGCTTTCAAACCTGTTTCTCCTTGCCAGCACTATCCCTATATGGTTTGATTCCTTTCTGAAACTTGCTCTACAGCCCTAAGAATACTGCTCAGATCTCAGACATCCACAAAAGCTTTCCCAAGTAAGGTAGTGGATGCTGGTGGATGTGCACTTTCAGAGCACAGAGGGAATTTTCCAGAAACACCTGCTGAGCTGAGATAAAGTAAAGCAAGTAGATATTTTCAGTCTTCATTGCCTCATTCAGTTGTCTTTGAGCTGCAGAAAGGCCTCTAGGGTTCCCAGGATAGTTCTACTGATGTGACATTATACCGGCAGTGGTTTTTTTCCTCCATTATTTGCATGTTTTTCAATTTTATTCTGTAGCTGGACTGAAACATGTTGCCCATGGTTTGGGGTTTCCAACCTCAGTTCCTTCTTTCACCACAGAGGAAATTCACAACTTCTTTTTACAGCATGACATGATGCGGACTATGAATTTTTGTGAAAACTGTTTCCTAGTGCTATTCCACCTGGAGCTTCATGGCAGTGACAAAACCAGATATGTTCACTTTTAGTTATTTGCACAAAATGGAGCAGCTCCAACTGGAATTACTGAATCTGAAGGCCAAAGAGCCAGCAGCCCTGTGGTTCTTGGGAAGGCCTATACTGACATCCTCGGTCCACATGATTTGGAATGGGAACCTGAAGTGGGTCTGCTTGCTGGAGTACCCTTACATCAGACATCCCCTTTTTGTTGAGAGTAATAAGTTTTAGATCATGTTGGGTCAAGACCAGAGAAGCTGGAAAATGCCAATGTGGCAACCTTCTGGGTGACCGCGAGTTGTGCTGGCAGGGAAATGTTACGTTTGTCTCTTTCTCTTCACTTATTTGGCCCTCAGAGGGGAGAGCCAGAGGCTGCGGTTTCTGCAGCTGGTGATTCAATTTCCCTGACTACTGTCCTTGGCAGACAGGTGTATCTGCAGACTTACTTTGAAACACGGCGATGAGGTTCTTGTCCATTGAGGTGCTCTCTAGTACAGATTTGCAAAATTCCATTTTTTATTCAACCTGAAGTTTGGAGCTGGAATTTAGTTTTCCCTTACATGCAGTTCCTGTTTAAAACAAAACCACCGTGTACAGAACAAAATCCTGACTACGGGTTGCAGAAGGGGAGGGGGGGGGGGGGGGGGGAGACTAGTCACATGGACACAGTTGTACAACTGCATTAGCTTCCTTTCTGCCACAACCACATAAGGCTTCTTGTTCTCAAGCGTTAGATTCCTTTCTAACATGTCTAGAAGATAAGAGCTCAGAGGTGTGGTTGCATTACTTGAGAAGAAGAGAGCTAAAAAACTTCTTAGCAATGCTGGCTTTGTGCATTATTCTGTACCTTCCACTCCAGAGAAGGCCATTTTCTTATTAAATACCTCCAGCATCGAAGATGTTACTGTTGCTACTGAAAGGTTGAGACTTGCCTCAGAGTTTGTATACAAACCCCTTGACTAGAACAAATGACATGGTAAATTCAAAACAGCCAAACAAAATTATTGGGAAAGACACAAGTTGTTTTTGTCTGGGAAAATTTAAGGACAACTGACCTCAGGTGCAGAGGGGAGAGTGAGAGTTCCTCTTAGAAAGAGGAGTAGCAGTTCTCTATAAGCTTTCATTGCAAATATGATCAGCAGATGACTGAGCAGCAAGCAGAACAGAAGGAGCTTTCTGGACGAGTTTCCATTCTCAAGCTCTCCTACAACCACCTTTCTATTGAAAACTCCCTGAAAAAATCCGTGTTATTTTATGGTGCTTACCCTGCCAGCTTGTATACGATATATTTAGCTTTGCAAAAGCATGGCTCAGCGTGTGTGCGTGCAGCGTCTCTCATCCAGGAGTGCTCTGCAAACATAGGAAGTGTCGGGGCTGCAGGAGCCCCAGCTGCTGGGTGCTGCTGAGTCACTGCTGCACAAACAGGTCCTCTGTCCTCACAGGTGGGAAAATACTTGTCTTGGTGCTGGCTGGGCCTTCTGTAGCTCCAAAGACACTTGCAGTGTTACAAATAGCAGTGGTGGGGCTTCTAAAGAATGCAGGGCTGCGACTACTGATCTCTTTGAATAACGTGCCTTCTGCAGCAGATTTATATTTTTTATTTCCAGAGTACATCAAACATTCATAATTTTCCCATCCTGGAGTGCATGATGAATTTGGAAGGTAGAAGCTTTGCTTTCTCTTTCTGTAAACTGGAATGACCCCAATACATTGGACCTGTTGCAGACCTCTGCCCAAATACTTGGTGCATTTAGTAGCTTAGTGGGTAGTATTGGTGATAGGAGGACAATTGAACTAGATGATCTTGTAGATCCTTTCCAACCTTGTGTTTCTATGATTCTATAATTCTGAAACAGGGAGTCCAGATCATACATTATTCAGCAAATATTCTTGGTTTTGTTACATAATTTAGCATTTTTTCCTTCAGTTCATCCAAAATTTACATCAAGGAAATTAATTTCGAGAGCTTTTCTCCTTCAAATCTTTGAATGACTGAATGCCAATACAACTGCAGATTTCTGATGCATAAAAGCAGATAAAAGGTAACAGGAAGCATAACCTTCTCTGTGTCCAGCTAAAAGTTAATGGAATTTCATTGTTTCACTCTCCTATGGTTATAGAAGTGCTGCTTTATATTGCAGTCTGCAGAAGCATAAATAAACATGTATTTATACATGTAGATGGTCACATAACTTTACTTAGTAAAACTCAGTGTGATATAAAGTTAAAGAAGCAGCAAAATAACAATTTTCACTACCCTGCTTTAAAATGTCCAATGTATGTATTATTGGAGACAAGAAAATAGGGCTTAATCAGTATTTGCTCCAGTGTCTTGCAATAGATAATGTTGGAATATCTCAAAATGTAATTGCTTTTTTGTTGTTGTTGATTGGGATAAGTTTTATTATGGCACAAGCTTGAGTAAATAATGTACTACGGATGATATCTTAATTGGTATGGCTTGTAATCAATTTACCAGCTACTTTGATGTGTGTGACTTCTGCTCCCCCCTGGTCAGGCAAAGTGTAAGCGGAGGAATAATACTGCAGTCTTCCTGTCTGAGCTGATTTACTACTCTGGTAAGTCCATCACTAATAATAGAGCAACTGAAGCCAAGGGGAACTGTAAGGCAAAGCAGGGATTTACAGTAACCAGAAAGCAAGGGTTTAAAGGAGCCAGGAAGAGAGATAATTGCAAGTTGCAGAATAATTAAATCTTAATATCAGGTGCAAAACATTAAGGAGCTAACCTAGCAGTGTGCATCCATGCAGATTTGTGCAAAACACTTGCTGGTTTCCTAAAGGCTTTGTTGGCATCACCTCAACAATCCCCAAACACAGTCTGAGCATACATCTAATTCAGCAAGGATACACTTGGAGGCTGAGAGCTCTCAGCATCTCACAGTGTCAATCTTTCATTTAGGATTGATCTGAGTACTCAAACTTCTGTTAAAAATAATTTGTTAATAGTCCCATTCGGACAGATGAGAGTTTTATTTACAAGGCAGACACTCGTCCTGCGTTATGCACTTCCTGAGTTTGTGCATGTGCAACTCTGCAAGTTATATTGCCACTGGAAAGGGCCACTGGAGAATACCATGTTTAGTGGAGTGTTTTGAAACAGATAAGTTATTATTAAGTTGGGAGGGAGAAGCAAGGAGCTCTTTGTAGCTTTTATTCTGCATTATTAGAGCTGAATGCTAGTTTCTGATATCTGGTAGAGTGCTGCTTGAGGCTGCTGTTTTTTTCTGTTTTGGGTGATGCATGTTTGAATCTTCTGTTGGGCCTGTAAAAAAAAAAAAAAAAAAAAAAGCTTTTAAATGTGCCCCTGTTTTTCCACCTAACTTTGGGGTTTCTGCTATTAACTCCACATATATAAAAGCACTGTTTTTTTTTTTTTAGCTTAAATCTTCAATTAAGAAACATAAAAGTTGTTGAGTTGCTGTTGCTGTGCAGGGGTAATCTGGCTACTAGATGAATTTAAAAAATATTTACAAGCTGTTTGCCTTTGAGAGGCTTTCAGACAAAGAGCTGGAGAAAGAGAGAACAACAATGTGGAGATTTAAAGGCATAAAACCCATCTCCTTAGAAATGTTCTCCACTTTTAGAACTAAAAAAAAAAAAAAAGATTGTCAAAACAATATTTTTCAGCTGGGGCTGCTGTGCCGTGCCATGCCATGGCTTGGAGAACAGTGTGGGAGGGCAGTGAATGGCATGGGAGGACAGGATGCAGGACCAGGGCTCCTATCTCCTTGAAACTGGAGTGGGCCAGGCAAAAGCCTAAGTGCCCACACCTGCCATGGGGCCAAGCCCCTGCATCTGCACCTCACAGCTGATCTTCCGGAGCACTGAGTCCCTGCAGCTCCTGTGGGAAGCTGCTTTGAGCATGAGACAATCCCGTGTTTGCTCAGTGGGGCTGAGGTTATAGACCTATTTTTGTTGCTGCTAGGTGTCAGTTCCCTATAAGCTGTTAAACAGGGCAAAAATAAATTTCTTCTGGGAAAAACAACTCTGTTGCACTTTCAGATGCTTGAGAGCTGTGGCCTGACCTCTGGTCCAGCATCACCCTGTTTTCCCAATGCTGGGTGTAAGCAGAAGAGCTGAACTGAAACTTTCTCATTCAGGTGTATCAGGCCACGTACCAGCTGGCGATGCTCTATCCAAAACATATCTGCAGGATTCTTTGTCCCTGAAATTAATAAATCTGTTAAATTAACCCCTTGGGCAGTACGCCATTTCAGTGTTTCTGGCCATGCAACAATTATCTAAATATATTAGCAAACTAGTGCTTAAATCAATGTTTCTTTGCCCAGTCTTCACCTGGAATATATACGAGTATGATTTTATCTATTTTAAAGCAATGCTATTTTATACCAGCCAAAATAATGGCTCTTTCTTTCCAACATGTGTTTGTGAAAGCTTTATTAGGTTGAGCTTACCTGGGATGTACATCCCAGAAAATTTTGACAATCATTCATGCTCTCTTAATCCAGAAACAAGGAGGGGTTTTATGGTTCTTGTACAAAGAAAGTTCTTTTGTTTTTATCTTCTCAGAGTGATTATTGCACTTGATTATCATGCAAGGATTTAATCTGACATTGAGTTTAGGTGTACCTGAATTCATTATACTGTGTAATTTATATTTGATATAAAATGACAATAGCTAGGAATTGTATTGACAGATCTTTATTGAAGATAATTACTCAACAGGAATCATTCTGAATGAATTAATCAGGTTGAAAATTTGCTTCAATTTTACATCACTCCAGCAAGAAGAAGTGTAGCTATACACATTTTCTTTGCTAAATTGTAGCTATAATTTTGTTTAAAACTCTTTGAATTCTTTCAGGTAAATTTGAGCTCCCCAGAGAAGCCTATAACACCTAAGCTCAACTTCTGAGATTTGATTAATTCACAATTGAAGATGATATCGCTGCAGGCATATGTCTCAGTCATTTCCCTGCTATGGCAGGCTGTTGCTTGTTCTAGGGAGATGGTTTGGTGGGAAGGCTGGGAGAAGCTACCACCTTCCTTGCTGGCATCAGGGAGTGTTTTTTTTCCGCATTTGTGCAGCAGGTGGGACACTGGCTGCTGCCGCATGGGCCTGGAGGTTTCTCTCCTTCAGCCAAACCCTAGAGAAGAGCTCAAGGCCCAGGTTCCCCCTCCCAGCCCATTTTCTCTGCAGTTGCTGACCCCCATAGGACTTAGCCATAGGCTCACATTTAAGCATGCACATAAGTTGCTTTGGGACTTCAGAAGCCTCATGCTCAGTACTTTGCACAATCAATCTATAGATGTATGAAATAGTGCTTCAGTGTGACTATGCACGTTTTACCTCAATAGGTTGTAGTAAATTGTTATCTCAGTCTTGATCTATCTCTACTTAAAAGAGTTGTCATAAGTGAAAACCTAAAAATATTCCTTCCATTTTCTTAAGTTATAAAAAATCACTTGGAAATGCAGGTCATGTGTGTGGTATAGTGGTTGATTCTATCTTCTGTTCTTTGGCTGGAAACAGGTATGTATAGAACTGGTTTTCCCATAATTACCTTCTAATGAAGTTTTCTAGAAAGGATATCTAGCCAGGATATAAAACAGCAGAAAAAAATCTAACAGTAAACCATGGTGAGGAAGGAAGAAAGAGATGAAAAATCGACAATGCATCTGAGGTATGGCTATGGTGTGCTCACACAGAGGAGGCATTCAGTGGTCGCTATAGCTTGTATATGCTTGACCTAGTAAGTGATGTAATTGCCACTCAGACACATTGAACTGTTATTCATTATGTGTCATATCTAAAAATGAGTTGAGTCACAAAAGTGAGAAATGAAGAATACTGAAGATAGAAACATATAAGAAGGCAGACAAAGAGGGAACAAAATTGTATTGAGCGTGTGCACACCATGGATAAGTTAATTCTTTTGTAGACTATTAATTAAAGGTTTATTTCTTCATTTTGAAGTCTTATTGTCTTAATGCGTTTAGACAAAGAGGAAGAAAAGGAGAGGATGGAGTGGTCATAATTCACCATCAGGAGAAGGAAGCTGCTGAGTATAATGCAGTCCATCCTTCCATATGTTCTCCCTCCCCACTAACGCATTTTTGGATTCTCCTCTGCATCTTGGAAATCATTTATTTTATTGTGCTTCAGCTGGTTTATTTGTATTCATTTTCCTCTTAGCCAAATGGGATTGTTTATTGGGAAGCATTACAGCACATTGCTCTGTATTCGTTATTTTAGTTTGTCTGTGTTTGCTTCCTGCAGGTTTCAAAGATTACTAGCTGCTTGTTCTGAGTGTCTGAGCCAGCAGATTATTAGTACCCACCTTAACATCGATTTCTGTGACTTAATATGGCTCTTCAGATGTGTACCAAAGGCCGTTGTGATTTTCATGTAGCTCTACATATCCATTGTACCAGCCACGGGACATCCTTTATAAGTAACCATGTGTGCAGAAGCACTCTCTTTGCAGAGAGGAGAAAAAGGTAGGCATTGCCTCAAAAGCTGTGCAGACACTTTTTCCCCATTCTTTGCCCCAGGAGGTATAAAAGACAAAGCACTGCTGTGCTGGCAGTCTGTGTCAGGTCAGGAGGTAGCCGTTCTTCATGGTGGTACTCTGACCTGACCTCTCACTCCATCTCACCCCCAAGGCTGAATCCAGACTCTGTTAATTAGCATCAGTTAATTAGTGAGTGCAGTTCCATAGTGTCACATCTCAGCAATCCCTTTTCTCATTTTGCATGTTTGCTTATATTTCTGGTATCAGGTGAAGTACAGAGTGAAACAGCAATTGGGAATGCTGCTGGAGTGCAAATCCTACAAGGCAAAATGGTACGATGCGGAGCCTTTGCAGAGGCACCATGTGCCCCAGCAAATGTCTTCAGTATTGGTGGAAATGGCAGTCATGAAAACTGTACAGAGCTAGTCTCGGTGGGGATGCCTCTTCGTGAGGGGCTGACAAAGACAACTGACATCCTCTAGACCCGTCATCCCAACCCAAGGGAAAAGAGGGCTACACTGCATGTTGCTGAAAGGATGGTTGGAAAGTTGGCCCATTGAAAAGGTCATTTTTGGTATCTGGTCCTACAACAGTTATTGCTAATGGAGGACAACATGGTTCAAATCCTCTTGGAAAGTGTTTGTGGGTTTCTGTTTGGGACGAGCCAAGGCAGGTGACCTCCTGCCAAGGCTGTGGCAGTATCTGGGGCAGAGCTACTAGCAGGATGGGGCCATTGTCATTTGCACCTCTTTGTTACCATCCTGTACAAACACTAAACTGCAGGTGCTCCTGCGGTTGCCCAAAGCTCTTGGACAAAGACATAAGAAATTATTGTCTGATTTTTGTCACTGTGCTTTGTTTGCTTTGTTCAAGTGCAGATGGCTACACCAAGTAATCTTGAGATACCTTAACACTAATGGGACAAGTTCTCTGCTTCTCCACTGATTTGTATGAGAAGAGAATCAATCTCGTTACTGAAAAAGGTGCCAACAGATTTGTATCACCTTACATCAGATTTATTTTCATGTCCCTGTTATAACATTTCTTCCTCTGTGGTTTTATTTAAGAAGGATTTAATATGGTTTAGCAGGATTTCAAATATACTCTGATAAACCAACTAAAGATATTTCATGAATTTGCTCAGTCCTTTTAAGAGAGGAAATAAAAATATTGTGTAAGATTATGCTAAGGACTTTTCCATACATTTAGGCTAAACACAGGTGTAAAAAAAAAAAAAAAAGTATGTTGTGGGAAGCTGGCTCCCTATTTTTGCTCTCTTTCACAACCATAATTACAGACCTGTGAATTAGATGCAGGGGAAACTACATTTCTCAGTTGTGTTGATGAACTCAACCTCATGTATGAAAATACTTTGCTAGCAGTAAGACATGAGTTATTATATAAACCCCCTAGACCATCTAAAAGAAAAAGTAGAAACCTCATTGGAAAAAGGTGTGTGTGTTGGCCAGCTGTTGTCGCACCAGGAACTGATTTATTTCTACTAACAATTCCTGTTGCAAAAGATAATTTGGAAACTGCTGAACTTTTACCCTTGATTTTGCAAATACAAGGTGAGGGCAAATGGCCCATAGTTCAGCAGGTGGTCTTAGCCTACTCTGTGGAAGACAAGAGGTGATTGATGGTGATTGATGGAGAATTCCCAGAAAGTGTTTTTTGGTTTTAGTTTGTTTGTTTGTTTGTTTACAAACAATAACAACAGAAAAACATAGTAGTCATTGTCTATTCAAGTATTTGATATCACACTGATATAGTGTAAGCCTGGCTTCAGCAGAACTTCAAACTAATAATTTTCTACATCTTTGGGTAAGGAAATTAGCGGCAATACCAGTTGTTCTCTGGATACCCAGTACCCTGAGCTGGTGGAAGGGGATGGGGAGCAGGATGTGGCCCTCACTATCCACGAAGAAATGGTTGGTGACCTGCTACGGCACTTGGATGTGCACAAGTCAGATGGGATCCACCCAAGGGTACTGAAAGAACTGGCAGAGGAGCTGGCCAAGCTGCTTACCATCATTTATCAGCAGTCCTGGCTATCGGGGGAGGTCCCAGTTGACTGGCAGCTAGCAAACGTGACGCCCATCTACAAGAAGGGCCGGAGGGCAGACCCGGGAAACTACAGGCCTGTCAGTTTGACCTCAGTGCCAGGGAAGCTCATGGAGCAGATTCTCTTGAGAGTCATCACGCAGCACTTGCAGGGCAAGCAGGCGATCAGGCCCAGTCAGCATGGGTTTATGAAAGGCAGGTCCTGCTTGACGAACCTGATCTCCTTCTATGACAAAGTGACGCGCTGGGTGGATGAGGGAAAGGCTGTGGATGTGGTCTACCTTGACTTCAGCAAGGCTTTTGACACCATTTCCCACAGCATTCTCCTCAAGAAACTGGCTGCTCTTGGCTTGGACTGCCGCACGCTTCGTTGGGTTAGAAACTGGCTGGATACCCGGGCATAAAGAGTCATGGTAAATGGAGTCAAGTCCAGTTGGAGGTCGGTCACTAGTGGCGTTCCCCAGGGCTCGGTGCTGGGGCCGGTCCTCTTTAATATCTTAACGATCTGGATGAGGGGATTGAGTGCACCTTCAGTAAGTTTGCATATGACACCAAGCTAGGTGCGTGTGTCGATCTGCTTGAGGGTAGGAAGGCTCTGCAGGAGGATCTGGATAGGCTGCACCGATGGGCTGAGGTCAACTGCATGAAGTTCAACAAGGCCAAGTGCCGGGTCCTGCACCTGGGGCGCAACAACCCCAAGCAGAGCTACAGGCTGGGAGATGAGTGGTTGGAGAGCTGCCAGGCAGAGAAGGACCTGGGAGTGATGGTTGATAGTCGGCTGAATATGAGCCAGCAGTGTGCTCAGGTGGCCAAGAAGGCCAACAGCATCCTGGCTTGCATAAGAAACAGTGTGACCAGCAGGGCTAGGGAGGTGATTGTCCCCCTGTACTCAGCTCTGGTGAGGCCGCACCTCGAGTACTGTGTTCAGTTTTGGGCCCCTCGCTACAAGAAGGACATGGAGATGCTTGAGCGGGTCCAGAGAAGGGTGACGAAGTTGGTGAGGAGTCTGGAGAACAAGTCCTATGAGGAGCGGCTGAGGGAGCTGGGCTTGTTCAGCCTGGAGAAAAGGAGGCTCAGGGGCGACCTTATTGCTCTCTACAGGTACCTTAAAGGAGGCTGTAGAGAGGTGGGGGTTGGTCTGTTCTCCCACGTGCCTGGTGACAGGACGAGGGGGAATGGGCTAAAGTTGAGCCAGGGGAGTTTTAGGTTGGGTCTTAGGAAGAACTTCTTTACCGAAAGGGTTGTTAGACGTTGGAACAGGCTGCCCAGGGAAGTGGTGGAGTCACCATCCCTGGAGGTCTTTAAAAGACGCTTAGATGTAGAGCTTAGGGATATGGTTTAGTGGGGACTGTTAGCGTTAGGTCAGAGGTTGGACTCGATGATGTTGAGGTCTCTTCCAACCTAGAAATTCTGTGATTCTGTGTGAAATGTAACATACCTTAGCCTAGTAGCATTGTATTTTAGAAGGATAATTTAAAAAAAAATAATAATCAAATAAGCT